>NC_071480.1:4433021-5683021 GCF_028500815.1 Rissa tridactyla
ATTATTGCTTAATTTAGCAAATACTTCGAAAATGGTGTGGTTGCCTACAGCAATTAGTGGTATCCCTCGTCGTGCAGTGATTCATCTGAGCAAAATTAGCTCCGGGCAGGGAGGGAGAGCGGGTGAAGATGGAGGCCGGGAGGGTTGCGAGGACCAGAGAGCAGGGCTGGGCCGAGGGTCCTGCCGAGGGGCAGAGGTTGCCTTGCTGGAATTGAAATTCTTTTCCCTGGTTTAGCTGTGGAAAAGCAGCTTGCGTGTGCTGAGCTTTTTACTTCGGTTTGATTAAGGTGATTCTTCACCCGGCTAAAGCAAGACGCGTGTTTAGGGTGAAATCAAAGCGTGCTAACCTTTGTATACGCGAAAGAGTTTGAGTCATCTTTTCTGTCAGATCCCTGGCAGCAGAGGCATGGCTTTCCCGTGGAGGCCGGCTCCGTGTGTGTGTGCGCACAGAAAGCAGGAGCGCTGGGGCAGGGTGTCACTGCGCTCACGAGAAGCTGTAAAACATGTTGGTATGGTCTGAGGGGCTGGAGCGTGTCCAGAGAAGGGCAACGGAGCTGGTGAGGGGTCTGGAGCACAAGTCCAGTGAGGAGCGGCTGAGGGAGCTGGGGGTGTTCAGCCTGGAGAAGAGGAGGCTGAGGGGAGACCTTCTCGCTCTCTGCAGCTCCCTGAAAGGAGGGGGTAGCCGGGGGGGGTCAGTCTCTTCTCCCAAGGAACAGGCAATGGGACAAGAGGAAACGGCCTCAAGTTGCGCCAGGGGAGGTTTAGGATGGATATGAGGAAACATTTTGGCACTGAAAGGGTTTTAGGCACTGGAACAGGCTGCCCAGGGCAGTGGTGGAGTCACCATCCCTGGAGGGATTTAAAAGATGGGCAGACGTGGTGCTTAGAGATAGGGTTTAGTGATGGTTTTTGTCAGTGTTAGGTCGGTGGTTGGCCTCGACGATCTGAAAGGTCCCTTCCAACCTGGGCAATGCTATGATTCTGTGATTCAGTCCGCAGCTGCAAGAGCCGGGAAAAGGAGAGGCGACGGAAAACCGCTATGAGAAGACAGAGGTGTCAGCCTGGCACGAGCCATTCACACAGCTCACAGTTCATCTAAAGCGGTAAAATGAAGCCAATGAGAATGTTTCCTCTGGATAAAGCGGGACACAGAGGTCATGGCAGCAGACTTGATGGGTATTTTCAGAAGCTGGAGAGAAAGCCCCTTGGGTTAGCCGGAGCAGCTGTGCTAACCACCCCCGGCTGGGCTGGGCTCCTCCTCTTCCAATGCCTTTTCTCAGGCTAAAGCCTGAAATAAGTGGGGAAGGACCCTCTCCCAGGAGAAGTTCCCAGTGTCACTGGTGCACGGTGCCCTGGTGCTGCGAGAGGCTGTGCCGTGGTGGGGCTGCTGGGGACACCGTGCATCTCCTCACCAGCACCCCCACCATGGTCTACCTGCCTGCCCCAGCGAGCCCTCTGCTCGCCCACGGGCTGGCCCAGCAGCACCACCGCTGCCACTGCCTTGTCCAATGAGGGCACCAGTTTGCCCAGGGGTGGCACTTGGTTGCCCAGGGGTGGCACTCGGATGCCCAAGGGCTCTTTGGGTTGCCCATTGACGGTGCTGGGGGTTGTCCAGGCAAGGGATCAAGTTGCCCAGCAAAGGCACTAGGATGCACGCAGTCTGCACTGACTTGCCCAGGGGTGGCACTGGGTTGCCCACTGAGGGCCGTGAGTTCATAGGATCATAGACTGTTTCAAGTTGAGAGAGACCCATGAGGATCATCGAGTCCATCTCCCTGCTCCTTGCAGGACTACCTAAAACTAAATGATTTGACTAAGCCACTCAACAGTTGCCCAAAAGCTGCACCTGGTTGCCCAGGGGCTGCAAAACCTGCCCATGGAGGGCAGTAGGTTGTCCAGGGCAGGATCTAGGACGCCATGTGAGGGTATTTTCTTGCCCAGGGGTGGCCCTGGCTTGCCCATTGAGAGCAATGCGTTGCCCAACGGCTGCATCAGGTTGCCATAGCGGCTGCAGGGAGTTGCCCGCGTAGAACCCGGTTACTGAGCACCCTGCGCCAGCGGCAACGCTGCCCTGGTTCTGTGACACAGAGGGCACTGGGGATGCTGCAGTGTCTGGCAGTGCTGCCACCCAACCTGACAGCACAGCACTGAGTAGCAGCCCCCCCCGCACACCCCCAAGCCTCTGCAGGGTGAGTATGTCCCTGAACTGGGAGGGAAAAAAACAGGTCATTCTCCTAATCCCCCTCCATATCTCTTCTGTCCTCTAAATGTACCCAGATGAGGTGGTCGGGGGCTCCTGTCATGTGTCCGTGTTCAGGGGTGGCACAAAGTGTCGCCCTGGGATGGCTTATCCCAAGGGGGATGCAGGGGCATTTATTTCAGCTGGAAATGCAGGGAAAAGTAGCCCTGGGCCATTCCCAAGGGGTTTTCCCTCCCTTTCCTAAACGTGTGTCTGTCAGTATCTGAAAGGGCAGAGTTTATTTGTGGGGGTGGGAGCCAGGGAAGCTGCCTCCCACCCTCCCAAGGCTGTTTCTCAGGTATAAAGCGGCACGGAGCTAGGGAAAGCGCCGTCATTTATCCCTAGCCGGGAGAAAAGGGCTGAAGGGAGCGGTTTGTGGGAAGCGGCACACACGGTGGTTTTTGTTGGACCTGAGCGCAGACATTTCGTCCTCGGTTCTGCCAAACTGCCTCGGAGGGTCGTGTTTGTGAAAGCTTTTTTTTTTTGCTAAATTTGAGGGTGTGAGTTTCCCGCTGCCTGTCCCACAGCCTCTTCGGCCGGGCTGGATCCCAGGGCGAGAGTCAGGTACTGGGGCAGCCCATGGCCAAAAACTGGGCAAGGCTTAAAAATCCCAAAGTGCCATGGTTTCCCAGCTGCAGGCCGTGCACTTTTGCCCTCTGACTCATCCCTGGTTTTTTCTGATCTGCCCTGACTAAAGGACCTGTTATTCTCCTGCCTTCGTCCCTCCTTTCTTTTAATAGCTGCGTTTTGCGATGCTGCGCACCTGAGCGCATCAAACGGTTCCAGGCACGGGTGAGGGTTTAAAGTCACCTTTCCCCATAGCTAGGTGTTGGAAAAGGTGTTGTTTAATGAGTTGTGTTGTCTGCTCGTCACCTGGTGTAAATGGGCATGTCTCCAAGAGAGGTAAGGAATGGGCTGGGAGCATCTGGCATGAAAGAGGAGTAACAGCAGCTCACAGGCAGAGCCTGCCTGTCTCTGTACGTCTCCCATCCATCCCCCCCATCCATCCCCTTTTAAGCTTTCCAGGAGGAAACCATGACTCCCTGGCCCTGCCCTTGCGTAGAGTGAGGCCTCCCTTGTTGCAGAGGTGACTAAAATGAAAGAAACTCTCTTTCCCCAGGGTTTGCTGATTTTAAAAATCGGCCGGCCTCTCTCAGCTCGCCTACGCACACAAAGTGATCAGGGTAGCCCAGGAGGAGCAATTAAACCTCTGGTCATGTGCTTGCCTGCGTGGATGCTTTGTTCTAGAATAAAAGAGAGTTTGTTCCATGCAAACATCCCATTTTTAAAGGAATAAAGTGGATTTCGTGCTGTAACAAATGGGATTTAGCACATGCTTTGTGTCAAACCCCACTCCCATCAGGGATCTTGCTGTAGCACACCCGTGTCCTCATCTTTCCCTGGGGCTCCGAGCCAGGCTGGGAGCAGTGGGGACGGGACGGTGTTAGGGGAAGGACACGTCAGGCTGGCTACAACAGCCGTATTCAGGGACTTATTCCTGCCCGTGGGTGACACTTGTAACCTCACAAGAGCTTCGTACCGAGCACCACGTACCCCTCCGGAGTGTTTGTCCTCAGATGAGGTGTGTTTGGTGGCCCCCTGCATTATATTGCTGATAACCATCGATTGACAGCCTCAAGCTGGAGAGGACAATATGCAATTCTTGGTAGCAAAATCTTCATGTGTGGCCATTCCTCCTAGGGCTACTGCAAGGCTGGTGTTTCCAAACCACTCTGAAAAGACTGTGGGCCATCTCCTTCCCACGCACACTGATCTTACAGCAGGTGAGCCATCGACACCTTTCCTCCTTTGCAAGGCAAGAGGCGGCCCTTCTTTTGAGGCTGAAATAGGGTTGTGGGGGGCTCAAATTTGGATATAGTCCTGCAAAGCTCAGCTCACCTGCAGGCTCCTCACTCCAGCATTTAAGGCAAGGGAAGATAGAGGGGGTGAGGATGGAGTCCCTCACCCACCCACAAATGGCGCTGGGCCGGTAGCAGATGTGTGTCCAAAAGGGACGCAGCTCTCGGGGCTGGGAATGGAACTTTTACAGAGAAAATGACGTCTGGAGTATTATAAGATCAGCAGATACGCCAGCCAAAAGAAACAAAGGAACAGCAGAGAAGGAGCAACTCCAGTTTGACTGGATTGACAGATTTAAGGAAAAGGAAGGCACGGTATCTGTCATTCTCCTTACGGCCGTGATTTGTCTTTCTCCGCATTCCAAGACCTGATGTTAGATACTAACAACAAAGTCAAACCCTTTTATATACAAATGTTTGGGATGCTGTCAGAAGGGATTTGTTTTCAAGGGGTTTAGGCCTGTTCAGGCGCTGTGAGGGCGCTCTGTGCGTCGCTGTTTGTGTTTGCAGTTGCGGGTGTTGCTGTAAGAAGTAAGGCAAGTGCAGGAGGTTGCTGAGGTTGTCCTCTCTCTCCTCCTCTGTGCAGGACACGGACGGGACACACGAATAGCAGCGGTGGAGCATGGAGTCTGTCGGCTCTCCCTTACCAGCAAAGTTCGCCCATCCCAGAGCCATACCCACCAGGTTTCTCCCTGCCATCCACACCATGGCGTCAAGCTATAAGAACCGATTTCCTTACCGCCCCTTGCCTCAGAGCTACAGCCTCCCCTGGATGCCCAGCACCTACTACAAAACGGCTGCCAGCAAACCAACTTTGGCTGCCTTTTCCAAGAGTTCCCAGGGGATAACCGACGGCGAGAAGCTTCCATCTGTTTCCACCAGAACCACCGTCTTCACCCGCTACACCCCTGAAGACTGGTACAAGTCCAACATGACCAATTACAGGGAGTCGGAGACCTCCCAGAAGAACGCGGAGCGCCTGAGAGCCGATACCTCCCGCTTGATTGACGACAAATACCAACAGACCAAGAAAACCCAAGTAGAAAGCACCAAAAACCTGGGAGTGCGCGCCAATGACATCGCGTTTTGGAAATCGGAGCTCTGCCACGAGCTAGATGAGGTGATCGGGGAGACCAACGCGCTCACAGAGGTGAAGACCAGGCTGGAGAGAGCCTTGGCTGAGGTGGAGGCCCCTCTCCAGGTAAGCACCCGTCCCGGCGCGCTGCAAGCTGTAGCCTACTGCTGAAACATCTGCAGCCCTTCAAACGTCTCATTAAGTTTCACTGCAGCTCCGGAACGTCTAGAAAGTTGTTATTAAGAGGCCATTAGTTAAGTTAGTAGTAAACAAACCCCCCTTGCCATCTGCTGGATCCCCTATCAGCACAGGCTGAGCACGTCAGAGCAGCGTTTGCTTAACTCAATATTTTTAGAAGCGGTACATCCAGAGTCCTGGTTTGGGAGACAAAAGCCCATGTCTTACCACGAGACTCTGGCGAGGTGGGCGTCAAGGCTGACACAGGTCCCCCGTTTCAGCTGTGGCTGCACCAGGGACACGTCTGCTCCCTCATGATGGTTTAATGCTGATGTTGCAGCTCGGCTGCTCGTTTTTGGCTAAACCAGCTGCCCTGGGCCACTTTTTTCCCCCTCTTGTCATCTCCGTGCCCACCTAGAGTTTCATTTCTTACATTATTGGAGATGGGGACGGTCCCCATAGAGAGCCCTGCCCCTGCAGCCAGCGGTGATGGCGTGTCCCCAACAGGTCGCTCAGGAGTGCTTACTTCACCGGGAGAAGAGAATGGGCATCGACCTGGTCCACGACAACGTGGAGGAACAGCTCTTAACAGTAAGTTGGGCAACTCAGATCATGCGTTAAAGCTATTTTTGACCTAAACTGCCCTAAAACAGGCTTTGCAGCCTTGTTCCCTAACGGGCTCCTTAGTACCGGTGAGGTGCCAAACTCTTCAAAGCCCCAAAACCTGCTGGGGCGGGGGACGGGGTGTCTGCCCACGCAGCAGCATGTCCACACGCATCTCTATCACACACATCCATCTCTCTCTCTCTGTATCACACACATATGCTCACACAGATACGGGGAAGGCAGCGTGTGCCTGATAACTTGCCCGGTTTTCCCGACTAGATTAGTAGGTCTAATAAAAGATATTCAATCTACCCCCAGCTTTGCTTTGCTCAGAGCGGCGCGGCCGCGGCAGGACTGCCACTACGTGAGCTCAGCCAACGTATTTTATAGAAATCATGAAAACGCGCAGCCCTGCCTGCTTTTCTACAGTCTGCTTTAAATTACGAATAAAAAGCAAGCACTGTATGAGAGCTGGCAGAGAAGATGGGCTCCTAACGCGGGGTACAGTGACACATAATCACGGCAAAGGCACCGTGAAACCGGGAAGGAAATCGCAGCCCCTGGGACTGTGAAGCCACTGCTCCGTTAGAAGATTTTTTCTGATGAGTCAGGCCCTAGAAAATTAAAAGATTAGTTTAAAGGTCATGAGATTTTAGGAAAACAATCAGAGCTCGTATCTCCACTGTGGATTTTAAGTGTTTGGGACACATTTAGGCTGTGCTTTTCAGTTGGCTCCTGCAGACGGAAGGGCTTAAAAATTACGGGATTTGGAGCACTGATCACCTGCCTCCAGCAGCCGGAGCTTCACAAAGGCAATGGGTTTGTGCTGAAGTCAAGTGAGCTGAGAGCAACACACTTCCTCCGGTGGAGCTGAATGTGTCTCAGAAATTCAGCCTGGGCATTTACACCGAAGTCAAGTCCATCTCCTCTTGTCCCGTACGGATGGGATTCCTCCTGGGGAGGAAAACATTTTGGGAGCAAAAAGGGCAGGTGCTGATCTGGGGATGGAGGTGTGTAGTGGTCCAGGGAACCGCTCTGCCTGTCCACACCAGGATGTGTCCCTGTCCGTGCAGTGGGACTAACCACCGCTTGACACTGAGGTCAAGGTGAAAAAATCCTTATTGACCCACCCTGAAAGGGAACGCAAAGGTCGTGGCTGCAGCCACAGCACCCTTCTGTCCCCTCCAGGGCGCTGGGCGCAGGCTCAGCTGCGAGTTTTCCTGCCTGTTTGCTTTGGGCAGGAAGACAAGCAGGCAAGTTCTTGCTGTGTGCAGGGTTGGAGAGGTCCAAGGGGAGGAGTGTGACCAGGACGAGTGAGGATGGACGCTGATGGGGTCCTCTTTTGCCTTTGCCCAGGAAGTCGATGTCATTGGGTCGTGCCGGGAGAAGATGCAGCAGGTCCTGGACAAGGCCAAAGCCCAGATCACGTAAGGAGGAGCTCCTTCTCTCATGTCGTAGGGCTGATGTGCATTTGTGGTCACAGCAGAGCCCCAGCAGAACCCCAGCAGATGTGAACCCCCAGAAGAAGCCCGTCTATCCCCACACCCCGCAGGCGTAAAGCCCATGGAGGCTCCATGGCATGCGGGCGGTGATGCTCGTGGGAGGACAGACCTGCGCAGGGGGCCGGGAGCTGCTGTGGGGAGTGGAACGGGGAGGAAGCCATTCCACCCGTACGTCCCCACCGATGGCTGCTGTTTGCATGTTGAAGGTCCAACCGGGCGGCCCAGCACAACCTGGAGAAGGATCTGGCCAACAAGCAGGTGGCCCACCGGATCGACGACAGGTGCCACCACCTGATGAACACCTCCCAGGGCATCAGTTACTACCGAGGGGTGGAGCAGGTCGATGCCACGTGAGTGCACGCTGTCGGTCCCCAGCAGCAAGCTGTCCCCGGGATACGCGGTGCCTCTCCCTGGCAGGGAGCTGCTTGTCCCCAACCCAGATCCATCCGGCCTGGAGACACCTCCCTCAGCGCAGTCATTTCTCTCCGCTCCCCGGAAAGGGAGCACAACCCTCTGCTGACAGTTGGATGCCAAACATCCAGAGGGTGAAAGCCAGTCCCACCTCATTAAACATTCTACCAGGGGTTGAGAGATCAGCCTGCCAATTAATTCAGCGGAGCACCTCTGCTGAAACAGCTCACTAAGTTTATGCATATTTTCAAAGAGGTGTCAGTGCTTGCCTGAGTGCTCTTCATTGACGTAAAGTCTGGGGGGTTCACCCCGGCAGGGAGAGGGCCTGGCAGGGAGCCGAAATGACACAGGAGGTGAAGAAATAGAGAGCATGGTCCTGGGAGAGAGTTCAGCTGCTTTGGGATGCCAGGAATTCAGCTTTGGCTCTGCAGTAAATGAATGGTGACCTAAACCAGCACTCGCAGAGATATGCCCCAAGTGGCAAAGGGCTGAGGGAATAAATCTGCTGCTCGCCCAGACGCAGGCACTTTAGGGAGGGGCAGAGATTGATTCAGTTTTTCTAATGTTTGAATAATTATTCACAGGAGAGCTCAGACATATTTAGACAGGGAAACGGATTGCAAAGGATTGCTGCTAAAATTCAGAGGGCGGGGTAAAATGTGCCGAGGATCAGCATGTTTTAAATGGAGCTTATGTGGTATTTAAGTCTTTTGTTGGCCTTGTTCTGGACTACCGCACTGGCGTGAACTTCATCCTGAATGCACAGACAGGGAATTGAACATTATCTCGTGCTCCCTCGGTTTAGTAGGAAACTGAGATAAGTTATGAGCAAAACGAATCGATGGCAATCTGCGCGTTGTCATGAAGCTGTGAATCACTTGGCCCTTAAATGCCTTGAATGTCTAGATTAAAATCTCTGTTCTTCTGGGTGAATGTTTTGTTTTGAGCTTTCCTAAGTATCACAGTTGTTTTCATGAACACTTCATCATTTGATAAGCGTTATTAAACAAGTGGTGTCCAGATGTTTCGCTTTCATATGGTGTCCTGGTTTCAGCCGGGAAAGAGTTAATTTTCTTTCTAGTGATTGCTGCGAAAGGAATGTCAACAATGCATATTGTCTTAGTTGTTGCCAGGCGATGTTTATACTTTTCAAGGACTCTTTCCAACTTCCCATAGAAGTGAGGAGGAGCATAGGCAGAACAAGGGAAAGGCCAACGGAATATTCCGTACCATAGATGCCATGCTCAGGATATAAATGGGGGTTGATGCAGCGTGGGAATATGTGGTCAGGGCTCGGGAAGGTGCCAGTTCACTGGGTGGTGAGAGTGACTTCTCTCATTATTATTATTGTTATTATTATTATTATTACTGTTCGTTTCTGTTACTGTTCTATTAAACTGTCCTTATCTCCACCCACGAGTTTTTCCCTTTCCCCTCCTTTTCTCCCTCTTCTCCCTTCTGGGGGGAAGGGGGAGAACTGCACCAGCGCACGCGTGGTCCTGGCTGCTGGCTGGGGTTAAACTATGACATACAGTCCAATTAAAAGTGTAGATTTAAGCTATAGTTAATCCACGCTGCTCCCTGGCAGGGTCCATGCCTGCCCACATCCAGCTTACCGGGGGCCTCTCCTTTTCCCCCCCCAGGATCTCGGTGCCGCAGTCCTGGGCCAAGTTCACAAATGACAATATCCTCCGCTCCCAGAGCGAGCGGGCGGCCTCCGCCAAGCTGCGGGACGACATCGAGAACCTGCTGGTGGTGACGGACAGCCAGATGTGGCGGCAGTTCAACGCCGTGAATGTCGCCTTCGCCAACCGCATCGCTGAGACGGCCAATGCCAAGAGAAAGATTCAGACCCACCTGGCCAAGGTAGCCTGAACCCCTCCCTTTTGGTGTGACACTGTCACTTCCCGGTGACACCTCCAAAGCGGGACCCTCCATGCAGACCTGGCCCCAGCAGAGGAATGGTCACCACAAGAACCTGGTTATAGCATCATTTAGAATCATGGAGTCATAGGATGGGTTGGGTGTGAAGGGACCTCTCAAGGCCACCTAGTCCAACCCCCTGCAGTCAGCAGGGACATCTTCAACTGGATCAGGTTGCTCAGAGCCTCATCCAGCCTGGCCTTGAATGTCTCCAGGGATGGGGCCTCCCCCACCTCTCTGGGCAACCTGGGCCAGGGTCTCACCACCCTCAGTGGAAAGAACTTCTGCCTAATGTCTCATCTAAACCCCACCTGCTCTAGTTTAAACCATTGCCCCTCGTCCTGTCACTACATGCCCTTGCAAACAGCCCCTGCCCAGCTTTCTTGGGGACTTTCTTCTTGGAGCAGGATGAGTTGGCAGTGTAATTTCATCCCAAGGGATACTGCGCATTGCTCATCCCAGCTGACAGCCTGCTAGCACAGGGATTTCCAGCAGAAAATGCCAGCGCTACTTGCATCAGCGCTAGTTACTTCAGAGGCGCTGGCTGCCCTGCAGAAGGTCTTTACTGGGACTCTGCTGGGGTGTCTGCTGTGGGGTTTGCAGCTTTGCTGCTCCTCCAAGGACGTGTTTTCGGTCTCAGCACTCTGTGGTTGCTGCACAGGTATCGGTGTGTTTGCTCCGCCAAGCAGATGAAGTGGAGATCAGCCATGGGCAGCAGGCTCGCACCACTGGCTCTCATGGAAAGCTGCCTGAAAAGTGCTCAGCACAGATTAACCGAGCAGAAACTGGGCTTGCAGCATCGCGGGCTGGTGCCACATCCTTCAGCGAGCATCCACCAAAAACCTGCCCTCTGTTAGTTGCTAGTGATGGACGATCAGTTCCTGCAAGCAGTAATTTTGGGGAGCGGGTAATTCAGTAGATCCATCACTGCTCCAAAACCTCCTCTGATGTGACAGCAAGAGCAAAGAGAGGCTTTTCCCCGCAGAGAAACGGCTGCTGGATCTGTGCCTCCATCTATGGCAGAGTGAGAGCAGTCTGAGCCCGGGGTCTGCTAATTGAACTTGGTTTTTTTCTGCAGATGGATGGCAGAAAAGGGAAATCACGTTGCCGCTGGAGAATATATTTTTTAAATTTATGCATGTGTTTCTTTCTTACGCCAGACACTGCAGGAAATATTCCAGACCGAAAGGAATATAGAAGCCATCCAAAAGGCCATTAGGGACCAGGGACCTCCATTAAAAGTGGCTCAGACCCGGCTGGACGAGCGCACTCGGAGGCCAAACATGGAGCTGTGCCGGGACACTGCCCAGCTGCGGTAAGGCAGGAGCGCGGGGCCGGCGGGGACCTCGAGGGCTCACGGGTGGTAGCACTCGGGAGCATCGCTGGATGACAAAATTAATCATGGGGGGTTGCTTTTTTTTCCTAAAGAGTCCTTCGATAAGTGCACCGACATAATCAAAAGCAATGAGCGGGTATCCCAGCCTTTGGGTGCTGGGAGAACTCTGCGCCCACAACGGAGGCTGTATCCCATGGCCGGGGGCGGCCTGATGCCACCCCATGAGGGGCTGGATTTTTCCTACTTGCGTCAACCCCGTCTTCTCTCCTGCCTGCTTCCCGGCGGCTGGATGGGCTCAGGTTTGAAGGACGAGCCCTTTACTCTCCAACAGGCTCATGCTGAGAGCTCTTAGGTCCTTCCTTTTGGGTAACCGCAAGGGTGCAGCTGCTGTGCAAGGTGCTGGGTCCAGGTCTGGGCTCCCCGGTTCCAGAAGGACAGGGAACTGCTGGAGAGGGGACAGCAAAGGGCTACCAAGAGGATGAGGGGACTGGAACACCTCTCTTGTGAAGAAAGGCTGAGGGATTTGGGTCTCTTCAGGCTGGAAAAAAGACGCCTGAGGGGGGATCTTATCAATGCTTATCAATACTGAAAGGGGGGGTGTCAGGAGGATGGGGCCAGGCTCTTTTCAGTGGTGCCCGGGGACAGGACAAGGGGTAACGGGCACAAACTTGACCATAGGGAGTTCCACCTAAACACGAGGAGGAACTTCTTTGCTGTGAGGGTGGCAGAGCCCTGGCCCAGGCTGCCCCGAGAGGTGGTGGAGTCTCCGTCTCTGGAGACATCCCAAACCCGCCTGGAGGCGTTCCTGTGCCACCTGCTCTGGGTGACCCTGCTCTGGCAGGGGGTTGGACTGGGTGATCTCCAGAGGTCCCTGCCAACCCCCGCCAGCCTGGGATTCTGTGCACCACTCGGAGAAGCAGTGAGGGCTGTGCTCACCTCCCCTGGGGACACTGGAAATCCTGTCAAGGACAGAGGGAGCTCTTTGGCATTGCACCCCGAGGGGCTGTGGAGGATCAGGCTGCCCTCTGTGAGGCACCCTGAACTTCACACCTCCTCCTGGGAGCCCGCTGGGTGAGGCTCCCTGGGAAGCCTTTTCAAAGCAATTTAAACCCAGCCCCAGAGCCTGTTTACCATCTCTCACGCCATCCTTTGTTCCATCCTCCACTTGTTTCACCTTCGCTTTTAGCCTCTCCCAGCTGTCCTCTTTTGCTGCGTGTGCACCCGTGGGTGTGGGGAGGACCCTTGCACGGGGAAATCCAGGAGGGGGAGCCAAGAAAGCCACAAAACCAAACAGGAACGGGAAACCACAGCTGCTCGTCCCTCTGCTTGGTGGCACCACCTGCTCTGGCAGACGCGGCTGCGCGTTGCCAAAGCCTTCGAGCTTCACCGTGCCTCCCCGCTGAGACCCCGAGGAGCTCTGCCCTCAGCTTCCCCATGGATCTGCCACAAACAGGGGGGGTCCGAGTGAGTCTGAGCACGCTGAAGGGGGAAAACCCATGCAACAGGGGCCCATCAGCAACGCCATGCTAGAAACCACCCACGTGACGGGACTTCTAATGAGGGCTCCTTGCTGTTTTCCAGCCTTGTCAACGAGGTCCGTGACATCCATGAGACGGTGCAGACTCTTCAGCAGCAGCTGAGAGACAGCCAGGACACCTTGCAAATGCTGGTTCGCACCAAAGCCATCCTGCAGCACGACCTGGCGGTCAAAGCCAACTCCCTGTTCATCGACGAGGAGAAGTGCATGGGGATGCGCAAGACCTTTCCCAGCACCGCGCGGCTGCTGGGTCCCATCTAGTCTGGGCTCAGCCCACCCCACGGCATCCGTTGCCAGAGTTATCAGTTTTGCCAATATGCTTTAAAAAGTACATGATTAAACTTCCACTTCCTGATGGAAGCCTGGTTAGAAATTAAATTATCACTTTGCATGTCACATGGTCTACCAGGAGTATTTTTTTTTTCCCTTTGGTTTTTCTCTTTCCATTGCTCTTTCACGGTGTGCCAGAAAGTAACTGAAAATATCCTGGATGCAACTAAGAGTAAATCCACCCACGGGGATTCATTCCTACCCATTCGGTCTGTGATTTTAGAAGAAAAAGTGTCGTGTCCTCCTCCGTTGGAGTCTGATGTGGAAAAAGCACAGGGTGAAGCCATGTCTCGAATCACCTCCTTGTCCTCCATGGGCCTTAGCGTGGCTTTTAGGAGGATCTGCCCCATGACCTTCCCAGGCACAGAGGTGACGCCGACAGGTCGGTACCCTCCTTTCCACCCTTTTTAAAAATGGGTGCATTGTTTCCCTTTTTCCAGTCCCCGGGAACTTCACCTGATGCCATGACTTTTCAAATACCACCTTCTTCCAGGAACACCCCTTGATTCCTTTGGGGTATTGCACTGGTGTTTCCCTCCTGGCTCCTGTGACCTCAGGAGCCCCCGGCTCATCTCTCCAAGACTTCAAGTGTGAGGCAGCGTCACCAGCGCGTCTCAGAGCAACAGGCCCTCGCTGGCACCCTGTCCCTCCAACCTTGGCATCTCATCCCACAGGGACAGCCCGATATTGTCCCCCTCTCCCTTCAAGCCTTGTTTAAAGCTCTGTCAATGATCCCCGCTAGCTCCTGAGCAAAGACCCTCTTCCCCCTTGGAGGTGGGTGGGGAGACACTGGCCCAGGTTGCCCAGAGAGGTGGGGGAGGCCCCATCCCTGGAGACATTCAAGGCCAGGCTGCATGAGGCTCTGAGCAACCTGATCCAGTTGAAGATGTCCCTGCTGACTGCAGGGGGGTTGGACTAGATGCCCTTGAGAGGTCCCTTCCAACCCAACACATTCTATGAGTCTTGGATTCTATGAGAGGTGAACCCCATCTGACACCAGCAAGCCTGGTGCCGTGTTTGCCATCCCATTACCATAAAACCCAAAATGCTGTTGGTGACACCAGCCACGGAGCCACGTATTAATAGGCTGGTCCCACCTGTTCCTTCTAGTATCATTGCCTGCAACTGGGAGGAGAGGAAAAAACAACCTGCCTCCCAGATTCCCTTACCAACCGTCCCAAGGCCCTGAAGTCTCCTTTGATGGGTTATCAAGCATTGGAACAGGCTGCCAGGGAAGTGTTTGAGTCACCAGCCCTGGAGGTACTTAAAAGATGGCTAGATGGGATGCTGAGGGACATGGTTTAGTGATGGTTTTGGCAGTGTTAGGTTGATGGTTGGACTTGATGATCTTAAAGGTCCCTTCCAACCCAGACCATTCTATGATCCTATGATCGAGACCCCTTGGATTACGCATTGTGGCTTCATTGCCACCCACACGGGAGAACAGGAATGGGTAGTAATCCAAGGGCCATACCTCTTCTTGTTGCCTAAGAAACGAAGAAGAAGAGAATGTTCTGGAGGAGTCTGATATGAATTTGGGTGAAATCAAAGCTTGCCACAAAACATGTTAACAGGATATTGCATAAGTAAGGCATATTATCCGGCTTGAGGGAGAGAGAATTCCCAAAACAGCATCAGCAGTCAGAAAAAAAAAAAACCAAACTCATTGCTTTTATAAAAAAAAAAATAAAGGGGGGAAAAAACTTTGGCAAAATGGTAAGGAAAATTTGGGCAGTGTAGGATCAGAGGAATGGCTGTGCTGGCTCAGAGCAAAGTGCAGCGAGCCCCACATTCAGCCTCTGACAGAGCCAACAGCAAATGCTTGGATAAAAGCACCAAAAGAAGGCAAGCACCCTGTGATACTTTCCCAGTCTACTTTCCCAGCTTCCAGCAATTAGCATCTCAAGGACTTCCTGAGCTGCCAGGGCTGTCCTTGAATTTAATATCCCCCCGTGGATTTGTTTCACATGAGCTTGTTCCAGTTGTTCCTCGAGCCCATGCAGACTTGCAGCATCCGCCGTGTCCCTCAGCCGGGAGCTGCAGGGGACGGAGCATCGTCACCCTCGGAGCATCGGCGGCCGCTCTCGGGACCCTGGAGGAGACCGAAAAAGGGGTCAGACCTGGCACTGCTGAAGCCAAAAGTCTAAAACTCAAGAGCTTGAGCAAAAAGCTGGTTTAGATCGGTATCCTCGGTAGGTTCAACAAAGGAGCTCGCAGGGGCTTGGCTGTCAACACGCAGGAGACGAGCACAAATCCCAGTTTCTGAAAGTATCTGTGTCCTGACACAGAGTCATGTCCCAGCTGGGAACCTCAGTTGGTTTTTGGTTTTTTTTTGGCTTTTGGAATCAGTGGGTAAATTTTGGTTTCCTTGAAGCCAGTGGGATTTTCTCCAGGGATTTCAGCCTGACTCTATCAGTGATGACAACTGGCTTGGAGTTGAAAGGGAAAAAGTTGGATGAAGTCGGGTCTTGGGGCATGAATGCAGACGGGACTCCAACATTTTATGAATTCTTCTTGGTTTGGTGGAAAACAAACGTCAGGAAAAGTTAGTAAATGTCTCCAAGATGTATTAGGGCTTTTGATTTAGAAGTTTGCTGAATTTGAATGTCTCCCCTCCTGTCTTTTTTTTTTCTCCTTGAAATGGCTTTTCAGATCGCCATTCCACCAGTTTGACCAGAAAAGGTAAAAAAACCCACTCTCCCTCAGCGCATTTTGATCCAAACAGCATTTCACGCTGCAGCAAAGGCCCGTGCCCCACGCAGCCCTGCCGTGGGGCAGCCGTGGGGCTTGGTAACCCACAGCAGCATCCTTCCCGGGGCACGGCACCCGCCTCCCCCCCGGCACCTCCCGGAGCCGGGCAAAGGGGGAGATCCTGGCACCCTCCACGCTCGCTGCCAGCTGGGGACGTGCTCTCGGGGTGGAGAGCCTTCCCCCAGGCCTTCGGCTGGAAAGACTTATTTAGAGAGTTATTTCTCTCCGTATTTTTATAGAATTATTGTCGTGGTTTGGGACGGTGAGATGAACGATAGATGCTCTCCCCCACCCCCAAGGAGAGGAGGGAGAGAAAGAAAGAGAATTAGGAGTTTAGAAGGGACTAAACTACTTTAATGAAATATTAATAAAATTAAAAAAAATTAAAAATGAAATATATACCATATATATAAACTGTATCAAGCTCCCAGGATGAGATCACGTCACCAGCAGGCACTGGGAAAGTCACAGACTGGACTCAGCGACGGATGGGAACTGCGTTGTTTGGGGGAGCACTGTCGGTTCTCCGTACAATGCGAGTCAAACCGTATATTGATCTCCTTATTTCCCTAGCAGCACAGATGTTTGAAACCAGGATCTTTTTTTTTTATTTTTATTTTCCCCATTTCCAGGTTTCTGCCCCTTCCCCTTTGCATTTCAAGTCCTCCGTTGCCAATGGTCTCAGGGTAAGGAACAGGAAGCGAGTCCCTAAAATTGTGATGACAGAGCAAAATCTGGGGGTTAAAGAAGTTTATCCACAAGAATCGTAGGACCATAGAATGGTTCGGGTTGGAAGGGACCTTGAAGCCCACCCAGTGCCACCCCCTGCCCTGGGCAGGGACACCTCCCACCAGCCCAGGTTGCTCCAAGCCCCGTCCAGCCTGGCCTTGAACCCCTCCAGGGATGGGGCACCCGAGAAGACACACAGAGAAAAAGTTGTCCTTTGGTGTCGTTTGAAAATGCTTGTTTTCAGAGCGGTTTCATTCGCCTGGCCTGGGGAAGGGGGTGGTGTACGTGTACGCTGGACCGATGGCGGCCGAGCCCATGATGTGCTGGTTCAGGTGATGCCGCAGACACGGTTAAACGAGGCTTCGACCCTTTTCAGCAAAGCCCTCAAAGTCCGTCACTGCCTTGTCAGATTAGATCTGAGCCCCTTGAATTGCTATAAAACCCACTTTCCCTCCTAAATTCTCATTATTTTATTCTAGAAATTCAAGCTGAAGCATTGCAAGAATTTTAAGGGATCCCGTGGAAGAGATTCAAAGTGAGAAATCCACTTTTTTTGGTTTTTACCCAGTGTTTATAAAACCCGTCGATCTTCCAGTATTCCCAGCGCAGCCTGTGGCAAATCTTGTTTGTACACAAAACATTTTTCAAATTTCTTGTGGCGCCTGCGTGTATTTAGGCGGTGACCACTGCTAGCCACGCTCGGACGGAGCTGGGGAGGCCGGGCAGCCGTCGAGCCCCTCGATGGGAAGCAGGGTGCAATTCCCTGGCCTGTGCCGGGAAGGCGATGCCGTCTGATGCCCAGGGTTCTGCTGTGAACATCCCCCCTTTCTCACCTCCTTCTGGCCCAGCGGTGCCATCCGGCACCTCCAGATTTGCCTCCCGTGTTTTCAGATGAACTCCCTGCAGCATCCCGGTCCCCCGGCACCAGAGCTGCCGTGATGGCACGTACTCAGCAGATGGTTTTCCAAAGCCCTGCTCCGTTTGGACGATGCACCTTTCCAAGAAGAGAAGCGTCTGAGGAGCACGGGATTGATGTGCTCTTCTCTCTGGGCTTCCTCCTCCGTTTCTAATCCGCAACTCTCCGCCAAGACAGGCTTCATTACCCGCAGGCTACTCTTTGCCCTGATTGGAGTTTCAGGTATTTCTCCGGCGCTTAAAAAGCTGCTTTTGGCAGCGTTTTCAGAGCTGGAGCCAAAGTGGTTTTGCTCTCCCACGTTCACGGAGGAGCTCGGGTGCGTACGTGACCCCCCCACGCCCCCCGGCTGCCTGTCACTGCTGTGCATCTCCCTGCTCTGCTTTTGGGGAAACGGGTCAGATAATTTATCCAGAGAAACACAGCCGCCGAGAGCTCAGCCCTACAAACCCGACTCAGAAGATGGTCTCTAACGGCAGGTTGGGTGGCAGTCCTTGGGGACAAGACCCTTCTCGCCCTGTGTTTGCGCAGCCCCAAGCGCGGCGGCTCCTTCTGCTCTGAAAGCAGCAGACAGCTCAACCCGCAGAGGCAAGACAGCCCGAAATAGCCTCGTTAGCGAGGAATGGACTGATGTTGGTCCAGATGTTTTAGTCCTCTGGGGCTTGCAGTCACGGATGGCACTGGCTGCCGGCGATGCCTGCGATGGCAGGCAGCAGTGTCACAGGGGGCAGGGGGGGTGGCACAGAAATGGGTGGGGTATTTTTCAGAGGGAAGGGCAAATTGCCTCCTTCGAAACCAGGCTGGGCAAACCTGCACAAGGCAGAGCCGGCGCTGCTAGAGCAGAGTTTGGCTCGGCAGCATCGCGGCGGGGCGTGCAGGCATGTACCGAACCAGGGGCTCGAGCACGGTGGGAGGCCGGGGGGGGGCTCATTTCAGCCGCTGGCCCATCTCCCCCCCCATCCCCATAGAGCGCTCCGAACTCCCACTTGCTGGCCGATGTGTGTGACGGGACCACTTAACACCAGCGCGGAGGAGCCAGAGCCCATGCTGCAGGGAACGCGCCTGTGCTTGCCAGGAGGAGGGAGCCAAGCACGCTTCTCTCCCTCTTTCTCCCAGGATTTGCAGTTTTGGTGGCTGGATGCCGAGTTCTCTCGTCTCAGCAAGCAGGACTAGTTCGGAGCTGGTGCGTGAAGAGGGGCAGAGGTGGTGGGGAAAGGTGACGGGGAGGCAGGTGCTAGCGCTCAGGGCTCCCAGGGGTGCGCAGGTCTCCTGCGGGGACTATGGGGGAGGTCTGCGCGTGAGGTTGATTTCAACAGATTAGCTGGGGTTGAGGGATGAGCGAAGGCTGCCGTACCGGAGTGCAGCCACCCCTTCCGCTCCGAGCACCTAAGTCCTCCAGCATTTCGGAAAATCTCCATTTAGTGAAAGGTTGCTCAGTCCCACAGGATTCGGCTTTTTCAAGCGCTAAAAAAAGCCCCAGCCCCCGGAGCCAGAATCCCATTGCCCATCGCGGGAGCAAATTGCAGAGGTGTCACTTTCCTGGCCGCAGCCGCACCGTGTAAACCAGAGGGGACATTGCCCCCGACTGCAGCACAGCCCGTTCCCCAAATCCCGCCCCACGGATCCCTGGCTGAGGCTACACGAACCGCCTCCGCCGGGGCGTGGGGGGCCACCCGGTGCAGCGGAGCTCTCTGTCCTCTGCGTGTCACCTCCTCGCTGACCGCGTCCCCCTCCCCGAGCATCCCCGGGGGAGGGAAGCGCCCTGCCAGCCCTCACCAGAACTCACTTATCTGCTCAGCAACACACGCGGCTGCAGCCGCCGGCCACCGGCCGCCTCCGGCACCCCGGGCTTCCTACAGCCCCGCACCCCGCCGTGCTGCGCCCCCCGCCCCCGCCCCCCACCCGCGGCCGCTCCGGAGAGCGGAACGGGGCAGAGCCGCCTCCCGGCACAGCCCCCCCGGGGCGGGGGGTCGGTCCACGATGGGGAAGCTGGGGGTCCTGGCTGGGGAAGCAAAGAGGGGGGCAACCCATCCCGTGGGGTGCCCCCCCCCCAAAAAAAAAAAATAAAAATATCCCCCCGCTGAGCCAGCGGGATCGGCCGCGCCTGTGTGCGGGGGACGGGGATGGGGCAGGGAGTGACTCCCGGCTGGGGGGGGGCCGGCGGAGGGGGGGTGGGTGCTGGCGGGGCCGGGGCGCTGCCGCATTTATAGGAGGAGCGGCCGGGCGCCGCGGCAGGGCCCTCCCCGTCCCGCAGACGCCAGCGGGGCGGTGGCCCCGGTTAAAGGGGAAACTTGTCAGCGCCGCCGCCCGCTCCGCTCCGCCGCTGCCGCCCCGCGCCCCTCGGCTCCGCCGCGACGTGAGTACGGCCCGGCCCGGGAGGGGGGCGGCTGCTGCGGGCTCCGCCGGGAAGGGGAAGGGGAAGGGAAGGGGAAGGGGAAGGGAAGGGAAGGGCTCTCCCGATGGGGAGAAGGGCCAGAGAGACCCTCCGGGGGGTCCACAGGGGAGAGGGAGCGGGGAGCGCACCCCCGTCCCCCCGCTGCGAGGGTCCTCTAGGGAGAGCGGTCAGGGCAGCCCCTCCCTGCTTCTCCGCGGGGAGATGGGCTGCGGAAAGACCCCCCCACCCCCCCCGCTCCCGGGGGAGAAGGGCAATGAGAGCCCCTGCTGGGGGTGTCGAGGGCAGATAAGCCGAGGAGACACCCCCCCTACGGGGGTCTTGTAGGGAGAGGGCTCAGGGCAGCCCGTCCTTCCTTCTCCGCGGGTCCCCAGGGGAGATGGGCTGCGGAAAGCGGCCCCCCCCCGCCTCCGGGAGGAGAAGGGCAATGAGAGCCCCTGCTAGGGGGGCCGGAGGGAGATGGGCCGAGAAGACCCCCCCCTGCAGAAGAGGGGCAGGAGCAGCTGTCGGGGGAGATGGGCCGAGATAGACGCTTCCCCCCCTCCCACCCTACGCGGGGGTCGCCAGGGGAGATGGGCTGGGGAAAGCCCCCCCACACACACCCCGGGGCGGGAGAGGGGCAAAGAAAGCCCCTGTTGGGGGTGTCGAGGGGAGATGGGTCGAGAAGAACACCCCCCCCAACCCGGGGGGAGATGGGCCTAGATAGGTGGCTCCCCCTCCTTCCCCCAGCCGTCCTCTGCGGGGGTCGCCAGGGGAGATGGGCCAGGGAAAGCCCCCCCTGGGGAGAGGGGCCGGCAGAATGACCCCCGGTGGTCCCCATGGGTAGGTGGGCAGGGGACCCTCCATCCCGGCGGAGGGGGGCCGGGGTAGCCCCTCGGCTGAGATGCGCCGAGATAGACACACACACACACCCCCCCCCGCCGGGGTTGCCGAGGAGGACGCTGCCCTCGGGGGGAGGGATGGGAGCCCCCCCTTCGGAGGAGAGGGGCTGAGGGAGCCCCTCGGGGAAGCCCCCTCGGTGAGCGGGCTTGGGGGGAGCTTGGAGGATCCCCGGGGGCATCCGGGAGTGAGTCTGGGCAGAAGGCTCCGACCCCCGCCCCACCGTTGGCGGGACCCGAGGGAAGAAGCCCGGGAGCCGGGCGCTGCCCGAGCATCCGCCGGAGCGTGCTGCCCTCGGGACACACACACACACACACACACACACACACACACACACACACTCAGCCGCATCCCTCTGCCCCTCCAGTTCTGCCCTCCGCTGCCGCCAAGATGCTGCTTTTGCTGCTGGGGATCATCGTGCTCCATGTCACCGTGCTGGTGCTCCTCTTCGTCTCCACCATCGTTAGCGTAAGTACGGACTTTTCCTCCGGCACCGGGGTACCAGCGAGGCAGGGAGCGGCCAGCGGGGGGGTTATGGCATGGCAAAACCAGAAGGTGGTGTTTTTATTTTTGGTTTATTTTCCAGCCTGGCTTTTAGCAGGAATTATTATTTGCTGACTGCTGGTCTTCCTAACGGTGGGATTTTGGAGCATTTTGCACAGAAAGCTCTTTTCCGTATTTGTGCTGTCAGGTGTCACTGGGGGGGTGGGTCAGTCAGGTGTAATGGGGGGGGTCGCTTGGTTGTGTGCAGCAGCGGGTGCTCAGGACATCCCCATCATCGTCCCCATGTCACATCATAGAGCACCCAAAAGACCCTCGGTGGGGGTGACGCCGTGCTCCCCTTTCATAAAGGAGCTCCACCTGCTAACGGGCTTCAGGCCACAGGACCAGTACAGCCAGTCTGAGCAAAACCCCCTTGAAACGGGACTGGTTTGGGCACTGGCTCCTCAGCACCAGCAGTTTTGCTCTCCAGCTCTGCTCCTTTGGGGCTGTGCGTTGGGCACAGCCTCTCGCTCCCCGCCCGCATGGGCTCCTCCTGGCGATTTTCAAGGCTTAAGCTGTGCAAGCAGTGGGAAGATGGAGGGTTGGATGCTGCACAGAGGGTTCCCAGCACCGTTCTCGGTCCAGAGCCCAGTTAACACGTCATCTACTTAGGAAGAGGTTTGCCTTGGTTTTAAGGCAGCAGTTTTGTAGAGCTGGTGAGTTCCAGGCTTGCTTCACCAGGTTCTTCTTTCCCTTAATTTTTTTTTTCTTACTTTTTTTTTTTTGGGTGGTCATAGTAGTAGAAGACGTTAAAAAAAAAAAAATAAATCTTGCGAGTCGTTAGAAATCACGTGGAACCATTCAAATAGCCCGGCCCGGCGCTGGGCGAGGACGGCAGAGGGGAGGGAAGCGCGCGTCCCCCGCGGGACTTGGTCCGTGTTTAAAGAGAATAAAGAGCTTCTGTGTTTTTTCTGCCGTTGGGGTGAAAGCGGCTAAAAGCAACTATCAGTATTTCCTTTCCAAACCCCTTTTCTAAGGAAAAGCATGTGCCTGGGAGCCCCCGGCCAGTACGCCCTGGGGCTGCTGGGTGCCGAAGCCCTGGCGGGGGGCACACGGCTGCCTGCCCCCTCCTGCCAGGGCGCTGCTCACGGGGCTGCATCTCTTTGCAGCAATGGCTGGTGAACGGCGGGCACACGGCGGACCTCTGGCAGAACTGCACCTCCGGTAGCGTCTTCCACTGCCTGACCTCCTCCACGAACGGTGAGTGCTCGCCCCCCCCGCAAATCGCTGCCCCTCGCTTTTATTGTCCTCCCCAGCCTTAGGAAATCAAGGGGGATTTGCCTGTGTGGGTTACTCGCGATTCCCTCTTGCTTTTCACTGCACACCCCCCCTCCGCCCCCGAAATTATTCCCTCCCTCCCCATCCCCGTCCCCTCCTCTGCTCTGTCCCCAGATGGAGGGACAGGGACCCACCGCATTCCCGGTGTCCTGGTGGGGAGATTGCGCCCCCCCCAGCTTTACCAGTCCCTGAAACTGGGCTGGGGCTTAGCGTGGGTCCCAGCCCCGATGCCCATTGCTCTGCCCCCCAGCTGTGGGGCAGCTCCTGGCAGCACCGTGGCAGGGTGTTCAGCGCGCCCAGCCGCAGCGGAGGTGACCGGCTCGAGTGCTTTTCGGTAGCCTCCTGTTATTAGCCCCTTTCGATGACACTGGGATGTATAAACGCGAGGCAGTCCTTGGAGCAGGGCTCGCTGGGCGCCCATCGCCCTGCTGGGAGTGGAGGGGCCGTTTTCATCACGCCTCCCTCTTGCCTGTGTTAAAGTGGTTTAAAGATGCCGCGGTGCCCTGAGGACACCCCGTCTCCAGGGGACACCCTGTCCCCTATCCAGAAAGTTGCCCTGCTTTCTGCCGCTGCGACAGGCTGAGTTTTGGGGCACTCTCCTCGCTCCGTGGTTCGCTGCCGAGCCCCATGGGGTGGGACGTGCTGAGCCCTCAGGCCCTGCCTCATCCCGCCGCTGACGCGGCACCTGCACATCTGGAGTGGCCGAACGGCCACCTCTGTCCTGGGCTGGGTGGAGGCTGCTGTGGCGCTGGGTGACGTCACCCAGCGAGCTGTGTGCTGAGGTCAGCAGGGGAGGGGTGCTTGCTGAGATGCCGTGACGCAGTTTGCAGGGCACCTAGCGGTACCAGTGCCATGAGACCTGTGCTCAAGGAGTCAGGCAAGCCCGTGCCTCAGTTTCCCCACAAGGCAGGGCTAATGCCAGTGGTGCCGCGTCCAGCGTTTGTTTCCAGTTAGCCTGCGTTTTGCTTTCCCCTGGAGACAGATTCTCCCAGTGAAACCAGTTGTGAATCATACCGATGTCACACTACGCCGGAAACACGCTCCTGGCGTAGGAGCAAACCGATGCCACGTGGTCTTGGCAAGTTGCAGGGAAGAGCACTGTGTGCTTTCAAAGGGTCTTGCGGTGATGGGAGACTGTCAGGGGTTTTTGGAGATTCATGTCACCCTAGTCCCCAGCCTGGTGGGAGCAAAACTCTTGTGGGTGCCCGACGTGGGGAGATGGGTGCTGATGCTCACTCTCCCTTTCCTCTTCCCTGCGCTGAAAGCAGCCCAGTGAGGGGCCCAGGCTCTGGTTTCTGTGGGAGCGAAGCCACCGCCGCGGGTCTCTGCTGACGCCTGGTGGTGTCCGGGCTGGCCAGGAAACGGCTGGACCCCGTCCCAGCCCGGGAGCCTTCTGGAGCCATGGCCTTCATCAGCAGTTGGCTGGTGTTGGCCGGCTGCAGCGTAGGCAGGCTGCTTCACGGCCATTCATGCGTGCGCCAAAACTGCTGACCTTGCGCTTTGAAATAAAAGGCAGCGATTGCTCCCCCTTCACCCCCCCAGAGTCCCAGAGCCCAGGGCTGTAAAGCCTCCCCAAATCTTTTGCTTTTCAAATCTCCACCGCTTTTTTTTTTTTTCCTGGGTGTTTGCAGGGTGCCGTGTGTTGGGGAGTTTTTAAGTGTTGAGAGGGGCTTGTCCAAAACGTGGTTGGGGTGGTTTCCTCCACGTCTGACTGCCCTGCTGGGGGTTGCCAGTCTGTATTGCCCCGTTCCCAGGAGCTGCTCGAAGAGGGGCTTCCCTCTGGATCCTTTCAGTGGTGAATTTTTGTCATTGAAGGGACTATAGTCGGAAAGGCCCTGCTAAAAACGCCGTCAAGCGGCTGAGTTTGGTTCATGAGGTGCCCCAGTGGGCAGCTCTTTGAGTAGAGGTGCATTGTGCTCGAGCCTTAAAGAGCTCTCTGCCAGCTCTTATTGATGTGAAGGCTCTGCTCTGGCATCAGGAAAAGGAGGTTTTGCTTGGGCAAAAGCTTCTGCCCCATCCACCCTGCGGCCGGGCTGGGGGAGCAACACCGCTGAGGACCAGTCTTCATCTGGTGGGACCCTGGATGCAGGAGCCAGAGCTCACCGGTGCTGTAGGAAGAGAGAATCAAAAGATATTTCCTGGGCTTTTAAAGCAAGGCTTTTAAAATCTGTCGGTAAAAATGGAATAAAAATAGCCCGCAGTATCCTTTCCGGTGGGTCCCTGTGCCCTCCCTCCCTGCTGCCCGTCTCCGAGCCCCTCCGCTGCCGGGGGACCCGCGGTCGGCCACGATTTGGAGCGATAACAGGGACACGGAACAAGGATGCTGTGGCAGGACCAACTCCGGGGCTCGCCCTCATCCCCTGCCCGCTCCTTGTTAACGCTCCTCAGACTCTCTTTGCAAGGAACGTGCTTATTTTCAAAAATACGAACGATCCTATACCAAATAACCACAAACCGTTCTCATTTAAGTCTCTCTCAAAACACAGGCTGTGCATGCCGCACGGCGTTGTAGAAAGCGGTAAGAATTTGTTTCTCTGTGCCTGTGCCAAGGACGGTACTCAACGGTTAATCGCCGAGTGCCAAGGTCTGCTCTGGGCTAAGAGCAAGAAATCCTCGGTTGGGAATTTTTGGCAGAACTTGGTCTTTACGTAGAGGCGTTTTTTTTTTTTTTTCTTCTGGCCATCGCAGTGGCCGCCGCGGTGCAGTTATTTCTTCCTCTCTTTTTGAAAAGGAGCGGTACTCGGTGCTCGGAATATGTGGAATTAGGTAGGGTTCAGCATGGGGGGGGGCTGTTGTGTGCTGTGATGTTCCCCTTTGGTCTCATCACGGTGAGGGTGGATGAGCCTCCTCTCGCCCGCTGTCCTGCCGCACAAGGATGCTTTTGTTCAGGTGACCGTTATGTGAACGCCCAAGGAGAAGCTGAGCTTGCTAAAACCGGGTGCCAGCAAGATTAGGAAGAAATTCTTTGCTGTGAGGGCGGTGAGCCCCTGGCCCAGGTTGCCCAGAGAAGCTGTGGCTGCCCCATCCCTGGAGGGGTTCAAGGCCAGGCTGGAGCAACCTGGTCTGGTGGGAGGTGTCCCTGCCCAGGGCAGGGGGTGGCACTGGATGGGCTTTAAGGTCCCTTCCAACCCAAACCGTTCTATGATTGTATGACTTCCTTGCATTTAACCCTGGGGCAGGTTTGGGACGGTGCTCCTAACCTTATAGATTATCCCCAGGGATGGAATACGCAGCAAAACAACCCCAAAGTTGACCGCAAGACTGTCAGACCGTGGCTCCCCCGGGACATTAGCACAGGATGGAGTTGGTCTCAGTGGAGGCTGAGGTCCCACCACCCAAATTCCTCTTGGCGGGGCTTGAACCCCCTGCGCGTGCGAGGGCTGAGTGGCCCTGATGGGATCCAGTGCAGGGAGGGAGGAGGACGCGCAGGGCGGGAGGAGGACGCGCCGGGTGGGGGCAGATGCCCACTTCTTCGCCTTTTACAACTGCCTGCTCGTTGCTATGATTTCTACATTTGCTCGTTAGATAATGCCTTTTTTTTTTTTTTTTCAAGAGGAGGAGAACTATGGAAAAAATGTTGCAATCTTCTCTCCGTTTGCGCTGTCAGACATTCCTGGAAAAGACTTATCTCAAGAATTCAGCTCTGAATCCCAGAATTGTGCGTCGGCACGGCCGCGCGCCAGCCCCCAGCTGTGCGGTCCCGCTCGCAGGCACGGGGCGCACGGCCGGACCTGAGCCTCTCAAGTGCTCTTAAGTAGATTCCACCTCAAGTTTCCAGACAGCGATATTTATTTTTTTTCCCCCTCCAAAAATGGCCTTTTTTCTCCATAACTGAATTTTTTTATGCAGGCAAGATTAGTTTTGTGGTTTTTTTCTGCTGCTTTCCACTGCTCTTCCTCTGATTTTGGTGGGAATGCCGAATGCTGGGAAGCAGTAGGAGATTCCTACATCCTTCTGTAACATCAGGAGACATTTTTCCTGGTGCCTTCTGCCAGTTTCTCCTGTCGCTGCTCTGTGGCTTTTGCATGAGTGTCTTGTTCCCAGGCCGGCTGGTGTTTGTTTGGCTTTTTGAAAGGGAAACGAAAAAACCCCAAACCTTGGGAAATGCGCTGGCTGCCAATCCGCATGCTTGCTAGGTACCGTGAGCCCTGTGATGCTGATGACTTGCTGCTGCGATGGCCACGGGCAAAGCCCAGGTGGGTCCCCCCAGAGCAGAGATCTGCCCTGGACCACCCGGGCGGGCAGGGATGGAGCTCCCATCCATGGGGCAGGCAGTGCCACGCACCGGGGGGGTTGGCCCAGCTCTTCTGCATGCTGACCTTCCCTCTCCCAGAGCCCCTTTGCTCTGGCAGACGGGACCTTAAGCAGCACCGCCGGTGCTTGAAATGCATTTTCTTTGCGCTGGGAGAGGCAGGAAAGATCTTCCTCCCTGGCACGAGGCAGGGGCACCTGTGCCCTGACCCGCCAGCAGTTCCCAGGAGGAATTACGCTGCTTCTTCTCCCCTTTAAAATGCGTAACTGAACCATCTGAACCCATTGCTTTTGCTGTGTCAGCCCCCCCAGGCTGGCTTTGCTGCCCTTATTCTTTCAAACTCTTTCTTCCAGCAGTGCTGGGCTCGGGTGACAGAAAAGCTATGGAGAGACGGAGGTGCCTTTCAACTTGCCGTAATCCTCCTTGTGGCTGAAAACGATGTCGCGAGGCTGCGGTGAAGCCTTGCGCCGAGGAAAATGATTTCTCAGTGTCTAATTCCATTCTCGACAGCGGGTATAAAAATATCTGAACAAAAAGAGATGGGGGCAAATTCCCCTCCAGCCCACTGGAGGAACCCAGACTGCACCAACTGGAGACTTGGTCACGGGTGAGGGGACACTTGGAGCAGGAGGGTGAGATGGAGGCGATGGTCCAGTCGCCCCTGCAAATTAGGAGTTCAAAAATTTAAAGATTCAAAGATTTAAGACAGAGTGTGTCGGCTTTTCATTGAGTGCTAAAGTTACCTTCTGCCCTTAGGCTGTGCTGTCTTGCTTTGCAAGCCTTTTGGCTTTATTTCTGCTGGGCAGCTGCAAACGAGCAAGAAATTACCCGTATTTAAGGCTGCTGAATCTGTTGTAACGAAGCCGTGTGGTAAATAATGTATAGTTTGTTTGTGTGGTAGCGCGTAGCCTTTGTGCTTGAGGTTCTAGCCATCAGCTGGGCCGCATTCCGCTTATCACGGAATGGTTTGGGTTGGAAGGGACCTTAAAGCCCACCCAGTGCCACCCCCTGCCCTGCGCAGGGACACCTCCCACCAGCCCAGGTTGCTCCAAGCCCCGTCCAACCTGGCCTTGAACCCCTCCAGGGATGGGGCAGCCACAGCTTCTCTGGGCAAATGTACAGATCCCTTGATTTGGGAACAGCTCTGGTCCTTTGGGGTCTTCGCACTTTGCAGCAGAGGAGCAAAGAACCAGCTTTTAACCTCAGCGGTTTGTGGGTTGGGGCACCCGCTTTGTCAGTAATGACGGAGAACATATTGGCTTAACTCGAGCAGGGTTGAAGCCCTCTCTGCCAGCTTGTGGGTGACTGTGGCTGGCCCCTTAGTCGTCTAAAAATAAACCGTGGGGTATTCCAGGAGAATATTTTGTATTTCAGATCAGTTTCTACCGTAGTTGTGTTGCTTGCGGTATGGAAGGGACTTCCTCTGTTTAAAACCAGGGTTTTTATTGTTGTTTGTTCTTCTTACAAAGAGCATCTGATAAGGAGAGGTAGGGAACCGGTGCTGGTTTTTTTCCTCAGCTGCTCCAGAGCTCTTTGGCTATTTCTGCGTCAGGGGGGTGTCCGTCAACCCTCCCTGCTGGGTGAGGGCTTTGGCCCGTGGAAGAGGAACAAAAGGAAGGAAGAAGGCAAAGTGTGGGCAAACAAAACCCAGAAGAATGGGTGGGGGAGTCCAGTGTAGAGTGCACTGCTGGAAAATCCTTCACCCAACGTTTTTTCTGGCCTCGATGAGACTCTCGGGTGTCCCCGCGGCCTCAGGCAGAGTGTAGCCCAGCAGCGTGTCTGCGGGTCCAGGCAGCGCCGCTCCCCATCCCTGCTCCTGCTGCCTGGACTCGAAATCGGTGGGAGTTGGTACCTAAGCCCTTCGGAGGACCTGAAATGATGTATCTACAACCTCAGCTCGTTCTCACACACAAGCCGAAAAAGGAGGTCAGAGCTGCCACCTCGAGGGTCTTGGAGAGGAGCCGCCTTGGGCATCGTGGAGCTGTTGGAAGGTGTTTTTCATGGCGCCAGCAGCTTTCTGCTGCCTCGGCAGCATCAGAGGTTGCCTCTGCGGGATGTGAGCTTCGACGGTCGATGGGACGCCAGCCGCGGCCTCATGGCTGAACCACAGAGATACGGAGGACAGGCCATGCTCCGAAAACCGCTCACGTTTGAATGTGGCAGCTTGGGGAGCTCTGGACCTCCTGGCCTCAGGGGCTTCTTGGATGGAGCTTCAAGGAGAAGACAAAAGGGAGAACAGCCCACCAGAAAAGAGGACAAGAGGAGAAAAGAAGAATTTGAGGGTTTCTTCTCCTTCTGAAGGGAGCTACAAAAGACGGCCAGCAATTGCAGCACTGTGTTCATTCACTGCCTCCCTGCAGCCCCGGTGTTTCCCACCTGCCCATCCCCTGGCTCTTACAAATACCTTGGGATCTCTTTAAAATCCCCCTTTTTCTGGCGGGATTTCCAGGAATACCTCCATCCAGCACCCTGCGGTCCTCTCCAGGGAGTGGACATAGGAGGGTAGGAAAAGAGCAACCGTTGGCTGAAAAACCTGCTTTTCCCAGCTGGAGCATCCAGCAGCCCAGAGCGCGGCCTGGGCCGGTTTGACCTTGTGCTGGTGGGATGTCTAGGACCGAAGGAGAAGAAAGTTGCAATGTCATGGAGCTGGATTTTTTTTCCCCTGGAAGAGCTTAGCGGCTCTGCTGGCGGTGGCTGACGAAGAGCGATGCTGTTCTCCTCAACAGGAGAGATGCTGGCTTTGAGCGGTGGGGCTGGGGGGTGCCGGGGGGGCTGTGCTGCTCAGGAGTAGCACTGCGGGTCACTGAGCTTTTTTGCCTTTGTGGGTTGCCAAGGGGCAGCGGTGTGAAGTTCAGCCCCAGCAGAATGATGCAGTTGAGCTAGGATTTCTGGATCTTCGCTTCACCCTTTTTCAACCCTCTGAAGGACTATTTGAATATCAGAGGTTTAAAACCGTCGCAAGCCCCAGCGCTTGTGATGTGACGGCTCCATAGGTGAGGATGCAAGTTGGGTCCGGGTTCTTGATCAGACCTTGAAGCCTGAGAGTCTGCTTTGGAAAAACTCTGCTCAGAAAACACGTCTTTTCCCTGGCAGACCTGGGCTGGCACCTTTGTGCCCGTAGATGCTTGTGCTGTTCCTGACCCTGCGCATATTTAGCGTGCAGCATTGAAGGAGCAGGTTTTACCATGCCGAATGGTCATGAATTTCCCCCTCCCGCCAGTTTTGTGTATATTATAGGCTACAGTTACCTCCTCGGTGGAATTTTTCTTCCCGAAAAGTGGTTGCTTTTTAAGTGTACGGTTCATCTGCAGTTTGCAAAGGGAAAGCTGCGCGTGCAAAATGTTACCGTCAGCTGCAGGTCACGGCACAGAGGTGTTTTTAATACATAGCACTAATTTAGTGATGTCTTACCAGCCGGTGTTTAACCTGATGGCTTCAGGAAGTTTCTTCTCAGTTTGTGCTTTATTCTTTCTCCTTAGCTGGGCCAAAAGAGGAGAGGGTGTCTGTGACCGAGCGGTGAATTAAACCCTGGGGAGCCAGTGCTTGTCCTTTAAGGCTCTTTGCTGCTGGCCGGGGGGGTGTTTCTGCCAGCCCCATCAATCCTCAGCTGCACCCCTTGTCTGGGTGTAAAACCTCCCTGCGAGCGGGGCTGGGGCTCTGCTGTCTTTCGGGGTGGAGGGGGAGGTTCAGCTGTAATTTCTACTCTAGGTTTCAATTTCTGCTCCTAGTTTCAATTTCTGTTCTGGGTTCCTTTCTTTTGTGTTAGACTTTGGGGCAGCGAAATGTGGTCTTTAGCATCCCAGGGGTGAAGCCTTTTTCCCCGCTGTTCTAAGCGGTGGCGTGAGCGCATCAGGGCTTGCAGAGCTCCGGGAAATTTTCAAATTTGTTTTGTAAAAACTTCTCCTCTCATTTCTGACTGCCGGAAAGGGCTCTAAAAATGCTCCCGATGGCTCCTCTCCGGAAGCGGCGTGCAGGGTGTTATCTGTCCTTTCCACTCGCTTTCCTTTTCTTCCTCCTCCTCCTCCTCCTGGAGAACAAAGATATAAACACGGAGCTGAAGAGTTGCAGGAGAAAAATGGAATAACCGACTCGCCGCCCAGGGGAAACCACAAATAACAGCCTGGGAGTGAAGAGTGCTGACAGCCCTCGCCGTACCACCCCCGGGGCCCAGGCCTCCCGCTGGGAAACTCCCTTTAGTTTTTTAAAAAGCTACAGGCAGGACACAGTGCTAACAGCAAAGGAGTTAAGAGCATATGGAGCTGAGGAGGTAGCCATCCTACCTGCAGTTGTGGTGGTGTTTTTCAAGTGAATTAAAGGCAATTAGCGAGCCTGATGCGGCTGGGCTTGGGTTTAATGGGAGTGTAGCGGCTCGCGTTTGTGGGTCCGTGAGTGACGAGCTGGGGCTCCTTCCCCTCGCTTTTACAAAGGAGGCCAATAAAAGTCAGCAAAGGGCCGGATGGGAGCGGGCTCAGAGCTCTGGTCTGTGGGATCATCTCCTGATTTACCGTGGCCAGCAGATCCAGAGAGAGGATTCTGCCCCTCTGCTCCGCTCTGGTGAGAGCCCACCTGGAGCACTGCGTCCAGCTCTGGAGCCCTCAGCACAGGAAGGACATGGACCTGTTGAAGGGGGGCCAGAGGAGGCCACAAAGATGCTGGGAGGGCTGGAGCCCCTCTGCTGTGAGGACAGGCTGAGAGAGCTGGGGGGGTTCAGCCTGGAGAAGAGAAGGCTCCGGGGAGACCTTGGAGCCCCTTCCAGTCCCTGAAGGGGGCCTACAAGAAAGCTGGGGAGGGGCTGTTTGCAAGGGCATGTAGCCATAGGACGAGGGGCAATGGTTTAAACTAGAGCAGGGCAGGTTTAGATCAGACATTAGGCAGAAGTTCTTTCCACTGAGGGTGGTGAGACACTGGCCCAGGTTGCCCAGAGAGGGGGTGGAGGCCCCATCCCTGGAGACATTCAAGGCCAGGCTGGATGAGGCTCTGAGCAACCTGATCCAGTTGAAGATGTCCCTGCTGACTGCAGGGGGGTTGGACTAGATGGCCTTGAGAGGTCCCTTCACACCCAACCCACTCTGTGATTCTATTTCCCTGTTCGCGAGCGGCTGCTGCTCCCTGGCTGCAGCAGGGCCGGCTGCCGAAACCCCTCCGGCCACGGTGGGCTTTCCCACCCCCTCTCTCAGTGCCTGCCTTTATATTCCTCTGACAATGGGATTTTGAAAAGCCCGTGTAAATCATTCACATTCAGAACCAAAAAAAGACACACGGGGAGGCGGATGCAATTAAAAGGGCAGCTCAGCTCAGCTTTCCGTCTAGACAGCCTTCTCCTGAAATAACCGGCAGTTGGAGCATCTACCTCCGAGCAGAAAGGGCTCCTCTCCGGGCCGGATCCCATGGCCTTTGAAATCACAAAAGACTTGGGTTTCTTGGGTCCTGGACCAAAGGGGCAGGGCTTGGGGCTGGGCAGGCTTTGGCTCAGCCGGTGCCCGGAGGTGGACCCAGCTGCAGGGCTCGGAAAAGGGTGAGATGAGAGCTCAGCTTCCCGGAGCTGGGGTGGGAAGTGCTGATGGGGTGGGAGGAGATTTGCAATTCAGCAGCTGGACATCCTCAAAACTATATTTCTCCCACCCCGTCTGAGCAATGATTCACGGCTTGGTTTTTAGCAGCGCTTGGGGCTGCCTCATCCCCTCTGTTGCCCACTGGTTCGGTGTGGCCGGAGCTGAAGGCCCAGGTGTGGTCCAGGCAGGGCTTTTCCCTGCCTGGCCAGCTGAGATAGATGAAATATATGGGATGTTCTGTGCAGGTCAGTGTGAAAGCCACACTGGGATTTCCTGGACGTGACAGAAGGGTTAGCTGCTCCTTCCTACGGAACTGGTGCCCGTGGATGTAAACCTGGTGGCACCAAAATGGGTGAAGCTCAGCAGCTCCTTAGCTGGGCCCGTTAATGCTGCGGAGTAGCTTGGTGTGGGAAGCATGAAATGGAGGGGAAGGAAAAAGCTATCGCCCCCCGCCCCCACCCCCCGTATCGGCACCGGTGTACTGGCAGCTCGAGCGTTGTGTCCAGTTTTGGGGGGCCCCTCACCACAAAAAGGTCATTGAGGTGCTGGAGCGTGTCCAGAGAAGGGCGACGGAGCTGGTGAGGGCTCTGGAGCACAAGTCTGGTGAGGAGCGGCTGAGGGAGCTGGGGGTGTTCAGCTTGGAGAAGAGGAGGCTGAGGGGAGACCTTCTCGCTCTCTGCAGCTCCCTGAAAGGAGGGGGTAGCCGGGGGGGGGTCGGTCTCTTCTGCCAAGGAACAGGCCATGGGACAAGAGGAAACGGCCTCAAGTTGCGCCAGGGGAGGTTTAGGATGGAAATTAGGAAAAATGCCTTCACTGAAAGGGTTGTCAAGCATTGGAAGAGGCTGCCCAGGGCCGTGGAGTCACCATCCCTGGAGGTATTGAAAAGCCGGGCAGACGTGGTGCTGAGGGACATGGTTTAATGGTTGAACTTGATGATCTTAATGGTTCCTTCCAACCTAGACCATTCTATGATTCTATGTCTGCAATGAGCAGAGGCCGCTCTGGATGGTTTCAGGTTTCGCTCCATTTCATGACCGACCGGAGGCAAGATGCAAAGATAAGAGGTAGAATTGATGGTCCAAAGTCAAACACGCCAGACATTACTAAATTGCCTAGGATGTTCCCCGTGGGCATGGATGCCTTCCCCAGAAAGGCATCTGGGAACCAGCCTTTCATGGTTCCCAGAAAGGCTCAGGCGCGGATCATCACTGCCGTCCTGGTTGAGGGCTGTACCGCGCTCTCCGGTTCAAATTCTGCTCTCACCTCCGTGAGTGCAGCTTGCGAGGGTTTGGTGGGGAAGTGCCGTCGCTTCTCTGGGAGCAGACGCTGTTCCGGGCAGTCCCAAATGGCCTCATTTGCTGCACCAAGTATTGAAGGCTGCTCAGCTGAAGCGTAGCTTTATTTGGAAGTTTTGCTCCGTTTCAGCTATTTGCTGCAGAAAGCTGGGTTGGGTTTTTTTGCAGCGTGCAGCCAGGGGAGGCGAAGCTGGTGGGAGTAAAACTGCGGCAGGGGCCGGGACTGAGACTTTAGTGCTGCCTAATTCTGCCCTGTCTGTGAATCCAGCCCAAAGCGTGTTTTTTCTGCCTTTGACTGGGTGGTTTGTGCCTCAGTTTACCTGTACCGAGTCCTGCCTGGCTTTCGTGGTGAATTAATCAATGCCGCATCCTTAAAGACCGCTCAAGGGAAGCTGCGGATGCTCCTTTTGATCTCAAACTTTATAAGGAAAGGGAAAGGCAGAGGCATTCGTGAGCACGGCCCCGGCCCGGTGCTGTGAGGCACTGCCTCTTTCTGTCAAGCCGCAGCAGCTCATGGGATGGAGCGGCATTTCGCTTGTTTATTTATTTTTTTTATTTTTTTTTTTTTTACGCTGGGAGTTACGCGCCCACGAAGCCCTGAAATAGCTGGGCCGTGACTCACGCAGGGGCTGGTTTAACTGGTCCGCTCTGGGAGGCAGCTGCGCTTGGCAGCTGGGGAAGGCTCTTCCCAAAAGGTTTGACTCCGCAAGGGCAGAGGGTGTTTTCACATTGCCGTCTCTGTATTTTACCTCCGAGCCTGGCCAAGCTCGCTGGCGCACAGCATGTTGCGCATGGCTTTTGTGTTTCTAGTCCCGCTGAACTCCCAGGGCCTGACCTGAAGCTGGTGGTGGGCCGGGGGGGGGAGGCTTTCTTTTGATTTCTCCAGGCTTTGGGCTAGTATCTCTGCTCGTATTTTATAATAAACACTCCCCGCGAAAGCGCGTGACCCTGCGATTCATTTTACCCCAGCACGCTGGTCCATGCCACACGTCATCCTAAACCCCAGGCAGCATCGTGCCCCTGCTGAGGACCTCCCTTGGCCACGTCCCCCAGATGTTCAGAGACTGAATGGGACCCAAGGGTGGGCTGGTGGCACTGGGGAGGATGCCGTGGTGGGAGCTCGCTACCTGTGGTGCCCGCACTGAGGTTTCCTTCTGTCTGTCTTTCCCCAGAATGGCTGCAGTCTGTCCAAGCGATGATGATCCTCTCCATCATCTTCAGCGTCTTGTCCCTGTTCCTGTTCTTTTGCCAGCTGTTCACGCTCACCAAGGGTGGGCGGTTCTATGTTACCGGAGTCTTCCAAATCCTTGCTGGTAAGTGGGGGCTGGCGGATGGGGCTGTCAGCGGTGGGGAAAGGGCTTTCAGGCAGAGGAGAGGGTAATGGTGGAAACAAGCATGTTCTTGGGTACAGCACCAGGAGGGCCACCGAGCTGGCTCCTGCTTGGCTCAGGGAGGGGAAAGGGGGATGAATAATTTGCATCCGTTGAGGTCTTGCACTCTGAGATGGGATGGAGTGGGGTGGGGTCCGGCTGTCAGGGCACACTGTGCATCCAAGCTCTTCTGCCCTTGCATCCTGGAAGGTGCAAGAAAGTTGCTGCCCCAGCCGGGGAGGTTTCGGTGCCAGACCCGCCGGAGGCAGAGCTGTGCCGGCGATGGGGTGATGGAGCAGGGTGGGCGCGGGGGCTGCCGGCCCGAGAGCAAGTCGCCCTGCACCTCCATCTGCTCTTCCCACGGCGCGGGGTGGGACGCTGAGGGTCCAGGGTGGCCACGCTGACTCTGGGACCCACCTCTGCCGGGCTGGGTGAGGTTTCCGCAGCGGCTGGCGGGGTGGGGGAAGTAGTGACGATCCCTTTTTGGCAAAAGAGGATCCGATGATTATTTATAAACTTGCCATAAGGGGGCCGGGTGCTTTCCACATCAGCAAGGAGCGCTGGAGCGTGCAGGGTGAGCCGGCTGACTTTGAACTGTCAGCTGCTATTTTTAACTCTTCAAGAACTCAGCGCTGGAAACGGAGCACGGTTCGTGTCCCGCGTTGCAGTTCTCCAAATATAGATGCCATAAAGCCACCGTCTCCGCTTGCGTTTCCACGTATGAAACCGGTGGAGAGGATTTTCAAGCGTTCAGACAAAAAAAATGGAATTGTGCAGTGAGATTCTGGCTAAGTCATGGCAGACTGTCTGGGAAGGAAACTAATCGTTTGCTAGAGCTTTAGATGTTAAACTAAAAGCCACCCTGGGTCCTGCCACTAAATCAGTGGAAAAACTCATCCACTGAACTTTAGATAAAAGTTTCTGAGCGTCCTCTAAGCGAATGGCTTTTGCAAACCCTGGAAAAGTTTAGAGTTAAACTTTATTAGCAAGTGTGGCATGAAATCTATTATAAATGTAACTGCTTGGCCATAATGCAGGCGGTGAGTTCATATCAGTTCACCATCTCTGGAAAGAGAGATGTGCAGAAAGCCATTACGGCCATGGAGACAAGGAGGGGGAATGGGCATTAATAATGCAATTATCTGCCCGAGAGCTTGTCTAATAGATCTGGGAAGCAGAAGGCTTCTCTCTCCGGAATGATTGCTGGTGAATCCTCATTCTCAGAGGAAGAGCAAATGGGATTGCAGCCCTCCTCTCCATGCCGTGCTGGATGTCCGAAGGCGATGCAGGGTCAGGCCATAGACCTGCTGTCTCTCTTCTTGTTGGGCCCGAGGCATGAGTCAAATCCATCCCCAGCAGCTCTGGAGGACAGAAGTGTGACCTGATCCCCGTGGCCTGGGGGACCCATAGGTAGAGGTCTGAGTCCAGATGGACCATGCAGAGGTGGGCGTTAGTGACTCTTCTTACCGCTCTCCCCGGCCGGGGCTGGAGGGCTTAGGGCAGCTGTGGTCTTTGAACCCTAAATTTCGGGATTGTTGATTGATAGGAAACAGGACATGGCTGTGCCAGTGCTGCCAGGAGATCCCACCTGGAGGTACGGATGGCTCTGGTCAAAGGAGATGAACCTGATGTAGTCTCCTTGCAGCTTGTTGTGTAAGGCCACCGCTGTCTAAAGCCAATGGAGGAAATTCCTGTGGCCTTCAAGCTTTGCAGGTGTTCATCCGTGCCTTGCAAAGCCCTGGCACCACAAAGCCCTGCTGCAGGTCTGCCAGGGACGTGGTCTTACCCGCTTGAGGGCTTTGTTCTCAACTTCAGCAGAGCTGGAGAGGACCTCCCTCCTCCTGGGAGGGGATGCCCTTCCTGAAGCCATCCATCACCCTGCACCTCCTCCTGGGGTGATGCAGCTGGGCAAAGCTGAGGGTCTCCAGCTTTGGAGCCTGACCAACAGCAATGCTGGACCTGAACCAGCGGGTGCCAGGGGCAGGACTGCTGGGTGCTGTTGGGTGGCAGAGCCGGGCAGGGGCTGGGCTCCGCTATGGCTCGTGGCTGTGGCTCAGGAGAACTGGGGAGTGGAAGTAAGAGTAAGAAGAGATGCGTGAGGTCAGTTGGGTGTGTTGTGCAGCGCCAGGGCAGGACGCATCCCCAGCACCTTCTCCACACTGCTTGGAAACATGCCCCGAAGTCTAGCTGAATCTGCCCTGATGGGATTTCAGCCATTACAAAGGCATCAAAAGGGGACCTGAACAGGTCCCCTCCATCCTTGGTGCGTCCATCACATCCACGGGCAACTTTTCATAGCTGTGTAAGCCCAGCATGAGAGACACGTTGGTTTGGGCCTCTTGGGGTTTGACCCAGCTTTTCCATCACTCTCTCCAGCCTCAGCATCGCTTTTATCTCTCTTTTCTCGTCCCTCCCACCCTAGAGCTGCTGTCCTCCTGGGGTGGAGAGGGCAGGCTCAGCCTCGAGGGCTGGGCCTTCCATGTATCCTGCAGCTTTTTGCAAAGCCCTGCATTGAAGAGCTGACCACGAGTGTGCACCAGCACCCGTCCCAGCTTGGTTGCGGGGCCAGAATGCCCAGACCTGCAGGAACAGAGTTTAGGTAGCGTTTGCCCAACTGGCCTGTCAAAGCAAGACTAAAACTCTTAAAATCAATCTCAAATGTGGTCACGCGTTATTGCTTGCATCGGTGCAAGCAGCTGAACGCAGCTGTCCTTCAGTTTCTGAGCGTGTTCTCTGGGCCAAAATCAGTGCAGATGCTGCAGAAACCGTCGCCAAATTCCTCACGCGGACAATTGCCACTGTATTTTCTGCTGTCTGTAGGTGACCGGCGTGGCCGCACGCCCGTGCTCTGTCCCACCAGCCTCGGCAGACAATAGTTGCGCTCTCTTAGCATGGGCCGGGGCAGTGGGAGTTGGCTCTCGTGCTTAGAGAATGGAAACCGCGCCAGCGGCGCCTTAATGAAACGTATTCCCACTTCTGCACTTTCCCAGAACAAAGGACCAGTGTCCGGTGGAATTACAGCTCAAATATCAGGGTGGTTAAATGTAGGTGGTCCCAAGGTCCGTGCAGGGGATTTGGAACTCGGCTCTGACAACCGCCCCGCGACTGTATAATAGAACTGCTGGGATTGACTGAAAGAGCTTGTTTTTGGGCAGAAATAGAGGTGGCTTTGTGTTAGTTCTGGGCAGTCCCCAATGCTGATGGGGGTTGTTTGGGGTTTTTTTTTTGCAACAAAGCTAAAACGCTGTCTACCAGAGCTGGGCCTGGCCGGACAGCCCTGGGGGACCCGCGGTGGCCCGTGGCTGGCAAGGGTGGACACCAGGAGTCCAGGGACAAGGGACAAGCCGCAGGCACAGTGGGGTTTGCAGGGAGTGGGGTTTGCAGTTGAGCTCCTCTCCCATTCCTGCAGGAGGACAGGAGATCACAGGGCACAAACCTGCCCGCCCAGAGCATCCTTGGCCCCCAGCTGTGCTTGCCTGGGGGCAGGTGGTAAAGAAACTTTAATGCTTTTAAAAAAAAACCAAAACCACCATGGTTTGTGTCTGAGCTCTTGCAGCAGCTCTGGCAGGGTGGTTCAGGCTGCCGTCTGGGGTTTAAATAAACTACCCAAGGGAGTGGGGCTGGTCCAGAGCTGGGGGATGCCCGCTGCTTGCCTCAGGGATGGGTTTAGAGGGGAGATTTAGATGAGATCCCAGGAAGAAATTGTTTGCTGTGAGGGCGGTGAGCCCCTGGCCCAGGTTGCCCAGAGAAGCTGTGGCTGCCCCATCCCTGGAGGGGTTCAAGGCCAGGTTGGACGGGGCTTGGAGCAACCTGGGCTGGTGGGAGGTGTCCCTGCCCAGGGCAGAGGGTGGCACTGGATGGGCTTTAAGGTCCCTTCCAACCCGAACCATTCTATGATGGGTTAGCCCAGGCGATGCGCCAGCTTTCCTTGCTCCAGGGGCTCCGGCTTTGCTTGCTCAGAGCCTGGCCGAGATATCCCCACTCACCTGCAGCCAGGAGCTGCAGCATCACACCCCTGATAGTTTTCCAGGAGACGGAATACAAGGGGACAATGATAAAAACAGTTTCCCGTGCTGGCGTTGGGTATTATCCTCTCCGGTTCTGGGTTTCTAGCAGGGAACTGCTCCATGTGCGGCATCGCTAATCCCTTTTCCAACGTGCTCTTCCTGGGCAGGGCTCTGCGTGATGAGCGGCGCGGCCATCTTCACAGTGAGGCACACGGACTGGCACCAAGCCTCGGAAAACACCTCCTACGGTTTCGCCTATATCCTGGCGTGGCTGGCCTTCCCCTTGGCCCTCGCCAGCGGCATCATCTACGTCATCCTACGGAAGCGGGAGTGATGCCGCGGGAGGCGGCGTGGCGTGACAAGGGCACTCATGACGTCCACGGAGGAGACGGAGGCGGGGGAAAATAGACGAGAAAACGGAAAAGAAAATTAACCAGAAAAAAAAAAAAAAAAAAAGAAAAGGAATAAACCCTCCCAGCAAAATCAAACCCACACCCAACCGACCCCAAAAGGAAACACTCAAAGGGTTACTTGTTAATTGAAGATGTATATAGTATCTATGGTTTAAAAAACCTATTTATAACACTTTTTACATATATGTACATAGTATTGTTTGCTTTTGTTGACCATGCGCTATGTTTTAAAGCCTAAAGCAAGTGCCTAAGGAACTATTACTCCTAACAGTGTAACAAGAGCGCAGTGATTTTTCTCTCATGCAAAACCCTCTTTGACCTGAACTCTCCTTCCCCGTCCCAGCCCAGATCGAACCGTCAGAAAACCCCATCTCTGACTGGTTTTAGGCTGGCGTAAACTGGAGTTACGTCCGTTTACGCCAGCCGGAGGGTTGGTCCTCGCTCCTGCCACATGCTGTGATCCTGGTGCCTGAAGTGCGTGTCCAGATCTGACGGGAGACGCTTCCGAAAGGTTTGAAGGATTTCGGAGCAAAGGCTTTGATTGCCCCAAGTGCCTAAATGACTTATGTGCCTAAGTCCCACTTGCCTTGCCACCACACCCGCTGGGAATTTGGGCTTTTAAATCACTTAGGTTGAATTGCCATCCGACGCGGGCTCCGGGGGTGCTCCTGGTCCCCGTGCCGGCGGGGCTGGGGTGCGTGCCGTGTCGTGCCGTGCCGTGCCGAGCTGCCGGGGCACTGATGCTCCCAACCGTGAAATGTGCTTTACCCTTGCCGTGGAGCTAAAGTACCGATGAGAAAGAAGCAAACCCAGTATATCTACGAAATCGAATACCAGATATATGAAATGGTGCTATCTATTTACCATTCCTTATATTGCTAGCCATTTAACCTTATTCACTGGAAATTCAGTTAACAATCATGAGGTAAACAACAAAGCTAGAAATGAGAAATAATTCTGTGTAATATAAACGAGCTATAACTGCTTTTGTACTTAGACTGGCTCTTACTATTATTTTTAATAAAGCATTTATAACCGAGGTTCCTTTTTTCCCTCCCCTGTGGTCAAGAGGAACAGAAACAGCTCCGGGTGCAGCCCTCGCGGTGTTTGCTGCCGGAGCGAGATGTCTGTCCCCTGCCTGTGCGTCAGCGCTGGGTCTGGCCATGAATTGAACGGGCACCTGCGCAGATCCCAGGCTGCCCTCTGAGGACTCCAGACACTGCCTTGCTGTTGTTGTTTTTGTTTCATTTCGGGGGGTTTTTTTGTTTGGGTCTTTTTTTTTTTTTTTTTTTTTTTTTTTTTTGCTTCGCTTTTCTGATTTTATACCGACTGTGTGGACTAAGAAGCAATGAAATAAAAGTCAGAATAACTCAGTTGCTGCTGCTGCTTCTTGGTGTTTTCGCGGGTTGGAGCTGGGCTGTGCTCCACCAGTCTGCTTGCACGGCCATCCCGTGGAAGGTCTCCGTGGTGCCGTGCAGCAGATTTGTGGGCTAGTTCATGCCGCTGAGAGAGGCTCGGAGCTCGCTGGGCTGTCTGCGTGGCAGATGTACCTGTGCCGGAGGGGTAAGGCTGCACCAGAGTTAGTGCCAGGGCCAGGAACTGAGCTCAGGGTCCTGTGCCGTAGTGCTGGTCCATGCTCATCTTCCCACCTCCGTCCCAAGATGCTCCCATGATGTGACCACCAGCTCCCCAAAGACAGCAGCCAGGCAGCAGCTGGCAGGACCACGCTCGTAGAATCACAGAATGGTTCGGGTTGGAAGGGACCTTAAACAGCATCTCGTTCCAACCCCCTGCCCTGGGCAGGGACACCTCCCACCAGCCCAAGTTGCTCCAAGCCCCGTCCAACCTGGCCTTGAACCCCTCCAGGGATGGGGCAGCCACAACTTCTCCGGACACTTATCCCCTCCGTCTGCTGAGCAGGGAGGGTTCGGGTCAGCATCGGCTGCCCCGGGGGGACCCGGCCGACTCTGCCACCCGGCACCAACCACAGAAGCCTTTCAGTCCTGGGTGCCAAAAACACCCAGAGCCTGGGGGTGCAATTACGGCCGGGGGGATTAGCACATCATGCACAGTACGGGCAGGCTCCATGGCTGGCACGGAAGCATCCACACTTCCGTTCCTTCATTCATTTGGCTATTAAATATCCAAGCTGATGTAGCAACTGGTGCTGGCAGAAACACAACGGCTCTCGCGAGGCAGCGTGTCGAGGGCAGTTATTAACATCAGGTCAGCTCCCAAAGCCCTCAGCCCAGCCACATCCCAAAGGAAAGGAGCGGGAGCTGCCTCACGCCTCCTGGGCCGATCAGTGCCGGAGCCTGGGCAGCACAGTGTGACCACCCCGGCATCTCGCTTGACGGCTGGGGTTCCTGGTCGTGATCTTCCAGCTGGGAGTGTTTCCCTGTGTGTTCATTTTGCTGAGCTGCGACTAAGCCCGGGAGGGTATCTCGCTTGCTGAGGCAGCGGTCATGCCCCCACGAGCTGCAGCACTGGACCACACGGTCATCCTGGGTCCTGCTGGGTTTGACACCACGTATTTGGCGCAGGGGATACAAATTTCCATTCTGAGCAGCGGGCAGCAACACAGGTGTTTCCCGCCCCCCACCCCGGGAAAATTAAAGATGCTCTTTTCACTTTGGATCAATACCTCAGAAGGCACAAAAAAGCTCGCGGCTTCATTTTTGCCTCTCGTTTTTGCTCTTCGTCCGTTCCCAGATGTAACTGATTGAGCAGCATCAGCTCATACCAACACCTCAGCGTTGCACAGTTGCTTTGTCTCGGGGATGCATTTTTGAAAGCATGCAGAGTAAGACGACTTTTGAAGTGGAAACAACGTGAAGGTTTGAATCCCTGGTGGAAAGGGTCCAGAAGGGAACTGCCACCGATTCGCACCAGAGCTGATGTCCCTGTGTGTGTTCCCCCGCCCTGGCCCCGGCAACTGTCTCATTTAGGATGACTCCGTTGGGTTGGAAAACACCAGACCCTGTTACCCTGGCTCTCAATCATCATTGCAAACATGTCCCACACCTGGGTGGCCTGGGGGAGCGGGAGCTGCTGGGCAAGACCTGGCAGCTGCGTATGGTCCCTCCACCAAGGTCCCTTTCACAGAATCCCAGAATAGCAGGGGTTGGAAGGGGCCTTTGGAGATCATCTGGTCCAATCCTCCCTGCCAAAGCAGGGTCATCTAGAGCAGGTTGGATTTTGAATAACCAGAGAAGGAGACTCCACAGCCTCCCCGGGCAGCCTGTTCCAGTGCTCTGGCACCTTCAAAGTGAAGAAGCTTTTCGTCACGTTGAGATGGAATTTCCTGTGTTCCCGTTTGCCCCCTGTCCTGTCGCTGGGCACCACTGAGAAGAGCCTGGCCCCATCCTCTTGACACCCACCCTTTAGGTATTGCTGAGCATTGATGAGATCCCCTCTCAGCCTGCTCTTCTCCAGCTGAACAGCCCCAGGGCTCCCAGCCTTTCCTAGGCAGAGAGATGCTCCAGCCCCTCGGCATCTCCGTAGCCTCCGCTGATCTCCCGTAGCTCCCTGTCCTTCTTGAACTGAGGGGGCTCAGCACCACGCTGGCCTCGAACGGGGCTCTTTTTGACCTTTTTGGCCTTAATTCAGCCTACCCGGGTGTCTCCGGTGCCACGGGGAAGGCGGGGGGAAGCGCGGGATGGGGGAGCAGCCCCAAGCTGCTGCTCCGGCGCCGATGGCGGTCGGCGGCCGCCGCCCGGTGGCTGCAGGCGGCACGGCGGGACACGGCGGGACACGGCCAGAGCCGGGGCAGGGACCCCCCCGGGGCAGGGACACACACCCCCCACCACTCCCAGGCACCCCGACAGCGGGGCTTCAACCCTCTCTCCGCTTGCGGGGGGGGGGGGGGGGGGGAAGGGGCTGCGATTCTTAAGGCGCTCGGTCAGGGTGTCCCACTGGGTGACAAGAGGGGCTGAAGTGATGTCCCCCGCGGTGGGAGCATCACCCGTCCCCGCGGTTGGTCAGTGGGAGGTGGGACGTGGCCCCCAGCCCTTGCAGTATGGAGGGCTGCCCCCCCAACCCCCCCCCCCCCCCGCCCAGTGCGTCACTTACTGCCCACTGGGAACGGCTGGGTTAAAGCGCAATTAATTAATAATAAAAACGCAGGGAGCCCCAGAGGCCTCCAGTCCTGTCTCCTGCTTGGGGTGGGACCACCACCAGCGCTAAACTGGGCTGGGCTTTGTTGGGCCAAGCCTCAAAAACCTCCAGGTGTAGAGAATCCCTGACACTCCCTTCCCAGTGAAAAAGCCTTTCTTAAATACCAGCCCGAACATTCCCACGTCTTAATTTTTCCCTCGTTACATCAAATGGCCACAACGACCACCCTCTGAAGCCCAGCCCAGGAACCCACCTCCACCAGGGATACGGGGACCACCAGCACCCGGGTTGAAGGTATGTCACCCGCCTTGGGTGCTCCGTTCCCCACATACACACACGGCTCTTCCAGCTCCTGAGATGACAGCAGACATTAAGACAGGACCCGGCCCTTCTGCCTGATCAGCTGTAAGCACACTTAGAGCTAACTGAGACTCCGAATTTTCACTGCACCCTGGGGCTAGAGCCCAATTAAAATCAAGGCAGCCCATAAAACAGCGAGCTGAACAAAACAGCAGCAGCGCGGGACGAAGCGGCAGAGGGGTGGAAAAAAATATTAGGGAAGTTTCTTTAATGTGTGTTGTATCATAAAAGCAATTGTTTAAATGGCTTTTCTAGTGCTCTCAGCAGTAAATGCTTCTGAAAAAATGCGCTGAGCAAACCTCATCCTCCTCTTTCATTTACTGCCTTGTAAATTGGAAAATTATGGCAAGAATAAAAAAAAACAAAAAAACCCCTCGTGCCTGGGAGCAGCTGGTTTGTTTGCAGCCCCCTTTTCGCCGCTCAGCCGGGCGGTGGCAGCTCGGAGCCGCGTTTCCCGCAGTGGCGGGGTCTCCCTGAAGCCCCGAGCAGACAGATTGGGCTGGGTTTGGCCACACTGCAGATTCAGGTGGGAATGGCCATGGTGCCAACCAGCTGCCCTTGGCCATGGTGTCAACCAGATCTACTTGGTCAGGGCGTCAACCAGATCTCCTTGGCTGGAGTGTCAACCAGATCATAGAATCACAGACTGGGTTGGGTTGGAAGGGACCTCTCAAGGCCATCTAGTCCAACCCCCTGCAGTCAGCAGGGACATCTTCAACTGGATCAGGTTGCTCAGAGCCTCATCCAGCCTGGCCTTGAATGTCTCCAGGGATGGGGCCTCCACCACCTCTCTGGGCAACCTGGGCCAGTGTCTCACCACCCTCAGTGGAAAGAACTTCTGCCTAATGTCTGATCTAAACCCGCCCTGCTCTAGTTTAAACCATTGCCCCTCGTCCTGTCACTACATGCCCTTGCAAACAGCCCCTGCCCAGCTTTCCTGGAGCCCCTTCAGGGACTGGAAGGGGCTGGAAGGTCTCCCCGGAGCCTTCTCTTCTCCAGGCTGAACCCCCCCAGCTCTCTCAGCCTGTCCTCACAGCAGAGGGGCTCCAGCCCTCAGATCATCTTAGTGGCCCTCTGGATCTCCATACAAAGCTTGCAGCAGTGGTCCCCTCCTGGGCACCCCTCCAGGGCACGTTGGCCATTGATGCTTTTTGACTGCCATGGTGAAACCCTCTTTCTTCTGGCACCAACATGGTCTTTGCACATAGAGATAAGGTGCTTGGTGACCACACCTTGGAAATCTAACTGCTATGTCCACCTAATCACTAAGGGCCACCTAATTAGTTAATTCTGGCTTGACTTCTTTGGTCAGTGTTGCATTAACTCATGCTGGGAAGGTTTCCTTCAGACCTTAGTGGCTGACAAAGAGCACGAGGCTTTAGTTTGTCAAAATGAACAGGGCAGCTCGTTCAGGAGTGGCTCAACCAGGGAGCCCTCAGATGTAGACACCTGACGATGAACCGTGACTCAACCAGGGAGTGCTCAGACACACAAAGAGGAACTGAGCGGGAGTGAGCATGGTTCTTTGCATCAGGTAAAGATGCTCTAGTCCCTTCTCACTTCCTCTTGGAGAGAATTTGTTGATGAACAAGGAAGACACCTGAAGCAAATCCAGCATTTAAGGAGAAGTTCTTTGCTGTGAGGGCAGTGAGCCCCTGGCCCAGGTTGCCCAGAGAAGCTGTGGCTGCCCCATCCCTGGAGGGGTTCAAGGCCAGGTTGGACGGGGCTTGGAGCAACCTGGGCTGGTGGGAGGTGTCCCTGCCCAGGGCAGGGGGTGGCACTGGGTGGGCTTTAAGGTCCCTTCCAACCCGAACCATTCTGTGATTCTATGATTTGTGACTGTAAAGCCATGCCAAGGGCCAATATCTTGCAGAGAGCATCAGACACACCTCGTGACAAACTCAAGTCAATTAACAAAGTGGCAAAGTTTGTTAGAAACGTGCAATTAATTATCTCACTCAATCTGCATGGAGCAAGCAGTACAGGCAAGTGACCTTGGCACTGTAAATCAAACAGTCCTCATACAAATAATTGCTTTCATTTTCTTTTGTACTGTGGCTCCTTAGTCTGTTTTTATTAACTACATAAGATGAACTATATCCACGCTCGTTTTATGGCTGCCATGCAGCAAGAACACAGGTGGGTGGTAATTTTTTCCCCATTGTTTTTGGTTTTTGTATGCGACACAAAGAATGCCAGATGACCTGTCCTGGATGGGGGGGGCTGCCCATTTCAGCCTTGTTCAGGACTAGCAGAAGGGGAGACTCAAATCACAGGTGATTTGAGCAGGTTTTATTGCTCCTTTATAATCAGGTTAATTAAAACAAATGTTATAAGAACATCATCGATTGGACTTGGAATAAAAGCAGCCACCGCAGACTTGCCCAGTCAAACTCTCCCGGTCACAGGGGTGCTGAGGGTTGGTTTTTCCCCACATGGGTTGGAGCTGGGAGACGGTTAGTGAATTATATTTAGATCCATTCAGGACTTGGCTGGAGTAGTCTCAGCCTGCTTTCGGAGTCTAGCAATGCTTTTTTTTTTTTTTTTTTTTTTTTTTTGCATCCCATTTCCCATCCCCTGAGCCCTCCCATCCCTCAGCCGCCCTCATCCTCCAACCTGCCCTCAAACCCCTCTGCCCTCCGGCGCTGACCCCGCAGCCCTCCTATTCTCACTTGGTCAACTTTTTCCCCCGTAATTATTTAACGTGATTATTGACGCTTCCCTGAACACAACCTCTTTGTGCGGTGATTTATGGAGTGCTTCCTCGGCCGCGGCTCCCCTTTCCCCTCGCAGGGACGGGCCGCCCAGGGGCTGTGGTCAGATGTGACTTCAGCCCAAGCGCTGAGCACCGAGCCGGAGCACGCAAGCGCTGATGTCCCCTGCAAGCGCTGATGTCCCCTGCTTTGAAGGTGTCTGAGATGCTGCAGAGACACCCCGAGAGGGTTTAGTGGGTCTAACCCTGATTTCAGCCAAGGATGATCTGTGCTGGGGCTGAAAGGGTGAAGCTCTGGGGATGTTCCTGCAGGGTCTGTGCCTGGGGTGGCTTCTCACCCCTTCTCCCTCGCCGCGTCTGGCATTGCCGCCACCCAAGGAGGTGCTGCCCTTTCCCTGGAGTGGGGTGGAATCATAGAATGGTTCGGGTTGGAAAGGACCTTAGATACCGTCTAGTTCCAACCCCCTGCCCTGGCCAGGGACACCTCCCACTCGGAGAAAAGGCGGCTGCGATTGCTCAAAGCCGCACAAAGATGCTCAGAGCTGGGCTGGGAGCGACGAAGCTCCTGGTCTCTGCTCTCTGCCTTGTCCCCAACATCGGAGGGACCCGGTTCTCCCCCTCTCCCGGCCAAGGGGCGGTCCCGCTCCCTGCCCCACTGCCCCGTGGCTGTTCGCTGGGGCTCACGTTCCCGCTGAGCCTCCCAGCATTAACAAGCCACTTCTTCCCGGGCTGATGAAAGGCTAAAAGCACCAAGTTGTCCCTGGTTTATTCGCTTCCTGGGGGATAATTCAACATCTTTAACTTTCCCCAAAGGGCGTGCTTTCCCGGGGGAAGCTTTGGCTAGCACTTTGCAGGATGGCTTTATTGCCCCTCTGCAGGCACCGGGTGGGGATAGGCTTTATTTTAAAGTGCTTTAACTGCTTCATTTCAGTCTTTGTCGGTTGTGCTTCCTTTCATATGTACTTTTTTGGCTTTCATTTCCCAGGGCTCCCTCTTATCTGCCTTTGGAGACAGCCCTTGTAAAAAAAAAAAAAAAAAAATCCAAAAAAAAAAAAATCAAACCCCAAAGCACTCTCCCTGGGACCCTTTCAAGAGAAAGGCCCCTGCCCCCTTCCAAACCTCTTTTGAGAAAAATAGATCCCGACCCCCGCGTACGCCGGGGCCTACAGGAAAGTCTTTGAAGTAAATTAAACCAAATTAGTGTCTATGATAGAGACGAGCAGAGGAGCTCCCTGCTGTGTCGCTGGCCTGGCCCTTTGCGTAATCTTTAACCCCTGGCCCTTGCTGGGAGCTTGCCTCTAATTGACCGTGAAGCACCTGGGGGTGATTTGGAGGAGATCCCATCTGCCCTGGCGCAGGGCAGGATTTCCTCCCGCCCACGCCGAGGGGATGGAGAGAATTTAATAGGCCTGGGAGGAAGCTGGGATAATGAATTACTTTCCACCTCCTGTTCCTTACATTTGGTATCTAATTTTATTTTATTTTATTTTTTTCCCTTTTTCTCTCTTATTCCCCCTTAACGAGAGACCCCCTGAGCCTAGGGGCAGCCCGGCATCGCCCCAGTGGTGCTGGTGGAGCTGGGGCAGCGCCTGACCCCTTGGTAGCCGAGGAGCAGGTGGAGCAGGAGGTTCCCGAGCCCCGATGGCTGTTAAAGCTCTGCGGGGGTGTCTTTTCCCAAGGGGAAAAAAGGGGCTTTCCCAGCCCTTTGTGTGCCTGACCCGGGACTCGGGGAATCAACTGAATTTGGCCGTGAATTGGGGTGAGGTAAGCCGGTGTTTAACTCGGTCAAAAAAAAAAAAAAAAAAAAAAAAGGTGGTGGGTGGTTTTGGGGTTTTTTTTTGTGTGTGCATAAGGGGGAAATGAGCATTTGGGGGGATTTGAGCCTCCTTTGCTCCCCGTGTCCTGCCTGCGAAGCAGGCTGCAGGCCGGGCAGGCTCACAGCAAGGCAATTAAGAGATACCTGTGTCAAGGGGTAATTGCATGTGCAAATTAGATGCATGCGCGTGCAAGGAAAGCATCGCGTATGCAAATAACCCACCGGTGGCAGGAGGTAACCGTGTATTTGATTTATCCTTCAGCCCGTGCTTTGGTGCTTGACCCGGGAGAGTTGTGCTGGGGGCTGGCTCCAGTCGCCGTGGGGAGCCCTGCCTGGCCTCCAGGTGCTGCTCCAAAAACGTGCTGCCCTCCTGGAGGTCCTGAGTCGCGTTCCCCCAGCCCCGGCCGGTGTCTCAGACACCGGGATGAGCCTCACACCTGCACGAAACCTGGGAGTCCGCTGGGCACGGTCTGTCGGCTGCTTCTCCAGGGACATTCAGCGCCTTTCGAAAGACAAATGGGGGGACTGGTCCCTCCCAGGAGAGAGCAGGGAGCAAACACAGGGGCTGAGCTCCCCCTGGGTGCTCCTGGCAGGTTTAGCTCGTGGTCCTTTGGGCAGGATCTGTGCCAGAGAGGCGTTTGTGCTGCATTAGGTGCTTCTCCCACCTGCCCTTGAGGCCTGTTTGGATGCCCCTGAGCCACTGACAACTTTTGGGGGGGCACTAGACTCCTCCTTTAGAAACCTGCAGCAGGGCCACCCACCTCTCTTCCTGAGAGGTCTCAGAGCAAAGCTTGGGGACCCCCTTGGGACAACTGTCATTGTGTTGCGACGTCTTCATGCAGTGGCAATAGTCTCCAAAGAGCTTTGAGCTCAGGTGGTGACACAGGCTGTGTTTCCTCTGGCAGGGAATGACCAGAAGTGTGCCCAGGGAAGTGGTTGAGGCACCATCCCTGGAGGTATGTAAAAGACGGGTAGACATAGTGCTTAGAGATACGGTTTTTGTCAGGGTTAGGCTGATGGTTGGACTCGATGATCTGAAAGGTCCCTTCCACCCTAGACCATTCTATGACATGGACAGTGAAGGGACGGGAACACAAGCATGAAATTTTCTGTTAACACCAAAGGGCTGCCTGGCTGGATGCCCTGGTCTGGGAGAAGATGCTCCGCAGTCCTGCGGCAGCCTGAGAGTGTTACCTCTGCAGCCATTCCTGCCCCGCGGCGTACGCGGCGATTATTTCAGTCCCTGCAAGCATTCATGTGGACAGAGATTTCAGAAGGGGCTGCATATTTTATAAACGTGACTATAAATAAATCACAGCCAAATGAAAGCGTGAAGCAAAAATAAAACCCCACGAAGCTGACGGGCAAACAAACAAAATCCCTCATCCCTGCAAACGTGCAGGAGAGGGCAGTAGGTTCCTACAGCACTCGCAGCAGGATGCTGGGTTCAGGCTCCTGGGGAGCTCCTGTGCTGAGAGAGCTCGTCCTTTGAGCAGAGCTGAGAGCCCACACGGCCTTGTGGATCAGTTTGACAACGTCAACCTGAAAACAGCGGCTTTGCGGTGCATTCCTGTGGGCAAGCCAGTGCTGCCTCAGTTTCCCCCACCTGCAAAGCACCGGTAGGAGCAACGCGTGTACCTGCCAGCCTATATTGCATGGTGGGAGGTTGGGATTGTCCTCTGGGGAGGCAAAGGGTGTCATGAGGCTGACCCAGGCTCCCGTGCAATGCAGAGGCACCAATGTGCAAGCCACCCATTGCACTGAGCCTTCGCTGCACCGAACAGGCACCCATAGCATCCTCCTCCTCCGGGCTGGCTGAATAAAGCCGTACCCAAGCATTTGGGTTTTGCTTATTATGTATAAGGATACAGTTGAGACCAGCTTTACTTTAAAGCATCAACTTTCCGGCTCTAGGCTGTGGGGTCGCTTCGACGCGGAGCGGCTGGGTGGTCAGCCCAGTGCCTGGGATTGTTTGGGGGGATGTGGAATTAGTCAGTTCGTAGAGCGGATTCGCACCCTCCCCGAAGCCGGGTGCTCAGCCCTTGCTGGGGCTCTACGGGGGACTTGCGCAGATTTCGTCCCACCCTGGGCTTCTCTGACGAATGCCTGGGAAAAACCAAACGGTCCCGCAATGGGGCTTAATTCAAGGCAAAAGGAAGAGCCAATAAATCTCTATGAATGTAAACGATGTCATCTTTAACTGAGGCTGTGTACGGGTGAAGCTATTGCAGGGAGGGCAGGCGGCCTCACGCTGTAGGGTCAGGCTGGGTTATCTGGTGCCCTGCGGGGCTGGGGAGCAATCGGAGCAAGTTAATATCCCTTGCCCTTTCCCAGCAGCCTTGTAACGTTAGGCATGGCCTGAGACCTCCCCTGCCTGGAAAACCCGAGTTGGGTTTCCTGGGGGTGGTAGGAGGAATTATCTGCTGTGATGTTTTACGTGGTCCCACTGAATGCTTCAAGTGCTCAGAGGGAGAAGAGACGAGGGGAGAAAGCAAAGGGCAAGAATTAGAAAGTCTGGCATTTTCACATGGCTTTGCAGGGTTTCCCGACGAGCCAGGGTACCACTTATTCATGCCACGTTCTCAAGCTTCACGTGCTGTCGCGGGCGGAGTGAATAACTTCACTTGCGGACGCGCAGTGCCGTTGGTGGCTGAGCATCCCGCTTGTCTTCCCAAAGCGCTCCCTGTGCTTCCCAGACCTCCTCGGCCTGTCTCTTCCAGCCCAAACCATCTCAAACCTACCTCTTACCACCCAGACAAATAGATCCGACTCTCTCAGTCCATCAGTAACTGTGATGAGCAACTGGAGCCCACATAGCACAGGTCCAGGCGTTCAGCCAGAGCTTTATCCCAGCAAGATTCCTCTATCTGTTGCGACCCAAATGGTGGTTTCATATATGCATTTACCTGAATTCAAACAGCCATGGCTGTTCTTTTCAAGAGTAGCACAGAATCAGTATTTCCTCCCTTTCTGAGAGGCCAAAATCTGGGATTACTCGACTTCTGGAGGCCATGCTAGCAGCAAAAGGGAGCTGGACTGGGCCAAGGACCTCTGCCCCTCTCTCCCGTGCAGTGCGGCTGTGCTGGAATTTGGAGACTCGGGTGCTGCTGCTGGGATGTCAGAGCGTGGCCTGCCCCTGGAGCAGCACAAGCGTAAGGTATGGCTCTGGCTGGGAAAAGCAGAGCGACAGCAACTGCTGCGGGGATGGTCTTTCCCAGGGTTCTCCATGGGTTTGGACCCTGGCTGCTGCCCTCTGCTAACAGCCCCCTGGGGCTCTTGTACCAGCCGGGTGGGCACCACGACTGTGGATGAGGATTTAGGAGGAGTGGGCTGGGATCTCAGCCTCCTGTTGCTGTACCTGGAGGCGTGCCCTTGGCTTCCCCAGTGCTGCTGGGGCAGGCAGGGCTGTCTCCAGCTGTGCATGGTCCCGTCGACATGCTGTGGCTCTGGCTGGGGAGCCGGTGACGAGGCAGAGCGTCTGGCGAGCGGGCAGCACGGCGTGGCGCTGCTCACCCGCGGAAATCAGGTGAGGAAGCACTTTGGTGAGGACGGCACACTGCAGCAGAGCTGGGAGTTCGGTGGGATCGACCCTCTCCCTTGTTCTTTGTTTTATGGGCTACAGTCTTATTATAAATAATAAATGGGGTGGGCAGGGGGTGAAGCGAGAGGATAAATGACTTGCCCGGGGTGGCACTGGTTCCCCGTTAAACAGCTGTTTGGAGCACTCCGGCGCCCTCGGTCACCATCCCAGGGACGGGGCGGTGCATCCCCCGCTGCCTCCTGGGGACGGCCGGATCCCAGCAGCATCCTCCAAAACCCGAAAAGGGAAGCCGAGGCAATGGGGGGAGAGGGTGGGGAACATCAACTGCTTAAATATTCTAATCGCTCTATCTTCTGGGAGATAATACTTTTAATTTTCGTCACACAAAGAATATGTCCTGAACCAGAAGGGGTTTGCCTAATTCATCATGCTTGCTTTCCACACAATACCAGGGCTGACAAGCATAACATTTTAAAATGAGAGAAGTGGACATAATTAATGCTCATGAATTGCAAACGCTTCTTTATTAAAGGGCTTTCGCTTGCCCCCGGACCATCTGCTTCATATCACTGGGCCAGGGTCCTGAGGCTATAATAACTTGCAGCTTTAATAATTTTACCTCTTAATTAAAGCTCATCTCAAAGCGTAGGAGCACAGACACGTTCCCAGCCCAGATTCGATTTTTAACGGAGGAAACCTTGAGGGATGGGTAATAGAATTTGCATCCTTTCCTTTGAAGCATCCCTCTGATGAAGGCCGTGGCCATGTGTGAGACATCCCTGTGCTGACGCTGCCCAGGGAGGACCACGGGGCCAGCGTCCTCCAAGACTGGGGGCTTTCTTAGGGATCGTAGGTCTGAGCTCTGGACCTCCGCTCCTCACGTGATGGCCATGGACCCAGCTCAGGGGGTGCTGCTGCTCCCGTGTCCCTCGAGGGATGCGAAGCCCAGGGTGGTGGGGCTGGGCTGGGAGACCTCTGAGGAGCAGCCCATGCCTGGGTCCTGCAGGGCTTCGAGAGGCCAGGCTAAGGCATCAGGCAAGCTCCTGCCTAAGCAATAAGAGGGATGATGGATCCCCTGCGAGGGGGTCCCAAGCCCGTATGCTCTGGTGTTGGGTTAAATAAAGCCTGGGGCTGCGCAGGGGAGGTGGTCCCAGGCTTTGCCTGGTGCCACCGGAGCCCTGGGGTGCTCCATGCAGTGCGCCCTGAACCCTTCCAAGGGCTGCAGTAAAGCTGACGCCATCCGCATCTGCTCTCCCCACAGATTTGGGTGACCTTTCGGGGGGGGCTGCGCTCCGTTTAGATGGCATGAGTTGACAGCGCATGAAATACGGTGGATTAATTCACACTTCACTGTTGCGAGACATGAGGCCGAAGGTCGAGCTCCATTAAGGAAACTAGGTATGAATTAATGCCCCGTAATTCATACATCACAAGCCTTCTTATGGACAGAACATTTTATTCTAAAATGTTGTTTTAATTATTTATGTGTTAATTGATTGCTAGAGAACTGGATTCACCAAAGGTGCATTAATGAGGAAGAGGCTGGGTTTTGACTGACGCTTTGTTTGTCCAAATTGAAAAATCAATAAATAAAGTGAGATCCAGAGAGACGTCTTTATTTTACTTTTTTTTCCTGTTCCTAGTGGCTGAAATGTTCCGAGTAAGCCAGAGAGAAGTCTATCATCAGAGTGATCTGCTTAACTCCATCAGCCTTGGAAGGACAGAGCCATGTTTGAGGTGGGGGAGATGAAAACACTGGGCCAGGCACCAGAAAAAAAATAATGCAAAGTGATGGCAAACGGCTATTGCGCAGCCCCTTCCGCAGCGTGTCGCCAGTGGGTGTGCCCAGACTTATCATAGAATGGTCTGGGTTGGAAGGGATCTTTAAGATCCTCAAGTCCAACTATTAACCTAACACTACCAAAACCACCACTAACCCGTGGTGCTAAACCAGCGCCACGTCTGCCCGGCTTTTCAGTCCCTCCAGGGATGGCGACTCCACCACTGCCCTGGGCAGCCTCTTCCAATGCTTGACAACCCTTTCAGTGAAGATGTTTTTCCCAATTTCCAATCTAAACCTCCCCTGGCGCAACTTGAGGCCGTTTCCTCTTGTCCCATCGCCTGTTCCTTGGGAGAAGAGACCGACCCCCCCTGGCTACCCCCTCCTTTCAGGGAGCTGCAGAGAGCGAGAAGGTCTCCCCTCAGCCTCCTCTTCTCCAGGCTGAACACCCCCAGCTCCCTCAGCCGCTCCTCCCAGGGCTTGTTCTCTAGACTTGGAGCTCCAAAGCTCCCTCCCGCACCCAGCAGCAGCGCGGGGCCTCTCCGCGCACGTGGCGCTGGGTGGCTGCCTGGAAGGGCTCCAGGTCTGGTAACCTGCACAAGACAATTACTGTCCCCGTCTGGGCTTGCTCCTCGAGAGCCTGGGCACGGCAAATTTTTTTTTTTTTTTTGCTAATGGAGAGCAGTTCCCCCGTCCTGCTGAAAGCCCGGAGCAGGAAAGGGCTGCGGAGGTCTGTGATGCTGCAGGCGGCGAATACTCATCCTCTGCAGCACTGTCAGGAGACTTGAATGCCGGCTACAACCAATTGAATCACGCTTTTTCTTTAGATTCTTGGAAGTTCAGAGTGGAAAAAAAAAACAAAAAACAAAACACATTTATTTCAGTCGTCGCAACAGTTTCCTTTTGTTTTTGCTTTACTGACCAAAGCAGCTGGCTTTCAAAAACTTTTTCAGGAGCGGTCTTCTGGTTTTGGTTACAGAAAACAAAACAAACAGCTGCTTTTCTGTAACCAACGTTTACTTTAAGGAAAATTCTTGCTTTTAGTGAGAAATTGGAACAAATGATTAATTGTAGTTTTTTCTCTTCATTTTCCTGCTAAAATGTCGATTTCCAGTGACGCGTCTCCAGCCAAACGCCCATTTTGGTGGCGAGTGCCGCCCGAGTTTCTGTCTGCCCCGGCTCACCCCGGCAATCGGGCAACGTCGGGGTTCGGTGTGCGACGCTGCAGGTTGCGCGGCTCAACAGGGTGCAAGGAATTACACGCGGGGGATCCCGCCCGCTCCAATTAAAAATGTCTCTCCGGAAGATTCATCACGCAGGAGCACGGCTCGCGGGGGTCGAGCGCGCATGCCACAGCGCTGAACCAGGCTGCGGTTCAGAAATCCTTCTATTTATTATAATTATTTCCCCCCCCCCGAATTGGGATGGAGAAAAGACCTGTTTCCTTCCTGTGCTTGGATAACGTGCTTCCTTCGCCAGCGTGCCGGAGCAGGAATTCGCAGCGGGTGATGACTTCTGGGCATCTCGTGGGCTTTTGGAGCCTCACAGGTTATGGATGGCGCTGGGTGGGCAGGGCTGTCCCCCACGAGCTCTAAATAAGCCCTGGTGTGGGCCTGCGTCTGTGTCTATCCCCTCGTAAATCGAGCTTCAGGAGAAACCTTCCCATGGCATCTAGTTACGGTTCTTGTCTCCCGTGATTGTTTGAGGCCCTTTGGATTGTCGTTGGGCACAAACCCCAAGAACCAGTGGGGTGACAGTCCCTCCTCCTGCCCTCGCGGGGGCGAAAGGGGAGTGTGTAAAAGGGGCAGTGGGACAGAAGGACAAGTGCCCTGCAGGGATTTATTTATTATTTACATATAGTTATTTATTAACCCTGGAGCTGATGTTTTGCATCCTCCCTCTTCTCTTCCCCCTGTGACCTTGGGGGTGTCGTGCTGTCCCCAAGATGGGGACGTGGCAGCAAGCCCAGGAGCTGCAGGCAGGGCTGGCTCCATCACCCCTGCCCAGTCAAAAAGGCAGTTCTCCAAGCGACATTCGCCTTCTGGGTTGTGTTTTCCCAGAACCGGGAGGGCTAAAAATGAGTTTTGTGTGTTTCTGGAAAGCTGAGGTTCACAAGGAGTTACCTGTTTCTGTAAGATGAAGTGAACGCTATTTTTTCTTTTTTTTTTTTTTTTTTTTTTCAGGACTGCGATAAGCCCCCAGCGTTGGATACAGGAGGAGTGGGAGAAGGCTGGGAAAGGGCTGAAGGCTCTGCAGGGAGAAACAGCTGCCCGGGGATTCGGAAGAAAGGGGTAGGTGCAACTACATACCGCAAGGTTTATTTCCAAAATGATTTCACAGCCTGATCCGGAATCAGACCCTGAAGTCTACAGGGATGAAGCACTCCCAGTACACCCAGTTTAACGACTCCCCAAAAAGACCGTGCAGCCCAAAGGGGCTGTTCCCAGCAGCTGCTTTTGCTAATTTTGCAAAGGGTCTCGGGGCTCTGGGCACGGCGGGGAGGGCGGGTGGGACACAGGCAGCAGGTCTGTCCCATGCTGGGGGGACGTCAAGGAGACCCCGGAGCCTGTCCAAAGGCAGAACTTGGGCTCCTGGAAGGTTGAACTGCTGCCACGAGAGGGTGCGTGTGTCCTTGTAGTTGAGTTCCCAGGGACCAGCGTTCAAAGGAATTAGTGCCAAGTCCTCGGAGATGCAGCACATCCAGGGTCTGAGGAGCTGGGAGGAAACTCAAGACCCCGACCAGCCTGGTTGCTTCTTAGCACTCTGTAGAATCTGTCAGTTATGAGCAAAAAGTAGAGGGGGGGGGGGGGGGGGGAAATCACTGCCGAGCACCGGTTTCAGCCCGGTTTAACCCACCAAACCGTAGTAAAACCAAAGGAAAATTCCTCTGATCCCAGCGCCCGCACTCGAGCGGTTTGTACCCAGCAGTTCAGGGGGGGCTTCGCTGGGGATATTTTATTCCAACCAAAAAAAGGCGCATGTTAACGGGGTGACCGGCACCCGCTGCTGAATGGTGCAAATATTGAATAAACAGGAATGCCGGAGCAGAAAGTTCTGCCGCAGTCCGGAGGGGCTGTTTTCTCCCTCCCGCTCTTTTCTCCATCCCGCACGGCATCGCGGTCTGTGCGTCGGTAAATGATGCCACCTGAGCATGGCGAACTCGCAGCGTGTGCCAAGGGCGCAGAGAGGTTCAGCTTCTCTGCGCAGACCTTGGGCATCCCTAAAGGACTCTGCAAATGGTCCTGTGACCACCTCCGTACATCCCAGCTCGACATCGTGGCCCAAAAAAATAGCCTTTGCTGGTCCTCGCAGCCCTGCGTGGTGGAGGAGGCACCGGTTTGCGTGATTCCTGCTCACTGATGGCTCTAGAGTCAAGCCCTGGGTGTGCTGTAATGGTCCCAACGTGCGCTGGCACCCTGAATTTTGTAGGCTGATAAAACCTAGGGGCTAATTTACAGCTCAGGTGTAATTTTAGTAATTCAAGGGGGATGGCGGACTAATTGGCTTTTCATAACAGCTCTGCTTAAATGCGGAGAGAATGGACTTTTCTTGCAGCGGGTCGGCTGCTGCGCTCCCGTGCGTCATCGTTCGTGGTCACAAGTCGCAAGGGCTCTTCGGAGCAGCAAACAGCACTTTTCCTGATCGTTCAGCTTTTCCTTTAAACTGTAGCCCGGAAAGCAAGGGAAACTTAGGAAGAAGAAAGAAAAGAAGCATTTGGCTTTTTAAAAAAATCCACCCTGAAAAGCGGTTTGCATTCTTTCCATTGCACGGACTCCAAGGGCCTCCCCCCGCGCAGCCTCGCCGGCTTGACGATGTCTGGGAGCAGACACGGCCGTGCTGCGTTCCTGATCCCAACCTGACGAGGGACGCCTCCTGCAGACTCGGTAGCCCGATTTCCGCGCCAAGTTGCCTTGTTTGTTCTTGTAGCAGCTGGCGAATGGACTCTCGCTCCTCTATGGAAGAAAAGGTAAAGAAGTGATGCTGGGAGGATGTGGGAGATCCTCTGGGAGTGGACTCCAGCCCAAGGAGCCTCCCATATGAGACGACGATGAGCAGAAGGGGATGTCCCCTCCCAAGCAAGACACCCCTTTGGGCTTTCAGCTGCCCAATAAATGCAACCTGGTGCTCCAGGGAAGCAATTCGCTTGCCAGGGGCTCAGACAGATTTCACACCCCCAGCTCTGAGGAAAGGCTGAGGGTTTTGGTGGGGTCCGTGTTGCGGTTGCAGTGCCAGAGAGTCTGGAACAAGGCTGAAAAGGGCCCGTGCAGGACAGGCAGCACGGACAGGAGGTACTTTGTGCCAAAATAGGGAGGGAGAGAGGGAAGGGTTTCACCATCAGCCACTTTCTAAAGAAAACTTCCAGATTAAAACCAAAAAAACCCATAATATTGTCAAAAAAGGGGTACCGCCCATAGACGCACCTCTCATAAAGGGTGGAAAAAGGCACCCATCAAAGGAGCTTTTCGGTGAAAAGCCGTTGCCCAGCCCATGCTCACGCCCCGTGGGGGCACACCTTGCCGAGGGGGTTTATTCATCCAGCTGGGACACAGATCCTAAACCTTTACGTCCAGGTGATGTTGTTTAGCCCAAGTTATTTTGGGCGACCGAAGAATTACACCATGCAGGGGACAGGTGGCCTCAAAGAGATGAAAAACAAAGGCTTTTGGGCACGGGCTCGAGTTTAATACGGGCGACGCCAGTTCTACTATTTTGTTGTTTCAGAGGGACCCGGTTCAGGCATTAAGAGACGGGAGCTGGAAGGACACTGAACAGAAGATGGGAAACATGGAGAAATTACAGAAGGTAAATGAATCTTCCCATTTCTCTCCAAATGAGTTATTAATCATCTCTCATTTACATATTCATTATCCATAATACACACCATATTTTTATTAATGTGGCAAAGAAACAATTATAGGTGAAAAATGGGTTGTCTGTTTATTTTATACGCGGATCTTGTTCCTCATTTGCATGATTTAAAAAATGATGTTTCTTCTTGCCACACAAAAAAGAATCTGGCTGCTCGGGACATGTTCCAGCCTGAGACTACGGAAAGGGCCATTTGGATGAAGAGCTGGGAAACAAGAAGTTGCCCACACCCGCCAGCAACTGGCATTGGGGGATGGTTTTTTAAATTAGTTTTTTTACCAGGAACAGGTTATACTGAGTCATTTCTGGGCTGGGACAAGGGAGAAAAGGCTGGTTCAGTCTGGTGGTCCTCGGCTACCTCCTGGTCCTTAGATTTCGGAAGGTGCTTTGTGAAGGGACGGCAAATCAACCCAGAAATCCTCTCTATGCGTTTCCATTCGAGCAAGCGAAATGTGAGGAGCAGAAATAACAAATGACTATTCAAAGCCTAATTCTGAATCGATTCTAAAGGGGAGCCATCAAATGGTCAATGGTTTCTTTTATTTTTGTGGAAGTGACATGAACCTCTCGTTTAAAATGCTTGAGAAACGGTATCTCCAAGTTCCTTCCCACTTCCTTCCCTGCAGTTTTATGGTGAATATTACTGGATTCCAATACGTTTTTTGGTAAGCCAGACATGAGCCACTAGTTCAAAGGGGGAGCTTTGCTTTTCCCACTGCCATTTCTTTGGTCGAGAAGATTAAGCTAGACTTAAGCAAAATGATGTTGCGGAGAAAATAATACATTGCCAATTAAAATCTCAATAATGTGAGTTACTGCAGGTGAGCAGCGAGGCTGGGAAGGTTGTCTGGATTCTTGCTGAAACCAGGCAATAAATCTGGCTTTGGGAAGGCTCACAGAATGGTTCGGGTTGGAAGGGACCTTAAAGATCACCCAGGTCCACCCCCTGCCCTGGGCAGGGACACCTCCCACCAGCCCAGGTTGCTCCAAGCCCCGTCCAACCTGCCCTTGAACCCCTCCAGGGATGGGGCAGCCACAGCTTCTCTGGGCAACCTGGGCCAGGGGCTCACCACCCTCACAGCAAACAATTTCTTCCTCAGATCTCATCTAAATCTCCCCTCTTCCAGTTTAAAACGATTCCCCCTCATCCTATGGCTCCCCTCCCTGATCCAGAGTCCCTCCCCAGCTTTCCTGGAGCCCCTTTAGGGACTGGAAGGGGCTGGAAGGTCTCCCCGGAGCCTTCTCTTCTCCAGGCTGAACCCCCCCAGCTCTCTCAGCCTGTCCTCACAGCAGAGGGGCTCCAGCCCTCCCAGCATCTCTGGGGCCTCCTCTGGCCCCGCTCCAACAGGTCCATGTCCTTCTTGTGCTGAGGGCTCCAGGGCTGGACACAGTGCTCCAGGTGGGGTCTCACCAGAGCGGAGCAGAGGGGCAGAATCCCCTCCCTCGCCCTGCTGGCCACGCTGCTGTTGCTGCAGCCCAGGATGCGGTTGGCCTTCTGGGCTGCCGGCGTGCATTGCCTGCTCGTGTTGAGCTTCTCGTCCACCAGCACCCCCAAGTCCTTCTCCTCAGGGCTGCTCTCCATCCACTCTCTGCCCAGCCTTTATTCGAGCCTGGGATTGCCATGCCCCAGGTGCGGGACCTTGCACTTGACCTGGTTGAACTTCCTGAGGTTCGCATGGGCCCACCTCTCCAGCCTCTCCAGGTCCCTGTGGATGGCATCCCTTCCCTCCAGCGTGTTGACTGCGCCACACAGCTTGGTGTCATCAGCAAACTTGCTGAGGGTCTTTCCCATCCCCATCTCCCTGGTCACATTGGCAAGTGAAATAAGAGCTGGTTGCCTCTTTCTGTAGCAAGGGCAGCAACCCAGTTTCTAGGGTTCTTCCTATGCAGGGACTGAGGCTCGGAGACAGCCTCCAGCTCAGCAAATTCCCATCCTGGGCGTAACTGGGAGCCCAGGGCTGCCCAGGAGAGGCAGGGCCATGTTCTGGGCTTGCTTCCTATAAACCTTCCCTAGCTGTAGGCATTGGGCTGGACACCACGTACAGGGCAGGATGGGCTCCGAGTGCCCGTGAGGTGTCTTGGCTGCCCTGCCCTGTCTTACCATTTGGGAAAAAAATAAGGTTTCTGAAACTGTCTCTCCTCTGGGAAACACTCTTTGCAGATAAAGAGCTTGAAGATGTTGCTGACATTGGGAACCAAGGGAGCACCCCGTGGAGCTCTAGGAGGGATGCGCTTACAGCTGTCGGTCTTGTTTGTGAGACCAGAGACCTTCCTGCGAAAATTTATCCCTGTATCAGGAGAAAACTGTGTTTTGAGTCTGCCTGGGCAAAGGGAAAGGGTGTCCGGGCAGTCAGTTGGTGGGGGGACATGTATTTCTGTCCCTTCTCACACTCGAACCCGCTGCCTGATTTCAACTGAATTTGGCAGGAAGGTAAATATCTAAATAACAAATTTGTGTGCCGCTATGGGAAATTGGCTGACGGGGAGAAGAGGGGGGGGAAAACCCCAAACCCTGATGAGATTTGGACGGCCTCAAGTTTGCTCTAATCGCTTTGGCCCGACTCCCGCAGCCGAGCGCGGCAGCTGACATAGCCAACTTCTCCCGCGAGGGGAGGTGTAAAAGGAACAAGAGAGGAATTTTATAGGCATGGGCAGAGATGACAGAAATCTCAGCCTAATTCAGTTACAAAATCAGTCGAGGGGGAGACAGGCATCCGTAGGAAAACAGAATAAGTTCACTCTGCTGTTCACAGGACTGCTGGTCTCCCCTCCACAAGCAGGAGCTGAAAACACCTTTTTGTTCTCAACAAGAACCTTGTATTTATTTCTTATTTGAATTTTTGAATTTTATTTTTTTTTTAAGCCCCTGACTGGGCAGGGGAAGCTTCTTTCAGAGACCATCTGTGAAGCGGTCGAAGTTTGCTCCATTCCCATAGAAGTCCAAGTCCGCCAGCGCAGGGAGAAATGGCAAAGTTTCGCGATGAATGAGGAATTATAAACATTTGTCAAAAAGCACCTGGCTCTGGGCATAAGCCTCCTTTCAGCGTGCTCCGGTGGTTTCATGCTGCCCTGCTCCCCTTGACGGCACGCAGCAATTCATGACACCTTCCATTTATTGCGAGCAGGCAAAGTGCCCCGCAGTGTCTGTGGTTTTCCATGAATTTGAAAGAGTCTGTTCGGTGTATTTGTTCTCCTTTATTAATGATGTTTTTGATAGACTTCTGTTTCTCCATTTTCTGGCTTGAATTTCTCTCCTTTTTATTTAACGACCATTACTACTTCGAAACGCTTTCCCACCTTTGGCGTTAACGTGTCCTGGAACTGCAGCGGCAGTAGGCTGCACAGCCCCAATTTCTCTTCCCCGGTGTCACAGAACGCACGAAAACAAGACGCTCAGGAGGTTTTGAAAAAGACTTCTGTAATAAGTAAATCAAAAGAAGTCACACCGAGGGTGCTTGGTTTAAAATTCCTGGGGGTGCTGGAGGTGGAAAGCGTCACTCGGCTCACTCTAAGGTCCCCTGGGCAGTTGAGAGCTCCTGGGAAGATCAGCAGGGCTGTATTTCATGAGCATCAATTCCTCTTTCAAGAGAGAATGCCTATACCATATATGGCTATAGCGAAGCTATACGTGATCACAAGGTTTTGCTTTAATTAATTATGGCATAGCTTTTTTCTCCCTGCAGTTTGAACCAGCACATGCCAACGTTGCGCTATAAAAACACGTTGACTCTGACACAGAGCTTTCGGGCGTCTGCTAGAAATCGGTGGGTACTGCTATCCTCATTTTCTAAATGGGAAATCGAGGCATGGGAAATTCTTTGCCTCGCCTGGGAGGGTAAGGGTGCTCCTCTCCCACCTTCTTTCCGTCTGGATGGCGCAGACCAGCTGGGGCAGGACGGGTCTCGGTGTGTCTGCACAGGACCTGGCACGGCTGCACCTCACCTCAGCTGAACCAAACTGGGCTCCTCGTAAACAAGGTGGTTAGCGTGACGGTAACCCTGAGGGTTTTTCAGGACTTGCTTACTCTGCTTTTATTCTGGTCAATCCATCAATACCGTGAGAGGGAATGATTTTTATCTCCTTTATAAAGTTTGAGCAGCTGCTGCCGTCGGTCTTCGCACCACTGGGCTACCTGGGCTCCAGATCCGCCCCCGAGCTGCCCGCCCGCCTCTGCTTTTCACTTTAATATACCTCCTCTGGCTCTGTACCAGAAAACACCCACCTGCGTCCCCCGTGGGAGCAGTCGCAGGCTCACCGTTCGGCACGGGGATCTGTTTTGGCAGGATCGGGCCCCATCTTCTCAGAGCCTTCAGAGCGCACTTGGTAGAAACAATGCCTTTAAAAATCAAGCGGTAAGGAACGTGCCTCTGTCAGATTTTCTGCCTGAGTCACTCGTAGTGAAGTGCAGAGATTTATCAGCAGTGAAGTCGGGGGAGCCGGTTTTCAGCAACTCCATTTCTGCATCGTAATCAGCCCTGTTAAAACCAAGTCATCTCCCCCAGCCCATTGCAGTCAAGCGTTTCTTCCCTCCTTTGTTTCCACCAGCGCTTTTCTTCTTGCCCAAGCCCTTAAACAACCTTGACTGCAACGAGCTGGCGATCAGCAGAAAACCCCATCCGTTCAAAGTGAAAATATCGATGCTTCTGCGTCATTCCATAGCACATCTGGGGTCCCCTGGGTCCACATACCATCACTGCCCAGCACGCCGGGCCAAGAAAAGCACGAGGAAGAAAAATAAATGTGATGACAGTTGGGCTCTTGCAAATGAGTCTTGGTCTGAAACAAGCCAGAAAAGAATAAGCGTCTTGCACGGACTCCCATACGGAGCGGAGCTAGCGACGGGAAGAGAGAGGGAACGTGCGATGTTCACACCGTCAGGGCAAAGGGCTGCAACGTGAGCTTGCACCGCTAACATAGGCAGATTTCCTGTCTAATAATGCTGCGGGAAATACCTGGGCACTTGCTGATCAGCCGCGTTACAATGCCCACCTGTGAAAAACCCAGAGGAGAGAGATGGGGCTGCTGGGGGTGGCAAGGGGCTGCCCAGCAGAAGCTGCTCCAGCCCTGGTTGTCCGGGCACAGCTCTTGCCCGTGCACGTGTTCAAGCTTTGGCAACTCTACAGGTGTACCTTAGGTCTCCCTTGTTTCTTAGCCAACGTGCTTCAGCTTGAGCCGCCTTGGCATAAAATCCATTCTGGCCAGGTGTACGGAGACGTGCTCGGAGTCTGTGCTTGCGTCCAGTGAGCTGCTTCTAGGGTGACGAAAATTTGCTATTCACAGGAGCTTAAATTCACTGGTCAGGGGCTCAGGCTTAAAGGACATACACCTCTTGAAGGCAGGAGAAGTTTGACTCCATCTCCTTTGCAATGAAGAGTTAACTTGAGTCTGAACAGCACGTTTTGGGTTTTATTGTCCTCTAATGCCACCATCCAATTCCCTGGGCTGATTTTTCCAGCCTTTGGAGCTATTCGCTTTCCTCCCCCTTCCTGCACACCACGAGTCTCTGGGTGGTTTCTGCATGCTTGGCTGCGGCTCAGTTCCCTGTGGTCCTCTCCATTCCTCAGCCTTGGGGCTCCAGCATCTGCACTGGGTTCTGGTTAACTTCTGCTCCACCAGCAACCTGGAAAGCTTCTCCAACAACGTCGGAAATCTCCAGCAGTCGATATTTATTACGGCTTTTGCTGCCTGCAAGAAATGTGAAGGCCAATCCAAGTGATTGATAGGCCCAATCTGCATCGCTCTGTGTTTTCTTAGCCAGGTTGAGATTTGGCTAGAATGAATGAAATCTGGAATTCTCTTCTGAGCAGCAGTGCGGCTGGCCACGGCTTCTGGCTGGGTTGATAGCAGAGACGAAATAAAGGCACAGCAGGACCAGGCTTGTGAGAGCCAGGTAGACATCTGCCATCAGAGTCAGCGCCCGTCTCGCTTGCACAGCAGTGGCCTCCAGGGACTGCTGGCCCTTCCCTTCCCAACCTTGGTCAGCCAAAGCCATGGTCAGCAACAGGAACGAGTTATTCAGGGTTGAGTTCAGGCACCATCTGCATCTAGAGATACATCTGCCCCTGCCTGTTTGGGAACAAGCCATAACTCATGCCTTCAAAGCAAAACCAAACCGCCAAGTTTCAATGCAGTTCCTCGTGTCCGTTAAATCTGGAGAAGGTTCTGTGACTGCCGCTATACCCCCTCCAAATCCTTTTGATCACAGCTGCCCTTCCCACAGATCCGCCGCAGCAAACAAGCGGCCTCAGCCAACGCCTAACGTGTGCCCCGCACTCATCCGTTTTCCGCAAGCAGTGTCAGAAAGTTCCCTGCAGCTCAGGACTTGCGGGGATGCGTTGCCAAGGAGGTATCTTTCACACACACACACAAAAAAAAAAGCTCGACACATTTCTACCGCATGCAAACAGCCTGGGGTGGGGTGAAACACGGGAGCAGAAGGCCACTTTGCATGACAGCAAACAGAGGTGCGGAATCACAGGGCATCCCCTTGCAGCGCTGGGGAGCTGGGGGGGAACCGCAGGGCCTTTGCTGGGTAGATGGGGAGCTATCGGCACACGGCAAAGTCTCGACATGCCCGACTGCATCTGGGCAGAAACCTAGATGGGAAACAAAGCTGCAGAACTACTGGTTTCAAAGAGACTTGGAGTCACGTAACCGAGAAGAAAAACTGTCCAACCATGTTTGCAAGACTAATACTGTATAGCGCAGTAATTTGTAAGTGTTCGTTTACTCAGCCACTGTTTGGTTTGTTGTTCCCAGGCTCTTTCCTTAGGTAAATGCATTTCCTTACCTTTTCTTCCTCAAATCAGCTCTTCTCAAATATGATTCTCCTGCTTGCATGAGAGAGTTTATAAAAAGGATGCGAGCGTCGACCCCGAGGTGACTCGTCGATATTCCTCTGCTGCCCCAGGGCTGCAGGCTGGTCTTCATGGGGCAGCGGGTCCCAGGTTTTATATTGTGTAACTCAAGAGGGAGTTCCAGGTGACATCTCCACGTCTCTGCAGAAGTAGCCTTGGAACAGGCAATGACAACCGGTCGCATCTGTAAACGACAGTATTGAGGCATTACGCGGCGCAAGGCTGCAAAGTCTTTGTGGAGAAGCTTCTATTGCAACCAGCTGGGAAAATTAGGGCTTGGGTTAGGAAGCTCCTTGCTATAAATCACAACAAACCCAGGTGAAGGTCTTTGTCTCTCTGTTCACCAAACCATGCTACTTCCTTGGTAGCCATCAGGGGTGGGTTTGGCTCCTGGGGAAGACTGAGAGCTGTGACTTTAAAAATCGGGAGCAGAGGGAAACGCTCACATTTTCCCACATGCTGGAGCCAAGGAGCCGTTAAGCCGTGAGGTCATGCTCGCAAGTGGATGGTTGTCCCATGAGCTCACTCTCGGCCGGGTTGGTGGGGCTTCACGGCGGTTGTGCGGGAAGCAGGTGGCTCCGTTTGACAGCGGTGATGAGGATGGGCTGCAGGCTGTGCTCCTCCCCAGCCCGAGCCGAATCCTTCCCTTACAAAAGCCCCCAGGCGCCCAAGGAGGAGAACATCCCAGGTTAGAAGGTAGCTGGAAATTTTTCACTTTTTTTTTTTTTTTTTTTTAAGGTAAGGAATGAATTAGCAGCTAAATGGGAAGCTTATGGTTGAAAATGGTTTGGGTTTGTTTTTTTTTTTCCCCCCAATAATTTCAAAATGGAAAATGGGAGTGTTTAAACAAACACCTAAAAGCAAGACATAACTTGGAAGGTGTGTTTAGAGGAAATGAAACCAGCGCGATCGTACCGGTCCATTCCCATTTGACAAGAGAGATAAATAGTTCCCGGGCATCTCGCTTGCAGTCGGGCCTGTCAAGCGGAGGCTGAACTCTGTAAAACACCTTGCTGGAAACAATGAGACGGCGTATCCGTCAGCACGGCCCCCGCGTCCAAACCCCCCACGCCCGCGTGGGCGCTGACAGCGCCGTCCTGTTCTCGGGGCTGTTTGGAAACACGTCTCCCGGGATGCCCGACAGAATTGCGCGTTACGGGTAGATTTTGCTCTCCGCCTACACGGGCAGACGCCGCTCGCGTGGTTGGAGCCTGTGTGTACAGATTCGAGGACAGGGTTTGGGCTGCTTTCAAGGTTAGTCCTAAATTTCAGGGTTTATGCTTGCCTGGCAAGATTTGCTCAGGAATATTGCCACCCGAACAGCACTCGGTTTTGTTTGCACCAAAACCAAGGCAACTGGCAGCGTCTATTGCACGCTGTGAATTATATGGCCAGGGGAAACTGTAGATTGTGCTGTCTCACGGCATGCACCTGAATATCGCCGGTGGAAACAAAAGAAATAAATGCCAATCCATCCTAATAATACGCAAATTTCTACAGGGGCTTGGTACTGGGATGTGTAATTTCAGTAAAAGGACTTTCCTTTCTTGCCTCAACAGCTGAAGAAAACATGGTAGTCTGATGAGCATAGGGAGTTCCACCTAAACACGAGGAGGAACTTCTTTGCTGTGAGGGTGGCAGAGCCCTGGCACAGGCTGCCCCGAGAGGTGGTGGAGTCTCCGTCTCTGGAGACATCCCAAACCCGCCTGGAGGCGTTCCTGTGCCACCTGCTCTGGGTGACCCTGCTCTGGCAGGGGGTTGGACTGGGTGATCTCCAGAGGTCCCTGCCAACCCTATGATTCTATGTTTTCTTTTCGGGCCATGAGCGGATAATAAGAGCAAAACGCAAGGGTGCACCCAGCTGGGTTGGCAGTTTCTTTATACGATGGGTGCTATGGGGCCTTGGGATTATTTCTTCAGGCTCCAAGTGACCAAGTGGTGATGTGTCAGACTGCCCTTCTCAGCCTGCCCTGAGGACATGGCTCGGGCCAGCTTCAGGCTTCCATTAAAATTTAGGATAAATAGCTGTTCTCTGAGCTGGAATATGACTGGGCATAGGGCTGGGATGTGGGGTGTGGGCTTGGCTCCCCTCAGCCGGCTGCCGGTCGTCGCCGGGGATGGCAGCGTGTTGCAGTGATTTCTGGTAGGCAAGTGTAGCATCTCAGGATCTGTTGAACAGAAGAGCTATAATTTGCATTATCAAAATGTTTTGCGTGACATCTAATGCTGGGGATGTAATTTGGTAAACAGCCTTGTAATTTATGCCCAAATATTGCTTGGCACGTTGGCTCCTCCGCGACAAACGGAACTGGTGGGGATGCAATGCCATACCTTCTCCTTGCTCCTCCCACCATCTGCTTGCAATATTCATGCCTGAGCACATAAAAAACATTAATGTCCATAAGAACTGGTCCAGCTCATCAAGCGAAATATGAACAACGTCAGGACGATTACAGGGGAACCGGGCAAAAATTGCTTAAACATATAGCACTCATCATTAATAGCTTGTTATTGGCACAACTGATGTGTGTTACTATCACATACTACACTGATCCAGTACATAAATGTTTTCTTTAGCATATTTTTAATGTTGCTAATTTATCCGTTACTGTCACACTGGGGCTGTTAGCTTTGAACAAATGGCTGTTATTAATCACCGGAGAGCTATTAGACACCACAGCCGTGGTGTTAAATCAACGCAGGAGTGGCACTTGTAGGAATATTCAAGCAGAAATTTAAAATTGCCTGGGTACGGGTGGTGTGGTTAACGCCTCCGGGATCAGAGCCATCGCGTGCCTGCAAACACTGCTCCTGTGTGTCGAACTCGCCCGGTGGAAATTCCTTTCTCTAAAGAGCAATTTCAGTTTAAGACCTTATTTGTTGCGAAGTTGCTTTTGGGAGGGGGGGGGAGAAAAAAAAAAAAAATTTAAATTTGCAACTGTTGGAGCTCAGCGGTGCGGTGTTTACACCCTAGGCATGCTTCCCCCTTGGTAGATTTGGGGCTCTCTGAGCAGCAAAGGCTTTGCTTTCCCCGAGTTCTGCTAATCTGCTGATGCTGGGGGGAGGTCGAGATCCACAAGATTGCCTGGCTCGGGGAGGAGAGGAGGGTTAATTCTTCTCTTTCTTGGGAGGTAGAGCCAGTCTCCACATCCCTCCCGGGCACAGACGATACCTCAGATGTTTGTGGGACCTGAAAAGCAAAGTTCTTCAGTGCAGTTTAGGCTGCAGGAGGATTTGGCTGAAGTTTTCCCTGTTTTCAACTTTCTTTTCATCAGGGAAAACTGAGCTACAGGGAGATCAACATTTTTTGAACAGCAGGAAGCCAGTATGAAACCCAGGTGTGTCCCTTTCAGTCCCCTGCTCTTAGCAGTGCTCCATGTGAGCAGGACACCCCTGTTTGTCCAGCCTTTTGCGCGACAGGTTCTCCTTGGGATGATGGAGAAGAATAATAGTGACTTAGGTTAGACCTACCCACTCAACGGCCTGGGAAGCATCCCCTATGGTTCAGGCGCTTCCCAGGGCTGAGCGGAGATGAAAGAAGGATGGAGCTGAATGGAAGGAAAGAAACCTCAATGAGAACTCTTTCAAAGGGGGAGATGTTTTAGACGAAGCATCTGGGGGCTTAATGAACTTTGTGTTTTCCAGCAAGAGACTGATTCATGAGAAGCCTTTGATTCATGAGACCTGCTGGACTCATACATCCATTAAACGTACGGGCTTGCTGGCTGCTCTGACGGAGCTGCCAAAAAGCAGCTGTGAGTGGGAGATCTCCGGTGGTCGCCTACGGTGCTCCACAAATGTTTCTTCAAATGAAAACAAATGTAATTTGGAACGATTTTATTGCCGTGCTGGAAGGGCCGCTGTAATTTGTATTTTCGCCCTCATTTACGTAAGCTAAGTCACCACGCGCTTGAAAGGACAAACCCCAGTAGCTGAGTGGTCTCTTCATTAGCCTTGTGGCCAACTTCAAAGGGAAAGCTTTGGAAGGATTTTTGGATCCCGTGAAAATGTATTATCCCACATCTTGCGGACTGTCAGTTCAAATCCACTGTAACTTTACATGTACCTTCTCAGGGCGTTGCAAGGCCGTCACCGGAGAAATACCACGTAGGACCCGCAAAGAATGGCAGTGAGACGTTTACAACTGCACCACAGTGCACCAATCACGCCCGGCTGCTGCCAAACTGACCGTGAAAAAGGGACTTTTCTGTACTATTTCCTCTTCCTACAGTCTTTTCCCCATACCTCCAATGGCCTGGGCAAACCCGCGAGTTTGGGGAGGCGTGCAGCCAGCTGAAAGCCTCTTCCTTTCAATGCGGTCAGAAATTCTTCCTGGCGCCTCGTTAACACCGAGTAGTCAATCGAACGGAGGTGTGGGCCATGGCTTTACATTGCCGCTAACTTCTACCTATTTGCTTTGTGTTTTTTGTCGCTGATCGGAGATCTTAAAGCTGGGTTCTCACATTTGGAATAAACCAAATCGGGTCCCTTTTGCGAAAACGCGCCGTGCAAGGCCAGAACGGACCCCAGGGATGATCCAGCCTGACGCCCTGCATAATTCAGGTCCCCGATGCCCACAAATTATTTCTGTGTTAAGGCGCTCATGTGGGACTGAACACATGTGTAGAGACAGCCAAGGTTTCCGAATTTGCATTTATTTCTGGGCAGTTTTGTTTAACTTTTGGTTGACAGCCGCTAAACCTTGCTGCATCTTTGCCTCTTGGTTTCAGAGCCTTCTCTGGAGGTTTTGTGATCCAGTCGCTTCTCCGTTTTTTTCTTGAATAAGCTCAGTAAATAGAGCATCCTAAACCTCTCGCTGTTCGGTCCTTCGCTGTCATCTCTGTTTCACATCACAAAGCTTCCCACACCGGACAGCTGCCTACCAAACCCTCATCTGGCCGTGCAATTAGTGGAAGGTGGCAGAGGGTGGTTTGGTTTGTGTTGTTTTTTTTTTTTTTTCCCTTAATACATAGAACCAATTTCTCCCCTTGAGAAATTAATTCTGCGCTGGTTCCAAATGGGTGGCCCCAAAGACTTCAACCGTCCGCTAAACAAGGTCCCCTGGGGTTCGCCGGCCATCAAACCCTTTTCCAGGCTGCTGGGCTGGCGTGTCGCCATCTCGGTCTTACAACGGAAAAGGCACGGGGACAGTCTCCCTCGGTGGCCAGGCTGCTCCTGGGCAGGTTTGCTGGAGGAGAGGAGAGCGATGTACCCATTCTTTAGATAAACCTCACTGAATTGGGTATCTGCCGAATTCACACCGAGATGCTCCCCCCCAAAAAAAAGAAAAATAATACATCAGTTGAGCTTATAGTCTCTGTGTGCTCCCCTGGGACCAGCCGCTCCCCCGCACCTTTGCATTTGGGAGCAGCGTCAATGGAAGTGAGCTCTGGTAGTGAGGGCTTCTGCTCTTTCCCTCTTTGGGACCGCGTTTCTGGCGACTTGCCCTGAAGATCCCAAAGCGATCTTTTGTGGCTGATGAGAGGTGAAATCGCAGGCAGGTAAAATACAGACAAAACAGATTAACTGCCTCGTTCCTTTACGCCCAAGCTCTTTTCTGGCGTGTAATGGAAACCTAAAGCCTGCCTTTCTCTTAACTCAGGTCTAAACAGTAGCTGCTGTGAAGTATTAGGTTGGAATATGAACTCTGTATGAAAGATGCAGGGGGAATGATGTATTTTAAAAAGGATCTCAGTGGGTCCTAACTTAAAAGCATCAGTACAAATTCATTGCAAGTAATGCGCTCTTAATTATTCATTTTCCTTGGCACCGGTTAAAGAGCCAAGTAACGGCTTCTGTCTCTTTATATTTAGTCTATTATTGTTTGAAAAAGGCCAGGGGGAGGCCAGCGCTGTGCAGAAATGATATTCCCCCTTATATATACACATACATATTACCAGCAGCCATAGTAAAGGGGAATATAATCACCAGCAGCTGAGAGACAATGACATTTTTATAGACCTCCTGGCAAACCTGCAGTGGGAGAGAGCCTGACAACTCTTTGGCTTTGGACCACATTCCTCCGCGAGCTCGGCGCAGGGAGCTCGGGCGAGCTCCGAGTCGCTCCCCTCCCCGGGAACCAGCTCACGTCGGCCAAACAGCAGCCGCTTCGGCTGAACCCCTTCCTTCTGCCAGAGGAGAAGACGGGAGCGAAAGAGCAGGGCAGCTTCGGATGCAGGCGAGGGTCTTGCTGTCAAGACAAGATGCTCGCGTGGCCAAATTTTAGAAAGCTGGCTCAGCCGAAGTAAAAGCAGCGGGGCTGGCTGGCCATTGCAGAGCTGGTTTGGAGGAGGCAAGGAGTCATCGTCTGCGTTTTTACAGCAGACCTCCCCCGGAGCCTCCACGGTGAGCAGTCTGGCCTTGATGGTCTCCATCAGCCCAAGGTGGTCCTGTCCTTAGGCAGGTGAAGGCTCCTGCTGACTCTGAAGGACCTGGGGGGCAAGAGCATGGGCATGCTTTGCTGAAGGGGCCCAGGGTGGACATTGCAAGCTTGCTTTTTCACCAGAGCCGAAACAGTCATGGGAATTCAGAAAGATTTTTCAAGCTCTTCTGCTCGAATAGGACAAAAGACCTCCTTGGAGCTGAACACATGGGGCACCTTCTGTGATCTGTGGGGGTAAACTCTGCTCTCTCCTTTGCTTGGTTTGATCTGTGGGCTTGATCCTGGGTCTCTCAACACCGAGTCAGCGCTGCAAATGCTTGCCCCTACTTCTTACGCTCTGGTGGCGTTTCACGTGGTGTTGATAATTTGATTTTATTTGGGCCAGACAGCAGCAGGGGTCAGTAGTTTCATCTTTGCACCGGAAATCAGCAAACCATCCTCATCCGTTCAGCCATCCTACCCAGGTTTCCAAGCACTGGCACTAAGGGGGTCCTGGCTCCCGTTTTCTTGGACACAACTCCCTGAGCACGTGGCCGTGGCTGATGTCCCATCAATGCCATTCACCTAAAAGAGCCGCTTTTATCCAGCTTTTTGCCACGAACGCTGGCACGTTGCACATACGTTTCTGTCTACTTGGGTGTCCCAGGGTGCGTGGGAAGGATCTGCTCCGTGCTAGCTGCTGGCCTCTGCAAATAATAAATATTAAAGCCTTTGCAGTCTCCAGCAGATGCAGTCACCCCCACTCAATTCAGAATAGATGAGATGAAGACAATTTCTGGGGGGAAAAAAGTTGATCACTTGTAAATAAAAGTAACTGAGTTTTGTCTAAACGCTGGAGACCAAATATTCCCGGGTTTTGGCAGCTGACAAGTTAAATATTTCAAGCAGTCCTTTGGCAATTGAAATAGAAGAGAATTAGCTGCACGGTCTAAGGAAATGTGTTTTACTGAGTTTTTCCTTTGATTGGTAGGCATGAATGAAATAATTTTTCAGCTGTCAAGGTCATGAAAGATTTGTCCTTTGATAGAAAACCCTCCAAATATCCTAAAGGTGAGCATTTCCATTGGGTCAAATGAGTCTGGTTTAAAAACGTCTTGAATTGAAAGTTTTGACTAGCTGCAGCTGATGGCCCGGGCGCTGAGTTTCACAGCATTGTTGCCTGAAACCCTGACTTTTTTCAGGTTTACTCAGCCTTTTCCCTGAGAACGGCTTGTGTACCTCAGGCAGCTGAGGTTGTGTTTAAATCTTCCCTGAAAACAGGCAAGTTTTGCCAGTGTCAAGGGCTGGGTTATTTTTTTGCCGGAGCCTCAAATGCAGCCCTCAGAGGCGGCGCCAAACGATTTAACACTGGCACTATTTTTCCCAGCCAGCGCGTGGGAAGTCTGGGGCACTTAATATTCACACTTAATATTTAGTGTGAATAGAGTCCTGGTGTCTGACAGCTCTGTTTACCCACTGCAAAATCCAAGGGAAGGTGTGAGAGCAACACCTTTGGGCCCCTGCGTTACGGCGCTTTGCAGAGAGACACCCAGGTACAGACAAGGTTGAGGAGTGGCCTGGCAGAGATGCCAAGGTAAAAAGGCTGGTCTCAATTTCTTGCTGAATACTCTAATTAAAGGAATGAATTTTCCCAGCATGCTGAGCCCAAAGACTTGCTCTCCCCACCTACCTCCATGCATGCCAGCCGCTGACCCCCCCGGCATCCTCCCACCCCTTCCTCCACGCTGCTGCCTTATCTTCCTTATGTCCACAGACTTCTGTCCTCTCCACACCGGAGGCTCTTAGCATCTTCCCTTTTCCCACCTTTTCCCACCATCTTCCCTTTTCCCATTATTTCCTGCTTCACCCCATCATGCTTAGGGCCATGCTTCATCCTAGGGCTCCCATACACATACGCACCCTCCCCATGGCGTGGCAGCATGTCTGATGAGCTGAAGGAGGAGGAGGAGGTGTCTGTATGGGCCTCTTTCCCCTTCCCTAGGTGTAGGATCCCCCAGTTATGTCCCACCAACTCCATGCGGTCCTTACCTTTGGTGACCTCTTATCAGGAATGACCCCCTTTCCCCCCCCCCCCCCCCCCAATTTTGAATTTTCTTCAGTGTCCTTTCTTTTCAGTTTGTATTTGCCCTGAGGTGGTCAGGCAGTTGGACTAGATGATTGTTGTAGGTTCCTTCCAACCGAAATATTCTATCCCGTCCCGTCCCATCCCATCCCATCCCATCCCATGTGGGCAGGCTGCCTGCAGGGAGGCCGGTGCATGGCACAGGACCAGATTGTCCTCAGCGCGCGATGGTTATAGCTTTACTGAGCAGAGGTCCAGGAACTTCTCTGGCCTCCCTTTGCTTACATTTCCCCCCCCCAGTTTTCATCAAAATCAGTAAGCACGTCCAAGGAGGCCTAGATGTTTCTTTGAAACATCATAATTTTAGGACTATTCCCCCCACGCACACTTTGGATAGAAATATTTGATGAGTGCAAGAACAGTTTTTAGTTCATCAAAGACACTTTTCTGCTGGAATTAGCTCTTTTTCAAAGTAGTAATAATAATTATTATTACAATTTCTCCTATATTATTTCCAGCTTTGATAACTACAAATTAGTCGGAATGAGATTCCTTTAGCAGAGTGAAACGAAAAGCAAAATTAACTGAGCCCTCCCCTCTGGCAACTGCTTTCCCTCTGCTCTCCCCACCAGTGCTCCTGCATGGGCAATCTGAGGAGCTGTAGCATCGCTGAAATCAGTAAGAGGACTTTTTCTTCTCTAGGGTTTTCCTTATGAGCTATCTAAGACGTATTGAGAATTTGTTTCATTCCTCCTCTAAACACGGGCCAAAATGGGGGAATCGCTTTTCAATTCTGCAGTTTGTGCCTCATTAATTTAGGGAGGTGACTCCCGCCGGCGCGTCTTGATTTGCTGCTAGGAAACTCAAACTGAAGTATTTCAGCTTGAATCCTCCCGACCTTACATCTCATCGTCTGGCTGGCGTGCCGCGCTGCGTCGCAGCAGTTGCTGTCGTCCTGCGCCGGGAGTTCGCGCAGTCCCTGAGCCCGGGGTGTATGCGTTGCCTCCCTGGCTGCCACGCAAACCCCATAATAGCCCGCTCTTGCTCCGGCAAAGCCCAACAATGCACGAAAAGAGGTGTAAGAGGGGAAGATGATGTGGAAAATGGCGTTTTCCAGACTGGCACATTTCTCCCTAGGAATTACCCTTTGGACTGCTGAATTTCCCATCCCGCTTAGCTGAGGTTTGATCTGGCTGTTAGGAAAATGCTGTAACAGACATCTGGGAAGACAGACCAAAAAAACTGGAATCCTTTTTACAGCCTTACTTGTCATGTCACCCCCAAGGTCCTCCTGAGTTTTCCCCCTGGAGAAGGTGGGTGAGAGTCCCCTTGAGGAGAAACGCGGTGGTGATGGCTATGAAACGTACGGTTGGACGAAATCAGGTAAATTATCCTGACGCAACGCAACTTTCACCAAGACAGTCTTCATCTGGCGCGTGCCGGCGGAGTTACGCTGAAGTCAGAGGGAGTCTGAAGAAAAAGGGGTGATAGCGGCGTACCAGGAAAACCACTCAGATCCAGGGGTAACGACAGGGGCCGTCTGAGCGGGGAGAACTCGGTACTCCCAGAGATGTGTTTTATATTGCAAAAGCGGGATGAATTCCCGAAGGTAACACTGCAATAAAACCGGATCGGGATGAAAGGAATAGAGGCCAGCTGAAATGAGCATAATACGGATCTGTAGAATTGAGCCTACGTATATATAATTTATAGGGAATAAATTCCTTTCTGTATCTGCATGGTTTCTGAGCACTGTTTTATAGATTTCTCTAGAAGGGATGCAATTCTCTTTTTTCCCCCTATTCTTTAGGATGTCCTAATCCTTGGGCTGGTGATTACTCCCTACAAGTTCTTTTTCAAAGAAGTTAGAAAATTTCTTTGGGGCCTTTTTAATAAAGTGCTGTTGGCATTTCATAACTCACAGTGTTTCATAAGGCACGAAATCAAAGCATTTAAGAAACTCACGATTAGTAAGGCCAGTAGGAAAGTGAAATTTTATTTCAAATCCATTTGTAAATCCTCCCTATTTATCATTTATTTCTGGCTTTGGCATGCACTATGGCCAGTGTCCTGCTTTTTTCTGCCCACAGTGCCCCTTTTATGCGGGAATGACAGGGCTCTGGTCCGCCTGGCTGGGTGGATAATGGCCATATTCACCGGTGCATTTTTCCAGCAGATCTGACAGCTAATCTAAAGAATGACGTTGCAGTAAGACACTTCAGATAAATGGAAAGAAAGAAAAAGAGAACGGGAAATCTCGCCAAGCCCAGGGGAGCCTCCGCTGCCTGGTTTTCTTCAGGAGGCACGGGGCAGGTCGTGGCATTAGTCATGAAAGCAGCATGCTAGAAAGGAGCAAACAAAGCCTCAATTTTCTACGGTGCGCGATGCCTGGTTACAGCAGGTTATTTTCTTTCTAGTCGTTGTAGCTGCAAGGGTTGGAGGTCTTGGTCTCAGTCATTGGGAGTTCAGTGGTTTGGAGGCAACCTGTCTAAGAGATCCTGGTGACCATGGGGTTGGAAGGAGCATGGCCAAGGTGTAGCCGCGTCCCCAGAAGACCCCTCTGCAATCGTGGTGGAGCTGCTTGGTGGGACAGCTGTAGTCCCCACCTTTTACCCCGGTGCTCAGTGCAACACTGTCTGCCCAGACACGATGCATGTGGACACCATCCCTGGAGGTACTTAAAAACCAGGCAGACGTGGTGCGGAGGGACGCGGTTTAGTGGTGGTTTTTGGTTGGACCCGATGATCTTAAAGGTCCCTTCCAACCTAGATGATTCTATGATTCTGTGATTTAATAAGACAATATAAAGAGAGTTGGGGTTGTTCAGCCTGGAGAAGAGAAGGCTCCGGGGAAAGACCCTCAGCAAGTTTGCCGACGACACCAAGCTGTGTGGCGCGGTCGACACGCTGGAGGGAAGGGATGCCATCCACAGGGACCTGGACAGGCTGGAGAGGTGGGCCCGTGCGAACCTCAGGAAGTTCAACCAGGTCAAGTGCAAGGTCCTGCACCTGGGTCATGGCAATCCCAGGCTCAATTAAAGGATGGGCAGAGAATGGATGGAGAGCAGCCCTGAGGAGAAGGACTTGGGGGTGCTGGTGGACAAGAAGCTCAACACGAGCAGGCAATGCACACTGGCAACCCAGAGAGCCAACCACGTCCTGGGCTGCAGCAAAAGCAGCGTGGCCAGTAGGGCGAGGGAGGGGATTCTGCCCCTCTGCTCCGCTCTGGGGAGACCCCACCTGGAGCACTGTGTCCAGCTCTGGAGCCCTCAGCACAAGAAGGACATGGACCTGTTGGAGGGGGGCCAGAGGAGGCCCCGAAGATGCTGGGAGGGCTGGAGCCCCTCTGCTGTGAGGACAGGCTGAGAGAGCTGGGGGGGTTCAGCCTGGAGAAGAGAAGGCTCCGGGGAGACCTTCCAGCCCCTTCCAGTCCCTAAAGGGGGTTACATGTAGGATGGGGAGGGACTCTGGATCAGGGAGTGTAATGACAGGACACGGGGTAATGGCCTCAAACTGGAAGAGGGTAGATATAGATTGGATCTCAGGAAGAAATTGTTTGCTGTGAGGGTGGTGAGTCCCTGGCCCAGGTTGCCCAGAGAAGCTGTGGCTGCCCCATCCCTGGAGGGGTTCAAGGCCACGTTGGACGGGGCTTGGAGCAACCTGGGCTGGTGGGAGGTGTCCCTGCCCAGGGCAGGGGGGTGGGACGAGATGGTCTTTAAGGTCCCTTCCAACCCGAACCATTCTGTGATTCTGTGAAAGCCTTCCCCAACACAGGAGAATGAATGAGGAAGCCCCATGGAGCAGACGTGAGTCGCTCTGCTGAGCTGCTGGCTGGGAGGTGCTCAGCATCCTTGGCATTGCGGGTGATAAGCGATGTGATGGGCAGGCACCACTCAGCGCCAGAGAGGAGGAAGACCTTACTATGGGCTGTCCACAACAGAAGGCGGCACCTGCAGCTTTATGTCTATGCGCAGGCCTGACCTGCGGGATGCCAAATGCTTCATCTGAGTTCCCGAGTCCACTCAGCCTCCAGATGCCTCCTTCGCTCCCTCCTTCCTCCTCTGCTGGGGGCACAGCGAGGAGCGGAGCTTCTGCAAACGCGAGCCAGAGGAATCAGTCGCATGAAGAGCGTCTCAACATGGCAGCTCCTGGTGCTTCCCAGGGTGCAAGTGAAAGCATCTTCAGCGGGAGCAGAGGGAATTCATGATGTCAGTCCATAAATCTCCTGTCTCTTTTCCATCTTCAGTTGAACGCAGAGAATCAGTTCCCGATAACATCTCCAAATTGCTGGGAGCAATTTTGCAGCTTGTGTTAATTGCAATCTTCTGTTGAATGCCTCTGAGCTCTTAATAACTTTGTAATTAAAGTGCAATTAACAAATTAACTTGTATATATCAAATGGAATGCTAATGTTGTTGTTAATGAGGAGATAATTAGCTGGTGTCATGGAAAGACTCATGGGGCATCTTCAAGATTCAGAAGCCTTTTGGCTCACGTGCGGGGTTAATGGAGTTTGCCATGAATGAATTGTCCTTCGATGACAAGCAGCGGAGCTGCCGAAGATAGCCAGGTAACCGATGGCTCCACAGCCAGAAAACAGAGCTTGCCCATTCAGTCATTTTCTAGGCAGCCGGCCAGTCTTTTCCAAAGGTTTCCTATAGCACAACTGGAACGCTCATTACAATACACGGCCGGGCTTTGAGAAGGGCTTAACAGGTGATGAAACCACTCAGCGCCGCCCAGGCCTGGAGGCGACATTCCCACTCCAAAAAAAGCCCTGTGCGGCTGGCGCGTGTTTCACTCCGGCATCCCCGGAGGAGATGCCAACCCCGGGACTCCTCGGCCTGCCCCTTCTCTGCAGGACGCAGGTTCCCTCTCCAGATGCTGTCCTGCTTCGTGGCTGTAGCGTGGCGGTCTGGCAAAAGCATCCGTGTTTGTTAAAATTGACTCCAGGAGCCAATCCCAAACGGAAATTAGGTACGGGCCGTTCCCTCAGACACCTGGGAAAGCACAAACAAGCGTTGGCAGAGAAGGGTGTGAAGTCAGAGGAAGGACAGAAACGCTCCAGCAGGGCCCCTGACTCACCAGCGAGCAATTCTGCCTGCTGTGGGGGTGGCTATGGGGTGAAGGGAACTGCAGGGAAACCGTGGGGCTACAGCTGAGGGGGGCACCCGAGAAGGCAGTGGGTAACGTGCTAGGACCTGAAGTTGCCCATATTGTCCATATGTATATCGTGTAAAAGCGTGTTGCTTTTACAGCTTTTGATCTGTGATCTCAAATTTGCTGTTGGTTGCTGAACCCTGAGGGTCGGACCCACCAGGTCTAAACACCTTCTCCAGGGCTCCGGGTGAGGATGGAGGTCCAGACCTCAGGATGTAGGTGTCTTCTCAGGGTCAGATGGTCCCAGGAGGACTGGCAAAGAGAAGTGAGGCCCTGTAACTGGTTTACTGGCATTTCTGCATCTCCTTTTGGGTTACTTTCTGTTCAGACAGACCATTGTTCTTCCCCAAGCGTCACTATTAACTGCAAAATAAAAAACTGCAAGTTTTCTTGAAGAAAAAGTGGGAAGCTCTCGTGGCCTGTGGTTTGCAGGCAGGAGCTGAGACTCAAGGGAGTTGCCAGTAAAATAACGGGGTCCCAGTGATAGAGCTTGTCCCGGGGTCCTGCGCCAGTGCTGTGCTCAGCCAGCCCCGGCCTCCTGCAGGGACCCCGCGGACCGTCCGCGTTAGGACCCCACAGTCCACGTGGGGCTGTGGATGCTGGGGTGGGATGGGACAGGACGGGCGTGCTCCGCACCGGGGCACGCTGAGATGCCCTCCCTGGGGTTCGGCTGTCCCAGTCCGGTTCTCCAGCCTGGACGTGGTCTGGGAACAGGAGATCTCATTCTTGAGGAATTTGCCACCGTTATTTGGCCTTAATTTTCCTTTGCTCAATTTCATCTCATTACCCACGGTTACACCCTGCCGGGCCATGTGGCAGCACTCTAACAGGTATTTAAAATGTTACAGAGTGAGCCAATTGGTGCATTTAAAATCCATTCCATACCATGACATAATATATTTTCAATATGCTCAAATTTGTCAAGATACATTGGGCCTGCAAAGAGACTGGCCAATTGCACGGGAATTTTCTTTTCGCTGGCGGTCAGACGGATGCCGTGGCTCCCTCCCCGCGTCCGTCCTGGGGCTGCGGGTCTGCCTGGCCTCCTGCATGCTCTGCCGGCGCCCATCGGTCCAGAGGCACGGCGCCGGGGCGTCCTCTGGCCATCACCCCCTTCTGCTAAAACACACGAAGCTGGGGCTGCAGCTACCGCAACCATTTGATTTCGGGACCTTGCCTGCACAACTGCTGCCACCGGGACGTGTCGGGATAAAGGCTTTTGATTTCATCCCAGGGTTAGGATGAAAGGTCATTTCTGCTTGATAGTACTACAAGCGCTGTCTCTTTCTATTTCCCGTTTTCTTTTTCTATTTATATATATGGCAATAACTCCGCGTTGGGAACCACCAGGAGGAAAAATCACAGATGACAAATTTTAAGAAGAAACAGCAGGAGGAGAAGAGTAGCCAAAACCAGACCTTTTCCCCCCAAAGCTGGGGCAAGGACCCGCTGCCAGATGAAGAGGGGGGTGGAGGGTGTAGGTAAGGCTGGAAGATGGGGAATGCTCTTCCTACGGAAGCAGAGGCTGCGATTTCTGCCCTCGGGGCCGGCTCCAGCCCAGCAGAAGCATCACCCAGCCCTTGCCCTGCTCAGCAGCAGCCTGGCCACCCGGGACATCACTTCTTCCTTCTTCCACACCCCCCCAGCCCCATCTTGCTTGGCATGAAACCTGCCCTGCGCGCAGTCAAACCGCTTCTCAGTTTCGCTGCGGATCGGAAGTCCCTTCCCCATGCCTAAAATGATGTGACCTGGGTGAGAAAACCCCACCGCTGCTGCGGGCAGAAGGTCCGGGAGGGAAGATGTGTCGGTGCCACGATGCTGCCCCCGCAGTCGTGCTCGTAGCAGGGTGACTTTCAGACATCTTTACATCACTTTTGTGTAAAACGCTCGGCCCAAATTCACGTATCACACAGGCAAATAAGCAATGGCTGGAGAAGAGAGAAACCGCTTGTGGTCTGAAGCCTCAGTTCAATCTCAATGACTTTAAATTAACTACGTGCCCCGTGCTTTCCCGAATAGCGATGCTTTACTGAAACACGGGCTTAGGTCAGCCATAATATCCTGCAGATAAACATTTTCCCCCCTCCTTGGATCTACAAAGAGAGGTAGCTTTGGACTACATATTTATAGACAGCCCCCGAGCTATAAATTGGACATTTCTGCCACACACATTCCCTTAAGGGCCAATAAGACTACACACATCAGCTAAGTAATATTTTACTGGGATTTTCTTTAATGACTTCAAGAGTGCTTATTCTTTCCCTCAACCAGCATCGCATGAATAACGTAATTCTACAATTAATCCTGAATTACTCATACAGTGGGCTCCATTTTCCTTTGCATTCAGGACAAGTTTTAAAAAGTTATTGCTTTCCCCCTCCTTTCTCTCTTTTTTTTTTTTTTTTTTAAGACTTCTTTAATCAGACCAAATGGGGCTTAAAAGTACTGGAAATGTCTGGGTTTTCTTTCATTCCCAGCCTGTTCAAAATCAAGCTAACGACAAAGGACAAGCAAAACGCTTTGCGTTCACGAGCTGAGAGAAGGGACATGAGGGAGAGGGACTCCTTCGCGCGTTGCTGGCGCTCGTCTGCGGGTAGGAGTTTTTGAGCAACCGCCTCGGGTCACGGTGGAGGAATGGAGGGGGTTTCTCGACGGGTTAGACCCACGTTTTGTGATTTGTCTCCACGGGAGCGAGCCTTTTAGGGCGAGTTTAAAATGCATTGAAAGCCGACCGGATGCTTGAGGCAAGTCCTGAGAAGAGAATGAGACGGACTGGAGGAAGTACAGTGACACGGTTAATGGTCAGGACCCCACACCAGCCACATGCTAACGAGCGCCAGCTCCCCCAAAACACTTGGCATACACTGAGCCAGGCAGGGACGGCCCAAAGCAGGAGCTCCACCATTTCCAAACGTTCCTGGGGCTTTTTCGGTTCCTCTCTGCAGCCTGGTATTAAAGGTTTGATCTGCTAATTGCCAGCAAAGATGGGGAACACCTGAAATCTCTTAATGCTCTCAGCTCCCAGCATTTCTTGCAGACAACTTTGCGCTCTCTTCGTCACGACACTCAGTGAAAACACCCGGCTGGGGGGAGGCTGCTGGGGAGCAGCTGTAGGCCATCTACCACCGCGTGTGGTCACCCATGGGCCGTGGAAACCTCGGCGAGGAGACCCTATTTTAGGGAGTGCTGTGGCTTGGCTGGCAAGAAGGGAGTAGCTGTTGGGTAGACCTGCTGGGGAGGTGAGGACTGAGCCTTGTTTCCTACTGAGTAAGGTAATTCATAGAATTCCTTTGCTTTTTTTTTTTTTTAAACCAGAATTTGAAGGATTCCCCTTGAGCAGCGTGTGCTTGGTCAGTGAATCTACCTGGCCAGGGGGCTGGATATGAAATAAAGAGATAGATTTGTATGTTGCCGTTGAACTCGCTAAATACATTTTTAAAGGCAAGAGGCGTGGCAACACAAAGCTGATGGGCTGAAAAAAATCAAAACACTTCCTTTTGAAAGTGCTGAAAAATGCTCATTTTTTTTTGTTTGTTTATGGGATGCTGGGGAGGGGTGGGGGCGGTACGGAAACAATTTGATGCCGAAACCATCATCCTGGTTTATACGCAGCCCCTCCATGAGCGGTGCGATGGTGATTGCCTTTCCCCACCTGGGTGAGGGCGTGTGCCCAGGCACAGGGGTGTTCACAGCACCCGTGAAAACAAGCCTGTGATCTCGGGAATACGCTCGGACACCATCCTGCGGGGAGTGTCTGGGCTGGGAAGCCGGCAGTGATCTCTCTCCACGTCGGCGCTTTGCTGGCTGACACCAGTCGTTCGCGCGACACCCCATATATCTGCATTAGCTCAACCCTCCCCACTGTAGAGTCAGCTAATCCTTTGGGAAGCGTGTAGGGCTAAACTCCTCCGTCTTTTTCTTTTTCTTTTTTTTTTTTTTCTGTTTAGTCTAGACTATTAGACTTAGTGGCGCGGCGACTTCATGGATTGGTGATAGATTTACTGGAGTTGGGATATGGCAAACAGTGGGTATTTATGCACGTGTGCTGACGCGCCTGCAGCCCCAGAGAGCGTATTTCAGGCATGGCTGCGGAGCCCTCTGCAAACTGCTGTCTTACCTTTATTGCCCCTTTCCCTGCAAAGACATGAAATGGCTTTTTTGGAGGCTGAGGCATGGGACCTTTTTAGAGTAAATCTATTCTCTGCCCTTTGGGAGCTGGTGAGAAGTGGGAGAAGCTCTTTAGGTGTCCTTTCCATGGCTCCTGGGCTGTGCAGCAGCGGACTGGGAGAGGCCAAGGTCACCAAGTGGTCCCTTCCCCTGCTAAAGTCTTTCTGGCTTCTCCAGGAAAGGCTTTACTGCTCCTTAAAGAGCTGAGTAGTGAGGTCTGGGTAGGGAGAGGCTCTGTTTCTCAGCTGACACACTTCAACGCCCCCCCCAAAAAAAGGCACTTGCACTGTCTTGGTTTTTGTCTCCATCCACATCACCTACAGTCAAGAGCCCGATTGCATTGCCATGGACAAACGGGACATATCCAGTCGGGTTCTCATTCCTCAGCAGAAAGTTGCAGGGAAGGTTCAGCTGACCAAAAAAGCAACCTCAGGCTCCAATTGAGGCATCTCAAACAGGTCGCTAAATATCAAGATGTTGTGGGAACTCCAACTTGAACATTGCTCTTGTAGCTCTTCTGAGCTACCCAGATCTTCTCTCCCTATTGGTTTTCCTTGCTCCTCGCTCAGTACCTTTCACACAAGCTGGTCTTGACCATAGCTGGGCTTTCCCACATGAGACAGACCTCACCTTTCTCACGTGCCAGTGCCCAAGTCCCGCCCGTCAGTCGTGTGATGCGTGCGTCATCCCCTGGGATCCAGGATGCTCCGAGTTGTACACCAACGTCATCCCCCAGAGCCAGTCACGGTGCCATCGGGGTGGCACTGCTGTCTCTCTCCAGCAACGAGAGGGATGCTCGCCACCGTATTTCGTGTTGACCTGGAAGCTGTCTGTCTGTTTGCCAGCCTCAAATCACGACGAATAACGTGGAGGTAAAAGATGATGCCTCTTATTACCAGGGTCCGAAAACTTCCAGTGACCTGGGGGGTAAAGTTGATAACACAGTATTTATTTGAGTGTTTGTCTCCCTGTGGAAAGGCCAACATGTCCCCCCACACACTGCCACCAATCCGTTAATTTAATCACAGCATTCGTCGTTGGTTGAAATGCACATAAAGGGAACAAATTTATATCTCGACAAGAATAACACACAGCATCCGCTGCTCTTCCTGAACTACATTCAGATTGCCCAGTGAGCATTTAGACGGACCAGTAATTATCCTATATAAATTTTTCTGTTTCCATAAATGACTTAGCAATGTAAACATCTCCCCTCCCTGAGGTATTAGGGTTTCTTTGTCTCTTTTTTTTTTTTTTTTTTTTTTTAACATCCAGTCCCTTTTTCTGCTGAGTTGCAGGTTTAGCACGTTACGTTCTGCAGCCACTTTGCTCTGCGCGGCCTTTGTCGTTCCCCGTTCTCCCCCCAGGCAACCCCTCGCTTTATTTACGGGGCATCTCCTGTACCTTACGCACCCACGCTGCTTCCTGCTTGCAGACAGGCCCTACAGAGGGACCTTCTAAAGCACCGCAATCATTCTGTCAGGCGTAGCTCCCCTTTTGCCACCCTGGAACTGTTACAGCCCCAACAGGGGGAGAAAAAAAAAAAAGAAAAATCAACAAAAAACCCCAGTAGTGACTAGAAAGGAAAAATCTGGAGTGTAGATATATTTTTATATGTATTTAAAAAAAAAAAAGGGCAGACACCATGAGAAATAAACGTAGAAGCACATGTTCCTCCTCCCCCCCCCCCCCCCCCCCCTCTGTTAATGGGAGCAGGAGAGGGAAAGATTAAGCCAGAAACATCCTGGCAAGAAAGGGTGGGCACAGTCTGTTTTCTAAGTCTCCTTCTTCATTGGCTTGAAGGTGACGTTGCTTCTGACTTAACCCTATGTAAGTAAGGGGAGGATCGGGCCTTTTAGCTACTCTGTTCAGCCAGGTGGGAAGCCCTGGGAGGTGCCCTGGGAAGGGCAGAACAACTTGGGTCTCTCCTTGCCATACCCTCTGGATCTACAGTCATCTCATCCCAGGCTGCCGTTTGCAGTTCCGCATCCAGCACCTGTGCCCAGCTGGGCTCTTCTTACACCTCTGCACCGCTGCAGATTCCAACGGCACTTTCCTGATTTATGGTGGTGCAAGAGGTTGGCTTGAATTTTGAAGAAAAGCTCTTTAATACGGTGCAACCTTAGTCCCGCCTCACAATTCCACCGATATTTCCGAATGTATTTTGATTCGGATAATGCAGAAGCCTCCAGGGGTTCAGGCTGTCACAGACGCAAGCTGGCCCTTGTCTGATGGCTTTCCACCCATCCCGGGAATCTGCAGACCACCTTCTCACGCATCAGTTATGAGGCCGCAGCACCCAGCCTCTGTCACCCAAGGAAAACCCCAGCCTGTGCCCCCACTTGGGATGAAGCGGGGGAAGCAGCAGCGTGGATGTGCTCCAGTGCTGCACCCAGACCCACTCCCCGAGTTTCTACCGGGGGTCCTCTTTTCTGCCAAAGCTGCTGCAGGTGCCCAGAAAGCACCAGGAAGAGCCGCCTGGCCTGTGTCCCACCCACCGTCAGGGGTGGTGAGGTGGGACTGGTCCAGAGGTGGGACTTGCCGGTGCTGGGTGCCCCGCACCTCCTGAAAAGCAACTGGCAGCTTTGAAGCAAGAATGCAGCTGGGCACCTGCAGAAGCCATTTCTCAGCAGCCTGGTTGATCTTCTTGTTGAATTGCCGGTTTGTTTGGGTTTTTTTTTTTCAGCTTGCGTGGAAAACCACTAAACCTTGGTTGAATTCAGCCCTTCTAGCGCTTCCCTCTATGTGGACAAACCTTGGCATAGGAATGGCAACTGCGAGGGGAGACAAGTGGCAGAAATTAGTCCCTTCGTAGTGGGTGCCCACTTTGTTTTTAAAGGAACCTCAAAATGAGGTCTTGGCAAACACGTTCAGCTGAGCCCGAATTTAAGAACAATTGAGCAAGGTCCCATCAAACCCCCAGATTTTTGAGAAGACCTTAGGAACAGCTGTGACCTGCCCTTGTCAGGTGCTGGGCTCCTTGAGCAGCAGCTCTCTTGGTCGCTTGCCCAAGTTCACCCATCTCACACTCATCAAGGTGTTTAGAGCCCTGTGTCACTAATAAACGATAATCACAGTGTAGGATAAGGAACACGTTAGGCGTCACCGGACCAGCTGGGATTAGTTCAACGCTGTCCTTTTCTGCCTGCTCAAGTCGATGAGGGGCAGATAGCCCTTGCAGCCTGTCTCTTTTGTCTCCTAACACCAAATTCTGGCTCTGTGCAGGTTTTTCAGGACCAGCCCTTTGTCCTCCAGCAAAAGCATCACCCAGACCCACCGGTTCCCTCGCCGGCACCTCAGCAGCGGGTCCATACCACACCGCATCTCTCCTGCCGTTGCTGACTGCCCACCCCCCTCTTCCCTCCCCCAGCTCCAGTTCTCGCATCCCGAGTTCATCACTTTAAATCGCATCTTGGTGTAAATTGATTTCATTCCAGCCTCTGCTTCCACCTCTGCCTTGCCTTTAAATTGTATCTAGTCTTGAATCAATCTTATCCCAGCCCTCAGCTGCTGCGCCCTTAATTCTTCCATTTCAATTGCAACTGTTCTTAAAGGGCCCGGCTCAGAGAGATGTTTTTCTCTCTCCGTCTCTGCTGCCTTCCTGTTTCATTTACATTACCTCCAATATCAAGCAGGGACATCTTCCCCCTCCCAGCCCTCACATACTCCCTGTTTAGCCAGTAAACATTTCCCCTTTGCAGCTTATCTGGTTCTAAACCAATTGGATTTTTATTTTTTTTTTCATCTTCATAATATTCAAAATTATTCTTTACTTCCTGGCCTCTTCTGAACTTCCTCCTTCTTCCTCCGTGTTTCAGCAGTGAGCAATGACCTCAGAAATGCGATGTGGCAGTTGCTGGATCTCGGTTTGCAGGGCAGGAGGACAAACCCTGTCTGCCCCAGCAGAGCTGGGGGGGGGGGGGGGAAGAAGTGCTCTGGGACTGCAGGGGAGGAGAAAGGAAGAACATCTTCCCGTGTTTGATACTTCTCAGTCTCATTATAAAGTGTTTTGAGCAAACGGAGGGAGGCCAATGATGGAAATAGATGCCCCTGGGGATTTTAAAGGGTCTAACTGAGAATGAAGGGACCGAGCATGCTAAGGAGGAAGTATTCATGGACACGAGAGAAGGCAATGTCCCCAAGCCCCGTGGTCTTCCAGTAGTAATCAGGTGTCTACACGGCACAGTTGCCTCTGGAAACCTCCTTCCAGTTGTCTATAGGTTCTTGAATGTCATTTCCAAAGTTGCACGAGGAGCTTCCTTAAAACTGCCAAGGATCTAAATCGGTGTGGGAGGGCCTGTTCCCTAACATTGCAGTATTGGGTGTAAGTGGGCTGGTGTCCACCACCAAAGTCACCCTTGAACATGGTCACCAGTGCAGCTCTGAGCTAGAGAAGCGCCATCACCCACCCCGTGTTCGCAGGTCGCTCAGGAGATGGCTCCTGCCGATGGCATTCAGCAGCTCCTGGCCCAAGGCTTTGAAAGGTGAGCTGCAGGGTCAAAAGTGTCCCATGTCCTGGAGGAGACATTGACTCTTCTCCATGACGTGATTTATTCTTTTCCGTTAAGTCGCCGTGGAGACCAGCTTCAGTGCAGGTAAGGCCTCACTGGGGAAGGGGATCGCGGCGGATAAGGCCGGCAAAGGGCTCTTTTGAGGGCTCTTTCGAGGGCTCTTGTAGCCAGGAAAGGCGGCTAGCTCATGCCGAAACCGGCAGCTCGGGGGCGGGCTGCTGACGCGGCAGGGGCGGAGTCAGCGTCACACGCGGCAGCTCTAAACGGGTGGTCCCGGAGCGCAGCGGCCGGCCGCTGCGCACCCAGCACGCGGGTAGCCTACGAGGGTCACCCAGGGCGGCACCGCAGTGCGAGCGAACGAACAAGGAGCAGCATTTCGTACGGTGGGTCACTGGAAGCCTTGAGTCTAAGGTAAGCAGAAGCTGGGCAACCACAAGCAGAGGAACATCGGCGTGCAAGGGCACCGGCTCAGGGCGCGAGGGAAGCGAACAGCAGAGATCCTCCATCTCCCGGCACGAGAAAAGAACATGGCCGCAAAACAGTCAAAAGCTTCTGCGAGGAAGAACGTGGGAACTCAGACTGAGCTCCCCTGCAAGCATGTGGCTGTGCAGGTCTCGGGCTGTAATGAATGCCTGAGTCTGGCACTGCTCCCACAGGGTTCCAGAGACACTGTGTGCATACGGTGCGATCAAGTAAATGATCTGCTCAGGAAGGTGGTTGAACTGAAGGAAGAGGTAGAAAGGTTAAGAAGTATTAGGAACTGTGAAAACGAAATAGATTGGTGGAGCCATACCCTGAGGCAAAGGCAGCAGGAAGAGGCTCTATCAGAAGTGGATGACCCACTTCCCTCCTGTCACCAGGCAGAAGGAGAGGACTCAAGGGATAAGGGTGAGTGGAGTCAGATCCCTCCTCGGAGAGGTAAGCGAAACCTCTCACGGCCCCCCTCACCATCCCAACTGCCCTTACGTAATAGGTATGAGGCTCTGGAAATTGAGGACCAGGCGATTGAGGATGGAGAAGCTGATCCATCCAGTGAAATGCACAGTGCTCGTCACTCACCCCCACGCCTCAGGACGTCCTCAACAAAGAAAGAAAGAAGGGTTATTGTAGTAGGTGACTCCCTTCTGAGAGGAACAGAGGGTCCTATCTGTAGACCGGACCCATCCCACAGGGAAGTCAGCTGCCTCCCTGGGGCCAGAATTAAGGACATACGGAGGAAACTCCCTTCCCTGGTCCAGTCATCAGATTACTATCCGCTACTGATATTTCAGGTAGGCAGTGACGAAGTAGGTACCAGAAGTCTGAGGGCAATGAAGAATGACTTTAGGGCCCTGGGACGGCTGGTTAAGGGATCGGGAGCACAAATAGTGTTCTCCTCTATCCCACCATTTGCAGGGGTAGACGAGGGGATAAATAGGAGGAGCCAGCAAATTAACTCCTGGCTCCGCGACTGGTGCGCCCGGCAGGACTTTGGCTTTTTTGAACATGGGCTGATCTACAGGAAACCAGGCATGCTGGCATCAGGCGGGGGAAGCCTAACCCGAAGGGGAAGAAAGAGACTGGGACAAGAATTAGCAGGGCTTATCCATAAGGCTTTAAACTAGGTTTGATGGGGGATGGGGACGAAACCAGGATCACAAAAGTGGTGCCTGGGAGCAACATAGCAGTGCTCATGGGTATAAGTGACACCAAGGTCTTGCAGCCTGTCCCAGCGATGGTGGGGGATAGTGAATTGTGTGGCAGCATAGACACAAGGAGTAGTGATAATTTGGTAACTACAGTAGTGTCCGAGAATGATCAGGTGCAAATCAGGGCCTGTCCCCCCAAGAAAGTGGTAGGACAATTAACCCAACTGAAGTGCATCTACACTAATGCACGCAGCATGGGGAATAAACAGGACGAGCTGGAGGCCATCGTGCAGCAGGGAAACTATGATGTGGTTGCCATCACGGAAACGTGGTGGGACGACACACACAAGTGGAGTGCTGTAATTGATGGCTACCAGCTTTTCAGAAGGGATAGGCAAGGGAAGAGAGGTGGTGGGGTGGCCCTCTATGTTAGGGGCGGTTTTGAATGTCTGGAACTCAACACTGTAAATGACAGTGTTGAGTGTGTATGGATAAAAATCAAGGGGAAGGCCAACAAGGCAGATATCGTGATGGGAGTTTGTTATAGACCCCCTAATCAGGATGTAGAAACTGATGAAGTATTCTATAAGCGGCTGGCAGAGGTTTCGCGATCATCTGCCCTTGTTCTTTTGGGGGATTTCAACTTCCCGGATGTCCGCTGGGAATACCACACAGCAGAGAGGGAACAGTCCCGGAGGTTCCTGGAGTGTGTGGAAGACAACTTCCTAACACAGCTGGTGAAGGAACCTACTAGGGGAAGTGCCCTACTGGACCTACTGTTTGTTAACAAAGAAGGTCTTGTGGGGGATGTAAAGGTTGGAGGTCATCTTGGGCAGAGTGACCATGAAATGATAGAGTTTTCAATTCTTGGTGAAGGGAGGCGGGGAGCCAGCAAAACTGCCACCTTGGATTTCCGAAGGGCAGACTTTAGCCTGTTTAGGAGCATGGTTGAGAGTGTCCCTTGGGAGGCAGTTTTGAAGAGCAAAGGTGCCCAGGAAAGCTGGTCATACTTCAAGCAGGTGCTCTTAGAAGCACAGGTGAAGGCCATCCCCATGTCCCAAAAGACGAGCCGACGGGGAAGAAGGCCAGCCTGGCTAAATAGAGAGCTTTGGCTGGACCTCAGGAAAAAAAAGAAGGCTTACATTCTCTGGAAAAGGGGCTTAGCAACTTATGAGGATTATCAAGATATAACAAAGCTATGCAGGGGGAAGATTAGAAGGGCCAAAGCTCAATCAGAACTCAGCTTGGCCACTGCAGTTAAAGACAACAAGAAGAGATTTTTCCAGTATATCAACAGAAAAAGGAAAACTAGGGAAAATATAGGTCCACTGATGAATGAGACAGGTGCCCTAGTGGTGGAAGACACAGAGAAGGCAGAGTTACTGAATGCCTTCTTTTCTTCAGTCTTCACTGATAAAGCCGTCCCTCACACATCCCATACCCTGGAGGCAAGGGGGAAGGTCTGGAGAGAGGAAGATTTTCCCTTAGTTGAGGAGGACCGGGTCAGAGACCACTTGGCCAAGCTGGACATTCATAAGTCCATGGGCCCTGACGGGATGCACCCGCGAGTGCTGAGAGAGCTGGCAGATGTTATCGCTAGACCACTCTCCATTGTCTTTGCAAGGTCATGGGGAACAGGAGAGGTGCCTGAGGACTGGAGGAAGGCTAACGTCACTCCAATCTTCAAAAAAGGCAAGAAGGAGGACCCAGGGAACTACAGGCCGGTTAGTCTCACCTCTGTCCCTGGGAAGGTAATGGAGCGACTCATTCTGGATGTCGTCTCCAAACACATAGAGGAACAGGAAGTTATTGGAAGTGGTCAGCATGGATTTACCAAGGGCAAATCATGCCTGACCAATCTGATAGCTTTCTATGATGTTATAACGGGTTGGCTGGATGAGGGGAGAGCCGTAGATGTCATCTACCTTGACCTTAGCAAGGCTTTTGACACTGTCCCCCATAACATCCTCATTAGGAAGCTGAGGAAGTATGGGCTAGACGAGGTGACAGTGAGGTGGATCGAGAGCTGGCTGAGTGACAGAACCCAGAGGGTTGTGATCAGTGGCACAGAGTCCAGTTGGAGGCCTGTAACGAGTGGTGTCCCTCAGGGGTCAATACTCGGTCCAATTTTGTTCAGTATATTCATTAATGACCTAGATGAGGGGACAGAGTGTATCCTCAGCAAGCTTGCTGATGATACCAAACTGGGAGGGGTGGCTGACACTCCGGAGGGCCGTGCTGCCATCCAGCGTGACCTGGACAGGCTGGAGAGCTGGGCAGAGAAGAACCTAATGAGGTTCAACAAAAGCAAGTGTAGGGTCCTGCACCTGGGAAGGAAGAATGCCAAACACCAGTATAGGTTAGGGGCAGACATGCTGGGAAGCAGCTCTGAGGAGAAGGACCTGGGGGTCCTGGTAGACAGCAAATTATCCATGAGCCAGCAGTGTGCCCTTGTCGCCAAGAAGGCCAATGGCATCCTGGGCTGCATAGGGAAGACTGTGGCCAGTAGGTCGAGGGAGGTCATTCTCCCCCTCTACTCTGCACTGGTGAGGCCACAACTGGAGTACTGTGTCCAGTTCTGGGCTCCCCAGTTCAAGAGGGACAGGGAACTACTGGAGCGAGTCCAGCGAAGGGCAACCAAGATGATTGTGGGACTGGAGCACCTCCCTTACGAGGAAAGGCTGAAAGAGCTGGGACTCTTTAGCCTGGAGAAGAGAAGGTTGAGGGGGGACCTGATTAATGTTTACAAGTACCTAAAGGGTGGGTTTAAGGAGGACGGAGCCAGGCTCTTTTCAGTGGTTCCCAGCGACAGGACAAGGGGCAATGGGAACAAGCTAGAACATAGGAAGTTCCGTTCAAATACACGGAAAAACTTCTTTACAGTGAGGGTGACAGAGCACTGGAACAGGCTGCCCAGGGAGGGTGTGGAGTCCCCTTCTCTGGAGATTTTCAAGACCCGCCTGGATGCAGCCCTGAGGGATGTGCTTTAGGCAATCCTGCTCTAGCAGGGGAGTTGGACTAGATGATCTCTAGAGGTCCCTTCCAACTCTGAAGATTCCGTGATTCCGTGAAGATCCCATTGTGTTTTGAGGTTGTCCCCTCCACCGGCTGCGGTAACAGAGTGGTGCCCTGAGCCGTTACTGTCCTCTGACCCCTCCATCGCAGCACAGAAGTCACAAGCAAGGTGATGTCCTTGTTTGCTGCCCCTGGGAGAAAGCTGCCAGCCACGGAATACCGGAGGGGGTTTAGAATGGGAAGCGTCACCAATCAGATGTGTTTAGGGAAGCTGTTTGTGTTATCCTAGAGGTTACGCCCTGATTCATGTGTCGGGTGGTTGTAAAGTGCCTGAAATTTTTTTTTATGATGGAAAGTTCTGATTAAGAAACTAAGATTTTTTCCTGGAAATTGAGTGAGGAATTAGGCTTTTGGCTTTTTTCTTTTATTATTTTTTTTCCTCTCTCGCAAAATACGACTGGAAGCAGAACAGTTAACAAGTGAAGTAACTGTTTGCCTGAAATGTTTTGGACCTAGTTTTCAGTAAATTTGGGCCAATGTTTTTTGTCTTGTTTTTTTCACTGTCAAAAATGAAAACACATCTTTTGTCATAGGTCAGGTCTTTTAATTCTGAAGGATGTCTCTGTTCCTGCCAGCTCGAAGTAGCCAGTGAGACACATACACAGGAGCTCTGCAGATGGATGGCACAGCAAAGTTAACGCAGGGCAATTGTGGAAAACCAATCCAGCTCCTTCATTACATTGAGATTAATTTTGGCTTTTCTTGGTTGATCCCATTTGTTCGTTGCTTTTTTTTTTTTTTCTTTTTAGCAGGAATAATATTGCTGCTTTAGCTTTGACGCTACCAGGCACTTCTGAAGAATGTGGATCCAGGTCCTCAGGGGTTTGGGTAGGTATCCCAGGCTTTATGGCTGTCAGGAAAACTCGTAGAGCCTCTGGCTAGTTCAGTCAATGCAAACTCCCTTTGGAAAGGAAAGAGTCCAAAGATGCGGGCAAAGGAAGGGCCAAACTTTGTCTTTCCAGCTTCAAGCTGCAAACAGTTCATGCAAAACTAGGTTGATGTGGACCGTTGCCTTGGCACCTTGTGTCAGTCCCTTGATGTCGCCAGAAAAATTCTCGTTTCCTTCAGTGTGCTTCGCATCGGGTGTTTGCTGACCCACCCCGAGGAGCTGCCTGACTCACATGCTCCAGGGTGAATGCAATTGGTTAGGATGTCTCTGGTCCCTGGGCTTCCTCCCTTAGGAGGGTCAATGGTGCGGTTGCTGTGTTAACGAGCAGAACTGGTGAATTTTTTCGGCATGAACAAGACAATTAGAGCAGTCTGTGGCAGATCAGCAGTACGTATTCCCAGACCCACGTAGGTGCTCTAATTGAATCTTCACCAAGTCCCTATGTCCCAAAGGACCTGGACATGGTAATGCTGCACAGTGGGTCCATCCCTAAAACATGTCATTATTTAACAGAAAAATAATGCCCATCAGACATCTGGTGGAGAAGTTTTGGCCTCTTTATCTGTGCCTAAAATCGATGAATGCATGATGATGTTGACGGATTTAGAAGCCAGAAAGACCTAATGGGAAATGCCTTTCATTTCTGCTAATGAAATCCCACCCAGGTAATTGATGTTACCAGATAACTCTGTAGTGTTGCTCTGTAGTGATTTATACTGTACACACTGATTTACGCCAGCTGAAGGTTGGGACCGGTTTGGGTTTTTTTTGGAGTCATTGAGTCATAAATGTTGTAGATACTCAGCAGTGGCTGGAGAAAGAAACACTTGAGTTCCTAATTTGGCCAACATGTCACCAGTGCAATGAGGCCACCTGGCTGCTCCTGGCCATGAGCAGGGCTGTGTCTTGAGCTAGAAATGCTGCTATCGATGATGCAGAAAGGTGATGTCACTGCCCACGTAGGAGAAGGTTAGATATTACGTGCTGTATCCATTGAACTATAATGTCCCTGGAGATGTTTGACCATTCCCAGAAATATGTAACACCAGGTGCAAACCTCACACGGATGTGCTCTTTGGAAGGGCAGCATTCCTCCTCTTGGTATCTTCGGTATCGCTGTGATTGTTGTCCCCTGTTGAGTGGCATCGTGCACCTTAGAGCTAAAAGCAGAAATTAAAGATGTTGGGAAGATGTGCTGGTACAGCTCAGCTCCTCCGTGGCTTGGTACCAGGAAGGCTGGTAACGTCCATGCAGCCGTAAGGTGCATTGGTATCTCCAGTCCTCCGTCTGAAAGTTGGGTTGTGCTGGAAGGTAATTTTTATCATTTGTAGTTTCTGGCTAGAATGTGATTCTTTTCTTAGACTCGAGCCACAGGAGGCTGGGGAGAGCTTTGGGGAGAGTGTTCCTGCCTGCTGTCCCACCTCAGGCCGTTCATGGCAGACAGGGACATCACCATCTCCGGCAGGGAGCATGTGGCTACACCGGGGACTCCCAGGGTCCAAGCTCTGACAGGGACTGGCTCTGCTTTCCACCTTACAGGTAATCTGGTCCATGGGGGAAAAACAAGAGCCAAGTACAATAGAGTTGTAGCCAACCTGGCCAAGGCTTAGGATCAAATGAACATTATAGAGTGTAAGGTCTGCAATTCTAACAATTCTTGGTTTGCATTTTGAACAAGCGCGTTCCAGTGAATCCCTCAACCCACAAAGAATCGACGCTTCTAAAGAGGGGCAAAGCAGGAGGCAGGAACACATGAGACAAGGTAGGTGGGATTGTAGTGAAAGAAAACACAGCCCAAAAGGCTTTGAGCCAGCCACCCAATCTGTCAGATCAAGCCGCAAAAACCAAAACAAAGCAACAAAGGAGAATTCAAAGTTCAGAGAAGCGAGTTATAGCAAATAGGTTACTGTCGTAGGCATTTACGCTGGGATTTACACATGTGGTTAGCATCAGCTGGCTAGACAGCCTCATACCACAGCGCCTTCTCGCTCGGGCTTTGATCTTGGGGTCAACTGCATGGACCACAACCACCGCCCCCCCTGCTGCAGTGCAGGATGAGCCCTGTGCTGGGACAGGGGGTGCCAGGTCCAGCGAAGACCTAGCAATGTCTAGGGCTGAAGATCTGAGCACTGATCTTCAGAAATTAGCGACACACCAGAAGGAGTCACTGAGGGCTTTCTATTGTCTAAATGTCCATCAGCTTTCTAGGAGTTCTTTTTCTTCTCTGGAAATTTCAGGAAACCTGCTCCATTAGAGGTTGTCTGGGCTCAATTTTCTTCTCTGTTGAGGTAGGACGCTGCGGTATATCAGCTCCCACGGTGTTCGTGCAAGTGCGGACCAGGAATCCAACGCAGAGGATGCATTTCTCCTCCGGTACCTATACGGAGTAGCTGGGAATGGGAGAAGCTGCACAGGGAGCTTGTACCCATCACAGTGATTTTTTGGTACCTCTCGTTCTGCCATACCAGGCTGGAGGTGGTTTCCTTGTCCACTGGGTGATGGCTCATTAGGGAGAGGAATCTCCTATAATTCTCTTCCCTGAACCCTCCACTCCAGGCTCAGAGCAGTGATTTCTCCACGCTCTGTCCTGCCCTGCAGGAGATGGGAGTAGAAAAAAAAAAAAAATGGGAAGGAATGAGAGGGAACGTTGTGCGAGCATGGGAAGCGCTGCCAGTTAGGGCATTCAACGTCCATATATTCAATCACTATCGTTCACTGTAGCTGGACAAGGCTGCAAAATTTGTCCTGTGCTGATTGATTTTTTTTTTTTTTTTTTTTTTTTTTTTTTTTTTTTTTTGCTTCTTTGCTGAAAATCTATCGGGATCCTTGCCCAAGGAGTTGGACAGCCCTGATCTAGAGTCTGCCCTGTTGGAGAGAAGCCCTTTCTGTTTGGTTTCCAGCAAGTTTTTCCGTGTCCTAGCCAAATCCTGGGTCTTAGATTGAAAAAAGACAGTAAACTACAAGTCTTCTGCATCCCCTGTGTCTTAGGTGCAGGCAGATTGATCTGCTACACTACCCTTCATATGTTTTTTTTTGTTTTTTTCTTTCTTTTTTCGGGGGGGCAGGGGGTTGAAGGGGAGCATGGAAGCACGCCAGGGGTTTCAAACAGAAAGGAATCCCCTTCTCCCAGGGTTTTTGGAAGCCATCGGCAATGGTAATCCACCTTGTAATGCATGTCAGTGGGGTAGGACACCCAAAGATGGGGGACTTTTCTGTCATGTGAGAATAAGCAGGTCGACAGAAGAGAGCCACTAGCAATGGCCCTACTAGAAGAAAACCAGCGGAGGCTCAGTCTTTATTAGGCACCGGAAACTTCACGGGGACACTCGTCCTTGGGGACACAAGTCAGGTTTAACTGTTTTCTCCACTTGGGCAGCTGTTCCTTCACATCACATACATAATTACATTTACTCTGATGACAGGGAAAAATGTCTCTGAGGTGAATTATTCTGTTACAGCAATGCTCAGGGCTGTTTTTACCCTGAACCGAGACCATTTTCCAGTCAATCTCCCACTCAACGGGAACGGTTTCACTAGCACAGAGCAAACTCTGCATTTGAAGGGCAGCCCTGGGCCTTGGAGAAAGGACTTGCCTAGAAATTTGAAGAAGTGCTGGGCCCTTGCAGGTCGGAGAATGATCATCTGGGTTGTACCAAGTGAGGTGCTTTGGAAGCCTGTCGTGTAGCTATGCCTTGGTTTCTCCATCCTGATGATGTGTGAAAAGCAGATCTGTAGAATCATAGAACGGTTTGGGTTGGAAGGGACTTAAAGCTCACCCAGTGCCACCCCCCTGCCCTGGGCAGGGACACCTCCCACCAGCCCAGGTTGCTCCAAGCCCCGTCCAACCTGGCCTTGAAGACTATTAGCTCTGCAGAATGTTGTGACAGTCAGCAGTGCAGATGCTTTCAGATGGTTCAGTGAAACAGAGAATCTAAGTTTCAGCCTGGAGAAGAGAAGGCTCTGGGGAGACCTTTGAGCCCCTTCCAGTGTCTGAAGGGGGCCTACAGGAAAGCTGGGGAGGGGCTGTTTGCAAGGGCATGTAGCGACAGGACGAGGGGCAATGGTTTTAAACTAGAGCAGGGCGGGTTTAGATCAGACATTAGGAAGAAGTTCTTTCCACTGAGGGTGGTGAGACCCTGGCCCAGGTTGCCCAGAGAGGGGGTGGAGGCCCCATCCCTGGAGACTTTCAAGGCCAGGCTGGATGAGGCTCTGAGCAACCTGATCCAGTTGAAGATGTCCCTGCTGACTGCAGGGGGGTTGGACTAGATGGCCTTGAGAGGTCCCTTCCAACCCAGCACATCCTATGACTCTATAATTGCGTTGCCGCATTACAGACACATCGGTGTTCAGGCAGTCCACGGAAAGCGTATGGAAGCCCTGGCTCAGATTTCGGCCAGAGGATCAGGTCCCTGCTGACACCTGAGAGGGCAGGTGGCTGTGTGCTCGGGTGGTTTTTGGGTGCCAGCGCTGTGCAGCCAGCCACTGCTCCTCTGCAGAGCAGCCCCACAACAACCAGCAGCCTCCTGCCCGCAGCCCCCGTGACGCGGAGCCCCAGAGTTATTCTTGTCTTCTTGATGGATGGATGCGGTATTTCCTGTCCGGATCACCCCCTCCATTCACCGTTCCCTTTTTCTCCTGGATGCTGCTTTATTTTTTCCAGCATGAAAGGTGATCAGATAGAGAATGTGAACATTGTGCTGGGCAAGGAGAGATGATGAATGGGACGTGTAGCTGGAGGGTAGTCAGACCTTGACCTTCTTATGGAGAAGCAACTGCTTTTTCCCTTTTTCTTAAGTTTCTGTTGGGACACATAAGAATCCCTTGGTCTTGGGGTGAAGCAAGATCTGATTGCTGGAATAAATGATGGGCAGAAAAGTGGCGGTGGAGCGGTGGCACGGTTTTATCCAGCTTGCGTCTCTGAGACCCAGCTGGGTTTTCCTTCAGCCTTGCAGGTGCGGCCATGAAAGCAACATGACTACTTTTGTATTGCGGTGAAATAAGGATAACGATAAATACTATCCCTGTTGAAACTCTCAGAAAATTTACATAAAGGCCGGGACGTTAAATTAAATGCCTCCCTGAATAGCTACGTCTGCCTCTGTGCACTACGTTCAGTCGGTGCAGTAATTATTGAGCTTAAAAATTGCAGAAAGGGGTAACGCAATCTTGTGCTGTTAATTTATTATTTTAATTATTATTTTTTTTTTAGCATTTAACATACGCTCGTTTTCTATGGCTGTTTGGTTATCCATAGGGATAGGGCAGAGGGTGGCTTAGTGCTGATATAAGGGGTTGTTCCCTGCGTTCTGGGCAGTGCCTGCTTGTGTAGATGGGGCTTTTGCTACGAAATGCCTGTTCCGTACAGTAATCCTTCTAAAGCAAGACCCTTTCAGAGGTACGCTATGGAGAAAAGGATTGTACATCACGAATGATATCATAGTTACCAGCCACGCAGATAAATTACTGAGTTTTGTCCTGTTGGTGCAGGCAGGCTGACTGAAAAGGTGTTTGAAGGCAGCCTGGTTCTGATTTATAATCAGGCTTCCTAGAGAACAAATAACAGCTAAATGGGAACGGTGGAAATTACTCAAGGGAGAATCCAAGCTGGATAATCGGCTTTCACACTCCCTTTCCACCACCCTGGAAGCCAGAGTCGCTAACATCTTTCAATGACTTCGGGGGGCTGAACATCATTGTCCCACTGGTTCTTTTTATACAAATAATTACCCATGACCCATCTAGAGCTGCAGGAATCCAGGGACACCAGAGCTTTTTTGCAAATATTGATGAATGAAGTGCAATTGTTCTCCAGTGCCCGAGCAGTGGGTAGCCATTCCACCAATTCCATGGTCATTATGAACAGCCCCCCCGTCCCCGCCCCGGCATTGTCGCTATTAGGGTTGGGTGGGAGATGGGTTTTTTCCCCTTCACGCACAAGAATTTCCAGGAGTTTGAAAAAGACTCCAATTCCAAACGGGCATGGACAGTTCAGATCCTGAAATGTGAAAAATAACGCATCAAAATACACTTTTTAAGTCTTTTTTTTTTTTTTTTCATTTGCTGGAGAAATGCCTGAGATGTCTGAGATTACGCTGTGTTGAGTGAAGGACCCTGTGAGTTGAAAATATCACAACATTCCGTTTCTCAAACGTTGACTGGCTTGTTGCAACTGGCCCGGTTTAGCAAAATTTGCGCTTTTGATGAAGGAGCGTTTTGGGGCCTGGGGAAAAAAAGTGCAACTCGGGTCATCAGAAAGTGTTTGATGAGCTCTAGTTTGCTCTGTCGGAGCTGTTGGCTTTGCAGAACGACGTAGTTGACAGGGAGACATCCCAGCTCCTCCTGCTCTGAAAAGCAAGCAGAGCGACAATCCCGGACTGTATTCTCTGCCTGCTCAAGCGGAATGTCTCCTTGCTGCCGAAGGTGCGATTGGACAAAGCACGCACCCCTGACCTGACTATTTACCTGCCGTGGGAGCGACGTCAGGCCAGCACTGACAACCGGGAAACCCCACGTGCTGGCAGGCGGCTGAGCTGCTGGGGTTATACTTGGACACAGAAAATGGTAAACGCATGGTAGGGGTGCCTTGTCCTCATCCAGCGCAGTCCCTGTGTCACCAGGGAGCGCGTTGTTATTTAATTATACAGCGCTTCTTGACGGAAGAATAAAATGGATTGCTTTTCTTTGTAGCTCTGTAACTGCATATAACTGGGAGGGTGCTGAGAGCATGTACATGGGTGCTTTATCTGTGGTCTGAATCTTTGGTAGATTAACCACCAGCTCGGCCTCCTAGTATAAACTTAGCTCTGTTTGTCCCCATCTGCATCTGTCCCCCAGGTTGGAGGCAGCCCAGAGCCTGCGCTGAAGAAGCTCTTGCCCAGGAGCCACCGAGGTGCTGGAGCGAGTGCAGAGGAGGGCAACGAAGGTGGTGAAGGGCCTGGAGAATAAATCTGATGAGGAGCGATTGGAGGAGCTGGGACAGTTTAGTTTGAGGAAGAGGAGGCTGAGGGGAGACCTCATCACTCTCTACAACTACTTGAAAGGACACTGCAGAGAGGTTGGTGCTGGTCTCTTCTCACAGGTAATTAGCGACAGAACAAGAGGGAATGGCTTCAAGCTGCAACAGGGTAGGTTTAGACTGGACATTAGGAAAAAATTCTTCACAGAAAGAGTGGTCGGACACTGGAATAGGCTGCCCAGGGAGGGGGTGGAGTCACCATCCCTGGATGTGTTTAAGAGTCGTTTAGATGTGGTGTTGGGGGATATGGTGTAGGGGAGAACTTTGTAGAGTGGGGCTGATAGTTGGACTCAATGATCCCAAGGATCTTTTCCAACCTAAATGATTCTATGTGTTTTGGAGGAAAGAACAGTGGCTGTAACTTTTTCTGGAGGAAAGAGGGATGTCCTTTGCCCCTAAGATAAATCCACTTGCCTTTTCATGCTGGGCATCCAGAGTAGAAGTCCAGAAGCCCACAGGTGATTCTCAAGCCCATCAGTAGGGGACTGCTCAACCTGAGGAAGACTGAGGTCCATAATCACCTCCTCACCAATGTCAGTCCTTTACTACCCCATCTCTCGTTCCACATCCCTCTGACTCTAGTGTGGGTACAGGACGAAAAACCTTTCTTCAACATCTGGGAGCAATTAGAGAAAAATCCATACCTTTCCCCATGTCAATAAATGCAGTGGGGAGAAGGGACACTCAGAAATGGACGAAGGAAAGGTACACCACTGGTAAGGACTCCACCTTCTAGCAAACGCTGGATAGTAGATAATGCAAAATAAAACCATTTTATAGTACGACATAACATATGTGAGCCAAATTCACAGTACTCCTGCTTTTTGGACAGCTGTTTCTCTTGCAATTATTTTTCTATGTCAGTGACTTCTTGGTCCATGGGGCTGAGCCATCTCTCCCACGCGCGTGCCAAACTCACATTAACTCTCCGGGAAGTTGTGCACGTGCATCGAGAGGAGAACAGATCCCCTTTTTATTTTCAGGAAGGGTTTGCGTGTGATTTATGAGCTTGGAGAAGGAGCGTGGAATACCACGGTGCCAAATTAAGGCATGCCCAGCAAAGGAAAGGACAAGGTGAAATCCAGGAGCCTTCAGAATTAATTACTGGAACAACAGAGCCGACGCAAAGTGATGTGAGCTCACGGTAGCCGATCCAGCCAGCTTCAGGTGCAAAGGTATATTCGTTCATGGCTCAGGGTTTTCGTCTCAGTGCTGACAGGGTGATAATTCAGTCCTATAAAGCAGCAAATTATCACTGCCGCCTTAGCATTAATTTCCCTCCCCAACAGACACCTTAAAAAAATGAATTCTTTCTCCTCAAGGCCTCAGTGCAGAGAATTTCCCATGGCAGGCCATGAGTTACAACTCTGTCTCCAAAGGCATCCTGTAAATAACGCGTCAGGATCGTAATTCGTTAAAGAAATGTAATAGCTTACCCAATCCATAACGCACAGTACCTTCAATGCCCCTCCTAAAATAATAAGGGTGTCGGTGCTTTCCTCTCTCTTGAGGCATATGCTGAGTACGTCGCATAGGCATAGAGATAATTATCCAGACCTCCCCACCTCTATAAAGCAAAGTGTTTGCGCAAGCGTCTGAAGGACGCGCAGGGCTGTGGAGAGGGTGCCGGAATATACGTGGGCCAGACCTGATGTTTTCTGTCGCTCCGAGAGAGCCCCTGTCCCCACAGCTGCGTTAATCGGTACAATTTCTCGCGCCGACTGGTTGCCTGAGGGCCCGTCGCTAAACGCGCAGAGCAAACTGGAGACGATCGCGCGCCGACACGGGCCCTCTGTCGCCTCGTGAAGTCCAGAGGACTCACTTCAAGCTTGTTTCTTTTGGAGAGAGAGAGCGCGAGCGAGCATTACCAAGTATTCCTGTATCTGTCCCTCTTTCTTTCTCTTTGGGAACCTTCGTACTTCAAGCTATGTCTGCTGGACGTGGGTATTTTTGTGCATGTGAGGTTTTTTTCCCCCCCATCTTGCACCACGCAATAATTCATGCTTGTCCGAAGCCATGACGAAACCCATCCACTGGTGTGCTGGAGCGAAGGGGATGCTTGCGCTCAAGCATCATTTCATCTTGGCTTTGGAGGGAGCCTGGTCCTTGCCTCGGAGATGAGTTTGGGGCAAGGGCAGATCCGAGGCTGCCACCGTGGTCCTTGGGGCTGGCAGAGCATCCCCAGCCCCTTCCGCGGGGAGGGTGACTCCATGGGGCTCGGGGTTCTGCCTTGATCCCAGCTGTTCAGTCGGACGGAGATGCTTTTGGTTGAGAGCGGCGGTATTTGGGAAGTTCATCCCTTTGCTCTGAGGCCGCTTGAGGTTTTTTGGTGTGCCCTTGAAAGAGAAACACCCTGAAGCCACGGGAGGTCTCGTCCTCCAGCCGCGTGGGGACACTGCGGGGTGGCACCAGGCTTGTGTGCGCACACGAGAGGGTTTTGAAAAATTTCCTTTTACGAGAAAATGCCGAAACTGCTCGCGAATATAATAATTAATCCTGAAAGATCTGCTGGAGCCCTGTGGTGTGTTTGCTCCTGCTCTAATTCACGCCGAAAGGGGGAAATTTTGCAAGGATTGCTTTCATTTCTAGCAAGATAACGTTCCCGCTTTGTCTTCTCCTTTTTGATGAACGTGAAAGAGCAGAAGAAAATTCACTTGCTGCTGGACTAATTTAGCGGATGTTTCACCACGGAGCGCATTTTGATGGCTGAGTGTTACCCTGCTGTACGAGAGACCGACAGGGGACATTGCAGGGTTTCCTGATTTACTGCTTTTTTGGGCTTTGCCAGTTTGATAGAATCTCCAGTTTTCTGTTGTTGTTGTTTTTTTTAAAGGATGGGGGGGAAGGGATGGGAAAGAAAGAAAAGGCCTCGGTCAGAAAGAGGCTTTGTATTCCTGGTTTTCCTGGTCTGGATTCAAGTGACGTTTTCTGCTGAATCCATTACCATTAGTCCGTACAAGCGACACGCCAGATCCCTTTTGTCCTTCAAAGGCTGGAGCAGCTCTCCCCTTCCGCGTGGGGAGGGGTGCCGCACCCCACCTCCGATGAACTTCACAATTATCCGCCCTAATAAAGCACGTCATCTGAATACGTGCTTTTACTAATTGCAACGGGAAGTTTTGGCAGAGCCGTTTCCCCACCGCTGCGCCGGGCGCTCCCCGCCGGGCCCTGGGAACCGATACCCGCCGGCCCCACATCCCGACCGGAGTCCCCGAGCTTCAATTAGCCCCGGCAATTCAGAACGAAAACAGTTCTCCATTTTCTCATTAAAAGATGAAAGAGGAGAGGCTTCGCATACCCCGCCCCCCCCCCCCCCCCCAATTTTATTTTTTTTTTTCCTTAAACACCGAGTGATAATTTTGCACTGCGAAGAAGCTGCTCCTCTTTCATGGCCCCTGATTAGGAAAGACAAGGGGATTAGTTCAAACCGAGTTGAGAGGCCTTGGTGACTCCTTTGCTGGCTAAATTGCGGACGAGGGTGGATAATGGGAGATTGATTAGGGTTAATAGACTTATTTTTACAGGTCACGCCGCACAGCACTCTGGGTTGTGGTGCTCCAACACATATTATTGCAAGCCATAAATCAAGTGGCTTGGAGGGGCTTCAGGGCTCCCTCCCTCCGAATTGTTGGTGAACAATTGACTTTTGTCTCCCTGTTGCTACTGCTACCGATTCTAGCCCCCGCCCCCCGCCGTCTTTTGGCAGGGCCTGATCCTGAGGCGAGGGAGGGTGGGGGAGCTCAGCACCTCCTCCCCAATGGCCAAGCACCTCGTAGAGCCGGGGAGAGGAGGCAGGACCTTGGCCACGCTCAGCACCCTGCAGGGTCCGGCTCCGAAAGGGCTCCGTTTGGACAGATGGGGGAGTTAAGGGGGGGTAGGGAAGAGGGGCTGAGCTTTTTACGCTGCGTTTTGTGAGTTTTATGCTTGGGGATGAATGGGAACCTTAAAACCAGCTCTGTGGGACTCCCAGGTTTGTTTTCTCTCATTTCTAAGGTTACCGAGCGTGTTCCAGCAGCTGGAACAACTGCGCGGGGCTGTCAGTCCTCCTTGGGCTCCATCAAAACGCCTCCAGCCGGGAGGTTTCCAAAGCGGTGGAGGGGAAAGGAGCGGCGAGAGGCGGGGGGGGACAACCAATTCCCACAAGGTTTTTCAGGCTCTTTTTGGCTCCAGCATCTAAACGTGACCAGAGACAGCATACGAAGAGCCCACACTGCATGTAACCCGAATTTCAATGCTTAAATTTCAATGCCAGGTCAATCTTAAGCAGGGTGATTTGGATATATTGGAGGTGTAGTTTTCATTTAGAGGGCACAAAAGGAATGTTTTCTAACAGGTGGGGAAGGTAGGAAAAGCTTATTCTGTGAAACACGTAGCAGGGTTTCTTTCCAGCAGGGTAAGACTCCGGTCTGTCTTACACCGGGAGAAATCTCTGCCGCCTTGCCGGAGCTTTACGCTTTTGCAAAATGTGAGCTATTCTGGTTTTATATCCTTGTACCTTGATCCCAAATGGGAGATCTCATTTTCTGCGATGGGCGCTAGCTCCGAGCACATTCTATTATTCCACCGCAATTCATGCTACGACAAACTGCAATAAAAATCCCCTCCGACAGCATGCCGCGGTGTTACAAGCGATTGCTGCCATAAGCCGTATCATTAAGCGCCAGGGCTGGGGTAAGCGCTAGAGCTAGCTGGAGGTTTTTCCACCGGCATAATTACCGAAAGGAAAGCGTCCTGTTTGCAAAATCAGAATTTTCCATGGGGAAAGGCACAGTTCCGCTATTTTCCTCCCTCTCTGTCTTTCGCCACTTCCCCCGCCAGCACTGTCACGTCAGAAATTTTCAATTATTGTTTTCCTGAGACTAGAGATGGGGTTTATGGGGGTTCAGAAAAGCCTGCAGCCATGCGTGGGAATGTCATACAGCGGGATGCCGCGGGCAATGCCCCTCTCCTTCAGACAGGCGCCGCTGCTCCCACGGCACCGGTGGCACGGGACACACCAGTGCGGTTACTGGTACCGGTCACGGCTCTGCGGAGCACACACGAAACAGAAAATCAGCCGGTGGCCCAGCCTGGTCTGAGAGCGCGATGCCCTCCTTCGGGGTGGCAGACAGCAAAAGCCGTATGTGATTCCCAGAGAAAACGCTGACGTGATCTCTAGGTATTTCAGGCTGGAGATTAAACAGAGCAACGAGTTTTAACTCCCGAGCGTTTCTAACGGGCTGACTGCTGCGGTGTGAATGTGCTACGGGAGAATTACCGTCTGCCAGACGATCTGATTTTTTTTCTATCCTGTTTTCTCTGCTTTCCACACCCTCGGTGCTCACACTAATTGAAGCTTCGCGGAGATACTTGGTTGGGCATGCAAGGATACGTGGAGGCTTTGTGAAAATTATCTTCCCCAAAGAGGATACAGGATTAATTTTAGCACGGACCAGGTGCCATGCACTTGCATGGATTTGAAAACAAAAGCGTGCGGAAATAAATCAAAGTGCCGTTAACCAGCTGGTGTATAGGGATGCACTAACCTGCGATTGTGGGATCTTTGCTGTCACTGGAATCGTAACAAACATATTACTAGCTTGTAGCACCTTTTGTCCAAAGAGGATAAAGCACTTCACCAAAAAAAAATATGCCTTGGACTACTCCGGAGAGTTGTCTCTCTATAAAATTGATGTCTGCGTTCGTGAATCCGAGTCAGCAAGAAGTTAAGTGATGTGCCCGGGATCATCTAGTTGATCAGTGGCAGAGATCTTGGAGTTCAAAGCTGCTTCGCACCCTCAATGGGTCTGGCAACATCAAGGGATGTGCAGACGGATGAGTGTAAAGAAACTCAAAATCCTCTTCCTAAACTAAGCCACAGTTTGCATCATGAAAATTTGGGTCATCTTCCCAAAGATACGTGCCACGTCACGCTTTGCAACATCAATTGTGTCTGTCCCGAGAACACGCCAACGTCTGCGCAGCAGGAGCGGCTCAAAGGCAGGTAAAGACAACCCCCAGAACAGAACGAGATCTCGATCCCAGTGTTGCACCAGGCATTGGGAAATGCCGGGGTGATCCGTGGGAGGAAGAAGTTCAGTTCTGGTTGCGGAGTTACTGCCCCTCGCCCCGGGCCGGGTGAGACGCCGGGTATTCCGCAGCCGGGACTGCAGGGTGGAAGCCACATCCCGAGCTCGACTAACACGGTGATTACTTATGGATGGGATAATTGGGAGCAGCTTTTTTTCTGCGGGTTTCCCTCCCCTCTCTTGGACAGAGGCTTCAGCTCCGCCGCTGTGCCCTCCCCAGCACCCAAACACGGAGCCACCTGCAGATCCGAGCGCTCCTGATGAGCCTCTCATTTCCAAAAAAAGCCCTTGCAAACAACATTCCCTTCCTGTGAATGTCTGCGAAAATGAACCAGACGACTCCCAGTGCTGCTGGAAGACGTTTGCCTTTCTCCATGCAAATCGAGAGCTGCAAATAATTTTTGGCCAGGCTTGTCCGGGCTCACGGCGGTAAAGTAACAACAGGACGTAGGTGAAGTCGCTGACAACTTTATAATAACAACCAAATCCAGGCAGATCAAGCCTGTGTATCACATGTTATGTCTTCGCTCCAGAAGGAGAGGTGTTTTTACATGGGGGTAATTCACTGGCGATATCTGCCTTGGTGTGCATTGCAAACGGCGATAAGATAGCGTTACCTAGATGCGACTGCCCGGGTTTATCTTGAGTAGGTATATCTAGGCAAAAATCTATAATTCTTTGTCTAGACAATGATCTCACAACAAGAGAATGAGCTTTAATTAGCTGTTTTGATGGAAAAAAAACCCACCCTTTTGTGTAATGGAGGCAAAGCCAGACCACTTATGAGCAACCCTACAATAACAAACGTGCGCGTGTGTAAACGCAGCAGAGAGGGAAGGGGGTGGCAACAGCGAGAGGATTTCATTTCAAAGTGTCGAGCAATTGCTTCAGACGCTGGCAAGCACTTGCCTTTATAACAGGGTCAAAGGCCAACTTTGCACCTCTCTACCCACGGCTCGTGTGGAGAGGAAGGAAGGACCGAGAGCGTTTCTCCGTGGGAGCCCTCCTCGGTGCACCTTTGGAAAGTGCGAAGCGGGGACCATGGGAAGGGGTGAATGAAAAAGCCACGCGGCCACGTGTTTAAAGAGCTGTGTAGTAAAGTGCCGTTGGGAAAAGGAAAAGCTTTAGGTCAGCCCTAGCGTCCTTGCACGACGAGGGCCCCAAACATCTGCCCTTCCTGCGATCACGGGCCCTGAAATGCTGCAGTCAAGTATCCTCCTTAAAAAGTTAAAAAAAAAAATTTAAAAAAAAAAAAAAAATCTGGATTTTGAGTTTGTTTCTGCCCAGGGTGCAAACTCGCTGACATAGCTGCCTTCCCCAGCTGCGTTATCCACAGACCCCCTGGCAATGGAGCACTGACCGTGTTATGTGACGCTCGATAACCAACAAAGGCAGGCTACGTAATCCAACAGGTTGGATCCTTCTGCTTCCACAGCCCAGCTGCGGTGGAAACATGCCTTCTGCTGAGCACGACAAACCAATGTCCCAGAAACACCTTTGTTCTCCTTTGTGCAAGAAAGGGGAGAAAAACAGCACAAGGCATCGGCGGTTCGGTACAACTCCAGCTCTTGATTTTGCACCGTAATAAGGTCCGGGCTGATAAAAATCAGTCTTGTTTGGAAGAAATATAAGAAGTCCCGGTGTTTGATACGATCTCAGGGAGACCGGTATTATTTGATGCTTATGTTGCAGTACTAAGCAGAGCCCTCCCTGGCTGCCGACTCCCAGCTTTATGCAGAGCTAGAGCAAGAAGCATCCTCTGGACTGAACGTCTCGCGGCCCTGGCGCTGGGACTCTCCCTGCAGCGGTGGCGGTTTCTCACGGCTCCTTCTCCCGGTGCTCTGCTGCTGCCCGTGAAGCTCCACGTGCGACGTGCCCACCACGCCGGGGAGGTCGGAGCAGCCAGAGAGCGCGCAGAGCTGGGGGAGAGCGCGGCAGGCAGCGTGTTCTCTGCTGACAACCGCCAAGAAAGTGCGAAAATAAACAAATCTGAAAAGCGAGTGTCCTGGGCGATTAGCAGTGCTCTGCATATGGATGAGAAGCTGAGCTGAAGCGGTTCTGCTCTGGAAATGGCTTTACGTGCTGCCGGTGCCAGCCCAAGGCACAGAAATGGCTGTGTTTCTTCCCAGAGCCATCAGCGCAGCTCCCCTCGGGGCTCTGGCTGTAGCACCTTCCAGCTGGCTCAGGCTCTGCCACCGCCCCCTGAGCCAAAAAGTGCTGGGAAAGAGTCTGAGCTGGGGCTGAGGTTGTGCCCATGGTTTTAGGGGGTTTAGGTGCTCCGGCAGGACCCCTACTCTCTTTGGGCTCCTCTGTAGAAAGACCCCTCCGACAGGTGATGTAGACCCTAAATGGGCTCTCTTGCCCTCTGAAGGCACCTCTCACCCTCCATCGACCACGGTGGGAACCAAGACCCCTGTGGGTCTCTCATTCAAAAGCCCGAAGTTAGATGGTTAGACAGGCGCAGAAGGTCCGTGGCACAGAGAAAAGCCAAGGAATTGCTGTAAAATGTAAAGGCGCCCAGTCTGGAAAAGAGGAATTCATGGAACACGTCCTGTCTGGCTGAATGGCTTTTGCTTCTGAGGACTTCGGTCAGGAGGCGAGGGGCTGGGGTTGGTGTTAGGGATGATCCTGAGGCCACGGACCTGCGAAGGGGCAGCGGTGGGCGCAGAAGGGAAGAGCTGTGGGGGGTGGATGTGTTTGCACGTGGCTGATTTAGCCCCACTTGCAGCAGCACATTTAGAGCTCATTTAAGTTTTAGAAATGTGGAGTTGTCGCAGGCTGTGTCCCAGCCTGTGTGTCCCGTGAAAGAGGACAAACAGGCCCCGCTGCCAGGCTACACCAGAGTCCGTCCATGGGTGTCCCCCTCACAGCACCGAAAGCCCGAGCTCCTCTGGCCTGTGTCGGAGGTGTCACGTTATCTCATGCAGGGCCATTGAGTTTATTCCCTGGGCAGAAGGTTATTCTCATGAACAGTGGCAATAAGGCTGCTCTGCTCCATCCAATCCCCTGCTGGTGTCCCTACATCCCTTCTCCAGAGAGAAGACCCGGAGCCACCTTGGCTCTGGCTGTGCTCCCAAGGGATATCGCTGCAAAATGAATGGAAGAGCTCAAGGTTTTCCATTTTTTTTCTGAATCGGCTCTCACGCCAACTGCGGCACACAGGATATCCGTTGCGGCGGACCTTCTGCTCCTCTTCAAAGGAGATCATTAAATACATTTCAGCTTTCGTGTCGGCTTTTGTGCGGACTCAGATCACTCATCAAAGATGACTTTTGATCGAGCTCCCCTTGGGAGGGACCTCTCAGTAGTAGACTTGAACCAGGGAGGGACAAAAGACAGACAAGATGAGGAAATAATAATACACTTTAAGCATTGTCCTTCATTAATATCTTCAATAAACAAACACGTACATCTGAATATTACTTTCTCTTACACACCCACTGTTATCACTTAACTGTATTCCACATGAAAGAACACTTGTCATAAGCCATTTCAACTCCCATCCCAAGTTAATATATTAGCACTCATTTCATTTGCATTTTAATGGCGAGACTACACTTTTCAAATAAATGACTGCACTTTATCAAAGGATTACTTCATTTTGACTGTAATGCCGCTCCGCCATGCGGGAATTGGGGAGTGCGGAGCTTGAAAAAAGCCCTGCAAAGCAGACCCACTGGGTTCAAGAGCACCAGCCCTGCTCTTTGCAACTCCAGCTTTGTAACCAGGGGGAAAATAGCAATGTCGAAATGCTCTTTGTACTGAAGGGAGATGCCGATTACGCCATTTCACTCCCACGTTTTGTTGCGTGCATGGGTTCCTCTTCTCCAGGGAGCATCATTAAGGGCTATAGATGGCCTGAAATGAACCTGTGGATAGAAATCCCTGGGGTTTCTCTCTATCCGGGCTTTGAATCTCCATCGTGTAACTGAAGCTTGTTCTAGTGTTAGGCCTGTTCCCCCAGCAGATTGGAGCAGTCTCCTATTGGGGTAGGGTCCACCATCCCGCACTGATTCTCCCCCTCTGCTCCGCTCTCGTGAGACCCCACCTGGAGCACTGTGTCCAGCTCCGCAGCCCTCAGCACAAGAAGGACATGGACCTGTTGGAGCGGGGCCAGAGGAGGCCAAGAAGATGATCCGAGGGCTGGAGCCCCTCTGCTGTGATGACAGGCTGAGAGAGCTGGGGGGGTTCAGCCTGGAGAAGAGAAGGCTCCGGGGAGACCTTCCAGCCCCTTCCAGTCCCTGAAGGGGACCTACAGGAAAGCTGGGGAGGGGCTGTTTGCAAGGGCATGTAGCGACAGGACGAGGGGCAATGGTTTAAACTAGAGCAGGGCAGGTTTAGATCAGACATTAGGCAGAAGTTCTTTGCACTGAGGGTGGTGAGACACTGGCCCAGGTTGCCCAGAGAGGTGGTGGAGGCCCCATCCCTGGAGACATTCAAGGCCAGGCTGGATGAGGCTCTGAGCAACCTGATCCAGTTGAAGATGTCCCTGCTGACTGCAGGGGGTTGGACTAGATGGCCTTGAGAGGTCCCTTCACACCCAACCCACTCTGTGATTCTATGATCGAGAGGAGGAGGAGTAACATGGTGGCCACACTGTGGGCTCAGCCGGAAAGCTTTAAGCCTAAAAAGCCGGAATATCGACATAAAAATAAACCTATCCTTCACTTCAAGAGGTAGAAAGACATGCAAGGCTGCGTGCGGCACGCTAAATCTTTAGGTAGCAAACAAAGGGAGGGAAAACAGGATGGCGTGCAGGACAGGGAACGCCGCCCCTCCTGCCTGAAAGAGCACCGCATTCCCAGCTTTCCAGGGGAACCAAGCCAAAGGTGCTTTAGATGCTTCTGGGCCGTCGCTATTACCTCGCCTGTCCTAGCCTAGAAGACGCCCTGGGCCGCAGCGGGCGCCGGCAGAGGGGCTGCAGACCCTTTAAGGCAGCGGGGGCGGCTGCGGGGCCCCGCCCGGAGCGGGGGCTGGGGCGGGGGCGGGGGGGGGGATAAAGGTGGGAGCAGGTGGGGCTGGAGCATTTTTTGGGGGCGGAAGGAGGGGGTTTGTGGCTGCCCTGTTGAAAAAGTCTGTGGGTGGCTCCTGCAGGGGGCTGAGCGTCAGGAGGTGTGTACGTGGGGGGGGGGGGATTTGGGTGGGAAGGGGGTGGAAATCCATGAGTTTCGGGAGGCAGCCCGCTCGGCAGGGCTTTTCGAGGCCGGGTGTGTTTGCTTGTGAAGTCTTCGCCTTGCCTGAGCCCCGGGGGAGTTTGGGGATGATGGGGGTGGTGTCCCCAGGGGCTGCTTTCTCATTTCTTTTTCCAGGGAAAGGGGGGGTCCGAAGTCGCACAGGTCGGTCGCTGGCTGTTTGATATCAGGCTGTGTAAAGAAGAACGGTCCCTCCCGCCAGACTTTGAAATTCCCTCTTTTCCTATGGTTGGCGTTCCATTTATTAGCTTCTCCTTGCTGGAGAAAGCTGTGGCTCGTGATGCCCCCGGTGACTGGGTAGGCAATAAAAAAGTCCTTAAGCATCAGGGAGTTTTATTTTAAAACTGAAGTCAAGCTCGAGTTGGAATAAAAGTGAGGTGTCATCTGCCAGTTGTTGCTGGGAATGCTGTTGTGGCAAATGCTGTTTAAAAACAAAAATAAACAAACAAAAAAAAAAAGTGTGGATGAAACCCTGTATTAAACGGAGGCAGGATAAGCCCATGATCTAGAGCCATTATTTGCAACCCAGGCTGTGATAATGAAGGATGCTGGGGAGCTCTAATGTGTGAAATGTTGGTGGGGATAATAGAAATCTTTAGCAGCTTTTTTTTTTTTTTTTAAATCCTCTGCTTCAAATTAGCATGTTGTACTGACAAACTGAACCATGAGCTGCCAAGGAAAACCGCCCCCGCTGCCTGTTTGCAGCAGGGCTTCATCCTGGGGAAAACCCAAGTGTCTCCCAAACTGGTTATTGATTAGAAACACTTTATTTCATCAGGAACTTACGTGCTGGCAATGTTTATCCAGCCTTGGAAATGAAAGATCGTGGATGGCAGCAGCAGACTCTTCTGGAGAGACTCCAGGCTCCGGCGCGTGGTCCCAGGCTGGCAGATGCTCCTGCAGAGGTGAGCGGATTTCTCCTTCCTCATGTCCTATGGCGTCCTGCGAGTCCGTTTCTAGGATGTGTCTTCCCTCGTGGTCTAGGAAGGAGGAAGAGGACGGCCTTGTCCTTGCGCAGCAGGCTGGCTGTGTTACGGCTGGGCAGAGTTGTGATAAATTGGCTGATTAATTGCCCTGAGGACTTTGCACAGAGCAATAGGTGTTCCTGGCAGATCTGCTGGAAATTGGGGGTCGTTCGTGGATGGAGGGAGGTGAGATGGAGCCCAGAGGACGATGGGGAGAGGGCAAAGGGATACCAGCAATGGGTTGCTCTCCTTCTGCTGATTTGAAGTCCGTAGGGCGAGTCCTGGTGGAAATCCTTAGCGTCCTGCTAATTCTGCTGGTGGAGTGCCTCTGGTTTAGCCCTGGGGCTTGTACACGCTGGAGGAGCCCGATACATCTGGGCTGTAGCTGTTTCTAGAAGGATGCAGAAGAGAGGGTCTTGCTGGTAAACTCCCCCGGCGCTGGTGCAGGTGGCTGGAGAGTAACCGCAGCGGTGAGGCTGAGCACAGGGAGGCACAGGGGCCCATCACCGGGGCCTCGGGGCATCTGCTCCTTGCTCACAACCCTCCCCGCTGTAGGTTGGGCCGAGGTGACCCATCTGCGCCTTTACCGGCCCCGGTGCTGACGAGCCTCCAGCAAAAATCATGGGCCTAACCTGTTCTTCATCAATATTTGAATTGTTACGCTTCTTACCGCACGCCTCAACTATTTCATAAACGCTGGCTCTAAATCCCCTGAACATGTTTAAAAGAATTCCTCAGGCATGCATGGACAGGGCTGCCCACATTCCTCCTTGCTTATATATAACGCTGCTGAAGCCTGGGCTGACTATGGGCTGTCTGGATTTATACCACAAAATCTCTTTTGCGTTGCCCGGGATTTGAGTTGTGTAATTCATGTGGGCTGCCCCAAAAGCCGAAGCAGCCAGCAAGGCTTAGCGATCGCTCCTCTCAGCCTGCGACGACAGGCCCTTCGCAATATGCCGCACGTACACACGCGTCCCGAAGTACTGGTAGGTGGTCCAGCTCCACGTCCTGGTTTGAGGTAGAACAGGACCAACTTTCTGTTCAGTCCTTTTATTTCTGAGCTAGGCCTCTTCTAACTCTCTGAAATTAACAGCCTGTTGCGTCTAAAGCGGTTCGTTCGGAGTGATGAGACAGTTTGTGCCAAGGAATGGTACGCAGAGAGGCTCCTGCTTCTACTTATTGCTATAACAGCCAAGGGCAGCTAATTCCGTTATTTGCCCCAATGGAGGGTGGGAAGCGGAAAAGCGCAGAGGGGTCCTACCTGCGGGGAGGAGCGGACAGGACAGGGGACCCACAATTGACCGCCAGGGGTATTCCATCCCATCTGCCCCATGCGCAGTATAAAAGCTGAGGGATCAAAGGGCCAGCTCTCGCCCTTCGATGGCCGACGTCCGAGGAGGACCCTGTCTGTTCATCTGCCTTTGATCCCGATCCGTGTGTTCCTGGCTCCATCTGTGGAACCCGGTTCCCACCCGTCACTGAGTCCAGTCACCATCAGACGGTGACGTCACCCTGGGAGCTTAATACGGTTTTGTATATACTGTGTCTATTTCATTATTTCCTTTTTATTTTGTAATTAATATTCCATTAAAGTAGGTTAGTTTCTTCTAAACTCATAAATATCTTTATCTCTCTCCGTATACGAGAGGTTGGGGGGGAGCATCTGTCACCGGCCATTGGCCAATTTGGCCAAACCCACAACACTCCAAGAGCACAACTTGAGGCAAATCCCTTTGCTGTGATGTTTTGCACATAGCCAGGGACCTGCTGGAGATGGACAGATGCTGCCATGGCCCCTGCTCTGCCCTGTTTGATGGATGAAGGTTACAGCTCCATAGGGGTTTCCAGCGTGGCCCTGGTGCTCGCTCCCTCTTTGTTTGGCTGATGTCCTCAGATGGCAACAGATGGCCTTTGTGCTCTGACCAGTGGCTTTTAAGTGCCATCCATCTTCCCCTGGGTTTGACAGAGTGGAGAGCAAGCAGGGTCACCCCAGAGGGGAGATTTTTCCTCATCCTGTGCTGGGATGTTTTGGAAGAAGCGAGCGTACAGCGTTATCAGTATTGTTGAGTCTTGGCACTAACCCTCGATGAGCATCATGGTGGCAACAGACATGTCTTCTGCTCTCCTCCACTTCCATTGCCCTTGATATCTGTTGCTTTTGGTAGCTGGGGCAAGTGGGGCTGCCCCTCTGAGGTGGTTTTGTCATTTCCCTTGAGAAAAGAAGCGTGGGCTCAGGGCATGTCCCATCAATATGGGAGAAGCTCCAGCTGAGCCTGCCTGTGTGCATCATGCTCAGCCCTGCTGGTAAATGATGGTATTTGGGGTCTTGAGATGAGCCTGCTGCTCTCCCTGGGTGCTTTTCGTGCTGTGTGTAATCTAAGGGAGAGCTCCAGAGATGAGCAACGGGGCAGCAGAGCGTGCCGTGCGCTGAAGTACAAAATAAGGTGACCTGTGAGTGTGCCGCAGTGTGCCCATGAGGTGGTCTGAGGAGGATGGCGGTGTCCCCTGTTCACAGTTGTGGAGCTGTGCTGCAGGCAGAAAGCTGGTTAAGGCCATCTGGGAAAGCTCTGACAGGCTAAGGAGTTAAATTTATGGTGCACTGAGGAGAGACCTGGGCAAGGTGACCTTAGCGAGGGCCTCAAACTGTAGTGGCTTCTGTCAGCTGTAGCTAAAGTCAGGTGCCCACATGCGTGGCGCTGCATGATATCTGCCGGTCCTGTTGCATCCCTAAATGAGGACATTCAATGCTGCGGAGTAGCATTTATGGAGGTGACCGTTTGCTCTTCTATTTGCTGCGCGCGTGCAAAAATTACGAGGTATTCCCTGAAAACTGGACCTAAGGTTTGCGTGTCAAAGGACCTGCAGAAAGTGGAGTTTAAAGGGCTTTCAAGAGGTTGTCTAGTCCAGCCCCTAATCCACGTGGGATCAGCTCCACCTTTCTCATCCTGAGACGTTTTTGGGGAACCTGTTCTTACAGGATTTCAGTGATGGGAGTTTCAAACCTCCATTGCTGACCGGTTTAACTGACTTACTCCCCCGGGTAGATGGGAGTGGGATCCCAGCTGGGTGGGATGCTCTCTGCGCTGTGACTGGGGAGGTCCATGCGGTCGAGGGCTGCCTTGTGTGCCTGTAGCCGCGTGTGTGCGCCGGCACTGGGTGCTGCTTGGGAGACGCCCCAGCCCTCCCAGGAAAACTTGTGTCTGCACTGGAAAAAGCAGCTGTTACTAACACATTGGTAAGTGATGTGCTAGCGGGGGAAAAAAGAGATTCCTCTTGGTGAATAACTCTTGTTTTCCGCGGCTGCCTCCCCCAAAAGGGGGGATGACTTGGCTCTAAGAGCAGGTCCCCAGGGGAAGCTGTTAGTTTTAACGTCCCCTTGACCCCAAATATCTTCCTGTAACGGCTACATTTAAAATCTGCCAGGCAGCTTGTAGTGTTAACACGTGCTCTCCTTACTGCCGAAGATGCATATTTTTAAATAAAGCCGTCACATGGTGCTAAACTGCATGCCTTTGAGAAATCCAAGCGCACGCTCTCAGCAGACTTGGCTTATCCAGCGAACCTATAATCTTGTCAAAAAAAAGATAGCTTGATTTGACAACTCCACCAAAAGCGGGGTTTACGGTGACTTGCACTCTTTGTGTGCTAGCCTGTAATTCCCCGGGAGTCTTAAATGTACTATTCTTCTGCCCTGGCATCAGGGCTAATTGTGCTGTAGTTCCCCAGGTTGCTCATTTTGCTCTTTTTCAATGTCGGAATTCCGTTACAGCAATCTAATCCCTTGGGGCTTCTTGAAGCCTTGAAAAGCTAGAAATAAAAATCACAGGTCCGGAGTTCCCCCGTCAGGTCTTTTGAGACTCTTTGGAGTCACTACATAGTGCCGGTAGGTTTGATGTGGCTTCATGGTGTTATCTCTCATTCTCCTCTGTTACACAGCAACTAAAACTAGATCATCCCAATTGTACTCCTGTCTGGCCTCGAAGCGTACGACTCCACGAATGACTATGCTGAGGGTAAGAAAACGCCCCAGAACGAGTGAATATGCCTCAGTCGTCAATAAAATAAAACTATTAAAGTACTTTTCCAGCCTCCAAAATTAAGGCTACAGATGATAAAACAGCTTTGGTGCCCCAAACCTTTTCCAAGCAGGGTTTTATTCCCAACCCAGGCTGGATTTGAGCAATTGTACTGTACAGTCCTTCCATCTCCGTAGCGAGAGAGCTCCCATTTAATGTGTTGCCTTATGGGGGTTTCTTTGCATCCTTAATGCCTTGCCATTCAATAGCTCCGTGCTTTGCAGGACCCTGGAGATAAAAGAACCAATATTGCTTCAAAGGTTATTTCTAACACAGGAGTAGTTAAGAAACTGTCTGCGCACAAATGACAAATTATTGTAATCTGAACAAAGAATGGGGCAGGAAAGATCACACCAGCTGAAAACTTAAAAGAAGCCATAGACAAAGATGAAAAGATGGATTAAAAGAAGATCTCTAATGCTCCCAAATGCTGCAATGTGGCTAATTGGTACAAACGAGAGATGCTTCAGAAGCAGACTTGAAGATGAATAGCCACGTTCTCCCGTTAGTTGCAGCGGCCCCTCGTGCGGCGTTGCCAAGGCTCTGCCGGCCCCTGGCCACTGAAGCCTCTGATTTACACATGCCCACAGCGCCGGGGGAGAAACGTGCGCTCCCGGGAGCTGGTTTTGCCTGCAGGAGTGGCTGACCCTGCCTCTGCTGTGGAGTCAGAAGGAAAATATTCCCGCGTAGTGCATTTCTTTCCTAATCTCATTTTTATCCGCCTGGCTTGCAGCTTGCTACCGTTCATTTGCGCAGCGGGAATAACACTGGTGCGGTAATTACTGAGCAGCGCTCTTGGACCTGGGGATGTGGGAATGACGGACTATGGGATCACAATGCTCCTTTCTGTCCTTAAAATCTGCAAGTGTCCTTCTGCTCCTGTGTGAGCAAAGGGAAAATTCCCGGAGGCCCGGGGAAGCTGGGATTTCACCCGGTGAACCTTCTCTCTGAGCTGGGGGTAGAGCAGCTTCTTCTGGGAAGATGGGCCATGTAGTGGCTGCCGGGTTTTATTTCCTGGGATTGCTGTGTGAAGAGCAGGCGCTTGGGATGGAAGGCTGTATTTGAGCCAACAGCGCCAAGGATGGGTCTCGGCGTTTGTCAGGTACAAACAAGGAAATTAGGACAAGAGGAAATGGCCTCAAGTTGCGCCAGGGGAGGGTTAGGTTGGGTATTGGGAACAATTTCTTCACCGAAAGGGTTGTCAAGCATTGGAAGAGACTGCCCAGGGCAGTGGTGGAGTCGCCATCCCTGGAGGTATCTAAAAGCTGGGCAGACGTGGTGCTGAGGGACGTGGGGTAGTGGGGGTTTTGGCAGCGTCAGGTTGATGGTTGGACTCGATGATCTGAAAGATCCCTTCCGACCTCGACCATTCTATGATACAGGCTTGTTCCGGCCAGCAAGCGAGAAGAAGGTGATGGTACAGGATGTGTCTTTCAGCATTTCCCCTCCAACCTTTGGGTGTCCCAGCAGCGGCGGCTGTGTGATCCCTTGGTGGAAATGCTTCAGTTGACGTAACGGGAGTTGTCTGCTGCTCTTCCTATAGTAGCTTTCTTTCTGTTGGACATATAGCAGAAGCATGTGCCATGTGAACATGCTGCTGGAAGGCTCTCCAGGGGGAGGCGAGCCTGGAGGGGAGAGGGGATGAAGGAAAGCAAGAAGCAACCGAGGCGGGAGCAGATATCTCTGCTGGCACAGCCGTGGGGCCACAGAAGCTCATGGTGGCACTCAAAGCGTTCCTGATAGAGAGAGAGAGAGGTTTTGGCTGCGGAAATTTAAGTCAAACCTCCGAGGTCTGCTTAGTTTGAGTGTGAAACCCTGATTTGCATTACAGTTTGCACTAGGCTTGCTTGGCACTTTGCCTGTTATTAATCAAACCTTTGCAGAGCCAGGCCTTGGTTTCAGCTTGGCAGCAGGACCCGTGCCTGGGCAAGTTTACCTTGGCTTTGCGTTTCATTGCAGACCTCTGCTTGTGCACGGTATATCAAACGTGTGATAAGTTTACGGAGGATCTGGACTGCATCTAATGGATGCCATTACGTTGCTTGTTCGGAGTTGTGTGTGTGACAAGGTCACCCCCTCTCATAAAGGTAGCATAAATTTCATACTTTCTTGACTCCCACGGAGGGCTGGAGGAGGTAGAGATGCAGGGATTGCCGCAGCGCGTGGAGCATAGAGATCCCTTATGCAATTTATCCATAACCCGTCAGTATCTGTCATCTTCTCAAACTTACTGTTTTTCAAGCTACAAACTTAATGTGCGTCTCTGTCCCGGCAGTGCTGAACACCTCACCTCCTCCTGCTGGGATTTCCGGGCCACGGTGTTGTGCAGTGGGTCAAAACCGTTCCTGGGCTGAGGGGCAGCGCCTTCTGCTTTGGGCAGTTCATGGTTTAGGGCTGGGGCTAATTTGGGGGCTGCATGGTGGGGACATGGACCTTTGCCTACTTAAATCCAGACTTGCCTTTGGTCCCTAGCTTAGAGTTACTCTCACCTGACGAGGTCCCAGTGCTTTGGGACCTTGTTGTGCCTGGGCTGTTCCCCTGGACTATCTCAACCTTTGTCCCAAAGTCTGTTTTTTATTTTTCATTCCCTTCAGACAGATCTGAGCTCTTTGGAGGTTTACAGCATTGGGCTCCAGCTCAGGTCCATGCTAAACTAGGAGCAGACTTCCCAGTTGCCTCTGTGGCCACTGGCTCAGCCTTGGACATCTCTGGTGCACCTCATCCTTGAGTACATACCACTCTGTTGCAATACCTTCCCCAATAGCGACAACCCAAGTGCTGGAGGTTCTTCTGAAGTCTGAAGACTGTCTTGCACGTGCTGCCCTCGTCATGCTCGTCTCTTTGTCAAGCTGGCAGCTGCCTTCTCTCCTCTGGGAATCTGTGCAGTTGGCCAGTTGTGTGTCTGTGGTCTGTGCTGGCTGTGCACCTTCCCACGACGGAGGAGGAGCAGTTCAGCAGCTCAAGGCACAGATACTTCCTGCAGTCACAGTTTCTCCACCTGGCTTCGATCACAAGACAATTTCTCCTATATTTCCCCCACGGTCACCACCACATATGCAGGGTTGGTTTTTTTTTTGCAGCAGCAAGTCTGTCTGTCTGCTGACATTTCAAAAACCAGGAGAAACCCCACGCTGTCAGCTCCTAGAGACAGATTTCTGCCTTGTGCAGACCTGTAGCAACATGACAAACGCATGTTTCGAGTGATGCAGAGGTCACTGATGAAGTCGTTGAGCTGGGGTTGCAGTGGGCCAAGAGGTGGTGATAGAACAGGCTGGATTTTTATAGCGTCTGACATGCGCTAGCACTGCTCAGGTGTGGCTGCAGAAACCCCTGTTTCTGTTTCATGCCCAGCTAATAGCTGAGTCTGAAAATTGTTGGTGTCTTAACAACTAAGCAAAAATTGTGTGGGTCTTAAGGGCTACGATGATGATGAGAGGACTGGGACACCTCTCTTGTGAAGAAAGGCTGAGGGATTTGGGTCTCTTCAGGCTGGAAAAAAGACGCCTGAGGGGGGACCTTATCAACGCTTATCAATACTGAAAGGGGGGGTGTCAGGAGGATGGGGCCAGGCTCTTTTCAGTGGTGCCCGGGGACAGGACAAGGGGTAACGGGCACAAACTTGACCATAGGGAGTTCCACCTAAACACGAGGAGGAACTTCTTTGCTGTGAGGGTGGCAGAGCCCTGGCCCAGGCTGCCCCGAGAGGTGGTGGAGTCTCCGTCTCTGGAGACATCCCAAACCCGCCTGGACACGTTCCTGTGCCACCTGCTCTGGGTGACCCTGCTCTGGCAGGGGGTTGGACTGGGTGATCTCCAGAGGTCCCTTCTGACCCCCGCCAGTCTGGGGTTCTGTCATTATTTTTTTTTCCCCCCCTTACAAATTTTGGCTTAAGAAGAGGACACGGAGGGTGCAGTGAATCTTTGAGCTAGCTACTTATCTCTGGGAAATTACATCTGTATCCACTGCAAAATTCTCCTGTCCCGGAATACAACAGCCTGGATCCTGCCGTGGTTTCCACTTAACCAGCCTGTGCTGTAAGCCAGAGCAAACCTGGAGATCTGGAGTTTGACGTAAGAAACATGGAAAACAGCCGTGCTTTTGCTATTCCGGTCCCAGTGAAAACTCAGCAGAACTTCATGATGAAGTGTTGGAACTGTCGAGCATAATAAATAGGAACAGAAGTTTACCTAGCTACATAAGACAGTACGGCTTCTGAGGTCCCATGGGGTCTGTTGCATGGTTGATTGTATTTAAATGATACTATCCATTTCCTATATACTCTAGAGGAGATTCAGGCTCGTTAGGAGATCAGAAACATTCTTCGTTATCTGTTACAGTAGTAAGCAAGCCAATAGATACTTTGCCTTGACATTGTAATATTTAAGAGGGAGGAATCTGTCTGCCAAGCGCTAAGTTGTCTTCTCTGTTTTCAGTAAATAATAAATAATAGATAACGAAACTGTTCTTGATCTTTACTGTCTCATGATAATTTACCTGCCCTTTGATTGGGCAGATTTTATTTTTTTATTTTGGCACTTGATTAGGACTGGCTTGGAAAGGCCTTGTTATTCCAAATGTAGAAGGAAAAAAAGAATTATACAGGAATTACCATAAAGCAGGGCATGAAGGCTGCTTCTTAAATAGGCATAAAGTGCTTGGAGAGTGATTAGTGCCTTGCTGGTTTTATATTAAAGTGGTGCTTCCATGATAAATTCAGTCCCTGCTCAGAATGTCAATATCTCTTTGGGGCCATTTGCGCTCTATTTATAGCGGTGTGATGGTTCCTTGCTGCAAGGGCATCCTTCTGGGATGAGGAACTCGTGGAGCGTTGCCCTGTCACCTGGGTACATTCCTAACGGGCTGCTGTGGTTTTCCACTGTATTTACGGGCCGCCTTGCGTTCAGGCCGGCTACTGATTGTCTGGGCAGTGGGTTGGTGAAATATTGTGTGGAGTGCTCTTTGAGACGAGGTCACCTGCTTCCAGGCAGTCACAAACACATGAAAGGCTTCAAATAGAAGTTTGGGGGGAGTCTTTACAAAGCTGAGGAACTTCTAATAAGTATCCTGGTGAGACAGTGGCCCAGGTTGCCCAGAGAGGTGGTGGAGACCCCATCCCTGGCGACATTCAAGGCCAGGCTGGATGAGGCTCTGAGCAACCTGATCCAGTTGAAGATGTCCCTGCTGACTGCAGGGGGTTGGACTAGATGGCCTTGAGAGGTCCCTTCCAACCCAACGCATTCTGTGATTCTATCTCTATGTCGCCAAATCCTTGGCGGAGGATTTGGTACTGACTGCTGGAGACCTAAGTGCTCTGGTCATCTGTGGGATCTTTACGCCATCTCTTCTTCCCTGCCCTCAGAAATGCTTGTACGTCAGGGGCCCGAGCTGGGATACAGAGGGTTAATGCAAAATAAGCCGTAGTGAGAGTTAGTCTCCCTCTTGGCAATGTTCCGCCGTGCTGAAGAAACGCGACTATATCCAAATAATAAAGATTATTCTTGTAAATGGAGAAACAGAGGGGAGTAGATGTCAATCAACTTTTTAATGTGTGGCTACCGTCTGGGCAGACGGAATACCTGAAGAGCTTTGGGGAGCAAGGGAAAACAGCTACCCGTTGCAACAACTGTTCGTGCCAGCTCTGTTTTGGCACCCTTGAGAAATGCTTGTGTACACACCTTCAGGACTTCCAGGCACATTGAACAAATGTGTTCACAGAACTCCTCTGATTAAACAGGTCATTACTGCAGGTTAACTCCGCGTATCTATATTCTGGTAGGGTTAGAGGAGGGGTGGACTCCTTGTATCTCAACCTGCCCTAGCTAAGTTTAGTGTGTTCTATATATAGCCCTCCCAAATACTTGGGCAGTTCCTGGTCTACTTTCTAAAGGCAGAAAAGGCCTCTTAGGTAATGGAAATAGTGGTGATTAGTGAAGTTTGTGGATAAAAAGAGGATATGAAAGTAGCATAGAAGTCCTTTGATATATCACTCGCTGTTCCTGAGGCATTTTCTTCTCCTTGTCTTGGCTTTAAATTTCCCCTGTAATATGTAAGTGAATCTACCTCCTGAATTTACACTCTTAAAAGATATTTTACCTTGCCTTTCTGTGTGAAAATACACTTTCCTCCTGAGTTGTGCTTGGCAGAAATGGGGAAAATGCTATGTATATTAAAAAAAAAAAAAAATCAATCTAAGAGTATTGATTTGAGTCTTTATAGAAACCGTTTGGGCTGGTTTGGGCCGCTGCTGTGTTCATCTAGGGAACGATACACGGGCAAAGCAATTCATTTCATCTAAATTTAGCTACCAAAAATTAGCTGTCTAGTAGTAAGCCAGTCGTTTAGGCTTCTGTGGTCAACGCTGCCGAAGGAGCTCCTCTGAGGGCAGTTTGTCTGTGTTGTAGGAATGAATCCTGAAGGTGCCTGACTCTTTCCATTGACCAGGAGGTGTCTAAATGATCCATGAGATCAGACACCCAAGGACCGATTCAGGTGTCTAAATATAGGTGTCCGGTGCCATTTTAGACACAATATTACACGCAAGGTGTATGTAGTGAGCTGGGAGGTGCAATTACCCTGGGCCATCCGTGCCTTTACAGAAGAGATGCACACCTTCCTTCTGGTCACTGGGAGAGGGCTACTTTGGGAAATCGAAAATGGAGCTAGGTACTTGTTCAGGCACGTAAATCCCATTTCTAATGCTTAGATATCTCAAGTTTGATGAGTTGTATCGCTGAGTCTGTTTTACGGGCTTTCATGACCTTAGGAGCTGGAGTGACGTGGGTCCAGCCCTTTTTTACTGCTGTTTAAAAAGAGCTCATGGACTTTGCAGGGCTTTGGGGAGGCAACTTCCATGGACAGTTGGATTTGCCTGCAGGGCTTTCTGCTTAGCTGCTTTCGTCAAAGCCTTAAGTCACTTTGGATGTCCTGATGCTCCCCGGTGATAGTGAGGATGAGGTAGGGCTGGTTCCTTCAGTCCCAGGATGCCGGTATATCTATACCCACAAGGTATTTTCCAGAATCAATCGTATCCTGTGCTTGTGTTGATGTTGGCTGAGAACAACTTAATCCCACTGGCAGGTTGTTATTCCTTGAAGTCGTATGGCCGTGGGCGCAGGGGCATGAACAGGGAGATGCTCCTGAGCAGGGGCACGAGTGTACCACTGCGCAACGATCCCCCTGAATTACTCCATGGAGAAATACGCTGAGACTCGGAGCCAGCAAATACCTCAGAATTGATTCTGTAGGCATTAGTTGCAATCAAACGCTGAGATATTTAGCTGGAAATTAAATAGTCCGGAGCAGCTGCAGTGGCTCGCTGGAGGTTGCCCTGCTTCCCTGGTCTCGTTGCTTTACAGCAGTTGAGGATTCAGCTCGTGGTTTGAAGCAACCAGCAGCAAAGAACCAGGTAGAAAACAGACCCCTCAGCAACACCTGTAGCGAGCAACAAGTACATTCTCAAAGTTACGTAGCAGCTTAATTAAAGGAGGAGAGGCCTGCCAGACTTAATTTATTCTTAAAAGCCCCATCAAATTTAATTTGTGAGTGCAGTTCTTCCATCTGCTTTCACGCATTATCTCTGGAGTTCAGGAGAAAAACATATGTCTTGTGGTTAATAAGAATTTGTTTTAATGGATCGTATGACTGGGTGATTAATAACTGCCCTACTCTGATTGTTCTCATTATAACGATAACGTGCAGCCCTGCTGCCCAGCCCCAACCTACTGTCGTGAAAAGAGATCATAAAATGGGAGATGAAAAATTCCTCTGGTTGAGATGAAAGCAAATGGATCAAGAGGCTGGCTGCACGGAGCTGCGCGGAGAAATCGGCTTCCTATGGTTCTTATTATTTCTCTTTTGGGATTATGTGTCAGATCATCAAATGTGCACAAAGCAGGGCACTCGAGTCTGTATTTAGACGTGTAACTCGATCTGATGTCTGGCTGCCAAAGGCACTGCGTTGGCATTCAGGAGGTCCTGAGTAAAACCCTGCTGTCCACAGCCTCCCTCCCTAACCTTGGGCAAGTCCCCTAAACCTCGGCAGAAACAGCATCCCTGGGGAAATATTCCCAGTGCAGAGCAGACTCCGACCTCACCGGAGTTTCCCCTTTGGCTAGCTCGCTCGGGCTTTCAACTTCGTGTCCCTTCTTCCAAGCCAAAGCTCGGCGTCTCCGTAGAGCTGCGCCATATTTCCGCCAGCGCAAAGGAGATGAGAACGTGACCCTTCCGTTTAATGACCCAACTGACGCTTTCCTTTCACCAAACCCGGAGCGATTCATCGTATTTGCTTTCGTGATACGCTGGCTTGGGTATTCGAAAGGTTGGGAGCTTTGTTGTTTGGCAGGTATTCAAACCAGTTACTGCAGAGGAAAGTCCGCTTATTAAGAGAGTCCAGCGATTAGGTTATCGTCATCTCCACTTCTCGGTTGCTCTGCTCGCAAGGAGAGCTTGAAAGAGAGAAATTTATTTGGTTGTTTTGAAAGGCAGGAGTTGAAATGTGCTCCCCGGGCAGGAAATAAAGAGATGTTATTACTTCATAGCCCCCCGGGGGAGATGGCGGGCGGTCAGGCATGTGGTCCCAGGAGTCATAAAGCAACACAAACCGGAACAGGTAACTGGTGTCATTGGGGCTTTGATTTGCTTTCCCGGCGTTAACCTCGCGTTAACCTTCAGAGCAGGAGGTCAGGGAAAGGTTGGAGCCTCAGATGCTGGAAGAAGGAACTTTGCCTGCCTGAAACGCACAGTCCTCGCAAAGCCTATGAAGTTAGCCGCAAATAATAATAAAAAAAGAAATTACGCCTGAATAACGTTTCCATTTCAGCTGAAAATTCCTGGCCAATTTATGTGCGGAAGGAGAAAGCGAGAGGTACTTCTAAGCAGGGAATAAAATTGATGTCCTCCAAAAGCAGAGGGGAAAATGATGTTGGTTTGTTTGTTTTTTGTTTTGTTTTGTTTTTTCTTTTTTTCCTTCAGAGTGTTCATCATGCCCTTCGTCTCTCCGTGTGCTTGTGCGATGCCCAGGCACGGGGGTTAGCGTGGAAGTGCTGATCTTGTCCATCAAACACCCCATTGTTCTGCTGTGCTGCGGCAACGACTGCGGTGGGTGTTTGAGACATCACCTCTCTCTGCCCTGGGACCTGGAAGCAGCAGACGTGCTTCCTTGGGGCACAAGCTTTTTGCTTCCTTGGTGCAGCCTTGCTGGGTGAACTGACCTCTAGCCCTTTTACTGGCCCTTTTGGCTCCTACTGCGAGAAATTATCGCGTGCCCTGAAAGCCCCCTTCCTTACTGAGCTACGGGAGAGCGCGGGCGCCGGGAGCGAAGCGTAAAAGCTCCGATGTGGGCACGAAGCCTTTGTACGGCAACGTAAAAATACCGCTGCTTGCACAATTGCACCCGTAAAAATGGAAAGAGAGGGGAAAAATCAGAGAGCGCCATGCAGAATATTTCATTGGCGGCTTCGTTATTTCCATAAGGGACGGACAGATGGGGCCAATTTGATGGAACTAGGACGTTCTCTGCCAAGCTGCGTTCATTCGTCTGCTCCGAAATATTAGGTGGCATATGGTGACGGGTATTTTCTGCGATATTCTTGCAGTGGCATGACGGTGACGGCGTCTCTGTGGCGAGAGATGGGCAACAAACCGGGCAAAGCGGTGGGGGCGGGAGAGGCGTCGCCGGGGGATGGGGATGGGGATGGGGACAGAGGCTGGATGGTCCTCTGCTCTCCAGATGTGCCATGTGTTACCTCAGGTGCCGTTGCAGGAGCAGCTGTTTTGCACTGGTGAAAGTTTTCTGCGAGGATTAAGCTAGTACCGAGCTATAAGCTCTATTTATTATTATCCTACGGCTTTTTGGGACCCTTAAACATCATTGTGAGCAACTAAAGTATTTGTCTTCAGGGAGGCACTTTCACAGAGGAGGGAAAAAGGGAGGATTTTTTTTTATTTTATTTTTTAAACACAGTTTTCATGGTTAAAAAATAAAAATCCTCTAGACGTATTTGGGCACAGCCAAAAGTCCTGCTGGACGCGGGTGTCTGGAGCGTGGTGTGGAGCTTCCTTTCCATTTGGGCGTAACCTGTTGCCCCAAACCCTGGGTGGACTCGGAGATGGTACCTGTTGTTTCATGTTCCTGCCTTATCACCGACTTCTTGTCAGCAATGATGGGATTCATCCGCTGAAATGGAAGTGTTTCTCTCTGAGTCTACCACCAGGAGCCCTGTTTTTAGTAGTCATCTCTGTCATGCACCTCTTCTCACCTGAACGTAGGTGACTCCCCCGCTCAGCAATAATTGCTCAGCCTGGTGCCTTGATTATCTCCCTTTTCAAGGTGGATCCAGTCACGCACATCCTCTCGATTCCCAGTGAGATCCAGTGTCACACAATGCAGTAAGCACGGAAAGTAGGTCTGTTTGGGAAATGCCATTTCTCTTATGTGAAATACTTAAAAGATGAGTTTAATTGTATAACCCAGGGAAGACAGGTTTCACTTTTATTTGAAGTTTTGTTTAGACTTCTTTCTTTGTCTTCTTGGTTTGTTTTTAATTTTATTTTCCGCTTGCAAAAACTTGGGAAGTTAAGAAGGGAAAAATATAGGGGAAACAGTTCTGTGAGTTTCTTTCCAAACTTTGAAAGAGAAGACGACTTTAAAGAGGAGGAAAAAGAAGGGAGAAAGAAAGGAATGGAAAGCCAGAGTCCTTCCAGGTTTGGAGAACAAAACCAAAATGACACCTTTCGAAATGAACATTTATCATTTTGTTTCATTTTGAAAGTTTTCATTAAAAAAAGAATTCAACCAAATCAACTCTGTTTGTGGAAACTCCTGGGTTCCCTTGGAAACCCATTTTACTTTTCATGGCTAGAGCTTTATGAAGAAAATTGTAACCACGTCGTAGCTGTTCAACTGCCTGAGATTTATGAAGCATGTTAATCAATCACCTCGTCCTGCAGGTGCAGAATTTTATAAATAGCAATTACGAGGAGATGGCGTGATGCCAATCGTAATCCCTCCCTCTCCCCCACATCCTGAAGTCAGCATCTTCAGAAAGCCCTCTGTGCTTACCAAGGCTCCACAAATCATTACATCTGGATTTTTTTGATCCACTTCCCAGGTGGCATCCCTTGTGTCTTCACACTGTCATCTCTATCGCGTGGTCCTCTGCTTTGGGTCCCTTTGAGATTTTTGCCTGCCCCAGCACTGGGAGAACTCAATGGTTGGCTGTGGCTGGGCTACAGAGCTTCCCGGAGCTGTCACCTAAAATGGGTCAATAAACCACTCTTCTCACCTTCACAAAAGGTTATGACACTGGAAAATGGAAAATTACGCTTTTTTTGATGAAAAATCCTTAGCTTGATTATCTTTTTTTTTAAAAAAAAATTAATGACACTTCTGAATGTGAGCAGGTTCTTCTCTCCAGCATGTTGCTCTGTAGGGTGGTCTTCCTTCAGACTGAAGTTTTGAAGGGAAGTTTTGCTCAGAGCCTTTGCTTCTGTGCTCACCCCTTGAGCAACCATTACGTTTCCCCACCCCTCCCTTGGTGTTTGCCTTGTTTGCACACTGTAACTTGCTGCAAACCACCCTGGAACAAAACCCCACCTTGGACCCTGCCCGTGTTTCAATATGGCATGGACAAAGTCTCTCCTGGAGCTGTGGGTATTGACGTGTCCGTGAAAGTTTCCGACTGATAGTGAGAAATTCCCCATGAAACCTGGGATGCCACACGTGCCAAGTACACCTTGGTCATCCCCTTTGCAGTCTAGGGGTCAGTTGAGCAGCCACACGTGCTTCTCGTTCAGGGCTTCTTGTGCCATCCTCCAAAGGGGGATTTTTGACATCAGCTTCACTGGGGGAAGAGAAAGGAGCAGAACTGTCTAGGTCGTGGACTTACGTCACTTGTTGTTAATGGAGCAACTTCTCTGGGGTTTTAATAAAAAGGAGTATATGTGTCCCCTCTGGGGAACCCCAGCTCTGTTGGTCTCTTGGCTCTGCAGAAGTGCCCAAATGAGGTAAAAAGAAGCCTGTTCCCAAGCGATGTTATCACCTGAAAGATTGGTATGCTGGAAAATAATTAGCTGTCAAGACAAGCGGCTCGTGCTGCCTGCCCCCTGTCGCCAAATGAAGTTCAGTGGGCTCGGAACCGACGTGGAATCACCAGGGGAAGGGGGAAGCTGTCCCCAGATTAGATATGGCGAGCTTGTATGACACAAGAATTAATTACTTAGTCCAGTTTACAGGAGGTCAGGAAGAAAACAACAACCCTCTTTGCTTTGTGAAATAGATACAGGGTTCGAGGGTAACCCAGGAGTGTGAAGTCTTAATAAATTCCGTTGGTGACTTGCGTGATGGACAGATTTATCTCCATCATGTTATTTTGTTGCTTCCAGATGAATCCTAGCCGGCACTGATCTGAAACGTTCCTCCCTGGAATACACATCCATAACTTAACACCAGCTCTTCTCTGTATCGTCTGGCAGCAGTGGGAGCCTAGGCCATGGTTTTATTGGGGGGAATGGTATTTTCTTCAAGGTGGAATATTGTGGCCGGACTGGACAAGCATCTTGCCTTTCCTTGCATTGTCTGGCAACACACACATGGAGCAGTTCCCAGCCCTCTCTTCAAAGCTTTTACAACATGGAGAAGCCTCCGTAAAGTTCAAGCAGCCAGGAAGATATTAGAGGAATGTCTTAAAGAGGAGAAGGAAAGCAAAAAAGGGAGAGGGGAGCAAAAGCAAACTCATAAGAAAACATTAGCGGGTATAGGAGGAGTAACAGGAATGTGATTCCATTGGGATGTGGGAGACTCAACTTGTCCCCGTTATGCAGGAGGCATCTGGATTTGCGAAAGGTGCCTTATGCCTTGGCTTCCCCTTTCTAAAGCAAAATTAATAGCACTATGCAGGGAAATAATAGGCATGTAGCTAGTGGGCTGTCTGAGCAGGGGAGATGGAGGTGAGAGGGGCATTTGGGTTGAAGTCGGCATCTGGATCACCTCTGACAGCACCCAGTGGGTGCAGCGTCCAGCGGAAGAAGGTTCGGTGGCCTCAGTGATCAGCGTCACCTCTCAGATTTCCCTGCGGCAGGGAGCCTGGGAGTTTCTGCTCTGAACTGAGCTGGAGAAACTTCATGTTACTCAGGGTGGAGAAACCTGGTCCGTGACTGGGAATCTCAGTGGGTGAATGGTGCAGGAAATGTGTTGGGCGGGAGGATGTTGGGAATTTCAGCCCTGGCTGACCCATTCCTTGGGGAAGGGGCTGAGACCCTTCACGCACTTTGTGTTGGTTTCTTGCTACAGAAAGAAGGTAATTTGGGCCCCAAATGCCCTGTCCTGGGGGGGGGTGAGTAGGGAACAGGCCAAGAGCAGGGATGCAGGGTTGGTGCATGACGCCTGGCAAGGGGGACTGAATGAGGCAGCTAGCCCTTGAAATGTGAGTCGTTGCCAAAGCCAGAAGACTAATGTCCCTTAGCAAGTCTTTAATGAGCATGCCCACCTCTGTACGTGACCTGATTGCCAGTGCGGGAGCCAGGATAACCTGAGGTTTCCAGTGGACAGGATGGTTGGGGGCGGGGAGTTTGTGCCCTTTGGGCCATCGATCGCATTCCTGAAGCTCTTGGGATGCTGTTTCTACCCTCTGCACCCATCCCAGCACCCCTGTCTGCCCCGTCCGTGGAGCACCCAGCTCTCGGGGGCAAAGTTAGAAACGTACAGCATGTGGGCTCTCGCCTGGTGGCTTCTGTTTCAGCATATGGGACTTCTTAATAACAGCGAATATCCCCCAGTGGTTTCCCCCGTCTTATTCCTTCTAATTAAATAAATACCAACACATTTGGAAGAAACTGTGTAGTCATATTGCATTAGCCACAAGGAGACAGATTTTTTTTTTTTTCTTTGCCTTTCGAGGATCTCAGAATATCCTACAACTATTAATTATTGCGGCCTCCTGACAATTCTGCAGGGATATACGATAGCGATCCGTTATGGACGGGGAAATTGAGTCATATAGATCTGGAAGGTCTGGTTCGGCGCATTGTGTGGCAGGGCTGGAAATAGAAAGCAGAACGCTTTGCCTCGCCATTTCCTGCTGTAACCACGGCCTGGCCGCCTTCTCTTCACAAAGGAGCATGCAAGTTGGTGGAAAAGTTTCTGCTAAGGCAAGCGATCTCAGTTGCTGGCTTTCCGAAGCTTATTGCAAACACAGATTGATGGGGCGGGGAACGTGCTTTAAACATTATGGCAAACACCTTGGCTGTGGCCCTTTCAAGTGAAAGCTTGAAGTGAGGGAATTTGACTGATGTGTGCTTTTATCAAAGCTATTCCCTATTATGTTAGGCACAGTAGCCTACGGAAGTTAAGAAGTTAATGGGGGAAGCAGGCATTAAACAGAAAGATCAAATGCATCAGATAATAGCCAAAGGGATAAAAACGATACAGCACCTGAGAGTGGCAATAAACGTAAAATGCTTATCTCTCATTTCAGATGTATGATTAACTGCTTCTAAATATACTGGGGACTGTACAATAAAGGGGAAGATGTGGATGAGCTATAATGTGGTCAAAATGTTTCAGAGACTCTGACCGAAGAAGCTGTAAAAGCCTTCTGGGCTCCAAGCCGCCAAGGATATGTTCTGCCCCTACGAGGGCAAACATAAAGGTTCAGGGATTTATAAATATTTTTTTTACTAGGGGGTAAAAAAAAAAAATAAAATCAAATAAACAGCTGAGGTACAGAAAAGCACTGTAGGAAAAGTTATTGGATTGATGAGGATGGAATGTGGGGAGTAGTGCAACAGTAAAATCCTGTTTGATGTTCCAGAAGGGAAATGGGTTTTGTTTCCTTTCTTTCCATCGCTGAAAATGGCTTTTGTAGAGTTAAGGTCAGGGAGATTTTTCCAATCTTGTGTCTCCAAAGGACTCTTACCTGTTTTGCTAGCACATTTGCAAATGTTACTTTGCCTGGGAACGCTCTCCCGCTTGTTTCTAGAATAGTGGGTTTCTCCAGATGCAAAACATGTTGGGGAAATATTTTCAAAGCAGCACTTGGGCGCATTGCGGGGCAAGACTTTGAAGTTTGCGTTTCAACTAGCAGCAGTGCTTTGCCCCGCTGGAACACTTCGCATCCCAGGACACCAGAGCGCCTCGCAAAAACAATTCGTTCAGCCTTTTGACGTAGCTCGAAAGCCCTATTTCATGCGAAAGAACAAGGGCCTGGAGGGTTTGGTCTTCTGCCTCCCTGCGTGCGTTGTCCACGACACAAGGCAAGCTGTCAGGGCCAAGACCCAGCAGCTGAAACCCTGGTCTCTTTGGCAGGGCGCGCACATAGCAAGCAGAGGGAGCTCACTGCAAGGCTGGTCTACATTTCTGTGCTGATTTTGCCCAAGCACTGGGTCCAGGACCAGACCAGGTTGTTCATCCATACCTGAAGGTCCTGAGCTGTAGCACCATTCCCCAGAGGAGCACGGAGCCATCTCAGCCACAGAACTGAGCACTGCTGCATGTTTGGTGTCTGAGCTTGCCCTGTGATCCCCACCGATGGTGAACGAGCACTGGAGAAGCAGCCTGGGAGAGGTTGGAAGACCGGTCAGAAATGGGAGAGTTTTCATTACTGTCCAGTGTGGATTTCCAAGGGTAGTTCTTCAAGCTGCTGGGGGTGGCATCCTACTTCAGTCATCAAAGTCCTTTGGATGCTTCAGCCGTAGATCAAATTGCATCTCTCCTATAGTGCAAGATAGCTTCAGGGAAGTACAACATAATCCTCTTTAAAGGCCATTTTGTGTTACGAGTCCATACACGTGCTACATGAGAGCGGGTTTCCAGCCCAGGGCGTTGGGTGAACACCAAAAGGGTTGTCAAGCATCAGAACAGGCTGCCCAGGGCAGTGGTGGAGTCGCCATCCCTGGAGCTATCGAAAAGCCGGGCAGACGTGGTGCTGAGGGACATGGGGTAGTGGGGGTTTTGGCAGTGTTGGGTTGATGGTTGGACTCAGTGATCTGAAAGGTCCCTTCCAACCTCGACCATTCTACGGTTCTGTGTTCACCCTCCCCACTGAAGGACCAGGATAGTACAAAGAAGCCGTGGACCCAGTAGTAATTTTGAAAGCAGCTGTCAGCAAACCTTGGGACCTGCTTCTGCATGCCCCCCGCCCCGGTCTCTGGGTGGCTCTGGGCTCCACACCACGAGCAGGTGGGCAGGTAAAACCCTGGTGCAAAGGCAAACTCAGCTTTGGAAATATTGGAGATGTTGGGACTGATGGTGCAGCTGGGGCTGGGCTACTGGGAGAATTCCCTCTCTCCCCAGGTGGCCCTGGCTGATCCCCGGGGTGTTTTTGCTGAGAAACAATATGCACCCATGAAGGAGATGGTGGAGTTTAAACTACCGTGGAAAAATTATGTTATACTTCGATTTTCTATAAGTGGTCTACATTGCCGGGAGCAGGGGACGCAGGACAGAAGAGTCTGCACAGCCGGAGCTTTTTAGGAGATCAGATCAACCTTTGTTGAGTGGTTTGGGTTGATTTGGGACCATCCCTTTTGGCTCTGCTTTCTGTGATGTCCCAACAAAAAAAAACCCTAAACGACTGTAGCCAAGGCATTGATTAGGTGTGTTGGGAAGGGGTTTGCATCGGAGCCGGGCCAGCCTGGCTCGAATCCTCCCTGTAGAGATGCGGTGGCTGCTCCCCTTCGCAGGAGGGTGATGCCGCTGGTTTCACGGCGGGTGTGTTGCTCCACGGGGTGGTGGGGAGGGGCTGAGTAGGTGTTAATGAATGGTAAAGAAATGGAATGATCCATGATAGCGGTAATGGCTGGAAGAGTGGGGAGCTATTAGGGGCTGCTGAGATAGTTATGATAGGGCGAGGTGGAGATGGATTAGATAGAGACGTAAAAATAGCGTAAACTGGAAATTTGGATTTACTACAGGATTTACTGCAAGAATCCCATCTTACAACTCTGGTCTTCGCTCCCATGGCTCACTTGATATTGCCAGCACCATGATTTAGGGTGAGACATGCCAGTCGTGATTTTTTTCACCTGTTTGTTTTTGTTGGTTTTTTTTTTTTTTCTCTGTCTCTTACGGTTTTAAGTCAGGCTTTTAATACACTCCTCATTTACCTTGTGAAGGTTTAATGTATAACACTCTTCCTTGCAGCCATCAGCAAGCTTTCGCACCTCACGTCTACGTCAGACAGGTTCACCCTTCGTCTGCACCATGGTGTGGTGGCAGACCTGTTGGCTTCAAAAGAAAACCCCATGGAGGCACGGAGATTGCAGAAATACCTGTGTTGCCCGTGCCGACATGCATGAACTTTGGTGTTGAAGCTGCACTGGTGGTCTGCTCCTGCCAGACCTGCTCTGGGATGTATTCTTGCACGGCTGTGGTGTTGGGATGTCAGAGAAAGGAGCAGGAGCAGCAGGAGAGAGCTGGAAATTTGGTCATTTTTGTCTAATGCCCTTGAGAGGGGTGTTTCCCCATTGCGGTGGCTGCAGCTCGAGGGGACGGTTACATTCGACACGCTGGGTTGAATGCAGCTCTGCGTTGCAGGTGGTGTCTCCAGGGCTGGTACCAAAACTTGGTGGAGAGGGTCACCGCTGCCTTCACAAGATGCAATGTGCAGCCCCTCAGCACCAGAGCTCCTGGAGCTTCTCGGGGCTGCCTCAGAGCAATGGTTGTTCACCCGCGAGGCTCATAGATTGGGTCCAGACAAGCCACTGCAGCTCAGGTTAACAACAGCATAAAGCTGTGCATTGGGCTGGGTGATTCCTTTCTCTGATCATAGGATCATAGGGTTGGCAGGGACCTCTGGAGATCACCCAGTCCAAGCCCCTGCCAGAGCAGGGTCACCCAGAGCAGGTGGCACAGGAACGCCTCCAGGCGGGTTTGGAATGTCTCCAGAGACGGAGACTCCACCACCTCTCGGGGCAGCCTGGGCCAGGGCTCTGCCACCCTCACAGCAAAGAAATTCCTCCTCGTGTTGAGGTGGAACTCCCTATGGTCAAGTTTGTGCCCGTTACCCCTTGTCCTGTCCCCGGGCACCACTGGAAAGAGCCTGGCCCCATCCTCCTGACACCCCCCCTTTCAGTATTGATAAGCGTTGATAAGATCCCCCCTCAGGTGTCTTTTTTCCAGCCTGAAGAGACCCAAATCCCTCAGCCTTTCTTCACAAGAGAGGTGTTCCAGTCCCCTCATCCTCTTGGTAGCCCTTTGGTGTCCCCTCTCCAGCAGTTCCCTGTCCCTCTTGAACCGGGGAGCCCAGCACTGGACACAGCACTCCAGATGTGCCCTCCCCAGGGCAGAGCAGAGGGGGAGGATGACCTCCCTCCACCTGCTGGCCACACTCTTCTTGATGCCCCCCAGGATGCCGTTGGCCTTCTTGGCCACAAGGGCCCATTGCTGGCTCATGGTCACCCTGTTGAGCCAGCAATGTGCCCTTGTGGACAAGAAGGCCAATGCTTTCCTCTCTGTGACAGCACCCAGGATCTAGAGTGCTTTGCACCAGGAAAAAGCCTGCCCCAAAGCTTAAGAATCATCCTTTCTTTCTTGTGGGTTGTTTGACTAACCTGAGAGCAAGAAAACTTGTCTCTGTCACAACCTTGGGAAACAACGATTAGTCGTAGCCGGGATGGCCAGGGTCTGCTGTACCTGCACCAAGGTCCGCCAGCCCGGCAGGAGCCGTTTCTTGTGCTGTCCTCGTGCATTCCCAGGCATGTGGCAAGCAGGTCAATCCCCTGATGGGCAGGGACTGGTGCTAAATGGTCACATCCTTCTCCTGGATGTTGTGCAGCTGGTGCCGGGCATGTCCATAACCTGCTTGGGAGGAGCAGGGATGGAGGACTGGCCCTGAAGAGATGGGGATGGGGAGCCCTGAAGAGAACGTGGCTCTGCTCAGCAGGCATATCCTAGGATAGGAGAGACCTTTGGGACAACCATGTCTTTCCAGAGACCCAAGGATGTGGTGCAGCAGCTGCTACCAGGGAATGCAGGAGAGTCATAGGGGCACTGCTCTGGCTTAGGCCCAATCTGCCACCCTGGCCATGCCCTCACCCACCGTCATGGGCCATCTCATCTCCCCTTCAATTTCTGGAAGTTCAAGAATGGCCGAGGGAGCTCTGGGGCTGGACTTGCATATTCAACGCTGCACTCGCTGAGTGTGTGTCTAAACCATGGGGCAGAGGGTGCTCACAGGTGCTAGGGTCTGTGCACTGGCCCCTGTCTACATGCCCAAGGCTGGAGAGCTTGTTCTGGGACCAAGGGGACCCACCTGGACTGTCCTGATGGAGACACCAGAAGCAAAGTGAGCAGTGGCTGGACACAGCTTGTGGGAGTTTTGGGGTGGAAAATGGGCAGTTCTCAGATAAAATGGACAAAGAGGTATCTGATGGAAGAAGCGGATTCAAGATGAAGGGGAGGCCAGTGAGAGAGGGTCAGGGAGAACAAAACCTCAAGATGCCTAGGGCTGGCAGACTATAAATCTCCCAAAGCTGTGTGAGGCACCGGAGAGAAAGAGCTGAAAGGTCCTAATTCTGTGGTTATACACAACAGAGATGGCAGCTGGTACGATTAATCTCCTGCCCTTTGTGAATCTTTAGACGAAGCCTCTGAGTAAATGAGGAAAGGTAAGGAAAGGTCTTCACGGCCCTTTCTTTCATCCCGATGGGCTCCTCATCCTGGAGTCAATGAGAAACAGTCCCAGCTGCTGCAGACAGCTCTGCTTTGGGTCCAGAATTGCTGCTTCTATTTTGCCAGTGCGAAGTAGTGCAACATAATTTATAACACCGCGTTGCCCTGAACTTGTCCTGTCAGCTTAGTTCACTCAAAGCTGGCTGCCTCACAGCCTCACTCAACATCATCTTGTCTTGAATACCTCAAATGATAAAGAATAGCATTAACATTATTTATATTTAAAATATTATTAAAAACAATAGGAGCAGATGTGGACTTCTGTCCGGGTTTCAGCTGGGATAGAGTTGGTTTTCTTTCTAGTGGTTGCTGTGTTTTCAGATTTGGTATGAAAGGAATGTCAATAATACGTATTGGTTTAGTTGTTGCCAGGTGATGCTTATATTTTTAAGGAGATTTTTTCAGCTTCCCATAGAAGCTGAGAAGGAGTATAGAGAGAATGATAGAATGGCCAACGGAATATTCTGGACCTTAGATGTCATGCTCAGTGTATAGTGGGGGTTGGCAGCGGGGGGCAGCAGTACTCACGATCACTCGATCACTGCTTGGGTTGGTGCCAGTTCACCAATTTACGCAGTGGTGAGGGTGACTTCTGTCTTGTATACTGTCCTGGCTTTGCCAAACGGGCGTTTTCTGCCTGATCTCCTGCTGATGCAGGTCCTCTAGCTCCATCTCTGTCGCCATCTCAGCACGTCCCTCACCAAGTCTGGTGACATCTCTTGCAAACCACCCCTTCTTCATCACCACCGTTCCTCCTCGTGGTGGTGCTGCAGGGGACCATGGAGGCAGTGATCTGTGAGGCCAGAGGGGACCAGCTGGTCCATCCCCCGGCTCCGGGATGGGGCCAGGCCTCGTGTCTCTCTGATGATCGCTCTACCTTTTTCTTGAACACTTCTTTTGAAAGAGTTTTCACATTGTCCTCGTATGTCTGTCTGGTCCAGGATCATAACAGCTAGTCTCCTTTCTTTGCTGAAAACCATGCTACCACCAGTCTGGCGTTTTCTCAGTCCCCTCTCCTAACGGGCCTCCAGTCCTCCATGAAAAGACACATCAGCTGCCAGAACCCATTTTGGCCATGATACCTTTATATCCCTACGGAGTCTGAGTCCCTCTCCATTGTCAGAAGGATTTATCCGTACTTGGGTCTGTTTTCCAGAGGGGAAAAGAAGGCAGGGGGTGGTTAATTGGGACATTCTCAAAAGTATCAAAAAACCCTCTGTAGACACTCAAACTGTGTAAATGTTTTGGACAGAATCATGGTTCTTCGATGTCTGGAGGGGAAGGAAAAATGTAACCTCACGTGACGAGAAAACTATGGGAGCTGGTGAAGTGTCCCAGCAGTAACCCAGCATCTCCTCTGCCTGCTCCTGTCTCAGCAGGTGGTGGCAAATCAGCCATGGCGTCGTGCAGGCAGCCGGAACCCCCCCGTATCTCAGCAGTGACCCCAAAGGACGCTTTCAGTGGGCTGAGTTCTCCTCCTGTTCCTCCTTTCCATTCAGAGTGGTCGTCGGCTCTTCTCTCTCTTTCTGCTGCTTCTGAAACCACCCCGCGTTGCCTGTGAGTCCAACTGGGTAGTCCAAGCGAGGCAGAAAAAGTAGCAATCAATTAAAAGCCCAACAAAGTGCCTTTGTGCCTCGCTTTGCAGTCGTAATGAATGGCTGTCTTGTCAGAAAGGTTTCTACTGTATTAAGAAAGCATTCTACCTTAGCCCGTTGTGATCCCGCTTGCAAAAGTCTCATTACTGTGCCAGCAATAATAGCGTCTAATTAAGCAGAATAAAGAGAGATGAAGCGTAATGGTTACAGGATAGAGAAGTTATTCGTCAGACGGAGGTAATAAATTACTGAGTCCTGCGTCCTGGTATGCTGGAAAAGAGGTAGTCAAAAAGAGCCGACACTGGAAACTTGTTTTTTCTTTTTGATAAATTGACCGGCTCGGGTTGATGTTTGTTTGTGCGTTGCCTCGGCAGATTTATTTATTATTTTTTTTACGCTCCTCTTAACGAATAGAGAAAAACCGTGGACGTGGCAGAGTAACGACGAGACCAGTTGGTCGTTACAAGGGGCGGAAGCGCCTATGGCTGCGCAGCCGGCGGGAGCAGGGGTGGCCCGGAGGGAGCTCCCCTACCTGGCACCCTGCCCTGGGAGGTTCGGTTTCATGCTTTAGCTCCCGCGTTATTGCTGGGTTATTACCCCTTCCCCGGGAAGGAGCTCGGCAAACCCTGCCCCGTGCGCAGTGCAGCGGGGGGAAAAGATGCAAGAATGTCATTAAGGTCGCGCCGCGAGTCCCCGGCTGCGGATAACGAACAATTCCTGACCAAATGAGGTGGTTGGAACCATTCTGCGATAAAAACCTGCCTGTCATTCTGTTGCACGAACCTATATTCCAATTTCATCTGCGGAGCGCGATTCTCTTTTATCCGGTTTCCTGTTTGAAGGGATTTGAGCAGAATAGATAATCCTAACTTTGAACATAAATCACTGGGCTGCGCGGCTGATAGATGCTTTGCACTTTCTTATGATAATGGCTGATTGGAGGCTGGGAGGGAAAATGCCAGGGGCTTATCTCTGTGGAGCAGCACTCGGAGGGCGTGCGGATGGCTGAGGGAAAGGGGAGGCAGCGGCACGAGGTGGGGCCGTTTGGGGTTTATTTATCTGTTTGTTTATTTGGAACATCTGAACTCGAGCAGAGATGCTCCGGGATGTTGCCGGGAACTTTGGGAGCCGGGTTCCGCAGAGGAACCGCGTGACAAGATGAGGGCGGAAGTTTGAGATAACGGAGTCGGTCGGGTGCTCGCCACGCCGGGAGCTGAGCCCAATATTCTGCCTAAAGGGGCTTGGGGATGCCAGAGAGCCATCAAATAGAGCCCGTGGATTGTTACTATTTTTCTAAGAATAGTTAAAAAAAAAAAAAAATAGAGCTCCTTTATTTTTATTTTTTTTCTTTTTACCCACAGTATAGATGACAGCTCAGACAGTGCACTTTTCCTTCTGAAGACGCAAATCCCCAGAAAGGTCATGTTTCGTTTTGGTTTTGAATGTTTCTTATTTTTAAAAGATTTATTTTACTCCAATTAGCTCAAATTTCAAAGTAATTTAAAACCAGCGAACTGGATTCTTCTTTTGCTTATAACTTCTGTCTCTTTTTTTTTTTAATTAAAAAAAAAAACCCTCAAAACAACAAAAAACCCAACATCAAAACAGATGCTTTCCCAGGAAAAGTTGTTTTTTTGATGAAACAGATTAATTGGCATTTTCTAATCAAATCTTCAAAAAACTTCCAGGCAGCTTTACTGAAGCATTGAAGTACCCTTTTAAAAAGTAAGCTTTCTTAATGTCACCCTGTGAAAGTCTTCTTTCTCCGGTGACTATAAATGGTGCCTTGGCAACTGCTTTAGATTAGATGCCTTGGTTTTTTTGCCTGCGAATAGATGAGTATTTTGGTTCAGAGGAAGAGTGCAATTTTGAAGCGAATCCCTGGTTCGGCTCCAGGTGTGCTCCAGATGCTCTCCGTCCCCTGATGGAGACGTAATGGTCCAAGTCAAAGACTGATTTTTCCAACAGCTCTGGACCACAGGCGCGGTCAGGATGTTTATTCTGGGGGACCAGACTAAACCTTGTGCAAAACCAATCCCCTCGCGATGCGTGTAGAGGAGATGGTCCAGCGTCGGTACCAGGTGTGCCTGCCCCATGGCACCGAATTACTTGTCGATGTAGATGCAGCTCTTGAACAATAAAGCTGCGTCCGTTGAAAATCGTCTGACGCGCGTCGGCCCCCTTTGAAAACAGGGAACAGACTTCGAATTGCTGAGATGGTTTGATGCCCCTTCGTGCAATTGATCCTTGCCACGGCTTTCGCTCTGACACCGGCAGCTTTCGGAGGGCCCTGTGCCCACCCTTGGGTAGGTGCGGTCTCTGCCCGAAGGAGGTGGCTGTTGTAAGGGGTCTGTGGGAGCTGGCAGACGGTGTGACATGGACAGTGGGGCTCTGGGTACCAGTGGGATTTGTTAGGGTCCTGAATGAGATGAGCGACTGCCCGTTGTGCTAGTGCCTTGGCACCAACGCGCACGGATGCTTAATACGATGGAAAGAGTGTACATCTGGGTTCTGTCCCAGTGCACAATGGTGCGAGGAGAGAGCCAAAGTCTTCCCTAAATTATTTCTGTACAGGAAGCTGAACATAAAGGCCACACAGGGGTCTAACACGGGAGGCGGCAGTGTTTCCTCCGAGGGCGTGAGGACTGTGTCCATACCACGACACTGAACTGGGAAGGGGGAAATGCTTTGGGCACAGCTGGGGCTCCAGACCGTTAAGAGTTGGTACGAGTCAACCAGTGTGAAGGGAGGGAAGGAGAAGGCATCCGGGGCTGCATCTCAGGTGAAGGGGTAAGGTTTAGCCTTGGTGCCTCTCTTCCAGCCTGCCACGGGGGGTCTCCAGGAGGCATCATGCCTCTGAGGCAGATTACCTTTAATTAGAATCATAGAATCTTCATGGTCGGAAAGGACCTTTGAGATCATCGAGTCCAACCATACACACACACAAAACCCCCCCTACAATCTCTGCCACTAGAGCATGCCCTGAAGTGCCACATCTAGACATTTCTTAAATACCTCTAGGGACGGTGACTCAACCCCCTCCCTGGGCAGGCTGTTCCAGTGCCTGACCACACTTTCAGTAAAGGAATTCTTCCTAATATCTAATCTAAACCTCCCCTGCCGCAACTTCAGACCATTTCCTCTGGTCCTGTCATTATTTACTTGGGAGAAGAGACCAACACCCACCTCTCTGCACCCTCCTTTCAGGTAGTTGTAGAGGGCAATGATATCCCCCCTCAGCCTCCTCTTCTCCAAGCTAAACATGCCCAGCTCCCTCAGCCTCTCCTCCTATGCCCTGGTCTCCAGACCCCTCCCCAGCCTGGTAGCTCTCCTCTGGACACGCTCCAGCACCTCAGTGTCCCTCTTGTACAGAAGGGCCCAGAACTGAACACAGGCATGATCACTTCCCTCATTATTTAGAGCTCAAATTTAGAGCTTTGACCCTTGTAGCTGGTCTGCTACAAGCTATTCGTCATCGAGGTATTTCATAGAGTCAGAATTCACAGTATCACCCTCTACTTCTAACAATGTCATGTCTATGGGGAGCACCTCAAGGGCAGTAGACCCTAGGGGTGCGCGTCCTGCCCCTGCGCCTGGCGGACAGCCTGAAGGAGGTGTCTAAGGAGACAAGGCAGACAGGAGTTAGGAAAAAGCAATACATCCAACCTAGTGTTACATATGGGGAAAAGACCTAGACTGAGCCTGACTTATACCCACTCAGGTGCCTCTTGCCTCCTTGGCGCTTGCTAATTATTCTGGTTATTAACAGTAGTGAGGTCTGGTAAGAAAATCCATCACCTCTGCTACCCCCGTTAACACTTTGGGCTCCCATGGTACTTTTACGGGAAGTGCATTCCAGCTGCTTCCTACTCTCTCTCTTCTTTAGAGACCAGCTAGAGTTTGAACTGCATCTCCCGTATCGCATCACAGCCTTTTGGTGGGGGAAAGCATCGTCGCCAAAATGCACTTCAAGGCATGGCATATGACCACAGAATTGGCCCAAAACGTAGGAGACGCGGGAATATTTCCTTTTGCAAACCAGCGTAGTAGCATTTCAAAAGAGAGATCTCTGGGCTTTAGGATGAAAAATGAGCCTTATTTTTAGTTGGGAGCATTCCATTTTTTAAAGAAAGTACTTCAAAAAAAACCCCTTGCATTTTCTTACTGAATATTTGTTGTTGCCCAGAAGCCCAGTTTTCTGGGAAATAGAACATTTTTGGATGGTCTTAATTATTCTATGGCAGTTTCAAAGGGGACGACATGAGCATGTACTGGAAAAGCAACAGCTCTCGTAAAAGACAATGAGTGATCAGGTCTCCCACAGGAGACAATTGGGGTAATGCAATCTGCTCAAACAACACGTTCTTGAAACTTGTGAGAAAATGTCTTTTGAGTTTGAACAGGTCAATAACGTTTTCTCCCATTTGGAGAGGAATAGAAAAATTAACTTTTTTTTTTTTTTTTTTTGCTAGCATTTCTGTTATTTAACAGCCTTTTAGAAACCCATTTCCTATGCTATTTTAAGCTGCAGGCACAGTTAGGAGACCACATCTAACAGTGACGATATAAATCTCTAGACAGCTCAGGAGATAAGTCAAAACAAATTTCAGGATGTTCCTCTAAAGAGCTGTTTCCACTTAAGTAAGTCCCATTGGGAGCCTGGTTAAAGAATCACCTAATCCGCTACACATTTTATACATTTAAACAGGTCCATTTGAAAGAAAGTTTGTGAGACTTTCTGTGCGGTGAATACATAATGAACGTCGTTGGAGGAGGCTGGAAATTGCTGCCGTTTTTTCGCTCTTCACTTTGTTGGTGTTGATAACTTTATGATATCCTGGGTTTTTGGGGGTTTTTTTTGTTTTTCTTTTTTTTTTTTTTTTAACTGCCATCTTTCAGGCTGCCACACCGCGCAGCGCTCCTCTCTTGCTCCCCAAAAATGTAATAAATGCAGCAAGGCTGCTTGATGTAAGAAAGCCTCTACGCAGAGGGTAGGGAAAGGAATATATTATGATATGGGAAGAGACCAAGGGGGAGAGAAAATTGGCATGTGAAAAGGAGGAAGACGTCGCCGGATCAGGTCGCGAGGAAGGTGATCTGGAGGAGGAGGAAACACGATCAACCCCTGTGGGTTGTTATAGCGGTTTCTATTGCAGACGTATTATAGAGACCTCATCTCCCCCGACTCAGGAAGATGAAAAGCTTCAGCCCACCGGAGCTGGCGTGGCCGGCAGCCTGTTGTAGCCCCTGGCCCAGGGTCCAGTTTCCTGGGATCCCAGGCCAGCTTTGGTGTCAGAGCAGGGGTGTCTGCTTCTAGCGTCCAAAGCAGCGCAATAATTTCAGAGGCTCATAAAGCATCTTCTTGCACATTGGGCGCCAAACTCATCCATGTCTTGCTTGCAATAGCAACGTGCAGATTGTTGTCATCATTCTCGCAACAAGAAAGCCCGTTCTTGTATGCCAGAGGGAAACGATGGTGCTTATTGTCTCGTAGGCATTGGGAACAAACGGACAACAAGCACTCCGGTTGTAACACCAGTCCGTGTTTGTCTGCCAGCGATCTGCTGGCGACTACTGAAGGGCAATCTACTACCAGTCTGCAACTACTGCAAGGGCAGGATTAAGGGTGTCGGAGCCAAGCTCTTCACTCGGTAATGGGACATGATGTGACAAGGGGTAATGCCAAAAAATGATGCTTCCCAAAGTCAGAATGGATATTTGAGGTGGAAGCGGGAAATCACTGGGTAGCGCAGGCTGGAAGTGGTACTAACTGATACTTAGAGAAGTAGTGGACTATCCCTCCTTGAAGATTTAACTCTGTTTGACCCCTAAATTTGGCTACATGAGGCCATGGCTGACCTGCTCTGCTGTTGGCATTGCTTTGAGGAGGGAGGTAGGACTAGAAACCTTCCAACCAACATTTCTTTGGTTCTGCAATGACAGATTTTCACTGTTTGGGGGTCAAAGTTGAGAGGTGCAAGAGGAATGCCTCCTGCCTTTTGTTTTCTTGATTGAGCGTTCTCAAAGCATTGATATCTCACCAGAGAAATTTTCAGGGACAACACTCAGCTCCATGGTTGCACTCCTCCTCTCCAGCTCTTTTGTACCTAGCAGCTACAAAAATTTCTTACATGAGAAACAACACTGGCCTTTTGGTGTTTCTTATTTTCAAAAAGAAGAAAGCGGCTGTTCTTGCTTTGGTCAGAAGTCGTCTGCAGACTGTGGAGTCAAAACTGTTGAGTGGGGTCTGCCAAACTAATGTGATATCTGGAATATAGAGCCCTGCCCCTGTGTCCTGAAAACTTTCTTCGTGATACTATTTTGTCCTGGATTTCACAAATGGGACCCAGGACTTGGATTTTCCCTGTCTTAACTTCTTAACCTGCACTCTTTTCCCAACCCCGTCACAGGAGAGCGGTTTGAAGAGCCTTGATGGATAAAGACCTTGACACTAGACTTGGTTTTGACCTTAGAGGAATTATGTAGCTTTTTCACTGTGGCTGGTTTGTCTCCTAAAGGGAACGATATTTGCATGGCTAGCACTTAAAGTTGGCATACTGGTGCACTATTATTTATTTTTTTTTAAGTTCTTTGCATTTGCAGAGGCAAAACTAGGGTAAACGCTCTGTTTCTCTCTGTAATTGCTGCTCATGTTCTCCCTTTCACATCCTCTAATAGAATTTGAAGCTGAAGAGACCACGGTGGTCATCTAATTTGACCTCCTTTGTAACACACCAGGATCTTTGCTATTGATTCCTGCGTCGGTCCCTGACTTGTGGTTAGACTAAAGGAGGTATTTTACACGTACTCTATTCAAAGCATCGTGATGCTCGGGCGTTAACTCATGGCTCTGGTGCAGCAGTCGGATAACTCACTTTTAAAAAAGGTTCGTGTGTGTACAAACATCATTTCACATCTAATATACCAAATGGCTTTCCTTCAGGTTCCGACACTTTCAAGGGAGGTTAAATTTTGTCTTGAGTTCTGGTTGTTTTCTCTTGTCCCCCTCATCAGCTGCAAAATTCCCCATAGCATCCACAGAGGTGGGAAGGCTAGAAATGAGCCTCATGTGAGTGAACTGAGAAACATGCGCTAAAAAGTGGCATCTCTTCTCTCGTGTCCGTGTTGCTGCTCAGGAGAAGGCACTTGCACAAGTGTCCACAAGACACAAGTGTCTACACCAGGTGCTCAGATGCTTTCAAGCTTCTTCCTCTGAGGTGTTGGGAAAACAGAACAGACAGGAATGTTTCATGGGCTTTTGTGGTCTGTTTTCTTAACAGCCTGGCTGCTGAGAAGAAGAAAAGAAAACATACATCACCCCGTCGTAATTTAACAAAGACAGGAAAAAAAGTAGCCTTCCCCACCTGGGTTCACCCAGGAGCTTGACGCCAGGGGTATACAAGCCCGATCGTGTTTCTAAAAGGGAATTATCCCAGATTAGAGTGAAGGCAATGGCGGTGTTTGCCCTTCCTGGTGACATGTGGCCTCACACTCAAATGTCCAGGCCCTCCCGTCGGACCGGACAGCTGCTCCGAGCTGTCCTCAGACTGGCTGGCGGCCAGGCGAGAGCCTGCAGGAATGCAGCCCGAGGCACCTGCTCCAAACCCCGCTGAAACAGCAGGGGAAGGGAACGGCTAATATGGGCCCCCTTAATCCTAGGTGCTGCCCTGCCTGTTCCCGATCGGATACCATGACTGGAAAGCAAAACAAAGGGCCGCCGCGAGGGGCGGCGCTGCAGAGTCCGATTGCAAATTGATATGGCTGCAGATCCCCATCCTTTCACCTGTGGCATTGACTGCAGACGCTGGGGGTAGAGGGGGATGCCGGCCACCGAGCTCTGCTTCCCAGCTTGCTTTGAGGAGGGGTAGTGGCCTCAACCCATCTTTGGAGGGAGTTTGGGAGTGTGGGGAATGACTGGTCCCTACAAACCAAGTTTTTTCTTTGCCCTGGTGAGAATCCTCTTGCGCAGCTCTCAGGGTAGGACGTTAGGTTTTCTTTGGTGCCGGTAGGAGAGAACTAATCTCAGAGAAGGCGCGTGTTTAGTGGGAGATCATCCCTGGAGGGGTTCAAGGCCAGGTTGGACGGGGCTTGGAGCAACCTGGGCTGGTGGGAGGTGTCCCTGCCCAGGGCAGGGGGTGGCACTGGGTGATCTTTAAGGTCCCTTCCAACCTAAACCATTTTGTGATGCCAGAAGAAACTCTCTCTGGGCCTGAGAGCCGCTTGAAAGCAGTTTTCAAAAAAATTTGCCTCCGTTCAGTTGCTGCCTTGGAAAGGTGCATTACTGTGGTTGCTCCTTGGGCTCAGCCCATAAACGCCTAATGGTTAGAGCCCTCACTCAGGGACTGAGGAGTTGTGATTTGATGCCTTCCCAGGCGGGTGGAGCTCCGAGTCTTCTCCGAGTGCCTTAGCATAAGCCAAGCAGCTCCCTGGGGGATAGCAGGATTTTCTTGTGGCCTGAACTGGGATGAAAAACTAGAATTTTGTTCGATCAGGCTTTTTTTTTTTTTTTAAAAAAAAAAAAAAGTCAATGTATTCCTGAGCTACTGAGTTTTGATAGTATTGTGAAATTTCATTTGAGTGTAGTCAAAATATTTAGGTTTTATATGGTTTAAAAAAAATAAATAAATTGGATTTCATTCTTCCTGTGTACTTGACTTGCTGCGATATCAAAGTCCAGACGAGGCGTTTTGAGTTTACCAGAGCAAAATGCTTTGGTGATTTCCCATGGAAAAATGAAGTGAATTTACAGTCTCGCGAAGTGGCTTAATGAAATTGAACCATCCCTTTCTTAGAAGAGAAAATAAGCTCTGGGGAAATCCTTCAAGCAGCCCTAGTGAAAGTGGCTGGTACAAAGCCCTGTCGCATATTGAGAGCAGACAAAAAATGTGGAGAGCACCCCATGTGTCGGCAGTCTCTGGCTTAGCTGCAGGATTCACGGGTGTTAGTCGTTAACAGCAGCAGAGAGAAACATTTCAGGCAGAGGTCTGGTCGCGCAGCCTGGCTGTGTCACTTGAAATGACAAAGGGACCTTTGCGATACGGACGTGACGTGACTGGTTGGTCGGTCCAACTTCGGAGGTCTCTCACTAAATAAACACGTTGGCAGCATGGGGTTTGGCGTATGAAGAAAAGGTAGCCCAAATGTTTTGATCCCATCGTCTTGGGTGGTTAGGCATGATGTCCTTCCTTGCTGTTTTGTGTCATTGGTTACCAAACCTGGACAGAAAGTACATAGAAATGGTGTCTTTTTCTCCCGTGTATGAGTAAGAGAGCATTTGATCTTAAAGACAGAAGCAGTAATTGACTTCGTTTAAAAATTAACTAAATATAATGCTTTCTGAAAAGAAAAAAAGTTATTAAGAAAGTTGTCAATCAGAGAGTTGATGCCTTTTTTAATACAGTCTGAAAGTGTTATAATTTTAACACCCCAAAGGCCAAAGCGAATTATCAAGCTGAAATTAGAGATTAGCGATTTTCAATTTCTCTCCCATCTCTTTACGTTTCATCTTCCACCTTCTGTTGCGAAAGACAAAAAAAAAAAAAAAAAAAAAAGGAAAAAAAAAAAAGTAGCATTTGGCACGAGAGGGAAATGCAGCAGTCTGGATGCATTGGTCTCCTGCGCTTAGAGCTAGATGCTGACCCCATGACTGCCCAGGGCGACGTAGGCTGATTAGAGCTTTGATACAGCAGTGCGTTTTCCAGGAGGAAGCAGCTGAGAGACAGCCAGCGTGCAGGATTGCCTGCAGCCAAGTATTCAAGGGCCCCGAGGCTTAGCTTGTTTAGAAAATCACCTGCCCCACTGTAACTTGAAGCCCCTGTTTAGGTGCCACTGAGTCAAAAGGGTGGAGCGTGTGCTTTATGGTATACGCGTGCTGCAGTGTAAAAATGTTTTCCAGTCTTGGGTAACTGGATTTTTATTGCTAAGGGCTGGGCTTGCAGAGGTGTTGGAGATCTGGACCCGATTAAAAAATCATATTGTAGGTGGAATTCAGGCTCCTAAATATAAAGTTGCCATCCTGAAAACCCCCTTTAGTTGGAGTCTGACCTCAGGGGCTTCTAAATTTTAGTCTGCGATTATAACGTTCCCACAGAGCCTGAAAGCGGTCCTTCTGCCTGTGCAGCAAAACCCCCGGGGTGGAAGGGCCCTGCAGCTGAAAGGCTGCCACGCACGTAAGCTGGGACAAGATCCACAAATTCCAAGCTCTGGTTCCCAGAGGACTTAATCTACGAGACATTTGTTCGGTAGGTCTAACCCACAAGAAAGGGAGTGGGCTCTGCACGACAGACCACAGTAGCTGGGTGTTCCTTCAAAAGGCAGTTGCGCACAGAAGAGCTCTGCCCTTGGACGTGCAATTCCTGGTTTCTGGCCCATTTGTTTGGGGCATTTCCAGTTGAAGTTTCATATTTCTCCTGAGAAGATTAGACCGTCATAATCCTTTCCGAGGATACAGGAGTATCTTAGCTCTCAGATTGTAGTCTTATGGTGGAAAGAGGCCTCCTCTTGTCCAGCTGAAAATATCTCATACAGAAAATAAGGAGAGAGACAGCAAGGAAAGCTCCTCTAACATACCTGGAAGGGGAATGACTTGGTCCTGGCCCCATCTAGCAGAACTGGTCTTAGGGAAGGAGGCTGGCCCATGCCCCTTCCAAGTAAATGCCCCCATTCCTTGGCTGGAAGACCCTGCTAATGGGATCACTCAACATCAGGGTCTGAGTCTTTTCTGCGTGGCAGCTCTGCTGCAGTGGGAGAGGTGGAAAGGGCTAATCCAGGCACCGCCAGGGAGGACCAGGGAAGCGCTCTGACTGGCATCAGTTGAATTGTAACAAAGTGGTGAGCAGCTGTGTGCGTTCAGGCACTGTAGTACGCTTTCTAAATCATGTTCTTTTAGACACTTAGGGGCTCTGGCAAGCAGGACTCCAGCATTTGAAATCTTTTCCCGTGAGAGATGAGACTGATAGTGTAAAACGATGCTCTGGGTGGTTATTGCCTTTGTGTTCCGGTCTTTCCTCCATACGCAAGAGACGTGTATTATCTGGGGGAAGGAAGGGTTCAGAGTAATTGAAACAGCAAGAGTATTCCTCATGAACTTGGGGCTAGAGAGGGGTATGAGATTCTCTGTAGTGACAACGTTATGCTCCCACCGTAATCCACTAAAGCAGTCTTCATTTCCCTGGTGTAGGAAGGTTCTCTTCTCTTATTGCATTTAGCTCAAAATCAGAGCTCTCAAGCTGTTTTATGCTGGGCAGCGTTCATGCCTTGTGTTGTCATAATAAATGCCCCAGATCCATCATAAAAGCAGTTCTTTTGACACTGAGGCCGATTGGAAACTGCAGGAGAGGTGTGGGGCAGTAATGGAGATTTATTTCTTTTGCAAAGGAATTGGATTATAATCTTCTGGAGAGTTATTTTACCTTTCCCCTGCCCAGTCGAGTCAAACCAGTTACTGACATTCATTGTATTAAATATATCAAGGCAGAGAGGAAGACAGCCCTGCCATCTCTTTGGGAGCGTTGGCTCCTGTTGGTAGAAGCGGGCATTTCCGATAATTTGCAGTGTCTGTCCAGCAGCCCAGCCTCAGGATGGCAGTTATCCAAAAACCACACCATTCACACGTTTTTGACCTCCATGAGGACATTACGTTTTAACGGACCTTGTTTTACTGTGATAGTACTTGCTCATTTCTAATCCAGCTCCATCATTTCTGGGCCTTTATATGTTTCAGAGTGAAACAGGTTATAAAATTCTTTCAAGGATATTTTTTATTGTGTTTTAAGACAAGTGGCCCTTCCTTTTTACTGTTTGTCAGACAACTACAAAAATAAATAGGTCATAATAGATAGTAACTTCTCTGTTGGCACTCAGGAATTTGTTAGTGGAAGGAACTCAGATCCTTCTGCTGTTGGTCTCTACATGGTGAGATAGCTCTGGTTTGCAGCATCGGTGAATGATTTATTGATGCAGTGCTGCCTCTCAACTGACTGTTCCTTACCATACGCCCACACTTTAATGGACAAGGCTGAGGTTTGCTGGAGATCATTTAGTCTGTTTAATTGAAGCATCTGGTAGCCCACTGGCGTAGAATAAATCATAGTATGGTTTGGGTTGGAAGGGACCTTAAAGATCATCCAGTTCCAACCCCCTCCTTGGGCAGGGACACCTCCCACCAGCCAGGTTGCTCAAAGCTGCATCCAACCTGGCCTTGAACCCCTCCAGGGATGGGGCAGCCACAGCTTCTCTGGGCAACCTGGGCCAGGGGCTCACCACCCTCACAGCAAAGAATTTCTTCCTAATATCTAACCTAACTCTCCCTTCTTTCAGTTTAAAACCGTTACCCCTCATCTTATCGCTCCCCTCCCTGATCCAGAGTCCCTCCCCAGCTTTCCTGTAGGCCCCCTTCAGGGACTGGAAGGCAGCTATAAGGTCTCCCCGGAGCCCTCTCTCCTCCAGGCTGAACCCCCCCAGCTCTCTCAGCCTGTCCTCACAGCAGAGGGGCTCCAGCCCTCGGATCGTCTTCGTGGCCCTCCTCTGGACCCATTCCAACAGGTCCGTGTCCTTCCTGTGCTGAGGACTCCAAAGCTGGATTTGCGCAAAAGCTCCAAAGCATGACCCACCTCTGCCAAAATCCTTTTTTTTTTTTCTCAGCCATTTCTACCCCTGTCTCATCTAGGTGTGTCCAAATACCTGTCACAGCTTGGCTCTAGGCCTGTTGGGTGTACCCCCGTTGACCGGATTTGGTGGCGGTGGGATGTTGAACCCCCGGGTCTGCCCGGGAGCGGCCGGTCCCCGCGCTCTGTCCGTGGTGCTGAACCCGCCGCCGGCGGGACGCTCCCCCGCCACCTCCGGGCTCCGCTCTCTGCCCCGGGAAGCTTCAGGCAAGCCAGCTGCCAAAGGGTTATTTGTAGCAGTTTTGGGGATAACTGGCCCTCTCGGTTCGCAGTGCATTCTGGTACGAGGTACACAGTTATGGGCAGCGCTGGCAGAGACCCTGCAGTATGGAATGGGGGTGTGGGTGTATTACTCTGTGTGTCTCCTTGGTCTTTAGAGGTGACTTCATCGAGCGAGGAAAAGAGAAACCCAAGGTTTCAACTACTGGTGTTGCTCAGGGCTAAGTCTATGAAACAGGTTTGTTCTGTTTAAGAAAATACAGAGGTTTAGGGTTTCCGGCTATCATCTCTCAGTAGCACTCAAGCATTGAGAAAAAGGGAAGAAAATACACTTAGGTAAGTGTGGGAGCCAACAGCTTAGAGTGTGAGTTTGTGATCTAAATATTTCCACTGAATAACTACTGAGTGTCTGCATAAGGGAAGGCAAGTGCAGGAGACAGGAAGTGTGGGTCACTGCCTGCTCAAGTATGAGACTCAACTGCAATGAATGAACTATTTGTTAAATTGGTTTGCCATGCTAAATGCTTGGATTAATTTTTTGACAAGTCGGGTGTGTAGTTTGAGGCATATTTGAAACCTTCGAGTTCAGTTGTGTTGTAGGACAGAGGTAATCTGGGGCAGAAAAACGCGTAGATGTTCTGCAGCTACAGACAGGACTTTATTATTGTAATCAAGTGCTTTCTTTATCGGGGATTTATGCAAAAGCTGACGATAGCAGGAGTGTTGTGCAATCCAGAGAGAACTGGTGCATACACTGGTGAGCTCTTTATTCAAGGGACTGTGTTTTGCCAGCAACCCTGAGTAAACAGCAGCTGGTTACTGCAGTAGCATGGTGAAGGTGGGTAGAGGCAAGAGGACTCCCACTTTGAAGTTCAGAGATCTCTTCAGTGGAGCAATGGATAAGCATGGTGAGAGAGGACAAGAAACTCATGCCTTATGGGGTTCACAGCCTTTTAGCTTCATGGTTCCTGAACCCATGCAGATGTAATCAAGAAGTCAAAATGTCTTTCCCACTGCTCAGTATTGGAAGGAGCTCAACATTGGCAGTGCCAGTCTGGGACCTCCTCTGGCAATAAATATAAGCTGGCACATAGTCATGAAACGTTTGCAACAAGTTTCAGTTTGTTTGTTTTAATTAAATATTAAAGGATCATTTTAAGATGGTTCAAAGCATCTGGAGTCTCACATGCTACTTTGTGCACACGACCTCAACACGAGTCCCTTCAGTCCTGCAGACCTTGTGCTGCTTTGAGCTCCTGATTGGAGTCGCTCCAGCACTCAGGTTTATTCCTCGGTCATGCAAAGAGAAATGGTCAGCTCCTACTTAGGAACGTAGCTGCCTTACTGTCTTTCTACAGGGGATGGAGATTGGTCCCTCTGAGTTCCTGTCTATCTATGGATCTCAGTTACTCTCTGAAGGTGCTTTTCTCCATTAGACAAGAAAATGATCACAGGGTGAACTGACTGCTAGCCTACGCATCTTGTGCAAGGCCTTTCAGTGGGTAGGATGAACGTAGACCCTCTATATCATCACCCAGAGCTCATGTGAACAACCTGTTCGAGAATATTGTTGAGAATATGCATTTCCAAAAGATGGTGATGGAAGCTGGGGAAGGTTCCTCAAAGCTGTCATCATACATTTGTGAGAACCATCAGCTTAGCAAAAAAAAAAAATCAACCTGATGATGACCAGAATATAGAATCAGCTTACAGAAAGTCCAGAATTGGACCTTTTAAGCTCCAATTCAAATAATTCCACTTCAGACCTAATATAGTCTCTGTGTCTTTAGAGTATATATAATGCTAGTTTCCATACCAGGGTTGACTAATCCCTTGGCTCTCAAGTACCTCTGTAAATAGTGCCTGCACTGTGTCCATTGTCTTCTTGAGAAATAGCTACTGCCACTCTCTTTATAATCTCTTACCTGTATTTTGTCTGAACTTGAACCAATCAAACCAAGCTCTCTTTATTTAAGTGCATAAGGAGCCCCATCGACAAACTTAGCAGCATCCACAGGGGATTTTTAATGCTTTTGGGGGGTCATTCAGACTCTAGTAATGTTACAAGGGTAACAGGCATTCGTTCTTGCCCTGCATTTCAGCAATTATAGCAGGTACTCACATGGTTATTAAGCTGTCTAGTAGTCCTCAATTTTTACACATCGGCAGCTGAAAGGTCTGTGCGAGATCAGCCAACCTTGGATAACAGGGTGGTATACACAAATCAAAATCTTGGCAAATAAGGATGGAGGCTGTTATTTTCTAGCGAGTTTACTCCCCGTGGTAAATCCTAGTTGTGGGGCCAAATGTGGAAAGGGAAGGGTTTTGCACAAGATTTGGAAGGCTGCCAGGAGATCTCACCGTGTGGGAGATTCACCTCTGCCCAGCAAATACTGTGAAACAGTTTTAGCTGCTTAAGAAGCAAAAGGAGCAATACGGACGGAAACTTCCTCAGTCAGAAGTGTGGAAACAGCGACCACCTTCACTCGGAAGAGAGTTAATTGGGAAGCAGAGAATAATCCTGCGCTCTGTATTAAGTACCATCCTAATCCACAAGCGGTCTCTTCTGGATCTCTACAAGATGACTTGTGGAGTTCAGTGCAGCTCTGAAGACGCAGATATTCATTCATAATTTATTATTCCCCCAGCTCTGTATTTCAGAGTGACCACAACGCAGGAGGTACTTGAGATGCCTTTTTGCATTCACGTGCATGTGAAGAGCAGCGCCTGAATGTTGTCCTACATTTAGGTTGTGCAAATTCGTCGTCGTTGACAAACTTGTAGAAGCTAAAGCCATAAGAAGCAGTTACAACACCTAACCACATCACACTTCTCATGTCATAGCCCCCAGGTACCTTGGTATGAACAGACTAGTGAGAAGTGACCTGTCCTCCCATAAGAACGTTTGGTACTAAACAAAAAAATATTCTGCAACTGGGTGGGAAGTCCAAAATCACAATCCAAAACATCTGAAAACAAAATGTTTTAATTTTTATCGATAGGCAAAACAATTTCAAACTGAATGCTTTAAACTACTGTAACTGAAAATGTAAGTTGTTTGAAACAGTGAATTTCTGTTTTAAAAAGTCAATGCATCATTTTAGCAGTTTTGAAACTTTCTTTTTAGCAAGAAAGGTATCGAAACTCATCATTTCCCATGAAAAGTTCAGGTTTGATGATCACATTTTCCAAATAAATAAAAAAAAAAAAGAGCTGATGGCAAATGAAGGCAACACTTACATATGTCGTAGACCCAAGGCCAAACAGGAAGCCTGTAGAGAAATGAAGCTTAAAACAAACGTGTAAGAATTTCAGATTTCCTAAAGTGCTTTTCACAGTGAATACTTGATATTTTTGTCTGTGTTGGCAGTGTTATGACAAACCCCCTTTCTGTGGTGTGCTTGGAGTGGAACTGCGGTGCTCTAGGGCAGGTTTTTCCTCTTTCCCAGGGTGGGTAGTGCCGTCCCGGCAGCAGAGCTGACGTCTGCCCATCGTCTTGTGCAAACACAGCGGAAACTTGCTTTGCTCCTCCTTGATCGCCAGCGGGCACTAAGGTGTGGTGGACCCCAGACACTCAGAGGAGGTTGGGAGGACGTAGAGAGTCCCTGTTGAACCATACGTATTCCAGCACAATTTTAACTGTACTGGCACTGCGAAACCACTACAAGTTTCTACAAAGAAAGCAGAAAGTTAGCCACCGCTGGCTAACATGGAAACCAGAGCAGTTTTGAGGGGGAGAGGCAAGGGGTTCCTAAAAGGTGAGCGGTACGGAGGTGTGTATAGGGGCTGGCTGAGTTTAGTTTCATTCACTGAGTGCATTTGCTAATTAGTTTTCGTTAGTCTCTTACTAAATGAGCCTAAGCCCGGTTGGAGCTGGTCTGCGGCGCTATAAGGGGCGCATGCTTGCCGGAGGTGCTTGGAGTGACTCGTGATGGTACCCTTGTGGGTGATAAATCTAAACTGCGGGGAAAACATTTGTATTACGCCGGCCTTCTAACGGTGCTGTGAATTGCGTCCCCTCGCAGTCCCGCCCCGAACGCTCAGACGGCCACTGAAGGAGAGGTCTTTTTATGAAAAAAAAGAAAAAAAAAAAAACATGATTAAGCAGCCAATTTACCAAAAAACCATACGTAAAATACTGCCTCTCCAAAGCTAATAGTCCTGTTTGTTATGTCAGAAGCAGCTAATAATGGCCATATTTGTTTGAGTCATAAAACCTCTTTTGCTGGTGCATGATAATAGAGTGTGTTACATGTTCAATTAACCAAACTAATCAAATGCGCTCAGAAGAAATACGACGGAAACAAAGACTTGATCTCTGCTATTCTTTGTTGGGCGCAGCAGTTGTTTTTCATGTGCTTTCCTGGTAGTCCTTGGAGCAGATTTACCAGTGATAGGCTAACAAATCCTTGACCGATTAAAAAAGGCAGGTTTGGTGCTCAAATAAGTAGGAAGGGCTCCCCCAGGACAGCTCGCAACCGTATTGACCCTACCCTGTCACTGTGAGGTACAACGTAGAGGACCGACTTGTCTCCTTCTTGGCAGCGTATTGACCTTGTGTACAGAGAAATCAGGCAAGTCAAATCAAGCGAGAGCTAAACCCAAAGCCTGGGTTGGGAGTGGAGGAGAGGTGATGTCCAAGCACCATGGCACAAGAAAAACTCAGGAGACGAGGATGGGGCCTCGATGCTCTGCCTCCAAAGGCCTTATTCCCCTTATTGAACCATATCCCGTGCCTACTTCTGACAAAGAGGTCCACCAACAGATGGGCTCCTCAGGACTTGCCCAGATGTTTCCACCAAGGCAGTCTGAGCCTGGCTCAGTGGAGTATGGCACCTGCAAAGGCAGGCACAGCAGATACTGGGAAGCAGGAGAGAGATGATGATACGCACAGCCCGAATTAGTTCTCTGGTGTGCAGCGGCTCTGAGGTAGTCTCTAAAGGCAGAAATACACACATTTTTTTGTGGGCAGAGCTGAGCAGCTTTATCAGGGTGGCACAGGCCTGGCGAGTACCAGTTCCACGGACAACAACAGTCTCAGCCATAGAAAAAAGGCCAAGCCGCGTCGAGGGAGATGAGATCATGTTTTTGCAGATTATCTTGTAATGAAGTGACCAGTTCCCTGCGCTGGGAAGTGAAGCGGTCCCGGAGACGGTCTTGTGCAAGTCTATGAACGCACAGCTTCGCCTCTCCTGTGTTTGAACATCTGAGGGATCTCCAGAGTTGACTGAGAACGGGAGAGCTGATTATCAGTAGGCTTATATTTGTTATGCAGTGAGAAATTTTATGGGTCTGCAAATAGAAAAAGGTTTAAAACCACTGCTCTAGATCAAAAGTGCTTCTCAAGAAGTTTCTTTTTCCTGCCACTAAGTGGCTCCAGATGTTGAAATATTCAACAAAATTGCTTTTCTCACTCTTTTTTTTTTTTTGACACACTGAGTTTCACATAGTCAATCTGTAGCAAAGAAATCCCAATGCTTTCCCCCCACTGAAAACCACCCAATTGCAACATTAAATATTAACCGAGAGAAGAGCTCGATTTGTAGCTTGAAGTCTGTTTTGATTTTTTTTTTTTAAATTGCTTTCTTTTTTCCTAAAACATGAGTTTCCCCTACACGCGAGGGACAAGGAAGTTTCTCTGAGAGGGGGTGCTGTGCTTTGGGAAGTGGAGCTCTGGCTCTTTATTTACTTGCAGTGAGGGACGGGGCTCATTGAAATGCTGGTGGCCCACAGAAATGCCCCAACTTCTGCCTTTACTCCATCCCGCTGTGTCCTCTTTCTAGCGCTGTACTTCTTCCCTATTCCTTTGGTCCAGGGAGGGTGCCAATACCCATCCGGGAGTATAAAAGGATGGCTGTTGGGTGACAGACGTGGGACAAAGGCTGGTTGAGATCCACCACCCCCCAGTGCAAATTCAGGCACAGTGGGAAGAACAGATGGTCACCACGCAGAAATGCTGCTTCCTCTCTAGGGTGCTGGGAAGCGCAGTCAACACAGCTGTAATGAGGATTATTTGTGCCCGGATGGCTGCATCCTTCTTTTCTGTTTGGAAGTAGATCCAAACTACGTAAACCCCTGAAATAACATTCATGCATATACATAAATATGTATTAGGTATGGATATGTTCCTCTGAGTCCTCTGAAAAGTCCTACTTGGTCAGTGCTTGAAAACCTTTTTTACTACAGAAAGTCCCTCCAAAAGTCGGATGTTTCATTCCTGCTCCGCTGAAGCACAACTCTCCCAGCTGCCACCAACTGCATGTTATTTCATTTTTCCTCCCCCCAGAATAAAGCTGCCCTGAAAGCACCACTTCCACGAATCATTTCTTTTGCCAACAACTGGTATTTTTCTTTTTATTTGGGAAATTTGCCCCCAGGCCTGTTCCCAATAGCTCCAGCTTCTTGGTTTTGCTCTCCAATGAACAGGGATATTTTGGGGGCTTGGCTGTGGGGTCCATCCACTTTTGTCCAGGCAGATTTTACACTATTGCCTGTCCAGCACCCTGCAGTGATTTTGGGAAGAAGAGGCTCCAATACTGCTATGGTCTACAGGCAAAGACCCCACACAGCTCTGGAAGACAGAGAAGCACAGCTGTCCCAAGGCCTTCTTGCAAATGTTCTTGCTCCGCTAGCACCCCACTTGGCTTTTGAATCCAGCCTGTGTCCCAGTTGCATTGTGTTTGGTTCCTTGTGGTGGGTGTCAGGGCTGGCAAGTGCTCTCCTGCGCCCCACAGCTCTTGCCCTTTGCCACCATGGCGAGCTGAGCACAGCACAAAGAGGAGGAAGCAGAAAGGAAGGGGAGTTCCCGGTATTAAATATTTAGCAGCCAAGCCCTCGTGTTTTTCTATAGAGCAGAAGATCTTTTCATTTGTTCTGTTTGACTGTTTGTGCCTTTAGTATCTGCCAGGCTCTCTGGAGAGCAGCATTAAGCGTGTTGCCTGGGGCAAACTTTGATGGACAAATCTTTCTTTCTTTCTTTTGCTGTGCCATTAGAAAGGCCCAAATCTGTGTATCTTCGTGTAAGGCAAGCCTGCCCGGAGCTTAGAGTGATGAATCAGACCATCACGGTGTGAATGTACGTGGGGTTTGGACCTTGTAACCTCACTCAGAAGCATTCGGACAGAGCTGGTGAATCACAGCTCTGAAACTGGAGAGCTGTCAGGTTGGTGTGGCTGGGATGGACGGGCACGGAGCATCCTGGCCGCAGGAACGGCCCGTGGGTTTCCCTGCCCTGCTGTTACCGTCCTGTGGGCACAGAGGCTGTGTGCGAAACAGCGGGAAAGGGATTCTTGATAAAGCATTTGAAGGGCTGCGTCTGTATGTTTGTGGGCTACAATTAGGACAGTCGCCAGGGCAACTGAGGCTCTTGCTTAGAAGAGGCGGGTAGAGCACTGCGGCTTTGGCGGTCCATGAAGCTCCAACCTGGGTCAAAGCCCAGCTAGGTTTCCTCCACACTAGCTGCCACAGAGCAAAAAGAGCCTTTGAAGGCCAGCACAGGTAGTCCAGTGCACCTAGATGTCTTAATCCTCTTTTTCTAATAAGCTTTGAGCCATCTGAGGTCCCAACCGAGCCTTCCCTGATGAAGCAGAACAAGTCCTACTTCTTCTTGAAACCAGGAGAAAATATGCCATGGGGTGTGCAGTGGAAGCAGGATCAGGCCTTGATTTTTCCAAGTCAGACAAGTCAAGTCGTTTGGGCCGAGTTGTGTTTCTTCTCAGCAGACTCCAGCCTTTGGGGCCCTGTGTCCCAGCTCCTCAGTCCTTGGGTTGCTGCTCTGAAGGATTTGAACCAGCCAGGGAAATACATATCATTCTTTTGTGAGCCGTATCTCTCAATAAAAGGAACAGAGGGATGGGGAATTCAGTGAGGGGGAAAAAAAAAGGAAATATTTTTACAGAAGATGTTTAATTTTAGGTGTTAAGCAATAACAGTAACTTCAAAACATTTGCAGGAAAGTTATTACTCAGTTGAAAAGCTGTTTTCCTCAATCACAAATACTTCATGTAATTCCAACCAGCTCTCTCCCTCTGAGCCAGAAAAGAAGCCGGGAGAAATAATATTTTCCAGCTGGAATAATTGTTGTTGTTGTTTATTCTGCGCTTTCCCAGCTCCCATGGGAACAGCGGAAAAGCTCTAAGGCTGGACTTTCTTCTGCACCTTCGAAGTCTGTGCCCCAGGTGTGGAGTGGGGCTGGGAGCAAGAGGAGATGCTGCTTGGATCCCAGCGACTCCCAAGCATTTACCACCGCCTGGGCCAGCTGCCTGCCTGTGGCACCAAAACAGCAGCGATAGCGGGCTCTTCTGCTCCCCACGCTGAAAGAGGATTTAGAAAAGAGGGAGAAGGTGCAGAGAAGGAAGGACAGGCTCACTTCCCAATTTCAGATGAGACTGTAGATGTCAAGGAGCGTAGGTGGTGTAGAAGAAGGTGGATAGCGAAGCATTATGTTCTTACAATTTACTGTCTAGTGATGAAATCATCCGTCAGCAGGTTTAAAAAAATCACAAGGAAACAATTTTTCTTCCCTCTGCAATTAAACTGTGGAACGCCCAGCTTCTGGATCTTGGGGAGGCCAAAGCTAAAAAGGAGCGAAAAAAGGAGAGGACGAATTAATGAGAGGCAGCTCAATCGGGAGCTGCTAATGCAGAGGTCTGGTTCAGGTGCAAGTCCCAAACTGCCAGCTGCTACACATATCTTGCCTTACGCTTGCTTTGTTTCTCATACGTTTTCCCAAGGTAGCTCCTAAGGATCGCCGTAGGAAACGCGACCGTAGTGGGATGGATTTGTGTTCTTCCCTCAGACGCCAGTTCCTGCATTGTTTAAGGGAAATCATGCTGCAGGTTAAATACCAGGTTTTGGAAAGCATTTCTAATCCAGCTAGTCCATATCTAACAATAACTTGATGAAGTCAGGGGGTTTATCCTCACAGAAGAGCTTAGGAAAATCCTATATTCGCATAGGGTCTTCTTCCCCTTGGGGAACTCAGTCATTTTCACTCTGAAAACCGTATCGCCACATCCTCGGACCAGACTTTCATCGTGAGTCCCTGCAGATCCTGACCTGGAATCAGCCCATGATGAACGTGATGCTGCCATGCAAGTTTTGTGTGTGCATTGCGGCGATGTTCCCTGTATGAAAACAAGGAGTTATTCAGCTGGAAAACACACAGGAAAGTAAAAACTGTGGCTCTGGATGAAGTCCTTGACACCAAACTCTCAAGGGTTCTTAGAGTATTACGACAGAGGCACTGGCACATAGTTTGAAGCCCTAATAAGCCTTTTTTTGTTTTTCTTTTTTTTTCCCTCCTACAAGATTAAAACAACCGAAACAAAACCACAAACTAGCTTTAAGAAGTGAGAAAACAAAAGAATTTTGTCTGGGCAAAAAAGTGTTTGTTTGTATGCCAAGCCCTCTCCCACGGTGATCACTGCAGGGCGGTTCAGGCTGAGATCCGTTGGAGATGCTAAAGCTGGTCCTTCACTGCAGGATGGTGAATGATAAAAGGGACGTACATGCAAGGTGTATTTTGTTTTGTTCCTCTTGCTTAAAACTAAGCATCCCTTGGTGTAAAGCTAGCTTGTCAGCTGTTCCCCACCAGCTGCGAGGGAAAAGCCATGGGGCTGGCTTGACCAGTTGGGTCGCTCTTGCCCCAGTCTGGCCTGGAAGGACCATGCAGCTCTGCCCTGGGAGAGGAAAGGGGTGAGACATGCTCCTTTAGGAGGTGTGCACAGGAAAGGGATGGAGTTGGGGCTCTCTCCATCCAATGTAGGTCCCAGCCTTGGGGTTGCTCACGCCTAACCCCCTCTCAGTCGGAGCAGGAGGAGAGTTTTCCACCAGCAGAAGACATCTCTTGCTGAATGCCCTCTCTGAGGCAGCAGCCTCCATGCTGGGGATGGGGATTCGCTCCTTACAGGACAGGGTGGCAGATATGACACGAGTTTCGTGCTGAGCAGATGTCAGACGTGGCTGGGGTTTATGGAGAGAGGACCACGCGGTCAGTAAAAGGGGGCTGACGTGTGGCAGCCGAGAAAGGTCAAATGAGGATTCTTGCACTGAGGTTTCCCTTCCTTCCAGGGGCCTCTGTGCATCGGCGTTACCTTTAAACAAACAACCACCGCCGTTTCGCTAGTGGTGCGTGTGGATAGATCTCTAGAAGTTTGGTGCCTTTTAACAGTTAAAGAAAAAAGAAGGAAACATTAAAGCTTCTTTTCCCACCTTGAAACCTGAACAAACCTGCCTGCTCCGAACCAGAGAGGCGTGCGTCGCTAATATCTAGGGGGAAAAGCCTTGCTGTTTCTCTTTGACGTTTTGCCCTGCAGAACTGGGAATTGATCTTGTGCCATGAAAAGCAGGGAGTTTGCCCATTCACTTCAGAAGGAGCTGGTTCGGGCCCCGAACCTCCCGATGACGGGAGGGAGTGGATGAATCTCCTGCAAAAACATCTTTGCTCTGACCTGTTTGGTGGGTGTCTGGGTACAGGGGAATTAGTAACGCGGGGTTTGCAACACCTGGACTGAATAACCTGTCCGCTTTGCTCAAGCTTTCCTTATAACTACAATCTTCTTCATAGCGTCTTTTAGGATACCCGGATAGACTTTGTTAGATTCTTGTCTCCTATCAAAAGAATGGACAAAAAACCCCTAGAGTATTAGCGAAATGTTAGTTTGAATACCTCAAACCTATTTGGGCATTTATTTAAAAAATATTCACACAAAACAGATGTGACCAGCATCCCTAGATAGAAAAGGGATCCCTCTGGGTTTCTAGGAAAGGAAAAAAAAGTGGGCTTGCAAGGTTTCTGACGCAGGAAGATGCCAGTGCGAAAGTGCTTGGGTTGTTTTCCCAGTGCTGCGGGAGTGACCTTGATCAGGACATTTAATCTCTGCGACCTCGCTGGGATGGGAACAGCATGTTCTTACTCCCACGGAGCGGGGAACTGAGGTTAAGAGATTGGTTCGTAAGGAGGCAACGCTCTCCGGAATTTCAGCGTTAGTGCTCTGCCCTCCTGATCTGGTTTTAAATTCAGCTTTTTGCCGAATGACACACTGGTAGGTGGGAAAGGTCAGTGCGGGGGCATTTAGCTGGCTGTCACCGGGTTTGGTTTCCGCCTTCCCGCTCACTGCGGTGGGAGCAAACCCCCAAGTATTGTGCCAAATCTGGGTTCTTTACCCACTGTGCCAAAACCAGTCGGCACACAGAGTTGAGATATTTGTTTTATTCCAGTTCTGCGCAGAAAAGGGCCATAATTCGCAAAGCTAGCATACCTTTTGAGAAATAAGCTGGGTCTTAAAGACCCAGTAGTGACAAAGAAACTACAGTAAAGTAAATGATTGGTCAGTCATTCGTCACTCCTACCTTTACATAGGAAAGCAGAAATTTAATATTCTCCTATCTCAAGACTCCTACTGTCTTTGTTTGAGATCAGTTTGGTGCCACCAAGGTCTGATGCCCCGGGGACGTCTCTTCCCTTCCCCGTCCCTCACTCACCAACTGCACAAGCCCACCTGGTTGCGAAACCCGGAATTGTTGTGACCGTAACCCCAAAAAAGCCAGGCAAGGAGCGGCCCCAACCCGGGCCCAGCCGGCGAACGGGGCTGAAAACCCTGGAAAGATGAAGGCTGAGCGGTGACGGGAAGGGGCGGCGGGGAGCAGCCGGGCCCTCCCCGGCAGAGGGCACTCGGAGCCCGGCGGCCGGAGCGGCGTCGCGGAGCCCCGCGGACCCGGCCAGCGCCCGGCCGAGCCGGGACACAACGCGGGGATGCCGGGGAAGCGTTAATTGCCCGCAGAAACACCGGGGGAATGTTGCTTTAATCCCGGCAAAGATGAGTGCGAATGCGAAGTGCCCGCAGTTTTCCAGCGACCCCTTCCCCTTTCCCCCTTCCATTTTCCTCCTTCCCTCTTCCCTTCTCCCTTCCCTTCCCTCTTCCTTTCCCCCTTCCCCCTTCCCTTCCCTTCCCCCTTCCCTCTTCTTCCTTTCCCCCTTTCCCCTTCCCCCTTCCCTCTTCTTCCTTCCCCCCTTTCCCCTTCCCCCTTCCCTCTTCTTCCTTCCCCCCTTTCCTCTTCTCCCTTCCCTTCCCTTCCCTTCCCTTCCCTTCCCTTCCCTTCCCTTCCCTTCTCTTCTCTCTTCCTTTCCCCCTTTCCTCTTCTCCCTTCCCCCCTTTCCTCTTCTCCCTTCCCTTCCCTTCCCTTCCCTTCCCTTCCCTTCCCTTCCCTTCCCTTCCCTTCCCTTCCCCCTTTCCCGTTCCCCCTTCCCTCTTCTTCCTTCCCCCCTTTCCTCTTCTCCCTTCCCTTCCCTTCCCTTCCCTTCCCTTCCCTTCCCTTCCCTTCCCTTCCCTTCTTTCTCTTTCTCTTTCTCTTTCTCTTTCTCTTTCTCTTTCTCTTTCTCTTTCTTCTCTTTCTCTTTCTCTCTTCCTCCTCCTTTTCCCCTTCTCCCTTCCCTTCCCTTCCTACTGAGGGGTATCAGTCTAAAATGCCCAGCTGGTTATCCTCAGAAGGCAGGATGTTTATGCAAAATTCATCCCGATATACTCGGCTGTCATAATCAGGCTGAACTCAATTCTTTGCAATACTGGCCGCTTCCTGGCTAACTTCGTCCAGGAGAGGATACCCTTGCAATTCTCTGCACTCAAAAGCAGAGCACAGACCTCAGGCAATAACTAACGACGTCCTGCAATACAGAATACGTTGTCACCAAGCGTTTTAAGCCATGCAGAGGGGTTGGCTTGGATTCACCTATTTGCAAGGAAAAGCTGCTTTTTGTTTGTTAGTTTTTATGCCAGCTTTCCACCCCTAGCCTCTCTCCGTATTCTAGCTGCTGAGGTTGTGTGGTTTTGGCAATAAAATACAGTTCCACTCCATCTGGAGCCTTAAGTCTCCCAATTCCCTCTTTATTCCAGATGCAGAGAGGGTGGTAGTTGCAATGAACTTGTGAAGAGTTGGGATAATTTTTGGTTTCGAGAGGTGGAAAAATCACAGAGGACTCCTGGGCTGTCAATCGCTGCTCCTAACGCCTGCAGCATCCTCTGTGCTTGCTTCCAGCGGGAGCTGGGAAAGCCCATAACCATGCAGCAGGATCCCTTGGCTTCCTCCAGCAACTCAACCTGGGATGCTGGATACTCTCTACGCCTCTTCCATCAACTGTCCTGCAGGCTTAGGGGAAAAGCTAGCATGAACTAAACCAGGGATGGGGTAGGAGAGAAGCCCCCCCTTTCCTCTGTACCAGTTTGCCCGACAGCTGAAGCCCTGCACCGTGGCTGGTCCCCAGCAGGTAACACAGAGGTATTTGGAATCTGGGGGATATTTCCTATTAGGTTTGTTTAATAGTTTTGAGGTTGGTTAAATATGGAGTGACAAATTAATTCCAACTTAACTACTTCCCTCTCTGTCTTTCCTGCCTCTTGCGACTCCCCTGTTGCCCCGTTAAATGAGACCAGCTGGCGGGATCAGGTCGGTTTGGCAGCTGCCATGGGTTTGCATGCTGAACCCCGCTGGCGGGTCCATTCTCCTCCGGCTGTTGGCTCTGCACATGCCCATGTGCCATCTTCCCGAGGAGAAGGGGCAGAGGGAAAAATTAATTTACCCAGAGCCAGGGGCAACAGCTCTTGGGGGCACGGTTTACACCGGAGCCCCTTTAAAAGGGTTAATACCTAGAGGTTTATTAAAATGTGGCTATTGAGACCAGCAAGTCACCAGCTGCTGGTACCCACCTGTAACCTCCCAGTGGGCGCGCTTACCCCTGCACAGCCCACCCCAGGGTCCACTTGCCATCAGCCCTTAACCCTCTAGAAGCTGGGTGTTTATTACCCAACGTGCACTGTGTGGGTGCCCCCACTCCCCGCAGCACCTGGGGTCCCTTTGCTTGTGAATCACAGCCAAGAGCAGGGGGTTCGGGGGCTGGACACGGGTAGACCCTCGGGCTCTCCTTGGGCAGGACAGGAGTGGAGTGCAGGAAGGGGCACCAGGGAGTCTCCCCCCCTTCCTGAGTATGTATCTCCCAAGAGGATATTCACGTTACCTACCTAAAGGTCTAAAATTCAGGTTTTCTGAATCCACGCGCTCCATATGTAGCTGAAGATAGAGGTGCCTTTAGCTCCTCGGTAGCTGTAAAAGGAGCTAAAGATCTAAACGCAGCCCCACGCTTGGGGATGCTTCTTTGGCCTGAAAATGAGCCCTGGAGCACAGTAGTGGCAGGTCGGTATGGAGGTGTGTACATCTGCGTCTTGGGGGGGCGGTGTGTGCGCCGTGCTGAGGCGAGACAAGAGCAGGTTTCACTTCTGTTATGACAACTTGTCTTTCCGTGGGTTTGTCCCGATACCGCTCGCTTGGCTTCCCCAGAGGACTGGAGGGAGGGGATCAGAGGGGCTGGTCTTCATTAAGGTGGTTTAATCACTCCGGCATGAACGGAGCAGCTGGGACACGAGCTCTTGGGGCAGCAGTGGGAACTGGCAAAACTTTGTTTAGCTGTTTTAAGCGTTGAGGCACAGGTTTGAATTATGACTCAGCGGCTCAATAGTGAAATTTCTTTTACTTTTTTTTTTTTTTTTTTTTTTTTTTTTTGACAGCGGATCGTGTGTGAGAGACACATAACTTCGGAGGGGTGGCGCAAGGGGTCAGTACTGATTCGATGGTGCCACTTTTCCTGGCTGGAAGGGATGAAGCACCAAACTATACAAATAAGCTAAGGCAGATAAGCAACAGCCGTGGTTTGCGTTGTCCCTTAGTGGCGATGTCCCCTGCGGGAGGGACGCCCTGAGGCTGGACTCCAGAGGTGTAGGAATTGCTGTGTAAAGGCCAGACTTGGCTATTCATCTGGTTTCTTTTAAAGTTAGTGGAGAAAACACCTGAGGGGGGGACTCATTTTGTCTATCTTAGGCATCAACTCAAGTGAAGAAGGTGAGATCTGCGGTGTCGGCGTACTCAACAGACCCGTTTTGTGGGTGTCAGTGTTTAAATTCTGAGTCTTGGGTCCCTTAAAAAGATTTAATCCTCCTGCTTCCCTGGAGGAGGACAACTGTCAGGGACCCTCCTCCTCAGCTGCGGGGGGAGGTTGCTGCGGGGGGTGGGGGGGGAAGGTGTGAGCCCTTGCACTGCCTCTCGGCGCTGGGCTGGGTGAAATCCTGTGGACACTGGGACGTGTCAGGCGCATCGCTTTCGCCTCGAGGAGGGGTTTTGGCTTTCGTGTGCCCATGGGGGTTCAGCAAGTGCTGCTTAACGCAGCCCTGCTTAATGGTCCTTCCTCCAACTGATGTGCCACTTTCTATTTACCAGGTCCTTTGCTTCAGCTGTTTGCTTTTCCACAACATAAGGTGTGGCATTTCTTACCTGCCATCACCCTAATGATCGTCTTATCAGCTTAGGGGCAAATACCAAGGACAAAATCTTCAGCAAGAACAAAACGGACTAGCCTTACATCCTCTGTGGATCTGGATGCGTTCTTTTTATTAAAACAGCAACAGCAAAGATTGCATCTTTTCCAAGTTAAGTTACTTATTTGTGGTCTGGATCTGGCAATACGAGAGGAAATTAGCCTGGTCCTGATGATTGGGCATTATTAGCAGCACATTGAGGTCCATCTTTTATTTGCCGGGGCCCACGCTTGTTTTTTTTAGCGCTGGCTTTCTTGGACAGACACGTCGTGGGAGCTTACATTAATATTTTGGCTTTCTGGCTGTGCAGTCCATTCTCCCCCGCGCACCGGGGGCGAAGCTTTGCAGTTGACTGGACTCTGCACAAGACTTTTTCAAAGCTTTCCCCGCAGATTGCCTTCATGTTTTTTTGAGTTCCTCTTGGAATTTTGTGCCGGGATAGATGCAAGAGGGCTTGTCCTCAGATGGTGCAGGCTGGCCGAGCGCCACTGACTGCGGGAGAACTGACCCACGTTGCTCAAGCAGAAGATCTGCTGCTCAAACTTCAAAAGGCCACCCACATGCACTTGCTGAGCTGGAGGTCTAAATTAGCAAAAGCCAGTTTTTCGCGCGGTTTTCACTCTGAGCCATAAAATGACCCGTGTTTATTGGAAACCCTCTAGAAGTCCTTGAGCCGCGGTGAATAGGGAGCGCATGTCGGGTTCATAATGCAACAAAATATCTAGCAAAGTTTCATCTTCCTCTTCGCTGGAATGAATACTGGTTCGATTGTAAAAAGGTTTTGTGACTCCAAGTAGAAATTGGTGCTTCGGGGTGGGGGAGCGTTTTGTTTCTTATTGCTCTTTCTAAATAAAAGGAGTTGCTCTTTGTCAACGACCCAAGAGCATTGCTAAGTGCACTGGGCACTGGCCCTGTGGTAAACGGGACAGTAACAGAGTTGTAAGCTCAGCTCCTCATTGTGGGTGCCGGGGACCATTGGTAGAAAGCCAGGAGGCCACTGCTGTGACCTAAAGCTCTGGAAAGTAATCTTCCTTGCCACCCATCTGCCAGCCTTCAAAGGAAGGTCGTTTCTTGGAAAGAGTGTCTTCATTTCCAGGCTGCTAATAATGTCCCACCTTCAACTCACCTTTCTCTTTGCTTTCTTAGCGTGTGACATTACGGTGAGGCTTCAGATAGGAAAATTACACCCAAAAATGCCCTACCCTGTCCACTGGCCATGAAGAGAAGGGTTGGTAGCTCTCAGAGACGCGTACATGGCAGCATCTACATGATGCTGAAGGCTCGCCTTGCATGTTTTAGAGAACTCGCTGGGGACTGGGAAGAGCCATGGCTTTGGAAACACCCAGCCACCAAAAGTGGTCTGTCACCAGGAACGTAGCAGAAAGTTGTTGCTTGGCTATAAGTGAGGCTGGAGCGGCCTCTCTCCGCCAGCTTCACGGGGCAGCTTTGGCAGGAGAATGAGCAGGAGCTCTTGCAACTGGTAGATAAATGTGGGCTATTGCATGAGGTCAGGCTGCTCCCTCTGGTCTCTCCATAAATACGGAGGGCGGAGGAAGGGACAGAGAGGCTCAAGATCGCCGGGGGCAGATCATCCTGTGAAGAGTTGTCACAGAGCTCTTCTGAGTCAGCAGAGCTGTGGTATTTCTCACAATTTAGGGTCTGGTCATACATATGTTGTTCTTACCCAGTGCCAGAGAAGTTAGGCCACCGGAGTTGACAGCCCTTATGTCTGGATACACACAGAGAGCTGAGCAGGCATCTCAAAACAGTCCAGGAATCGGCACGACTGTATGACACGTGGCACTGAAGGGGAGATGGTGCTACTGGGGAAAAAGTCGTGCTGCAGGACCTTTTTAAGGTCAGTGACTTGGACTTTGCAAGAGGGAGCTATAGAAAGAAGTGCCTTGCACATGTGCGAGGTCAGCCTTGAAATCATTTCAGCTGTTAGGCATCAAAGGCCATTTGAGTGGGATTTTCCAGGGAATCACAGGATAGTGCTAGCTATGCCCTTCATACGACCTTCTTGCAGCTACCGAACAGGCAAGGCAGGGTATTTATTTGTTAGCAATGTTGGTGCTTTTGCAAAGATTAACACGTATTCATGAAACATTTTTCTTCTCTCAACTGCAAAATGTTCCCACATCCCCCCCTCCCCGCCCCAGTTCCTGGGCTGTGGAGGGATATTTATCATGTTCAAAGAGCAGTGGGAGATAAAGCCACCGCCTGTTAGTGAAAGGAGATTGTGTTTCAGGGCTGTGCCGCTTCTCTGCGTCTCTGAGGGGTACAATAAGGTACACCTGGGCCTTGAGAGACACGCCTGGGACAAAGGGGCTGCTAATTCAGCCCAGCAATGCATGGAGCAGGTGTTCCCCCTTCCCCTGGGTGCCTTCTCAGACAGGCATTGCGAAGCCACCAGAGCCAAATTTCGGTTCCCTTGGACGTCCAGAGCCGTGTGGCTGTCACTAGGTGTGGAGTGTTGTCAGCTGCGTGACAACAGAGGATGAAAGCGGAGGGAGGCACAGTCCTACAAATTTTTCCCCTGCAGGAAATCCAATATATTTTATCCTGTTTGTCAACACGGTTCATTCTGAGAGAGCCCGGAGTCTGTGGCCAGCAATTAATGCCACTTAAAAGCTTTTCAGTGGGATAATTGCCTGTTGTTCTGCAGGCATCACTCTCATTCAGATGCTAATGGCTGTCAGGGGCAGTGGCCATTCCCACATTGGGGGCCAGGTATGCCCCGCTCCCCTCGCCTTGGGAAGATGCTTAATGGGTCTATTGTCCCTGAACAAGGGCAGTAGGAAAACCCCCCTGTCCCTGAGGAAGCCGTGGAAATAATCCTCATCAGTCTGTGTCACTTTGGCACAAAAGGCAAGAGGGTGGACAAAAAAAGGAAGGGGGCATCCAGAACACAGGGGGTGGGAAGTCAAGGTGTCCCGGGTTGGGGGACTTCCAAGAGGGCTGTGCCAGGCTTCCCGGGTTCATAAGCGAAGACTCACCGCAGCGCTGTGAAAACCCAGGGGATTTTTCCAGCCGTTCTCGAATTTCAGATTTTTTACTTTTGCTCGTTCCGCTGGGTTTCGGTCACGTTGGCCATGCCCTCGCTGTGACTTTCTCGTGCGTTGTTTGCCAGGGGTTGGCCAACGCAGGAGCGCACCCGCTGCCTTGCAGGTGGTCTGGGCCTGGCTGTGAATCCTTTGGTCGCAGACCTACGTTGAGAGGTCCCCGCAACTCCCTTCTCCCTGAACGCTGCTGCTCTTTCAGTGGGGCAGATGGGGCTGGCTGTGGTTTTTTTAGGTATGCTCACCTTTTTTGGAGGTCAGGTTTACAAGGAGTGAATAAAAGTCCTTAGCTCCCTAGGCAGGACCCTCCCGTGAACCTGTTGATGTTTATGGGTAGGTTTGATTTTGGATGGGTAGGTTTAATTTTGTCAGATTTAGCATCAAAACCTGAACTCATCTGTCCTCTGAGAGCGGTCTCCTCACAGGATAAGAAACCTTCTTTCTTCTTCTCAGTCCACCCTCATTTTTCTTGTCGCTTTGTTTTCCCATTTGAGGTTGGGTTGAAAATATCATTTGTGACGGAGACCAGAGTTCATGTGGATACCTTAAAACTTATCCTGCTTCTTTTTGGGAGCTCTAGGTGGCTGTTCTTCCTAGAACCCACACGCTATGGTAGGCTGGCCATGGTGAAGCCATGCTGGCTGGAGGTAATCCCGAGAGATGCACCTCTGTTCCTCTGGGTTAATCGTGCAATTTAACGAGAGCCTGGTTTGCAAACTCTGGATGAACGACCTAACCAAACGCCCCTTCTTTCTGCAAACGAGGGAGCTAGGTCAGCGAGAAGAAAAGATGCTTTTGGGGGGGAGCACATGCTCCTCTGTATGAATCGGTGAGGAAGAGGGAGGGGGGGATCACTTAACAGCCAGGGGCGTCTCTAAACTCCCTTTATGAAGGTTTTGTTTTTGAAGCGTTGGGAAGGATGGCCTCCCCTCCCCAGCTGGCCGCCTCCTTTGGGGGCCCCATTTGTGGAGCCCTCCCGGGGGCCACCGCAGGCTGTCAAAACCCCCCCGCCGGCCCCTTTGTGTTGCTTTTCCAGTTGGATTTCACGTGGGTTTGTCGGGGGCCGCGGGTGCCCCGAGCTGCTTTCCGTGCTCCCCTCGCCCCGGCAGCTCCGCTCCCACCCCATGGCCGCAGGCCACTTCTGTGGTGGAGGCAACCCAAGAAAGGACTGTGCCACTTCCATGGAAACAAAAGCCTGTTTTCAAACAGTGCTAAGAGAAACTGTTTCTATCTTAGGCCTTTAATGACCTGAACTGTCCATCTTTTGGAGAAAAGCGACAATAAAAAGGCACTTCGCTGTGGTGCCGCTACCCGCCGCTTTCTAACTATGATTATTTTTTGCCGAGGGAGCTTGGCATCCGCCCAGTAAGGATGATGCATATTAAAAAAAAAAAAAAAAAAGAGTTTTATTTGCCTCCTCCAGCAAATCTTGCTGCTAAGGAATAGGCAGGCACGTTTGCAGCCGCAGTTCGTATTTTCCCTGGGAGAGGAGTCCTGTGCCCTGCGTATTTCAGTGTTGAATAAATAGTCCTTCATGTTGTATGCGGTGGCTCCGGGCACCCCGCTGAGATCATGTCCTTAATACAAACAATACGACACATTTATTCTAAGCTGACCGCGCTGACCCCCAAAAGTTTGTTCCCTCCGCTGGGACTCCTCGGCCTTTTCATTCAGCTGAATGGCCAGCACAAAGACCTTGTCGCATCTACAGTCCCTTCCTAAACAAAACTCGGGGAGGAAGGGGGAAAGAGTGTCGGGGCCGGGGGGGAGGAGGGAGAGGAAGAAATAGGCAAACCTTGACCCCTCCACCTAAAAGAAAGTGGAGGAATTTGCATTTTAAACCTTAAGATGCTCGGCCTGGTCTCCCTGCCTCTCCTCCGGCCGAGGGTTTGACTCCCTTTTTGCAAACACCCTGAGAAGCTCCGGGCTCGCAGCATCCCAGCGGAGCCGCTGTCCCGGCACCGGGCAGCGTCCCCCGCTGCGAAGAAAGACTCCTCTCTGCTCCCCTTTGCATTCCTATTTTTCCATAGATTAGAAAAAGAGAGAAAGAGCGCTACTTAATAAAGAAATCGATGTTCTCTCCCCCTTCCCCCATGCCCGGTCCCTGCCGATTTTTGGAGGCAGGCGCGCGCTGGGGAGCTGCTCCGGGTTTGTGACTGTTTCCCATGGCCCCGGCTCCTCTCTCGGAGGTCACTGCTCGCTGTGTCGGGAACGGACGGCTGTTTGTGACAAATACCCTCGACCGCTGCGGTTTACAGTCAGCGGTTTTCAGGCAAACGCTGAAATTGGTGTTGATTTACTGTGATGCTGTGCAGGAAACAGCAGGGCTGGTGCTGCTTCATTTCAGTTTCCGCCGTCCTCCGGGGAAAAGACCTGCTTTGGGGGCAAACTCTCGTTAGATGCGATGTTAAGATGGATTTGTCTGTCTATTGGACTTCGTTTCTAAAGTGTTAATTTTAGGTGAGGACCTGCCTGGGCATGAAAGATTGTAATGTCTTTCCCCCGGAGTTGGAGCCGTGCTCCCAGCTCCTCTCTTTTCTCATCCCAAACTTGGGCTATCTCAGCGGCAGCACAGAATTTAAGCAGAATTGTACTTCCAGCGTTGAACCGTGGTATTGGGGTGTTGGTCTGCCAGTCAGGACCCTGGTGTTTCCCCTCTTGCTGTCTTTGGCTCTACTTGGCAACGCCATTGAAACCAGTACCTACGGGGCCTCCTGACCCTGGTGGGTCACGGGCCCCATGGGGCAGGACTTTTGACTCCTTGCATGAGGGTCTCAGCCCCTCTCATAGCTTTGGTGGGGTCCAGGCTCATTCGTCGCATCACCACTTAGCCCAGAGACACTTGACCAACTCAGCTACTACCAGTGGGGTATGATTTCCCTCTCTGTTTTCTTTTTCTCCTGGAAAAGCTGCGCAGTCGTGGTGCCTCATGTGGATTTAGTTAAACACGTGATGGAGCTGCCTCACATTTTGCTTTCCCTAGGCGCGCATAAAGCATTTTTATTTCATATGACTGCATCTCCCCTGGGAGGTGGGGTCGGGGCCGTCCCATTCCAGCCTTCTGGCATTTCTGAAGTGGTGCCACCTGAGCATCACACCATTTTTAACCAGGCTGGACCTTGGCCTCCCCTGCTGTAAAGGGGGCACGGCTGGACCTGCCCCCCAGCAGGGCTCTGGCTGCAACTCAGGACTACCTGCTGGGTGGTTGCAGAGCTCGGGGCTGAGATGAGGAGTCGTTCTCTATTGCGGAGGCTGTGGTCCGGGCTTTCCTTCGGGTATTGCGGTAACACGGCCCCGACCTGTGACACGCCGCGCTGCTGGAGGGCGAAGGTGTTACCATCCCTGCGGACCACCAAAGGGCTGGGGCCGAGGTCGGGTCTGTGCTGGAAGCTTTTGTCAGCCTAACAATGTCACGGCGTTGACCAGAGGGCTTTTCTAGAGCTGAAGCCCAGCCCCGGACATGGCTGTGGCGGTTGCACGTAGTTGTACCAGCAGAAATAGTTTAGCCAAGTTAAGAAGACAAGGGGGTCGCCCATAAGATGCCTCTGTAAGAGTTATTCTCTCACGCACAGCCCCTACCTGATAGGTGGGTGCAAACATAAAAGGACCCACGGATGAGATACGCATCCTTAACACTCGCAGCAGCAGGCTGGACACTTCGGAGCAGGTTCCTGAGGTGTGGCTCTGTGAAACTTTCCCTTTCTTCTTGGCCTTTTCCAGCCTCCTGTCCTCCCCTAAATTGTGACCCCCTTTTTGCTGCCACATCGCTATTCAAACAAACATGTTTCTCTCTGCTGTGCTGTTCTCCGGAGGTTTGCTGGCTTTTTCTTTACATGTACAAGGAAACTGCATGACCATTTCTGTCTGGAATCTGTTCTTTTATCTCTTTTTTTGTTTTTTCCTGTGCTTTTTTTTCTTCTTTTTTTTCCCCTCTTGTTAAGAAATCAATAAGCAGCTCAGTAGGGCTTTGCTTAACCTGATTCCGGGAGTATTTCTTTCCCCCAAAACGTGAACCTAGTTCTCCAATGGATTTTGCTGCTTTTGCTTTCGCTCATTTCCATTTAATAATATTCTCGGTGCCGTGTCTCGCCTTCTTAGACCAATTCGCAGGCGGTGAGAAGTCCCGCACTGACAGCCCCTACGATGGCCATCCTCGGGACAGGTACCGGGGTGGGAGGCAGCAGCCACCCGGGTGGTTGAGCGGGGCACAGACCTGTTGCCTTCTGCTTTGTACAACACCTGCAGGGGTGAGGGAGGGGTGGACCCAGTCCTTTACCGGTACAATAACATTATTGCTTAATCCCTTTTCAAGAAACACCGTCAGGCCGAGAGACGCGCGGAAACGCTCTCTTCTTCCAGTTAGACCTTTTCCGCTTGGCCTGATTCATCCGTGGTGCGGGATACCGAGAGGGAAGGTGAAGTTATTCCTCCACCAGACCTCCCGTCTAGGCAGTAACGTTGTGATAACAAATGAGGGGTCCCTGACACATATCTAAAGAAACTGTTACCTGTTTCTTTTCACCTTCTGCGAAGTACTGGCCTGACATCATTAGGGTCTCTAATTAACCCCAAGTTCAGAGAACACCAACCAGACTCATGTGAAACCTTTAAATTTCCTTTTCATGGGACATTCTGTTCCATTCCCTTTTATTTTTGTGGGCTGATGTGGAGTTAGAGCTCTAGATCCCATGATATCCTGCCCAACAGAATTTCAGGAAGTATTTACAACAGGTGACTGGATTTTAGCTGTGATTTTATGTAGGTACATTTTAAGGAATTGAAGGGAAAGGCTGGAACAGACTCCCAGTAGTTACAAGGCATCTAGGCTAAAGATGCAGGGAAATTGCGCCCGCTCAGCAGCACCCTAGGTAATATCCTGGTTGATTCATACAGAAACTGCGGGTTATTTCAAACAAAGATTGGTAAATCGCTATAGACGATGCACATCAGTTTTTACTCACCTTGAGGTCCAGCTCTGTCTTGGTTGTTTATCCTACTCTACTTCGCGCCTTTGTATACAGAGGCATCAACATTTGAACAACATAGTTGTGTTTTCACAAACTTGCAGCCTAATTCATTGTCGGTAGATGATGATGATGATGTTGATCCAGCAGCGTAAACCCAGTTTGCAGCAGCGTAAACCCAACCTAGACAATGCCTACAGGACCCTGGTGACAACTGGAGGTTAATACCTTGACTGGCCATTTGGTAGGAAAGGCACTCTGTTCAGCCTTGCCTTCAAAACTATGGAGCTTCTGGGCAGCAAAGGAGAGACTGATCTCTTCATATGTGTCTGGAGTCTGCGGGGTCAATGTCGCGCAGCATGTGGCCGAGATAGCAGGCTGAAGCTCCAGGGGAAGGTGCATCAGCCAGTGGTCAGCCCCTGGCTGCAACCCCGTCCGACAAAGGACAGGCTGTTGGTACTGTGCTCGCTCCAAATAGCACTTGGCCCTATTTCCTGGTGTCCGTCTTTCATCCTCTAATGCACCACCCAGACATCTCACATCGCAGCGCGGGCAGTATCCCCACCTGTCTAAGCAAAGAGGCACTCTCGAAATTTCCGGAGAGCCTGTGGCAGAGACAGGCTGCCATCACCTCCTCTGAGCAGAACACCCCAGGCCAGGAGCTGGTTGCAAATGATCACATCTCACCTGTTGTCTTTGCCTTTCTTAATCATCCAGAACAGGCCAAACAAGGGCGGATGAACTTGGAAGGGAAAGGCTGGGTGGAGGTTTGGGGAATATCGAGTAGCAGCCCCAGGCCCTACCCCAGAATACACCTATCATGCCTTAAATATTGAAATCCCAGACCCAGAGCTTATGAAGTAAGGCTTTAAGGGATGTGTGGGTGATGAAGAGCCTGGTAGACGTACAGGAAAAGTGTCTGTGTCCGTGTCGTACCGTCAGCTCCCACGTCCCATGTGGGTAAGGTCCAAAACCAAAGACAAAACCCAAAACGCAGGACTTTGCAATTCTCCCTGTTGCTTCCTGGGTCGCTCTTTGTGTTTCTCCTCATCGAGAGACATCTGAAAATAAAAACAAACTCATGAGACCTTTATAATCAGAGCCAGGGAGGAAGAGCTCTCAGACAGCCTGGGTCTGACCAGGCTATGCCAAGCGCTCCCAGTTTGGGGACTGGGATTTAGAAAGGGAAGATTGTCCATCTAGCCTAGGTTTTCCTTCCCCCCTCCAGCCCTGCCCCGGCCCTTTTTTTTTTTTTTTTTCTAGTTGTTTTGCAAGCCCTGAAAGGCATAGACTCAATGTTATTCTAACTTTAAATGGAAGGAAGGGGGGGAGGCGATGAGAGCAGAGAAGGAAAATCCATTTGCCGCACTACTGTCAGCCCCTTAGTTTTCCTTCAAGCCTGACAGGCCCAGGATTAAAGGTTTGGTTACAATGGCCTGACAGTACACATTAACAGCCCTGAATGTCTTAACAACCCGGCTACTGGAGATGCATTCAGAAGAGTCTGTGAACTGCTTTCCCCCTTTAAAAGCTCCCGCTAGACCATGTTGTCCAGTGAAATCTTTTGTGGTGAAAAATGCATAGGCTTTGCTTTCTAATTCCTAAGTACGTACGTACACAAACCCCAAATTCTTTGCCGCCTCCCCTTAGGTTTTATGCCTAGCTCTGCTTTAAACATTCTGCCCGTGAAAAGTAGGCTCGGACTGCACAGCGAGTTTATATCTCCCCTTTTAATTTTAGCTGGACTTTCACCTAGTGTAAACGAGCGAGAGCTCACTTGCACGGCCGGAGTTACGCGGCTCTATTCCAGCTGAGGGGCTGGACGTCCAAAATAAGGTATTTTCCTCTGGAAAAAAAAAAAAAAAAAAAGGAAAAAGAGCCTCTGATCAAACAAAATCCCTGTATTGATTGGCTACATTTGCATCATAAAATGGAATTCGCCAAGCATGGCATTTGCGTGGATCGTGAACTGATGGACGGGGATTGTAATAACCAGGGTGTGTTGGTATTCCCAATGCATGATAATGAAGTTTACACCGGGCTATTTTGAGTCCTTGGCAGGACTGAGGGCTGTGTTTCCCCTCCTTCAGTCTCCAGGCAGCAAACCCCATTTGATTACCTTATTTTGTTTGGGGGCAGGGCGGGTGGAGGAGAGCTCTTGATAAAATCCAGCAAGAGTCCCTGGAAAAGGTTTGAAGCTTTAATTTAACTTAATACCTCCTATCTGAATGAGGCCCCAATCCCTGCGTCTCGGGCAGAAGCTCTCATCAGGGCTTGGCTGGGAAAGCGTTGCTGCCTTCAGACGTCTCCCTTGATGTCTAGCTGGACGCAAGGATGCCGGTTGCGCTTAAGCCCAGCGAGTTTGGCTCTTGTTTCTCGACTCCATCTGATAGGGGCCTATGCTTTAAAAACAGAAGTGCTTTGGTTCAGTCTTCATTGCCAGCATTAAACCCATGGGGTTTGTGGTAGTCCTGTGGTGGCATCTAGGGACCTTGCACAGGAGCAGTGGCCCTTTTTTTCAGGCAAGAAACATGTGCGATGTAGAAGAAGACAGACAAAAGATTCCCGGTCTGTGATGGATGGACCGTCGGTAGCATCCAGGAAGAGTGCTGAACCCAGGGAATATCTGTATGATCTTTTCTGAGGGTCCTCCCATCCTATCGGTTAGAGTAGATGGGTGTGGAAGTGGGCAGTCTCCAGGGGAGTGTGGGGTGGGTGTTGTGGAAGAGAAGTCAATCCTCAAGGGGTTGGAGTGGCTGCATAGTCTGGGGGAATCTCCGTTTCAGTAGAGGGGGGAGATAATCTAAGGGGAAACCTGATTAGAAGGAGGGAGGCGAGTGATTTATGAAAGGGGAGGGTGGAAGGGGGAATAAATGAGAATTAATTTAGCACAAAATCAAGATGTCAAGAACAAAATTAATCAGGAGACAAGGTTAATTAATTAATACATCCTTAAACCATCACAGCTATATCAACACCGCTGGCATTAATCAAAGCGCTAAGACTATTGAAGAAAAGATGCTTTTGAATTGTTCCTAAACCTGTGTTAGGTGCCTGGAAAAGAGGGTGGGGAAAACAGAACTGCTCTGTTTCAACCCAGCCGATACTACCAACTTCTTGTGGGGAGAATTACAAGCCCAAAATGTTAAAACCACTCGTTATGATTTGTTTCAGAAGTACAAAGTGGGCAAAAGGGGTGGGCTGGGAATCACAGTACCTGTTCCTTAGGCACTGGCAACTTTAAAGCATGTGACGTAACTGATAGGCTAATAACGCCCTAGGCGATGCTGTTGACATGAGATCCATATAGAACATTGACACCAGCCTTCAGAAATTAAGAAGTGACAAGTGATAAAGGGAGCACATCCTGTCTCTCCCAGAAACTGCTGATTTTTCCCAGCAAGATGTTCATCTGATGCTGCTCCGTAGTTACGGGCTAAGGCAACCAGGCTGGCGTAGACTGACATGGGTTAGGGAGCACACCCAGAAGCATCTCTGCTGGAAGAAGGATGGAAGAGCGACATCCAGCAGAGAAGCAGTGTCAGGCATTGGGACACAGTCTGATCTGCAAGCTGGTTGATAGAGACTGCTCTATAAGATGGACACAGGAGCTTCACCCCAGAGCAACCATCTCTATGACAAGTGCTAATCGCCTTGTTCCCCTTCCTGCTAGTGAACAGAGATGGCAACTCCATCAGATGTAACCTTCTATTTTGACCTGGGCCAAATCACCTTCTGCTGCTGATGGCGTTGCTGACGACTGTGCCAGAGGGTCATGCAGTTAGGTCAGACACCTCACCTTCATACAGCCGAAGTCACAGAAGGTGACTCTCACCCTTGGATTTTCCATGTGGCATTTGACCGATTAGGCATTGACAGATACCAGATTGGAGGTTTGTCATTAGCTCCGAGTGTTTCCGTAGGTTTCCCGAGGGATCTGGGCTGGTAGGCCTGATGCTGTGCAATATTTCCTCCAATGATCTGGAAATGGAGATAAGTGTTCATACGTCGTTCTAGAGAGATTAGGCAAATAGCGATGAGGGCCAGGAGTGCAGAGCAGTCAGGAGTGCTTGTGAAAGAATTAAAACCCATTAAAACCAACGTGCTTGGGTTGGTTAAATTTGGAGATGGAGGAACGAAGAGTGCAGGCAATTCCCTGGGAGTGAAATATGAGTGAACGGGAGTGGGAAGCATTTATCAATCTGGATAAATTAGAAATCGAAGATTGCAGAAAAATTGATGAAGGAAGCAAAAAAGACAGTGGAGGAAATGGGTGGCTAGTGGTGTTAAAGGGGGATTTTTACCAGTATTTAAATAACAAAAAAAAGATACAATCATCAGTGGTTTTGTCATCTTTCTCTTTGGAATGGTGATATAAAGAAACCAGAGGCCTTCAGTCAGTGTGCGTGTCCTGTACTTGGGAAAAGTCAGGTGGTATATCCCTGTTCTGGGATGCGGATGGTGCGAACGTCACCACTGCAAGCACAGCTAAAGCATTGACAGCCCACGGGAAGAGCTGGAAACAAGAGTCGTGTTTTTTAATAGAGGTAGCACTTCTGAAGAAGTACTGCCTCGGCATTGGGTGAAGAGATTTCTGTATATACATTTCCTTCATTTCCCCATGGCTGTAAATTGTTAAGTCGAGATGGGAGGTTTTACTCTGCTCAAGTTCTGCCGCAGCGATCGGTCTGGAAGCAGGAATCAACGTGGGGTGGTCCCCTGACCTGGGCTGTGCAGTAGGTCAAGCTAAAGAATCACAAAGGCCCTAAAATCTATGAATAACTGCAATTCTTTAGGAGTCAGTGCCCCTGTTTTATAGCAATCCGGTGAGGGGCCTTAAATGGGTGACAAGGTAATTTCCATACAGTTTAAGTACATCCTATCTGGAGTCTCAGGGCGAGGGGCGATTTGACCCGGAGTAGTTTTGTGAAGCTCTGTAAGATTTGCAACCTGGCCCCTTCGAGGCTGGTATCCTGTGTGTTGAACCAGCAAACACCGATACTTCAGAGGAAGGACAGAAAGAATAAAAGCAGCTCTTTCCTTAATGCATCGAGCAGTAATTCATGCGGAGAGGGCGGATGGGGGTAGGAGTCAGTTCTCTGACCACTGCAGGTGATCGGCTTGAGAGGTGCGATTGCCTCGCCCGCGTTCGTATGCAGGCTACAAACATTTATTAATGGTCATAAAATATCCTGCCTGTTTTTTAAATCCAACCAGCGACGTATGACTTGACCACCATAAAGTTTGTCTCAAAACCACCACAAAAGGTTTGAATTACTCCTGGTGGCAATAAAAGCATTCTTTTGGCTAACGCTTTGCTTTATGGTTAGCTTTTATTTTTCTCAGTCCCCCTGCCTACCAGCAAGACATAAACAATGGGGTCCGAGTTGTCGTCCCCCGCCCCCTCACACCTACATTAATAAGATCCAGGAACCAGCAAAATGAACGAAACCGGAGCAGAATAGTCACGGAGGCGGCTGGTTAGCGATAAGCTCAGCTTTTCTGGTGTTAAAGAAATGGTTGCTTTGAGAGAGACCTTCTCTTCCTTGCAACCCAGAGGGCCGCAGTCGTGTAAAAATGTTAATCTGAAGAGTATTTATTTATTTATGTCCTGGATGAGTTCAGGACCACTAAAGTACTTTTTATTCAGAGTTGATTTGTTTGATTTGGCTTGATTTTCAAAGTGAATGAAGCTATATTAACTTACAGCCACTTCCAGACAAGAGCATCTGCACAGGAGTTGATTGCAGTTTCACAAGTCCACCTGAAATGTTCTTCCATAGTTAATTCAGAAGAACTTTTGTCTTTTGACATAAACCCTTAGAGAATTAAACATCTTGATGTTAAGTGGCAGCTGGGTACCAAACGTCTCCATGACTACAGATTGAATTCCTCCTATAGATCTATTTTGAGGGACATTGTGCAAAGTCAGTAGTAACTTTCTCATCTTCTGGCTTGACTGGAGGTACCAGAGATACAGTGAGAACAATCAGGAGCATCTGAATTGGACCTGAAGTCCTGCCAGGGCAGGAAACATCGCGAAGAGCATGACAACATTGGTGTGGATACACTGGTGCAAGCTGCTGGGCTGCTGCTGGGTTTAGCTGTAGGAACCTTATTGAGCTACATCACATCTGCAGTGCGGGTTTGCTTAACCACTATGTTGTTATTCTACAGCAAAATTTCTTTCTGTGACAGGGCTCAGAAGGGTCATAGAATTGTAGAATGGTTTGGGTTGGAAGGGACCTTAAAGATCACCCAGTGCCACCCCCTGCCCTGGGCAGGGACACCTCCCACCAGCCCAGGTTGCTCCAAGCCCCGTCCAACCTGGCCTTGAACCCCTCCAGGGATGGGGCAGCCACAGCTTCTCCGGGCAACCTGGGCCAGGGGCTCACCACCCTCACAGCCAAGAATTTCTTCCTCAGATCTCATCTCAATCTCCCCTCTTCCAGTTTAAAACCATTCCTCCTTGTCCTATGGCTCCCCTCCCTGCTCCAGAGTCCCTCCCCAGCTTTCCTGGAGCCCCTTTAGGGACTGAAAGGCTGCTCTAAGGGTCCTGATGGGATCTCCATGAGCAGGAACTGCAGTCTGTTCAATCACTGCTCCATCTCCTCCGCCTGCTATTCCACAGCTCTTTTCACAGGAGATGGGCTATCCCTGCAGCCACGTTCCTGCAAGCAATTAACTATGCAAAAAATGGGGAAAAGTTGCATTTTGTAAGCAAGCAGAGACTGACTAGCGGATTTTTTTGGCATTTGTTCCTCTTGACCTCCTGCCTAGACAATGCCAAGGGTGATCCCGGGAGAATTACTCAGTTCTTCCCATGAACTTATGTGAAAGTGTGGACCCAAGAAAGGTGTGAAAACAACCTGGATGTTGTGTGACTTTGTCCACTTCATGTTCCCCGCGTGACCCTCAGAGATCTCCACGCCTGGTGAGCAGCCCCCGCTTTGCTGGCGAGAATTGTCATTTCTGCGGGGGTAAGATAATTGAGGGAGAGCAAGAAATTTTTGCTGCCCCTGGTGTTAGACCGCGCTTGGCCCTCTCTCCTTGAACATGGCACGGAATAAGCGAGTGCGAAAGAGGGCAGAAAAAGAAACCAAAGAGGGCAAATGTGGCTTGATGGAAAGACAGCCTCTGAGGGACCCAGGAGGCTCGTGGCAATGTGGGGCTGGGGGAGATGCGGCAGGACGGAGGCGCTGTATGTTTGGACAACTGGTCACAGCAACGTTGCAAAACCTGCAGTCTTGGCTAGGAAAAGCCAACAATTTCTTAAGAGATGGCAAAAGAGAGAAAAGGAAATCGTACAATAAATAAGGAGGAGGAAAAAGAGTCATGAGGAAGGGATAGAAAGCAGGAGTCTGAATTTTGCGTTCCAGCTAGCCTGGATGGGGCCTGAAGTGAGGGAATGAAGGGGCTTTTGGAGCCCCTTCCCTGGCTCAGGCCAGTCATGTCAGCTCTTTCAGTCTGCCTACGTTATTGGGTCAGCATCCAATTAGGCACCTCCAAAACGGGACGGTGAGGCAGGGAGGAATATCACCTCATTATTCCCTTCTCCGTGTATGTCTCAGCAGTGCTATGCCACAGGTTGGGCCATCGGTGGCCGCTCCCACGCTCCTCTGGTGTGTCGGATGCCTCAACACCGTGCTTAGGTGGTGTCAAAGGGTCTTTTGGTTGCCATCCTTACCTTGCCTTTCTCGCTGCCCGACTTGTGTAAACAGTTCTGTGGGGCAGGCGAGGCCCCATGCGGACAAAGAGCACTCCGGGCTGAACACAAGTAACTTCTCGAACAGCTCTAGATAATGCCCGAGAGGACGTTGTAATTTTTCTCTCCCTCGCCCGGCAGAGAACCATCTCAGCTCCGGGGAACCCATAGGAGGGGAGGGGAGGAGGGAGCAGAGCAGCGGGATTTGCACCGCGGTGCGCTGGCTGGAATGAGTTATGGAAATCCTTAAATCCTCCTAAGAAAGGGCAGTTAAAGCTGAACTGAAAATTAAACACTAAGCTGGTACAAGCCACCTCACCTATAAATCCAGTCCTGGTGCAATTTATTCCTGCACCGCGCTTACTACATGAATGGGGATTTACGGCGGGTGAATTTTCGCAGCCCCCTTCTGCCAACAACATCTGTGGGGCTTTACAAACTATGCCGCGCCAAGGGTGTGCTTCCAAACCTCCACCAGCCCGCAGCCGAGACCGGTGATGGGCAGGGAAGGGGGAGAAGAAAACCAGGCTGATTTTAGCAAAGGCAGAGCGCCGGAGGCACCGAGCCCCTGTCTGTGTGCGCTCAGAGTGTTTGGATAAAGGCATCTCCTAAAGGGGCAATTTGTTTGGTTTGGACTTCATTGAGTGAAAAGCTCTCAGCCCCACGAGTGCTGAGTTATTCTCTTGTCTAGTGGCTCCTCAACAGCCCCCACCGATAGGGAGGAGGCTTCCTATTTGTGAAAGTGGCCCTGCTTGTTGAAATTCTCTAGTGACTTAAGTTTATTGGTTTTTCCTGAGGTCCAGCCATTTGAATTGCAAACAATGCCCCATCTCTACCTCGTCCGTCCCCCCCCGCCCCCCCCCCCCCCCCCCCGCCGCCCCCGCCTTCCCCAGCCAGAACAATGTGCAGAGCTGAAATAAAGCCAGGCAACGCGGACTCTTGAAACGGAGTGCGATTTCTTTCCGCATGAGCGGGGAGGTGGAAGTTTGCTGCCTTCCGGTCCCGCTCATTGATGCAGAGGATGTCTGTGAAAGGGGAGGGAGGGATCTGGGGGGGAGAAAGAGGGAAGGCGGCCAGCTCATGGATGACGGTCGGAGATCCTTTTTGCTTTATTTATTTATAACCTCTCCTGCTTAAAAGGCCATCCTGAGAGGAGGTTCACGCTGGCGGCTCCACGCGTACCTCTCTCACTCTTCGCCCCGCAGCATCCCTGGAAGGATGCAGGGGATGGGGAGTGGGGCGTGGGCGGGCGTGCTCCAAAATTATCCCGTGCCTGGGAAAAGGTGAACTTTTGTCATACCCTTGGGAGCGACTGAGCAGCTCGGGTCAGTCTGAGCTCAGTTAAACACGCAGAAAGCTGGGTTGGTGCTGTGGGAGAGCTGGAGCGATGTGCATTTAGATGTACATAAGTGAGACACGGGAGCACAGCGGCAAATAAATAGACGTAGTCCCTGCGTATGTCCATTTTAAGGCCTGGTTTCTCCTCTCATGTTGGCTCAGGGAGCTTCTGTGTCGGTTCACTCACTTGGGTGGAGCTTTCTCCTTATTTACGCTGCTGGGAGGGAGGGAGGAGGAAGGATGGAGAGAGGTTGTCCCCCCGCAGGTGCTCTGCTACTGCGGGTTAGTTAAAAGCTGCAGGATAAACGATAGAAACAACACACAGCTTGTGTTTCACCCATTATTCTTTTAATTCACGGGCTGTTTCTGAAGTTTTTGCCTCCGCCTGGCTCTGCTCTCTTGGAAAAGCACAGAAATCTTGTCTGCTAGAGCAAGTCTTTGAGGTTATCTAAACAGCCAGCAGTACACCATTTGGGCAGAGGCGTGTTGGGGCAGCAGTTGCCCAGAGGCAGTTGGCAGGCACAAAGAAGGTAGGAAACCCCAACGGAGACAGCCAGGACACCGCCGTGCCCTTCATCCCAAGCATGGTGCAGAGAACTGGTCAGTGAGCTCAGGGGAGGTGGAGGAAACACGGTTTGTGTGCACACGAGGACAAAGGCAAGGAGGACAAGGCAGCTCCCGGGAGGGGAATTCACTCGTCTGTGAGGGACACCGAGGCACCTCCACACCAGCACCCAGTGCCACGTCCTGCAAGGTCAGCCGTGCCCATCATGGGCGCGTGATGGATTTCATGTGATAAACCTTGCCTCTGTGATATTCAAGCCAGAACCACAAAGTTCCGGAGCTGCCAGTTTGTGCTACAGAGGCTCTCAAGAGGTAACGGGCACAAACTTGACCATAGGGAGTTCCACCTAAACACGAGGAGGAACTTCTTTGCTGTGAGGGTGGCAGAGCCCTGGCACAGGCTGCCCAGAGAGGTGGTGGAGTCTCCATCTCTGGAGACATTCCAAACCCGCCTGGAGGCGTTCCTGTGCCACCTGCTGTGGGTGACCCTGCTCTGGCAGGGGGTTGGACTGGGTGATCTCCAGAGGGCCCTTCCGACCCCGGCCATTCTGTGATTCTATGATTCTGCAACTTTAGCATCTGTTTCCGAGTTTTGGCGTCATTTGCAGGCGAGGTTGGTTCAGATGAACTCGTGGCCTTTCGTGGAGAGACGATGGGAATTCAGTAGCCTTGGCTGCAGAAAGCCCCTGGAGAAAGGGCACAGTGGGGGTGTCAGAGGTGAGGGCTTTGGCGGCAGAGGGCAGTGGTGGAACGCGGGGGTCCTGCCCTTTGCTGGGGTCACAGCACTGTTCTTTTCTTCTCCAAACTGGGCATTTGGGCCGTCCTCGCAGCACATCCTTTTTGACTGACGGCTATTCATGTGCAACGCTCACAGAATAGCACTTGTTTCATCTTGCTACGAGAGGAAGGCTGGCAAAAGTCTGCTATAAAAGAACAAGACCGAAACCCGGGAGAGCTGTTCTCTCCCTGGCCCCTGGTCTGGTGAATGCCCTCAGTCAAGGCCCGTTCTGCTTTACATTCCTCGTGTGGAAAATGGCAATAGGGACCTTGTTCTTTGTGGCAGAGCTGTGTGACACCTGCTGATGAAAAGAGCTTCCTGGGGTGGCTGCGCGACCGTTGAAGGAGCTTTTTCTCAGGGCTGTGCCCACGAGCTATGGCGAGGTGCAAGGCAGAAGGGGAACAGAGTCAGACACAACCACAGGAGTGCGGGGATAAGGACAGGCTGGAGGCGCTGCCAACCCTCAGCCTGGAGGAGAGATACCCGGGGAGGCTGCAGGCCAGGAGCAGTCATCAGCCCGGTAATAAATCCTCCTTGGGGAACGGATCAAAACTCCATTCCCCTCTTCGGGGAATCAAGTCTTGGCTCCATCTCCTAGGCAAATCCTAGACCTGCATCAAAAACTGGTGCCTGAGCATCTGTGGCCCAATTTTTCATTCCCCTGGGTTGGCTTTTCTTCACCAGAGGAAGCTGTCCTGTGGCCCGCAGAGGCTTTGTGCGGCTCTCTGATACCATTACCCACTTCCCTTTCTGACCTCCTAGCAGTGAACGCATTTGATCTTGTTAAATCTTACCTTTTTTCCAGGGGGTTGGCTGCTCTGGGGCATCTTGCTGGTCTCTGCTCAGCAAGTAACCTAAGCTGAGATCAGATACGCTGGCTGTCCGGTGGGTGAATTCCTCTTTATCTGATGTTGACACCTTCACCTCATGGACTACTGCCATTCCTGGGAAAGGCAGCTCTGAGCGTTGCCCTGAGCCACAAATCACTGATTCAGACCCTTCTCCTCTGGGAGGGGAGAAAATAGAGTAGAGTTCAGTGAGACAGAGAAGAGCAGTGCTTTCGGCAGATCGGGTTTGTCTCTGTAAGAGCCTGATGTGCTGCAGGAGGAAGGACACGGCAAAGTCCTGCTCGTGCAGGGTGGCAATGCGTTGTAAATGCAGTCCGGTTATGTCTGTGAGTCGAAAAGGGAGGGTGCTGGCATGTTTGGAGGGGGCTGCTCTTGCAGGCATTGCACCCTTCCCAAGGCGAAAGGGTGCCGAGGATTTGGGGGGGGCGTTTGGTGTGGAGAGGAATTCAGTTGACTGATTTTAATAATTTCTTCTACGTAGTTCTTTGAGTGGGCTTCAGAAGTGGAAGTAAATCTGATTTGATGCTTTACCAGGGCTGGGAGAAGATGCTTCAACCCACAAGTGCTGGTGTGTTACAAACGGAGGAGAAAAGGGACAAAGATCTGCAGAGCACATCCACAAATGCGGGGAGGTGTCCGAGATATCAGGGACTTCATAATCCCAGAGGAGGAAAGTTCGATAGAGAAGGTACCCCAACCAAAATCTGCCTGGCCCAACACATTCCTGGAGGTGACAAACACACAGAGACAAGGCTGAGCTAAGGCTCTGGGGGCTCGTGGGCCCCTCATGTGGGACATTTCAAGGCTAGTGGCATTTCCAGCCCTGGGGGCTGAATACAGCAGTTGACGCCTTGCTTGGGGTGCAGTTTCCCAGCTGCTTCTGTAGATCATACTTAATTCATACTTATTTTTCCTCTTAATCTGTTTTCTTAGACGATAGAAGCTTGGAAATACTCCCGTGTGTGCTTGGCCTAATGGGTGCTGAGGTCCTGCCTCGTCTCCCAGCTCCAGGAGCCGAGGTGCTTTTCAGGAAACTCTGCCCTTGTCCTGTCCTTCAGCAGGGTTGTGTTCAGGCCAGTTAAACTCCACCTGCAGTTTCTATACATGCTTGTTCTCCTCCACTGGACCTTGGGGTGCCTAGCCACTGAATTCGGCACCTGTTTCCCCGTGTTTTGGCCTAGCCAATAATTGTGTTCAATCCCAATCTCATCCCATAGCCCAGGAAGTGGCGGTTCTCCGAAGGGAATCCCCCTCTTTTAATTCAATTAATGTTGAAGCTAATTTCCACCCTGGGGCCGAGTCCCATTGCCTTTGAAGTCCGGAATAGTTTTGTGCTTCCCTTCAAATGGAGCAGGTTTGAGCACACCCCTCCCAGCGAAAGACTTTGCCAAACATTTCAAAGAGCTGCGTGCGTTCCTGTGCCAAGGGAACTGCGTCCTGCTCCCAACCAAGGGGCAGATGTCAGCAGGATGAGGCCATAGGTCCTGGAAAGCTCTGTGGGTCAGGCCAGGTAGGCGTTAGAAGACAGGGTGCGTTTGTTTTTGAAGCACATTCGTGAACTCAGGTGGAGGGGCCTTCGTAAAGGAGAGGAGTTATTGCTCTGTAGCTACTTTGAGGCTTACAGTATTTGCCATGAAACACGTATTTGCCCTCTTTGGGTTTATTTACTGGCAGAGATTTTGTGAATGTCTTTAAAATGTCATTTGGATCATCCTTTCCTGGTTTGATTTAATGGAGCGAAAACCGCAATCAACTGGCAACAAGACTATTTTTCCTATTCAGGGCAAAGTATGAGGAGCCAAATGCTGAGACGTGTTTGCTCGCTGTCCGGGTGGTAACCGTGACGCTGATTTTCAGACACCCAAAAGGTGATCTTCTTCACCTAAACTTGGCACATAACTGAAGTACTGCAGATGGGAATCTAATTGCTTTTCACCACCTCTATTGTTGGTGACAAGCAGAGGCATCTCCAGGAGGCATTCAGACCTTAGGAGGAGCTTGTCTTTGACTGCGCAGGAGCCCAGAACAGTTGGGCCTGAATTGATCAAGGCTAAAATGATTAAGCTTCAGAGGAAGGCAGCATTGCTCCACATTATGTCTTTTTATTACAGCTTAACAGAGGCATTGAGCAACTTTGGGCTTTGTAGTGATTTTGGAATAAAACTAATCGATGTCGTAGAAGTAAATGCAGGAATCTTTGAAGCATAGATGGAGCCACGGGGGGATGACGTGCAACAAAATTACGGGCAAAAATGAAGCATATTGCATATTTTCTATGGTTCAACTATCTATTGAGAAATGCTTTCAATTAGACCTTGACACGAAAAAAGTGCTGTTGTGCTAATTTTCACGCGTCTCTCACATCGGGGGAAACAAAACTGTAGCTTGTGGTCAAGGTTTAGCGTAGAAAGCTCTCGTACAAAGTCACATGAGAAGGTTGAAGTTGTCAGCGTGAAATTCCGTCGAAGTGAGTGGCACAGATTTTACATCACTGGTGATGCACTTCTCCGCTTATCTCACGTTTTGTCCTGTAAAGGAAAGCAGCACAAAGCCCCGGTGTGTCTCTCCAGCTGATTTCTAAGCTCCACGCTGTTTATCAGCCCCAATTGCTGAGGACTGCATAGTGTGAGAGGACGGCAGCTGCCTTCCCGTGATATGATAGGAAATGATGGGTACGACACCAGGAAATGAATATGTAAATAGTTATAGGATTCCCCAAGGGATAATTGCTTTGTTGTAAAATAGTCTCACCAGGAAAGCATAGAAACATGACAAGTCTCATTGTGTTTTTGGGATAGACGAGCAGCCCCGGATAAATATCTGAACTGTTTTGGATGTAGTTGGGATTTGATTTGGCGAATGAATGTAGAACGCGCTCTCCTCTCACTGCCATTATTTAGCGTGACACTGTAGGGTTTCATGCGAGCTGGCTGGTGGAGTGAGAGGCATTCACGTTTATCTGATCTGACAGGGAGAACTCTCAGCCTTAGCCTCCAGCCGCAGTCCAGAGTTAACAAGCTCCATGCTACAGAGATAAACCCCCTCCGTAATCCTCCGGAGCCTGTAACTTCTTCAAAGTGCGCGGTCCCTTCTCACTGGGATGGACAAAGCGATCCTGATAAAACGAGAACTGACCTGTGCCTTTGCCCCAAAATTTAAAAGGGATGGGGATCTAAGCTTTCCTTTGAGATTTTTATTTATTTTTTTTTTTAAAAGAAAGATATCGGCGAGGTTGGTTGGTCAATTTGTTTCATTTCTCTTTCACGCTCCCAGTCCCTGTGCCAGGGGCACCTCCTGGGAAATTTGCTTATGAAAGGACTGAATAAAAAAGAAGTAAGGCAGCAGCCTTTACAGGTGCAGATCTGGAGTTTAGGATAAACACCTACAAGTTTGGATTTCCTGCCATCCACTTACCGTAACTGTCTAATCTAGCTACCCATTCACCTTTCCTTTCATCCCAGGATGTCTAGGCTGATCTAACTGTCTGTCCTTTCATCCCCGCTATCTTCCTCTTGATCTGTGTTTTTTAGAGCTCATTCATCACACCTTACAACTTCTAAAGCACCCACATAGGGCCACAAAGTTTCCCTTTACGTTTTCGCCAAAGCGCTTGAAGGGAGGGAAGGCGCAGCCTCTGCTGAGAAACCTGGGGAGCGGAGCTGTTGCTTCTTGTTTGAATCGCACCTGAAAGCACCCCGGCGAAGGCACTGAACAGAGAAGGGAATTGTTCACATCCTTGAAGCTTTTATTCAAATCTTTGCCCGCTGGAAACGGGCAGGTTCACGTGGCTCTTTCCTGGCTGCGTTTTTTCCCTGGCATTGGGTAGGGGATGCAAGTACTTAGGGCACCGGCATGCTCCAGGAGAAAGGATATCGGAAGACACTGGGGCAAAAGGGGATACTCCAGAAGGGCTGTTGCATTCACAGGGACATTTTTTGGCCTGTCGCTTTGTTTCCCACCCGGGTGGCAGCTTGATTTTGATTTCTAAAGAGGGGTGGAAAGCATAGAGAACATCTGAACGGGAATAAAAACCTGCATATGGGACAAAAGTGGCTCTTTGAATATGGGACTGCATTAGGGCTCTTTATTTCGAGGTCTGATACTAGGAAGGTCAGGGTGGAAACGGTCAGTGGAGATGAGAGAAATGAATCATATATCAGCGAATGCTGTTGTGAGTGCCAGCATCGCCTGGCGTGAAAGAGGTGCACTGATTTCTTAAGCAATTTCTAACTAGCAACCAGCTTCAGACAATGATTTAGGGACAAAATTAGCTTTACAGGGAACACCTCTTTTGGAAGGTCTCTCTCTCTCATTCTCCCTTGCTCATTCCTTCTGTTCTTTTATTTCTTTCCCCCCCTCAAAAGGCGAGGTTGTTACTTGGGAGCCCTTTTGAGGGGAGAGAACCATGGTGAGATTCTTGTGTTGGCATGGCTGATGTTAATGGGTAACACCGGGGCCAAAGGTCCTTTAAAGCTCCCACATCTGCAGCTTTGTACAGACCTCACCTCCGAAATGCCTCAAAGTGTGTAGCCAGGCAGGGCTTAATGTGTATTAGCAAGACAAAGGCCCGAAGAGGGGAGGAAAGGGGGATGAGTTTTAATTTACTGAAGATTTATTAGGCCTCATGAAATCAGCCTGAACCACCCATTTTCTATATCATCTGCCCACATCTAAAGGGGGCGGCTTTGTTGTGGGGAGATGGTCGTTGAGAATTATCCCGCAACAAATCTCACCAGCATGAAAGGGACACAGACAGGAGCAGGACGTGGAGGAGGGTTCGCACTCTCTACATAGAGCCCAAAATCTGGAAATATGGAAATGTGGGAATGCCATTCAGGCTCGATCCTGCCTTCCCTTGACTTTTGTTTGTGGGGTGCATGTTCTCTTCGCTAAGCCTTGCTTGCTCAAGGAGATGAGTGAGATATGAGGAGGGTAGAGAGAGGGAGGAGGAGATACCAAGGTGTGGACATCATGTGAGGTCTCGGAGCTGAAGGGATCTGTTCTGGTGAGGGGGTGGTGAGTCTTTGTTCATACAGAGATGAGATCCTTTTCCTTACAAGTAGCCGTCATGTGGCTCCAAACCTAAGCTTGGAAGTAAGGCTTTAATGTGGCCCACAGAGCTTTAGAGAATGACCCATCCAGGAGTTCTCCAGGCTGTAGCTTGACAATGAGGGCTGAGGTTCCCCTAAAGGCCTCTAGGAAAAGGCTTATTCATCATACCTGGCTCCTTTCCTTCCCATGTCCCAGTCTCACTGCATTAGGAGATTTGATTATTTCATTTCTGCCATTAGCCTGCCCTAGAAAGAGCACTTGCAACGTCTCCGTTACACGCAGTGACATGAAATGTCATCTTCAAGAGGACTGAGAGTAGGAGGGTTTGGGGGGTACAGTTACAGGAACCATCTGATGGATCACCAGGGCTCCAAGGAAGTCTTTGGGATAACGGGAGCAGGAACAGGGGTTCATTAACCAGCCCTGACCTGGAGATCAGCTCATTGGTGTCTCCAGGAGAGAAGGGACTGGTTTTGACCATAAGACTGACCAAGGCCCCCTCAGTATTTCTCCTTGCTTATAACGTCAGCAGAGAGGAGATGACCTTGCATGGTGAACTGTGTGTGTTTATCACAACGTAGAGGCTGTATAAATCTCAGCAGGCAGAGCACTGCGGGTGGTTAAGCAAAGCATGAGGTGTGAGAGCGGGCAGTGACATCTGTCTTGAGCCGATGTAAAAGGGGGGTTGTTCAGAGCCAACAGAGTTTACCTGGAGATCGCGTGCAAACACCCTATTTCCTGATGGTGGGCAACTAGGTATCTGATTTACGCATACGTGAATACGATGTATATAAGTAAACAGTGGCTCAATTTTCAGTCCTTGTCCAACACCCAAGTTTCCTTTCCTACCGTGTCTAAGCCAAGACAAAGGTCAGCCAGCCAGCCTAGATGTCCAAACCCTTTGGGGCATCACAGTTTAGCGGTTTTCATCTTTTAGACAAGGTAGCATCTGAACTATTAACCATGAGAAGTGTTTCCTCCTCCAGACAGCTGTCCCCGGTGTTTTGTTTCTGTTTTTTTTTTAGGATGAACAGAATGTAACAGAGAGGATTTGAGAGAAGGAAGGAGGTAAAGGGAAAAAACTGATCTGATCTTCAGGAATGAGGCATGCTGCCATCCCTGGAGCAGTCAGTGCCATAGTTAAGCTCTCCGTGAAAACGCCTCTTAGTGCTGCAGTCTGTTTGGAAGAGGTCACCCTCTCACAGAGGAAAGAGCAAAGCATTTTTGGCACAAAACAGGGGAGGGAACAACCCTCTTACTGCCAAGGGGGCAAACGGGATGCCCTGAGAAATCTTCATTTTGTCCCGTTTATAGGACTGCGTAGAGGACAGACCGGAGAGAAACCTATAGAAATAGCATACGTGCACTCGCAGGCACACACAGCCCACTCTCAGGCATTCCTCCTTTTCAGTGCTGGTAATTAGCCCACACGAAGAGGTCATCGGAGGGTACAAAGGGGCCTGGTTCTCCCAGGTGGTGGCTGCGATAGCCGTACTGTGTGGCAGAAGTACAGGGTAATTGCATGGGGTCTTTCTGTGCGCGCACCCGTGGACACGGAGGTGACCTGGGCAGGGACCATCCCTGAAAGGCTGGTTCCAGGTGCTTCAAGGCGGATCCCAGGGCAAACAGAAGAAGTGGAGAGACAGCAGGGAGAGGCGGGGCGTAAAACTTTCTGCTGTGAGAGGGATATGGCGAGGGAGAAGTGAAAGAGAAAGGGAGAGGGGTTGTCTGAAATCAGCAATCGGATGGGGTATTCTCCGTGGCTTCATCTTCACCTGGCTTGGTGGGCTGATAAGAATCACACCAGCATCCATCTCTCTTTAACGCATTGGCTTCCTGGCATGACAGGATGCTCAGCAACTCCTACGGATAATGTCTTCTCTGTCACTGGCCAAAGCAGCCAGCCCTTCTTCCAACCTCCTGTTGCATTGCAGGCCTGGGGCTGTGGTGCCTCATCTCTGTGGCTTTCACCCCACCAGTCCAGATGGGATCCGGATGGGATCCTTTTTCTAGTGAAGTAAAGGAGGACCAGCAGCTCGAAACATCGGAGGTGCCTTTTGGTGGCCTCAAGTAAAACAACTTTCTGGTACCAGTCCTCTCAGTGCCTGCATGAGAGCTGGGAAGTGAATCCCACTCCTTGCAGTGCCAGAAACACTTCAAACCTGTCCCCCGCGTCACGGATAAAATGCAGGTGGAACAAGGGAAAGTCCACGCATTTATAGCTGTGGACGTTTGCATCAGACTGGCTGCGTGCCACAGAGCCCGTGCCACCGAGAGAGTGACTCATGGGTCCCATCCAGTCTTGAAGGACCCACATGCGGGTCCGGGGCTGTCACACAATGATGGACTATATATTGTGCTCCGATTAACTGGTGTCAGATGTAGGTGTGTGCTCCGGAGACCGTTCCCTTCACTTGCGAGCTCCAGCTGCAGTAACGGGAGGCCCGCAGCCAGACCCAGCATTTGTTCCTTCGCTCTGTTATGACTTGTATAAATACTTTTGCCTCACTTGAATGACGGGTGCAAGTCGCATCGTCTCCTGAAACTATTTATGTCTTCCTGCTCCGGAGGGTAGGAAAGTGCTGTGCCTCGAACGCCGGCCAGGTAATCCTTCTGGGAGAAGATTTCCCGAGCGAACCTGGAGTCAGGCTCCTGGTGTTTCTCTACCTTGAATTTCCTCCTGTTGCCCCTGCTCCTTGTAGCATCCTTCCCGGGGCGTGCTGAGCCAGCGACAACGTGAGACTGTGGGGCACAACAGGCATTACGTCTCCTGTGCCTCTCTGCGGGACGTGCACTGCCCAGGGCGATGAGGATGAGTCAATTCCCCAAAGCAAGCGCTTGTAACCCTGAAGGTGAAAATACACATTGGGGAAACTGCTAATTCCTAGGTCCAGTGTCAGGCAGGCAAGTTGTTGTAACTCTGGGGATTGTCTCTTAGCTGTGAAATTTAAATGAAGATCAAATGAAGTTCTTAATTGATTAAAAACTTCAGAGCTGTTACCTAAGGTAGTTGTTACATTTTGCAGTGGCTCCTGTCCAAAAGTGCCTCCAAAGCCTGGCGGATTCGGCAGTAGAGGTGTCCATGAGTGTTTTTGTAAGGATCTCCCAGAGAAAGGGTTGTATGTGGATGGAAACATCAAAATCAAGGTCCCTGTGGAGATGTTTCCCTCTGAATTTCTTCTTGATTTGGCTCTTGGGACCTCATCCCACTCCTCCGGGAAAGAGCCAGGACCCTGCTCCGTTTAGGATGGGGCGCTGTGGGTGGACAATTTCCGCCTGCAGAGCCACGTGGCCTTAGGTACAAACAATGGGGTATCGAAAAATAGTACCTTTGGGAGCGCGTCACAGGTGTTTGGGTGAAAGACGCGAGACGCAGGTCTAGAATCACTCCTACAAATCCTCTTCTCAGCTGTACTTTGTGAAGTTATTTCCAATGCCTTATTAGATCCGTATGATATGTGTCACAACAAAAGTGTAAGAGACCTCCCTTGTGCTTCTGATTTTCTGTGTAAATGCCGTTTGCCACGTGAGCAAGCTGTAGCTTCACAGCTAAGTGCCTTGCATTGACGCTTTCCAAGCCAGCTCCCTGGGAGCTGCATGGGCTTGTCAAAGGGTTAAGATTTGTCCTATTGATACAAAAATGCCTTTAGACATCGCTATTCTTGAAAAACGCTGTCTGAACCATTGAACCCCTTTGGAGTGAGAAAGCTGTTCATCCACCCTCGGGAGGAAAGATGAATGGTGAACAGAAAAGTTACAGTCCGTGGTCAGGCTGAGCAAACATGTAACTTTTGGAAAGCAGTCAAAGGAAGCTGAAAAGCCATCTTAGATAGGGAGCCGAGCGTGAGTCACCCAGGGAAGTCAAAATAGACTGCTCAAGTACTTCACTTCAAAGCCTTCAACACCATCAACTCTCAAGCATCCCAGGAATGTCATTGCTCTTCAAAGGAGGCAGGGAGTGATCTCTGTGTGTCCCGCATTCATCTCCTTTGTAAGGAGAAGATTTAACAAAGCCTTTTGCCGGACACTCAGTGTGTGCTCCCTCCCGGGAGGCTGGTGGGTACCGGCTACCCCATTTTGGTCTAGGCTCTATTGGCCAAGCCCCCGGTTCGATCTCATCCGTGTTTACACCAGAAGGTCCTGCAGCTCGTGATTCACTTCACATTTACTTAACTGGGAAGAAAGTAATACTCACCGACTTCCCAGGCATTGCAATGAGATCGGCGCCCAACTTTTTCTTGCAGCTGGCCAAATACCTGTTGCTGACAGCAGGTTTCAGCAGGTGTGGTGGCATAAGCCCCGCTCAGAGGTTGGCCGTGGCTGCACCCCATCCCAAGCTGACCTCCCCGGGTGGCGCTGGTCACCAGCGCTGGGTAACCTTCGTGCCATGGGCAGGGCTCTACAGGCTGCCAGCCCTGCTGGCAACACGGATGGGAGTTCGTGGTGGTTTCGCTCCGAGAACAAAGCTGAAAAATCAATATTTGATCTTGTCAAGCGTTGGAAAGGCAACCGATCATTCTGATGTGAAATGTCTCTTAAAAATTCAGTGTTGTCAACATGAATACTTCAATTCTACTTGTAATTCCCAATTATTATTATTTTATCGGGGAAGAATGAAGTGAGAAATCTCCTGCTGCCTTTGTAGACAGCTCTTAGCAGAATCCGAAATCATCAACATCCTTTTGGGTGACCAGTCTACCAGGATCAAACTTCTTTTTCTGCAGATCTCTTCCTCTGAACTTGTATTTTTTATTTATTTTTTTGTATAATATTTTAATCTGAGCCCGACCGTGAATGGAAAAGTAAAACTGGGCAGATAAAGGATCACGTTAGGAGGAAAATACTATATTTTTGTATTTATTTTCCTGAAGGAGGACAACGTAAATCCTGCCATTCCTAGCACTAGTGGAGCTGGGATAGGTTTGTAAATGAATAGAAGAAACTTAACTTAACAAAATTGCAGGGCTTAGTCAAAGCAAGGAGGGATACAACACAATGAAACAGAAACTGGAGAAGGAATTTGAAGTGTTAGGGCTGAAGGCAATTGCTTGAGTTGGAACTCGACCAGCGTCCTGGGGCTAACACCTCTCCTCCACGGAAAGTGCTATAGGAACTTCAATATTTATAATGTTCAGAATTCTGGGTTTGTGCCTTGTCCAAGAAATGGATTTGAAAAACAAATGTTGATGCTGCTGAGGACTCTCACTTGGAGGAGAACCTGGGGGCAGGCCACAATTTGGTCGAGATTAAATACAAATATAGCATCTAGGTGGCTTAGGTGCCAAAGTTTAATTTTCCTAAGTGCCTTAGATGCTTAGGCCCGGATCCAACCGTATGCTTTGGGTTCTAGCTGGGAGACAGGAGCTCAAACTGATATTACACATGTTGCTTTGGTGGCTCCGGGCTCTGAATCCCAAATCTGAGTGTAAGTCTAAGAGATATAAGCTCTTAAGTCACTAAGCACCTTTGAAAATAGTACCTGGACTTATGGCAAATACAGTTTCCAAGCAATTTAGCTGTGGGAAGCAAGGTAAATCAGACAGGTAGCTCAGTTATATCGGTAAGCCCAGGCTCTTGATTTGCACCGTACTTTTTCCAAGCTGTGTGTCTGGCTTGGTGCAATCCAGTTGTCTGGGCAGCCCTGGCAGGTGGTGGAGATGGCCTTGCACCGCCCGAGGGAGGGCACCATCTGGCAAAGATGGACAGGCTGAATTGCCATGTCTCTGGGCAGGGTGAGTCCAGCTGTGTCCAGCTCTGGAGCCCTCAGCACAGGAAGGACATGGAGCTGTTGGAGCGGGGCCAGAGGAGGCCACGGAGATGATCCAAGGGCTGGAGCCCCTCTGCTGTGAGGACAGGCTGAGAGAGTTGGGGGGGTTCAGCCTGGAGAAGAGAAGGCTCCGGGGAGACCTCAGAGCCCCTTCCAGTCCCTGAAGGGGCTCCAGGAAAGCTGGGGAGGGGCTGTTTGCAAGGGCGTGGAGCAACAGGACGAGGGGCAATGGTTTAAACTAGAGCAGGGCGGGTTTAGATGAGACATTAGGCAGAAGTTCTTTGCACTGAGGGTGGTGAGACACTGGCCCAGGTTGCCCAGAGAGGTGGTGGAGGCCCCATCCCTGGAGACTTTCAAGGCCAGGCTGGATGAGGCTCTGAGCAACCTGATCCAGTTGGAGATGTCCCTGCTGACTGCAGGGGGGTTGGACTAGATGGCCTTGAGAGGTCCCTTCCAACCCAACGCATTCTATGATTCTCTGAGATGGGTAACATCTCATGTGCTCTTGTAGGCATGTGCCAAAGATTTTCGCCGCATGGGAGCCAAGTGCATGACCCTGGCAAGACAGTACACTAAAATGACCTCAGTCGCTCCTCCCTTCCATTACTCTTAGTGTCCACAAGGCAGCTGAGCTTTGGTGTGTCGCAGTGCCTTCTGCCTTGAGATCCATGCCAATCCGTATAAAAGATGTTCTCCCAAACATCCCTCCAGCTGCTCAAAGTGAAGCCACCATTTCGGGGCTCTGCTGGACCTGCCACTTGTAACTGGCAGAGGAAGAACCATCTGGATGACAAAGGGAAAGCATAGTGCATCTGTGTTGTGCCCGTTCCAGGTGGGTCCATCCGCTCACTGAGCCGATGGGACTAAGGCAGCTGCCCTTGGCTATGGAGAATTTTTCCATGATAAGACCTTGCTGTTGTTTATACTGGAGTCGGCATAATTAATGGGTGCTGTGCGCAGTGGTGCTGCCATACGGCTTGCCTTGCAGAGGAGATTTACTGTAGCTGGAAAGAAGCCCAAACTCAAAAGCCTGTAATTGTTTTAATAGCAAATTAAAGCAATGTAGGATGATACTATGTTAAGGCCTCTCATGTAAATGCCATGGGTGGCAATGCAGGAATAGCTGAGATATCGCTACCTAAGATGGCCCTGGAGCTGTACTTTTGAATGACTCATTAGTCACGTCTAAGGACACCACCAGGAGAGATATATTTTAGGGTTAAACAATGCCCATCTTCCCCGACCTCCAACTGTCTGGTGCTAGAAGGTGGGATTTGGTGTCTGCGTCACGCTGGAGCTAATAAAATTGGGTCTTCTCTGTGAGTAACTTCAGGAGCTGATCTAGCTTTTTTCCGAAGTCCGTGAGACCTGCGTGTGCTCAACCCTTTCTAAGCCCAGCTCATTGGTTTCATTCCTAAATATGGACTTAGAGATGTTTTCATTTGTGTCGGCAACTTTGAACGCACAGGATTCTGAGTTAGGTGCTACCAAGTTATACGGAGGATAAGGCTAACAGCCCGCTTCGCAGAAGGCTTAGGAAATTTGATGTCAAGTCCCACATACCTCCGTGCGACAGCCGTTTTTTGAAGGCCCTGTGTTTCCATTGGCTGTGCGGCGAGGGCAGGTCTCCAGCTCCACATCAGCCTGGGCTGTTCTGCCCTAACTGAGATGGAGCCAGGCCAACGTGCGGCTCTCCGCTTCCCCTGCCGGGACCATGTGTAGGGCAGGGACATCAGGGCTGATGGAAGCTGCTTTAACGTGCACGGGCTGCCGAGCAGGCCACCATCTGCGGACCCATCTGGCAGGTTGAAAGGCTGACACAGCCGCCGTGAGAGGAGTGTAGGATTGTAAAAGTTAATGTTGGAGGAGCTTTTTCATTCTTTATGGGTTTAGGGTTTTTCTTCTTCTCGTGCCCGCTTTGCTTGTGAGTGAATGCCTGAGCCTATCTCAGTCTTTCTGAAGAGCACAGTTGTCTTGATGAGGCTCCTGCCAAGCTGCCTTTGAAGTCAGGGGTCACCCACCCACCAGGGAGCGTGGCCACCGCTGGCCTGGGCTCTGCCAGCCGCCCTGGCTAAAAAGCCAAAGCCGAGGCTGGAGGGTTCCTGCTGTCTCTCGAGAGCCCGTGGGTTTGTATGGCTGCTACATCCCAGGAACCGCCGTCGCTTGTAATGCGTGTGTTAAAAACACTCTGCAAGCTGCAGCTCACGCTTGATTTTTCCATCTCGCTTGCATGGTTGTGCCAAACTATTCCTGTTTTTGTCCCCATGGTGTTTCCCTTCAGTGTTGAGCTCTGCTGCTGAAACCGAGAGCCATTTCCAAGCCAAGCCCGCCCCGAGCTGGCAGTGATTGCGGGGGTGGCTGACCCACGAGATGTACCTACGAAGCTTCCAGGTGGGGTACGGTGGGAGCTGGAGGTTCAGCAAAGAAACTGCTTGCTCCCCAGGGACAAGGTTTGTTTGTCCTGGAGCACGGGCTGATGTGTTGCATGGGAGCACGGGGCCAGCTGGGAAGTGTCAGATGGTGCATAGGCTGGAGGGAGACAAGTTGGGAATTGCCTCGTCAGTACGGTCTGCAGGAAGCAGTCTTGGCTGGAATCCTGAGAACTGCACCTAGATTTTGCCTCTGGAAGATTTAGCACATTCCATTAAAAAAAAAAAACAAACAAGGAGCAAACCAGCATATGGACGATATGGACCATGAAGGATGACAAACCAGAATTTACTAGTAGCGTGCACTCATTGAGGAAAGGAGTTTGGACATTCAGTCCTTCTCATCACTAAAACTACCGCTAACTACTGGACTCACCGTCATCCCGAACGGAGAACCCAGACTGTGGTCTAGCTTTCTGTTGGTGCAAAACAGATGCAGGTTTTGCATCCACGGTTGCAACGGATGCAGGAGGAGCAGCGTGGCATTGGCCTCAATATTACAGCTGGCCTCAATATTACGCTTCTCTCCTACCAAACGTGCTCCACCAGAAATGACACAGGACATATGGGAGACCCAGACCCTGGAGCAGCCATGGGAGGCCAGAGGGTCCCCACGGAAGAGCTGCCGGATGCTGTGTTTGGGTCCCAGGATCTCTCCCTCTGTGCCAGATATCTTGTGTACCTTTTTTCAGTTGACTTCTTGGATTCAGGGAGACGTGCAAGATGGAGAAATGTTCCCCGTGTGCTGAACAAAGAGAAACTATGCCCCCCTGCACCCAAACGCTGTGAGTCTGGACCTGTTCAGGGAGTTCCCTGATGGCTCCCAAATGTTGTGCTCGGGCATGGCAGGCGTTGGCAGCCCTCGGCTGCTGCAGAAACCCGCGCTGCTCGGCTCCTCCGGGATAGCCACCGACTGGAGAGGGCCCTGAGCTCGGGGACAAGACAGCCACCGCCAAGTGGGGCACTTCCAAACAATTTAGAAGCACAGAGTAAAAGGAGTGCATTTGCTTTGATCTATCAGCTTTTATCATTTGTAAACATCTATTAATTGGCTGTGTCAGGCCCAGATCCTTATCATCTTCTAGTCTAATTTCCCCTGTTCGATACATTTCCTCCACTATAAAAATACCCATCACCCAACCCCTGTCAGCACAGATTAAATCTAACGCTCTTTCTTTCAGCTCCTCTCCCCAGTGAGGCTGTAAAGCTGTCAGCTCCACACTTGACAAGAGCCAGGCCGCCCTCCTTCCCTTTGTCTCCTGAAGGAGGAAAATATTTAGGTGTCACCGGCTGGATGGCCGCAGTGGAAGTCGACAGACCTCGACCCATCCATTGATCTGAGCCACGAGAGGAGAGAGGAGTTTCCAGCGCCAGCAGCTGTGATGTTGCCAGTAGCTGGGACCAGGGTATGTTTTTGGGGTGCACCGAGCCCTGCTGCCTCCTCCCCGGCTTCCCAAGAGCTTTTGTGTGCTGGCACTCAGCCCCTCGGGGCCTCCACAAGGACACTGGTCCCTTGGAGTCCCCCAGCTGCTGGCATACACACGACATCTAAGTAACTTCCCAGGCAGCGAGGTGCTGGCTCCTCGTAAGAAGTTGATAAAGGGTGTGATATTGGGTCTCTTCAAAGGAGATATGCCCCCAGTCCAGGTCTCCAAAGCACAGCCGAATATTTTCCAAACCTGCTGGCTGAGTGTTAACATAATGTCCTGTCCCTGGGTTTATATAAAGAGCAAAGGAGGTGGCTGCAGATGGGACGCGTCTCCATATTTGCAGTAAAATAGGTGATGCAAGATCCCTGAAATCCCCTCTTGTGTGTGCTCTGCAAGTGGACTTCTCTCCGCAGTTCCCTGCTGAACTCCCGTAAGCGATGTCTGAGCATCCCTGCGGGCAGCCACAGGGCTGAGCGCCCTGCTTCCCCCCTGAGTCACCAAAACGGGCATTTTCACGGGGCAAGGAGGAAAAACTTCCTAACAAAAGCAGAGCGGTGATATGCATCAGCTGTGGCAGAGCAGGAAACAACCGGAGAAGAAAAAAGTTCCTGGGTCAGAGTCTGAGCCCAGTGGAAACAAGCAATCCCGGGAAAAACACCGCGGAGGACCAACTGGGCAGGCAGGAGGGCGTTGCGAGATGCTGGGCTGCAGCAGGTTATCGTCAGCCCACGGCAAACAGGAGGTGGCGTGGTTTTGCCTAATCCTCTTTGACTGTTGGTCCAGGCAGGTTACATGTAGTCAATGCAAGGGCTTAAAAATAATCGCTCCTCCTGCGTTTCCCTACCTAATACAGAGCATTTTCAAGCCAGACCAGTTTCTGGTCTGAAAAAAGTGACCCAGGGTCGCCAGGGCGACCGGGGCCCGTGCAGAGGAGAGCGCCCAGGAGCGGGGTTTCCGTGGGCAGGCGCTGCCGTTGAAGCGTGGTGGTGATGACACGGGCGTTATCTCCTCCTGGGCTGGAGGCGCTCACACACCGCTGGGCGCCTCCGCCGCCCGCTGGGATCCCCGTGTCTGAGCCTGAAGGGTCCGCCTTGGAGATAACGGGTGTTTCAGGATGGTCCTAAGAAATACGCCAAGTGTAGCGGAGCAGAGTTGATGTAGCTCCTTCTGCAGATAACTCCAGAGCTGTTCTTGCTGCTGTGCAGCTCAGAGGAACGTCAGGCCGAGCGGACTCACGATACGTTTAATGTGCGTGTTAGCATGCCATTAAATATTGACTATGCTTAAATAAATGATGCAGCCAACTTTCAAGGAAGAAAGTGCTTATTTTGTCGACACAAAATATCCCTCTGTGCCTTTATCCCCCTAAGTCGGTCTGTGGCCAGAAAGTTCTCTGAACGAGGTCTTTGTGACCAGTTTCACGTAACATTGCTCGCCCGAAGGAGACTCTGTTAGAGACGAAAACTTGGTTTGGCCTTAAAAAGCCAAGGGTTTTAACCAGAGAATGTCAGAAAGATGACTTCAAAACTTTCTTTCAAAAAAGCTTGCAAAGAAGAACTTTGTCGAAACCAAGTCTTTCCCACAAACTGCTGTGACGTAAATGAATCTGCATTTTGACAGAGATGTCCTTCAACTGAAAAAACCCCAGGAGCACCTCAAATCTTTCTGACCCGCCGCATCACGACGTCGTGTGCGTCCTCCAGCTGCCCCCAGCGTCACACCATCTTGGTGGGCTTTCTGTAGGGCGTGTGTGCTAATTTGGGAGCTTAGCCGCTAAACCCATCAAAAAAGGTGGGCCAGAAGTCTGGTTTCAGCCCACCTAAACTTAGGAGCTAAACTAAAAGATGTGAGTCGACAGCAAAATAGCACCCAGGTCACTTCAGCAGCTGGTGGGAAGGGTAAAATCATACTCCCCCCTTCCCCAGAGTATGTGGGAAGGTTGAATTTATTTGGCTGCATCAAGATCAAACTTTTGGCATGTTGAGGGACCGTCACCACGTTCACTAGGCACCAGTTTGGATGTCTTTCAGGCGAGACCCCAGGCTGGGGCAGGGGTATGGGACCAACTGCACGGCCTTTGCTGCCTTTCTTTTTCTTTTCTGCTTCACCATCGCTTTTCTCAGGCTCCCTCCCGCTGCCTCTCTTAACATTTGTTTTCGCGACACCTTACAAATAGCTGGTTTTAATAATGTAGAATTGGAGGCTTTTTTTTACGTGCTTTTGGTGCATCAATTATTGAAGCCCAGCACTGGCGTTCTCCCTTAATAACGGGGTTTTGGGGTTGTTTGTTTCTGTTGGTTAAATTTTTCATGGGAATATTGTCACGGTGGAAGGTATTTGCCCTGGCTGCTCCATGACATGCAGCTCTTCGTAGCACTTTCGCGAGTGACCCGGGTGCATCGTTGTTGGCACCGGGCTCAGCCTCCGTGGGCTGGGTGGGTTTCGATGTCCCCTGGAGGAACGACAGCCACAAGACAGAAATGTCCCCACTGCAGACTGGTACTCGGGGGGGGGGGGCGTCACCGCTCCCAGGGAATTAGGACGCCGTCGGGAAGCAGCCACCTTCCTGCATTACCGCGAAGGGCTAGAGCTGGGTGTCCAGGGTTTGAACCAGGTTGTCCTCGGCTGCCACTGCACAAGCAAGATGATGCCTGAGCATCCTGCCAGCGCTGCAACAGGCAATTAAAATGTTAAAATCAATGTTGACAGAGAGCGCTAAGTGCGACGCTCGGCACTGCCATCCCTGAGCCAGGAAGCACTACGGGGAACTGCCAGCCCAGATGAACCTGCCTCCTGATTTTTTCTAGGCCACTAGTAGTTATCACTGGGCATTTTCCCCATGAATGTTTCCATTCTTTCAAAAAAAAAAAAAAAAAAAAAAAAAAAATTGGCTTGGTTTTTATTTTGAAAAGCATCAGGTTGGAAAACGTCCATCTGTCTCAAATGTTTACCATCAATTTGCAGAGGCCAATGTCATTCTCGGAACTGGCTCGAAGGGATCTTAGGAGATCTCTGGTCCAACACCTGCTCAAAGCAGGGACAGCTCTGAGGTCAGAGCAGCTTACTGAGCGCTTTATCCACTCTGGCCTTTATAATCTCCAAGGATGGAGACTGAGCAACCTCTGGCCAGGAGATATTGACTTTCCATCGCTCCCAACTGCAGCCAAATTCTAACTGGCAACCTGGAGGTAAAGGTTATTTAGCCCCTTAACAACCTCTGGATCAGGCCCTCCTACAGAGAGAGATTCTTTTAATTAAGTTTTACCTTATCTTCAGACTTCAGCGTGAACTAATATTCAGGCAACACCCTGAAGGCTCCCTCAGCATCCCTCTGGCTTCAAGAGCTGACATTGATTCAATGGATGAGCGCGTTAGAAGCGTGTCACCGTTGTGTCTGTCCTTTACCTGAGCAGTTACAACATGGAGTGGGGAAAAAATGCAAACAGGAGCGTGCAGGTGGTGAACTGGAACCCACTGGTGCTTCTGCACAGGTTCGTGCCATACTGGTTTCAGCAGCAAAGCCGTTTTAAGGATTTCCTGCATCCACATCACACAACTGTGGGCAGATCACTGGGTGGATTCGGGGCTGAAACAACCTGCAGAACAGAAAAAGCGGAGGAGAGGGTTATTTTTAATTCAGATCTGTTTCTAACGCAGGCCCTAAACCAGCTGCTTGGGCATAACTGTGGGGTCAGCAAACCAGGGGGGTGCGTGTCCCGTGCCAGGTTTGCTGCCAAAGCCGAGGCACCCAGAAACTGCTGATTCAGGGAAAACCCCACGTCCTGTCCTGGCTGTGGGGAGCATGCGGCAACGCCGAAGTCAGGGTCCTACCGCAGCCAGGGCACTTGTGGGGTTTTCCTTGTGGATTTTTTCACCGATCAGCAGGTTGAAGTAAAAATCAAGAGCAAGTCCAGGGTTTACCGTAACCTGAGGCCGGCTGTTAAAGCCACAGCTGCTTGCTCTTCCCTGGTCTTGGCCCGCTGTTCGTTACCTGACGTGTTCACTGACATGTTTGGGTCCTTACAAACGCTCCTGCGGCCCAAGCTGGAGGATGCTTTGCTTTTTCTGTCCTGTTGGCATGTTGTCTGCTCTCCTCCAGCCACTCCGGCTGTTGGGTTTTCCACCGACTTTCAGATGATTGTGTGCTCCTGCTGCCCAGAGAGCTGGCTGCTGGCCTGGGAGGGAGCTGGGGAAGGCAGGGCTGGGTCTTCCCTTCACCCTATTGCTTCTCTGGGTAACGAGTGTTTTTACAGAAGGAGTGTTTTTTATGGCCTGTTCTCATGTCGAAATAGCAGGCACCACAAAAGATGCCGAGGTGGGTTTGCTCTAGCAGGGGGGATGCCCGTGGAGCTCTGATTTATAAGAACAGAGCGCGCTGGGCTGGTAACATACTGCAGAGACCCCACGGGGGAGCGAATGGTGCAGTAGATCAGGAGACCACGCGATGGAGACTCCAATCTGGGCTGAGCTGGTACATGGTGGTGGGCAAACCTCCTCTCTCTTGCTTCTCCCCTGCCCTTGGTCTCCAGGGACGTTTGTGGAGATGAAGAATGCGTTCTACAACGTGGCTGCAGATTAAAAAGGAGTTGCTTTTGCTTCGTGAGTGAGGTTGAGACTTGGTATCTCGAGGGAAGCTCAGCACAGGACTTTTGGGGCAGCCGTGGGTTGGTCCTGCTCCTTTCCTCTCCGGGAGGTGGAAGAAGCACTAGACACGCGTAAAATTCAGTTGTGCCCCGAGGTTATGCTTCCTTCTCTTTTAAAACCGGAAAGGAAATTGGTTCACATTTTTTGCTTGCAATGCAATGGTAACCTGACTGACACCTTGACTCTTTTCCTTTATTATTATTATATTTTTTTTTTTCCTCTCCTCCATGGTCAGCACTGCCCAGTTCCTGATGAGAACAGGCCAGGGAAACCAGCTGAGCGTACCTCCCACCTCCTTTAATAAAAAGCTGCTGCCAGAGCAGGGTTCATGGAGCAAGTTTGCTTTGTTAGCCTAATCCACACTCCCTCCTGGTTTCATACTGCTGAGAATTAAAGAGCTGGACATTCCCATGCTGTTAATCTGGTAACAATAAGTCGGGGAAGCCGCTGTAGTTTGCAGAGGGCACAGCACAGCCACAGCTGGACAGATGTTTGACCGCACGAGACACCTTATTTAAACACCCGTCTTGGCCCCAGCCTCATGTTTTTCATTCTGGTGAATACAGCTAGCCTGAAGAGTTACATGGAGCAGCTGATCGTTTTATTGCGGACACATCGTGCTTTGGCATCTGGTGGCATGGGTTGCCAGCCAGCTGGAATGGTACTGTGTTGGGTTTGGTGGCTTTTTTTGAGAGCATCTCCAAATGACTTTGTGCCTGGATGAAAGGGAAGCGGTTTCACCGCTGAGTAAATGTCCCCGGTTTTGGAGGCCCAGCTCAGTGGTGCAGATGGATCCACAGCCACGGGGAGATGTGGAAATGGAAGAGAAAGAGGAGGGAAGCCAGGCTCAGCTCCCGAGTGTTCCCTTCTGATTTGCCCTGTGACTTCAGGCAAATGGTTTAACACTCCTGTGCCTCAGTTTCCCGACTGTGAAATGCAGCGGTCCTCTCCTGCACCTCCAGTATGACACGAGGAGAAGCCCGTGCTATTTAAGATACCCCTCACCATTGTGTTGCAGGCAACTTAAAGAGATTTTGTCCTGCTTTCCTTGAGGGATGGTCCTCGCTATCCCGTGGAAAGGGCCGGGGAGTCCTTTACTATGTGCTGGTAGGACCCAGTTAGTGCCCAGAGACCCTCTCTCTGCCCTGTTTGTCCCATGCTGTGGCAGGTCCCAGCCTGTGGCTGCAACTCAGGTAATCCCAGACGCCAGAAATGCTCAATATTGATCAGCATCGGCAGCGCTTCGCAGGACAGTAAAGCAAAGGCAGGTGGGAGCCCTGAGAGCTCTCTGCTCCCCGTGGGTGGCACGGGACTAATGTCGTCGACGCCTCGGCGTCGTGCCAGACCAGAAATCCAGGACTGGAAGTTTCCTCACAAAAGTGTTCGGAGAGGGCACGGGGGAGGAGGCAGCCTCGGCGCAGCCCGTCCTCCTGCTAAGCAAACTGTGGCAGGGTGGAAGGGGGAGGAATGTAATTAAAAAGCCCCATGGGTTTATTTTTTTCATAACCTTTTCCTTGCCATAGATTTCTGCAGCTGCTGGCTGGTTTCGCCCTCCCTCTCCCGCTCCTCCGTGCTGCCCAGTTCTGCTGTGGGGCCTGGACCCAGCTCCGCTCCACCTTCTTGTCGGTGCATCTAAATTGTAAACCCTTCCCAAATCCAGGGGAGTGAGGGATGTTCTTGGACATGGGTCCTCCATGGGTGACCCGTACCGCGGCCTCGGAGCCGGGGGAGCCCTGAGCATCACTCCCTGCCCCACCGCTCCCCCCAGCACTGGCTCATTCCCCCCCTCGCTGCCATGCGAGACTCTGCCGGCTTCAGCGGGTTTCGGGTCAGTTCCTGCACGCTGGTCACTCCTGGGTATCTAAATAGCTCCATGAATTGTGCATGCGACTAAAAGATTGATGGATGAGAAAGGACAACTCTCCCCCTGCCCCAATTAGTACTTCATCAACCACAGGACGTACCCCTCGGGATACTCAAGTGGGCTTGGCCGGAGGAGGCTATCTGCATACCTCTTTGACAGGGAGGTAATGGAGTGAAATTATCGGTCAATATTTAAATACAGACAAGATCTAAGCTCTTTCTGAATTGCGAGTTGGCCTATTGTGGCAACGACGCCCCGCGCCCCGGATCCCTCATTTTTTATCATGCTACATTACCCGCAGGGCTTTCGCATTCCCACACCACTTGACCTCTTGACTCCGTTATCTCCATCTTGGAACAAACAAGAAACATTTTATTCCCACCAGCAACCTGTCATTCACGGCAGCGGCGTCTGCTGTAAGTCCTCGGCTCGTTTTTCTCCATCCTCTCACCTGCCCCACCGGGAGCTCGGCCTTCCCGAGGTGGAAGATAAAGGCAGAATAAATCCGCTCTCTAAACGCTTTTGGGGAACTTGCTCCTTCTTAAAGCGGCAGGGCAGATTTGTGGCAATTTTTTTTTTTGCCCGTCCCCTCCATCCTCGATGATTTATTCTTTTCTCTTCCTGGGTGTCTTTTTCTCAGTCATAAAGATAAATAGAAGGGTCTGGCTGAACAAATCACCTGGTGGTAACAGTCAGATCGGTCAGGAGTGATAATTGCAATTAAGATCTCTCCCAAGTAACATTCTTTGCTCTAGTGCCTTCCTCCACGGTGGAGCTGGGGTTGGAGATACCAACCCTGACTTGACCAAGAGAGCAAGTTCCTTTAATCCATCCTGTGTAATTCTTTAATTTACCGGTTCCCCTCTGATTTTAATAAATAACTGGACACCTCAAGCACGTTAAGCAGTGCTACAGGTGGGTTCGGTTTCAGTCTTGTCATGAGGATTTTTGGAAAGGTGTCAGTTAACGTGATGACTCTGAAATAGCAGCAGCTGAGCTTTGCTAGGGCACAAGGAGCCACGTCGCAGGGTGAGGTGTCAAGCCGTTGCAGAGGACCTGCTTTTTGCTGGTGTGACATGGACACCCGCATTGCTACCCCTGCAAACACATCAGTGCTGCGGCTCCTGGGCTTGAACCAATTCCGAGGACAAGGCTTTGGACCACGGCACCCGGCTGCTCTGGTCCATAGCTTTTGGGTTTTCATCTCTTGGTACGCAGAGTAGAGCTTAACTGTCCCTCCGTTTAGGGCCTTGCTGTCGGATGGGTGGTACCGGGACCTGGGCACAGGCTGTGCAGGAAGGAATTTCATTTGGCTTCAATCGGCTGCAAGAGTCCCGTGATGGAGGACCACATCCCCTGGCCCACAGAGGGGACCTGCCCGAGTGCCCTTCGGGAGGAGCCTTTCAGGGGCAGGTATCCGGGTGCTGTTTTGAGCTCGGCAGCACTCTCCCTGTACGCCCTTAGGCAACTTGTTGAATATCAAAGCCCAGAGCCCATTGCCCCCTTTTTGCTTAGTTTAGGTTGAAGTTGCTCCAAACCCTCAAGCTATTTCGAGGAAACACCATGCGCCTGCCTGGTACCTGCGTACGTGGCTGTGATGTCCCTTGGCCACTCCGGCTGAAAAGGCGCTGAGTTCCCCGAGACGGGGTGGGATGGCTGAGCAGAGCCATCTCTGAGCCATTGAGAGCCCCACGATGTCCCTCCCTCCACGTGTCACTGTGACCCACCTCCGCACCTGCCCATTTACGCGACAGGGATGGTGACACTCCTGTGCTTGCTCCACAGGAGCGTGAACCCATTTCCCAGGTGTCCGTGAGGAGCACAGCTGCCGACGCAAAGGGAACCGCGTCGACGCCTGCAGATAAATGACTACATCCATTGTAAGGACTCGGTAAAGCCCCCATTGAAATAAATGGCAAAACTCCCAGAGATTTCAAAGGGATCAGTCCTGAATGTTTGTAATTCTCTCCTAGACTTATCATATATCCTCAGCGCTGTGTGCTATTTCCATAACAAGAGGTATGGCATTCCCTTACTTCCATGTTTGTTAAGTAACAAAGAGAGATTTCAACGCTTGTAGCCTTCCCAAATTTGTCAGGCACCAAACAGTCTCCCCCTGGCTCCATGTGAGCGTGTTCCCAAGCCCAGCGCCTCGTTAGTGCCGTGATGGGACCTTGTTCAGATGCTATGAATATGCATCAGGGCTACGGTTGGGGTTTTGTTGGCATACACAGTGACTTTGTCATTTAGTGGTCTCCAGGGCTGTTTTAATCAACGTGCACATTTCGCGTGTCAGCTTATTTCACTTCACTGGTTATTATTTTATTTACAAATATTCTGGCAATTGCTTGAATTTGTTCCGTCCCGTGCGCCTGTAACTTTCTCCTCTCGGCTCTGCACCGTTCTCAAGGCAGGGTCTGTGGTTTCCCCCGCTTTGTCACGGGGAGGGATGACATTTACCCTCCGCCAAGCTTCACTTTGCTTCATTCCCCATTTCAAAACGTTGATCAAACCGGGGAGGGGGAAGGAAGGAGGGGCGTTCGCTCAAATGAGATTTACAGCAGCACGCGGAGTTCTAGGCACTGGGGTTCAAACAGTCTAGACAGATATGCAGTAGTGCCAAGGCCACCGGGGATGAGCCTCAGTTTTCTAGCGGGAGCTCAGAGCCCATCTCAGAGATACAGGATTTATTGTATCTGGTCAGGGGGAGGACAGGAATTAGCACGGTGCTGCGCAGGCTAACGAGATACGCCGAAGGAGCTGGCGGGGAGATGTTCCCGAGGCCCTGGGAGAGAGGGTTGCTGAGAAAGCCCGAAGGAGAAAGGATTGATGAGATGTAGGTCAGGAGAGGGAGGCGGCACAAGCTGGGGAGGAGAAGCTGGGAGCCGAGCTGCCAGCGCTCGGGAAGCCGATGGAGGCTCCAGCCAAGAGGGCAGGAGTGCCCGCGTGCGCGCGTGTGGGGGGAAGATGAATTTCGCAGTGACAATTTGGACAGGCTAAAGCGGAGCGCGGGGAGAAGAGTCTATAATGCTTCAAATACGCTCTCATCCCTCTGCATAAACACCCCCGTCACGTCCAGCACTTCACCGCACGCTTTGGGGGGGCGGGGGGGGGGTGGGGAGGAGGAGATATCTTTTCCGGTCCTAGAGCGAGTACTTTTCCTCCAAACGCTCACCAGAGTTGGTGTTTTGAAGGAAAGGTGCCTGCCAGGAATTCAAAAATAACTATTCAATCCGTGCTCATGTGCCTTGGCACGTCTCCCATCACAACTGCCAAGATGTCCAAACCTGAAACGAGCAGCACAGCATCTTTAATAATTCACCGACGGATGCTTTTAAAAAATGTGTGGTTTATATTCATGCCAGCGCTGCCCCTCCCTCCCCACTTCCCCATCTCCCCTTCCTCTCCTTTTCTTGCAGGTGGTCTATTTAATTTCAATTTCAAGCTGTTGCCTCCTGCTTTGGTTCAGCAAAATGACGTGTCTTGACCTATTCATTTCATGTTTCCAAAATCTTTTACATTTCCTGCCTCCTCCCCTCCACCCCCTCCCTTAAAAAGAAAAAAACAATCCCAACTCGCAAAACGAAGAATTTCCCTGCGTCTGTAGAAAATCTGGCCTCACTTATACCTGTAAAAACAGTTGTTTCCCTTACAGGAAATGGCTTGCTTCAGCACCTGAATTTTGTTTTGGTTTGGTTTGGGTTTTGTTTTTTTTTTTTCTTCCTGGTGAGATTTTGATAAATCTCTGCCTGATTTCTGGAAGGAATGGGCAAACTCCATGAAGGCTGGTTGGATCTGCTGGAGCAGAGGACTTCACCTTTCCCTATCAGAGCCTCAGGTCTTCCCAGCTGAGACTCCGGCTGATGCGAGGGCTTTGTGGCGGGCAAAAAAAGGAGAGGAGCCAGTCCCTGTCCCCAGGAGCTTGCAGGGAGAGCAGACCGGCCAGGCCCCGGGTGAGAGGAGAGCACGTTATTGTCTTGGGGACAACGCTGGAGCAGAAGCCAGGGTTTAGCCCGCCCGCCTTGAGTTACCCAACTGCGGCCCCCGAGTCAGGAATCTAGTTCAGGATTTATGTCCCCGTGTCTCATCCGGTCACCCGCAGGTGTTTTTAGAGGCATTGCACCTCCGTCTGTATTGAGGAGGGAACCTGGGGCAGGTCCCCAGCCCAAAGGGCAAAGCCAAGCTTCCCCACTGCACTGGGTATGGGGCTGATGTCGAGGAGAGGATGGTGGGGAGCAACACTTTGGAGAAGTAAAGTCCTCTCCTTGGAGGAGAAGACATGGGTGGGACCACTGATGCCCCTCTTGCTGAGGGACAGGCGTGGCCTGGCTCCACGTACCTGAGCGTAGGAGGGTTTTGCCACCTCTGCAGGGATCTCCAGAAGAAAAATGCTGGGGCAGGTCCTTGTATGACGGAGAGATCATGCCAGATCCTCAGTAATCATACCTGACGGTTGTAAACAGGGCTGTATGTACAGACTGAATCCGTGGTATGAATGAGTTTCCTCTCCCGCTTTGGCAGCGTGAACTTCTACTTTGAAGGCCTCCGTTTTGAAGATGTTGCCCTTTACCTTTTCCGTCCATACGTGCACGTGTATGTGTGTGTTTGTGTGTCTACCTGGCCGTACAACGCTATCCAATTTGAGTTCACTTTTTTGGGTATAAAGTGGAATTTGATACAAGTAATACGGCAGATCACCCCCGCAGGTACCATCTACCACCGCACCTTCAAACCCAGCCCCACAAGAGCGGGGCACGGACCTTGTCCCCCTCCGCTCGCACTGCCGCCGCAGACCACACGGCTCCCACCAAAAGGCGCTCTGGGGAGGGGGCAGGAGGTGTCGAAGTCCCTCTATAAGCGGGGGTGAAGTTGCTATAGCTTTTCTGTGGTCTGCGGTGGCCGCGTTAGCGGCGGTGCCGGGGGCTCGGGGCGAAGGAGCGCAGGCGTACGCTGTTAGGTAGCTTAACTTTTCATTTCCTGTGTGGTTTCATATTAGGTATGGTATGCACGACTCGGTTTAATTGATGCACGAAGCAAGGTTTTATGTACGTGCTGGACTTTCAGAAAAAACTAGTAGTGGTAAGATAGACACATCAGCGAAGGATTTTCAAAGTCCCCAGAGAGCCTGGCTGCCAGAAGTGAGACGTTTTAATGTTTGCGTTCAGAAACCTCCTTTAGGTTTCCCTGCCTTGGATGAAACACAGAAGATTAATAATTTGATTGAAAACCAAACCTTCCTGTTAAAAACAGTCTTGTGTTCCGAAAGAATAAAATTTAAATGGCTGGAAAAGCGAAACAGAGTGCTACCGTAGGTGCTCAGGCTTACGGCATACCAGAAAGATGTTCCAGGAGTGACTTCTCCTGGCTTCCTCCCTTCTCCCCATCATCCCCCGTGTTTATGAGGTGCTCGGCTCCGTGATGCTCGCCTCCCGCTCCGCTACATGACAGGGCTCTGAGAGCCTTTCTCCTGGCTGCCAATTTTTCTTCGGTTTTGCAGCCATGTTCCTCAACGGGAGTGTTTGAAGCGCGTAGCAGTGTGAGAACAAACTAGCGGGTCCAGAAAAATTGTTTCTTTGAAAAGAAGGAGGCATTTTCTTTTTCAGGCACGTGTTCCCTGCATGCTCAAAGGGACTCTTGAGCCAGGTCGCAAAATTGCCACAGAAAGGAGTAGGGAGCAGGAGAGACACAGGGTGAAACAAGAGTGCGATTCAGCTGGGGTCATGCCAGTTTGGGGAAGAGAAGGCGCAGGGATGATAACCATCCCCTTGGCTGTTAAAGACAAAGGGAAGCGGGAGGTAGTTTCTTCCTTTCTTCTCCGGCTCTGAAGGGGAGAATTTAAACTGGAAACCCATTCTCCCTCCATCACCACCACTGCATGCTAAAGGATGAACTTAGGACTCAATAATTGCATCTAGACTAAATTATATCCATAAATAAAATGGAACAAAGGCTCGTCCTACATCCTGGAGGGTGCTGGCGCAGCTCAGCTTGTTTCATGCAACTCATTCCCGCTGCCGCTCGTGGGCAGTCCCTGGCATCTGCTGATCCCCACCTCATGCCTGGACATTGCCCTGGAGACGGTTTATTGGCACAGGCCAACACCCCGCTAGGGCACGTGCATGCCGTGAGGTAGGGAGAACCATCACGCGTCGCTGACCCTATTTATTTTCTTGGTATAGACATAACTGAGAAGACCAGTTCACCATGACCTGCCCCTCAAATGAGGGTAGACTCCATTGCTCATGGTTGTGTGGTTACTGGGACGCACAGGAGGCTCAGTTAAAGTGCGCAGGACAGAAAATTCAAGAATTAATTAAAAAAATCTGGAGCTTTCTGTTCAAAAACTGCTTCAGCATCCATAACTTTGGTCAAATATGTATATCAGGGGTACCTTTAGCCTCCCTCCAGGGCTGGGATGGTAAGTTTAGCACATAAAGGAGACGGAGAGGTTTTCCTAAACCAGATTCGGTGCCTGGAAGTCAACGACTCTGCAGGGTGTTGAAGGCAGAACAGAGGCCTCCCTTTAGGTGCTCCGTTCGATCAGCCCATGAGCAGGTATACCTGATGCACTTAGGTCACGTCTGCAAGTGAAGCGTGCTACGGTGAAGCAGACTGCTGTATGAAGTAACGTGGGTGGGCTTAGCTTCTGCGGGGAGAAATGGTTTGCTTTAAGGTTGGTATTTAAGTCAAGCTGGGATCAACAGCTGGTAGTGAGCCCCGTGTGCTGAGTTATGACTCCGAGGTCTTACCTTGGTCCATCAGTGGGAAGCAAGGCAAGGACAGCGGTCCCAGCCCTTCAGGTTAGACTAAGGTCTTTCAGCATCTCTGTAGGATGACGCCAGGAGTAACGGAGGTTTCCTCCGCGTGGGTCTCTGTGTATTGGTGTAATACTGGTGCTCCTGACCATGTGCACTACAACTGCGACTGCCAGGCATGGAAAAGTACTCAACTGAATTGTGCTGCTGGTTTCCCAGGGTAATGCATCTCCTAGGGGTAGGGATGCTTTTTTGTGCAATTACATCACGCTGAAACCATGGTTTTGGGCATCAGGAAAAAAACCCAGCTGGTGCTTTATCCACTACATCTCATTCTTTCTTCTTGACTACTGAATGGTGTGAAATTCTCGGAAATCCCATTAAAATAAAAAGTATGGCTTTTATTGCTGCAATGTGACAAGTTGTGTGACTCAGCGTTTCCCCTCAAATCATCCATCCTTCCCCCATAGAAACCAAGAAATGGATCCGTCTTCTTATTCATTAGCTTTAAATAAGGCGGTGGCAAAACCAAGAGTGATAAGATCAAACACATATGCTACATGGGCACTTTTGCAGATAGCTTGACTTACGGTAGACATAACATCTTAATTAAGGTCCATTCTCGATGCTTTTTCCCTCCATCTGCTAGGCAGAAATCACTGTGAAGCCTGCAGGATTTTTATTCTCTGTCAAGCAGAGGGTCCTGCTACAAAACAAGCTTTTGAGAAGTCCTTACTCAGTATGACTCACAGACTTAAGGAAGTGTTGTCTAGACAAGACCCCAGGTTTTTAAGCCACAGCTATGAGTGGGAGAAGTGAGAGAAGCCAAGCGGTGTCAGCAGGAGGGATGGACTGCAAAGCTACGGGGTGTCTGTAAGCGTTGGATTGCCCTGGTGCTCACGTGGCATTTCCTTCAAGAGGAAAACTCACGCTCTGCTGGGAGGTAACACGTTCTCGTACGTGCTGGCTGATAAGAAGGAGGCAGGCTCTCAGCCCGTGGTGTTCACTAAATAGCCGGAGCAGTTGGTGGTGGTGGGTTTTGATCGACTCGGTGTGGTACTTCAGCCCTTCGTGCAATCCATCCCCATCTCATGTATTCCCAGACACGCTCCGGACAGCACCAGCACCGCCGGTGGATGAATGTTTGCCTTGGCACCATGGTACAAAGCATCCAGGGCTTTCAAATTCGTACTCTTAAGTCTGAAATTGGTCCCAGAAGCCCACGCACAATCACTGCGGGTGAAGGAGCAGTCGGGTTATTAGCTTGTAGATAAAATGTCTTTTTAATAATAATTTAAAACAAAACAACACAAAACCCTTTCAGTATGCAGAGCCAACGAACTGGGTTTTACACCGTCTCATCTTCTGGCTTCAGAGTAGGGGTGAACGAAGGAAAAAACCTATCAGTATTTGGATGACAAAGGGTAGGAAAAGCTGGGCTCTAATATTTATGGGGTTGCTGGCTCACAGTAGAGAAGGGCCATGGCTGCGTGTACCCAAGGAAGCGACTACAAAGGCAAAAGCTGAACTGTGGCAGAAAATAGCTTAGCATTTGGGAAGTATGGGCTAAACAATGCCTGCTTGGAGAAACAACCACGGTTAGACAGCCTTTGGACTGGTTATACCAGCGTTTGTTTGCTGATGTTTAAAGGTGGTTAAATATCAGATAAAAGGATCGTGAAGCTGAGCCTGTGTTGATAATTCAGGTTTGGGACTACATTTTCAACACCTTTTTAGCTTCAGATAGCTTTTCAGATGAGCCTGGACAGGGGGAAATCTTTCTAGTGTGCACAGTGGGGAAAAAAAATATCTTTTTTTTAAAAAAAAAAAAAAAAAAAAAAAGCTTTGAAGTCCCAGCTGGTGTTTCCTGCTTCTAAGCTGCCCGGGTTTGGTAGAGGAATGGATTTTCTTTCATAAACTCCCAATTGTAGTCAAGTGAATGGAATTCTGCGATTTTACTTGGCCGAGTTTCCAAGCCGAGTGAACCGCTTTGTTCTGAAGAGCTGGAAAACTACTTGATCCAGCTAAGAATTGCCTTCTAGGTGTCGCCTCACTGCAGAGAATCCTTTTTCCTTCTGCGTAGGAGCAGACAGATGTATTTCTGGGTTAACAACAAAATCATCTGAAACTTAGGCACAGTCACAAAAAAATGTCTATAAAGCAATGATATCGCCTGAGCCAAGGACCTTTTTGCTGCCAAATGCCTGCTATTTTGAAGATCTTTGAAGTTTTCAGAGAGATCCACCAGGATATCTTTCAATATGAATGATTTTGTGCTATAGGGATGTTGTAAAGGAGTACATGGTGTGGAGAAGTAATTACATGTGTCTTAAAACAAGACTCTAACTGTTTCAAGGTCAAAGAGTCTACAGTGGTCATCTAAGTTTATTCAGATTTATATTCTTGCGAAATTCATCTGACTAATTATTTTATATATTACTCTTAAAAAGGGAATATATTGTCCTTCCATTCCTCCTCCCATCCATCAATATAATCTAATTTAACCTAATCTAGCCTAAACTAAAATAATGAAGACAGACAATCCTTCAGAGCCAAACACAATTAGTACCTACACAGCTGAAACAAAATCTTTTTTTTTTTTTTTTTTCTTTCACTTGGAATTTCCCCTTTGAGTTGGATGAGGCCTAAATTTTAGCCGTAGTAGAAGCAGGCTATTGCCTGGTCCAACGTACAGCACAAATCCCTGAGTGTAAACAGAAAACACGGTGCTACTTTTTCCAAGTTAATTAATGAAAAATCAAAATATTCCAAAATCTAATCCCTTTAACTCTGGCTCTCTTGTGGCATGCATTACTGATGTTACTAACAGGAAACTCTCAAAAGACAATTTAAATTCAAATTTTTTTCATTCCCGTGCACTTTTCCTTCAAAGGGCTCGCTTGACGCCCGCGGGGCTGGATGCACAAAGTGCTGGAACAGAGCTGCAGAGGGAAGGGCACGCAGGTCTCGGGGCTTGTCCAGCACGGGAAGAGGCGGTTTAATATTCTGGGCAGAAGCTGTTATTTCCAGTTCAGAAAAATCCTTTTCAGGTTATCTCGTGTCACTACGGGAAAAGGTTTAAGCTAAAAGTTTTAAGGGAAAGGTTTAAGCTAAAGTACAAAACACGTGTCCCCAGGCCACCGTGCTGTTTTGTTGGCTCGCTCGTGTAGGTATAAATCTGCCGGTATAATGCATAAACCTGAGCTGGAAAGACAATCAAAGCCCTGATTAACTGAGACGGGCTGAGGAAAGGCAACCCTTCAAGTGGAAGAGAAGAAAGACGAGGTTAACTCACCAGGGCTTGAGCAGGTATAAATCCTCAGAAGTCCTATCGAGGTGGAGAACAATTTCTGGAGGATTCCTCTCTTGACCAGAACAGTAACTTGGGAGATGGCTCCTGTGCTGACTCAGGTACCCCCTTACCCTAAATTAGGTGGGATTATGGCTTAGTCTGCGTTCACACCAGCAAACCCCTTCGCACTTGTCTCCCAGTTCAGCCAGGGGAGGAATGGAGGGGTGGGGAAGGCGACGGGGAGACGGGCAGGGGTGAGATTTTTGCTACTCATTTTCCAGCCATTGGTGGAAAGGAGCTCTTGCTTTAGGTTGGGCTTGTACGTGTAGAATAACAATGGGCTGCTTATATATATACGTATGTTACAGGGCTTCCCCGGGTACTCTGCCCTGCGCGTGGCTACCCCACGCGCTCGGGCTGCCCACGCGGAGGGTGGGAGGAAAGCACCCTGCACTGTCACGCAGGTGACAAAACACACGCTGGACTTAAACATATCGGGGTAAATCTACCAGATTTACCGCAGCTGTCCCAGATTTGTGTGAATGGAAGGGGGTTTGCAGTCCCGTGCTGTGATTTTAAAATGAAAGCTCCCCATGGAAGATGATGGGCAAGGGACGGGAGAAAACCCCACGGTTTCAGGGGAAAAGCCTGTGAACTCCAAAATCAGTTCAGAGAGTTCCATGAACCCTCGAACTCCAGCGGGCTTTGCCGTGCCTGGTGGAAAGCCCTCGGTTTCTCGTCATCCCCTTTTTGTTACTTTTGCTCCCTTTTATTAGCAGGGAAGCACAGCTGTACAATCTCTCCCATCTCAGCGTAATTGCATTAGACACTTGGAGGCCGTCAGATTGCCATTCAAGCTGGTATATAATGAATTTACTTGACATGCGGAGGTCCTTATGTCACAAAAGGTTTTCTCATTATATCTGAGCTTTTACTTGTTTATCGAGAGTCTCCAAAGCCTCACCCTCTCCCCACTCACAGGGTGGGAGAAGCGCTGCAGGAAGCTGCCTTTTAGTGCAATATTCATCAGAAAAGACCCACCTGGCTGTAACTTTTAGGTTTTATTTGCAGCTTGCAGGGGAAGATCTGGCTGTAAATGCCTGCTGTGCCGAGTCAGCACTGGGGGACGACATGGGCAGGGGTGATTGTTTGTAACTGGCAGCATAATGTTCTCCTTAAGGCGTGTTGGGACACCTGGGGATTTTATGTCTCCTTCCCAGCAAGATTAAACAGTTATTTGCACCCAGGGAGCGCACCCTTGTCCTCACCGAAGGTAGCAGTTGGTCCCATGAACTGGTCCTGATAAATCCCGTGAGACGGTTAGGCGCGTGCGGTGGGACAACCCTGCTCGGGCCTCCCTGGGTCCTGGATTCGGCTGGTCCAGCGCCCCGCACGGGCTGCTGCCGGCTCCTCAGGGTGCAATAAGTAACGCCCGGAGCCTTCGTCCTTCAGCAAGGCGGGAACGGGGATTTGATATCATGGCAATAGGCAAAGTTGTGTGAAACCCCACAGGAGAGCCACTAAAAGGATGCAATTACGCAGTTCCCCATCTGCTTCGGTCCCGTTATCCTCAGGAATACGCAGGACTGTCCCCTCCGGAGCTGCAGCACCGGGGGGCAGGTGGGACCCCCATAAGAGCCTGCCTGCTCCCAAAGAGCTTGCGGCACGTGGGGTTGCCACTGCGAGGGGTTAATTGCAGGCTCTGCCCGTCTTGACAAGCATTCCCTTAAAACCAATCCCCCAAACCCTGCGGAAAGGCTCAGGAAGGGGTTTGGAAAGGCTCGGGAAGGGGTTTGCAGACCGGCTCTTCGCAGCCCCCTTCGGCGTCGGGGTCTGTCTGCCCAGCCTTGGCGGGGAGAGCCCCGGTGCCTCCTGATTAGCCCATATCCGAGGCTGAGCCGGGGTGGTTGCAGCACCTCGCTAATAATTCCTGCCTATTGTCCCGGGGCTTTCTGGGAGCGATGTGATATTGTTGCTTCTCCGCGATGCTGGGGGCTCCGGCCGGCTCCTCTCTGCGGCAAGGGCCAGGGTGGGAGCGATGTCTCACATGAATGAGATAAGAGAAGACAAAGCAAATGGGGAAGAAAGGAAGCTTGTAGCTTTTCAAGTTCAATGAGGCTTACCAGGCTTTCGGGGGCCTCTTCAAATCAGAGGCCGAGTTAAAAGAACATGCAGAATTCAAAGCCTGTCCTTTTCCAGGCCCTCTGCCGGCTTTGAAAATCCTCCCAATTCATGTTTACTCTTGTTTCTCTCCCCCCACCCCCGCCACCTCCCCCTCTCTCCTACCTTCCCCACGCAGACACGCACTCAACCCTTCTCCCTGTGCCCAATCGTCTCCCCCAAAATCTGTTCAAAGCGGCCCCCGGCCCGGCAATGCCCGGCCGCGGGAGCAGGTGGGGTGGCTGTTTCCATGCCCCCGGATCCTGCATGTGGGATGTATGCAAATGGCAGCGAATGGTGGGCAACATCAGAAAAGGATACAATGGACCCCCTTAATCCCTCGTTGCCCAGAGCTGTCTCTCACCCCAGTGAAACACAGCATCAGAATGGGGTATAAACAGTTCCTCTCGCATTGCAAACATTAAAGTGTTTCTTTTGCTGGCAGACACATACTTTGGAAAGTTGCTGCGATGGGGAGCACAAAGGCTGGGTGCTTTCATCCTGGGAATTACAGTACGAGCTGCCGCTTTTTGGGAGGAATTGAGGGCTGCAAATGGGGGGACCTGGCAGGACAGTAAGGGATGCAACCTCCGTTTATGCCGCTTTGGAAAATGACTTTACTTGCAAAAAGAGTTCAAAGCACCTGAGACACTTTCATAAGTAAGGACTCTGTAATAAGTGGTGTTACGTGCCGTAAAACGGACTTAGATGGGATCCATGTCTGGCCGTTCAAAGGAGAGGGTGCAACAGGCTGCCCGGCTTTGGTGACTTGGAGGGTTGGCTGCATGGCCCATCTCACCCTCATCTCCTGGGCAGGCACAAGACTTTGTTGTCAATGACAACAGTCCTTTGTACGTCTCTAATGATGGGGCCTCAAAGGCAGGTAGGTGGGTGCAGACGACCTTTGCCCATCTGCTGCTTCACCACCTCTGCTGGCGGAGTGTCTTCTTCTCCCGCCCGGCCCATATTCCTGGGCAGGACGCAGACAGCTCGTGTCCACCCCACCGCTCTGTCCTGTTGGGAGCTCTGACCGTGAATTTCTGATGAAAGGCTGTTGAAGGCCTGTAAGAATGGAGGCTGTCCATGTACATGAAGAGAAGATGATCTGGGGTGGGTGATTTTTTAGGCTATTGCAGCCTGACATGGAGGTTGAACCCTAATATGTTTTGCCCGTCCTGAGCCCCTGACACTGGCGTTGGGAAGGGTCCTCTCCCAGTCACTCCTTCATGTGTTTTTCCACTTGGAAGAAAGGATGAAGCAAACATGTGAGCCTCAGGTGCTGATTCACCATCTCTTTGCCCCAGCTCTCAAAACACATAGCTGGGGCAAATCCACAGCCTTCCTCTGACTCTGTGGGTGAGGATCTGGCTCTGTGTGTTTGAAGAGCTCCACCAGACCCTTTCTTCTTCTGGAAATGTGTCGTTCTGTCCTAGGAAAGAACCAGTGCTGAAGGCTGAAGGCAAACTAGTGCTAATACTTCCATTTTTCCTGCTTAGGAGCTCAGGGCATGTTAAAGGCAGTCGGGGTGTTACCTGTCAGCTGTTTATACCTCTGGCTCCGTACCACTCGCGCAATCCTGGGCATAGATCTAGAATTACCACCTCCCCTCCTCGACCAAGCCTTATAAAAAGGAGAAGGACGAAATGTCTAGACCCACATTTGATAATCTGCCGGCTGGCACCCGGCTGGGTGTCAGACGCGTTGTGAAATACTCCTGCAGGTTTTCCATCCCCTGCTGTGCCCAGGTGGCAGTGGGGATGTCCTGTCTTGACACAGACCTCGGCGCTGAAAGGACCAAAGGGAGCGTCAAGCTCCGAGGGCCAAAGCCCAGCTGGTCAGCAGCGACTTGAGAAGGATTTTTGCTGCATACCTGGCAGGGACCTCAAATAGAAAAGAGCTGCCGCTTCTTTTAGGAGTTGCCACTTCTTGCTTTGTTTCTTTCAAGCAGGGCTGTAAAAATATCTGTCGAGCGCTGTGCCTCCAAAGCCCTTGCTGAACGACGGGGGGAAATTTGCATGCCAACTAATGGCACTTCTTAGGACATTGTCCACAGAGTCAGCAACTGCAGAGTTTCTCTCCCTTCCCAGCCATGCAAATGAGCCGAAGGGGCTGATGAAGGCGCAGGGGTGGGGGAAGAGCGATGTGACAATCACGGCGAGTCACCAAAGCGGAGGGAGGGAAGCAGCCCCGTACTTGAATGCAGCAGAGCTCCGTCTCATTTGCCGCCGCGTTGTGTAGCCCCATTGAGCGCGGGGAGGTTTCTGCAGCTCGGTAACACAGAGGCGGATTGTGCCTCGTGGTCTCAGTTGTCAGTGATCAGCAGGGAGATGACAGATCAGGACCAGCTCCTCAGCTGACATGAGTTGCAAAAGTGTCACTGACCTTGTGTGGCCCTTTGTCACCATTGTCTCAGCTGCTCTGAAAAGAAACCCTTGGTCTTGTTCTTCTCCTCCGGGCTGGGAAAGTGATTATTATTATGTCCTGGCCTTTGGTTGATGAAAATATGTGCAGCTTTTGTCACACGTTTCTCTATCCCTAGTGCGTTTTTACCCGCCCCCCCCTCCGTTTGCTATTCACACTTTGTGTGAATGTGGTGTTCGTTAAACCGGCAGAGACTGGGGGGGAGTGCAGGCAGGGAGCCAGGTACACCTCGGCCCTGCCCGGCAGACCCCAGCCTCCGTCCCCACGGGGCTCTGCCAATGCACCCCCGCATCTGACCCACAGCGCGGTTCTGGACCCTCCCTGGACGTGTGCCGGCACAGCGCGCTCCCACCCGCAGCCCTCCCTGCATCCCCACCAGCCCCTCCGGAACGGCCTTTTGCTGTCAGGCTAAATGGTGTGGGGGGTTTTTTAAGGGAGACAAATTCCAGGAGGGGATGAGGAAGCTCAGGGAACCCGTTTCCATAAGATGCTGAATCCCTGCCTCAAGATGGGATGGGATGGGATGGGATGGGATGGGATGGGATGGGATGGGATGGGATGAGATGGGATGGGATGGGACAGGACGGGACAGGACAGGACAGGACAGGACAGGACAGGACAGGATAGGATAGGATAGGATAGGATAGGGTGGGATGAGATGAGATGAGATGTGAGAGGATGGGATGGGATAGGATATGAGAGGATGGGATGGGATGGATGGGATAGGATAGGATAGGATAGGATAGGATAGGATAGGATAGGACAGGACAGGACAGGATAAGGTAGGATGGGGTGGGGTAGGATGGGTTAGGATAGGGTATGATGAGATAGAGGAGAGGAGAGGAGGGGAGGGGAGAGGAGAGGGAGAGGGAGAGGAGAGGAGAGGGAGAGGAGAGGAGAGGAGAGGAGAGAGGAGAGGAGAGGGAGAGGAGAGGAGAGGAGAGGAGAGGAGAGGAGAGGAGAGGAGAGGAGAGGAGAGGAGAGGAGAGGAGAGGAGAGGAGAGGAGAGGAGAGGAGAGGAGAGGAGAGGAGAGGAGAGGAGAGGAGAGGAGAGGAGAGGAGAGGAGAGGAGAGGGTGTGTGTATTTGTATCTACATACATACACTGACTATCTATGGGAGATCACATCACCTGATTTGCTCTGCTGTTTATTTTTGCCTTGCGCCATGCGTTATCCTTTGCCCCGCCACGAGGGGAGAGGGACGGATTGGTTCCATCTGCCTGCATCGCCTTTGCCACCCACTGCCCAGGGGACAGGCCGGTGGCGAGCTGGTCCCGAGGGGTTTCGACCTTTGGGTGAACTAGGCCTTTACTGGAATTAGCCGGGTGCGCTGCAGTGGGTTGGCAGGGCAGAAGTCGCCTGCCTGTGCAGGGTATTACAAAATTCAGTAGCGCGTACCAGGAGGGTTGCCTGTCCCCAGCTGCGCGACCTTTCAGAGCCACTCTGGAGTGAATTGTAGCGCAAAGGAACCCAGGCAAAAAATCCTCCCTGGTGCAGGTAACATTTCTAAGCTGATAGAGATCAGAGGCGTTGCTCTGAGGGGCCTGTGCTGCTGTGTTTGTGTCTTCATCTGTGCATGTGCAACAACCCTGGAAAATGGCTCACGTTCTCCCCAGTCCCCCAGAGCCCTGGAGCAGGGATGTGATGTTCCGGTAAACTGGAAAGATTTAGTTTCTGTTCCTTTCGTTGTTCAAATGTGTAGGGTGGTTGGTTTTTTTTTTTAAATCGTGGTTTTGATACAGGTGATACCGATGGAGGCCGTAGAACTGGGTTTACACGCAATGAGGGCTATACCACCATGTAAGCCTGGATACGCTCTATTCAGCTGGAACGGCGTAAATTGGGCTGCGGATGGATTGCCGTTTAATTACCTGTTTGAGCTGCAATTCAGCCAGTGCTGCCTGCTTAACAAAATGTTAGTGCACACTTTTAAAGGGCCACAAACCTCCCTGGAAAGGCAGTTTTCCTAAAGGGGGCTGGTTTACAAGATGCTCTAGGTGGTGGCTGCGTTGAATGGGACTAGTGGGAGCCCGCAGGCAGATCGTCAGTCGGACAAGGAGGGGCCCCGTTGAGAAGATGAGGTCTATGTCGTGGGCTTTAGTAGCTGGACGATGCCACTGGAGGAAGGGAGGCGATGCGGGAAGCATCAGGATCCTGCTGTACGGGAGGATGGGCATGCAGCTGAAGCGGTCCCCAGTTCTGCCAGCAGATAATGGCCATTCGATATCACCCAGTTCTTTTGGGCTGTAAAGCCGATGGGATGAATCAAGCCATGGTAACAGCATTGATTTTAACACAGTTAAATTAAGAGGTGCATTTGGCTCTGCGGTGGCTCGTTTTACTCTTCATCTAATAAAGCGAGATGAAGTCCCCTATCTGGTGTCACCCCAGTGGCAGCCAGCAGCGGGGACAGCGTGGGGATGTGTAAGGTTAGAGTTGTACAGCCTTGGATGTTGAGCTTAGAAGCTCAAGAAAACCAGCCTGAGAATAGCAGCGTGTTTAAAACAAATCTTTCCAGCAATGGATTTTGGCAATGATCGAAACAGTGGCTCAGGGCAGCGAGGCAGACAGATGTAGCTAACGCATAATGAAAACCCATGTAATGGAGCTGTGGCTGGATGAATCCCTGGAAGTCAGCGTTGCCCAAATCCGAACCATGGACTCTGCTTCACGTCTCTGACCCGTTGCTCTGTCCCTGAGCTGCCGCAGAGGCTGCCGTGGCTCTGCCTGCTCGTCCCCCCGGGTCCCACCGGCCCGTTTCAACCCCATGAAACCCAGGAGCAGCGGTCTCAGGGATGACGGCACACAGTACTGGAATAGGAGGCTGGGCAGGGGGCAGGGAGTCGGGCAGACCCCCGGGGAGCAGACCCCCGGCAGACACGCAGGAAGACCCAGATGAGCAAACACCGTGCCGTGGTCCTTTAAGTGAGGAGCAATTGCCATGCTGCAAGTTACTTATCGCTAGGACTGAAGCCAGTGTTTGAAATAAATCTTGGTGATTTGAGCAGTTTTGCTAATGCTTGTGGGAGACACAGACTTCAGTGCAGTTACTCCTGATTTATGCAAAGCGGGAGAAGGATTAGATGAAAATCTGAAAAGCAAGTGTCGGTGTCCTTCAAAAAACTCTTAAATGGGGTCAGGGAAAGTAATTTCGGGGGAATCACAGGGCTAAATATGAATCCTTTGGAGAAAATCCTCCTGTGAGACTTTCAGTGTGAGACATTTAGGATCAGCTGGAGCACCACCTATCAGCTGGCAGGCTGTAAAAGGGCTGAGCCGTTTAACTGCTTCATGTGACCGTCTTAGTCCTGAACACCTAGTCTGCAGATTAAAAAAATGTAAAATTAGGTCATATGTCATTTATAAAATGATTCTCAGAACCTGGCAGTGAGTTGGCGTCCATAAAATTGCGTAAGAGAGGTCTCGTGAGTGAGGCGGCCCTAAAGCCTGACCCACCTTCGCGCTGGGGTGGCATCGTGGTGTTGGCCAGTGGATTCACTTTAGAGAGATTTCAGGTTTCACCTTCGGCAAGACAGGAATTAGGCAGGCGATGGGGCGCAGCACCTTCTCTTTGGCGTGGCTTGGTTTGAAGGTTGAGGACGACAGCTCGGCCACGTGAATCCAGCTGTCTCATAGCAGATGTCTTCGATCTGTAGCTCATGTATGCTCATCCAGAGGTTAAAGACAAGATCAACTTCTCTGAGAGCAAGGAGTGAAACGTGCTCTTTTCCTCCCTAAATTCTTCTGCGTTGCTCTGGTAGTTGTTGTTGTCGTTAACTGCAGTCAAGCCATCCTCGAGAGACTTTGCTATAACAGGGACCATCCTCTTTTGTTGCCTTGGGGGATATTAAAAAGCCACAGGGAGATTCCAGGTAAACCTGAGAACAGGCACTTTCCTCAAAAATGGACCAGAAGGTGAAATGACGCCAGCTCACCATCACTGGGATGGGTGAACTCAGCACTTCTTTAGAGCTGCAAAGGTAAAACTGCCAGCAAAGATCAGACCAACCTGCAAATACAGCTCTTAATTTACACAGAAGTTCAAATTTCTTTTCTCACAGTTTGGAGACAGATTTTGCTCCACTGCTCCAGTGAAAATCTGGCCATAACCTCAGTGAAGTTCAGAAAGGGGGTTGTCAAGTGCAAATGACTTTTGGAAGATGATTTGAACTTGTTTGGGTATCTTGGGTCATGGAATTTGGATGAAAACCGTTTGTTTCTGAGTTATCAGGGTTCCTGGTTTCTGTCAGAGCCCGGGAACAGCTTTGGCCGGGGGATTTCCCTCCTTCCACATCCTTCTGCCCTCCCTCCATGGGCAGGGTGGTCGCAGCAAAGGCCGATGTGCATTGTAGACGATACTCTGCACGTTCCCCAGTTCGCTGCCAACTGTTGGTGGGTCAGCAGCCGCTGTACAGCGCGTCTTGGCCTGGCACCTGCTGCAAAATGTTCCTGCTTTACCAGTACCCACAATTTCCACAGGCTTTTTCGTCAGTCTTAGCAGAAAGGCCAGTTAATAAACAACCTGTCTGAGCCAGATTATTTCTTTACCCCAAGAAAGAGCTCTATGGATCAAGGTTGAAGCCAGGAGATGCCCTGGGAGAAGCTTGCATTCGGCTGCCTGTAGTGCTCTGGTTCTGTGAATAACAGGGATCGTTTCCTTTCCAGGACTGTTGGTCTTTGCACTTAATATGCCATTTTTTACAAGGGCTATAATGATGAGGAGAGCCAGAGGTGCTGAGGACCAGGCAGGTCATTCCTTGCAAGCGCCAGATGATATACAGCGTACTATTAGCCGGGCGATACACTTCTTTCAGGAACCGAGCAAGGTTTCTTATGCAACCCATGGGTTTGATCTCCACCAGGCTAGCTCTTTTTTCATGTTTGTCAGTTCCAGCGAAGCAGAAGTATTTCTGCTTCCTTGTGTGTAATAAATTCAGACAGGACTTGTGCTGGCTGTAAGGCTAAACCTGAAAGATGCTCCTCCCGTGACATCGAAAGCAGCTGAAAAGAGGGACATGAGCAGATTGCCAGGCAATCAAATAGCCCCAAGGTAACCTGTGCTGGGGAATTTGCTTTGGTCTCCTGCTGGCCCCCATCTTCTTTTTCTTCTCACAGCGTCGGTACTTTCTGCCAGATGGCTATTATTTTTTACAGGACTACAGACAATTATACCTGTCAAGGGCATGCCAGAGTAGTTAGCATTTACGGTGTTAAGGAGATTACCGTCTAAATGTTAATAGCAGACGCGGTAACTTTCCTGCTCGTGATCCTTATTAGATCACTGCTTTGCAGTGCTGAGTGGATGCTACGAGGTTCGCAGATGTACAACGTGATCATTCTTTGGTTCGGGAAACATGCCTGTACGCACCATACACACATACAGCTGGTGCTCACACGCTTGGGAGCACAACAGGGTCTTCCACCATTCACATATGACAAAGTTGTGCAACGCTTTGAGTGTTTGAGCCCAGAGACGTTTGCTTTCACGTGATGTGTTTTCACATAACTGTTCAAGGCCAGGCTGGATGGGGCTTTGAGCAGCCTGGTCTGGTGGGAGGTGTCCCCGCCCAGGGCAGGGGGTTGGAACTAGCTGATCTTTAAGGTCCCTTCCAACCCGAACCGTTCTGTGATTCTCTGAGCTGGGTCACATCTGCAAGTATCAAGGAGTTGTGTTTCTTTGGGCATTTAGGTTGTGGAGACATCTCTGTTGCCACTAGAGCCAAAATCAACCTACTAGGTTTCCAGTCTCTGCAGCTGCATGCCTGTATTTTCAAAGACCAGAGGGTTTGATCGGTTGTCAGAAGCTTGGGAAGGGCAGCACCATGCGGGGGGTTGGATATGCGGTGGTGTGAGACATGTCTTGTGCTCCCAGAGCTGCTGGTGAGTAGTCTCTGAGTCCTCTGAAGAAAGGATGTGCTCAGCCCAGATTGCACACACATCTTCATGTTTGTTTGGTGGCATCTGGTGCAACGGGGCTCAACCAATGCCTCCAGCCGCAGCTGGAAGGAGAAAAATCCAAAATAGCTGCTGCTTGAAATAGCTCAGGGACATAAATTTATGCCGAAACCATCAATCTGCCCTAGATTCATTGGAAACCATTCCTAACTTTATGAACCAGAACCATTTTTCAGACATAAAGCTGGTATTTGCTCAAGAGCACTTCACACCTGGTACCTTTTGGGCCCAGATCTGAATGCTGCCAGGTTGTAAAGCAGAATTCCCATCCTGGCTGTAAGGAGGATGGTCCTTCACCCTGGCTGTATGGTGGATGGTCCCACCACTCAGCAGCAGCACTTTCCTCAGAGGACCCTATGCCGGCTGTGCATTACATCTGGTCAAGCCAAGGGGAAACCATTTGTTGCCTTGTTGGGTCTTAGGTCATGAAAAACGTGAAGGCTGAGGCTGAATAATGAATTATTCCAGCCTCTTGCTGGGAGCACAGATCTAAAAGACACCCATGTTTGGCCCCAAGGAGACAGCCCTTTCCCATGGTCCCAGGAAAGCTGAATTAAAATTCTCCTAACAAAAACCCTTGGCTTTTTCGGCTGGTCTGCAGCCAGGCTGGTCAGAGGGTGTCAGAGCGTGTTTCAGCTCACTGTGTTTCAGGCTGTTTCTTCTGCCTGAAGGCTTGTTGTGCAGACATGGGCCAGGATTTGCGACTGTTGACTCCAGGGAACAGCAGTGGTTAACACCAGAGGCAGGTCTGGCCCTTCCTGTTTATTCTTTCCAAGGGCATCTGTCCTCCCACGGCTAGAGGGGAAGGTAAAACAGAAATGAAGAAGAGAATGTCCCAGACACCGTCCTTGGGGGAGAAGAAAGGAAAACCGAGTGAAAAAAAAGAGTAGTTAAAATTTTCTGTTTCTTCAGGTCTCCTGTTTCTGCCCTTGATGTATCGAACAAAGGCGGAGGTGAGGGGGGTTAGCAAACCTTGGGAGGGGGCCCCCCAAAACCCAATTTCTTTGACACTAATTTGGTTAAAGAATAAGGAGATTCATTGCTGATTCTTACATGTGACTGCCTCCCTAAGCACAGAGAAACCCCACGTCAAGGTCGGCGGCTGAGCAATGCCCTTGGCAGAGCATGCGCCGCTCCCGCTGGGACATATCCTGCTCTCGGTTACACCAGCACAATTGCGGGATGACTCCGCTCAGGTCAATGCAACGGGTGAACCAGGGCATCGCTGACAATAGTTTGGTTTAGCAGGGTCTTGGTTTGTGGGATATCTCCCCTCCATGCCCATCTCATCTGGGAGTTTGAAAGGATGGGTTAGATTAGCTGATGGGAGTCAAGACCTACTTTGAGCAAATAGGGGTAAATAGGGCACAAATATGGCTGCGTTGTGACTGTTTACAGGCAATCTCTGCATTTTGAAAGGGAAAGTCGCTTTCCAATGTTCATAGGATAGTGAATGAGCTGGACTGACAAAGGTGTTGGGTTGGCAGATAAGCTGCTGAGCGTACAACCCAGACATTCACCAAAACCCAGCTCTGTGCAGAGCTCTCCAGAGCATTTCCAGCCGGTGGGATAAGTTAATAACATCACGCAAATGTGAATAATCATCTCAGGTGTCGCGGTGTCAGCGTGACTGCGACATCTTGATTATATCAGTGAGGAGAGTGTTTGGGTCCTGCCAGCTGAGCACCCTCCCGAAGGAGGAGGAAGGAGGGAAGGCTCCAAGGACTCTGGCGTTCTCTACAGGGAAATGTAAGTAGTGCGAGACATGACTTTGGCACAATACATTGACTTATCCAAAAAATGGGGGTTCCAAATCCAGGAACAGTGAAAGGAAACCAAACAAATACGTTCGCACAGAGTTCATGCGTCCGTTCATCTGTGTGTCTGTAGATGTTGCAGAATTACCCAGTACTGGAAGAACTTTTCCCACCTGATACGTTCCAGCAATTGCGATGTCTTTTCAAGAACACCACAAGCTTTGCCAGCTTGCCAGGACTAAACAGAGAGAGATAGGAAAGGTCTCAGGCCAGTAGCTAACGTGTCATTTGCGGAGTACAGCAGGATTTGTTTCAGGAGTACAACAAATTTCACAACAAAGTCGAATGGCTTTGGAGTGTCTCCTGCTTTCCTGAAAGTCTAAACTCACTGAAAATGAGGGAAATGGCAAAATTTCCACTGATTTGGCAAATTCTGGCTGGTTTTGTAGTTTAGTTGATACTCTCATTTTAATGGAGACTTGTGGCTGAGGAGAAGCAGCATTCGTTTCTTATTTCTCCAAGCAGAACGTGTGGTTCGGTCACCTTGGGAGACCTTCCAGCTCAAGATTTGGAGTGGGATTCTAAAGACAAGAATCTACATCCAGAAAAATACAGAAAAACTCCATGTCCAAATAATTTCTGGCGCTGGAAAGAACAGTTGCAGTAGCCGTGAGATACCATCTGCATCTATTCTAGAAGGGATTTTACTGTTCTTTCTATTATAAGAGTTGGTTGAAGGTGTCTCACGCATTTTACGTTTCATCAAAGTTTCGAAAGTCCAAATTTTGATGGTTAGTATTACACCTCTCCTCCACTCCCTATATGACTGATTCTTTTTTGGTTTGTTTTTTTTTTCTTCTTCTGATTTTAACACTTTTGCCTTCAAAATATTGAACGATTGAGTAGAAAAACAATTAGGGAGGAATTTCCAAAAACTGTTTACCCTTCCTCCACCCTCACTGTTTTCCAAGCCAATGCCTTCTACCCCAGGAAGCCTGAGAAAGGCAGCACCCATTCTCCTTTGAATATCAAACTCTGACATTGCGGAAGGTGCCTATAGAGATACACTATAATCACACCTTAAAAGTACGGAATCAAGCAGAAAAAAGGGCCCTTTGAAGAGCAGAAGTCTTCCTCGCTTTGCTGTTCGGCAAGGCTGTGCAGATAGGAGGGTGCTGGGGAGCTGGACGCCGGTTGCGGAAAGTAAGCACCGCCGGTTCTGCTCTCAGTAAGATTTTACTTGAAAGACCTCGGTGTCCAGCTTTAATTCCTCCTGGGCTGAAAAGACTTCTGCAAAATCTCAGCTAGCAAAGCAAACTCGTCTAACTCTGCCTCTGCAGCTCCCGCTCACTGATTATTTTCCATCGGAAAGCTCAGACGCTCAGCTCTGGTAGACCAACCTGCTCTTTTCTTTTTTTTTTTTTTTTAAGTTAACAGAGCGACACGACTTTATAGGGCCCAAAGCATCCAGCCCAAAGACCGCTGCAACTTCCAAAGGCGGATGCTTCTCTCCTTCTCTTTGTGCTTGTTCTTACCATTTTATTCACTAGATACAACTCACAGGAAAAACACCTTTTGGTTTCGAAGGGAGGCAGTGACACCTTATCTACAACTGTGCAAACAGCTGTAAGGTTCGTTTCCCGCAGTCGTTTTAGGTATCAGTAAAACGCAGTTGGCTGCACAGTTTGAATGGAGCGTTACACTTAGCTTTGGTTGCATTTTCCCTGGTTCTGCAAGGCTTGACCTGGAAATGAAGACCGTCCATCCCACAGGTATGAACCGTTAAAGGTTTGGGTGCTGTTTGCTAACTCTTCTCCCCTTGGGATATTCACTGGGCACAAGCAGGATCACCAGCCCCGGCTGAGCTCCCGTTCGTGCTAGGCGCTGTATCCCACACACAAAGGAGCAGGGCCTGCCTCCAGTCTGCTCCAGGCTGGTCAGGGAGTCTCCAGTTTGGGGCACTTCATCTCAAAACCGCGGTCTGGGGCAAGAGTGCTGGTTCAAAGCAACAAGTAAATGCCATTAGAGGCCCAGAAATCCTCACCTACAAGAATGGGCTGCAGTTGCTCATTCTGGAAAAGAAAGAACACAGTCCTAAAATAAAGAAAGAGAGAAGATGTGAAGACGATGTAGCAAATCGTCCATACCCTCTGCCCATGGAGGAGAAAGCCCCTGGCCTTAAACTTCAGCAAAAATCAAGGTCGGAGCGTCAGAAAAAGCAAGAAGAGCAGGAGAGCATGGGTCAGACCTGTGAGGAAGGCAGCGAGTGTCCCTCATTGATGGTCCCTCACTTCAGTAGCATTGGAACCCACCACCTCATTTTTGAAGCCCCCAACTGCCGTGTCTCAGCCTGGCTTTCTTGCACAGCCCGTTCTGATGCGGTGAGTGCTCTTGCCGAGTCTCCTCGTCAGAACAGATGAGTGTCACAGGGCTGGTGGAGAGTTTTTCCTTGCTCTAAAGAGCATTTTCGTTGAAGGGCACCTAATACATTAGGAGAAGGAGAGGTGCCACCATTCACTCCACTTGTCACTTTACATCTGGTCAGTGGTGCCAGGAATGAAATCCAGGAGAACAGGATTAATTTGTTAATGAATGACAAGGGAAAGTCCTGCTGCAAAGGGGTGCTGGAGGAGGCAGCGTGCAGAAGTGGTCGTTAAGGAAAGAGCTGTTCCATTGATGCATGAGATAAATGTAGAGATAGATGGATACTGTTCAGAGTCAAACGGTAAAGTACATCTCAGAGACACAAGGTGCCTCCTAAAGAATCACCGTGATTGTATTCGGGGTTGGATTTTCAAAGTCACCCAGGGGTAATTTCTTTGGGGTTTTTAATATAATATATTGGTTTGCTTGAAAAAAAGAAACCAATCCGTTTTAAACAATCAAGAGAAGACGGTCAGCTGTAATTTAAAAGCATTGAGAGCCACGTATCCATTTTGAAGAGGAGAGTGATTTTTCAGGGCTGAAAGCAATGGAGCACCCAGTCCCTATCGTGCTTTAGGGGAGTGTCAGCAACTAATTCCCTTTAGTTAAAATTGAAACACGATGAATTTCATGTCAAGCCAGTCCTCTGTCCAGAATAGCATGTAAAAAGGTTTCCAGAGGATGTTTAGAGGCATAACACATGGCTATAATATGAAATACGGGTGTTTGGAGGCATAACACATGGCTATAATATGAAATACATGGCAATTTAACATACAACTATAATTGTATTATACAGCCGTTATCGACAGCACGGCTGACACAATGTCCAATTACCAAGGGGGAAATGACATCTCTTGCAGCTTAACAGCTACACCGTTAAATATGGTCAGTCTGTGTCTTGGGAGAGTTATTCAAATGGCAGAAATTAATGTTAAAATAATTGATTGGCATTTCCTTAAGACGCAATAATAGTCCCGTAAATCTCCTTTAGATAAGAGGAACGTACCTGAGACGTTAAAGGACTTTTGGGGTATGCGTAGTGAGGGTGACTCTCAATGAATAATAAATGGCTCTAGGTGACTTGTTGTTATGGCTCTGGTACTGCACGATATTAACTTTTAAGGCATGCCTTCAGAACTCGGAAACTTTATGGACTCCCGTGTTTTATGATCGTGTAACCTCAAGTCCTTCATCCGGGAGACGGCAGCTTTTCTGTTCCATCTCGTGATTACCAGGTAGCCGCTGGCACCGCTTCTCTCTCTGCACCTTCCTCTCCAGATCAGCTTCCCTAATCGATGTGAGCTTTACCGGACTGGAATTGAACCACTTTAGACTATATTTCCTCAGACATAAAAAGTTATCTAGGGCTTTACGGTTCTTAAGTGATGTATGCACATTAGCTAATTAATTAATCTTGCTGAGTAGCATATTAATTTCCTTTAATTTCCTATCCTACTTGAAAGGTAGCATTTCCCTGAAACTAGTGGGGTGGTATAGGAAAGGAATTGCAGGTTTAGACTTTCAAAGTCAGGTTGGGGGTTTGGCTCTGAGTTATGCGGCGACACACACGTGCGCGCACACTCTCTCGCCTTCACAAGACAGATGTGCACCCTTCTGTCAACCATCGCTCTGGTCAAAAAGGGCCTTTTAATCTAAGTAAGTGGCCTAGGAGTTTACCTCCTACTTTCAAAGATGCTTAAAGCCGTATGCAAAAGAGGATTGAGGTGCCTCAGAGGAGTTTCAACACCCAAATCCAACGTGGCATCCCAGCCCCTCTGCTCAGTCCCTGCTGCTGGCTCCATGGACCCTTTTTTGCAGTTGGTACAATCAAGGCATGTTTCTTGGCACATACAGAGCTACTTCGGTCCTCTCTGAAGACCAGCCCTGCTGTGAAGCTAGAAGCAAGGCTCTCCTCCAGCCGGGTCCAACCAACAGGCCAGCTGAGGGCACATCCACCCATGGCTGGACATGCCCACCTGTGCTTCCGTTTTTTCCCTCCAAAGCCCATCCTCCTGGAGGGACTCCAAACCACCAGGCTAGATGGCTTCTGGAGCTGTGTCCCATGGACATTCCTGGGAGGTGGGGAAGGACAACCCAGACTTTGAACCCTAAAAGTGATGGTCAAGCTGGATGGTCTCCCCTGGACTGGGGAAACAATAAGACCTGTGTCGTCGTTTGTAATAAAGTGACAGCTATCACCCAGCTTGACTTATCAATTCATTCTTCATAAATCCCAGCCTCCAATGTACCACTCAGAATTCAAGGACATGCTCAGAACTGTTTTCACCCCAAAAGAGCCCATTTCTGAGCAGTTATAGGGCTACGGTACAGCTTTACCTCTCCCTGGATCTGTCTGCATCTAATCCAGAGTCTTTTATATAGAATGATGGAATGTGTTGGGTTGGAAGGGACCTCTCAAGGCCATCTAGTCCAACCCCCTGCAGTCAGCAGGGACATCTCCAACTAGATCAGGTTGCTCAGAGCCTCATCCAGCCTGGCCTTGAATGTCTCCAGGGGTGGGGCCTCCACCACCTCTCTGGGCAACCTGGGCCAGTGTCTCACCACCCTCAGGGTAAAGAACTTCTTCCTAATGTCTGATCTAAACCCGCCCTGCTCTAGTTTAAACCATTGCCCCTCGTCCTGTCGCTACATGCCCTTGCAAACAGCCCCTCCCCATCCTTCCTGTAGGCCCCCTTCAGGGACTGGAAGGGGCTCAAAGGTCTCCCCAGAGCCTTCTCTTCTCCAGGCTGAACCCCCCCAGCTCTCTTAGCCTGTCCTCACAGCAGAGGGGCTCCAGCCCTTGGATCATCTTTGTGGCCTCCTCTGGCCCCGCTCCAACAGGTCCATGTCCTACTTGTGCTGAGGGCTCCAGAGCTGGACACCGTGCTCCAGGTGGGGTCTCACCAGAGCAGAGCAGAGGGGCAGAATCCCCTCTCTGGATCTGCTGGCCACGCTTCTTTTGATGCAGCCCAGGAATCTATTGGCCTTCTCGGCTGCCAGCGCACATTGTTGGCTCATGTCCAGCTTTTCATCCACCAGTAACCCCAAGTCCTTTTCCGCAGGGCTGCTCTCTATCACATCACCCCCATGGGAGAGGGACATGCATCCAAATATTTCAAAGGATCACATCAGTGTAATCACACGTACTTTGGGAAATGGGCTGTGAAAAGACTACAACACAGACTCCAGCCAGGCTGGGAACCATTGCCTCACCTAAGGCCTAGATGCCACCAACCAGACACTGTTGTCCCCCGTGAACTTGTTTTCGCCCTTGGCACTGCTTTGGGGTGACCCCCCCCAAGGCCTTTGATATCAAGCAGGACTTGAGTGATGTATGATCTTCACAGCACCCTGTCTTCTCGCAGGGGTGAGCACAGCTATGCCCTAAATCAATCATCACCTAATGCTTTCATTTCCCTCTGGTGGGATGTGATGGCTCTTCTTCACGGGCAAGGCACGATCGTGGGGCAGGTTATCCATCTCAACATCACTCTCTTCCCAGGATGTTGCTCTCTCAGGATGGTAGTAATCGTTCTCTGCAGGTGAACGATGGCCACAGCCATTTTGCTTTTTTCCTTATTTTTCCATGAAATGGAAATTCTGCCACGGTGCTGTTCTGCTTCCCAGCCAGCCCATGCTGCTTCCCAAGACCTAATGACACTCCTTCGTCCTTCTCATTTGTACTGGGCAAGAAGTGGTGATAGGGCTGACAATCCTTCGCAGAGCTTCTCGGGAACTTTTCTTCCCATTTTCTCCTCTTTTTTTTCAAGATTTCTCTGCTGTTTATATTAAAGGTTGTCAAACTCACTTAAGTTCACAAGAGCTTTCCCCCCTCTGAGCAGGCTGGAAGAGGGCAATGCTCCCTCTCGTCTTCGCTGTGATGTTTTTTAATTGTCCTCAGATCGAAAACGCTGCAAAAAGATGAAGACGACAAACGAACAAACAAAAAGCGTAAGTATTTTTCTAAATAAGTGCCACAAATTCGGGGTCTTCTTGCTTCTTGACTGGGCATTCTGATGGAGCCAGTGAAATGTTGCACTCGTCCTATATAAAGTAGCAGATTTATTGTATTCGGTTTTCTGGGAAAAAGAAGAAGTTCAAGGCAAGCAAAATAATCCGTTTTAGTTAGGACATCTGGGTGGTCTTGGTTACCTGGACTGAAGTAAGTTTGGAAATTAGATTCCATTTTGAACTGAAAAACTGAATCCTGTCGCGCTGAAAGCACAGGCCTGAAAAGCCCAGCAAATGTGTGCAGGGATAAGGAACGGGATCTTCAACCCATAGAATCTCATGAAGTTCCTTCAATGTGAATTTGCAAAACATCTTCGCTGGCCAGGTTTTTTCTTCTTATGGGAAGGGTGTCAAAAAAATCTGTTGCCTTAGAAATATCACCGAAGTCCGCTGTTATCCTTCCCGCTCCCGGGGCAGCAGAGGTGGGACACGGATGGGCGCTGCTCATTTTCACTGTTTCTCCAAATCAGCCAAGCCCTCGGTGGTCCCAGACACAAGCCGTCTCTGTGACTGCCTCACCCCAGAGGCGCTGGCCTTGCAGTTATTGTGGAAATTAGGGGAAAACCCTTTTTCCACCATTTCCCTCCTGTTTTCCCCACCGCTATTTGCTTTTCTGACATAGAAGGGCTTCCCCCCCACCCCAAAACAGAAGAAACCCGTTTGATAACTGGATGGTGTGAGCATTCAGGGAGAGGTGGAAAACTGGGCTAGTGTAAACCTGGGAAAAAAAAAAACCAAACAGAAGTTTGTTCAAAGTACTTTTTCTGATTGCATTTTCCCGTTTGCAGACAGTTTTGTTCGTGGATAGCAGAGAGAGACGTGTGTGCGTTACGATATAAAAGCAACATCATCCCTACCGCCAGCGTGCATACACTCCCCCCCCGCCACGCTTACGTACGGTGCGGGGGGGGGGGAACACAAATCAAACCCAAACATTATTTTTTGCATCGAGCTGTCTGGGTTGTCAGTTAGGGAAATTAGCCCATTTATCACACGTCTCTAATTTCCCATCACTTTCCCTGAAACCTGTGGGCTTTTAAAGAGACTTCTTCATTTTCCCCTCATTATTGTGTTGCTTTTTTTACGGCCTCCAGTTCTTAAGCAGGGAAGTCCCGGAGGATTTACACGTCTATAAGAGGAAACTTTGGCGCTTTTCTGTTTCTTGCATGAACTTACACAGGGAAATGTCCCCGGGGAAGCAGGCAGCGAGGGACGAGCCCGTGGGTTTGGGCGGGAGGGGATGGGGCGATGGTGTGCGCTCAGCCCAGCGCCGAGGTTTGGTCTCAGAGGGGTGTGGGAATGTGTCCCAGGGTGTCTGCGCAACACCCTGGGCACGCGTTCGCTCTGTCTGGGGTATTTGGTAGTCTCAGCTCCTACACACGCGTTTGTTTGTGTCTCTCGGTGTTGGCGAGGGGCTGTATTTGGGTTGGGCTGGACGGGTGCGTGTGCCCCTGGGTGTATCTCAACCGTCACCGTCGGCACGACAGATCCCAGTCCAAACCACCCGCAGGTGCTCGGTCCCTCACCCTCCTTTTGTGTTCGCCTGCACACCTTCAGTCTCCTCCTTTATTTGATGTTGTGGCTCCCCTGCAAATCCTTTAAGTTTCCGAATTTATGAAGATGGCAGAGTAGAAAAGAAAGCTGCAACAGCTGGGGATGCCTTGGGGACGGCACTTCCTGGCCCCAAAGATTACTGCGCTATCGCGTTGCACTTAATTGTTCCAGTGTTTAGCAAATTGCATTAATTAAAGTGGCACATCTGGCCTTTTTATCAGAGGCTGTGCAGTTCTGGTTTTGATCCTGCAGTGACAGACTCTGGCGGTATCAGCACCCCCGGGTAAACACTCATTACACCAGGGGAAGGCATCCTTTATTCTGCAGGAAGCCTAAAACCAGGCCCGATGGAAGCACAGAAGCCTCATTGAGAAGCCTCCGGTAAGCCCTGGGGAGGAAAACCCAGTCATTAGTAAAGTTCAGTCACCACGGCTCTGTTGATAGCAACGGCTACCCTGGCTGGGCTTTCCCCTCTTCCCGATTAAATCCCCTTCCACCTGTGTTGTAGGTTTGTGCCCAAAAAGTGACTGAATCCAACGATCAGCCAAAGCCGAAGCTTTACCAGGGACTCACCTTCCTTTTCCCATGCGAGCACCCCGCAGCCTGTACTGCAGCTCCCCGCGTTGCATAGAGTTGCTCACAAGCAAAAACATCGCTTAATTTTAACTGTCTAACTCGCCCAGCTTCCTGCAGTCAAGGAAGGGAGATGAAACTCTCCAAAAAGGATTCGCGTACTCTACAATAGATGTCTTTTTCAGTTCTGAAACTACCCACAGGTTTTAGGGGAAAAAAACCCAAACCAACCCTTTCAGCATAGGGACTTGGCCCCTGCACTCCCAAATCACTGCATATTCACTCCATTGTTTCACCCCAGCTATTTTTAAGAAAGCATCACCTTAGTAGCACAGGTAAAGGATACTTTGCCCCCTACATCAGGAGCTTTTCTTAAAATAATGGGCCGTGAATGGAGCCAAATTACCTAATGGAGCCCATTATCTTAGCAGGTAATGACATTTAGGTAGTTTTTCTATAACCAGAAACTTCATCTGCTTTTTACTTTAGCGGCATTTATATCCCCCGTGCGTTGGGCATGGCATTAAAGACCTCCTCAGTTAGAGAGAGGCCGAGCTTAGCAAAAGCCGGGAGCGCTAGAGGAGGGAGAGAGAAATTAAATAGCAGGACGTACATTAAATAGCTCGACGTACAATGTCAAAACTGACGTGTGTTTGACTTCTAGACAAATGAGGGACTTAAGGAGTGGACAAGCTTAGGTACCAACTCACATAATACGAGCAAGCCTGTCTGGGTGACAATTAGATTAAAATTTTTAACTGCCTAGTTAGAGTTGAGTGTATTTAGGGGCCCTTCAGAAGACAGCTTCTGAAAGCCTGCAATTTGGGTGCTAATAGAGCCAGCCCCTCTTGGAGGTCTGAGCGTGGCCTGATGCTTGGCTTAGCCCCCTGCGCCCCCCAGCTCCGCTCTAATAGGAGAGAAATGACCCTAAGTGCTATTTGTGATGGCCTGGAAATTGTAGCTAATGACACGGTGCCTAGGACAATCACTCCACCCATCTAATCCCAGAGTACCAGGGTAGTTCTTCCTTTGGGATGGTAGCCATGGGGGTGTTTTTCTGGAGGGGGGCGCTTCCAGCAGCCAGATCGGTCTCTGTTTTGCCCAACACGTTGGGGAGCCAAAGCTCTGAACCATGGCAGATGCGGGAACCGTTGGCATGGACGCTAGTTTGGGAGCCCTCACCTTAATAGTGCAGGTAAGTGATGCTTTGCCCCCCCACATCAGAAGCTATTCTTAAAATAATGGGCTGTAAATGGAACCAAGATGTCTCCTGGAGCCAGTCTGAGCTGCGCCCCCTCCTCGCTCACAGTTTCTTTGCTGAGAGCCCGAACTGTCAGCCCGGGAAGCCCTTGGTTTGAGCCCAGCTTGTAGGAGCTGAACACTCGCCGGCGCCTCAGCATCCCTACCAAAACTGTGTGAAGTGAGCTGAGGGCTCCAGAGTGCAGAGAACTCCTCCGGGTGCAGAGCAGTCTGTTTCCTCACTAAATTAACCCTGCATTTAGCATTGCCCTTCCAAGAGCTTGGTCCCCGGCTCAGAGCCGATGCCGCCACCAAGCTCACCAAGCCCAGGGCAGCAGGAGAGGCCGGCGCTCAGCCAGGCCCCCATCCCACCGCGGAGCTGTCGCAGCATCCCGGCTCTCAACCCACCCGGGGCACACGAGCGCTTTATTTCCGAAACACCTGGGGAGGGATGCTCAGCTCACGCAGAGAGAGGGGTCACCGCTGCCTTCAGCAGAGCCACCCTTGATTCACTCCGCCGCCAGTAAGCCCTGAGCTAAATAACCAAGAGAGCGGGGCGGGGGGGCGGAGGGAATGGCAAACTTAAACACAGGAGCCTAAGAAAGAGCCCACTTGTCAATTCAGCCGCAGCCAAGCTCCCATTAGAGGCAGAGGCACAGAGACACAGTTGCACAAGGCTGGAGCAGATTTGCAGTTGTATGGGGTAAGTGTTTGCTTCCCTCTCTGTATAATTACTGTTACTGATATCATTACGGGGCTCCACTTGGCACATCCGTTCACTTGGCAGCGCCGGCTGAGGCGTTGGGCTTTCCAGCCTTTAGAAAGCTTTGCAACGCTTACTCCTCGAGCGCACGCTCTGCAGCTAAACGAGTAATTATCTGGGAGCTTTAATCAACCTTCATTCTAGCGGGATTTGCCGCTAAATTTGTAGCAAACCCTGAAGCCCCTCTGAAGCGTGAATGCGCGCTGGCGTTTTGCGCAGGGAAGGCCTTCGGTTGCCTCGTGGGTCTGAACAGAAAGTTTCTGTCTCCTACCACCGCTCTCGCCTTGCGGTATCTAAGTGAATGGGTGCTTGGGAGCGCGGCGCAGGGGTCCCAGCAGAGCTGTGTCAGGGAACAGCTCAACATCTGCCCCAGTGTGGGACGTTTTATTTATGTTCCTCTCGGCAAAAGAAAAGAATCTGCGATAGGGAGGTGGTGAAAAAGGTGTTTCCTAACAAAAACAGCCAAGGAGTTTGACTCCTATCCACAGCCATAGTAAAAAAAAAACAAAAACAACACAAAGGCACGGTTGCAGAAGAACTTCGAAACGTGCAGGAATTTGCAAGTCTGCCTTGGGGATAATCTCCCTTCCTGGCGTGGCAAACCTGCCCTGATGGGTGACTTCTGTTTTCTGCTTTCGTCAGCCCGCACTGCGCTGCTGCTCAGAAACGTGTCCCACCCTGGACTGCTCTCAACAGCGCGCTGGAGGGCAGCTCGGTACCTGAAGACGGGAGGTTTTTGCCATGAGGACCTTTGGCGCATCCGCAGGAAGGGCAGGGGGAGCTCGGAGCCCTGCAGCTGCCGCGTTGCCACCTCAGGCGGCTGCTGGTCCAGGAGGAGGAGGTGAGGCGAGGACAGGTTCAGTGCGGTCCCTGCCTCTGCCATCCCCCTGCGCAACGTTATTCAAATCCAGAAGTTGCAGAACTAAACGTTTCTGCTGTATCGTTGAGCAGCATAGGGAAATTTTCTAACGCAACATCAGGAGCCTGAGTTTTGCTCACGTGAAGGGTTCCTTCTGAAAATGCTGCCTTACGTCCCTCATTAAGCCCTCGTTTCATTTTCCTCTCTTTCGTCAGCATGGAATCATGCGCGAGCTGGAGCGACGCAGGTAGGTGAGCACCTCCTGTCACCGCGCTGCACCCTCCGTGTGCCACGCTTCCAGAGAGAAAAGAGGGAGCGGCACAAACTGGGTCCATTTTGCCCATCCCCAAGTCCGAACCGTACATTTCCAAACCGGAGCCTCTCTTACACCATCGCCTGATTGCCGAGACACAACCGGGACTGATGCTCCGTGGATAAGTGGACTCGGGCTGGATTCACCAGCCCACATTCAGCTGGTTGCAGAGCACGCATCCAGGCGGTTATACCACCTGAGATGACCCTGGTAGAACAAGGGGCATGAAATATCAACCAACTTCAACTTTTACCCTAATAACACGGGGCTGATTATAATTTCACTTGCAGAATTATGAAGATTTTTGTTTGCAAGCAACAGAACCCATCAGTTCACTTGATCGCTTGTTCCGATGGTTAATTTTCCCCATCCTTAAAAATGTAGGCCTTATTTCTCATTTGAATAGCTCTAATTTTAATTAGAAGGCATTGGCTCTTGTTACTAAATTAAACAGTCCGCTGGTATCGAGTGTCTTGTCTTTGATCTTGGTACATAATGCACTGCACTTTCCTTTGCTAAACTAAACATGAAGATTTTGAAGTCTCTCCCAATAAAGTATCCGGGGTATTCAATGATTTCCGTATACGCTGCCAATACATAAGATCAATGGACCACCAGGAGAAGGGGCAGCACATGGAGAGACCGAGGCTCCGTTAGATCAGGAAACGGAGAGAGACGGATCCAAAAGTAGAGAGACAAACAAAGGGAACAACAGATAAATCGACAGATCGACAAAATCCCCCTTCTCCAGGTTGTAATGAGTCCTTCACGTTAGCGAACAGTTTTTTCTTACATGAAAACTGGGAACTGGTTTACATAATCCGTCGTGCTGCTGCTGAAGCCATTTGCCTCCTTAATTTCACCTGGAAATCCCGTCCGCTCCCTGGTGGCAGGGGAAGCAGCCTCCCTTCCCACTCCCCACATCCCCCGGCACCACTACTGCTATGGTTAGCCGCCGCTTCTTCCCATCGCGCGCCAAAAGCTCTCTATATCCACCACATTCAGCTTCGCGTCGCCAACTTGCCAACTGGCAGGAGCAAAAGCAACTTTCTTTTTTTCTTTTTTTTTGGGTGTGTGTGTGTGTGTGTGTGTCCTTAGTCGACGCTGGCCCCCAGCCAGCCGGTGTCTTCATTTGTTGTAATGAATTTGTGTCATTAATGTGTTGGATATGCACAGCAATTGCAAAGTAGTACATTAGTACAAAAGCTATTGCTCGGGATGCCAGCGTTTTATTGCCGCGGCTGATTTAGAGGCTGATAAGCAACTTTGCGGTTGTCCTTGAGGACGGGAGGAGGACAGGTAGGGCGGCAGCGGCGAGGCCGGCGCGGCATTGTGGCGGGCCGAGGGAAAGCGCGAGGTTTCCCAGGCCTCGCACAGCTGGGGGTGGACTTGACGATTTCGTCTTTTCTCTTTAAAATGTCCTCGCCTTAGTGCGAGCGCTCGGCGATCCCAGAGAACCGCTGCAGACAAAGCCTGTGTGAAAATCTCAGGCACTTGGAAAGGAGATTAAATGCCGTTACAATACTGTAGGTTTGGGAGCTTCTATGTGACTAGCTCATAATAGAGCCATGTCATCACTTTATTGCAAAGATACGATAAAGACAGGCATTATATGGTGTTAACACTTAACAGCCATAACTTAACTTTCAAAAGACTTTACAGGCCAAGTCACAGTGAATTGTTTCTTTCTGTGCATTTAATCCTGGGCTCACATGCTATAGAGCAAGGGTATTTGCAGAAAAGATAGAGTGCTACGCAGACAGACCGACAGACCTGTCTGTCTGTCAGCTCCGGAGGGTAATCCCTTGAAATGCAACCTTAAAAAAAAAAAAAAAAAAAAAAAAAAGTATTTAAAAGGAAAGCGTGAAAGAGGACCGGCGCAGACAACATATTTGACTGTCAAAAAGAAATGCCAAGCATCCCCCTCCTGGGACTGATCCTGCGCCCGAAGGAGTCAGTGGTGAAGCCCCTCTACGTGATGCTCCTGGCAGCTTTGGTGGGGCAGGATGAGGTGTGAAGGGCGAGAGCCACAAAGGGACCCGGGCAAGGTCAGAGCGTCAGTTCGGCTCCACCTCAGGCACTGGCGTACCCTGACTGTGGGCTGGGAGGGATCCGGCCAAGATGCTCTGTATCCCGGCAATCCCCACCAGCGCAACACCTTGCCCGGGCTCCAGAGCTCATCCCAGCACACAGATGGAGAGTCTCAATTTGGAGAATGAACCGTTGGCCAGGCGCTTTCCCGGGAAAGAGTTTCCCTGTGGTACTCACAGCTACAAGGTAGGACAGAAAGCACCGTGCGACAAAATCTGATGGCCCCTTTTAGGAGTAACTTAAGCCCCCAGAGATAGAAAAGAGGGATGCCTTGGAAGACGACCTCTTCGGAAAGGCTGCTGGATCCTCTCACTTTGTGCCCGTGAACCAAAATTTCACTCTGGGGGAGGAAGGAGGAAAATTCCTTGTGGATGGAGCAGGGGAGGGAGGACGTTGTTGCTGTAACCACCCGGTCCTGCCTCTCCTTCCTCCGGAGCAGCTGCTGCAGGGCTGGGATGAGCTATTGATCCGGAGAGCCCTGGCTCTCCCATCTGGCCACCTGGAAGGTGGGAGGGACGATCCCCCCCCGCCATATTTCACAAGCCCTGAGAAAATGGAGTGGGCAGTCCAGGGACCTCCAGACTGTCACTCCCCATCTTAATTAGGACTGTCAGCTTGCCTTGCATTTTAGCTAATTAATTACACTGCTTCATAGCTACGTTTCCAGTTGACGCCAGCGCCTGCTGACGGGACGGGGTATCGATTTCACCAGCTCCCGGCCCGTCTTTCTGTTTGTTTATTCTTGCAGTCGGGACTCACACAACAGGAAGCATTCGGTGAGTGCTCGGGAAAATAATCAACAGCGTTATCTGAGAGCCATACCAAATAGATGTGGGCCAGAAATGGACTCAAGCTGCTGAAAACCTATTAGCAGCATCTCGGGTTTCCTGTGTACCAGCAGGTTCGGGGGCAGGCACTTTAACATCGCCCACAGCTTGTGGTTAATTACTGTTTGTGGAGTCACCGTCTGCAGTTATGCTTGACGAAATGCCCATAAAGGCAAAAATGAAATGCTTGCGGATTTTGGATGGATGCCACCTGGTCCCCCTACCCTTCCTCCCCCACCGGGTGCCAAATAAACTGCAAAGGCAAAGGGGAGTTGGTGTGGGGTAGAGCTTTTGTGCTTGGTGCGAGCCGCGATGCCCTGCGGCAGCCCTGCTAACGGGGGGGCTCTGACCCCAGGGCGCCGTGGAGCCGTTCGAAGCTGTGACCCGACAACACGCCGTTACCCGACGTGGCAATTGCACGTGTCCTTGTTTGCTCTCCGCGATAGCCACCAACATTGCCATTGACACAGCACGCCCCCATCTACCTGCTGAAAGAGTCGATGCAGCAGGAAACGGGTCTTTTCTAGCCCCGAATATTTTCCCCTCTTAAGGGCTGCAGTGCAAGGTCCTCCTCGGACTGGTCTGTACTGGCAGCAAGGAGGCACCAAGGTGTGAAACGAGCAGAGGTGTGAGCTTGCGGGGTGTGCTGGCGGCTGGGGACTCTTCAGCCTGGGAGGGACGTGACTGGAGGGGGAGTACGAGCAGCACATGAAGTTCAACAGATGTTTGCTGTCTCCTCTGATAATAAAATCGGTGGGGGACCTCAAATAACTTGATCCAGTGCCAGGTTCAGAGAAAAAGAGAGGGGAGAAAAAGCAACAGGGAAGAAGGAAGGTGGTAGGAAAACCAAGAAGGAGAAACAGGCTGGTGGCAGGTACCTGTTGCCTCTCTCTGTATTAATTCCCATTTCTTTTGGGGCCCTGCAGGAGCAGTGAGGTTTCGGGAGGCCCTGAGGGTGGGAGGCATCATTTTGGTGAAGGTGGCCAGACCCATTTCACAGAATCACAGAACCACACAATGGCGGGGGGGTTGGCAGGGACCACCCAGTCCAACCCCCTGCCAGAGCAGGGTCACCCAGAGCAGGTGGCACAGGAACGCCTCCAGGCGGGTTTGGGATGTCTCCAGAGACGGAGACTCCACCACCTCTCTGGGCAGCCTGTGCCAGGGCTCTGCCACCCTCACAGCAAAGAAGTTCCTCCTCATGTTTAGGTGGAACTCCCTATGGTCAAGTTTGTGCCCGTTACCCCTTGTCCTGTCCCCGGGCACCACTGAAAAGAGCCTGGCCCCATCCTCCTGACACCCCCCCTTTCAGTATTGATAAGCATTGATAAGATCCCCCCTCAGGTGTCTTTTTCCAGCCTGAAGAGACCCAAATCCCTCAGCCTTTCTTCACAAGAGAGGTGTTCCAGTCCCCTCATCCTCTTGGTAGCCCTTTGCTGTCCCCTCTCCAGCAGTTCCCTGTCCCTCTTGAACCGGGGAGCCCAGCACTGGACCCAGCGCTCCAGATGTGGCCTCCCCAGGGCCGAGCAGAGGGGGAGGATGACCTCCCTCCACCTGCTGGCCACATTTCTGTGCACCCACTCCTGCGACCCTGCTCAGGGCTGCGGTGTCGGTACTCCAGGGTCACAGTCATGACTGGGAAAGGTCTAAAAAAGCTCCAGCAGAGTCATGTCTTAAGGAAAAGCTGGAAATGGGTGTAAAGGGGGTTGCCAGCCCCAGTATTTGGCCCCCGGCTCATCTCTGCAGCTCATCTCTGCAGCCCCAGCTGACGGGACAGGTAATGGCTTGAGGGCCATGGCCTGGGCTGGGCATCCACTGCCAACCTCTCCCGGGGTTGTGACCTGAAGGCTGAGAGCGACTAACGCAGAGATTTATGCCTTGTTAATAACAGAATTGAGCAATCGGTGTAATGAAATCCATGCTCTGCATTAATGAGCGGCCGAGGCAGTGGGGTCCGAGCCTTGCGGGGTCTAAGCTTTGTCTTCTGCCGGGATGGGCAAAAGGGATGGCGTCTGGCTGAATTCAGTCGTTCCCTCCAGAAAATGGGGCCATGCCCAGGCCAGGCAGCACCCAGTGCCCACCCAGGTTTGGGGTTTGCAACTGGACCAGCCCCAGGTCGGCAGCTGTGAAGGGGCACGTGGCAGTACAGGAACGGTGAGATGTTCATCCTCCAGTCCAAGGGATTTGTGTCCCTCAGATATTGCCTCATACCATGAAGAACTCCAATATTTTTTTTTTTTTCTTCTCGAGTACAAGTTTCACGTTTAAAATCACTGCTAGGTCCAGCCTGGATATTTTGGATTATTCACCCCCTGTAATTCCCTGGCTTCTCTTGGCTCAGGAATAAGAAGACGCGAAGAGCATGGAGGTATGCCTGTACCTTCCCCGGCCCTCCAAACTCTTATTTCTGTATATATTCAGAAAAATCTTCGCATGAAAAGACACGCAGGAGAAAGACGCTAAAGTGACTCCGTTTTTTCCTAGTCACTGACACGTGCAACAAATTTTGCATTCCGAGATTGTGATTCAGACATAGCTAAAATTAGACCGTGGCTGTGCAAGGCACTTGATTTTTACTTCAGAAGGATGGTGTGACTTATGCAAAGACGTCATCCTGTAGCTGCAGCTCCAACATATATCTAAAATGAGCTGCGCAGCCCCATCTCTTACTGGAATATGGAATATAATAGCATCTCCTTACTGAGGATGCCAGCTCCATTCCTTGTTGCCCAGCAGGACCCTGCGCTCGGAGAAGGGAGTTTAAAATGTGAGAATATTTCGGAAATGTTTGGCAAAAGCTGAATTTATTTATTTATTTATTTATTTTTAAAAAAGGCGTGTCTGTTGTAAGTGGTTAGGGCAGCTACAGAACAGAATCAGCGAAACTGCTAGGCATTGCTAAGATTGTCATCAATTATTTAAAACCATTTTCCAGAAGAAATTTTTTTTAAAAAAAAAAAAAAAAAGTGACTGCTTTAAGTTTCGCAGGGAAAGCAATTTTGGGGAAGCCGCGGAGCCAGCACTCCTGCTCCCGGGAGCCTCATCGGCGTCTGCCCCTGCCCGCTTGGGCTGAATTGCTTTTATCCAGTTAGCTGTTACGGGGAGGGGGGGAAACTGGAGGAAAAAAAAAACCGTGCTGGGAGTTTTGCGTCCGAAGCTCTGCGATGGAGCAAGGAGGAGGGAAACTCCCGGGTGTGAACCTGTTGGTCGCAGGGTTTTCCCCAGCAGGACCAGGAGGTGGAGGGTGACCATTCGGATGGTGATGGGCGGCTGCCGGCCTCTCTGTCCCAGGGAAATGAAGATCTCCAAAGAGAAACCTACCTGTAAGCCATCAGCGGTTAACTCGTGCCGGGGCACCCGGCTGAGGTTAATCCGTTGCCATTAAGGATTTATTAAGTCGAAGCGTGGCGTGCTTGGGGAGGAGGCACCGGGAAGAGGAGCAGGCTCCGAAACCTGCACACCCCGTCGCTTGCACACCCCTCGCTGCCGAGACAGGAAACATCCCATCAGCGTTTCAGTATTTATTTCTCTTTAACCTCCCAGCCCTGCTAACCGCCCCTGCGCTGGAGGTGCAATTAAGCCGCGTTCCCATGGGAGCTGGGGGAGAGGGGGAAGGAGAGGGGCACTGGAAGCAGAAAGCTTCACCCCTCGTGTCATTAGGATAAATTGTGTTTGTGCAAGTTATATTTTACGGCAGGCGTGTCAATTAGTGTGTGAAATTTAATAACCCAATTGAGCTTCCCTCGCTCACAGCTAAATTGAAAGCTGTTGCCTGTTTGGGAGCGGGAAGGGGGCTGCCACGGCCGGGAGGCTGAGCTGGTGGGTAGGGTAGGGGCGTTTTTCATGTTGATTAAAAAAAAAAAGGGAAGGGTTTTGTCAACCTTGGCCAGGCAATAAACACCAGCTTTGCTTGGAGAGAGCAGCTGATATGATTTTTTTATTTTTTTTATTGTTAGGGTGGTGGCTTTTCTTGTAAGAGGAGGCACGCGAGGGAGAAAGGGAATATTATTTATTTGAGTGCATTCGCTTATGTCTCTAGTGGCGGGTTAATTTCACCGCTAATGATTGCGGCGCTGAAGGAGGCTGCCGAGCAAGCCCAGCTCCAAACATCTGGAGCCTGCAGCCTCGCCGGGAGGAGGAGGAGGAGGAAGAGGAGGCAATGCACCTCACCAGCACCCCGTCCCAGGGCAAGGGGAGGGGTGCGATGGGTGCCCTCCCAAATCCCACCAGAACACAAGAACCAAAGCTGAAACACACAGGGGCCAATATTGAGACCACGAAGCGATCAGTCTCAGCCTGTAAGAGGGGCTATAAAAAAATCCTAACTAGGGACTTCAAGCAGATACGTATCCTTTTGCGGATCTGCTTGAGCAGACACATATCTACCTCTTCCTTTTAGTCCCTCTCAGTGCCTGGCAGGGGACTTCCCTGAGAAGGCCACCCGAGTGAGACACCACTAGCCTTCCCGGAGCGTTTACTCCATCACAGAACGGTAAGACTTTGGGTCGTGAAGCAGATTGTCCAAATTTAGCAGTTCTATGCCATGTTCACACCACACAGGCTGACAGCCGCGTTCAGGACGGTGATGGCCAAGTCACCCCAACTGTTATCCAGAGCTGCCAGCTTCCAGTACCTTGAATGGACAGAAGCGCTGGCAGTTTGGACCACTTGCTGTTGAGGTCTGTTTTGATACTCCCTGTTTAGGTAAGGAGACAGAGACTGGGTCATCTGGGCAAGAAACTGTCTGAATCATACACTGCTGTCCTGACCAGGGGGCTGTGACGCCTCCTAACAGGAGTTTAGGCTTCTAGAGATGCTTTGTGCATCATTTTGTCGATGTCAGTCTCTTTATGCCGCTCAGGGACAGCCCTGGTGCTGAGACAGCCGCTTCATTTTGTATAGCTCCCTGCTCTCCCCTGTTCCTCCCCCACCACATCCCTCCTGCCCGACAGTAACGTGTGGGTTGCTGTTCTTCTCCCCATATCCCAGAGGACAACATCCAGCTGTGAAACGGTCCCTCTCCGTCCCATGCCCAGACCGTTCTTCTGAGATCTCTTCCCTCCTCGCTGGCAGATACTCTCCAGCCAGGTTCCACATCAAACCTCTCCAGGGCTGCTGGTCTCAAAGCTCTCTAAAGAGACCTGTTCTCCGAGAGACAGATTTCTAGGACTGCTTGGCTTTTCCGGAGGAAAACAGCACGAAGGATAGTTTTGTGGTAGCGTCTTTTCACCAAGCCCTGCTGCAAATACAGGCAGTGAGCTGGAAGCAGCAAAGAAATGTTTCTGAAATTGCTTTCACGGACACTGCACGTATGGTGATATGTTTGTAAAATCAGGTCATGCCATTTCCTGAAACATGTGTGCGACGTTCTGGATGTTTAATGAAATAAAGATGGAATTGGCTTCAGCTTTTTAATGCTTTGCAAAACAGCATCACCTTGGTTGGAAGGGAACTCTTAAATAAGATTGAGTTACCACACGGAGCAACCCCTCTGCAAAGATACAATCCGAGGAGGGAACCTGACCCCGCCAGGATTTCCTCTGTAGTGTGTTTTTGCATTGTGCCAGCATCTAATCTGCCGCACATATCTACATTTCTCTGCGTCCCGTTCAGACTGGAAAAAAAGCAAGCTGAGTAGCTTCATTGAATGCCAAAAAAATAAGGAAGTTTTAAGGTTATAATCGGCATGGTACAGAGTGCATTTTTAAAGCATCTGAAATGTTAGAGGTCTCCCACATCCTCCAAAACCCTTAAGAGGCGAGATAAAATGCTTCATAGCAAAGGCCTTTAGGAAGGTTTGCAATGGAAAAAAAAAAAGATTAAACAGAAGATTTGGGATGGCAATGACCCGTACGCGTTTTTCAGCAAACAGCAAAATACCGAGAAAGAATTCATGTAACCCTTCATGTAACCAGCCACCAGCAGTGCCCGAGGTATCCCGAGGTACCGAATCCACTCTGGGTCTTCTTAACTACCCAACTGCTGATGCCCAGTTCCTTATCTTTTGACCAACAAAGCTTGATTTTGAGAGGAAGGGGACGAAATATTCTAACAGGATACTGTCAAGGCCAGTGAGAATTTTGTGGGAGATGAGGAAGAGATGCCCATAGCCTGAGGTCACGTTCCCAGCTGGCTGCTGGAGGCATGGCTATAAACACCACAAATGTGCTTTAAGACATCCCAAATCAGCAAAAGTGTTAAGCAGCGCAACCGTTTAGAGCAAATAACTCATTGCATTGTCCGCTTCCCAAACCTGGGCTAAAAAATGCCTTCCAGCCAATAAAAGCTAAAATTAAACAGCTAAAAACCAGGAATCTGAAATGCAATGAAAGACAATTTGGGTTTTGTGGGCATGAGGAGGGAAGATCTTCAAGTCCTTCACTGGAGAACCCTAGGCTCGCCCCTACTCCAAGCTACTGCCAGGCAGACCCTGTTCCCCCAGTGATCCCAACAGGCACGAGGACCTGGAGGACTTACAGCCCTGCTAGCCAGGCAGGTCTCATCTCCATTTAGGACTCACAGTTTTCCTTTTAGCGAGGCCCCTGACCGGAGAAATGTTCACCTAGTACTGTGGAAACACAGCAGTCTACTGCGCAGAGAAATAGGTTGACAAAAAAAATAACCGCTTTCACGGAATCACGGAATCACGGAATCTTCAGAGTTGGAAGGGACCTCTAGAGATCATCTAGTCCAACTCCCCTGCTAGAGCAGGGTTGCCTAAAGCACATCCCTCAGGGCTGCATCCAGGCGGGTCTTGAAAATCTCCAGAGAAGGGGACTCCACAACCTCCCTGGGCAGCCTGTTCCAGTGCTCTGTCACCCTCACTGTAAAGAAGTTTTTCCGTGAATTTGAACGGAACTTCCTATGTTCTAGCTTGTGCCCATTGCCCCTTGTCCTGTCGCTGGGAACCATTGAAAAGAGCCTGGCTCCGTCCTCCTGAAACCCACCCTTTAGGTACTTGTAAACATTCTTAGGTCTTTCAAAAGACACATAAGGTTCTTTTTCAAGAGCGAAGGAAACCTGCATTTTTTTCAGGGCTGTAAAAAAAAAAAAAAAAAATCTCAATTCCATAATATTTGAAAATAACTCCCAGGAGTCGGGGAAAACAACTATAAAAGCGAGAAATGTTGAAAATGGAAAGAAGTGGGGAAGGCTGCCTGAGACTCCCAGGACGTGGGTAAACGCGCAGCCTGGCAAGAGACGCTGCAATCACTTGTTGGAAAGTGAGGGGCCTCGTTGAATTTGTAGGGTGTTTCATTGAGAGTTCTCCGGTTTGGAGAAACACTGAACTTCCCCTGAACCCCTGCCCCGAGGTGAAACCATCTCCCTCTCGCCCGCAAAGCACAGGCTCCCGAGAAACGCCTCCTCCTTCTCCCCTTCTCCTCTCCATCCCTCTTAACGCCGCTGCTCTCAAGTTGCCTGATGTGCCGTTTATGACAGAAATAACCTGCCTTGGCACTGACACTTGAATTTCACTTAAGGTTCGTCGCATTATTAATGACGAGATCAATATTACCAAAGCCGCAATAAGAGCTCTTACCATTCATCCTCCTCCCGCCCCTCCTTTTCCCAGGCACCGCGCTTTTTAATACGCCATCTCTTTTCAAGGGTATTCGCCTCAGCACGGGGAGGAGAATCGCCCACCGCCGGGGACGGTTCGTTCAATCCCCGACAGCTGCCCTGACATATTTCTCCCAAGCCTTGAAAACCTGAGTGATAAGGCTCAGGAGCGGAATAACCCACAGACTCCGTCTAATCACAGCGACTGCCGTGGCCTTGCTGAACCCTCCCGCTACAATTAGGTAATCACGCTGGCAGACAAGCCTGATTCATATCGTTTTACCATCAGTAAAGCGATATCTATCACCCCTCCGACAGACCCGTTATTGCCGCAAACCACTTCAACCTACCCAGTCAAAAACCCCTTGTAAAAGCAAAAAAAGGACTTGGACATATTTTATGGCAAATTAACTTTTAACATATTCTTTCCCTCCTTATATTAAGATCGCATTCGCAGCTGCCACTTGCAATAATATCTATGCTGCTCACCAGCTGCCAGGGTGGTACTGGACGAGGGCCGGCAGCACGTCCGAGGCATTGGAAGGGATTTAGGATCATCTGGAGGGCTGAATTGCCCTCTCCTTTTGCTCATCTCTCTTTGTTGATCCCAGAGGAAGCCCAGAGTAGGTGAGGTTAGTTCATCTAACCCACCCCCTTCCCACCCTTCATCTACCCCGTCTACCTTGGGGTAGATGAACCCTACCCCAAGGACAAGCCTCTGCCCCAGGGAAGGCAAAGACACCCAAACTCAAACTGAAGCGCCCTCTGGCCCGTTGGTACGGGGCATCTTTAGCCCTGCTCCTACTGGATCTCTGATGCAAGTCGAGGAAGACGAAAAGGAAACCTCACCAATTCAAACGCGCTTTGGGTCAGGCCTACGGAGCACCCTGGAAATAAAGGTACGTTCCCCCAGCCCTACCCAGTGCAGCCTCTCAGCCGGCCCAGGGGAGGACGGGGGATTCATCATGACCTCCAGCCTGCAGTAAGTTCTCATCTGCTGCTCATCCAACAGGTCTTGAAGTCCCATCCTCTGATTTTGGTTTAATTGCTATTCTGGAAACATGGTCTGGTCCTGCAGATGTCCGGCCAACTGCTCGGTTGAAAGCACACGGAGTGCTTCAGTGGACTCCGTAGACCTCAGTACTGAGCCTCGACCAGGACTCCTCTTATTTGAAGGCAGATGAGGCTCCACTTTTAGCGCTGCATTTCAGTTATTTTTCCCTGAAGGAAATGCCTCACAAATGCAGGGCAATGGGAAACCGCACCTTTATCATCCAGGGCCATGCATATTTTTATTGAGTTTTCTCTAATCTTTTTCTATGAATCCATTTCTTCCAGACATGTACCTTAACAAAGTCGAAACCTGGGGTAACAAAGTGCAGCCAAGCCATTCCAGAAAAATACCTGCACTACAGAACATGAACTTCCCATTATAGGGGCTGCGTATGAGCACTGATTGATCCCCAAACTGGCATTTCAATTTATTTCCCACTGGAGGACTCATTCATTACGGAGAAATAAGACTATTAAATGCATGATAAAGCACACGCATCAATAGATGAGGCTGATGGTTACTTTACTGAACCTATCTAAACAGTGTCTGGTAAATAAATCTCTTTGTGATCACATAGGAGCTTTTAAAATGAATAAGGAAGCAGTAATTATTAAGCAGCGGGTTAAAAAAAAAACCCACTCGCCAAGCAGTACCGCCGTGTGCACGCACACACACAGGGATACACGCGCACCACACACACACACATATTTTGCGGTTGCGCCCACGACTGCAGGGCAAAGGCGGGTCAGACGCACAGATTGCAAGCAAACTGCCCGCAGACCTGCTCGGAGTCCCCGTGGCCTCCTTCAGAGGCGTGCGGGTATGCGTGCGCTTACGGCTTTATACGGGGAGCGAGCTCTTATCGCCAGCAGCAGGGAGAGACGCCCAGAGGAGACCGTACAAGATGTTTTTATCAAGAATATGAGTATCCGTAAGCTGCTTTTTTTTTTGCTTTTTTTTTTCTCTTTAACTGATTTTCCACCCAACCAGCCTCTGAGGAGAAGCGGGATGACCATACTGAAAAGGTGTACCTTCCTTTTAGATATATATGTATATAAAAAAACATTATTTTTTTTTTTCTGACTGCAATAAATGAAGAAAAAGCAACGAAAAGAAAACCCGCTTTGGTTTTCTCGTCACCAGACTGTCTTGCAGGATCTCCCTCCCAGCCTTCGGCCTCCCAATCCCACTGCTTCCTTCTGCTTCACCTTCTCACTTCGCTTTGGGAAGGTCACTTACGCTGGCCCTGACTCACCGTTACACGCCCCCCTCCTGGACCCTGGTGGGCGATCTTTTCCGCCTTGCCGTGAGTCTTCTGGCAGCAGGTTTTACCCTCCGTCCCCACTCGCCCAAAGCTACAACAACTTGGAATAAAACCAGCAGCCGTGGTTGTGGTTGGGTGCTGGGTGGGGAGAGGTGAGGCCGGAGCAGCTGGATGGGAGCACCAAACAGTGCCCTCAGCCCCTGGGGCTAGAGATGGCCTAGTTTCCCATCGCTTTTAGTGAGTTAAGGTTTGGCATCAAGGAAATTTATCCCACGTCTGATACAAAGCTACTGCTCCCATTTGTTCTTTTGAATCTTCTTTAAAGTTTGAGGGAATTAAACAAAAGCCTAAACACAACCCCACATTCTGGAGATAGAGAGTTTCCTGAGATCTTTGTGAAAGTCATGGAGATTTCAAATGAAACGTCTCCCACTGGAAGAGCTAAAAAATTATTTCCCGCATTTGATCATGTTTCCTTTTGCTTATCAGATCTAATTTTTACCTTGCTGGAAATTGCAGTTATTAGTGCCCGTCGCTGGATAACAGTGGAGAACGTGGGACAAGCCGTCATCCCTGCGCTGCTCAGCAGAGGTCGGCTTCAAGAGGGACAGAGGAAAGATGGCGATGGCAGAGACAGACAAGACAATCAGAAAGGAAAAGGAGGAGGAAGAATGAGGAAGAAATGGAGTTTTCCAAAACCAAGAGATAGGAGTCCGTGAAGAGTCTGAAATGGGACATAAGAAGCAGCAGTGGCCAGAGTTGACTTTCTTTGAAACTGTTGTACAAATCCAACCAGACTGGTCCCTTCCGTGCCCATTTTTGAGGACATCGAACAGTTCCACAACTGCTGCAACAATCCCATAAAAAACTATGGCCCAAATTTATTTTGTCCTCCTTTTTTTTTTTTTTTTTAAATAAAAGACGGTTCTCAAAAAAAACCAAACCAAAAAAAAAAAAACCTGAAACAAACAAACAAAAAAAGGCAGCTCAATTCCCCTTTGGCCATGTTCTTAGACCTCCAAGAAACCAACATCAAGCTAAATAGATGTGACATAACTCGGCAGATTTTCCTGAGCCCTAATGGAGTTATAAGCCATTACTTTACGGCTGCGTGTTCCGAAGCCTGCATATTCCCTGCCCGGCAGAGAGTGATTTACCGGCGTAGCCGGGCACAGAGAGCTCACGGCAGGGTGAGGGAACTGGGTGGACCTTCCGGGGACCGCTCCGGGTTACGGTGCTCAAGCGACATCTCGGATGTACAGGTCGGTGCTGCTGAGCGTCTGAGGACAGGTTGCAGAGCCGTAACCAAATGCCCTCCCGCGCTGATTTAAGTGAAACAGAGGGGGGAACTAGCGCCACGCGAATGGCCATTTTGGTCTCCATCCTAAGATAAATCCGTTATCTGTTTTTCCTCACCGTGCAGGCAATGGCGGTTTATGAAGCAGCTGTCTGAAAGGAAATTTACTGGACAATTAAAAGTGCTGACTTTCAAGCAGTGCTCTCGAGGTGGAGTCTAAAATTATTGGGTGTGAAATGCAAATAGATTTAACAGTTTTACTGCTATTTATATGACGTCCACCCATTCCCAGCTATTTTTCCTCCCCCCCTTTTTTTTTTTAACGGTCCCAACTTTCACAGGTCTTAACAATCTCAGACACATGCAGTAAAACCTGAAGCACGCTCCAAGGCTGAACAAACCCTGATCCGTGGTGTGCGCGGTGAGGGAAGGTGGGTGAAAGTAAATTCTATCCCAAACCCCTAACAAAATATTAATTTAGAAATAAGCCCGTAATTACATTCAGCTTTGGGTCTGTCCCACAATCCTCTGAGGCGGTTCTTATTCAATAAGCTTTTGGCCAGTACCCAACAAACCTCCTACTTGAATAATCACAAATTGACCCAAGTAGTTGCTCTCTGGCTCTTGGAAACCCTTCCCTGAGGAGGGATGTGGGAAACCCACAGCGTGGCGGTGGGTCAGGCTCCGGAGAAATCTTGTTCCCATGGGTGTTCCCATGGAGCACCCATTTCCCCGAGCGCTCCCCTGAGGTTCAGCATGATCCGTCAGAGCTAGGATGGAGTTTTTACGAGGTTTTATGCCTTGCCTGCTACATTACATTAATGACCGAAACAGTCCATGGCTTAATTAAAGATTAACAGTTAAGATCAGTTAAGCAAGATTGTCTCAAGTTGGCCGGGCAGGGCCCTGGAAGAACTGTGAAGGGATGAAAAACATTGAGAAGCAAAGTGAAGCAATCCCTCCGGAGCCTCCAGCACTGCAGAATTAGGAGTTTCGTGCCTTTTGGCTCATCTGACTCCTTAGTTTCATCAAGGACAGGTATCTATTATTCCTGCCTACGCCCTCCCGGATCTCACTTCATAAAAGGTGCCACTGAAATGCTTGCTGTGGAGATGGATTTTCTGTGTTACTTGTAATGGACCTCTTGTACCCATAAAATCTGGTGCCGCGAGATTTACCACTGCCGGGGAGAAATATTTGCTTCTCAGACATTTTAGGCTGCTGTGTGAGCTCCGTTGTACCAAAACAACTCTAATCTCAATCTAGTTTGGAGCCAGCTCTACATATTTGGTATTTAGTTTACTGTTTTTGTGCTTGTGACCTTCATTGTCTTTCATGAAGGGGATCAACAGCCTCCCCTACCAGAGTGTTCCATCCCTATCTCGTCTGTGAAATACTATTTGTTACTCTTTAAAAAAATCACCACGGCTGAATTCACAAGTCATGTTTGTGGGTGAAGTATCTGTTGTTAGCGTGTTCAGATAAGCACATACATCCGCACATTCACCCGACCATCTGTCATGCCATCGCCGTAACCTCAGTTCTGCACAATTAGCTCTAATAAATAGACGTACCTACGCCGGAGTGTGTACAAAACTCACCCATTTGCCTCCCTGTCCCATGGAGAACTCTGGTCATTTTGCAGGATTTCTTTCTCCTCTCTCTCTTTGAACGCGGCCCTAGCGAGAGAGATTTGGCAAAAAAAGCTTTTAAGGAAAAACATAAATGTGACTTGTCTCGATTTAGTCGCACCAAGGGGCTCGCTTACCACCACCCCTCTGATGCCCTAGATGTCCCCCCAGCTATGGTGAGGACATGAAATACTCTTCCGGGTATTGCAGATATGGCGTAGCTGAACCAAAAAAAAGGACGTTAAGAGATACACCATATCTGTCTCTCTGCAATTGCTATATTGTGTTACGACATAATCATAGAATTATAGAATCATAGAATCATGGAATGGTTCGGGTTGGAAGGGACCTTAAAGATCATCTCGTTCCAACCCCCTGCCCTGGGCAGGGACACCTCCCACCAGCCCAGGTTGCTCCAAGCCCCGTCCAACCTGGCCTTGAACCCCTCCAGGGATGGGGCAGCCACAGCTTCCCTGACCTGCAGTGGGCCCCACGTATTTTCTGAGGATCAACACCTACTTGCCACAGTCAAGGCGGGGGTCAGCCATCCCCTCCCAGTCTGGAACTGGGATCAAGCAGAGAGCTGAGGGGCTGGTACAACCTTCAGTAGGTCTTTCTCTTCCTCCTCCAGCCCCCCACAGAGTGAATCTGACCCACGGCCCTCTGTTTGTAGCTGCAGTTGTAAAGATCTCTTCAGGTTTTCCTCCATTTCTCCTGCAACAGAAATTAAATCTGATGTGGAGGAAGCGGAGCAGTGTCTTGAATGCGAATGCCTTTCCCTCCACCCTCCCGTTACAGAGCTCAGGTTTCTGTAACTCACCCATCAAGACAAACCCCCCAAGATCCTTCCCTGCCATCCAATAAATAATAATAATAACCATTCTACCAACTCATATTTCTGCAAGCTGGCACTGATTTATTTTTTTGGCTCTTGCATCTGAAATAGCTGAAAATATTCAATGGGATAATGAAAAATCTCACTTTTAATTCTGAAGTGAAGTTTGCCAACCTAGAAGGTCTTTAATAATGATTTTCTGATGAACATACACTCACTGGGTCTCCACTTGGCAGGTACGTTTTGATTAAATCCGCCTATATCTGTATATCATATATGCAAATGTAATTATAATCATTTGGGGGGCTGAACAGTGCAAATTTGGGGATTCATTCAAATAGCTTTGACTTAGAAGAACTTGTGCTCCTCATACAAATAAATAGGACAGTTCAGTGAAAACCGTGCCCATGCCAAAGGGATTTTGCTCCTGGTGCGGAGCAGAGCGGGAGTGCTCCCGAGCAGTTACCGTACTTCTGTCTGGGGTTTCCCGGCTGGAATTGTCTGTGCTTGCACCGTATAGCTTGCAGGCAATGAGTCTGGCTCCTCCAAAAAGCATCACAACCACTCTGTACGGATGGGCTGTAACCTATGTGTGTCCGTGTTATATGGCTGTTTTGCACAGGAGCTGTCAACCTTAAAGACGACGCGCTGAAGGTCTGGTGTCCCCAGCCCGAGAGAAGAGGCCACGTCCAGGAAAATCTGGCTGCAGGCTGTGACCTCTCCAGCCAGAATTAAAGATTAAATTAAATGCTACCTGCATGCACTGGAATACCCAGGCGTACCGGTATCTCTTCCCACGTGTCAAGCACCACTGGGTGCAGTTCCCAGTCCCAACTTGGGGCTCCCAGCCTGGCCGCAGAGCTCCCAGGGCAGGGGTGGCCACAGCCACCTGGGCAGGGGTGGCCACAGCTGTTTTACAGACGTGCAGCCCCAGGAGCCAAGTGCCTGAACCTCATGCTCCGTAGGTAAGGCCCAGTACGTCTTTCAAGTGCTGGGTGTGATGCGAAGGACACTTTAAGGGTGGGTCCAGCTGAATTGGGGTTTGGCGAAAATTACATCAACAGGGACTAAGCAGAGCAGGCAGCGTTAGGAGCAACGCTCTTGTTTTCAAGTACGCTCTTAGACCCCGTTGACCCTACGCGAGTAGCAGCTATTTGCCGTTATGCAGAAATGTGATAACCCCAAATCTTTTGTGGTACGTCCCAAAAAGGGCTGCAGTTCCCAGCTCCCCAAATAAGCTGGGGGGGGGGGGAATCTGAAGAACGGTTGAAGTTACAGGATGGTCAGCAGAAATGAATGCCAACTCCAGAGTTCCTCCTGTACACCATGGTACCTCTGGATTTATTCCCATGGGCTCTTGTGGTGGTACAAAGCTGGTGCAAATGAAAAGAGAGCTGGTCTCCTGATAAATACACATATACATAAATATATGTCCATAAATATATATATATGTATATTATTATTTTGCTATGAAACAGTGGTCTTTAATTTTTTCTCTGTGCTCTGTAGCCTCCCATCCAGCAAGCCTAGATTGTAACATATTCCACATTGGCTTGTTGAGGCGGGGCGGGGGGGACGGACCCCTTTTTTTTTATCTTTTCCCATTTTGCATTTCCCAGGAAGAACCATTTGCAAACTAAAATCGTGTTTGGACTGCATGCAATTTTCTATTAACCAGAACAAATTAATACAAACTTCAGGTCATGGTCCAAATAGTAAAGAAAGTAAAAGAAAGGAAGAACAGAGCAGAGCTAATGGGTTGCCTAGGGCATGTGATTTCATAGCTGCTGAAATGCCAAAAGTCTGAGTCCGTACCGTGGGGTGGGGACAGTCACACTTTAGGATGGGCTTGGAATATACGACTAGACCAACAGATAGGAAATATATTAACCAAGAACGGAGTTTTGGGGTAGAAATTAGGGGCACAGGGTCAGGAGAGAAAGGAAATCATGCATAAGGTTGTGTTTGATCTTTTCGGATCAGCATTTAGTAGGAAGAAGTGCCGGCACTACCTGCTTTCCCATCTGAGGTATGGGCGAGCCCTGCTGCAACCGAGAAAACACACGGAAAAACAGCCACCTCCTGATCTCTGACCTATTTGTTTAGTGCGTGGGGATCGAGTTCAAGCTACGCGTTCTTCTCTAACTACAGTGACTTAAATGTGGTCAGCACCGAGCCGACCTTCTCCCCACGTGTGGCCATGGGACCAAATGAAGTCACCAAATGAGCGCCACATCTGGAGTGAAACAGCTGGCAAGCAAGCGGGAGGGGAAGGGGGAGCAGGACGGGTAAAGTCTCCTCCGTAAGGCTATTTCATTTCAACAGCGTCAAAAGATTTTGTTTCAAATGTCATGTTGATTCATCTCATTTTGGCTTTTATATTAAAACACTAATTGTATTATATATAAATGTTGACATTCTATGAATATATTAATAGATGAATATTGTGCTGTAATATAACAGTCAATACAAAATGAATGGAAATGACAGTGCACATACCAGAAGCGTGAGCCTTATCAAAACTGAAACTTCTCGTGGGCCCAAACATTCTCAGAATTTCTTTCCGCCTCCTATTTCATCTGTTCCTCCCGCATTGGATTGGCCCAAACTGTCTCACAGAGATCTGCAAGGAAGGAAAAACTTGTAGGTTGGCTTCTAGCAATTGCCCAGCCTGTACAGGTTCCCATCTGCCCTCGCGTATCCCAGGGCAGAAGACATCTGGACAGAAGACCTGGGTCCTCAGTCTTGTTTTAATTCCTTGTTCACATCCTCTTTCTCTCGTTTTCGGCTCCAAGTTGATGGGGTCCTTTCCTCCATGCTCCCTCCAGCCCGCCATGCCCACCACAGCCCTTCTAGCGCAAAGGTCCACATCCATTCCTCTGCTGATGACACCCAGAGGAAGAGGAGACTGCTCAGGTACTGGCGTCAGAAACAGAAAAGTTTTAACCCAAAACAAAAATCAATGAATCTGCAAAACGGTTTGATTTTTGACTGAACTCCTGCTGGCGACAGCTACTGCCTTTGCACATGATTTATGGCAGAACTTTGCTGTAGTTAAGTACCCACTAGCACTCATTTTTTGCGAGCATCTAGAGCTGGTTTGACAGAGAGTCCCCTCCATCACATGGAAAATACGGTCACATTTTTCCTTAATTTTTAAACCCAACTAAGAAGAAAAAAAAAATATGTTTGGGCCTCTTGGTTTTTGGAAAACAAAAACTTTTTTTTTTCAGTCGAATCCTTAAAATCTGTTGCCAAACCCCCAAAGCTTTTGGATTTTTGTCCAAAAAAAATAATACAATTGGGTCTTGAGGTAGTCTTTTGGCAAGAAAACAACATTTTGAGGCGCACAGATGCTTTCTGTAGGAAAATGTCGTCTTGTCAAAAGCACAGTCTTCCCTCTTAAAGGACGTTTATGCCAGAAAGCATTTGATCAGCTCTGTTAGCATCCCTTATCCTCTTCCAGGAATAAGCGCCATGGTGACTGCTTTTTGACAAGATGAGCCTTCCAAGAATAGTTATTGAGGAATCATGAATTTCTGATCGTATCAGGGCTTGGTACACAGGATTTTGAAAGGAGCCAGTCTTATATTCCAAACCATAGGATCCACCTATAGCATGGCGTGCAATTGCTGTTAATAAAGTGACTCCATACTTAAATGCAATTCCTCTGTTGTATAAATATATATTTCCTCGGCGGGACATTGTGGTTACTTTAAGAAGCTGGAAGACATCAGAGCATCACGTTCCAAGCTTGGCATTGAACAAGAAGCCACCAGAATTAAATCAAAGTGCTTCTTTCTGGCAGACGAAGCAAGTGTAATGAAAATTCCAGCCTTGATCCTCTGCCAGGGGTAGGCAGCAAATTGAGTGCATGCCTACCACTCCCAAACTGAAGTCCCTCAGTCTTGCCCGGGATGCCAACCACCAGAAGTACAAAAGATGAAAACAGTCTGCCAGACGCAGCAAACCAAAGTGCTCTCTTCATTAAGAGGAGCTTATTACTTTCTTCCAGCTCCACCCATGAGCAAATCTGTCCTGCTCGATCTTGTTGGGACTAATGAAGGGAGGTTGGCTGCTCCTGGTGAAATTGGTATTCCAGGAAAGCTTTTGAGGTGTCTCCTCCAGCCACCAGGACCTGCCCCGATTCCCGCCCAAAAGAGGCACATTCTTTCCAACTGCACGGTACGAGATAACCCCAGTTATAAAGGCAATATCCAGTGAGGCTGGATGGAGAACTGAGGAGAATTGTCACCAGGAGGAGAGGAGACTGAGTTTAGAGAGGAGGCAGGTTCACCAGGCTGGGTTGCTTTCTTTCAGTCTCAAAGATCTGAGTAATATCAATTATTAAGAGGAAGTGAAGCTGCTTTTCTTCAAAGCAAAAATATCTTAATGGTGGTATGTGGCATATACGCTGCAGCTGGTGCTGCGGGGCCGCGTCAGACTGTCTGCTGCGCCGGCTTGGGCAGCTCCCCCTCCACTGATGATGGAGGGAGCCACGGTCCTACCGCTCCAGACAGGAAGGAGCCTCAAACGCGCACCCAACCCCCCCCAAAACAGAGACATCACAGCAGTCACAAAAATTAAGTGGGGAATTTGTGTTTGAGAGAGCAATATTCAGATCACCTGCCTTTTGATGCTGGCGCGCTGAGATTTCCCATCTCACTGACGAGTCCCCTCCACGCCAGGCCTCCTCTTATCCTCCATCTACATGAAAAACACGTTCGTGCACACATTGAACAGTGCCACCACCCGCTCCCGCGTCGGTCACCTGGGTTCTGAGCCTGGTCCGAGCCATCTGATGGCAGAGGGGCAAAGACAAAATCTTTACTTGGCTGGAGAAAATCATACTTTGCCTTCATACGCCTTGTGCCTCCAGAGCACCACCTCCGCTGAGGCTACAGAATTGCTCCAAATTAATAGAAATGAGGCTAAAAAGCCAATTTTTCCTGCTGGCCTGATGTAGCTGCAGTTAACAGCTTGGGAATATTGCTACAGGACTGGATTTGGGGGGGGGGCAAGGGGTGGGTTTTCGAAATGGCTCGACCCTATTTTCTTAGGGACTGCAGTGAGAACAAGGTTAGATCAACACTGAGCGCTTTTGAAGGTGCCGTCCTGCACTGAACAAGAAAGTGGGGCTTTGAAAATACTGAACAAAAAGGGGGCCTTTGAGATTTTTATTTGAAAGTTGGAAGAACAGCGTATCCCGATAGATAGATAGATAGGTGGAAGAACACCCCCTTTAGAAACCACTGGCAGCTGTCTTTATCTATACATTTCTTTCAAGAAACGTGGCCATTTAATAATTAATGTCTATAAGTGCCTAGCTATGAAAATGCAGAATGAAATATTAAATAGAGTTGGTACCAAATGGGAGGGCTTCTGAAAGGGAAGGGATGAGAGCCATGTCATTCACTATTCCCAGGGAACAGCCCCAAGGATCTGGAGCAGAATGAATCCAGGTGGATGACTATGAAGCAGAAGAGAAGGTGGGTCACCGATATTATTGTCAGAAGCCCTGGCCCCTCGCAAAGTGGGACATACAGGAGACAAATCACTCCCAGCAGTGGCTGCCTTGCTCCCTGTGCCAAATTTAGATGGAATTTTGACCGGGCACGTGCAGAGCACCTTCTCTGGGCCACAAATTGGTGAGGTCTGCGGCTGAATATGAGTAATGAAGAGTGAAGCTCCTGGAGATAAAGCACAGGCCGAGATGCATGTTTAACCTCCCTCCCCGTCTTTTCGTAAGCTCCCGATCCACTGCTGATAGAGAGGATGCTTTGGAGTGACCTGAGAGTAATCAGCCTTAAGTCAGAGTGAGCCGTTGCTATTATCGCTTCTGGCAAGAGCCGAGGTCATTAATTGTCTCCAGACTAAGAAAACCTGGGTAGGAAGTTGATACAGATATCAGGAGTATTTAGTGTAATAAACAGCTTGGAAGTAAAGTTAAACCTCACACTCCGAGCTCAAACAAATTGCTATTAGGAACCAAGCTGAAATTACTGTGGGTTACAGATAACCACGTTTCTGCTTTCACGCGGAATTTTACTTCTTTGTCTGGCAGAGGCAGTCGTTTTGGGAAGACTGATTTGTTCAGGTTCTCCTGGACATTTCTCCTCAGAGATCTGGGGGGTTACCTGTGTTTCTGGTTTCCCAGGCTTCCCGATCGGAGCAGATGTGTAGCGTTTCCAGCCAGGCTGATGACTAGCCAGGCGTGTGCAAACCCAACAGACAGTATGTTTGTGGTAGATCCAACACTTCTGGGAAGTGCTGGCCTCACCACAAGTGTATCACAGTGGTGCCGGCTACGCGTCAGCCTCCAGAAAGGCTGGACACGAGCCCCACAGCTCACATCTGTCTAGGAAACCCTCCACAAATGTGCAGCAGCGCTGGGTACTGGCAGCCAGACGTAAGATGCTGGGTTTGACGGCTCTGTTCCCATGCCTAAACTCTTCTCTGCACCCTCACAAAGTGCTGCTTCATGGCCCACCAGTACAGCAGCGTGCCTGCCCCACCGTGTGGACTTTGGTTTCCACCTGTGCATAGCTGCCTCCATGGTGAGACCGTCCTGCCGTCTTCTGCCTCCGAGAATAGGCCCTGCCAGCAAATAACCCCAGCAGACGGGTGCTACGGTGCTGTGTGCGGAGGGACAGCAAACACAGACATGAGCACATGAGGAGAAGCCTGCAAAACAGAAAAATGTGGCTCTTACGTGGGACGCGCCGCAGCCATTTTCCAACAGGAGCTGATCAAAACATGAGATTTTCAAGGAAAAGTAAAGACATTGCGTTGACCACGAGCAGAAGAAGGAATCAGCTCCTGGCCCAGGGCAACTGTCCCTCACTTGGGTTTTATAATCCAATTCCACACATCAAAAAGTGCTTCCTTGAAAATAAGAAGACTGGAATCCCATTTCATAACGTGGGGCCAAGTTTTCAGCTGGCTGAAATCTCCGTAAGCCCAACCCAGCAAACCTACAACCAGCTCAGATATGCCCTGTTCAGCCTGAAAACAAGAACCTCCTCCATATGTTTGCCCTCCAACTCCTTACAGCGAAGGAAAGCATGAGTACTCTGAATCATCCCCAGCCAACTGTATATTCGTTATTTTCTGTATTTATTTCCAACTCCGGGATTAAGAAAATGACTCCAGCACTATGACATCCATACAATTAAATGTATCATTTTCCCATCAACTGCCTGGCTGTGCCAAGCCGGGCAGCTCGGATCCTGTCGCCATATGGAATGCATCTCTCCCTGCACAAGACCCAAACGTGACAATTAGAAACGGGCTGGGTTTTCCCCCCACCCCCATAAGCAACAAAGCACTCTGGAAGCATTTAGTGGGGCTGAGAGGGCTCCATTGTATTAGCAGAGCAAAGGGTGTTTATCAGCCCTTTCCACCGGGACTGAACCATGAGCTTTAACTGATAGCCCTCACGGAGGGGATGTGGAGGGACCCATGTGGAGGCGGTTGCCCGAGCCATCCCATCCTAAGCAGGACCAATGGACCTGAGAGCTCCAAAGTAGCTCCTAGGACCCCGCTTGGGGATCTCCCCCACCCTCGGTATCTCCCCTCCAAGCCGCATTCCTGGCAGAAAATGTTACACAGAAAGACCCAAAATTTAAGAAATTGCGGAGTAGTCAGTCCCCATGGCCGTTTGGCTGGGGCTTTCCTAGACACCTATCAGAGATGGGGGGAATCCTGATCCTTTTAAAGCCGCATGAGAGCTCCAGTTCAAAGCTATCTGAGGTGTTCTCCAGTAAAACGGCGGCGTGAAGGTTTAGCTGCAGAGCGAGTGCTTGGCACCGTGCAAAGAGCACAAAGAGACTAATTCTTTCCCTGAGTTACTGCAGATCCTGCTCGTCTCATGCCCAGCTTCCAGCAGATGTTCTCTGGAGAAAAGGGGACTCCGCTCTGCAGGGCAGACCGTGCTGCCAAGGTTGAGCAACGGGAGTTGCTTTCACAGACGTGGACATGACAGAGGAGTTAACCTGACCTGCTCTGCACTTGCTGAACCTGATCTGACCTTCTCTTTTGCAACCTCCTGAGATGACCTTGATCTCGTTCGTGTTCCCACTGCTCCTGAGGTTGGATTACACCCTTGGTTCTGGACTCTGTTTTAAGTCTCCCCTGAATAACAGTGTCAGATCTTCACACAGCTATCTCAGGAATGTGGCCAGGCTGATCTCCATGCTTACTCAAGGTGACATTGATTCATTCTCCCTCTGACTGGCCAGATTATGCTATAAGAATGTGCTTCATAACATCCTCGCTCATCCACCACCACCACCCTGCTCCCATCCCTGACCTCCACCTTTTTCAGCCCCCGGCTCTGGGATTTAGGGTTTTCTCATCAACATGCAACCAGAGGCACTTAGGGTTTGAGAGATTACATTTAGAGAAGCATCGGAGGTCAGGTTTTGAATTGAGGTCCTATCCCTACACTCCAATCATTTCATGCTCCCACACCAATGCAGAAACCAGACATACCGCCAGGGACAGCAAAGAGTCGGGGATGGGAGGACGATCTCCAGATCCAGACCCCAAGATCCATCCAAACAGGAGGAATGGCATCTTAAGTGATTTGCAAGAAATTGATTTCATACCCAAATTCTTCATGTGGGACTGCAGCCTGCTCACCATTCATGGCCTGGACCCCCACCATCTCCCTGCGTATCTCTGCTCAAGGCAACACTGAAAAAGAGACATTTCTTCTTAACCACAGAGGTGTCCTGTTTATAATATGCGACTGAAAGGTGTTTAGGCAAAGGACTAGAGTTTGTGAAACACATCCAGGTCTTCGTTTTTTCCAGGCTTCTGGGGAGAGCTTAAATAAAGGATTCGGATTTGGAAAAAGAAAGAAAGCAAAGCAGAAAAAGACAGATAGACATCTGGAGTGCTGAACAAGGCCCTCTCCTCAGGCTGACCTAGTTACAGTGTTTGGGGAAAGCACTGCAATCCTGTTCAACAGGAGGAACAAGCAGCTGAGGGCTGAATTCAGCCTCGGAGTAAACAAACACAGCCCTCACCACGTGAGCTCTGCATGTTTCCACCAGGTCTCCATCTGATCACGATCATCAAGAGCTGCAAATGTCCTTTGCAGCATGGAAGGGGCGGCCTGAAGCAATGCCCACGCCATGCCAGGAGAGCCCAGATGCAGCATCCCCGCGGCTGATTTATGCACCCAGGGCTGGAGGAGGGCAGCTCTCCCCAGCTCAGCCCTGTGGCTCCTTGTGCGGTTCCTGTGCACAAACAATAGGGAGGACAAACAAACAGGCAGCGCCTCTGCCAAGGGACGCAGCAGCCGCGGCAGCCCTACCTCCTCCCTGCTCCATGTGTGGCCCCAGCGACGCCAGCTTTGTGGCAGCGACGTGCCACACCGCAGCCCGCGCTCAAGTGAAAGATGCCGGGGCAGAGCCGTGCCCTGCTCCCTCCTGCGTGCCCGGCTTTTGCTGTGGGTGTTCTTCACCGCGGGGCAAAGGAGGTTTTGCACGAAACTCGGCAACGCACGGGTGGAAGGGAGGGCGAGACGGGCCACACGAAGCTCCTGCCATTGCACCAGCGCTTGCTGGGGGCAAGGGCTGCCAGGCTCGGCAAAAGGCTCCGCAAACACAAGAGCGTGTTGCTTCGACTCTTCGATGCAGTAAGGTTCGTGCCTGGAGATGTTTCGTGGGGTTTTTGCCTAGGCATTGAATGGAGGAAGAGGAGCAGTTACAACCTGCGTCTAGGGATGCGGCCACACCAATCTGAGACCTGAGCTCATGCCCAAGGCCACCTTCTTGTAACTTAGGCAGGGGAATCTAAGGTAGAAAGACACAAACGCTACCTTCATTGTATGGCACTGGTCAGGGAAATCAACCGTCTTCAACCCGGCTCAGAGAAGCAATTCCAGCTCTCCACAAAACTCCTTTTAGCAGGGAAAACACCAAAAAAACTTGGAAGTTCACTGAAGCTCTAGTTCACCGCCCGTATTCTCCCTAATGCTGACTGAGGGGCCCATCAAGTAAAATAAGTGCTGAAATGTCAGCACGTTTCCTGCAAATTAAACCTATTTTTCAAGTTTAAAATACAGGAACTAAAAGCGGTGACCACAGGACTGTCTTTGCAGGTTGAAGTCCATCCCCAGGCTGCCCTGGGAGAGCTGGGGCGAAGTGCAGGTTTGATTAGACGTTGCCAAACAAAACTGCTGGGGTTTTTTGATACTCAACTTTATTTCTTTCAACTTGCCACTGATAACTTTTTCACCAAAACCAATTTCAATTTTAAATGGCGCTTATTTACAGTAAAAGATGTCAGCCCGAATGTGAATGAGATCTGCCTTTTGTTCGCTTAAGATCACGCCTTAGTTCTAAAAGGCAACGTTTCGTAAAGCAAGTTGCTCAAGGGGTTTTGGCAGGAAGCCTTCCAGTTGTGAACAGGAGGGTAACACAGGCACCACAGAGGTGAGATAAACAAAAAGACTGTTTTGGAAACATGTGAGTTTAAATCAGTGTTTTGGCCATCGCTGCCGGTTCAGAGATGAGTTGTGCGGTTCTTGGCCAACGCAGAACAACCCGGGGGGAAATTATCCCTGATAGAAAGGGGTCAGAGGCAGGCATTTCTGAACCGAAAAAAAATAAAGTCAAAGAGAAGTCAGGGTGACGCTGCTGGACTCTCAGGAATGGGTCAAAGAGGAGAAAGCTAGTTAGTCACAGACAAAACAAGCCTCAACATCTCTATCAGCGAGGCCTTGGAGAGATGCCGTGTACTGTAAACGCCACCTCCCAGGTCAGTGTCCTTCAATGCATGACCAGGACAATTTGTACTGTTAATTTTGCTGCAAGGGACATGCACTCTGGACTGACAAGACACCCAGTGTTTGCGGTAACAGCCTCCCCTTCCTGATAAGGGCTGCCCTTGGGACCGTCCCATCGGTCTCGTAAACAGCCAGACCTCCTGTTAGCCCTCAGCAGCAGCCCGATAAGCAATTTATTTCCTATTAGGGCTCAAGACAGTTCACAATAAGCAGCGCGTTGTGCCAGACCGAAGCCACATTTCTATTAATAACTTCGCCCCCTCCTGCCCCCAGAAAACCTGCTCAATTTTTCTTCATTATAAGCGCAGATAAGTGTTACTAATAAGAGTAAACAAAAAGTATACTTACTAATGAAAGTGAAGGCCTGAGGAGCCAAGACGGGACTTCTCTTCAGATTTGAACGCTGAAATATCTCGCACTCCTTCAGGGATCTTGGCACTCTCCAAACCTCGCCTAAATCCGGTGCTATTTGGGGTTCGCTCTGCAGCGGGTCCCCAGAATAGTGCGGTTTTAAGCAAAGAAAGAAAAAAAAACCCAAAACACCAAAAGCCCAGTTCCTCATTGCCCCAAAACAAAAACATATTCTTTCTCTTTTAACAAAACCTCATCACTGTAGGTGAAAAATGTAAGTTTGGGAAGAAAATGTGAGACCTGCTGATAAGAAGATTTGGGGGTTTTGTTATTAAAGCAAACCAACAAGGCTGGATTGAAATTTTCCAGCCTTTATCACGGAATCACGGAATCTTCAGAGTTGGAAGGGACCTCTAGAGATCATCTAGTCCAACTCCCCTGCTAGAGCAGGATTGCCTAAACCACATCCCTCAGGGCTGCATCCAGGCGGGTCTTGAAAATCTCCAGAGAAGGGGACTCCACAACCTCCCTGGGCAGCCTGTTCCAGTGCTCTGTCACCCTCACTGTAAAGAAGTTTTTCCGTGTATTTGAACGGAACTTCCTATGTTCTAGCTTGTGCCCATTGCCCCTTGTCCTGTCGCTGGGAACCATTGAAAAGAGCCTTTGCTACGTTTTCCTTTGTTGCTCAACTTGGGATTGCATCCACACGGTTTGGACCCCTCAGTTAGAAAAGCCGCAGACAACTTGCTAAATGTAGCTTAGAACTGCGCCCAACGCATCCCCCGTTATCCCTGTGCCATGTTTATGGGGCTGTGGAGAGCCAGCGGTACCCTATGGACCTTAAATATTCCTGCTGGGCTGCCAATGCTGCCTTGAGAGAGGTCTTATGCTGGGCAAGATCATGTGTTTGTCATCCACACCATTGCTCCAGCTGCCGACTCGCTTCTCACTCCAGCACTGGACCCAGGTGACTGCTCGCTCTGCCAACCCGCTGATGTCCATAGCTACGGGCTGGGCAGAACCCATTTGGCCATTTGCTTCCAAAAGGACCTTTGAAGGCAACCTCCACAACTACAGCATAGGGCTGTGGGGTCTTCATGGTGGAGCCCGAAGCTGGGGGCTGTGATTGACTTTGGTCTGCACCCACCACAGCGTGAGGGTACAGGTGCTTGCACCCATCGCAAGCGCAAGCACATGAAGACATGAACAAGACAAGGCAGTGGCAGGTGTCAAACATAGAATCAGAGAATCACAGAATGGTTAGAGTTGGAAGGGACCTTAAAGTTCCATCCCACCCAGTGCCACCCCCTGCCCTGGGCAGGGACACCTCCCACCAGCCCAGGTTGCTCCAAGCCCCGTCCAACCTGGCCTTGAACCCCTCCAGGGATGGGGCAGCCACAGCTTCTCTGGGCAAACATGCCGAAGACTTTCTGCTGATGTCCAACCCCTTTCTTCTACTGCCTGTGCGCGTGGTGCCCACCACCCAAACCCACCTGAGATCCCATGGCAGCCCCAGGGTGCTGAGAGAAAACGCCACCCACGTGGCAGCTGTACCAGGGGTAAAGCCATGTTTTTCTTTAAGGGTCACTGAGAAAGAAGGTCCTTTTTTGTTGGCGATGAACAGGCAGTTTGTCCTTGCTCAGCACAGAATGTGCCTCCCGCTGCCCGGTGTCACGTGCGCGAGCAGGGGTGGCACAGTCTGCCCAAAGCCTGATAAAGGCACACTGTGCAGTCCAAACAAAGATAACTCCGGGGGCATCAGGTCACAAAATGCTGTATTTTTTTCCTTCGGGGTGAGCCCCTGTAAAAGAAGAGGCAGGCTTGTTTCAGGCCAAGCGGGAAGCTGTAAAAAGAGCTTTTCTCCATGCCCACTGGGATGCTCACAGCTTACAGCAACTTCCCCCAAAACAAAAAGCGGCGACGAGTGAAAGCGCATAGAATTGAGCGTTCCGGGCGGCAGAGCACCCACTGGTAGGAAGTGAATCAGCGTTGATCAAAGGGAAAGGGTAAGCCTTGAACGATGCGAAAGCCAGTCCCGCTGATCCTCCCCAGCAGCCAGAACAGGTTACACCCGGAGTCACCTGGGAACTTTCTACTGGCGTTGGGTTTGGTTTTTTTCCCTGATAGAAAATAACATTTCTACAAAGCTAAACTACGTCATGAGAAACGCTCTCTTTCCTCCCCTCCCCTCCCCCCCCCCCCCCCGCCCCCAACCAAATTGAATTTTGCATCCAGCAAATCAAAACGAAACATTTCCTTTTGGACTAGTTTAAGCCAAAAAGGAATGCTTCATTTTGTTGGAATTACCTGAAACGTTCTATTTTAAAACGGGACTCTAAAAAAAAAAAAATAAAAAAATAAAAGAATCCAGCTCCGTTTCCTTGTTAGCGTATTACCTAATGGAACGTTCCTTCTCCCACGTGCTCCTCTTTTCCAACTAGGACTGATCCCCCCCAAAAACTACGTCTCCCATCAAATCCCCCTCCCACCAGCACCAGTACCATGCACCTGGGGAGTCGTTTCACCCCACCAGACCCCCGGCACAGCAGATTTCTGAACAAATATCTCCACAACTCATCCCAGCAAAGCAGAAAACGTGACCCACGCTTACAGGATCTTCCATCCCCCTCAGAGCTATCTTTTCAGCTATATCTAATGTTCCTTTAAAAAGTCTTTTGGCTCCATTAATAATCTAAACAGATACCGGGGCTCTAATTAGCAGGCTAATTGGAGAGCACAGTCAGGCAAGAATCGCAGCGAATATTTCGTCAGCAGGAACGAGCAAAGAAGAAACGCTCGTTTGCAGCAAAGGCCTTGTTTTATTGCTGATTTATAGGCAAGGTCTGAGCCGCACAAATAGGGCCTTGGTGTAAAGCAGTATTTGACCATAGCAAGAAACAGCTGAGCCAAGGAACACCTAACCCCTCGGCTTCCCCGACAAGGATTTTATACGCGCATACATTATTCTCACATCCCACACGCTATTTAAAACCGCTTTCCAAACAGCTTTCCAATTTGCTTGACATCGGGGTGGGGGGGGGGGGGTTAATTTTATAAGAGTTTCCAGAAGTTTCAATTATGTCATGTGTGTGTCACACAAATGTATCGCGCAGGAAATAGCTGAATTTCAACACCTAAAATTAAAAATTTTCCAGGGTAGCGTTCCCCTTAGCAGCCTGAAGGAAAACATCCTCTTGTTTCAGTCCTAGAGGTTAGCGTTAGGTGAGAAATCCTACCAGAGACTGCAAGGCCCTTGTAGCGTAGCTCTCCTGCGGCGTTAAGGGCTCTCTTTACCACCATAAACTCATGCCCGCACACACACGCACCCACCTCTGCGAGCAAATAATTCTAATTCAACACCAGCTTCTCCGCCTGGGAGTCTGAAATTATTACTCTGCTGCAAATGTGTTTGAGGCTTTGCTGACCCCGGAGCCTGCTCAAAAAATCCGAATTTCCATTTCGCTGCCTGTTTCGGTCCAGTTCGGCCTGGAATTGCGCTCATACAGGTGATGGTGCCTCCTGTTTCGCGTCCTCCTCGAGCCGGGTGTCCTGCCCGGGCCGTGCCCCGGCCGCTCTCTCGGCAGCGCAGCCAAGGCACGGCCTCAGGGACGTATTTCAGGTCAGGGGGCAGCTCGCAGGCGGTAAACGTGGGCTACCCTTGAACCAAAGTGTCGCCATTCCACTTGAGAAACGAAACGTTTCCCTAAACCCTGAGTGAAAGACGCCGGTATGTTCTTCCCGGCGGGAATTTGTTTTTTAATCAAAGTTCTGGTTTTGTGGGAAGCGTGGGGTTTTGGGGGGTTTTTTTGTGTTTTTTTTTTCCTACTGAAACCCCTTCAGCAGCAAAATCCTTGGCAAGCGTCGCTGCTGGCTATTATATCAAGGCCACGTTTGACTGATTTGAAAAGATGCCACAGCCTTGGGAACGCCACATGGCATTCGCAGCACCAGGCGCGCGCGCTCCAGCGCTGCGGAAAGGCTGACAAGCGCGTGTGAGCCCGGTGCGAAAAACGCATCGCTTTATTAAATTGTAAGTGCTCTGCCAGCCCGTGTTCGCTCCTGCTCGGAGAGATGTGTGACTGGCAGTGGCCACGCTCGGGGGCTTAAAGGATAATAGACGTAAGTAGCACAACACATCTTCATTGCGCAGCGGAGCATATGCCAGCATATGTGTGTATATATATATATATTTTACAAACAAAAGGCATGTTTTTTGCACAAAAAGAGTCTCCACGTTGCAGAAAGTCCAGGCGGTCGTAGGTTCACGGCTCCCCTGGATGGGTTTTGGCTTTGGAGCTGGACAATGTCAGTCTTCACCAAGATGCAGAAACACCTACGTGTTTCGACAGCCCCTTCCGCTGCTCATCTGAATTTCGCATCGGGGGCTTCAGGCCGTGCCAGCGCACGCTTCCAGGTAAGATTCTCTGCCGATTCCTCTCATTTACAAACACAGCAAAGACGGCCACGCACAGAGCATCTCAATTCATCTGCCTCCAGTCCCTGGTCTTGGGAAGCTGAGAACTTCCCGGCTGTAAATACTGTTATGTCTTGTGACGTTTTCCAGCCCTTTCTAAATAAATCCCTTTTTTTTGTTTTCTTTATTTTTTGCTTTCAGAAAGTCATTCCTCACCGCCCTAGGAGACATTTCCCTCTCCCACATTAGGAGATGGGGCAAGTTTTCTTTCGCAAAGCAGGAGCCTTTCCCAGCACCCCCCAGCTTTGCTAGAAAGCCCCGCGTTTTGCCCGAGCTCTCGGGGGAACGTGACAATCCTTTGGTGGCTTCAGTCCCTCTTCTCACACAACCCGTTTGTTCCTTAGTGCCTGGTGGGGCTGCAGATTTTCAGTGTCAGTTCTGGATGGTATTAACGGGGCAGGACATCACGAAAAGAGACAGATGCTTCGGTTTAAAAGAAAAGAAAAAAAAAAAAAAAAAAAAAGAAAAACCAGTGCCTAAACAAGGGATTTGGCTTTGCCCTGTAACATTCCCAGTCTGTGCAGGGGGGACCACCCCGGGCATCCGGGCCAAAGGAGCAAGATGACCAAGAAGGAATATAACCTAAGAACCTACTACCTGCTAAATTCTCTATAAGAGAGAAGGAGTTGGAGCGTTCCTCCCAGCCGCAAAGCTCAGCTCCTTTATCTTGGAGTGAGTCGACTCCCCTGCTCAGCCCCGCAGTCACTTCACATGCCATTTCGCCGTGTTTTTCCTTCCGACGCAGAGCCCCAAGAGCAATTAAAGACTAACCGGGGTTGACAGATGTTAGTAACATGCAACCCAGCCGTGGAAACAGCAACGTGGGCAGATGCGAGGTGCAGAGGAGAGAGCTCTGCATCTGCCGACTTCAGAGAGCCGAGGAGCCGAAGGAGGGGCCGGAGCAGGGCTCTGCGTCACGGCTTTATCTGTGCCCTGATGGAAACTCAGACCTGCTGAGCCTTGTCTGAAGAGAACCAGCCTCCAGCTCCCCCGGCAGGGAAACCCACCCACATGGGGGACCAGCTCAGCCCACCCTTGAGCTCCGGCCCTGCGAGCAGGGCGGGGGGCTCAGCCAAAAAAGTCACTTGGCTTTGTCCCAGCCGTGCAGGTTTGGTGGCCATTCCCACGGGCAGCGCAGGCACAGCCGGTTCGTTAACTCACCGAGACGCCCTGCTGCCACGGCTCACCATCAATGCCAGGCATTTTTCTCCACCAAAGAAACATCAAAGGCTTTGTCTCATACCATAGAATCATAGAATGGTTCGGGTTGGAAGGGACCTTAAAGGCCACCCAGTGCCACCCCCTGCCCTGGGCAGGGACACCTCCCACCAGCCCAGGTTGCTCCAAGCCCCGGCCAACCTGGCCTTGAACCCCTCCAGGGATGGGGCAGCCACAGCTTCTCTGGGCAACCTGGGCCAGGGGCTCACCGCCCTCACAGTGAAAAATCAGATACCAGGTTTTAATTAAAAATGCCCAATCCCTCTGGCTAATGAACAGACTCCGAATTCCTTTTTGCATCACTTTGATATTAACCCGAACGCATAGTTTACACTACAGCTTCTAGCAAGGGCAAGCTTGATTGGTGTAACCTTTACTTTTCCTTTCCTACCCCTGAGGCTTTCACGTGCCAGGAGTCAAGGTTGGAGCAAATCTCCAGGGCAAAGAAGGCCCCGAGTTTATCTGTAACTCCCGCAACTGACTCTACGTTGGTCTCTGGTTTTTCAGATTTCCCGTGTACGTTAAATCCGCAGCAGCTCTTGGGATTCTGGAAATAGGGCCCAAGGAGGAGAACTGTGCAATGGCAATAACATTTGGCACAAACACATTTGTCATCCACCTCTCAGCCACTCAATGGGCTGTTGATGCTGTTAACTACCATGTAGCCCTCCATTTCCCCCCAAGGTGTTCATCATTTGGAGCTGGGGGGGGGACACGAGGTGAACCAGGAGGCAGCAATTCTGCACCAGCTGGAAAGGCACGGAGCTGGCAGAGGAGGCTCGCGTGGCCAGCAAAACCCTCCAGGGAGCAAGTCCTTTGAAGGCCTTGCAGAAGAGCCCTGGTGCTCACGAGCCAGCCCTCATGTGATTTCTGTCGTGGGTTTACACCAGCTCTAATTTACTCTGAGCTGGAGGTTGCACTGGGCCACCAGGTTGCCACCAAGTGGGGGTTGCCAGACCCCAGCAGAGAGCAGGGATTCAGAGAGGTGCCAAGAGGCTTTTGAAAACACCAAAGCTGTTGAGATCTCAGCTGCCTTCCTTACGCGGGCACTTCTGGAAATCCCCCTTAATGTTTAATTAAGTGCGTGAGCTACATGCCGGTGCTTGGTGAGCAAGAAACCTTCCTTTGGTGTCTCCTGAGATCCCCAGGTAAAACCTCAGCCGGCGCAAAAAGACGCTCCCCTCAGTCAACACAATTACATGCCATCTGTAGTGAGGATTGAAGTATCCAAGGTGTCAACTGTGACCACCTAAGGAGAGAGGAAGCCAGGAGCATGAGGGCAGCGTGGTGCCTCCGGGCTCTACACACCTCCAGACCACAGCTCCAGGATGGGCTCCTAAAACAAACCCCAGTTTGGCTCAGTTCAGCCCCAAACCTGCCCCGTTTAACAGGTCCGGTGTCCAGCAGGACACCTGGTGTCCCAGCCGGGCCGCGATCCCTGAAGACGCAGGCACGAACCACCGTCACACCAGACGAACGTCGCACTTCCCAGCACCCAGGTTACGTTTGCAAGCAGCCGATTTGCGATGGAAAAAAAAAAAAAGAGAAATGAAGCCACCAAAGCTGCTGCCACCTCTCCCAGCGGCGAATCCCCGCGGCTGGTGGGTGACGGGGGCCATTGGTTCCCTCCTGCACGGTGGCCGGGGCCGTCCCCGCGCGGCCGAGGGTGGGGTGCGCACGCACTGTTATTCTGGGTAATAAGATGCCTGTCAACATATAAACCAATTAGGTGCAGCTTTTGTGTTCGTAATAAGGCCGGGCAAAATGCTTTCTCTGAGCAAGTGCTTTCAAGTGAAAAACAGCTTCTGAAAGAATCTGACAGTTCGCACATGAGGTTTCAGTTTGCTCAGGGTTTGGGTTTGGTTTTTTGGGGTTTTTTTTTGGTTTTTTGTTCAATTTGTTTTTTTTTTTTTCAATTCAAGTAATGAAAATTCTCACATTGTTTCAAACTAAGAAACTGCGTCTCAGTTTTCAGCAATCCCTCCCTCACACGCACACACATTCAGTTGCTCTGAGCTTTTCATCCCTTCCCTTTTTTTTTTAATCACAGGAGAAAGATGGAAAAAAAGGAAAGAAAAGAAAAAATACCTTTGAGCGCAACACGCTGGAAACAATTATTTTCTTCATTTAATCATATGGACTTATTTCAAACCAATTTTGTGTGCGTTTTCCGTGTACTACCAAGCAGGATCCACATTTTGGGGTGGGAAGTGTTCACCATTCCAGTTTAACTTTTCAAATTACCAGTTAACCACTGGCATCACAGACTAGGCTTTACCTTAAAGATAAACCCTGAGTTCTGGCTTGAATCAGGGATGAGGAAACATAGACACCCTTGTACTCTGCCTGTGACTATAGAAGCCCCCACAACTGGTTTTGTCCCAGGTGGAAAAGCTGAAGAAGAGCGAATTAGTCCCATCTATCCTATAACTTTTCAGAAGACAAGATGGAAAACTCCCATTTAGTCTAAATAGAGGCATCAAACAAGTTTTGCATTTGGGGTTCAAGCACGGAGTGCTATAAGTGAGGCCACGTGATTTTTATTAATAAAAACCCCAAGACGCTCCCCAAAACAAGGACCCAGCAGTCATGGCTCAGCTTCTCTCTCCAGGTACGGCAAGGTTCCGGAGAGCCACTTTAGCCTTGTTTCAGCAAAGGCTAATTGTTATTTGTTAACAGATAACATGAGAATTACAAATATTAAGAGCCATTATCATCTCCCTCTAGTGGTTACTCAGCTCTCCGGACCCTAGGCGTGGGATCTGTGCTGCAAAAAGGCTTTCGGAGAAGAATTGCGGATGGAAAGGAGGAGCCTCGGAGGAAGCGGGTTTTGCAAGAAGACGCTCGTACAGAGCCCTGTGTGCAGGGCTTGGAGATTAAACGCTCGCAGCATTTCAATTTGGCTGGCTAAGCGCCGAAACTCTCCTCCTCCCCGAGATGCCGCGGGTGGCCCTAAACCATCGTGCAGCACCTCGAAACAACCGCGACGCGTAATTCCCTGAGCCATCCGCGCCGCGTTACAGAGCAGTCAGCAACGTTACTCGTGTTGTAGCCACGGCATCGGTGCTGCCCTGGGCCATTCCAGGTTGGCCGGACACCTACGGCTCATTGTGCAACGCGGGACTAGCAGGAAAGGGAGACAGGGGTGGGGTGAAAAATCACCTTGAGAAAAATTCCTGCTTTTTACCAGCTGGTCAGTGACCACAGGAGAGCTATTTTGTAATCAAAGGCGAAAACTCACACGCCCTGGCACCCGCAATCCCCTTGCAATAGATCCATAAGTCGCAGAGACGCATTCACTGTGGAAAGCTGTTTTGGTTTCGAGATGGATCGGTTTAAGGAGGGAACTCTCGGCGTCGCCTTGCGGCAGGATGCGGCCCCACACGGTCCCTGCAGAGCGATGCTGGGCACCCGGCGGTCTCTGCGCGTTCGTGGCTGGCGGGCCCACCTGCCACAGCTGAAGGGGTTTTGTTCCACCTTCCAGCAAGAAAAAAAAACAACAAAAAACTGGGGGGAAGGGAGATATGAAACCTACCCAAATGTTTAAAGGAAAGGAAAAACCCCTCCCGTCACAAGAAATGGCAAGCCTCGCAACATGTGCAAAAGCAATTTCCAGAAACAAGTGGAATCCAGTTCCCTTTTTATACGACGACAGCGAGGGGATACAACAGCAGCAGCACGGGAAAGCAAGAGGAGACAGAGGACGCAGGGCTCGCGCTTGATGTTTGGGGCCAGCAAAGTCTTCGGGTGGAAAGAGCTCTTAACCTTGCAGGTTATTTTGCAAAGCAGCCCAGTGCCCGCAGCCTTCGCCTCCCATAGCAGCGACGAGCATCGTTCAGGCTGCAACTTCAGACTGTCTCTCCATGAAGGACCAGCAAGGCACAATCAGACGCAGTGATCCTTGCTTAGACTCATCTCAGCAACATTTTTCATTTTTTCCATGAAGAAACTGCAAGCAGAGGGGAGGGGCCAAGGGGGCTGAGAGCGACGTGTCCCCACGTATGTGAGCAAATAGATTTCAACGAAAAAAAAATAAGAAAATAGGATCGCTAAAGGTCTGTGGGCATGAATGGTCTGGGGAATTCCCAAGGGCTGCTTTGAAACCCAAAGTGTTGTATTTTGAAATGGACACAGACCTTGGCGGGAAGTGGGGGAGCAGACAGTAATGGTTTAATAGACTGTGGAATGGCTATAAAAAAAAAAAAAAAAAAAAAAAGAAAGGGGAAAAAAGAAAAAGCAGATGGCAGCCCCTTTGCAGGAGCCATAAAATTTCATGGTGTATTTTCTATCCATGGCTTCACTGTAATTCAAGCCTTGGGGGCCAGCTTTCTCTGGCAGTGGTTACTGAGGGGCCTTGGAGGGCAGCAGTAACAGAGGGTGGACACTTCTTGGGCCCTTTGACCAAATGCTCCCTTTGGGGCTGGAACAGGAAATAAAAAGCCAATCTTCTCAGAGAAACACCTAGGAGACATCCCAAACGCAGCCTGAAAGCAGCAGGTCAGAGCCCCAGAAATTAAATCAAGAAAACCCAAAAAGGTTCTAGGAAAGAGAAATGGAAAAGGAGGCTCTTTGGATCTACATCCAGAAAACCAAGCTCAAAGGAGATCTACTGTCCCTCAACACAGCCCCCACCTCGCATGAAAAAATATTTTAATTTCCAAAGCCGTGTCCTGCCTGGGCCACTGGGCTCTTGGGAAGGGCACGGTCAGGCCAAGACTGTATCAGTCTTACAAGCAAACTTCTTAAACCTCCACTTTTTGCTTGTAACTGTGCTTAAACACTGTCCCATGGTCCAGGCACCTGTCTCTGAATTTGATCTAAACAAGGTCCAACTCGAGACCACACCTAGATTTGACTTTGGCTTCTTACCATGTAAGATTTGAACTGAGATCCCAGACGTGAATGCCAATAAATCAGACGGTAAAGGTTAACATGTACATTTTTTGGGTCCGTCTCCAGTTATTAGCAGCACCCTGCACCTCAGTAACAGAGTTTGGGCCAATTCTGGCGGTGTTTCAAGTTTGCAGTTTGTCTGTTAACAAAATCCCCCCCCCGGTGACATCGGTTTTTTGTTTGACGCCACGTAAGGCGGCGGCGCTATGTGAGCGGAGCACCCAGCAAACGTCAGTACGGTCAACCCGGCCCACACCACTCATTCGTCATCTCTTGCAGGTACCGGAGAGAGTCACCAAACTCAGAAACGCAACACACCTTCCACTGCTTCATCCCCTCCTCCTACCCAGCGCACGGTCATTTGGGATGTGAATGCAACACAAGAGGTTAAATGTTAATCTGCTCGTGATATAAAAATAAAACAGAGCAATTACGATGCTGGAAGAAAAAAAAGGGGAGGGATTATTTTAATTTGTTCTATCTTACAAATATATTTTGACACTCTAGTTCAAAGATTAAGTGTTCCACGCCCATTAGAGATAAAAAGCAATAATTAGAAATGAATGCAGAGAAAATTCAATTTTTCTTCCACCTGTTTCCCACTGGAACAATTGCTGTGTAGAGCATAAGGAGAGAAAGGAAGGAGAAAAAGAAAAGAAAAAGCCTTATGAAGCTGTGTGCTTCAGTTCCATTTATTCTAATTATTCCAAGGCTTGTCTTCCATCGGTTTGCAAACCCATTTGTTTTCGAACGATATCAAAACAATTTGGAAGATGAGAAATATTTTCTCAAGTATTAATGAACTTTTTTTTTTTTTTTTTAAAAAAAAGCTTCGTTTTAAAAACTCAGCACTACAAACAGTACTTAGTCAGAAGCGCTTCCAGGATCCTCACGCAGACACTTAGACTCTAGTGAGATATGTGTGTGTGTGGGTTGTAATTACTTTTTTTGGTAAATAATGCAATGACAATCAAACTCAGGGGCTGCGAGTGGCAAGTGTTACACAAACCCGGGTACCAAAAAGAATCATGGAATGGTTCGGGTTGGAAGGGACCTTAAAGCCCACCCAGTGCCACCCCCTGCCCTGGGCAGGGACACCTCCCACCAGCCCAGGTTGCTCCAAGCCCCGTCCAGCCTGGCCTTGAACCCCTCCAGGGATGGGGCAGTCACAGCTTCTCTGGGCAACCTGGGCCAGGGGCTCACCACCCTCACAGTGATAAATTTCTTTCCAATATCTCATCTAAATCTCCCCTCTTCCAATTTGAAGCCATTACACCTCATCCTCTCACTTCATGCCCTTATAGAAAGTCCCTCTCCAGCTTTCCCGTAGGTGCCAAGGAGGAGTTACGATCTTAGAGCCGGAGATCCTGGTGGCGGCGTCAGCCAGGCGCAGGCTCGGCGCTGGGCGCAGGCGCATCCACACACACGTAAATATCGGCAGAATCCAAGTCTGCTAAAGACAGGCCTAAAGAGTCAGCGTATTCCAGGTATTACACAGGGCTGGACCTCACGGCAGAGGGAACGTGCGAAGGACGCTGAGGGTAAGAGCACAGAAAGGCACCGGAGTGGGCGCGCGTGTGCTTGGATACCACTTTTTCCTAAAAAAAACCAGCTGGCTGGACCACGCGTTATCTCAGAGCGGTAGCCGTGCCTCATTGCCCCCCGGTGCCACGGGTGCCACCAACACAACGCAGCATGGCAAGACCTGCCGCGTGGGGGCTGAGTTTTGCCATTGCTCCTCATGCCTTTTGTTGGGGTGGGGCTAGAAATAGCTGAAATCTGGTGATTTTGGTGATAGCGCCACTGGGAGGGGGGGAGAGAGAGAGCGCGAGCCCTCTGCCCGTGTGAGGAATTAAAGCAACTGGGGATGCGGAGAGTAAAGGAAACTCATGTTCAAAGCACTCCAAGCCTAAAATTGGGCAGCAGAAAAAAAAAAAGGCTTTTCTTATCATTTCACAGGTGGCACAGGACGAAACAACCCGTTTTCGCACTGAGGTGCAGAGCGGGAGGAAGGGGGAGAAGCAAAAGGGGTTTTTTCCCCCCTTTCCCTGTGCATCACTGAGATCCCTTTATTGCTAAAGGACTGAAACCCAGGGATGCCATTGCTCAGCAAAGGACTTATTTTAAGCTATTTCTTTAGAAAGATCTCACAGGTGTACATCATTTGCAGGGCGCCAAAGGTCTATTTTTGCCATTTCTGAGGTATCAGCCTCCGTAAGAAAGGGACAAGTGTGATTCCCACTGCTTGGACCGTCCCACCCGACCGTGGTTTTGGGGGAGTTTCTGCCTGCCTGTACAAGCCAGCGGCACCGTTTCCCGCTAACGAGCAATTCCCCAGGAAGGTTAAAGAAAAGTCAAGGTTTTCATTAAGGGCTTGGGCCACTTAATTGGCCTGTTCTGACAAACGCAAGAATATTTGCGGAAAGGCCGGGCAGATAAAGGGAAAAGTAAACAAGGTCAGCAGCGTCCGTGTGAAACAAACCCATGAAACACGCGGCTGGAAAACTGCTGCTGCTGCCAAAAAGGGGATGTTTCACCTCATCCCATTTGCTGGAGTTTGCACTTGGGGTTAAATCGCCGCTTGCTGTTATTCGGCAATTTGCCTTAGGGATGAGCAAACTCATGTTGAATTAACACAAGGTCTCCAGACACCCAGGGCACTGGACGGGCGCTACGTGACCACCCGTCGCCAGGCCAGGCCGGCCCGCGCGGCCCCCTTTGGATGGGCAGGACTGGAAATGAGCTAAGAGAATACGCGGTTCCTCTAAACTCGGATTTGGTAAAATAAAAATCATAAAAAGCATTGAAAGTATGTCCGGGAAAAGAAAGAAAACAATGCCCCCCAAATTATTTTTTTCCCCCGCAGTTTTGTGCCCTGCCCTGTCCCTGTTTCATTTATATCCTAATTCACCTTCTTTAAGAAAATAAATTTTCCACCAAGAGTCCGGCCACTATTAAACATTTTCCGTAAAATATGAGGAAGCACAAAACCCTGCAATAGACCAGACGGCGTCATCTTGTGTCCATCTTTAGTGGTCTTTGCCCTGTTGTCACCAGCATTTTGGGGCTATCTCGGCTCTTTCCGGGACACCCCTCCCTGCTAACACCCCGCAAGAGCCCTGCAGTCCACGGGACGCTCCTCCGACACAGAGCACCCGGGAAGATGAAACGCGAAATGTTCAAAACAGACCAAAGGAAGCATTTCTAATGTGAGTAATTATCCTGTGGCGCTTCCCGCCATGCGATACAAGAGAAGCAAATAATGCAGAATAATTCCTCAAAGACTCGGTTACCGAGTTGAATAACAGCATCAGCTGCAGTTTCGCTGCCTCGGTCTAGTATTATGGAGGCTCCCGGTCCTCCTGCTTCAAACTAATCTCCTGCTGGGATTAGAAAAGCAAACAGTATCTCAGTATCAGCGACACTCACAACTTCAGGTAATAAGGAGGGCTCAAGCGATGCTGCCGGAGGCTGGCTGGGGAAGGAGACAAAGCATTAGTTTTGCTTGCGTCTTTTCCCACGGACGGGTTTATTTTGCCCATCGTGTTTCCCCTACAGTGTAGAGGAAGCCTTTCTCTAACAGGGATGCCTCTCCTTTGCTTAAAGCCGACTGCTTAAAAAATACAAAGCACCTTAAAAAAAAAAAAAAAAATAGAAAGCACCTTAAAAAATATAAAGCACTTTAAGGAGCCTGCATTTTTCTGAAGAGGCCAACACCTCCGGCTGCGGGGACAGTCCAATTCCAGCACCTCCCAGGCGCCTTCAGGCGGCTTCATCACAGCTTTTTGGGTGCTGAACCCTTCCGTCCCAGCCCACCGCGCAAGAGGATGTTTTTCCCGAGCCAGCCCTCCCCGACGACAAGCACGACGCTCGATTCCGCCCTGCCCCGAGCTCGGCGGAGCCACCGCTTCCACGCTCAGGTTGGCACGTCGGCTCCTCCCCGCCGCAGGTGCCGGGGCCGCTGGTTTGCAGCGTCATTAAGAAGCAGCTATTTCGTGTCCTTACACAGTAACCTCGATGCTGCTACACGGGTAAACGATGAAGTTACACATTAGGTCGTAACATTTCAGGGCCTATTAGGAACAAAAGTGCCTTTGTGAACACGCAGGTTACTGAATAACCTCCTCCATTCCCATAAAAAGCAGGAAGCGGGATCGAGCTTTTTTTTTTTTTTTCTTCTTTTTAAATAAGATCTGGTTTATGTGCCATCTTGAGGCTCCCTTTCGTGTCCCCACATCTTGTCTGCCTTGCTCTCAGCCATCCTCGGAGCAGAGTTTCAGTGGGACCGAGCCCTCAAACAGCTTTCGGGTCCCAAGACAAAGGGGTCTGAGATATTGCAGTGTAGGGCAAGGAGCAATCACACCCCCGGAACACCCAAGCCCACCCACCTTTGGGTGCATTACACCTGCTCCATGCTGCCCTGGGGGGCCAATGAGGAAACAAGTCAGGGTTTGTTGTTGGTTTGGGGTTTTTTTTATTTAAAAAAAAAAAAAAAAAGCAAAGCCATCCTATGACAAGGGAAGAAGAAGGGAGAAAACACAACCCATGTGTACGTGTCGTTATGCTGCAGCTCATCCGCTGGCAGGAGATATCCTAGTTAACAACCTCGAGGTCAAAACTTGACCTTCTTCCAGCCCACGGCGGTTGGAGGGGTTCAATGAGACGGGTGCTATCGGGGCACCGCGCAGCTGCTGACTGGGCCAGCAGCAAGGTGGGAGGGTGGACATAACCCCTTAGCCCTTCCCTGCCCTCCGCCAGCCACCCAGTACTTTACTGTTTAGGGCCTTGACGTGACCATTTATCACAGGAACATTTCTCAATCACCTGCAAACCCGCTGGAGAGGAGCCAAAGCTGCGCTAAGTACCAGACTCTGGACCCTGCCCGGCAGATGTGCCCACACCGAGCACATCTGAACGCTCGAAGGCTGCCCCTTTTCCTGCTGCTTTCCCATCTGCCGTCTCCCCTGGGCTACCTCCTACCCAGTTTTCTCCATTTCTGCACTAGCCGTATTTTTTTGTATGGGTTAGCCATAACGGAGACACCGATGTGCACCGAGCTCCGAAGCCCCGTTACGGGCTGTCGCTCCACTTGCGCATTTTCTGTGGCGCTTTCTGATGCAGACCCAGCCTGTGCCCCAAAACTGGGTGTGATGGGGAGCCCCGGGGCTGGCAGGAGATAACCTGAGCTCGCGTGACGTCTCCCTCAAATACTCGCTCAGGGATACTGAGATGGCGCGCAGCTCCCCGCACTGTGCTGAACTCAACTCTAATCCCTTCCGACCGACGAGCCGTTCTTTCGCAGGGGGCCACCTGTGTCCTCTCCCTTCCGCTGAGCTCTCCCGCTTTCCTCCTGGAAACCTCCCCTGCACGGAGCCCCGGGAACCCAAAAAGCAACAGCTCTGTGCTTTTTGACCCTCGTTTCCTCTGCTGAGCCAAAGAGAGCGATTCTCCCACCGCCAGACTTCCCAGACCTTGCACTTGAAGGAACGTTGGTGTTTCCGTAATTCTGATTATGTTACTCGCGTTTAAACCGGCTGGCATATCCCACCCGCTGCGATGGGGACCGTGCTGGGTAATGCTGGGCTGCTCGACCCACAGGCGCTTCTGCCCTCAAAGACTCGCCCAAAATCCCGGCAGAGGCAGGAGCAAAGTCCGCACCGGAGCTCACATGCCACGATTCCCAAACTCGCACCCTCACCACTGGATAACGCGCTTAAAAGCGCATCTATAAATAAACTTGGGCCTTATATAAACCCAATTAGAATACACTGGCAAATTATTCAAGGAGGCTGGCAGACACATACTTTACTTCAGGTGTCAGCCACAGGAGAGTATTATGGGTTTCGCGTTACAGGGAATGCATTGTGACTTTGAGTTATATTGCACTTAGCCCATAAGTGAAACAATCACAGCTCGGTCTATGGAGATAACACCCCAGATCAGCTCCCTACAATAAATTAGTGAAACATTCCACTCCCCAGCGCTGCAGTCTCACACCTCTAAATATCAACACAAACTCCAAGGGTTTGATGGAAAAAAATGGTGTTAAGTCTCATGGCGTTTGAGGAATTTCCCAATATGCACTAAATTAACTTTCTGGCTGCGCTAAACAGAGTGGTAGAAAACAGCCCCGTCTGAGACAGATGCAAGGCGAGAGATCCAAGCAGCTGTTTTGCACATGAAATCAGATTGAGATTAACACTTGCCCTCGGAGTTCTCAGCCTGGGGGTAAAATATAGCTTCAGGGACCCCTCTGTTTAAAACCACCTCGAGTTTCTTCAGTGGGCTGGGGTGAATTGGGAATTTGAGATCTCCAGGCCATGAAAAGTCAAAGAATAAAAATCTCCCTCGAAAAGCAAAAACATTGACTTACTTTCATCCCTTTTGTTTCCTCTAGCTTGGCACTTTCAGGATTTGGCCCAAATCGTGAAAGTCTAGTTCATCAGATTTAACTGGAGGAAACCACCCGTTGCTGCATCTTCGCTGTTGCAGGAGGACTAACGCAGGCACAAACCGCGATGAAGGACAGAAGTGAAGTTTTGTGCAAGGAAGCGACGTCTCTTAGCGGGGTAAATAGGTGGAAGAACACAGGAAGGTTTTCACGGATACAACCTAGCGAAGACTTGTGCATCGATCATGCCTTTTTGGTTTTTTTTTTTTTCCTCCCCTCATTTGTTGATATTTACATAAATTCAAAACCCGGGAGGAGAGAAGGAAAACGCTCCAGGTGCTGACCAGCCTGAATAAAACTGATGAGGATCCCCTGGATGCTGGCCTCTCTTTTACCCCTTCCCCGGTTAAACGCACTCCGGCAGGCAGCTGGGGCATCCCCCCGCCGCCCAGCACCACGTCCCAGAGGATTCGGCTCATTTAGGCCACTCGGCAGACAACACGAGTTTGTTTTCGGAAAGGCAAAGCAATCTGTCCATAAGGATTTCTCACGCTTCATGTGCCAGCCCCGGCCAGGGAAATACAACATTAACTACATCAAAAGAAATTGTTGAATGAATAAATTATAAAAGCATTCCGAGTACCTATCTGGGGTATTATTTTACACGCTGGTGCCGAGCAGGTTAAAGGAGCATGTTTTGCTGTTATTGCATTCCCGGCTCTGTTTGCAAGGACTGAGCATCGCTGTGAAAGTGAGACTATGGACACGAGCTCCCCGCCGGCGCGGCAGGACCAGGCGCAGGTTTTGCTAATGTCACCTCGCCTCTGAGCGTTACCCCGCGGAGAAAGGCAGCACAAACGCCGATCTTACGCCGCACGAGAGGAAGAAGAGCCCCCCCCCCGGCCCCAGACAAAGCTAAACACAAGCCCATCCAAACTAGTCCCAAAAATGACCCAACCTGCCTGCTGAACCCCGTCCTCCTCCTCTCTGCAGCCGCACAGCGCTATATTAACCTCTTGCTTCACCAGCATCCCTCGCCCAGAGCTCTTTACATAGGCAAAGCTGTTCGAGCACTTACGGACCATTTCACGTTAGCAAATATTACACGGCTAAGCCTCGCCAGCCTTGCGTGGATGGACTGAGTATTATTCATCGCAGTTTCGCAGCCGGGGAAAGGGAGGCGGAGAGTCATTAAGCGATTTATCTAAAATATCACACAGAAATCCTACAAGAGAATTAGGATTATCACCCAGATCTCTGGATTACCAGCCTTTTTATATGCAATTTATTCCTGATCAAAACCATAAAGTCTGCTTCAGGGCTTTGCTCATGGGAAGATTTCTAACTGTGCAGAGTTTATACAGTTGCTTTTTTTCCTAACGGGGAAGAAAGACAAAAAAAACAAAGAAACAAAGAAGGACCTAACTACTGTTCCAACCAGCGAGAAAAGTTTGAGCCTTGCTGCTAAGAACAGTCACCGATGGACTTCGAAATCAAAGTTTCCTAACTAGTACAGGGAGGAGGACCCAAAAGTTTTGGTGCTAATCCCAGAACCAGCTCCTATGCAGATGCCCGAGCTCCATCCACGGAGGCGGAGGGTGAAAGCCCAACACCATAAAAGTTACAGAACTGCTGCCGTTCCCATTGGCGGGGCCGGGATCTCACTCGCGGTGGTTAGGGGGTGAACGCTGTTGCCTTTGGCATGACAGACCTCCCCGGGTCCCTGTAAATTATTACAAAACGGTATTAATTTTGGCCTTTTACCCAAAGAAATAAAAGCCTGCTCGGGACTAAAGCCTACCCACACGTAGACAGGCTACGAGCTTCAATCAGGGGAGGGAAAAAAAGGCAGCTCAGAGCCAGGGGCGAAAATGGGGATCTGCTGCTGCCTCGCATCAAATTCAGACTTCTCCTCACAAAAGATTTTAATTTGGCCCCTGCTGTACAACCACAGTCCCCGTTCGGCCGATCTCCCCAGGCAAGGCAGTAAATTACGTGTCCCTGCATCTGGCCCCTCCGGTCTCCTGTCCATATGTTAACTCTCAGCGCTGGTTAACAGGGCTCGGGTGAACCCAAGCTCTTGCCCTGAACGTCCCCCAGCTTCCCCCAGCCAGCTCTGTGGGTGATTTCAAGGTATATCATCGTAGCTACCTCCCAGAGGTGTTATTTGCCATCTGGAGCTGGGCAAGCATTTCAAATGGACGCATCGTCCATCAAAAAGCACACTTTTCTGCAAACTCAAATTGTTTAAATTTGAAATAAATTTGAAGTTTGGTTGCAAAAAAAAAAAATAAAAATCCATAAAATAAAAATATTGGTGTTTTCAAAGCAAAATACTTGAGCTTTACTTTGAAGTAACGTCCTTATTTTTGCAGGGAGAACAAACTTAATTTCTAGAAAGAATTAAGAACTTAAAGCCAACAGAATATTTTCTGACTGACTCAGGACCAGATGGTCAAATGGAAAAACCAAAAAAACCCAAATCAAACCCATCGCCTTCGTTTCCCTCTTTCCGTGCCCCCCAAAATTTCAGATCCATCCAATCCAGCTTCAGCAAGTCCCACTAAAAACAAACCCCGGTGAGATCAGGGGGCACGGACGGTGGTGCAAGGCCGTGCAAACATCCAGTTTCCAACAGAAAACCCCAGGAACCAGCTCCCCGGTCCCCACCCCGCTGATGGACCTGTGGGCCAGACCTGGCGTGTACGAGGGGACTCAGCCGAGATCCCCTAAAACCCTATGTCTCTCCTCCACGAAGAGCAGAGAGACAACGGCTCCCGTGTCCTCCTTTCTGGCACCACGTTGTCCAAAACACACTTGGCCCTGAGTTTTTGGGGAACCCAGGATTTTACTCCAAGCTAATTTAACCCCTGCTGCAACAAACACGACCACTCTCCAAGGGGCTGATATTTGTTCTAAAAGCCTTTCTGGCCCATTAGCCCTGCTCTTGACCACCCGCCCTGCTCTTACACCTCCAGAACCCGGCTTCGGCAGGACCCGCGGATGTGCCAACAGCTGGGCTTCCCTGGAAGCCACCGTGGAGCCAGCAAAAGCCCAGCCCATTGAACCAGCACCCGGGGCAAACCTTTCCTAACACTCAGCAGACCACAGCTCAAGGATGGGGAACATAAGTATATCATAACTACGCTTTGAGCTTTTTTTTTCTTTTCCCCTTTTTTTCCCCCAGCCCCAAATTTTTAAGTGTTTCTACAAAATGAAATCATTTTGACTCCAGGCTGTTTACGGCTGTCACATCTGAAACAGATTTTGCCACTTCGGTGTCAGAAGGCGGGGTCTGCAGAAAGAGACATAACATAAAAATCCCCAACGATAAGGGGGCAAATCGTTTGTAAATTGAGCCACAGTGTCGTTGGTTGTGGGACATCAGTTTAATTCTCTTACTGCCAAGGCTTAGGCAGAAACACTCCCTATCATAGGAAAAAAAGGTAATAAGCACATAACAGGGGTCCCCAGAAACAAATAATGCTGGGCTTTTGAAGGGATTGCGTTTGGGAGTATTTGCATTTCAATGGGATGGAAAGCATCGTTTCTCAACTGTGTCTTGCCAAACTCTCTGGAACACCCTTTTCTTTCTGTTTGATTAATCATTTCATGCTCTGAGTCTTTTAAAATACTGCTACTTCTAGCAAAGAGATAAATGTGCATCTCTTCAGATAAATGATGAACCTTGAGGCTCTGCTTTGTTTCGCTCTCTTCCTCTGCTAGCCACTGCAACTCCTCAATCAGCAAATACGGAACACACATTTTCTGGCTGTGTGAGAAGAGCCAGGGAATTTGAAAGACTAAAGCAATGCTACAGGTTCCCCTACCTCAACTAGGGCTGAGAAATTACAAAAGCCAACCTAATAAAAAGGTGAATTTTTCCAAGTGTGCGGCGTGATTAAAAACCAGCCAATTAAAGTTCTGATTCAATATAAACCCTGAATGTTTCCAAATGTATAAAACAGTTGACACCAGCATGACATCTGCCCTTTCCCTCCAGCTCTCCATATGGAAAAGAGATCTACCTGCCGGCTCTGTAGCCAAGGAGTTTGGGCTGAGCTAAACTAGATTTGCCAGCAAAGCCTTTGCCCCTAGCACAGGTCCTAACTGCAGACCTGTTTTGCTTCTCCACAACTCTTGAAGCTGCTTTAGAACACGTAAAAACGCTCTGCCTGCTCAAGCGGTCTTGTCCTGGTTGGTCGTCTGTCCCCGACTCTGGCAGCAGGAGTTGCTATTTAGAGAGAGGACATGAGCTTGGCCACTTTCTGCAGCTCCTTCCTTTAGTACCCATCAAGCATCCACATCTGCTGAACACGGGATACTAGAGTTACATCCCTGCCCCGTCATTTTAGTGTCCGTTACTATGACTTTGTAAAATCCCCCTTTGAACCTGCTGACTCACCACCTCTGTCGTTTTGCAAACCTCTCCCATACTGCATCTCCGCTTTCTCATCTCCAGACTGAAGAGCCACGGCCACAGAAAGCAGCTTTTCCATCCCCGTTTGGTGCAATGCTTTCTCCAGCTATACTACAGTCGTCAGATGATTGTTTTTACTTAATTACAGGACTAGATATAACGAATGAGCCAGGTCAAAGTGCAATTTGGGCAAGCTTGTTGCACGGTGGACAAAGCACCATGAGAGCTGTGCTGGTACAAGCTCGGTGTGCAGAGCAAGGAGCTCAAGGAGCCCAACTCAGGTCCCAAATGCAGTAAAGTTTCCTTAACACAACATTGAAAGGAACTTGTAGAGAGGTTGGTGCTGGTCTCTTCTCACAGGTAATTAGCGATAGAACAAGAGGGAATGGCTTCAAGCTGCAGCAGGAGAGGTTTAGGCTGGACATTAGGAAAAAATTCTTCACAGAAAGAGTGGTCGGACACTGGAATAGGCTGCCCAGGGAGGGGGTGGAGTCACCATCCCTGAATGTGCTTAAGACTCATTTAGATGTGGTGTTGGGGGATATGGTGTAAGGGAGAACTTTGTAGAGTGGGGCTGATGGTTGGACTCGATGATCCCAAGGGTCTTTTCCAACCTAAATGATTCTATGATTGCTCTTGCACGTGAAGAAGCCCCTCTTCTCAGCACCATGAAGTCATCCAGACACAGGAGGATCCTCCTGCTACCGTGTTCTTTCCAATCCCAGAGACAGTTTGGTCCTTCTCATCGACCCCAGCCCCATGCTGCATTGCACAAGGTGGATGTGCCCACCACAAGCGCTGGAGCATCCATTTGTTCTCCCCTCAAAGAAAGGAAAAGTGCAGTGACACGAGCAACAGGCAGCTTTAAAATTGACTGACTTTTTTTTTTGAACCTCAAGAAAAGTTGAAACTTCGTTCAAATTTCCTTTTAAGTGATCAGTCCCCGTTCCTACTCCCATACATCATACATCCCTATTCCCATACATCAATGTCATAAGCAGCAGTTCATATATTATATATGTATTCCATGAGTGACTACACGCTCAAGAAGTATGAAATACTTTTTGTGTTCCGCTTACATACATACAAAACTAATAATGAGCAAAAGGATAGGTATCACAGGAAAAAAAAACCCCCAAGCTTTATTAAATGTCAAGTGCAAAAGTAGTCTTGAAAACAAACAAAGGAAAAAAAAAAATCAGCTTAAGAGGAGAAAGGGAATTAATAGACCAAACTGCAAACCAAAAGTAATGTTTTGGCCTGGGAGAGGGGGAGGAATCCAGCCTGTATTTCTGGAGAACTGAGCCCTTCATTCCTGCCATGTGCTGTTTTACTGACCTCCACACTTTGTGAAAAAGGCTGTTCTCACACCTCTATTAACCAGATTAACTCACGAGTCTGCACAAATATTCATTTGTAAAGCCCACAGGAACTGCTGATGCTGTTCAAGAAGCCCACTGGGATTTCAAATTCTCATCAGTTTGGATGGCAGCACGTGAGCGGTGCCGTCCCTGCCTGCAAGTTACCAGGGTGCTCTGCAGAGGAAAAACTCTAGGAAAAGGTCTTTTAACAGAAACACCATGAAGCAAACTGCCGCTCCCTCCCGCTTCCTCCTCCAGCAGTCTCCCTGCAGGTCTTCACCATGCCAGGTGGATGAGACAAGAGAAGCACGTGCATCACTCTCACATGTAATACCTCCCTGACATCGCCCGGGATCATCCTACCCTTACACTTACGGGATTCCAGGTCTGTCCTGGCTGAGCAGGATTTCATGGAGCCCTTGCACCTCAAGCATAAGGTGTGTTTCTTTAACTTTTCTTAGTACGATTGAAGAGGGCAATTGTTTGAAAATCTCAAAGTCTCACACTTGGAGGGGAATGAGAGAACACACGTGGCAGACATCAGTCCTATGGCCTAAAGGCTGCCCAGAAGGTGCTCAGCTGCAGACATTGTTTGGCACCGAGAACTTCCCCGGCGTGGGACCTCGCTGCCCAGAGGATGAGGAGAAAGAGACATGAATGTATTTCTCCACCCTGGCCCTCTCCTGTAGCGCATCCCATGGGAACGTATTTATCTCTGTCCTCCTCAAAGAAAGGAACAGGAGAAACAGGTCCACCTTGATGCTTTTTTTGTCTTGGACATCCAAAGAGCTGGTACACCAAAGGCAGCACACCTCTCCTTCCTTTTTAATGAGACCATTGACTTAGCTCCCAAAAGATATATAAGCATTTTGTTTTATTTTTAAAATGCATAACTGAAGCCAGAACCGTTTCCCCCTTCACTTTTGCTGCTTTGATCTTGGACAAAATGCATTACAAAACCAACATCCAATGGAGAGCACCGAGTAAAGCTCAGCTCAAGGGAAAGCTATATCTCTTTACAAGTGCACCTTGACCACCCCATTTCAAAGACATCAGATTGCTTGTGCAATTGGCGCTGGAAGCCACGATCCTCACCTACAGGCTGGTTGTCAGCTGCAAGGAAATGAGATAGCTGCAGCTGAAACCCTGAATAAAGCAGACCTCGCCTTGCAGAGCGTGCAAGACTTTTATGGCTAAAGACCTGCTGTAGTATGTTGTAATCACAACTGCATTGCAGCTCGGTATTATTTTCATAATAAGCCTGGTTTATAGTATTTTACATCCAGGTAAGCTCTAGAGGGCTATTTCTCACAGAAGAGCTATATCCCACTCTCAGGGAAACCTCTTCTCTTCAACAGCCACGCTGCAGGTTAATAAATGCCATAGTGTCGTTTCCTTCACTTGCTGGTTTTAGCAAACGTCAAAGGGCAACAACACCCTAGCAGAAACCAAGTGTAGAAAAGGGAAACAGCGGGCACCAACAATCTCGGAAAGGTCTTACACCCTTCATCCAAATTCTTCTAGGTTTACCTCATATGTATGTTTATTTTGAAGAAAGGCTGATTTATCATCACTACCCAATCCCACGTTGTACTGAATGCCAGCAAGGTGCTGGTGGAAACTACCAGATTTAGATGTCCCTTGTATTTTGAGCCCCAGAGCATCAGATAGCCTCCCCCTTTTCTGGAGTTGTACGATAAACGGAGCGGAATACTGAGTTTGGTTCAAAGTTTGTTGCAGAGATTCACAGGTCCATCTGGCATTTCTTTTTAAAAAGCAAAGCAAACAACCAAAAACCCCCTACCAACGACAATTAAAAAACCCTCTTCAGCTGCTCCTTCAGTACTACTGAAAAAGAGACAGGCTGAAACTCTCTATTAACCATAATTCCCAGGGTACCATGAGATTTATATTAGGAACACTTGAACCATCCTTCCTCCCCCGTCCTGCACTTCAGTCAAAATAATATTATTATTAAAAAAAAAATACATACCAGGCTTTAAAGAGCCTTGTGTCCAAGTCAATGCATTTTGTTTACCAGGAATAACAATTATGTCAAACAGGTGTTCAGTGCGATCAGGTTCTTGGAGGGAAAAGGGCAGAGAGGTTATCAAAATTATACTTTTGCCTGAAGTGTTTTTGGGCAGAATGTATTTGAGTGACAAATCCTAAAACCAGCCCAGCCCTCCACGCTGCAGTAGATGGTAGGAGTGAGCAGACGTGGTATCAGCCCACACATCCCTGCGCGCACCCACCACAAAGGCCTCCATCCTTTTGTAGAAGGGTTCCACATTTGTGCAAGTGTTGCTACACAAGAAAGACTCTTTTATATTCAGGGTTTGCAAGCAAAAAATCCAACCAGGCGATTCGAATCACTCGGCTGCAGAACCTGCTCCCATGGCAAAGCCCCAAACTGGAGTTACCCCTGCCAAGGATCAAAGCCCACGTACCCACCAGCATCAGGCTGAAAGTTTTTTAACTAGAATTTCAGTTAGAAGATGGGCGGTGGTTGAACAGTAGCTAATCAGTCAGCAGAGAAGGGAAAGAGATTAGGCTCCATGGTGATAAATCGTCCCTGAAGAAAGAGGAAAAGCGAGGACATCCCATGAGATTGCTTCACCCAGGCACTTTCTTGATTGTGTACCCCAGCTAGGGGAAAGCAGCACCAAGAGAAATGGCTGCAACGTGATCTTCCCCAAGGAACAGTTTTCTGCCAATTTTCCATCTTGTATCCGTTGTCGCAGGCTGCGGATGGGCTGCCGTTCGGAGGAGAGGCCAGTGATGGATGCTGCCCTGACCTAACAGCAGCGAGGCCTCCAGGCCTTGACCCATGCAGGTTCCAATTAGCCAAAATTAGTCAGCTGTGGCCAGGGTTTGTCTTCCTTTAAACACCTAACTGTGTGAAAGCAACGGCCCCTTTCTCCAAGTTGCCCACTCAACCCTTTGTGGCCTTACACCCTTCCCCAGGGAGCCTCCTTCAGTTTTGTTTCTCCCCTTCCTGAGCCAATGCCAATCATTAAAGAGTCTTAGTAGCTCCATTATCATCCTGGGCAATTCTTAACTCATTAGGCTTTAAAGTTGTTGGACTGCAGAAAAAAAAATAAAAAACCAAAAAAAACCCCACACCCAAACCATGCAAATGCTTTAGCACAATAAAAGGATGTTAATGTTTTACCCCACCGACAATGACCGAATCTGGAGGACAATTATTATGGATATTTCCATGGGTTTAGTGTTACTTTTTCCTGACATGAGGTCCTCTGTGCAGCAACTAATTAAAAATGGAGGAGTTTAATCTGCAGCCAATCTCAGAAGTTGATTTGAATTCTCCCACTGCGAACTTTCAAACAGGGAAGCACGCCTGTTTGCACCGATGGGATCCAATATCCTGCCTTCGCAATGGACTTTTTACATTTTGGCAGGCTGCACGCCTATGATTGTGCCAGACTGCGGCATTAATAATTCACTACCTGATCTGATCTTTCAGCATGAAACACAAGTAAAGACGACATTAAGTGCTGCTTGGATTCCCCTCCTCTGCCATTCTCCTATCGCGTCTTCAGATTGTGCTTAATCTAATGGGAGTTTAGTATTAAATTAACACAAAAAGTCACGTCTTAAGAGGTCAAAAAGACATCTACTACTGAAGAGAGAACGCAGGCTTTCCTGCTGAGTTTACCTTTAAAAAAAAAATCAGCATTTTTATTTTTGTTTGAATCTCTGCATCAGGGAGAGATGAAATGTGTTTAGATTAGGATGCGGGAGGCTATAGCAGAAATTTCAGATTCCTAACGAACAGCATATTAACACTTTCCCCCCATCTTGTGTGAAAAGGCAGGTTACCTGCAGAGATGAGAGGACATTCCCCTTCTCGAGGGGAAGAACACCATTTGCTAGCAAGATTTGCAAGTTTTTCCTCCGCATTGCAACAGAAAAAAAACCTCTTTTGGGAAGCAGAACTCCACCAAAACCTTGTTGTACTGTTGAAAATAGTCTGGGACATTTCACTAGTGGCAGATAAGTCAGCCCCACACACAGTTGCGCTGGCTCGAGCAAGGGGTCGTGGACCAACTTTCAGCAGCGTCAAAGCTGCTGTTACCCAAGTCCCCAACACCCCAAGTGACCTAAAAGCTTTGGGAAGCTACAAACATATTATGTCCCAGGTCTTCCCCTTCTCAGGGGTTGGGTTTTGGTTTAAGTCAAAAAAACCCCAAACCAACAAGCCAATAACCCAAACCCAGGAAGTCTAGGCAGATAACCTCAATTTTGACAAAACTTTTTTTTCTTTTTTTCAGAGCGTCTTGTAGAACATGCAGTTCTTCACGCAGTCCTACGTGCTTTCTGTTTGGTGCCTTAATTCTTGCATCCCAAAAGCTATTACAAGGAAGGGAAAATGCTTTGCTTTCCATTCCAAAATAGACTGCATTGCTATTTTGCTCTCATCCACTGTTCTGGTACCGTTATCACATTAACACTTAGAGATCCCAAGAAAAGGTCAATGCCTTTGTCTGTCAGCCTTTGTACAGTCAAGAGACAGTCCTTGCCCCAAAGACCTTAAAATATAAATAGATAAGACAGACAAAGGGAGAAAGAAAGGGAACATTTCTATCGTTGTCACAGATAGGAAACGGAAAGATAAAATGGTTTGTTGGAGGTCAGGGACACAGAGCTGGGGAAAGAACACTCTCAAGTCCCTGTCAAGTGTATTTAACCACAAAGCTGTCCAAAAAAACTCTGTATTTCCTCCAGTGTTTCATTCAGGTCCCTGCAGAGACACCCAGAAAAGGGAGCTATAAGGAATCACTGCAGAGTTTCAGAGATGCTCAGTTTTCAGGAGGAACTTCTGAAAGGGGATCTGGTGGAAACAACAGGAGTTTGACCAAAGCTAAGTCCAAAAGCAGGCACCACAAGTCCCAAGTCTGGACTTGACTGCTAAGAACGCTCAAATCTCAGAGGAGAGCAGGCAGGGCTGGCCCAGCCCCAGAGCTGATCCTCAGTGTCCATGTCAGCAGAGAAAAGTGGGGTGCTGTGGTCAAGAATTCACCCTGCAAGCAGTAAGGGCAAGAAAAAAAAAAAATCAGGTAACAACCGGAGGCAGGAGGGGAGGATGTAACTGCCTCAATCGATCTGCCTTCAGCATGTCAATGGCAGCACAAGGGCACGGAGAAGATGCTTAGTTTAGTTCCACACACCCCAGAAAGAATGATATATTAAAAAGACAGCGGGACCTGTCTTGAGCAGAATCAAAAGAACTGAGGACTAAGTTCACCACTACCCTTTTCACTTTTATAGAATGTCAGGGTGGCAAAACCAATGCCATTCCGCAGGAGAATTTGTACTTCAGCCTCATTTAGTGGCTGGCGTATGCCCTGTCATCTGAGATTTCCCATCCTTTATTCATTTTTCTGCTTGTGTCATGAAGGTTGTCAGAGAAAGCGCTCTCCCTCACAAGCTTTATGTCCCAGCGTATCTGGTGGCAGCTGGCTCTGTGATTAACTGTGCGCTGTGTGGTGGCTCTTATCCCTGGCTACGACATGCCAAGCAGGTAATGTTAGAAGTCTTATGTTGAAACAGAGTTTAAAAGTCTGTTTAGTTAACCTGGGTTAAGTTCTGCAGTTTCTCTCCGCTTTTTCTGCCTTCCCCCAAGCATAACTGGTCACAGGAATTCGCAGAGGTTTTTGATGCCTTTGTCTTTACAGAGCTGCTGGTGCTAGATAGACCACAGCAGGGACATCTACGGTAGCATTTAAATAAATTAAACTGTAGTGTCGAAAACCTAAGTTGCATCTGTACCACCAACAGTTTTCAACGTGGGATTTGCGCTCAGCATTGTGGCAAGACTACCTATTCTGACCCACAGAATAGCAAATAGCAGGGATTGGAAGGGCCCTCTGGAGATCACCCAGTCCAACCCCCTGCCAGAGCAGGGTCACCCAGAGCAGGTGGCACAGGAACGCCTCCAGGCGGGTTTGGGATGTCTCCAGAACCTGGGGAGACCCAGGTAAAGAGGCTTCGTTTTGAAGTTGGAGGGCAAGTGAGGATCCCGGTCCCCACAGTCATGAGAAGAGCTGGTCCCAGCTCGGCTCTGGATTGCTCCCTGGCCCAAAACAAGCGGTGCTGGGGTCTGTCACAGCCTGGGTGAGCATAGGAGCAAAGTCACATTCACATCAGGCTGTGCCTGCTATACCACTGTGTCCAGCTGAAGGACAGAGGAAGGCCTTTGAGACATCAGTCTGGGACAGGATTGATCCTCCAGTTGTCACTAACGCCTTCATAATCCAGAGGGAAGAACAAAATTAGATATGTCCATCCTGTAAAGCAGGCATGAGCTTTTCAGCGGAAAACACCTGCAATATGGGGGACAGGCGCTAGCACAGCACCGCAATACCCTGATCCATCACGGGGTCTGTAATTGCTACTATACTCCAAGGAATCAGAAGAGCCCATATTTTACCCAAGGCACTGACCCTTTCCAGTCCTACAACTCCTGACCCACCTTGGCTTTGCCACCCGAGTTCCACTTTGGAACTCAACACCCCTCTTCCTGCTGTTTCCTTGAACACAGACCTTCTTGTTAAAGGCCAAGCGCAGACTGTCGCCCCAGCTACTGCAGCCACCCAGAGCCTTTATCAATGTTTAAAGAAAGCTGGAATTACTGATGGACGGGATGCTCTGGCTCACGGTTGTCTTTGCTGCCAGTTGTTCCATGGGTGTAACTCTCCCAGTTTATGCAGCCCCCATGGGTCTGTGCTCAGCTCGTCCAAGGACCCTGCAGAGCTAGTGGGATCCTCAGCTTTCCAGGGAGAAAGATCCTTCCCAACACGCAGGGGGCCAGACCCAACCAAGGCTGGGAAATAAAAGAGTTAAGAGAAACCAGCACTTAGCCAAGACCAGAAACACAGCCTGCCTAAACAGGATTGATGAGATGTTGCATACTATCAATTTGTCCATTCTTAACCCAACTCTTGGAATACTTTGTTGTCTTTTTTTCCCTTCCTCACATCTATTACTCTCTCCAGTAATGTCTTCCAATTCCCTCCTCTCACATTTTTCTCCCCAGATGCCCGCAGACTGCTGAGCAGGGCGGGGAGCAGAGGCCCCCACTAATTGGAATGGTCATGGAGATAGTTCGTCTCACAAGAGCAACACCCACAGGGCAGCAGGGATGCCCCAGCCTGTCTGTAGACCCACACCTGTCCTTTGTCACAGCTGGGCTGCCCAGACCTGGAATCTAATCCCAGGAGGGCTGGGGAGGGAGGATATTTTATCTTCAGAGAAAGGCAAACAGGATGGGCACTCATCGATCTTGAGAAAGAAACATTAGCCAAGTCAAACACACGCCGGGGTCTGAAGCAACAGGATGTCCATGATGTAATGCCTGGATTCACCTTGGCATCTCCTTTTACACTAAGGACAGACATGGAGAGAAATTAAGAGGGTTGAGCACAGGACAAAGAAAATTTGCAGAGGGCATTGACCAAACCCATTCTAAATCAGCGCTGGCTCCCCACAACAGGAAGCAAGTTCAGACTTACTACTGGCAACCATCACACACCGCACCGTTAGACCCATGAACCTACCACCGTCTATCCAGTATGTCAGCCCAGTCTGGGTCCCCATCTATCGCAAGTTTTGCCTTCTACTGCCTTGAGCAATTCAGCCATCCACCAGAACGCCTTTGAAGGGCCTGCTGCAAAAAGGCTGTCCTCTAATTTATTCTGCGGTAGTGCCCCTGGTGAGATGGGGATCTGACTGTGAGAAAAGCCCACACATCTCCAGCTGCAGCCAGCCATGGCTCAGCATGAGCAGAGACAAAGGCACCTTGGCAGGAGATAGGAACAGTGGGACACCGACTTCCCCCCACTTCACACATGATTTTGTGCTAGAACGGACGCAAGGACTCCTGCAGAGAAGCTCCTGCTGGCAAAATTACCTTTATCCAAGGCTATGATATTGTATTTTTAGTTATTGGCTCAGACGCCCTTACTTCTGGCCAAAGAGCGTGCAGGAGGTAAGCCAGAAAAGTGGTTGTAACCACCCTCATGCTGTCCCTTTCTGGAGCCAGCCGACAGTCATCCCAGATCACCGAGTTCACTGGGATGACACTGAGACGGTGAGAAACAAACAGCTCCAGGCTCAGCCAAAAGGCCATCTATCAGGAGCTGAGAAGTCACTTTGCCCTTAAAAATGTCCTTTAGATAGGTACGGCACAAAATAGCCTTTCAACACCAGTCTTGGACCCCAGAACCTCTATCTCACAAGACGTGGTGGCCAGCACACTGGAGCTAAGGAAACTACTGCGATTGCAAACACCAGCATGCAGTTTGTGAATACTCATGGACGGCCCAGCGGTCTCTATTAGGATTACATCGGTCTGAATCCATTTCTGTCACCGATGAAGGTTTACACCATCTCTCCACCTTCACAAAGCCAGTTCTTTGGCAAAACAGAAGCCAAAAGGCCCATCGCACCTCTGCAAAACCTAGCTGCCGAGGGGCAAATGAAGAAACCTCCTAAGAGCACAGTCAAAAGCAAGGCTCTGAAGTCTAGGTCATGCCAGCTCCCTGGCAGGAGCTCCGTCATTTTGAAGTCTCCGGTGCTTCCCAGGTCTAACTGGCACAGATGGTACCAGGAGGAACCGTGGTCCTTCCCCTGCAGCCAGTTTCTCTCGCCAGAGAAATGGGAAGAACAGAAACGTAATTAAAAAGCATTGGGGAGAACTTAATGGAAAGTCTGCAAAATGGGTGGTGGCTCTGTTTAAGCTGAAAGTCAAAGTTCTGTTTGATCTACTCATTTACCAGAGCTAGTTCAGAGAGCTAACTACTGGCATGGACCTCAAAAGTTTATTTCCTTGCCAGTATTCCCAGGCTTGTATTACCTCCTTTAACAATAACACTATAAAATTAGACCTTCGTTAATGCCGAATTGCACAGTAACTCACAAAAGGGAGCAAACAGGCCTAATCTGACCATCCAGGCATTGATTAAAACGAACACCCCTGAGAACGCCATAATAAAGACTCAACACTTCCAGTGCTTGTCATTAGAGACCTGCCTTTTTGTAATGATTTGCCTCATTAAGCCGGGCAAGACAGACCTGCCATCCCTGGTCAGATGCTTTTCGACACTCGAAACGGTTGCGAATGGGAGGCAGCACACATCCCACGGAGGTTTCCCTTTACCTACCTCCTGTTTCTGGTTAAAAACTTCTAGCAATTACTTTTAATGCCAAAACACAATGTTTTTCAGCTGATAGGAGATCCGCACATTTCCAATGGGAAACGAGAATTTGTTTTAGAGAGCTTTCGCTGGAAGAATGCGTTCAGTAAGTGGGGGGTCTTCCCACTCCCCGCCCTTCCTGAAGAAGCAGTTCATATTTCCTTTGGAAGTTTTCATTTCTTCAGTAAAATATAGTTTGTTTTCAAGCTGAAAGTTTTAGTTGTTTTGACTGAAGTGGCACGTTGTTACCTCTGGGGCTTTAAGAGTTTAATTTTACTCTTTTGAAAAAAATATTAGAGAAACTTACCTAAATGGGAGACTTTATGAGAAAAGGTCATTAAAAGGTTTGGAGAAACTTTTGTCTAATTAAGAATTGCTCTTAAATAACACTGTAGTCCTGCTCAGATTTAACTTCTCCCTGTTTATTTTGTTTACATTCTGCACCACGGTCTTCAGCAGGAAATTTGAGTCAATCCCAACCCCAGAGATATTAACAGCCCTTTCTTGAACACGCTACCAGAGATTTGTGATTGTTGGCTTTCACTTAGCAAACATTTGAGCGACAAAGCTTTTAAACAGAAGAGTTTTCAAAAAAAAAAAAAAATCTCTGTTCGGGATCAGCACCTTGTAAATTTGAGTTATTATAATTGATTCTGACAATTATTCAAGTTTCTACTGAAAGCAGAAAGTGTATTTAAGCAGTTATTGGTAAATATTTAACAAGAAAGAAAAAAAAAAGAAGGAAAAAAAGGTCTATGGCAGTATTATTGTGGGTTTTTTTCTAAATATTGAAAATAAGCCAAATTGTCTCTTTGGAGGTCTACAGAAGGCAAACAATTGACACAGTAGATTCCCACCACAGAGACAGCTCATAATGATTTTCCATTTCTGACTAGCTCTAGAAGTCATTCAAACCTAGCAGGATAAAGAAAACTTGATTTAAATAAGCCCCCTTGCCCACCTCTGCATCCCAGAGTGTGTGAAGCCTGTTGCTTCCCGGGTTGAGTGAGCAATCCCGTGAGCCTGGCTTCGCTTAGCGCAGTAGGGAGAGGAGAAAAAAAGAAAAAAAAAAAAAAGTCTTTCCTTTGGTACCTTTGTTTTCCCATAGCCTGGGGGGAAAAAAAAACAAAAAAACCCAACCCAAAATCAACCTACTGATCCGACAGCACCCAGCCTGACACTTTATTCACGTGCCACAGTGGAGCCAGCCCAAGTGTAGCACTGGAGAGAGAAAGCCAGGAGTAATTCCTGGAGTTTATTTTCCCTTGGTGCCCGAAGGCCGCTGCTGGGCAGCGCCGCTCACCTCCGGGGCGGGCAGCGGTGCCGTTGTGAGCTCGGGGCAGAGGACAAGGCTCCAAAGTTTGATATTCAGGAGGTCTCAAGCTTTCCCTAGTGTGGAAAACGCCGGTTTAGATTCCCAGATGAAAAAAACCAAACCCAATCAACCCATCGCTATGCCTAGTGAAACCAGTGCTTCTGACCCCTTTCTGACCTCCGCGGCTCTGGAGGGAAGCGAGATATCAAATGCAATTTCTTTCACAATGGCCTGTTTCCACCCAAAACCAGACTCTCCGTTAGAAGCCCTGGCATACCATCAGGTCCTGTGGGGACTACAAAGGCTCCTATTCAGATACAGCTTTGAACAGCATCCAAATTTTGGAGGCCTGCAAAGGCTTGAGCGAGGCTCAGCACGCTGCCCTCCTCCCCCTTGACAGCTCCATGGAAGACACCTAAGGGGCCCGAGCAATGGAGAAGGTCCATTGACTACCACCCACCTCCCAGCAGTGCAAAATGGTCCTCCTGCACTAACGAACGCAGGCGGGTCAGACCACACACCACCGGCCCATGAGAACGGCACACATTCACACGAGACCTTGTGCCCCCCGGGTCCTCCCCCAGGCTATCACCCACTGACCGCTCTGCGGAGAGGGAAGGCAAAGAACACGCAGCGGCCATTAAAAATTATTTTACCATCATCAATATTTGCTCAAAACGCTCAGTCCCTCACAAAGAGGGGAGCTTCTAGTGCAAATCCAGGTCTCCCCCCCCAAAAAAACATCCCCACCCAACCTCCTCCAGCACCATCCTCCCCCAGGGTCCTTAGACCCTCCTTTTGCAGGGCCAGGGCTCCTCCTCCCCCAGGCACTTCTGCGAGGTCTGGTTGCTCTGAGCTCCTTACTTCATTCTTACCTCCACAGCCGCCATGAGGTGCTGGTTCTCCCTCTCATAAGAGTCCCAAAGACACTTATCTAAGACTAATGTGGAAGGTGGGCTGCTGAAGGGGTTTGAAGGCTCCCAAAGCCAGCTCCAGGACACAGTGCTGCTTGTATTTTAGAGAAGGTCCACTGAAAACCCACCCCAGAGCAGGAGGCGCAGGAGTAGAGGCAGATAAGGGGAAAATGCCCCTGAGCTGGCTGAGCATCTCAGCAGAGGAGCAGCAAGCTGATTTGTGGGATGGCTGCAAAAATCAAACCCAGCCCCTCTGGCAGGTGGGTTTTAAGGAATGCAATCACTGGTGGAGATGGGAACACCTGCTGAGAAGAGCTAAGGGAGCTGCAGCTGCTCTTGGGATGGTCCACAAATCCCCAGGCTCTGTGAAATTCACTGGTTACAAGCCCCCCAGCCTTCACCAGTGTCACAGCCACGCTCGTATCCATGTGGCCCTGGGCCATCCTGCACCGCAACGGTAGCTTTTTCCCTCAGACAGCAGAGGCAGCAGGCAGGAGCCCTGCAGAAGGTGACAGTGTGCTAATATCTTTATTTCACCCTTTGTTTTCACTCTTTTACGGTTATTGTAGAGCTGAGAGCGGCTCTGAGGTGTATATCCCCAGCAATCGCCCTGATTATGACACGGATGGGCTATGGCTCCATGCTGAAGCAGGTGAAGGGGGCTGTGGTGTGTCTCATCCAGGAACAATTTTCCCAATATCAGGCTGATCCGCCTCCGCTCGTGTCCTCTAACAGCCAAGCACTTGTTTTATAGCCACGGTGGAAAAAACGTTGTGAGGCTGAGATTAAAAGCCTCCAGAGCCGAATGAAATGCCACTGCCCGCTGCACCGCAGTGTCGGGATAGCAGCCGACCTCACCGAGGCTGACAGCAGCCCAGCTCCTTGCCACCCAATGGCAAGGGTGAAGTTTTACTTGTACACATATATTTTTGGAACAGGCTGCCCAGGGAAGTGGTGGAATCTCCATCCCTGGAGGTATTTAAAGGATGGGTAGACGTGGTGCTGAGGGATATTGTTTCGGGATGGTTTTTTTGTCAGTGTCAGGTTGACGGTTGGACTCAACGATCTGAAAGGTCCCTTCCAACCCAGGCAATTCTATGATTCTGTTATTCTATTCTATGATTTACCCAACAAACATCCACGCTGCTGTCACGACAAGCTGAGTTTTCCCCTCCCCAGCAGCTGTCAATTCCCCCTAGCATTAGTGCTTGCTGCTGTGCGGGAGCAAGGGAATAAACGTGGAAAACGAAATGCCTGCAGCAGGAGGGCTGGACTTTGGTGGGGCCTGCTGCCAGATCCATCTCGCTCCCTGGCCCCGGGAGGCGCAGGGGGGACAGGCAGCCAGGGACAGGGCTGGAGGGAGCTGCAGGATGGAGAGCGTGAGGATCATAGAAGGGACCTTTCAGATCGTTGAGTCCAACCATCAACCTAACACTGACGAAAACCACCACTAAACAATATCCCTCAGCGCCACGTCTGCCCGGCTTTTCAATCCCTCCAGGGATGATGACTCCACCACTGCCCTGGGCAGCCTCTTCCAATGCTTGACAACCCTTTCGGTGAAGACATTTTTCCTAATATCCAATCTAAACCTCCCCTGGCGCAACTTGAGGCCGTTTCCTCTTGTCCCATCGCCTGTTCCCTGGGAGAAGAGACCGACCGCCCCCGGCTACCCCCTCCTTTCAGGGAGCTGTAGAGAGCGAGAAGGTCTCCCCTCAGCCTCCTCTTCTCCAGGCTGAACACCCCCAGCTCCCTCAGCTGCTCCTCACTGGATGAGGCCATCTGAGGAACCTCATCCCTGTCTTCCCCGACCGGCTCTTTGGTGGAGTCGAGCAGAGGGAAGAAGCCTCCACATGGCGTTTCTTTCTCTCCAGTGAGTGTTTTCCATCTGCGCCTCTTTTTCGATGTAGAACAACTCACTGTCACAAGAAAAAGTCTCTTCTTTCTCCCTGAAAATGGTCCTTGAAAGCCCTCAAAACTGCCACTTTTCTGTGCTTTCTTTTTGTTCCCTTTCTTTTCCCACTGGCCTTCTGTCCTGCCCTGCAGACGAGTGATCTGTTTTCACCCTCTGCCTTCCCCATTTGCAGCTGAAAAAGGGAGGGGGGAAGAGAAAAGCAGAAAAAAGAATGATTAAAATCAAATTTGAGGAAAACCTGGGGCCACTTTCCTTTTCCTAGTGTTATTCTTGCTGAAGACGTTAAAAGTGGTTTCTAATAATGATGTTTTCTCTTTGCAAATTAATTTTCAGACAGCTCTATTTGAGCTTGTTATAGATGTAAGGGGGGGAACTAAAGTAAGAAAAAAAAAACAAAACAAAAAGCAAAAAACTTCTTTTTTTTTTTTAAATCTCCATTGAATATCCATTTTCGAAAACCAATCCTCGCTCTCACAACCGAGCAGTGCTTTGCAATCTTTTCACTCCGCTACATTTCTATGCTTTTTTCATTATCTGCATTTCTTTTTCTGCCCACCTACTTCCGAATTCTCTTTATTTGGGCTCCTGGCAGGGGCAGAGTTTCTCTCATACATAGAACCCCCAACCCACAGCCATGTACGAGCAGAAACCTGGTCTTCAAGAGAGCTGCAATTATTTCCCTAAGCAGCTACACTCACCTGATCCAAGCCAGAGGAAACCTGTCAGATTTATCCTGCTTTATTCTGGCCAGAATAAATCCCGTGAGGACATGGGGCAGTGGGAGGATGGAGGGAAGGGTGGTTTCATGCCATCCCGGGATGCCCAGGTGCTCGGGAAGAGGTTCGTGAGCTTCTGGGCTGCCCGCGGAGCATCGGCCCTGGAGTGCTGCCGGTGCTCTAACCCAGAGCGCTGGGGTATTTGAAATTTCAATTATTTATGTGTTCATGCTGTGGGTTAATGCTGACTGACACTAAAACACTGCCTAGATTTAGCTTCATAAAATTTTTATCCCCGCTATGAACTGCAAGTCTTTCTCCAATTTCATTTAAAGGAAACAGAGTATTGAAAAGCCTACTGAGGAATTCATGAGCAACTAGCTACAACCTCACTTTTCCTCCTAGCCAAATCCTGGGACTTCATTACCATGGCAACATATCATAATTTTAATTCCCTTCCTGATTGCCGCTGCACAGAGCCCGATACATCTGCTTGCTTTCCCAGCAGCCTGCCGTGCACTTTGCGGCGGGTGCAAGGTGGAGGGCACTTGCTTCTTGGGGCTCATGAGAGATCCAGAAAAAGATGCTGTGTCCTTTTTTTTGGGGTGAAATACCCAAAAAAGGTCAATAAAATTCAGCAAACCCGATCTAGGCAGTGCTTCCGAGGCTCTGAGCTTTGGGCATCTCAAACGTGCTGGCAGAGCCCAGAGCAGTGGGAGCCCCTGAAAAGAAGTTGTTTCATGTCCTTTCTGGGGTTTTACGCATTATATCAAGAAGGAAAGGCAGCTTCCACTGCAATGAGAACTGGAAAAGGGATGGGGGGTGTTTCTGAAGACACAAGGTCTTCAGCGATCACGAGTTTTCGAGGTTTCTCTTCTTTTAGCAATTATCACACTCAAAGGCATTTACAGGATTATAGTCTCTATTTCCCTTACTGTAGCAGCCTGCAGGCTCCGGCGATGCCTTTCTCAGTTCATCCACTGTACCTGCATGAAGACAGCAGAGTCGCTGCGAACAAACAAAGCTCGTTTCACTCGACCTTGGGGCTGGACTTGGTGCTGGAACCTGAAACAGGACCTCGGCCTGCCAGCAACACCCTCAGACTGATGATTATCTTAATTATTTATCTTATTCCCATAAAATCAGTTGTCGGAGGCTGGAAAGCCTTGTTCAGACTCAGAGCCCATCAGGGAGCCCCAGCGGGGGGGTCACAGGCATTTGGTGCTGCTCTGCTTATAGAGGACATCGGCTGGTGAGCGTTGCGGAGGTTCAAGACAAGCCGAGCCAGGGATGAAGATAGTTGCTCCATTGCTTGATCAAGGGACCGTTAATCAGCAAAGCTGATATGCTGCAGCACAGGGTGCCCTTCTCAGCCCCTCACTTGTCCTCAGCTCTGCAACGTTCCCCTCTGGGTACACCCCAGCAAGGACGGAGCGGGTGGGTGTCTCTGCAATGGGCGTTGCTGTGGGAATTAGACCTCCCGTTGGCGGAAAATTCTGTTTGTCTCTTTTTCCCCCCCACCACCCCCACCCTTAAAAATCCCACATTTGACAAAGTCTCCTGGAATTTCCCAGCATTGCCAAAGCAGCTCAGTGCGTCAGTCGCTCCCCCATGACAAAGCGGCCAGCCGCAGAGACAGACCCGCAGGTGAGCCTTGGTCTCTGCAGTGCCCATCACTCAGAGGTGCCGATAGAAAGGACCTTCTGGAGTTTGGAGCTGCCCGCTAAACTCACTTAAACTGCATTACACACATATTTATTACATGTCTGTATAGATACAATATTTATTATATATATATATTTATAATGTCCAATTTTGTAGCGACATCTGGAGACTCACCACTCGCTAAAGCACAGAGATTCACCTTTCTTTAAGGGCAGGAATGAAAGCTCCATTGAAAAGAGCGGATTGAAGTCTTAGTGGTCGGTACGTAGCTACGAGCCAGCCTTTTCCTCCACCTCCAAAGATCCGGCCCTTCCTCTTGCTGAAGGGTTAAAAATTCTGAACAGAAACCGCAGTGTTTTCCTTCTTTCTCTGAGCTTTTTTATTTAGGTACCCTTTCATTATTGTTTTTCTTCATCTAAAATAAAAGTAATTATAATCATAAAATGGATGTGAGCAAAATGGGTACTGTGGGGTTTGTAAAATACAAATTTCCCTTTTCTGGGAAATACGGTCTCTCCAGCACTTAAACCTTTCAAGCTCTGCCCAGGCTCCTAAGGTGGCACGAACCCCACAAGGCTTGTAAGGCCCCGAAGAGGAAATCACTTAACCATCCAGCCCTCCTCGGCAGACGCAGGATTGCTAACCGAGGGCTTCGCCTTGAGCGTGTGCTTCAGCCCTGCCTTGTAGGGGGACGCTGAACTGAAGCGCGGAAAGATCATCTTCGAGCACAAATTAATAAATGCCTAATAGACGAGTTTGCTAACACGGGGCACGCAGAGGAACCGCTTCGAATTGTGCAGCTCAGCTCAACTTGCTCACACCTCCCAGGCTGCCACCAGGCTGCGTATCCGCCCTGTACTGGGTAACCCGTACCCGAGCAGGAATCAGCTCCTCAGCCAGCAAGGGAACCCATTTGGTTCAGGGTTTTTTCTTTCTTGTCTTTTTTTTTTTTTTAATTTTTTTTTTTAAAACTGCTTTCTGAAAATGACCCAAGAAAAACCTTCCTTGATGTTCTCTAAGGAGTTACTGGCAAAATATCACTGACGGGAAAACAAGGAATCTTTCTTAAAGGTTGAACGTATCCAAGTTTCTCCAGCCCAATCAAGTCCTCTTTTCTTTTTTGCTATTCCTTTATTTATTTTTTAACTGATAACTGCTCTCTGCACTTAAGTCAGGCAGAACGGGGGAATTCCACTTTGATTTGGGAAAGGAAAATACCAGCTATTAGCCTGAGATATCACGTAACCTCCATTGGAAATTAACTTTTATTTCCAAATTACTAGAAAATCCTCAGAGAATGGCAGGTCTGAACGTTGGGTCCCCCAGCTCCAGAGAGGCTCCTCGCTCCCCTCTGCGGTGGCAGGTAAGCAGCTCACAGCCTGGCTTTACGTTGAAAAACTACATTTCTTCTTTTGTTGTCCGTTTGCCACCTTAGCACTGGGGTATGAACTGCACGGGGGATGGCATCACTTGCAAATGAGGTATCCCAGATCCCCTGAAACGGACTGCAGTACATCCCAAATAATTAACTGTTAGTCAGGTGTGTGGACCAAAACTTTCTCTACAGATCCTTCCAGAGCTGTTATTTTACCCAGAACAATCAACCAAGATTTTTTGAGAAGACTTGGCTTCGCAGCTGCCTTTTAGACCCTGCCATCCTCAATGGCAAGAAATAAATTCCCATTACTTCAAACAAACGCAGCTCTTTTCAGAAACTCTCACAGCTTTGGAATTGGAGAACTTCTAACCATGAACCCACTACATCTCTGCTGCCTGGCGTAGCCTCACCGTGCCACCACCAGCATTTCCCCACACGTGCACAAAACCTCAGAGGCGTCGCATCACGTGTGACGGACACACACGCGTGTGCAAGCCGACGGGAGGGCATCTCTGCAAAGCTGTGCCTGAGCCTGGTGCCTGATTTTGGAGGCATCCCTGAAGCTGGAACATCAGCCAAGGCTTGGGGAAGCTGCTTCTCCCCGTTTTCTTACATTCACAGCAGCTTTAGCTGCAGAAAGGAGGCTAATGAGAAGGGCGGTATCAGCCACGGGAAGGGTGGTCTAACGCAGAGGGCACCTTTTCTTCAGCAAAGAGGGGATGGCTGTGCTGTTCCTTCGTAGCCTGGCCATGTGATTTGGGCACCCTGCTGATGATGGGGATCTTCTTGAGCACCCTCGCTGATGCTCAGGAGATGAAGATGCAAGTCTGAGCTGTCACCAAAGTCTCCTTGCAGTCAGAGCAGAGAAACAGCCACTGCCAGAAGATGGTACAGTTCATACTAAAGAAGATGTCCAAGATAGAAGACTTTTCCTCCTACCTTGTATACAGAAAGCTGTGATTTAGAGTCTACATCTACAGAAGACTTCCACCTGCAGCAGCAGGGGAGACAAGTCCCGCCTTGGCCTTTCTCTATCTGAGCTCGTCTGCTGGGAAAACCTGCAGGCTCTCCAACACCTGCTCCTCCACCCCGGCTCCTGGGTGAAGATCGGTGTGGTCTGATGCAGGACAAGGAGCACCCATCCTCGGAGGTGACTGCAGGACCATTTCAGAAAAGTATGGGACTCTGTAGCAGTGCTAGGAAGAAGATAAGAACAGAGATGTGCCCACTCCAACCACAGCAAGCCTGACCTCCGCTGCAGGTTGATGGGTCTTTCCTAAAGGGATCAGTGATCTGATTTTCCCCTTAGGTTTTCTTCCCAGGTTGACCCAAAAGCATAGCCAAGTGCAGGATTGACTCCTGCACCCCTTGGTGAAACTCTGGGAAGGCAGATGCACCACCAGCAGCCCTGTGCAACAACCTACATTTTTACGCTAAGTACATTTTGGTTTAATGTGCTGATTTTTTGGCAACGTGACAGCAAAGTTAATCAGAGCTTTCATTTCTCTCACCAGCTTTAAAGGATTTGTAATATTATACTCACTTGTTGGAGAGCAGAAGGAAATTTTTTGTCTGATTATGAATCTGTTATTTATTGTGCATTAAGAGCACAATCACCCAATCACCTAAAGCAGTCAATAGCGGGATATTTTATCCCAGTTTTAGGGAGGTGAGCGTGGAAACCCACTATCCCGTCCTACCAAGTGACATAAACCTACTCTGATCTCAGAAGCCACCTCCCGAATACTAAAGAGCTGGGACATAATGGCTTTTAAAGAATATAGTTTCCAATTAGGTCATTGGTTTCAAACACAGGGTGTACTAAATTAGTAACATTTGGTGGTAAATTTCTTTGAAGTTCTCATTAATCTTGGTCTTGGATTTGAACTTTTCTTGGCCATGTTTCTTATAGAATTTGGATCCCAGTTATGTCAAAACAACTGATTAGCCCCGCAGTTTGAAGGCAGGGGGGATTAGGTAGGGCGGGTGTTAGATTTCATGAAAGGCCTATTTACCTAGTCGTTTAGCATGACCAAATGGGAGGGCAGCCAACAGGGGCGACGTGTTGGAAAAATTCCAACGTTCCTGGCTCATTAGAGACCTCCACAGCAAATGGTAGCGTTGCATTTGTGATAACAGCCACTGTTCAGACTCAGCTGCCTACTGGGTCCAGAAAAGGGCTGAGGACTTTCCTTGACCTATGGTGGCTCGTCTGCGTAATCAGACTGCCCAATTCTTCACCTCCTGTGAATGCAGAGGAAAGGAAGAAGTACTTTCATGGAACATCTTCAGGTGGTGTCTCTTCTTCTTCATGAATGATCTAAAGCAAACTTCCCCAAAAAATCAATTGAACTCTTTCCCTCTATTCCAACACATTCAAAACCAGGCTTCTGAATAGCTCAAAACCACCAAAACCAGGAACTGTTAAGAACCTCAATGGGATGCTCTCATATAGCCTCTATCTAAAGAAGCAATAAGTTTAATTAATGGATTCATGAACCATAGGTCAGAGGAGAAAATACACGGTGAGTCATGGCAGCAGTGAAGCTTGGGAAGTTCTCAATAGGACACACTACAGTGAATCAAACCTGCAGCACACTCGTGTCCACGGTGCACATCTCCTTCCTGAGGCTCCAGTTAGTCGAAGAACAAAGAAATACACCAGGAGGGCCTCTCCTGGAGATCACAGCCCGGCATCAGAGACCTGACAAGCAGAAGACTCAAAAGTTTCCTGAAGAAAAATGCTCTGTCTTAGTGAAGCATGAAACGACCGAGAGCAGATTGAGAGACAGGCTACTGTCAGTCCCCGGGGGACATCTGATCTGGGGCCAAGACAGAGTGCCAGCCCCGGTGGTGCAAGGCCAGTGTTATTTACAGGTCAGGTGGATGCACGCAGGCTTGGCACGGCTTCAAGCCCCTTGTCATCTCCTCCAGTTACCGCTTACTTCCATGGGACCAGAATGAGCAGGAACAGCATTTCTGGGTGGTAAAGCCGCGTGAGACACGAGCCAGCCTTTACACGGCTGGCTGGCTCTCAGCAACGCCCCGTGGGCAATGCTGCTCCGGTTGGTGCTGCACAACAGTCCCGGGGGTGGAAACGACAGCATTGTTTTGCAGCTGAAATGCATTAGGACACTGCAACTGGTGCAGCAGTGGCAACGCTTGGTAAGGAGCTCTGAAGACACCAGTAGAGTGCTCAGCCACAACAACATGATATAAAAAATAAGTTAAACTCATCTTTTCCTTGAAATGAAAAAAAACACCAAACAAACAACTTGGGATTGTGCTTTCATTTGATGAAATGATTGTTTCCACTCATCTTCTATGAAACTCTTGCTTCCATCTCTAGACAATCTATCTAAACACTGCATCAGTGATCAGAAAGACCAAAACGCAGTGAGTGTCTGGGTATGGACATTGTTCTCACCAGCCCTAATGAACGCATTCAACTTTCAGCACGGATTCAGCCTCATCGACTTTAGCAGGAACGCTTTTAACGCGAGTAACATTTGTACATATGCAGAGGTGTTGGCAGGATCGTGGCCACACAATTAATATAGAACAAGCTTTAATAAGCCTAATTAGGGTCATTCCCCAACGGTGTGAAAAGTAGCACTGATACTTATGGGCTGGGGAGGGTGAAATCACAAGTCTGATCGACCACGTGTTACCTTCCCACAAGTTGGTGACCTCAGGGTAGGACTTCAGAAATCTCTCCTATAAACCCAGAGCTACAGAAAATCGAGTTGGCTGCATTTAGACGGAGCCATGGAAAATACTTTTTTTTTTTTTTTTCAGTGCTATGTTTTGGCTCAGAACCATTTCTTCCAGTTAGAAGCTTGGTAATGTCCCTCACATAATGATGCCAAAGCATGGAAAAAATAACGAGGAGGAGGAGAAAGTGTGCAAGAGCCCTTTTGGAAGGCCTATGTTCTAAAGAAGGGGAGCTTTTCGTGGTGGTTCATAAAAGTTACACAGGTAAAAAGAGAAGTCTGTTGTGGTGCTTGTTGTCTTGCCTTCTTCAGAAAGGGAAGGATGTGAATCTAAGCTGCAGCTGAAGGACAAGTGGCACAAAACCAGTTAGTTTACGTGCTGGCTTTGTGGCCTTACTTTGCTACCGTTTATGAAGTTCTTCTCAAAGGAGCAGAGCTGTTTCCTCCACTTGTCATCACCTCTCTAGCTTGTAGGACCTTGTTCCCAAAACCGACCACCCCAAACCCACAAGAGGCTGTGGCCTTTCCAGCGCTGCCCACCTTCACCCCAGCACCCAGGTCCTTCCCACACGGCCAAATCTTCACCAAGTCCAAAAGACCTTGAGATGACCTTGAGCTTTCGAAGGAGAGGCTAAAGGCGATTTGAAAGCTGGATGGTATCTCTGTGCCTCAGGGGAAGGGGGAAAAAGGAGAGGTATCCTCTCCTGGGGTGGGCCACGTCCCTCCCAGACTCATGGATGCCACCAGTGCTTCTGGAGCGTGGCTGGAGAGAGCAGGCAGCAAACTGTGCTCTGCGAGAGAGGGATGGGGGGAGTTTTCCAGGGTAAAGCATTTCCCCTGGTTCACGTCCAATTAAAAATCATTCGGTGGCCTACAACGGCTTCGCATCTGGCATATCGTGAAACCACTAATTCAGCGCAATTTACGGCCTTTTGGGGAAGGGAGAACATGGTTATTTAGTAACTTCCCTGCGCGCCCTTAGGAAGGTCACATCCTTTTGTTCCCTGCCAGAACGGTGAAAGCCGTAAACTACAGGAGGGAGAGCGTGTTGGGAGCTTGTACTTACAGCGCGGCGCACCTGGGTCATCCTGCCAACAGCCGCACGATGCGGGGAGGTCACGTATGGAGAAGCAGAATATTATGGGATTGACGCATCGGAGCACGGTCCGCAGCGGCAGTGCTGGAGGGCAGCTTGTGAGCCAAGCGCTACGACACAAAGTACATGGATTAGATGCATTTTACTGAGATTTGGATGAAATCTGCCCCTTAAAACCAAGCATTCGGTGGATGCCAGGAGGGGCTGATCCCCGTTAATTTCCCCTTACTGGCCTTTTTCCCGCTAGGAGATGGAAAATAGCAAAGCAAGCGTCAGATTTTCTTCCCTGCCGCCACTGGCACCTCTAAAGCACGGTGCAGTACCCAGCTTTGTTCCCAGGCTGTGTTGCCAGCAGCTCCCTCAGCTTACAGGCTATTGAAATGCTTGTATGGGCTTATGGTAAAAAAAAGTATGGTAAAAAACCCCCAAGAATAGGGCAGGAATGAGACTAATTTGCCCAGGAGCTTTCCCATTAAAATTAATGAATTTTAAAATGATAAGGATTTTTAAGGGGGGGAAAAAGTTAGCAAATTATTTCAATGCTGTCTTGTGTCAGAAGTTTCATGGATATTTAATTTTTGTTATTTTTCGACACCTTGCATGACACAGATACCACAGCCCCCATCTGGGAAGACAAGCCAGCTGAACAGGCAGATAATTATTGCACGAATTTTTCCCACGAACCTCACCGAATTTCCAACCGGGTGTTTTGGGAAATAAAGGTTAAAAAATCCTCAGGGCTCAGAAAATCCACAAGCGAGAGAAAGAAACATCTTCCATTGTTGCTACACATTTGTTAGCATTTCATTTCACAAGGCATCGATACAGCCCAAACCGTTTCTGCCAAAACCACAAAGGAACAATGGTCCAGGGGATGCAGCTTACGCAGAGATTTTTTTTTTATCAGCCCATCGAGGCATAAAACAAACACTTTTGCTCTGCCTCCCTATTTATTCTGAACAATATTTGTCCAAGGAGAGTTGAAACTTATCTCCGGGAAGTTTGCAGAGAAGAGATAGCGGATGAACAGAGAATGGAGAAAAGCATTTTGAACAGTCCGGGCAAAAACAGCAAAGCAGCAGTTCCCAACATCTTCTTCATCTCAGCTTGCTTGCTTCTCCTGACAATCAACATCTTATTATGCAGTCCTAACATTTCTCTGCAATTTAAACAAGGCGTCGGTAATGGTGTGTGATCTTCAAGGTCACTTTCTGGAGAGCTATCTTTAGCCCAGTGGTCACTAGCTATTTAGGAATAAAAATGACAATTTCACTAAAGCAAATTACATCCTGGAAGTATAACACACTTCAGCAAGTGCAATGGAAATGATCGGACGGGGGAATCCAGCTTGGAACACATTAGCTTTTGTGCGTGTAAAGCAGGTTTCTGGGATCCAGAAACATTCCAGTGTAGCCCTCAAAGAAACACGGGCCCCCCTTCATTTATCTCCAGCTACATGGATTTATAATTATAGTCCGTTTAAAAAACCAATCTCTTGCTATTGTATCTGGCTAAACCAGCTTATTTAGAGTGGATTTCCTTGGAGGTTCTTTACCTTGCAAAAAAGAATTCTTCTCTGCCAGACAGGGAAATATTACATTTTGCACATAAAAAGCTCCTTTAACCTATCATGCTATTTCCATTATTTCTTTTCCCATACTCTTATCTAAAGAGAATCTTTTTCTTCCTCCATTCAGCAACTAGCTCCCGTCTGCTTTAGCCAGTAATTGCCTGGGGCGTCACAATAATTCCTGTGATGATTAACCGATGTCACCGAGGCCAGACTGTGACATCACAGAACGAGCAGGTTGCTTTGGGGAACAGGTAGATTTATTTATTCAGATTTAATCAATGTTGGCAAACGCCACGTGGAGTGCGTTCGCCAAACCCTCAGGAAGGATTTTTTTCACCTCATAGTGGAATAAAAGACAAAGTCAGGCTGGGGAAATGGGAGAACATTTGGCAACGCATGTTCAAGTCAACTTGAACAGCCAGAGAAGATGGTGGTCTTACGTATGGTGGATGGGTGGTGATGAAGGTCCATGGGTTGACTGGAACACGGCACCAAGGACTGTGTCACTGAGTTGAGCAGGGCCAGGCAAAAAATAGGATTTTTTTTCCTTAGTAGAGTGACAACTTTTGTATGTTAAGCGTATTCCTTCCAGCTACAGCGCACGTGCAAAGAATTTTTGAGCAGCACAGTGCCACATGCATGCAGGTTGCTAACTTGGAAAAGCAAACCCCCCAAACAAAGCCTAACATCAAGGACAGACCCCTAAACCTGAGCTAGTTATTGTTAACAGTCCTCAGTCTTGGAAAAACTCACACTTCACTCAGCTCTTCTTAGTGTTTAACAGAGTGGTACCATTTGTCCTCGCAGTGTCCACCAGAGGTGTGCGCCTCCGTGGGAACACAGTGGCTAACTTCAAAGTGGCAAAAAAATTTTAGCCGTGCTCTTTTAGAGGCAGGAGTCAGGCCCATGGTGTCCACTGGGCTGGACTGGCCTGTAGGTATTTGTTTCCGAAGTGAGGGCTGGAAGGACGTAACAGCCCCACCATCGGACCTCACTGGCTTTCAGCAGTAGGAAACCTCTGAGGTTTTGCAGTCATTTCCAAAAAAAGTATCTGCCATTTTTCCAGAAAAGATATCATCACAATTGGAAACAGAACAACTGCTCCCCCCAAAAACATGTGTTAGAACTTTAACCAGCCTCACCAGAACTTTACCAGTTACACCTAAAACAACCTCAGGAATGGCAAAAGTGGTACGGAGGGAAGAAGCTGGGCCTTAAAGACAGTGTCTTGGTCTACCCTGTCCCAGTGTCAGCCATCACTGCCTGGCTGCTGTGCCACTGGGAACTCCAAGAGTCACTGCCCCCTCACCACAAGATGCCCCAGTGCTGTTTTAGGGCTGAGCCACCTTCTTTCACATCACAATATCACGTATCACGGGTACCGCATGCAGGGCCACGTCTCCTTCTGCCGACACTGCTACACACACTGGCTCACGAGCCTGGTTGTGCCACTGAGCTAGGTTTTTTGTGTAGCTAGAGATATCTGCGCTGTGAGGTGCCGGGAGCTTGGCTCCAGCCTCCAAGGAGCAAGGGTTCGAAGGTGACCCTCAGGCTGCCTGTGCTCAGGTTGCAGGTTGCATCGCTCTACCTCACCCAAGATCATCTCGCCAATAAAGCCCTGTACTCGCAGTTAATTGAGGCGGCAGCTCAGAGCTGGCGTACGTTACATACCATGATGCGTTTACTGGAAAAATCTTGAAACTTTCATGAAACTCCAAGCACCGAGCAATTATTGCCAAGACCATGTGTTTGCAACTTGATATCCCTGCTTTGCTTCTCGGAGTGGCTACAAAATTCAAACGAAGTCTTCAAGTCTGCCAACATTTTTTGATCAGAGGCATTACATCAGAGCATACCCCTCTGGTGGGAAAAGCCATAACAATGCCACCTTTAAACTAATTTTGAGATTAAATCACTTTATTTACCCCTTTATTTACCACTGACCTTTCCTTGACATGACACCCATAGGGAATGGTGGGGCCTTGACACACCAGGATCGCCAGAGACTGAGCAGAAGGAGAAGAGGAACCCTTGTTCGGGCAGACGTCAGGAGGAGCAGAGCAGAAATGCTCTCCCTTCTAAACAACAGCAGGAGCCCAAGGCCCTGTCCGCAAAGGAGAACTCACTGGTGCTGCAGTGTCCTGGCACTGCCTGCCGAATCCAGCCCTGGTCGCTCTCAGGTTCATGCCTGGCCCTTGCACCCATCTGCACCCACCTTTGCTCTGCGTCCCCGGCCATGGCCTCCCTTCTCCTGAAGCAACTCCACACCTGCAGGGTTATTTGCTCCCATGTCCCGCAAGCGGGAACACAATGCTTCATGCCAAAATACCTCATTTCCCCCTAAGACTTCTCTAGGGCCATTATTCCCCATTAGTGGAGAGACCACCCATTACTCCCAGCTGGGCAGAGGACCACTGAGGCACCTAAGGACATCTGGGAGAAGTACAGCAAACACCAGTGGCAATAACCACTGTGACCGAGAGTCAAAGGGGCTCATAGGATGTGCTATGGTGACTACACACACATGTCCACACTCTGCCAGGCTAAAAACCACCCAAATATAACATCAAGTGTTTCCTATTGACTGCCCTTAAACCTTGAGAGACAACTGACCAGCAGGAAACACATGGCTCAGGCATATCAAAATGATTTAGACTATCTTAAAATGTCCCTAAATCTTTGTGTATTGCCCAATTTTATGGTGTCAACTGTCCCGGCACTTCGAAAGATTCAAGCATCCCAAGGCTGGGAACAGGACCAATTTGCCGAGAGCTCACAGACACGAGATTAAAACCTAAAACATTAAGAGCCTTCTGGGGTTTGGGTTTCCCCCCACTTCCTCTCTGGCTGGAATCAGGAAGTGCAAAGAAGCAACTGTGAAAATAAAACTTAGTTTCTTTTCAGAAAGTTACTTGAACTTTCTGAACCTTATATTTCACTCCCATTTAGGGCAAAGATCCAAGACAGTTATTCCTGTGCTTAAACCAGGTTCAGTCATCCTTAGTAATTAAGGGCACTAGATCAAAAATTAAATTTATTGTACCAGTAACACAACCACAATGAATCTTCATAAAATTTAACCACACAGAGAAGTGGGCCGGCTGAGATCTGCCATTCAAGCAGGCTTTGTTGCATTTATATATAGAATCATGAAAAATAAATTAAGAATGGGGATGACCCTTCATCTACCTAGAGGCCCAGGAAAGATGTTTGCCTCTGATACGGTTTGAAAATTAGCATTTTATAGGGCCTGGGATGCTGCCTGACACACAAAATACTTTAAAATTCTGTAAATAATGTAAGTAAATTAACAAGAGATAGTGACTGCAATGAATAAAACATAAGGTAAGTACCTTTCCGTTTCCTCTGAAGCCTAGAGGAAAAAAGTGACTAGATTCAGCTCTTTGGGGGAAAAAAATTGCAAGTGCTTATGGTGTTGGTAGGAGAATACACCGAAAAGTCAGTCTGAAGCGTCTTCAATGTAACTATTAGAAAAGCCAGGCTTTTGTGGCAAAGACAAGACCCTTGGGTTGAGTTTTAGCCTTGCCTGGGGCAGTCCAACACCCATTGAGTGCTCAGGAAGAGCACCAGGGACGAGTCTTCCCCCTTTCCTCGCTACCCCTGCTCCCCCTTCTCCACCCCACCGGGCTCCTTAGAGGAGGTTGCACCTGGGGAGGCAAAGCACAGCTCAGAGGGCTTCCTCCTTCCAGCATGGGCTGCTGAGCCCCACCACGGTGTCTTCTGCTCTCTCCAAAGTAAGTAAGAGCTCAGAGAGCCAAGGAAGAACAGGGAAGTCCAAGCTCAGTGCTCCTTGCTCTGCTGTAAGGGATGTGACTGTAGCAGACGTGCTTCAAGCTAAAGACCATGGCCATCACCAGCCCCAAAACACTTCCCACGTTAGCACAGGGCTCTCCCTGCTTCATTAAGTCCACCTGAGAGCCTGGGCATACCTGAGCAGTCCTAGCATGGCTCTGTCAGCAAGGAAGCATGTGTCTGTCATGTAGATTTATCTGGGGACAGAGGTGAGCTTGGACCTCTTTAGCATTGGCTGATGTATAGGTGGGGTTGCCACTTGCTTGCACAGTCCCCTACATCCTTTTAAATAGAGAAACGGCCATGAGGATTTGATGTGACTTTGGACAAGAAAACTCGTTGCCCAGCTGTGAAACAAAGCACATGTCCCAAAGGAGAGCGATGAGGTCAAATGCATTACAGCCGGTGAGGCATTTGGTCGACACAACCTTTATTTTTACATTTCCAGTTTGGATCTGGCCTTGAAGGCCTAACCTGACATCCCTGGCTAAGGCAGAGTGAGAATCTTGCAGCAGCATGCCGGCTCGGAGGCGCGAGCCTTATCAGATGGGCTGGAAATATGACAGCAAGAGCCTCTCCCAGGATGTTTTGGCTTCTGATCCGAGATGAACACCTGGAAGCCAAGAGGAGCCTGGAACAGATTAAATGAATTGGCCAGACTTTCTCACCTTGTTAACATGCTGCAGGGTTCATTTGTGTTTTGGGCAGGGATTCAGAGTGGTTCTTTATTTGATTCAAACCAGATAGCCCATCACAAATCCCAAACCCCTGCTCATATCAGCAGCACCCAGATACTGTCCCTGCAGAAAAAGGTCTTTGTGACAAGAGCATCTCCGGCAAAATCAAACAGCACACACACAAAGGCTTTTCTGCAGATAAAAGCTAGCAGAATATTCCACCTTGTCTCTTCTTTTCCACCTTTCAGCCTCTTTTCTCACTCTTCCACTTCCAGTTTCACTGCCCCAGACCACAGGAAGATTCAAACCACAGCAGCTTCCAAACCCTGCGTCAGGAAGTTCAGCTGCAACCTCTACGAGGACAAACAGTAACAACATCTTGGACAGCCTTACCCACAGCCACAACATGTGCCATGGCTGGGACATGGTCGGTGCATCGTGTCCCACTACCCCAGACAACAGCTTCTGTTAATTTTCCTCCTGAACAGCATCTTTATTTTCTCATATTTATGGAAGTGACTCGGGTCCTGCAGATATCATGTTTCTGTAGCCACTTCATGCTCTCAGAAGGTGTGCGGCAAGGACAAGTACACTCAGATGACACCAGCAAGGACGCACATAGCACTCTCCTCTAACCCACCAATCCTGTTTCACCCAGCACTCACAAAAACTTTCAGGAACACAATATCCCACAAGATATAAATTAATTTAAATTTAGTTGGGTGGCAATATTCAACCAAGAAGAGCATAACAGCCGTGAGGACCCAACAGCAACGCCACAGGCGTGAGAAGACGTCTGCCTATGTGCTGCTCCTAGACCAGGTGGTTTCATGACCAGGGAAGCCCCAGCCTGATTGTTTGCATTCGCAGGTAGCAAATAAGAACCAAATACTGCAAGGCGGCGTCTTCTCTCGCCCCTACTCCTGCCAAGGACCCAACATCTCATCGATCATTGCCCCGTGGTTCGTGCTGACAGTATGGAAACATGCTCCGTGCGGGCATCAAACTGCTAACATCCATTACCAAATCAAGAAAATGGAAGGATTTTATCAAGTACCACTACTGCTGCATCTGCCTGTGTGTAAGGTCTTCCAGCGAGCGTATCAATCATTGAGTTAAGGCGTGTGGAGGGGGGCATACGGCCCTGCTGCCGGAAGAGAGCTTGGCTCATGGGCGAGGGAAATGGTCCTGAGCCTGTGCTTCCAGGGAAGCATCGTTAGTGTCCCCTCGAGTCTCTGCACAGCCAGCTTGAGGCAGGAAAAACAACGGGTTCTACCCCCAACCTCTGTCACTTATTTATTTTATGATCTTCGGCAAGGTACAACCGCATTTTTGCCTCAGTTTCCCTAATTTAAAGCGGAAGTGAGCCCGGCCAACTTCTGAAAACTGCTTTAATATTCACGGGAAAAAAAACAACAAACAACCTACCAAAAAGACCACTACCAAACTCAAGCAAAGGTCTTACAGAGTCATCAGCGTGAGGAACCGACAACTATTTAATTTCCTTTGCAACAGCAGAACTCTGCAATAAAGACTTTTTGTGGGTACAGGCACCCGTAGCTGGTAACGGGAACTACATGGGAAGTGCAGGTTTCCCTATTCAATGCTTTTGGTCAAAGTAGCCGCTGCTCGAGGGCCTTTTCTCTCAGAGGACACCAGCTTTTAAAGTTCATTGTTTTACAAGCTGGTAGAATGGGTTTATTGTTATAAAAACCATTTTCCAGTGAAAACTGCCCAAATCATTTGCCTTCTCTACCCCCCCTTCCTATTCCCCCGCCCTTATATATCAACGCTATCAATTTAGATCTCGCTCTGTTTAAATGCTATTGAGAGCCAGGGAGAGAATTTTGTCTGTGTCAGAATTCCGTGTCGTCCCCCGTCCCCCCCCCAACTTTTTTTGGTAAGAAAAGGCCGATTTTCTTTCAGGACAGGACAGCCGGCCCCCAGCTCGCCGTGCCAGGAAACCTGTGGCCATTCCTCAGCTCTCAGGTTTGTTTCAGCATCTCCGTGTTCAGGGGGGATCGGTACCCAGGGAAGCCCTCGCCTTGCTCACGGGGCTTTTCTGGAAGATGCTACAGCACGTAGGGGTGGGTCGCTGGGCCAGTGCTTTAGGGGAAATCGCAATTAAATCCAAATCAAACCCGGTTATCCTGGGCTCAGGGCTGGCTTGGATACTTGGACAACCCAGCACTAACTTCTTCCACTGGTATAGATGAGATCGCAGGAAGAAGTTCTTCGCTGTGAGGGTGGTGAACCCCTGGCCCAGGTTGCCCAGGGAGGTTGTGGCTGCCCCATCCCTGGAGGGGTTCAAGGCCAGGCTGGACAGGGCTTGGAGCAACCTGGGCTGGTGGGAGGTGTCCCTGCCCAGGGCAGGGGGTGGCACTGGGTGGGCTTTAAGGTCCCTTCCAACCCGAAGCGTTCCATAAGTCTACAATACTGGTTCTCTAAGGGAAGCAGAGCTGGAGAGGGCTGCTCAGCAAAGTGTTCAGCAATTTGCTGTTCTTGCGGCACAACCAACCTGATTTACACCGGGAGCTGCTCCTGGAGGAGACCTCGACTTCAGATACATCTGTGAAGTCTCTGACGCTGCCAAAGGGGCTGCAGGAACTGTGCTGCGAGACCCAAAGGACAAGATGGTGCATGGGAGAGAATTAATCAGTCTGCTCTGAAGAAGAAATTCTCCGTGCAAGGGAAGGAAACAGCTTTGCCTGCATGATGAAAAATTTAAGAACCCCTGGCCTGGCAGTTTTCTCCTGGGGAGAGTTAAAGCAGCAGCCTGAAGAGAGAGGCAGACCTTTCCCTTTACATTTAAACTGCAGAGACGCTGAACCATCTCAGTGAGTTTCCTAAACAAATTGCCTTCCTTGCTCGCCTCAAATCCAGGGGGATGTTCATCCCTTCCTCTCTCCAGAAGACAAATGACTAAAAGAGGAAGAAACCTTGTCTTTTTAGTCAGTATTTTGCTGGGACTGGACTCTCAGAGCTGCACCACCCCAAGCCTGAGCTAATCCCAGCATCTCCCTCACGCAGCGTTACCATTTGCTACTCTGATTGCGTAGGGAAGAGGCTAAATTTGGGCATTTACTAGTCCTGGCGTCCTTCCCCGCAAGCCAGCTAACTCCCTGCCCAAGGAGACTGTGTAGTTACAGAAAAGAGAAGCAGCTCCTTTCCTTTGGGATTTCACCACTTTCCCAGGTCCAAGGGGACGGGAGCATCGCCCTCCTCACAGCTCAGTTCCCCCAGGGGTGAGCCGGGGACGACAGAGACGTTACCCAGGTGTGGGCACTCATGGCTGGGCTGGAACCACACCAGGCTCCCTTCTCCCACCCCGCCTGTCCCCCCACGGCCGGACGGAGAGCCGGCTGTTTGCTCTGCACCCTCGGGACAGGGAGGGGACTCGGCCCCCGGGCCCTCGGGGAGCTCTGGCCTTGCTCCATGAACCGCCACGGCTCAAACCCCCAGCAAACTCAACGGGGGCTTCAGCAAACAGAAAGTGGGGCTTTATACAAACATCTGCACCTCCGCTCCCATCACCCCTCAGGCCAAACAAAAACAAAGGCACAAGCTTTCCATTTTCTTCTTTTATTACCCACCTTAAAAAAAAAAAACAAAAACCCAAACCAAACCAAAACAGTGGTCAGCCACAGGGCTCCTATTTTTATGGAGACCATCCTGCCACGCTATTGCTCCACGAGGACGTTATTAATGCCATTTACAGCTCAGCTTAATAACCGAGCCTCTGCCGCTCCGTAGGCGAGAGCGATGGAGGACTCATTACAAAGGTGATCCCAGCGAAACCTAATTCTGCCTGGCCGCATGCTGGCAAGGCCAAAGCGGCAACCGTTCTGCGTCCTGGCTGTAAAATCAAATTAAATTAAAGATCCCACTTCACCAAGGGCCTAATACTAATTTGTGTAACATTTCCATTAAACAATGCTGCCTACAGAAAACATACACTAAAGCACTTTGACGATTTAACAGGGAACATTCCAATAGGAAACATTATTAGATTTTCCTATTAAGCTGCTCAGGGCACACACTCGCTTAATAGACGTTAATTACATTAGCAAGGCTGCAAATTCAGTCCTGGCGGAGTCTAAGTGACTTTTGCAAAATTGACTCAGTCCTGGAATTTCTGTAGGGACAAAAGGTAAAAAAACAACCCACAACATAGATAGAAAATTGGAACGAAGCCACCGTGTCACCACTTTTTCAGCAGTGGTTTTAAAACGCTTTATTGTGCTGGCACATTTTACTTTCACATTTCCAGAGTGGAATTTGCACTAATTTCCCAGCTTGGCAAAATAATTGGAGACAGCTCATGATATTTGATTAATGGATTGTTTGGGTTTTTTCCTTTGCCAGTGGAAAGAATGGTTGAAACAGCAAAAAGGCTGAGTATTTCAGTTCAGTGTTTTTTGTGAAGCCACTAAAAGTATTTAGCATTTCTTCAGCACGTGCTTTTGTCCTATTGCGTTCAATGGGGATTTAAATACACACTTTGAGTTAACAAGGCATATAATGATTAGCCTAAATCAAGATCTAATTACAGAAGATTGTTGACAAATGATTTCAGACAACATGTAAATGCAAGCCAAACAGTATTTCACTTGCACCCAACAGAATTATTCTTTTTTGAGATAATTAGCTTTGGCCTAGGTGTATCACACCTTACATTTGGGTCTATGTTCCACAGCTAACCTCAGCCACATTTTGGAAGCATCCCCAGTTTTCTGCTGACTTCTGAGGGAGCCTAAGCATGGATTTAGGACGCCACAGCTATATAAGATTGCTTCTGGCGCAGTCCTTGATATTTTGGAGGTATGATTCCCTCTTTGGTTGTGCTGCCCACCCTTACACCGCAACCCTTTTTCACTAGTAAAAGGCCTTCAGAAGCTCTGTGATTGCCTAAAGATGATTCCCATTTGCAGGGACGGGAACGGTAAGCCATTTTCCAAGGGCAGAGGGAGGGCTGGGGCTGAAGGTGCCCCCGGGCCCCCCAGCCCTGCCGCAGCGTGTGCCCAGGGAGGACGTGGGAGCCCTTCGGGGTTCGCGCCTGCTCCTGGCTCCAGGGGTTGTACGGAAACCGCAGCCCGTGGCCCAGGCAGGTTTTCTGACGTTGTGTCCCCTCATACGTGCAAGCCCAAAAAGGGTGCTTACATGTACGATGCATTCTCCTAAATCTCAACTAGGCACACTGTGCCGTAAATTCAATAATGAGCTGATGACTCAGGGCCCTGAGACAGTTCCAGTATTAGAAGTACTGAGCACGGTAGGCACTTTAAATGTATCCAAAACCTTATCCTAATCCCTTCCCTTACCCTGAGCTTATACTATTTCTAACAGATGCGTTGCATTAGTAATTAAGGCAAGTTTAAAGGCAGAATTCTAGAGAAGTGGGAGGTTATGGAGTTCAGCACGGTGCCATAGGATGGACCCACCTGGGCCGTATTTGTTACCGCGGCGCTGGAGGAACACCAGCTCCATCCCCCCAGACTTCAGAGCTGTCACTCCCGGCTGCTGGGCTACAACCTCGGTGGAGTTTTATCAGCCTCAAGAGGGGGAAGTCAGCCCTGACATTCCTCTTCATTTCCACTTCTGCAGTGCTTGGGAGCTGAAGCATGGCCCTTGCAGAGGACTTTCCGGTGCTAGGCCCTGCTGGGTTGCTGTTTCCCATCAAAGCGACACAGCGTGTGACAGCTTTCCTCCAAAACCAGTGACCATACTGTGAGTGAGGATCCTGAAAGCGTTCATGTTCCCTCACAGACTGGTGAGCCTCCATAGCTCGTTACTTTGAATTAAATCTAGTATGACTCTTGGCCTGACTCACCCCCATGGATGGATGGAACACCTGGAGCCCTGCTCCTTCTCTCATCAGTTTGATGAAACAAAGACCTGCGCTTTCCCCAGATGTCCATTTCTAAGACTCATAACTTCCAGAGCTGCCTGTCTCAGCAGCCAGGAGAGACCAGCTCTCCCAAGACTCTCCCAGTCCCCTCATGGCCTCTAACCCAGGCCTTCCAAGGTATGAATGTGTCTCATTTTGACCTCTTCCAAGGAGAAACCAGCAGGGACAAACACCTGAGGAGGAATTTGATGCCTAGGTACTGCTCTCTATGCCCAGTGAGGATGGACTCATGGTGCTGACCCTGCAAGGAGCTGTGGAGGTGGAACCAGCTGAGTTGCAAGGAGCTGGGTGAAGGTGGAAAACCACGGAGGAAAAGGGGAAAGTAGTTCACCATGGCAGTACTGGGTAGACCCTGGGTTTGAGGAGGCGTCGAGTAACGCTCTGCTCAGTCCCTTGGAGTTTGCCCTGATCCTTCATTGACAGCGGCTGAAGGGCTCTGGCTCCATTTCCACCCCCTCGGAGCAGGTACCTTTGGGAGCACACCCGAGAGGAGCAACCATTTCCCCTCAATCCATCGAGGAGGTGGAAACAAGAAACTGCTTGTCTCGACATAAGATTTCTGACAGCTTTTAAGCAGACAGACATGAACTGAAAGCCACCCATTAGCAACCCGTCTCCCAGGCAATTGCTCATGTTCTGTCATTTTGGCTAAAGTGTCATTTAGACTAATTGGCCTTTTTCAGAGGCCAAATACTACTTATGAACCCTCCCTTCAAACTACATGCAGCCAATGACATCTCCAGTGTGAAGTCTTTCAGGCTCAAAACATCTAATTAAGTAGATGATAACATCAACACAACTTCTGCTCCACTCTAAGAGCTGTCAACACACAGAGCTACCCTTTTTTTTGCAGGTTTTATCATGAAATCCATTATATTTGGCATTTCTCTTAAATCCCTAGCACAAGGACGCACACTATTATACGTGCAACTCTCAACTCTCTAATTTAATTCTATTTCTAGCATTAATGCTTGCAAGGAAAAAAAAAAAGACTCTAGAAATCATGACCCGAGTGTAATTGAGGCCTCAGAAGTAGAAGCTAATTCAAAGCAAAACAGACCCCCCCGCCCCTGCCACCATGCCCTCATTTCCAACAGCAAAGCTAGACTCAGAATCACTTAAGATATTACTCAGCTCGAGTGATGTGTCAGGAACAAGGCTCTGGCTGCAGCTAAGCCACCGAAAGCAGCGCTAAGCCCCCAAAAGCACGGAGGGACCTCGTACCATCTCCCACATCCCACTCTGTGCTGGGACAGCCCAAGAGACTGAGCTTGGCTGGACAATACAACCTCGTTCTTCCCAAACCCAAAGGGTTGGATGAGCATGCCGGGTGTTCTATCCGTTGCCCCAAAACCAAACACCGTGCAGGAGAAACGGAGCCTCAGGCAAGCTGCGGTGCCACCAAGTCAAAGACTGGGAAGGAGAGATAATCAGATAGGAAAAGAAGGGATTTCTAGGCTGAGCCCAGTAGATGCTGCCTTTCTGGCAAATTTTCCCCCGAGTAGCCTTTTGCGATGGGAAAGAAATCTTGGTTTTGAGCAGCTGATGGCACTAGGGATGGCAGAGGGCAGATGCAGAAAGGAAAAAGCACTTTGAAGTGCAGCAAAGCGCTCTTCTCAGCCCAGGGGAAGCCCCGAGCCAGTGCAGTTGGCAGCCGTGGGCAGGGAAGGGAAATTCTAGCCTGAAAGGGGATATTTTGTTTGGGGCAGCAGATTTGTTTCCTCCTCCAGCTGCAACACAAGCGCTGTTTTTCACCTCGCAAGATGTTTTCGGCTCTGCTCACAGCGTGCACAGAACAGGGGTGTTGGACTGACAGCTATGGGCTGCCTACAATGAGCAGTTCCACAATTCTAAGGGGACTAAAGGCACAGCGGAGTCTACTTTTAGGAGTAAGGGGCTAAAACTGAAAAAGACCTCTTCTTCACCTCAGGAAAGGCCTTTGCATCTATTAACGTCTGTGCTCTAGGCAGGAAAATCTAGTTCTCCAAACCAAAACCTCTCCTGTTGATGATCAGGCGGATTCAGAGCCCACATCTGGTTATCCTACGGGCTGCTCTCTGCCAAAGCCCCACTAACATCAGTCAGCACCATCTGAAACTGCTTTATCACTGTGAAAACATTCTTCTGCTTTCCTTTTTATTAAAACCCTTCCGAAATCTGCTACACCTTTGGCTCCTTCCTGGGAATAGCACCGATTGACATTTGTTTGGGTGTTTATGCTGTTCGCTTGCCAAGAAGCGACTCCGACGCCTTTCTGCCATTCAGCACCCCATAAAAACATTGGAGTGTGTCTTACCCCGCAGGAACAATCTCTGGACAGAAGCTGTTGCTAACCCACCTGCAGCACACACCTACCCACCGAGGTTTGGCAGCGGATCTGGGATTTCAAGAAGATGATCCCTGGGAGGTCGGCGACTGTCATTCCCTCTGCTTTCAGGCGGAGCAGGTAGCGGCGAAGCACAAGCCCCCAGACTCCCTGTACCAGCCCACGGCTCCCGTTAGCATTGCCATCCGCAGGCTTCTCTTCACCCAAGAGCTGAACTCGTCTGACCTCGCTTGGCTGGTGGGATCACAGCCCGGAGAGGTATGGCTGCAGGCCAGTGAGAAAACAGATGTCTGCTATAGACACCACTCATTGATACTTTATTCCCATTTATTATTTATTTAATACACACTCTAGGTCAGTTGGGGTTCTGTTATTGTGAACTCTGTACTAACATTTTTATAAACAAGGTCTGTCTAAGAATAACCAGAGAGACTCCCTTGCCAGGGGACACGGTTAACTCCCAGTAGTTTGCCGCAAGAGGAAGAGGAAGGTGTCACAAGCACCTCAGTGATGCTGGAGGTTTTTCCCCCCCTCTCCTTTTTTGTTCTGTCTTACAAAAAGTTTCTGTTTTTCTAGATAAGAAACACTTCAAAAGTTTTTTGGACCAGCCACTCAGGGCCTTCTCCAGCTCAATGGCATCCTCCTCAAGGCAGAGCTTGCCAAGAGCTCAGTGCAAGTCCAGTCTTCAGGATCAAGAGAAGCTGACAAATAGATTAAGTGCCCAAGTACCTGGCACAGCACAGGGTTAGCCCAAACAGAGACAGCCACGAGACACTTTGGATGTTTTTGCAGCAGAAAAACCACTGTTTCTGCCCCAGCCTTGCCACCTGTATGCTGAAGACGTCACAAGCAAGTTTTCTTTAATTACAATTGAAGGAGATAGGGGGAAACGGTCAAGAAATGATAAGGAAAAAAATGATTGTACCCTTTAACATCACAAAGCACCTGGCAGGAAAGTGCAAAGACGGATCATGTGAATATAAAAGCGACCGGGGGCAGAGAGGGAAAGAAGAAAAAAAAAAAGTCACCCCATGGGGGTAGGGGAAGACTTCTGCCGTTGTTGGGAGCCCTGTACATGGGGAAAAGAAGGGCTGGAGACTCAATTGCCCTTGAGGGGGGGGGGGGGGGGGGGGGGGAAGAAGAAAGAAAAGATATGTTGTATTGGCTGTGGTCATCTGACAGAGAGGAATGGTTACGCATGTACATGCAACCAGAGTTACTGCGGTTTTGCTGCAGGCAAAAACCCTCTTCTCCACTTTCCCCGATCTGCCCTGAGACTAGAGATCAGCCCTATGGTTATTTTGGTCCAGATCCATCTCAGTCCCACGAGATGCCTAATTCAGGGCTATAATTGCCCTGGATCCCCTCTGCCCTCACTAGCCGCAGCAAGGCACCTGGACTCACCTACGCCAGTTCAGTTTGTTGGGGAGGTCTAGGCTGGGGGATATGATAGGCATTTTATCCTCCTTGTGCTCCAGGGTCGTACAGGAACATATCCAACCCCAACAGCTTTCCAACAACCCTCAGTAGAACCCAAAAATCAGTACAGGTGTGTCCCAGATCCCTTTCCTGCATGGCGTGGCAAAAGCAAGGGCAACGGAGCAGCCTGTGCAAACGCAGCCGGGGGGGGCGGGGGTGTGTGGCGGTATTATCAAATGACATTTTCTTTTCTCCAGCAATAATTGATGATCAGGCCATTAGAACAGAGATTAATGTCATAGGGTCACAGAAGACAGTTCAGAAGGGACCTTGAGGTCACCTAAATCCATCCAACCGCCCCACAAAAGGCTCATTTCTGACAGATCTTTGACCCCTTCAAAATAAGAGGGAAGCTTCTGACCAATTTTTTAACAAAGATATTCTCTCACTGGCTACAAAATACTTAATTTCTCTCCTATATAAAAGGTCTCTAAAGGTGCTTTTTCAGGTGTTTTCAAAACAGAATCAAACTTTTTAATGTGCTGATCAAAAGAGGCCCTTCTGAACTTCCACATTGTTTCTAGGAAAATAATTCCTCTTGGGGCAACCAAAACTCCAGGGGGTTACTCTTTTCTGGTTTTTAAGCTCTCTGATCAGCCAAGAACATCAATCTGTTTTCATTTAAAAAAAAAAAAAGTTTAGAATTGTCAGTAAAAAGAAATAATTCCTATTTGCACAGATTTGAGGATCGTTCGTTTAGGACCAAGGACATGGGTTGGTTAGGGGATATGTTGTCTGCCAACGGAGAAGCAGTAAGGATGCTCGAGGGATTTTTTTTTTTTTTTTTTTTTTTTTTTTTTTTTTTTTTTTTTTTTTTTTACAGAAGAGTTTTGGTGCAATAATATCTCTTTTGCACACTTGTTTCTGCCTCGGCTCCTGCCTGTATGGAACCAGGAGGTGGGTAGGCCTGTTGGCCGGGAGGGAAGAGGGGGCTAATGGACCTTCTTCATTAAGTACTTCGTTGAACTTGACTGAGAGGTGCCACCTCAGCCGGCAGCTCTGGGATGATGGATGCGAAAGTGTAACGCAGTGTTTCCCTCCCATAATTACAATTTCATCATGTAATAATAATAGGTAGTGATTGATTGTGACCCTTCACCGCTGCAGGATGTTGGTCGTTAAGAAGAACTGATCCATCACTGGAGCTGCCATTTGGCCACGCAGAGCCCTTCCACTGCCTTTTAGAAGGGGAATGAAAGCCTCTCTAAGTAAATGAAACTTTAAAAAAAATCCCAGACCACTAGCAGGAGACTCTTAGCCCCTTCCTACCCTCGTTGTGTCAGTCAGCCAAGCAGGAGGTCGCTTGAGAGCTGCCTCAGAAGACATCATTTGGATGCTGTAAGCCTACAGAGATCCTTCCTCACCACCAAGTGGGGAGACACTGAAGTGAAGGACACTGAGGACCATCCCCTCAGGCGCCAGAGGGACTGTTTCAGCTGGTGGCTCTGGCACAAGGACAGAGTTTCTGCTCTCTGATCCCTCAGGAGAGCAGAGGTCCAGTCCTCAGATGGGATTTGTATCTGCTTTAATGCTGTAAAAAAGAACTGTGGGCTGAGGGCCAGGAATCAGCTTTTGATTGCAAGCTCTGCCACGGGCTTCCTGCATGTCCTTGGGCAAATCACTTCATCCCTTTGCACTTGTAGCACAGGGAAGAAATTTCTTGTGTCTGAACAGCACGGTCTTCGGGGGCAAGGACTGACCATTGCATTGGGATGCTGCCCGTCCATCCCGATGGAGCTCCATGTGGCCAAAGACCTCTTGGGACCCTCCTGTAGCAGCCACAAGGACCTCATGCTCCAGGCTGCATCCCTTTCCGTTCCCTTGAGAAACCCAGCAGCTTCCCAGGTGACTTTAGGCACCGCTTGATGACAGTACATTAATAAACAGAGAGATCTGCTGTCTGACGGGGATACGGGGCTTGCACTCTGCTGGCATTTGCTACAAGTGTTGTCAAGCTACTAACTGCCTGTAATTGAGCTCTCAGAAGTATCTGCCCTGAGGTGAGCCGCAGAGAAATTTTACAAATGAAGATAATAGATGTTTATGTCACACACACACACAGAGGCAAGGAGAAGCGGCAAGCTACGATCACTCACTTGATAAATCCACCTTCAGCAGCGGCTGCAGCAGCTTTGTCCGCAGCTGAACGAGGGTCTCTCTGGCAGCATTCGATGCCTCGGCAAGCAGAGCGAGCCCCGCATTGGGCTATGCCTGGAGCTGATCGTAGTAACCCATGTAACACCATCTTCACCCCACAAATATTCATAAGTTCCTGCAGTTTTCCAGACAGGATTCATTATCTGCAGGCATTCACCAGAACATCTGGAGAAACAGGGCCAGCCACATTGCTAACATTAATCAATTCAGCTCCCTTGAAGTCAACGCGGCTATGCCAACTTGCCCTTGCCAAGAATTAGTCAATCTTTTCTAACCTATAAGCTCTTCCTGAACTTACTGTTTATTCCCAGGACACATCATTATTTACATTTTTAAATAGGGGAGTGAAGGGGGTGAACAGCAGAAGAGATGCACGTGCACCCGGGTGTAGTATCCGAGCGCTGCACCAGAATTCACAACACCATCCGGATAAACGAGGGCAGAACCAGGAGCTCTGCTTTCGGGATGGAAACAAACCAGAGGCGTGCAGGCAGGGTAAGCAGCTTGCCAAAAAAAAAAACAAAACACCCAAAACCAAAAAAAAACCCACCATCCAAGCAATCCAGAAACATAAACCATGCCTCTCAAAACACAGGATTTTATTTCCATTTCTTAGATGGCCTCCTGACAGGGTTGTGGGCCTGTGAGGAACCAGAGAAACTGCCCAAGCACCCGGGGTTTAAATGTTTGAGGTAACGTTTTCAGAAATGATTGGTGCTGAAGCCAGATCCCAATTAGGCATCTAACTGCCAGCAGTGCCAGGGCAAGAAAATTGCTTTTATATTTTAGAGCTAGAGGCCATAGGAACCTAGTCCTCATCAACTTTCCATAGGAAAATGAATGCCAAGAGCCCAAGTTGCTTTTCAAAATGTGATTGTACAGAATTGGAAAAGCACCTCATTATAAATCTTTTAGAGTGCCAGTGAAATGCCAAGAAACACCCAGAAGATCCAAGTCTCCCACCATTATCCTTCCTTCAGAAGGGCAGAAAGTGAAGGTGAGTCCCTGAAGCAGTCAGAACTTCCACACCTGAAATTCCGCAACGACCCCTTGGTTTGGTCATCTGCGCAGGCGCAAGTAGGGATTGTTGGCTTCACGTGAGCACAAGGGTTAAACCCTTTCACCGGTGACCACTCATGGGCTCTGCCACAAATGGCCACACAGAGACTCAGCAAGCGTTTCGTATGTCCCCTTCCACAGGGAGCCCAGTCCTCACGCCCCAAGTCCCAGCACATTGACCTCCTCGCTCCGAAAGGTCCCGTGCAAGACCCCTCACCCTGCGTACCCCATACCACTGTGCCATTTGAACCGCATCCCTCTGATTGTCTGGAGGCTGCCATTCACTGTTGATACACAAATACTGTATGTTTTCCAGCACAATACTCAAACAACGGAGTTGCCGAGCGTGCTCTCAAACGAAGCGGTATAAAGCAAATACACACAGAGGAAGCGTAATGAGATCCCTGTGCTGTTGCCCCTCCAGGGAAGAATAACGCCAGCCTGACACACGGCATATGAATTTCCCGAGGACTGAGAGCCAACTGGATTTCTTGTACAACTGTATCACTTCATACATCTGTGGCCTTGTCAAGGCCGATGGAATGAGTCCATCTCCACCAGTACCGCAGGGCTACGCAGGATGAAGCGGGAGGAAAGTACCAGACTGCCCAGGCATTCGCTGCTGCCTTTTGAAGGCTGGTACTTCACCTGCAAGCTCTGTAGAAGCAGATCCCAGCAGGTGCCATAAGCCCTGGGGATCCACTGAAGGCCCTTGGACAACCTCAGCTGCAGCGTGCTTAGTGAGGCTGATTTACACCAAACCAAGGGTCTAGTTCTCCACACTAGAATTTGATGCAAAGATCTGAAAAAAAAATAAATATGATAATCATGAGTTGTCCACGTCCCAGGGTCACTCGAGCAGCCCACACCGCAGATGGAGATGCAACAGACCTACAGCTGCACATGACTTTGGCCCCAGCTTTTGGGTAGGTGTCTGCTAAATTGGACACCGCACTTCAGCAGAGCTGTCCTCCCCGTGCTTTCATGGTGCTGCTGGGCCCTGGGAGATCTCTGCTTTGGAGCTTCCTCCTGGTAGAGCTGTGTTAGCACTTGGCTTCAAGTTTACTTTTTCCATCATTCTTGAATTAAAGAAAGCCAAGTGCAATCTCACACTTCTGCTGTCGATTCTATTTTAATCCATCCACTGAGCGGCAGTTAGCATGGGTTTGGGCACCAGTGCAGCCCAGTGGCTCCAGCACACCTCCATGCCTGCCTGATAGACCTTCATCTGCAAGTCTGCTCAGATATCAGCTGGGACATCGGGCTTTCACCTCCCCTCCTGCTGCAGGGACACATCCAGCTGTCTGGGGCCTTGCTCCTGTCCCCGCTGCCCCATCTGGCTGCCTTATGTTGGGTCAGAATTAGCAAAAGTGTTAGTGCCACTCCATTTTCCAAAAAAAGTTGTTTTCTTAGTTTTTAACTACATGGAAGCTTCTGTAAAGCAGTTTTCCATGGGTGAAGTGGATTTTCCATAGGAAATAATGAAAATCTGGGGAGGAGAAATGAGTCAAAAAAAACTCCTTTAGGTTTTGGGGGAGTTTTCCTTGTCAGGCTTAGGAGGAGGGGAGAGCAAGACAGAGTAGAGCAGCTCTGCATCTCCTACAGCAGGTTGTGAACAACGTGGTGTGTCCTGCACCCACTGAGATGTAGGACCCTGGATCTAGAGCAGGTTGGGCAGAGCCTTTCCCAGTCGTCAGTGACATCTCATGCACCCACCAGAGTCCTCCAGCTTGATGGCCTGCAACCACATATGTGGTTCACCTGCCCACTTTGTCCCTGTTCCTCGCCGAGCTCAGCTTTGGGAACTCAGCACCAAAGCCTGGCTGGTCATCCAAGAAGACACAGGTGAGAGAGGACAACTGCAGTAAATCCAAGCCAGCTGTAACCATATTCCCCTTGAAAGCTGTTGGTGAAGCACTAGGGAAAAGCTGAGCTGTAGGTGACTTCTCTTAGCCCAGACTAACCAGCAGTGCAATTTCAGTCCTGATGACAGTTTCCGGAGTTGTGCTAGTCAGCCATATTCAACTTAAATTGTGCACTTATTGTCTCGGTGGGCATGATACACCAGGTTTCAGAAATACTCTTACATAGAGAGAGCCTCCAAGAAACCCCAGCCCATGCAAAGGGCACCCAAAGACAGTATTTGAGGTATCCCTATACAGTGCCACCGTCTCCGTTTTCCATATCACCCCTCAGCGATCTGTTTACTGCCTGCAGCTTCCTCCCAGCTCAGCCTTTGAAGGCAGCGAAGCTCTGCCAGCTGCGGCTCTGCCTGCCTGGCACGTCTGGCTGCGCACTCCCTCCTGCTTTCCCCTGGGAGGTGTTGGAGCAGCTCTAGCTGTCTGCCCGGGTCATCTGCCAACCAGGTTACCTCGCAGCAACCCGGGCTGGCTGGAAACGGCAGTTCCTCCCACGGGAGACGCAGTAGGATTGCTCTCGGTGACTGCGGGGAGCTTCTGCAGTGGTTGGAAACAAAGGAATTTTTTGGAGGTTCAGGCCAATGTATGTAAAGCACCCAATATTTGGATGCCTTTCTAAATTACCTGAGTTGCTTTGATCTGCAGCTGGGACTGGAATTTTCCTAAGAAGGGGTATTTGCTTATCTCTTTAGGTTACGTTCAAGGTCTGCCTTGACCTGAGAAGGGACTCGGATGCCCTGCTAGAGAAAACCCAGGCAGAGTGTGGACCTCTAAATTACAGATTCAGCCCTGCTCACCTACGAGCAGCAGAAAAGAAAGGTTTATCTCCAGTTCCTCGCTCTCGGAGCTACCTGGGGTCAGCGATGGGATGCTGGATGCAAACTACGTATCTGATCCAGCCCTGTATGGGAGCATCCCAAGAGCTCGCTCCAGGGACGTAGAAACGAGCTGAACTTCAGTTAACAAACCATTAGTAAGAACCAAGACGTGGACTAAAGCAGTAAAGCAAGAAGACCGACACTTCCAATAGCCAGGACACATGTGCCTGGGACAGAGCCACAGACAATAGGTGGGAGAACAAAATTTAAAACCTCTGCAACAGCCTGTATCTATGAGAAGATCCAGGGATGCTGTGAGGAACGGGAGAGCCGGTGATGTTCTGTGAAAAGCACTTTATAAAATTCCTTGAGAACTGCAGGAAAAAGCCTCTTTTTTTATTTTTTATTTTTTTGTTAGAATAAAAGGCCAAACCAGAATCGGTATACCAAACTTGTACCAGAAGAAAGGACAAGGGAGGCCTCGGGGAGCAAGGACAAGGTGAGGTCCTGGGGAATCCCTGGGGTAGAACCTACCAGGGTTCCTGGGGAGGGAGACTAGAGTCATCAAACCCATGCTAGACTCCTTGTCCCCTTTCAAGGGTGACACAGAATTATCTAGGGATGCAGTTCTTATTAAGAAGAAAAAAAAAATTTCTTTGCTTCAATGCCAAAAAGTTAAATAAAAATAATTCATGGCCAGATTAATGGGAGAGAGAAAGTCATTAGAAATCAAAAATGAGATAATTCTGCAGTAGACATGAGTGATGGTGAGAAATAAGTTATATTTGGCTGACATTACTTAATTAGTTGGAAACACGGTGCTTTCTTAAATTTTCTTTGGTGAAGCTTTTAAGCTTTTGACACATAAATTCCCAGCTAAATAACCTGGATGTCAGAGCAGCCAGTTGCGTCTTCTCTGCCAAGCCATTTTTTTTTTTTTTTGAGCAGATTATTTTAAAACTTCATTCCTTTGTCCAGGATTTTGGTTGCTACCAGGGCACGGCATGTAATTTCTGGCAGGATCCCAATTTCCAGGTCAAGCTTTGTTCCTGGGGACAGCTGGTACCGATGTCCTCCCTACTGGCTCCTGGTGGGATGGGGAAAAGATCAAGCCAAGACAAATGGTGATGCTTTCGTTGCCGTAAGCAGCCTGAATAGCCAGCGATACTTAGCACTGCCGCAGTGCCGCTCATCAAGCACCTCAGAGGACTTAATGAGCACAAATTACGTCTCAAGATCCCAGCTGACTGTATAAATAGTTGCAAATAATATTCCTGGAGGATGCTCTTCAGTTTTTAACTGAGCCGTTACGGTGACAGCGGCCGATTCTTGCCATCCTATTTGTAAGCCCCCAGAGGGAGAGGGGGAATTGTGAAGGCAGAAGTTGAGATCTAAAAACCCTTTGGGACTGAATCAGGGTCTGCTGGAAAATAAGGGAAAGCAGGAGTAAATAGCTTAGCGAGAGGAGTTGAGAAACAGCAAGATCAACCAACCTGTTGTGTCTTTGGTACCAGTTGCTCCCTCCCAGTGAATTAGGGTGTAGAACCCTGCAATGATCTGGAATGGATGTTTTAATAAAATCGATTATAACCTGCAAATGAGGGAACTCCTGGTTGACGGGAAGCTCTGAGGACTTGCGATGGCCACGAGGTTTTATCCCAGCTGAAGGTACCAACACTAACATTTGACACAAGAATTCCTCCCTTGAATAAAGAGGCCATTAAACAAGGTGCTGAACGCTTACCTCGCGTAGAAATGTTTGAATGATTTATAACTAATTAGTCAGTATTATTACCTTTTTAAATATATGCATTAGGAAAAGAGTTAACACCGTGGTTCTTAACCACAGAGAGAAATTGGAGGATAATAAAGTTTAGCTTTAAATAAAGCTATTAAGGGACAGATCTAGTGGCTAAGTAAGATTTTTGAAGGGGAGAAAAAAATAACAAAAACTCAGACAGAGAAGCAAAGCAATTGCTATTGCAGTATCCTGGTGGTTAGGGGACGGGGACTGCCAGCAGGACAAACCCTCAGCCAGCTGCATACCAGTCCCAAGGTAAAAAAGCACTCATATAATGGGTTCTTCCTGAAACCAGGCCCTGGTAAAAGCTTTCTCAAGCTTCAAGGTTGTTTTAAATACATCATTGTGGTCCAAAGCGCAATAAACATGAAGCTACCTACAAAATCCACCAACTTCTTCAATGGCTTTGTTAGTATGGACTCAACTCCAAGCTTTGCCATCTCTCTTTTGCCTTTGCAGATCCTGCCCAGATGTTTCCCTAGTGCTTACAGGCCACCCCAGCTCTTTCTTCCCTCAGTTCTACCTTCCCTCACTCTCCTCAAAAAGGTCTCCACGCCTTCCAGGTGCCCACAGCACCAGCCCTTTCAGGCTAATTCCTCCCTGCTCTGTCCTTTCCCACCCCTGACATCTGCATCTTTGCAGCGTGACACCCTTCCGGGATGCTGGCACCAGAGCCCAAGCACCTTTACTAGAAACATCACATTCATTTGCACAACCTGGAGACCTGGTTGATTTTTTAGGCTAAACCAACAGTTCATCACCTTTCTTCCACCGACCTAGAGAAAAAGTAAATCCACCTTAGTTACCACCATCATTAGCAGCAACCGCTGCCTCAGCCTCATCTACCTCTTTATCAAGCCATTCTCTTTATTCAAGAGCTTCCTCCTTCACCTTGGGTCCCCAGAGCTACTAGAAGACTCTTCAGCCCATCTTCTTCAGAGCAAACACTTCACTGTATTAAGGATGTGACCCCATAAGCCATACAGACACCCTTATTTTTATCTTCTAGATGCTCTTCCCAACACAGCACTTGAGAACACGGCCCAGCCCAAACTGGGGGAAGATCCCCAGTATCCCCAAGCCCAGGCGCCTAAAGGGGAGGCAGAGGACAGGACGGATACTGAACCCCGCAAGGACTTACCTTCCCTTCCCTCTGCATCACCAGTCCTCTGTGAAGGAAAAGCACCCACGCTCTTTCCCTCCCCGCACCAAAGAGCTCTTATAAAATACAAGAATGAGGGACAGCACTCCCTGAGTTGCTGCAAAACCAGACCTCGGCCGCCTACAGGATTGACGTCTGCTGGGGCATTAGCGGAGGAGCACCTGGCTTTGGATGCAATCAAGGTGAGGTGAGAATGAGGTAACAAGTTGCTCAACTCCATCAAGCTGAGGTCAGCTCGAAGCACACCCAGCTGTGCTGCTCAAAAGGCACGTGGGAATTTTAAAGTAAAATCTACACATATATATATATATGTATTTTAATACTGAGGCACCTATCGGGTTTAATCATGGCCAGAGCTTGGGAGCAGCTAATTACAATCCTGACAAGCTGGAGGTTTCCAAGCTGAACTCTTCCTAAATCGCTGTATTAAATCTTGTGCTTACTTTTTGACTCCTGTTCTCGAAGGCCTCTGAAAAATGGTCAGCCTGAAAGACTCCCATCAATTACTCTGCACCGGATGCAAGACTTGCTAAGAAAAATTAAATTCTTTTAATTCAGTTTCGTTAAGTGGCAATTGCTGCCTTACATAAATCTGTAATGTTCTTTAGGCACTGCTTGGTATAGCACTGGCCTGGGACTCTTCTGAATTTAATGATAATGAATTTTTACATCATAAAGTGCTGAGTGTGTAGTGGAGCAATAGCAACCACTGGCCCCAGAGGTTTGGACCAGCATCACTACTGTAAATGCAATACTTTTGAAAAGAAACTTGGCACGGAAATGTTCCCCACCACCGGCTATAAAGGACTGAATTTGTCCTCCAGCATCCCTGACGCAGGAGTTTTTGGTTTCACCAACCACCGAGCCCATCCGGCTTGTGCGGCAGGGCTGAGGGCAATCCCTCAGGTCTCCTTCACTGAAAGAGTGTTTGATGAACGCGCGTTCAGAGCGGTGGTGGAGTCTCTGACTCTGGAGACATTCCAAACCCGCCTGGAGGCGTTCCTGTGCCGCCTGCTCTGGGTGACCCTGCTCTGGCAGGGGGTTGGACTGGGTGATCTCCAGAGGGCCCTTCCGACCCCCACCAGTCTGTGATTCTGGGTGATGGGACAGATCAGCCCCCACAACCCAACCGAGCAAAACACATCCACGTCCACCACCCAGCAAAGCCTCCGGCTCCCAAACCCAGCCCTGTGCCAGGTGGGAGCTCACGTATGGGATTAAATACCGTGGGCTTCTGGGCTCTGCCACGGGGCCACCACAACTGCAAGGACATTCACTGGTGGGCACGCAAGCGTCGGGGGGCAGCACCACCAAACCCACGTGGGGAGGCCACCTCCACCTCCGCAGCCTTGAATGAATACAACCGTGCCCAACGCTTGGTAAAATAGAGCTTTTATTTGTTCATACAAATAGTATGAATTATCAGAATTTCATTTTCCTAGAAACATCTTTCTCTGTGTAAAATTAATTTGTGTTGTACATACCACAAAATACTCGATTTACAATTTTTTTCAGGTTTTCTTGTTTGTGGGTTTTTTTTTGTTTTTCCTTATGTTTTGTTCTTTTTTTTTTCTTTTTTTTCTTTTTTTTTTTTTTTTTTTTTACAAATTGGCTACTCTACAGTACCGTGTTACAGACAACACATCACTAAAACCTGCACTGCACTTCTGAACACGGGACTGAATGAAACTCAGCCATAAATTAATGTTATAAGGCGGGGGCGGGGGGGGGAAGAACAAAAAAAAAGAACGTCTAATCACACCTCCGAGCTTAGCTTCAAAAAAAAAAAAAAAAAAAAAAGTGTGTTAAAAAAAATGATGACAATAGCGCTGATTCTAGTATTAGCCACCACACCACGGGGAATGCACCTTCATTGTCTTATTTGTTAGGTAAGGCCTTTACGTTAAAAGTAGAGTGCAGACTTCATTACGCAGGATATCGAGCCAGGGCTAACAATTTGCTTAAGGTTAGAAGAGTTATTATTCCCTCTCTCTAGTTCCCCTCTCCTACAAGATTGCTTCATGAGAGCATTTTGCAGCAGGGCTCGATTATACAAATTACGCCCGCGCTCTGCCGTAGAGCTGAGGAAGGCACGGGGATATTAAAAAGTGGTTTCCAAAAAAACAAGCAGGAAGACGTAGGGGATGCGGGAAAACCTCCCAGCGCTCGGGAGCAGGGAGGGAAGCACGGGGAGAGGGAGCCACGCCAAGGCGGGGGATCCCGGAGGCTCTCGCCCAGGAGCTTGTCCAACGGCCAAGTGGAGAGGACGAGCATCTTTCCATACATTGCGTAAGCCGGCTAGTAGGAAGACTGAGGTTTTGGCAAACATAAAGTCACTCTTTTCCATCGGGAAGTACCTTTTTCTCCCCCCAAACCCTCACCCCCTGCAGCCCCTTCCCCTCAGTCCCCCGCAGCAGCAGGGTTCGGGATGAAGCAGACGTGCTCGTGCGTTCACCGCCTGTCCTGGCAGCGGGGACCTGGCCAGAGCTAAACCCAACGACCCCAAACGCAGGGAGATCCAACCACCACTCGAGTTTGCAGCTGCGTTTTGCAGGACGGGGCCGGGGCGGGGGGGGTTTGGTGCGTGTGGTCCATCAACCTGCGCAGCCCAGCAGGTCCCACACTCACAGCTGTGACCTCCGGACGTGGGACTGCGGCAGCCTGAAGTGTCGCTTCGTTGCTAGAAACGGCACAGGGCAAAAAGAGGAGGATTTGACCAACTTTCCCTTTTTTGTAGGAAGATGTGCTTGGAGGCAAACCCCCCACAGAGGCATTTGCATCCTGCTCCCAGCAGCTTGGTCCTGGTATTAACGCTCAGCATCTCCCCTTCCTTGAGGACACCCCAGTGAGAACTGCACCCCGTGCATGAACCCACACAACCTCACCGGCACTGACGGGGCGCGAGTCCCTACATCCCTTCGGAGCTGTGACACCGCTGAGCCCAGCCAAGAGCCCTCAGGTTCAACCACAGCACCGAAGGGCAGAGCTTCACCTGCAAATCCCTCCCGCGCACCCAGAGGAGGGTTTGCTCTTCGCCGTGTCCACCTGAGCAGGCCCAGATCAAGACCCAGGGAGAGGAATCCAGGCTCCGAAGAGCCCTTTCACCACCGAACAGCCGCAGCAGAGAGCTGGAAGGGGCAGGCAAGGGCAAGGAGGCTGCCAAAGGAAAGGAAACATCTGGGAAACGCCACCAACTGCTCCCCACCGCAGCTGGGCACGGCTTGGCGATGTGATGCTCAAATGTTTGAGCATCAATGTGCTCAATGCGATGTTTGCTATGGGCGGCTGGGGAGGGGTGCAGGGGATGGATTTATACGGGCAACGCTTATGAAACTGGAGCATTAACTCAGCTCGCGCGTGCTCTGCCTGTTGGTGCGTTTGCTGTTTGGAGTTTCACTGCCTTGCTTTACGCAAGCGCTCACCCGGTGACGCCATGAGATCTATCCCGCAAGCCCCACGCTGGGTGCGGGACGTCCTTGCAGTGCCCACAGGTGAGGGACACGGGGTCTTTGCTGCCCAAAGACAAGACGGCCCTGCTTCTGTTAAAAATTCAAGGAGCAAAGCAATTCCGCTGTCACCTTTGCTCCGAAAATGTTCCAGCTGAGCTAGCAGAACCTGCGACAGTAACGATAAGGCATCGGACACACGTGGTATTTATCAAAACCTCCTGAGCACACGGAACGTGGCTAGAGCTCTCAGGAGAGCCTCGCCAACCTGTCCTAACCCCCCAAGGCATTTGGTTCCATCTGAGGTGAAGGATCTCCTCGTTATTGTACCTGGGTTGATGGCCGAGAGCTCGGAGTCTCCTGTCCTGCCTGGTTGGCCTCCCCTGCGCTCACCTGGGCCGCCGGGAAGGCACCTGGCCGTGCCTGGGCTGCCACCAATGCCCCAACCCAAGTACAGCCCCCTGCTTTTCTCCAGATTCATCCTCCTTGGCAAAGCAGCACTTCTTCCAGGCTCCAGGCAAACGCTGCTCCTTGGGAGAGACCATGGATAAGGTGCTGGACCAAAACGCCAAGAGGGCCAAGGCTGATGTTGCCCAGTCTCGTGCACCGGGGGCCGCTCCGGTGGCTGCAGGGCTGGAGGTAGCACTGGCCTGGGACACCCTCCACGCTGGGAACGGCTCCCAGCAGAGACCTGGCGTTTTCACGTTTCTCTGCCGGCATCCTTGGTGTGCGGACACCGCTCCCCACGCTGCCGGCACAGCCACCACCCCCCGGCGCCCTGCGGGCACGGGCAGCCCCGCAGCGACGCTGCCTGCGAGTCGTTCCAACCAGCGCCGAGCGCGTCACGTACAGATAACGTGCGTTTTTACATTTGTCCCACAGTGAAGATTTCCAATGCACAGAGGGACCGGGGGAAGGAGCCTCCTCGACAAAAGGCAAAAAAGGAGAAGCACAGTGAGGAGCCAGCTCTGCCCCACACAACGGGCTCCTCGGCTTCTCTGCTGGAAAACGGGGACGTCACCCCCCCGGCAGGGCCCTGGGCAGGAGCTGTAGGGCTTGGGGTCCCCCACGCTCGCCAGCCGCCGGGGAAACAGGCTGCCGCTCAGCAGAGGTAGGTGGGTTGCAGGGAGATGCCCAGCCTCCCTCCCCACCCTCCCCAGAGAAACCCACCCCGGGGGCCACGGGACAAACTGGGAAGCTGTGGGACGAGGGAGTACAACAGCGGAGCAGAGACTGGGACACCGGAATAGGGAAAGCAAGTGTTTATAAAGGCCAGATACCCGTAACAAAAATAAATTTTGTGCTTTCCCCGCCCTCCCCGCCCCTCCCCTGCCACCCTCGCTTTTTTTGATTATTTTTTTTTTTTTAAAATACAAATTTTGTTTAGGAAAAATGGAAGCACCGTCTGTTACAAACCAAACCAATAAGAGGAGAAAATAGAAAGAGAGAGGAAAAAAAAAAAAAAAAAAAAAGGAGAAACATATTAGAATTAAACACCGTGGAATGTTAAACAGGTTACGGGCTACCGTTCTAGCCAGTGCGGTTAGGCAGCTTAGTGAATTAATTGCTTAGGAATTAAAAATAAATTATTATAAAATAGATTTCTGTACATTTTACATACATATATATCTCTTTATATACGCAAACCGTGCTGGGCAAGTAATTACAGGGGACTTTCCCACGCCAGCCTCAGTCCCAGCCGAAGTCCTGCCCCGTCATCTGGTAGAACTTCATGTTGAAGGGCCGGTAGAAGTCCCGCAGTCTCTGCACCACCTCCTGGTCTATGTCGGGGTGGGTCCTGCCTTTCGTCTTCCCCAGGCAGTGGGGTTTGCTGCTGCCTTCCGCCTTCTTCAGGCACGGGAACCCCTTGGTTTTGTTGAAGTAGAAGTGTTTGTCGGTGATGATCCTCTTGAGGCCCAGAAAGTCCTGGACCCTGCCCAGCTCCCCCGCGGGGTCGCTGATCAGCCTCTCCCCGCTGACGAAGAGGATCTGCCCGATGGGGAAGTAGAGGAGCCAGTTCTCCAGGTGCTTGGCGTAGATGCCAATCTGGATGGCGCTCCACGAGGTGTCGATCAGGCCCGTAGTCCTGTTTTTGAAGGTCAGGCTCTCAAAGGTGGGGATATCGGGCTTCTTGGAGAGCGTCTGGGTGTAGTCCGAGATGGCTCTGGTCACGGGGTCCCGCACCACCACGATGAGCTTCGTGCCCTTGGACATGGAGGAGATGCGGGCTGGGGCCTCCTTGGTGACGAAGTAGCTGGGGGTCTTCTCCATGGTGATCTGCCCCTCCAGGGTCCTGGGCATGAGGTCCCTGCCAGCAAAACACACAGACTTGTGTCAGAACAGCAGGTAACAGGAAGAAAAATATGCATGAGCGCATACATATATATATATATATATATATGTTCACACATAGACACACAAGAATTCTTCTCCCTAAAATGCCTGCACAGGCCATTTAGTTTGTCCAGATAAATCCATTTTCCATTGATTTAGGGATTAGAGGGGGATTATTATTAAAGGCCACTGTATTAGAAATCCATCTGCGTAATCTCTCAGTTATCCATGAGTGGATTAGCTGGGCTACACTCTGCACCTGGAGTGTGGCTACATGTACCAGGTCAGGATGGCTCCAGACGGGTCAGGATGAGTCCTGAGCTGCACCAGGTGGCCCTCCTGGCTCAGGTCAACACCAGAGAGCCCTCAGCCCTGGCCCAGGGCTTGTTTTCCCCACGGGAATGAGAGGAATGGTATAGCAGAAAAGCAGGAGCTCATTGGAGCACATCCACCTTGCTTTCCCTTAGCATCCCAAACACAAGACTGTTCCCAATTCAGGTAAGATGGTGCAATTCGTACCCCGCTTGTCAACAGCAGGACACACCACAGGGGTCCTTTTGTGCCCAGCTTCACCGATTGCTTTACTATTCCCTATCGCTGTGCAGACTTGCTCCCTAATATGCACTAGAAGGAGCATCAAGAGCTGCTGGTGGCATCTTCATGTCCCGGTCTAGCACCCCATGAGGACCACGTCTCCCCTCCACTGCCACACAGGCTACGGCAAGTCAGGATCCAGGATACGACCACGGAGAACACAACCTCGGCTCACGGGTAGGACGTACCCTCACAAAACAGCCTTGAAACATAATGCCTTCAACAATTCCACCTTATTCCCTGGGTATGTCTAATTAACCATGTGGGGAAAAACTAGAGAGCTCGCAGAAATGATGGCAGCGGCACGAAGCAGGAAGAGTAATTTTTTCCTATCATTCACTAGGCAAGCCTAAATATTTTAGATCATTTGCCAATTCTTCCCCTCTATAACCCAACGGGACTCATTTGCGCTGGGTTGTGAGACAGTTTTTTTCTTTAAAAAAAAAAAAAAAAAAAAGGCAAGAGGGGAGTCAGCCACAAAATTAAAGCTATAAAACTTGATTAAGTTTTCAAAGCATCCACCCAGCACAGAGAAATAACCAGCCAGGGTATGATCTGCAAGCCTCAAACAGCGTTTCCCTCAGACGTACGTCTGCACACACAGGCTATTTGTTCCCCGACAGCCATCTCCTCCCTCACCACTTCTATGCGTCTACAGCATAGATCACCACGGGCTCTTGCAATTAAAAAAGCCACTGATAATTTGTGCTAAAGCCAAATGTCTGCCCTGACTTAGAATCCAAGGGAAAAAAATGGACCCATCTGTTCTGAGGCCAAATAACAGGAGAACCAGGAATGAGAGGTCTGATCGAATAAAAATCATCACGTGCCTATTAAACTTAGTCAGTAGCTGTTTATGCGACTACTATTTACCTTACACTGTACCTGGTATTTCACTTCATCAGCTTCTGGCATTAGCTCTATGCAACGCGTTTACTGGCAAGGGGCACGCAATGACTACACCTCCACGCTGCAGGCGAGCTGCGCTTGGGGGCTGCCCACGAAGGCCCTTCTCCACAGAGCCATGGTGGGAGATGGTCCCCGTACCAGATCTGCATGGATCACTGGGAGAAGCGACGAAGGACAAGCTGGACTATGGAGGAAGGAGGTGGCAGCTCGTGGAAACCTCCACCCATGCCCAAGAGTGATGGCAACCCCTAGGGCTGTGACTTCAAGGCCATGCAAGTGGAGTTCCACATGCGGATGAAAATCACGCTGGTCTACCTGACACACCTGGGACGGGAGAGCTTCTGGAAGTCAGAAGCCAGCGCGGGCCAAAAAAATAGTAACCAAAATAAAACTCTGACTAATCCTTCACCTTTCTGGCCAACTGGGCAAACCCGTAATGCCGTCTCAGAACAGAGCCAGTCAATAACGCTTGGAGAGCATCTCTTAAATCTATCGTGGGCTGATGTGGATTTCGACAGTCTACTCATTAATTGGTGTCTCTTTTTCTGGCCACATTAAACCCGAGTTCTACATCCTGCGCTGGCCACCAACCACCTTCCAGCTTGATTTAAGAGGTTGGTTTCAACCCATGAAGTCCTTAATGGTCTGGGACCTGCCTAGAGGAGAATGCTTCCCAGGACGTGCTCGGGATGGCCACGCTGCACTGAAGCCCTTTGGCTTCAGGTCGGGTCCATGAGATTGCTTGCTGCACAGGGCCCTGCATCTCGAGACCGACTTCTCCTCCAGGAATACTACAGTCAGTATTTATCAGTCTCCCAGGAATGACGCAAGGCTTATTTTTTCCCCCTTGCACAAGAGAGGCATCGGGTAGGGCTGGGCCGTGAAACGGGAGGAAATTGCTGGGGGTGGAGGTGCTGAGTCAGTTGATCTGGTTGGGAAACACAGGCTCCTAATTAGTCTTTCAACAAACACAGAGGAGCGTACCGTATAAGTGGAGGAAAGGAAGGACCAGCTCCTCATCTAAGAGGCATCCACCAGCTTGGTGTCAGTCCCTTTGCAGACCAGTCAGCTCCTGAACCCACACTCCATTTGTGTCTGAGGACATCCAACACCCAACAGAGCTGACAGCACGCAGTTCTGTGCAGGTCTAGACCCCCGCAAAATTATTATTTTTGGAGAGGACCCGAATCCTTGGCATTTGCAGAACATCTTACTGGTGACCCATCACAGAGAGAGAAGCAAGACAAGGCACGTTGACACTGCTGCTGCTGTCTGGCTTGGTCAGCACAGGCTAAGATGAGCGGAGATAGAAACGGAGCCTTCAACCCAAGAACGAGAACTGATTACACCAAAACCAGCCTTCAGGCCCTGGCTCCAGCTCTCTCTTCCATCATTGTACCCAGACGGGTGCCGCGCATAGCCCAAAACTAAGATCCTCGAGATTGTCTCAGACGCTGCCTTGTTTGAAAAGTGGCTGCCATGAAAGCTAGACAGCAGCCAGCGACGCCAAATATTGTGGCCCATGGATGTGGTTTGAACCTCTGACAGCATCGCATCCAGGAAAACAAAGTTTTATTGCATGGGCCTGTCAGTTGCGAGGAGCTTTCCCATGGTTTCCATAATCTCCCATAGAGGCATCATCCGTCATGCTGGCAGCCAGAGACAACAGAGCCTCAGGGACAGGAGGAACTGGTAATTTGGCTGGTCTGAACTCACATCGGTGGAAAAGTCACCAAGAAGCGTTTACTCCCATTCAAACCACAACTGGAGAAGGGCAACTTGGCCCACATATAGCCCTGCAGCTCCAACACAACACGTTGGATGTACGCGTTGGTGGAAGTAGGACCAGATTCCAGCTCTGAACACACATCTGCTCCTGGGGCTCCAAGGCAGCAAGGGCTGCACTAAACGGCAGCCGTGGCAGAGGGAGGAGAAAGAGGAGCCGTAATGGTCAGAAGAGCTGTAGCCACAGCGCCCTGGCAGGATGCAACCCCCTTGGGCAAAAGGAGCAGGGTTCAGCAGAAACCCACGTTCAGCTCAATGGTGTGTGCACAGTGCAGCCCCGGGGCAGCTCGTGACAGCTGTGGGGTCCTCTGTTTCCATGGAGGCTTCACAGGCACATTAGAGACCCGGGGAGATTCTGCCAGCACTGTTTGGTGCACGAGAAGGACAGCGTGGGTGCAGCCACCACCGCCATCCGTGTGGGAGAGGGAAGGGAGATGATAAAGGGAGTCAGGCTGTGGGAAACGGGGAGCTCGGCTGAGCCCTCAGACAAAAGCTGCCGCACCAGTCGGGACAGGGCTGGATGGAGACACCACTGAGCGCTGTAGCGGATACTGTAGTGGAAAATAAAGATAGTATGAAAAGCTTGGGAAGCAGTTCCTCCTGCCTTGTTATCCTCCTGCCTTCTGGCAACCTGGAGTTCAAAGACCTCTGGAGCCAGCATCTGCATCCAAATCACCCCATTTCATAGCGACTACGAACTGTCTGATCCTTTCAAACCCATGAACACTTTTGGCCTTGAGAACATCCCACAGCAGAGAGTCCCACCACTGAAGCACTGCCTCTACCCATCATTTGAACCCTCTCCCTGCATGGGAAGGGACGAGGCACCTGCTTCCGGAGCATGGAAGAGGAAGGTGAGGATGAGGAGCGCCAGCAGACACCCGGCATCCCTTATTCCCCGCCGAGCCCAGCAAAGCACCGGTGGGGCTCTGTGCCGAAGCCAGCGGAGCTGCCGGCGGCCCCGGGGGTCCCAGCGAGAGGAGGGAGCTGCGGTGTGAGCACTGCCATGAATCTTCCGCAGGCAGGGAGCAGAGCCCCTAACCTCGAGCTATTAACGTGTCAAGAGGGACAGAGGAAAAGCTTTTCCTTTAATGAATATTTCCTCAGCGAAGCCCGCACCCTTCGTAGGCGAAGTGATAGGCTTAGCGTAAAGATGGATTGGCCTACTTTACCTATTAACCACTCAGACTAATGTAATAAAGGCTCTCTCCATTCAAACAGCCCTAATCCCCAGCCCCACGCCGCTCTGAAGCCTGGAATAAGACGGGATGCTCAAACGAACTCCACCAGGCTGCTGGAGAGGCACTGGCTGAGGGGGAATTCAATATATGTATCTTTTTTTTTTTTTAAGTGCAAACTTCTCCAGTGCGAAAACCGGACCCAGAGCGAGATAAATTTACAAAGCGGGGGATGGCAGGTGGCCACACGGTAATCCAGTCCTGAAGCCTAATGCCCTCTGTGGCAGCTTTTGTCTGCGCAGAGGGGCTCTGGGCTAATCTGCTGCCACTTCTCAAGGAGGAACGGCGAGGGGCCGGGGGGGGGTGTGTGTGCCCAGGGAACCCCCCCAACCTGTTGCTGCGTGACTGGCCGCAGGTGGGACAGACCGGGGCGCAGGGCAGAGCGCAGACATCGCTACTCAACTTGATCCCCGGGGACGTCTGTCGGTCCCCCCCCACGCACCTCCTGCCATTCCCAAACACCCGCTGGGATAAACCCCTCCGGGCTCTGCCGAAGCCCCGCGGCCGGGCTCAGCCCTGGGGGGGGGCTGCGGAGACAACCGCCCCCGACCGTCTGCCCGCGCCGAGGTCGCCGTCAGGCTGCCCAGCCCTGCCCCGGCACGCTCCGGTGCTCCTGCTGCCCAACGGGAGTCCCGGAGCCCAGCGGATGATGTTTTCCATCCCGGGGAGGGTTTCATGCTGGATATATTCCCACCCAGCATCACTTTTTGGAGATGCTCCCCCCACCCCAGCGTGCTCCAGTGCACCTGCAAGTGTCAAAATCGGAGCGCTCCACGCTGCAACAACGGCACCCTCCAGTCCCAAACCCTCCGCTCCGCACCCCCCTCCTTGCTCAACCCTCCGAGCTGCCTCAGTTTCCCTCTGCAAGGACGACAAAACTCTCCAAGAGGTGACGGACAGCTGGGTACAGGGTATCGTAAAAGCAAGAGAAGCGTTGCTACGGCCAGGATAAAACGCTGGTAGCATCTGGATGCTTCTACGAGATGCAGACTGGGGAGCGCTCGCAGCGGTCCCCGCGGCAGCTCTACCGGCAGGCACCACGAGAATCAACTTTGGTGCAGAATTTCTGGACTTCTCCCTCCCAGCTGTTCTCAAGAAGCGAGGAAAATAGAGGAAAGGGCAGAAAAAGCAAGTCAAACTGTTTTGGATATCAGCCACATTCACGCCGAGTTCAGGCCTGCAATCCAGAACCATTCGCTTCGCTGCCCGGCGGTGCATGTGCAGAACATCCAACCGATTTCTGGCCAGTTTTCTACCCAAATTCCTGACTAGTGTTTCAAGAAGACAAAAAGTGATTTCTTCCCAGAAAACGAAATTTTGGAAACCCGACTGTTTCCAGGGAAAGCACCCCCAAATCCTCCCAAAAGGCTGTCTAAGAAACCACACAGGTTAAACTGAAAGCTTACGGTGAGAAGGTGAACAGAAGTGCAAGAGGTAGACACAAAAACTCTTCTCCCGTCCTGGGAGGAGACACGTTTTTAGCCTCCACAGTCGCAAGAGGGGGTTTGAAAACCCGAGGTGACCCCAAGCCCAGGCAGCACGACCCAGAACATGGTACAATTTGGTGCACGTGATGATTTGTTACGACTTTCTAATTCGCAGGTTGGAAAGCAAACAAGCCTCCTGGGACCAGCTCAGAAAAGCTCTCCAGGAAACAAATGCAGAAGATGAGGTTGAAGCCTCACCCCCTCCCACACTGATGCTCTCCAGATCGCTGCGTCCCCTCCTGTGCTGTCCCCAGGGGTGGCTTGGCCCCCTGTCCCCATCCCAGCACGGTCCGGCTCAGCTCTGCTCCCACTAAAGCCAAAGGGCTTGTTTCAAACCACAGCCCGTCCGTCCGCTGCCTTAAATCAAACACGCTTTTGAGGAGGGCTTTACTGCCATTCCCACCCAGCACAGCCAATTCCCATTCCAAATCCCCCTGCTTCCCTGACTCTTCCTCTCCTCCCTCGTCCCAAGAAACAAATTTAGACCAAGTGAACCAAATCTGGTATCTTGAAAAAGAGCTGTAGACAGCCAGGAAAGGATGGGGGCCGCATCTCCGTTGCTGGCAGCTTTGCCGTCCAGCCCACCCGCTCTGCCGAGGCGATACCCACTTGTTCCCAGTCTCCGAGGCAGCACGTGGCTGTCAGAAGGCAGGAAAAATGTCCAGTGGCGATCAGAGCAGCCAAGGGCTGGATTCAAACCACACACTTGTAGCCCCACATCAGCAGCTGACGGTGAGCAGGAGCTCGGCCATGCCCCGGGAGGCAGAGACCCAGAGCATCACCAGTACCACCAGCTCAGCTCCCAAACCCACCACACCGGACCCATCCCAACCCCACCTCGCCCTCCTCTCTGCGGGACTGACCACAAAATCATCAAATCCCAGAAACGCTCCTTAAAAGCAAGAACCTGGCAAGGCCAGGAAAAGCCCGTTAAAGCAATAAAGCATTTTAATCACATCACGGCGCCCGGCACCAGCATCAAGGTCAACGTCGAAATCACCCACTTGGCTTCGACTCTGCTTTCTGGTGGCAGCAGCTCCGGGTGGGGGAAGGAGGAAGATGAAGGAGGAAGAAATAGAGAGAGAAGGGGCAACACCAAATTCCCCTTTGGAGGTGGGAGCGCTTCATGGTTTATTATTTGATAGGTCACATTTTTCTTACCGAAATTTCCGCCGGCTCGGGGTGCCGCTGCACCAAGGCCCTGTACAGTAGCAGGCAGCCTCTCCTCTTTTTTTTACGACCGGCGGTGAGGGCAACATGTGCGCCTTTGTCTCGAGCGGGAGCCCGTTGTTTGGGTTGGCAAATTATACAACAATAAAAGGGAACGGCTGGGAACCAGCCTCGGCCTTTTTGAAATGGGTGTAACCCAATCCAGCTCCGGCAAACACTCGCCACGACGTTTACACGAACCAGATGATGGGAATTAATGAAGTTTTGGGGTGAGGAATGGGTAGGTAAAGGAGCGGGGAGGGGGGGCGAAATATGGGGGCCTGAAAATAATGTTTTTCTCACTCTCCTTGCTCCCTGCCCCCAAACCTGCCAGGTGCCCTTCACCTGTTGTGGAATTTGGGGATTAAAGGAGACAGAGGAGGGTAACAGCGGGCAAAGGGTCCCCATCATGAAGCTGCTCTGGGGCTTCAATGGGGCCAAAGAGCCAGTGCCCATGGGTGGCATCACCACAAACCCCACGGCAACAGGGTCCATCCCAGCCCTGGAGTCTGATCTAAGTTCCTTTGATGCGGATAAAACAATCCCATCAAAGGCTGGGGGGAGCGGGGAAGACGTGGGGCATCGGCAGATGGTCCTTTGGTTCCCCACTCCACGCAGGCAGAGCCGGGTCGAACCAAACGGCCCCGGCAAATCAAAGCAGGCAGTGCCTTGAGGAGGGGACAACATGCTGCCGCAGTCACCAGGGGGTGGTTTTGTTTTGGTTTTTTTTTGGGGTGGGGGGTTTCCTTTGTTTTTTGGGTTTGTTTTTTCTTTTTTTTTTTAAATACAAAACTTTATCCACCTCCCCCAAAGTCACCGCAGGCAGAGCAGATCCAGGAGCCACCGCAGAGGGATGCGATGCGGGTGAGGGACACGGGGCGCTTTGCCTGGCTCCAACCACAGCACTGAGCGGCACCCGAGCACCCGACCGGGACAAAGCAGGGCCTGATCCACGCACAAAACCTGTGACACCAGGGAACGGCAATGGGTGTGATGAGCAGAACCAGCCTCTGCCGCAAATGCTGCCTCCCGCCCCGCGCCAGCCCAAACCTACCTCCCTCCCAAACACCTCCCCCGCCCCACGGGTTTAAGTGGCTTAATTAGAAGCACAGACTCATAACCAAGATAATGACATGTTATCCCTTACAGGGCTGCTGCCTTGTGGAACTAAGTGCCGTATATGGTGCACCACAGAGCTGCAGCCTATAGAATCATGGAATGGCTTGGATTGGAAGGGACCTTGAAGACCATCTAGTTCCAACCCCACTGCCATGGGGCAGGGACACCTCCCACTAGACCAAGGGACTGTAGACTGTAGGGGAGGAATAACTTACAGCAGCAGAAACACTTGATGGGAGTCTTGGCTGCATGGGGACGGGGTTTGCGCTTTCACCAGAGAGCATAATAAAGAGGCCGAAGAGCCACAAAGACTCCTTTGAGACTGATGGGTGACATAGCCATCACTCCTGGGCCGTGCCCATCCTTGGTGATGGATGGAAAGGCATGATGGTGGTCTTGGAGATGGCTGGCTGAAGCAATCCCCCTTCCCACCCCAGAGCTGACGCCCCACGCCGGCAGCCTTTGGGAAGAAGGGCTGAAGGGGACGAGACCAGCCTGAAAGCTTGGGAGAAACGTACCCTGCTTGTGGACGCTCACGTGGATGCGCCCGCAGGGTGCAGCCCTCTCCTTCAGGCCAAAGCCCCCACGGCCCAGGGATCTCCAGCCCTGGCCATAGGAGGACTAAGGGCAGAGCAAGAGCAGGGCAAGCAGCACCCCCTGTCCCCCACTGCTCTTCCGGCCTCCACCCAAATTCAGCGCAGGGGCTTTCCTGGCCCTGATGCAGTTTGTCTACCTGATAACCCTTGATCAGGTAACCCTTGATCCTCTTCCAACCCCTTGTCCAGGCTCCCCCTGAACCCACGCAGACCCTCCACATGCACAGCCCACCCTGGGCCCTTGCTTTGCCCATTGTGCACCAGCTGCTGGCCTCCTTCCACAGCCCCAGTCCTTGCAGCATGACACCAATCCATCCCTCCGTCTCCAGCCCAGCTCTGACTTCGTAGAGCACCGTATCTTCCCTCGAGATGCCTCTTTGCCAGGCTGAGGTCTCCCAGCCTACTTCGCCGTTCCTCAGACAGAAATTCCTCCAGCCCTAAAGAACAAACCCAAAACGTTGCCGCTGTCACCAGGTGGACTCATGCACCGACTGAACGCGGGCTGCAGAGATGCGGGGCTTTCTTTGGACTACGAAGGGCCAAGTTTGCAATTATTTCCTTCCCTCTTCCCCCAGCAACAGCTTGAGATGTTACAACTGCTCAGCAAGAACTTTCTCTCCTCCTTTGCTGGAGCCAGGCAAGACGTTCATCAACTCCACCAGTTAATTATAATATAGGCCCTCTTTATGTAAACACCGGAGCCTCTTTCTGTTCCCCCGTCATACTTAAAAGCTCTGAACTTCCACTAAATAATTATCTTCACTGAGGGGAGAGGGGCAGCACTTTACATATCAAAGGGCTGCTTTGGAGGGATTTACAATAATTTGCGATGAAGTGGTAAATATTCTATTCACTCCAGTCCATCGCCAGTAATAATTATAATCCTATTAGCAAGGTCCCAAGAAAGTGATTGCATTATCATCTAGCGAGCATCTATGTGGATTTTTCTGGGAAGGGGTGGGATGGGGGAGGCCAGAGGCAAGTAAAGAAGTAAAAGCAACAAAGGATGCAATTGCCGGCACCTCCCCTCCCCCAGAAGGATTTGGTCTCCATTGTCCGGATGCTTCAATAGTCCTTTGCTCTGAAAATAAGAGCTTTTGGAGCGCAGTAAGGGGGTGGGGCTGAAATGAGCATCTTATTCCTCTCGGTCCCCCCCCCCCCCCCCCGACACCCCGGTTCCCTTTCATGGCCCCCGGGGCCAATAAAGGGCACACGTTGCTGCTCCTGCGGGCGGCGGCGGGGGGGGGGGAGCAGCGCCGCGATTAAAGGCTAATTGCTGTTTATGGGCGAGTTCTTTAGAATATCGCCCAGCATCACCGGACTTCACTGCCCACTGGTCAAGTCATGTGAGATCACTCTAATCTGTCTCCATTCCACCCCCCCCCAAAAAAAAAAGAAAAAAAAAGGAAAAAAGACTGGTTTTGTTTAAAAGAAGAGCAGCGAGGGGGCAGTTCTGTGAAACTCATGATTTAAGGGGGGGGGGGGGGGGGGGGCGGGGAAAAAACCCCCTAAAGCCAGCAGGGAACATGACTGAGCTAACTGGCAAACTGGGACGAAAGACTTTTGCCCAGCAGATCGCGGGGCCGACGGCCGCCGCCACGCTGTGCGTCTTACTCCTGCGCCCCGTCGCCTCGTAGGGCGCCCCGCTGGAGCGTTTAACTGGAATTTATCCCCGCAGGAGTGCCCCAGTGGCACCAGCGTAATCTCCTCCCCTCTCTCCCCGCACCTGAAGGCCACCAGTACAAGTCCTCGCCACCTCCACCAGAAACCGGTGGCTCAGGTCTGCTTGCCCCGGAGTGGATGTAAGTCAGCAGCTACTCCAGAGTGGCACCGGTGCGGGTCCGGAACAAGCTAAGATTACTTTCACTGTGTCCAAGAGTTTATTGCAAAGAGGTAGAAACATTTTTCTCTATAAATTAAACAGACAACAGCCTGAAAGGGAGGAAAGAGGAAGAATTTTAGGCATCTGCAGAGATTTCAGTGCTCACAACTCACTCCCGGGGAAAAATAAATTCCCCAGACTGCCTCTGCCTTTTATTCTATTGCAACCAGAAGGACCAGCCGTTTCTCTTCCCTCAAAAATTTATAGCCTTGAGTTAACGTTATGTGTACTAAGCTCCTGCCACGCAAAGATTTGGTAGATCCACTTATGAATTCATTGCAAGACGAAGCTCTGCTCTTGGAGCCTCTTGCGGAGGCTGCTGGTTTGACACATCCTTCTACCAGAGATGGTTCTTCTCGAACCCAGCTTTACTTGGGTTCCACTGACCCTGCCCTTCGCGGGAAGCTGGAACTAGTATCTGCTGAGCTTGGGCTGGCTTTGCAGCTGCAACCGCAGAAGTAATGTCCCCATCCTGAGAAAAAGGCAAAGCAACAGAGTCGAGGTCTGGAGTTACCAGCTGAAATGTGTCAAGATATCAACAGGGCAAACCCCAAACCATGGCTGTTGCAAGGCTTTTACTAGCTCAGGGTAGGCTTAAGCAAAGGAAGCCTGGCTTGGCAGCGGCTTAAAAGCAGGATAAAGAAATCATAGCTGGTGGGACATCCAAAACACAGCCGTGGTACATGCAGGTGACAGAAGTGTCCCCTGGGGAAGAGGACGTGAGGCCAACGTGGCTGTCGTTTGGCTCCAGCCAACCCCAGAGACCTTGATCTCAGGGGTTTGGCTTCAGCTCCATCAGGAAAAAAAACACCCCAGGCTGTTCCATAACTCTCATCACGAAGCCCACCGCTTGCCGTCAGCACTTTTGCCATGCAGTGACAGCTCGGCCATGGCCAAGCGGCACCGGTGCCCACTGCTCGCACCGCAGCCTCCTCCCGAGGCTCTTCCCTCTCGCCCCGTCCCTGCCATCAAGGCACGGCCACAACCGTCGACACAGGAGCATCACCCAGCGACGGCAGTGTTCAGCCATCAGCAATGCACCTGCCAGCCCCGCACAGAGTCCACAGCCCCGAACCGCTCCCACACTCACCAATTTGCTCTCTTAATTTGCAGCAACGGCGCTAATCCTCTCAAAGACGTTAAAACCCCACAGGCATCACTACTCACCATTCTGGACATCCCTCCTCCTCAAGAGGTCTCAGGAAAACGCTTCCTTGCGGCAAAAAGAGAAATAAATCTCCATGGGGTTAAACCCCACGGACGTGAGGATCTGGGCCATGGGGGAGCCAGAAGCGTACGCTGAGGTGCACAGAGCCGGCACTGCAGACTGCGTACAGCTTGCCGGCCTTCAGCTGGTGTCCCAGAAGCACCGAGTCTTTCAAGAATTAGACACCCAAACCAGGTAGCATCATGACTCGTCCAAGAGCCAAACTGCCCGTCACTGCCAATGGAGCACAGCATCCTCCTGGCTCCCCAAAGGGATTCACCATGGGGCTGGACACCGTTACCCATGACCTGTCACACCAGAGCATCCTGGGGCTCCTCTCCCCAGCTAGGACACCAGGAGGTATTCCTAATCCAGGTAGCCCGTGGGAGGTTATCCCATCAGCCCCATCCCTACAGAACATCCCTTCGAGGCCCTTCTCCGGGGACCTTTATGCCGTCTGCTGGTGGTGGGGAGCCCAGCGAGCAGAGCACATCTCAGCTTGGACCCAAAGGGCACATCTGGAGCTTCTGATGCAGGGGGAGACGGTCACTTCACGTAGTCACCCTAGTGGTATGTATGGGAGCTATGCACTGCTGCAGCGTTTCTATAGCTGTGCTGCAATTAGGCAGAAGTTTCCCAGAAAAGAGCTTGATTCAGGAGGAGCAAGCCCTCCTGAGTTTGTTTTGGGAGGCTGTTTTAGGACAGCAGTCTGTCGGGTTTATATGGACATGGATTTTAATGGCACATACTTATAAATCAACTTTCTGGTTAAATGAGCACGCAGCAGTGACCACTGCAGCCGCCTCCCTCTAACCACCAAAACCAGCTGGACGTGGGTGGCAGATCCTGGTACACCAAGGCTGAAGGTTCAGGAGCACCTAACAAGTTTCAACCCGGCACAGGACTACAAAGAGACGAACTTCAGCAACTCTTCCCACATTGTCCCTCTCCCCTGAGGCAATGCCAAGCCACCATGTCTCACCTGCTCTGATTTTGCTAGAAGAGGGGGGAAAAAAAAACAAAAAACAACAAAAACACCCCAAACCCAACCCACGAACAGGGTTGGGTTGAGCCAACCTCAAACTAAACGTTGCCCAAGTCAACACCCATCAAACAAACCCGACCCAGCGAGATACGGGCAGGACCACGCTCCCCTACTGCTGCGGTCATAAATCACGCCCCTGCTGAGAGGTCTTTTGTGTTTTCCCCCAACACAGAAATTAATGCCCTAATCTGTGTGCCTGCATGGGCAGGTAACAAGTCCCGCTGATAATGCCGCCTTTTGTTAAACGCCCGCGTGAGCGGCCCAGCGTTTGCACAGGGAGGGCTTTGCCTGCCACCTTGACACGCATTTCTCCCAACCAAGCCCAGCCCTCCTGCGCTGGGGCTTTACAGCCGCCAGCAGAGGAAAAAGCCTCTTGATAAGCCCCGGAGCCCCCTTCCGCCCCGAGCGACGCCCCAGCTCGCACCCCTCGGGCCGTGACCCATGCAGGAGGAGCATCCTCCGTGATTCGTCTGCCAAAAACACGCCAAAGCGGGGGCTTAAACCACTCTGCTGGGTTAAGAGCCCCAAAAGGGTCTTGTGCCAACAGCAGTCGTGTGACAACTCCGCTCCTCCTCCTCCTCCTCCTCCCCGTGGGGACAGCAGAGCAGGCAAACTGCTTTATTCACCCAGCAGCGCTTTCCTCCGGGCACCGACAGCCCATGGAGCATTTTCCATGCAAGGGCTGAGCCAGAGCCCGCTAGTTCCTCTGCAGGAGGTGGGAAGGGAGCTCTCGGGGTGGCAGGGCCAGGGCAGGCTTGAAACAAGCCTTACAGCAGAAATATATCTACAAGTCTTTAAAAAAGCCATACATGGTCTCCAGGAATCCACCTTCTGCACCCAAAGGGATCCTATGGGCATCCAGCATCGCTTGGATGGTGGAGGCCTTCAAAATAACAGCTCAGAAAGTGGCCAGCTTTCCATTTTCACTATGGAAAAAAAGAAAGTTACATTTTTTTCTGCCCTTTTTGATAATACACGTACGTTCCTAACACAGGGCAAGCGATGCCAGCGAGCTGCTGCCAAACCCCAGCTGCGTGACTCCACCTGCCTCTTCAGCAACACCCAAACCAGCCACGTAACCGTGCGCCACCGAGGTTCCTCCTCGACAGCCTTAAAAATAAGGGGATGCCCCCATCTGACCGTCAGAGGACGGGTCACCTTCCTGGTGGCCGGTAAAGGTGGTGAAGAACAAACTCATCAGAGGAGGACCGGCTCTGCAGGAAGGTGCCCAACCGAGGAAGCGCATCCCGTACTCACCACCTGGCTGCTCATTACCCGGAGCATCCATCGAGTGGGTCAAGAATTCACAATTGGTTTAGACTTTATTCCAAGCTGAGCCACACGATTTGTTTCCAAAGGTCTCCTGCTTCCTTCCCAGCAAAGGAGGGGTGGCACCAACCATGACCTGAACCGGTGGCAATCTGGATGCTGGCCCAGACAGCGTGACCCCCATTGGGATGAGCTATATTTGCCACCCGCCGGAACAAAAGGCCTGGCAAATTAATACACCGGTGATCCTCTCAGTACTGATCCCTAAATGCATTTTCACAGAAATGGGATTGTCCCCTCAACTCATTTGTTAATGGATTTGTGATTTACAGTCATAAAGGAGGAGCACTGGAAATTAGGAACGCTCCATGGTAAACAGACCAGGGCAGTGTGTGAGAAGCGTTTGTCCAGAATGGGATTTTTTCCCCCCCAACATCTCCAATCAGACCAGTATAGCCCTCCCCAGTCTCTCCCTATCCTTTTCACCTGCCCCCAAACATCAAAGACAGAAAATACTATTAAGTTCCAGGGCAAGAACGCAGCGTGCCCACTGAGGCAATCGAGCTACAGGTTCACGGTGCCACCACATCCCAAGGCGGGTCCCCACCGACGCTGCAGGACTCAGGGTAGAGCAGAAGGAACCACGACAGCCTCGGGAAGGAGTGAAACTCCCGGCAAAGGAGGGAGACAGGCACCAATTAGGGAAACATGAAGGAGCAGGTCTGTCTGCAGACACCCCTCCTGCCCCAGTCATTACGTGGGATCGTGACGTGGTCATAAACAGTCAACGAAATACAGTCAAGAGCTCTTTAAAGAGCAGGCTCAGCTGGTGGAGATGCTCTGCTGCAAGTACAACAGATGCAAAGCGCTGCTTCTAATTAAAAAGGTATTCACGTAATTAGAGACCTCACATCGCCATACCAATGATTTGATCTAGTCCAGCACGCTCGCTCAGGCTGTATTTAAGAGGGCTCTCCACGCTTGCTTTCCACTTCTGACTGCTTGGGTTGTCTTTCTTGGTAACCCTGCCCGCCTCTTCGCACCTCGCAGGCTGCGATGGCAGGTCCACCGCTACGGTGGCAACCAGAAAGGACCTCACGGAGCAAAACCACACGTGCCAAAACCCAGCACACCGACTTTCAGCATCCCACCCCGTTTCCATCGAGAGCCGATTTCCCTCCAGAGCCGGCGACGGGGCTGAATTCTCCCGTAGTCCTTCAAGCCCTTCTACATAAAGAGCACAGTGGGCCGGTCTGCTGAGGCCTTGGAGCACAACCCAAGCGAAATGACTTTTCCCTGAACACTGAGGAGTCTGAATGAGAGCTATTGTTATTCAGATGAAACCAAGTGTCAGATTAACAAATCAATGGGCATAAGAGATATAAAATGGGTTACTATTGAAGCCTTTCAAATACCCAAACATATGGATGAACCAAATGTGAATTGTAATTGACTCACCCACACCTTTGATCTCTACACCCTTGGGTTCCCAAAGAGAACCCCGGCCCCCTCTGATCAGGGCTGAACTGATTCGGGACTCCATTGTGAGCCCTCACAAAGCCTTTTCTCCCTGCCTCCATCTCCTGGATGTAGATACAGCCTGGCACTTGGAAACGGAGACAAGCCAGCTCTGCCTTGGAGAGCTGGAGATGGGCAACCCAAATTTCCCAAACGCAACCTCTCGCACGAAGGCCATTAGCCCCGGGCACCTCTTCCCACCAGCCCCCAGCCCCGATGGTGGCCCTCGGTCAACTGGACACGCAGGAGGAGATGGCCCAAGAAGCAGTACAGCAGCAAGCACGGGCGGTGCAGACACATTCCCCCAACTCCTCCCAGAGCCAGCCACGGAGTCTGTCCTGTTTTCCCAGGATTTCGCTGTGCAAAGCCCAGGATCAGACTTTGCTGGTGGGTTCGTGCCCTGCACGTGCCCCGACTGCAAGAGCCGGACCGATCTGGAAGCGCTGAAAGCTGCTCTGCCCGTCTCCGAGTACCTCGACACCTGACAGCGCACATCACCTCCACTTCATTAAGAGACATCGTTTTTAATTTTCCTGGGGTGTTCCTGCAGCTACATAAAAAGTAACCCGGAGTTTAAGCTAAACCTAATCCTTACATTTTTTTACTTTTAGGGTTTTGAACAGTTTTTGGACAGGTACAAGAGTAAAAAAAATAAGCATCAGCTTCGATACCATACAAATCTCAACTCCCCAGGAGTCGCAAGACGAGTATTTGTTTGGCTTTAGCCTCAAGGCTCATTACAAACTTGCCATTGCTGCAGCTCTTCCAGGAAACCCAGCCCAGCTTCTCCTTCCACCCCCGTGCTGCAAGCCCCACGCAAACCTGCTTTCCGCGGAGGTTTTAACCCCACAGCAAAGTGGGGCTAATAAAATTACACAGCTCAGCTATACTGAGCCTATGCAAGAGTCTTGAAAAGCCTGTTGCTGAAGGCAAACCCCAGCAGCTATTCCCAGTATTAGGCTATTCCCAGCATCAGGCACTGACATAGGGCGAAGCGATCGCCGCCGGGAGGGTGGAGATGCTGCACGTGTCCTTTCCAGCACCAGCAAGAAGGAAACTGGGCTTGATGGGGGAACTGGCTGAGCCGCGGAGTCCCCTGGAGCCGGTGTTGCTCTGTTCCTACCCTTTTTAGGGCTCAGACCCAGCCGTGCAGGTCCTTAACCCAACCTGTAAGCCTTGCTGGGACGGCGGAGGGTCCGACAACCGTGGGGCTGGCCCGCAGAGGAACCGAGGACGGAGAAGACGGTGGGGAGGAAGGCGGGCGGGAGGAAACTCCCGGGCTCTTAATCTGCTTTAGGACCATATGAGCTTGCTGTTTATATATAGCTCAATTAATTATTACACTGCGTTTAGCCGTGTGACCTTGAGATGAGCTCTGGGGGGAGCCAGCAGCGGCTCGTCCCGCTCTCCGGCCAGCCCCATCCCGGCACAGAGAGGCTTCGGAGCCGACGGCAGCTCCCGGCCCCTCTCGGCTTGCAGCAAAACCCAGGTTGAAACCCTAACCGGCTCTTCCACTTCTGCTTTGGCAAGGCTGCTATCTTCTGCCAAGGCTTCGCTCCCCGCTCAACACATGCACCCCCACACACGGCGATTAGCTATTCCCTCTGCTTTTCAAAACGCCGGGCAGACAGCACAAGGCTCATTAGCTACCAGACCAGCTCGAGAGGGAAATTAAACAGGAAAAAAAAAAAAAAAAAAAGGAGGAAAAAAAAGAAAAAAAAAAGGAAAAAGCTAGGAGCTTTGTGTTAAGTTGCAACAAGTTCAGTGCTGGGGAAGAGGGAGGGAGTCGGACTTTGCTAAGCCCTCCCGAAGGCCTCCTCCTTTGCAATTGCCCCCCGAGAAGGGGCGATGCTCAGGCTGTTTGCGTCTTGGGCAGCTCGGTCCAGCCACGGTGAAGCCAGGGCAGGTGCTCGGGGACGTTTACAGGCACCCACGAAGGCCACCGCCTTGCTGCTCCCTGGCGAGACCTTCAAGAGGTCCCTCCGTCCCAGCCCACCTGCAGAAGATGGGGACAGCCCCGGAGCTCGGGCAGACCGGCTCCGATCCGGCACAATTCCCTAAACGTGGCACCAGAGGTGGGTGCAGGGGGTTGAGAGCGGAGAGGCACGGCATCTCGGCATCACCTTCACCCCGACACGCAGAGACATGGGGCAAAGCAAAGCCATGGGGTCCCTCCGCAACCCACAGCCACCGTGTTCCCAGTCCCACGGGAAAACCAGCCGAGGACCGTGTACAGCCACGTTTGGGACCGAAGTCCCAGGACACACCTCCAGCACTTTCATTCCAAGTCTAGTACACCTTTAAATAAAACAAACCAAAAGCACGCCAAAGCTGCAGGCCTTGCCAGTTTTAAAACAAATATTTAAGAGCTCAACGAAGCAGCAAAGCACTTAATTAATAAAGCGCCGGGGTTTCGTCCTCCCCCTAGCGTCGGGAAGATCCCTGCACCGAGCCGCCGCATCGCCCGACCCCGCTCCAAATCAAACGCACTAACGCAACTTCACCTCAGCGTAACGCCCGTGCATTCTGCTTTTCCCCGCATTTAATCAGTCTTCCGCCGAATCAGCAGTTTTCTAAAGATTTCCTACGCCTCCACGTGCCGCTCGCCCGCACTTCGCAGACTTTCCAGTTTCGAGACAAGTTTGTATTCGATACTCAAGACAGGCTGTAAGCCCGGGGCTCTAATATAAAGCTTGACTAGCTGCTTTATCAAAGTTAATCATTGTAATGGATTTTGGCTTCTGGGGTCATATTTTTTGCACTTACGGTGACACGCCAAGGGCCCGATCCTGGAGTCCCTTCCCGGGGCAGGGCTTTGGACTGCATTAAACACTGCAAAGTCTGGGGACCTGGACCAGTCCTGGCCACCAGCACGCTGCCGAAGACTCGTCTCCTTGCCAGAGCCAATTTCCCACGTGAAAAGCACATCTATTTAAAGAAAATCAGTGTTTTCACCCCAGCCGTGCTCAGTACTGCTGGGCTGCCGTTGCGGCAACGCAGGACTTGGCCTTGCATTCATATTCAGCAAGGGATGCATAAAATATAGCCGTCCACCTATAATATTATACGTCGGGATATAAAATACAAGCCCGTGCACAATTCGCACTTTCCCCTGGAAGCGCTGCCTGCCAGGAAGGCGCACCGGAGGGGAGAGGCCGTGCCAATTCAAGGGAGAGGCTACAACGGCTCGCTTTTATTATAAACTAGTCGCTTTGCTGGATTTGCAGAAGTCCCCGGTGGCACTAGCCGAGAGGACTGGCCAGATTGCAGCTCTGGCTTTACGAATCTCAGCAGCACAAGATCTACAGGAAGGCGAAGGGGGTGTCCTTACGAAGGAGGACACCGGCGTCTCCCTCCAGCGAGGCTTCGCAGAGCCCAGCGCGGTGGATGCTGCTGTACGAAGCCAAGACCGGCTGCAAATTAAGTTCTGGGTCAGATCCTTCGCTGCCACAAAGTGTCGTGACTCCCTCGAAGCCTAAGTCACAGCATCCCTCGGTACAGACGTTCTTTCTCCATCCCTTTTCTGTAGGGAGAGGAGAAAACAAAACTGATTTTGGAGCAGGGCGGTTCCAGGGCGTTTCCGAGGAGGTTAACGCAGATGTAAAGCATTTAGCAGAAAACGGCATTATTTTTTCCTCTAAATAAAGTTGTCTCTTCCCCTGCTACCCACCACGTGGCAGAGCGCTGCCATTCTCACATACTTTAGAAGTTTAAAACAACTGAATTATTCATTTACCAGAAATCAGCGTGAGGTCTTCTGCCAGCAGCACTTCTACACTTATTTTCCTCTAACGTTCTCACCAGCACCATCTAAACCCCCAGGCACCGAAGTCTCCGATGCCCTCTGAAGGACTCCTGAGACAGAAGCACACGTGCTTGCAGGGCCGGGATGCAAGGTCTCAAGCAAGGCAGCTCACAGCTTCCCACGCACCCATCCTCGCCCCTCGGTGGCCCTCACCCCCTCCCAGCACGAGGACACCACCTGCAAAATCACTACCACCAAGTCCATTTTCCTCCTCCATCTTCCTCACCCAAGAGGAAAACCACCACGGTGAATGCTCAAAGCCAACGTGGCACCAGAAAAGGTTCTCTCCTTCCCATAACATTTCTGAATGAACTAAGGTCTACTGAGGATCACATCTGACCAGTCCCCACCATCCCCAGGCAGAAAGGTCCTCAAGACAGAGGGACCAAGCTCCTGACCTTGGCTTCCTCTTCTCGCCTGACCCATGGCAAGATGTGATGGGTCCTCGCAACCACCTCCGGTCCAGGAGCAACTCCCTAATGGCAACACCATGCCACCAGTAAACCCCAGCCCTGAATTAACCCCACCTTTCCTCTGAGGCAGCTGACAATCAATATGTTTCATCACGGGAGCCCTCGTTTCCATTAAGAAAGTCAAAATAAGGTCCATTTACTCATTTGCCTTCCAGCTGCCACTGGTGGCAGCTACTGGGCTGAGCTCCTTTAAAAAAAAAATAAAAAAATAAAAAAAAGAGTCACATGGCATTTCTCGCGAGCTAATTAAGAAACACACGAGCGAGCTGCTGAAAGACCTGAAATTGCAACGGCGTGGGCAAGCCCCAGTACAGTCATCAGCAGCAGCAAGTCAGGACCCAGCTCAGCACTTAGTCACTTCACAAACCAAAGCAGCTCCTCCAGCCCCTCCTCGCACACCACATGGTGACAACAGGTAGCAGCCTATAGCCCCTGACCCCCTAATTACACCTCTGAAATAACCTGCCCTGCTATTTGTTGTTCTTTGAGGCCATATGGTCACCGTCCCGCACGGCCCTGGCCCATTCATTATCCCCTGAACCCATTGACCACCCATGGCCACACCAGCAGAAGACACCAACACGCGGGCTGAACGATCACTAAATTAGACCTTCTTCCTACTTGGGATGAATTAACAGCACCAAATCCAGGGCCCAGCAGACAGAGCAGTTTAACAAGTGAGGTCTGATGGCGAGACAAGTGCAGGATCCGGCCAGGTTGGAAACACAGCTCAAAAGAACGGCGCTTTGGGTAGAGTTTTTATAGCCGCCGCATCCGGGGCTTGCTGGATGCTTTTCAAAAACAAAGCCTTTGCTGGAAGCGCCTTGAGGTATCCAAAGCTTGGTGTGTGTTACAGACATCTGCCATGGCCCACTTGAACAGCAAAAAAAAAAAAAAAATAAAAAAAAAAAAATCCCAAACCCAGAGCCGAGCCCGTGGGTTTTCATTCCCATCATTTTCATGCCAAGAAGGAGCACGAGGTTCCCCGGCGCGGCGCTGCGCTAACGCGATTAGCCAGGCAGATCCACCATCCCCATAAGTCACCCCCAACGCATGGTCAACTTTGAAAAGTTCAGCAGCTCAACAGGTGAGGCCATGAAACCCGATCACGGCAGACAATGTCGTGTCCCCCCCCCGCCACCCCCCCCCCCCCCGCCCCAGCGTCGTGCTGGGAAGAACTTGTCACGTGCGTCATATCGGGCAACATGCTTGAAACGGAGCAGCGCGCTGAAACCCCAGCAACACGAATAATCTTTGCCATCTGTTTGAACAACTCAACCCTCCTCAGATCTAGAGGAATGATCCCATGCAAACACAAGGGCCTTGCTGACTGATTATAGCAGCCCAGCCCTTCTTTTTTGGGGACGTTTTCTTCCAAACCACGCACAGGGGCTCAGGCAACGTCATGGGGAGCTGCCGCAACGGCCAAAGGGACACCAAACCCTGTGCGTGTGTCCAGGGGACCACTAAAAGTCCCCGCTCGCTTAAACACAACACAATGCAAGGTCAATAATTGATTTTTACTTCTTTTTTTACAATCAAGAAAACAAAATCTCAACGGGAAAGCTGCCAGCCAAAGCCATCCCAGAGAACGCAACTCTCCTTGAGGATACGCTCGTTCCAAGCCAACGCAGCCCGCAGGAAGGCACTGGAGGAACCGGTCCTCACTCGGATACGGTCATTTGCGCACAAAGCCCAGTTGGGAAAAAAAAAATAAAAAAATAAAAAAAATCAAGACCTTTCCCAAACTTCCCGGGGCCAATGAACCTTGCGACACCCGGCGGAAACAACACGTTGAGTTTTGCAAGGCTTTCGCCCCAGAACTTTTAACCATCATCGCGTTACTCCTTCCCGGGCTGCCAGCCCGGCCCTCTGCAAGCACCAGCCCCGCGCGGCTCGCACCGCGACGCGCTTCGCTGGGGCGAAAACAGAGGCTTTTGGGGAAAAATTAATAAACTTTAAAATAAATAAATAAGTAAGTAAATAAATGAGGCATTTTCTCCCAATTCAGGAATTGCTGGGAAGCAGCACTTTGCACATTAAGGCCCCCAATGCTTATTTAGGTGATTGAGGAGTTTAAAAAAAAAAAAAAAAAAAAAATGCATTTTTGAAGCTGTTCCTTGCACACCACCAGACCACGAGGCCTCATCCTGCTGACCCAAGAGCGGGAAGATGAAGCCCCAGCGTTCTAAGAATTTTACGAAAAAAAAATGTAAAAGTTAAAAAAAAAAAAAAAAGGGGGGAGGGGGAGGAGAGGAAGAAAACGAGGTCTCCCCTCTGCGCTGCTAGGGGCGGAGGGGCTCGGGCTAGCACCGCTACCGAGATCACAGCCGGAGTAGCCATGGCACGGGGTTTCCTCGCAGAGGGCTTCAGACCCGAAATATAAATCAGTGATGTCAAGTGGGGCTGGGAACGCTCAGCCCACGGCAGGAGGGACGGGGTACTACAGCCCACTGGGCCTAAAATGATATAAAAAAACCCCCAAAACAAACACAAACACCAAAAAACCCGCACATAACACTAACGACATGAGCCGTTTTTCTTAATTTACATTAATTATAAGAGAAAAGGCTTTCAAGTCGCTAGTATGTTTAAAAATGCATCATTGTTGCATGAAATAAGAAAGGAAATAATAATAATAATAATAAAAAAATAACAATCTCAACCGATTTTCTAGGCTTGCAAGAAATGCTTCAAAACACACCCCCCCCCAAAACTGATATAATAAACCCATAAGAAAATAACAACTTCCCAGGCTGTTGGTCCGGGCAGCCGGACGCAAGCGCGCACGGGCTGTGGAGCTGAACTCCTTACTGTTGCGAAGGGGAAAATTCTTTATTATCAAAAAAAAAATACAAATAATCTCCAGGCGCTACTTCGAATTAGTTTGCAATAGTGGCTGGATCCCGTTTCTCCTCTGTCATGGTACATATTTTCACTTGAAGCAGTTAACATGCTGGATTCATTACCGGGGAGGGAAAACCCCGCAGTGTGCCTACAGGAGTTATTTCCATTAGATTTCTAGCTATCTCGCTATCGAAAAGCCAATTTCTTCCCCCCCCCCCCCCGGCTTTTTAGGGACGGTGGGTCAGCACCACTTGATGCCATTTTCCCTTCCACGCAAAGGAGGAAAAAAAAAAAACCCAACAAAACAACCCAACCCAAAACCCACAGATTTCGTTTCGCTTGACAGAAAACGGAGCAGGAAAAAAAAAAAACCAAGTTTGCATTCCCTCCTTCGAAAGTTATTTTCTACAGATGAAAACTCTAGACAGAGATCAGCACTTCACGTAAATATGATTAATCGCAAATAAGCCCCAAAATACAAGGCTAAATAAGCAAATTTGTGATGCCGTCTGCCTCTCGGAAATCTGAAAAAACCACGTTGGAACACTTCATGATATGGCAGGAACAGCTTAAACAGAAACTCCTACCAGATATAACCACGTTTAGCCAGAAGCCAGTCGAACAAAATACACTTTCAATGAGACGGGGGTCAAAAATTGCATCTCCATCATTTCAAAGCCAGGCGAGTGGATTTAAACTGCAGGGAGCGGGAGCTGAGGACACGGGCGACTCCCCCAGTTCCAAAGTTCAGTCAATTTGGGCAAAAGTATCTGGAAAAAAAAAAACAACCAACCAACCCCCGAGACAAGGCTTGCCCCGCTCACCGCGCGCCGGCTGGCACAGCGCATATTTTATAGCATCTTTTTAATCTGATTTTATTGGGCCATTAACAAGAAAATACAAACGCATCTCCCTATTGACATTAAGATAATACATAAAAGCCTCGTTAGGGCTTGGGGAAATAAGGAAGCTCTTGAGAAGCCCAGATTCACCGAAGTCAGTGGGAGTTTTGAGCTGTACCGTATCTGATTTCGATCGCTGCAATTCACAGGAACAAACTTCTGCATCGAATTCACACTAAAGTTAGAAACAACGCAGAATTACCAAACAACTTGTCTGTTGATTGGAGCAAACACATCCTCCCCCTAACGTATATTTTGCATTATTTACTCTCCCCTCCCACAAATCGACCGGGGTCCCGCTCCCACAGACGGACGGACACGCTCCGATCCTCGGGGCGAATCGTCCCCGAGCGGTTTCAAGACCTTCAGCATCACTCGCGCTCGCTGCTTGGGAGCGTCGCCGCTCGGACCTGAAGATTTGTCCCGTTTCACTTAAAACACCTCTTTTGCAAAAATACTACGTGATAACGTAGCAGTGCCTTTGCAGGACCGGGGCCCCTGCCGCTTAAAATTAAGCGGCTGAGAAGGTGAAACTTGAAGGAGTTACATGCAGCTTGGATGCCAGCTTCCCCAAATTTAAAAATAGCGTGTACCCTTTAAATATTGACTTTCGCCCACTGCATCTGGGATAACAGATTAATGTAATCATAAGCACTATCCTCTCCTTCTCCCCTTCCACCTCTTACTTGTAAAAGATTAATCAACCATTTTATGGTCTAATTTAGGTGCCTAATTAAAAACAGAGTTCAACACGTACAACACCGTTTTGCTAATAAATCCTGACAGGTCTTCTGCTCTGTTATACGCAAGTTCTCCTTTCCAAATGCTAGATTAATTTTTTTTTTTTTTATTAAAACCAACCGAATTTATAAAGATTTCGCCTCGGTCGCTACGGGACGACACGCTGCACCCTCCACCAAAATTCTAATATTTCATAAAACGAAAGTGCTTTCAGAAACGACTTCCTGCTCGCCGGATCTTATCCTGCGGGCATTTCACTAACTGCTGAGGGGTGACAACATTTAAAAAAAAAAAAGAGACATAAAGCTCATCGGACTCGCAGGGTGGGAGCTTCACGACTACAAAGAGGTTAAAATGCAGAACTCCACAGCTCCCATCCAGATTCAAAGTCTCCAGCTCTGCTCTTTTAGCCTCCCTGTAAACGCTCAGCAGAAAGACCTATGCAAAATATTCTTGATAAAGGAACTTTCATCCTTTTAGGGTTGAAACACCTCGAAACGGGGCTCGGCCGGGAGCAGGGTGTCCCAGCAGGGCTGAGGAGCCCCGGAGGGTTCCCCCGCGCCATCACCTCCTGATTCTCCCCGAGCCCACCCGCAGGCAGACCCCGCGACGCTCAGGGCTGCAAAATCATCATAGAATGGTTTGGGTTGGAAGGGACCTTAAAACCCCCCCAAAATTCTCCATCCACCCTCGCAGGATGCAATCCCCTCGTTTATCATCTCCCCCCCCCCCCCCCCCCCCCAGCCAAAAAGTTCCATCCCGTCCCCAAACCGCGCGTTACAGCATCCCAGAGCACCCCCGCTATCTCGTCCCCGGCGCTCGGCTGGGAATCGCCAGCCGGAGCAATTTATCAGCCATAAAGCTGATTATAGTGGCAGGAGAAAGTTAACGGGGGTGGGGGGGGGGGGGGGAAAAGCGTATGAAGCGATGGAGGGAGTTTCATCTGGAACGCGGAGCTGCCGCCCGCCAGTCCCGGGCTGCCGCTGGCGCTCCCAAAACGGGACACCCCCCCCCCCCCAAAAAAAAAAAAAACCCTGCTTTTGCTGGGAAAACTGCGCCTTCCCCGACCCGAGGGGGGTTTCGGCCATCCCGCAGCAACACCCCCGGCTGAAGGCAAAAACACACGCTCCAGCAAAAGCCCTGAAAGCACCACGAAATCAGTGCTAAAAAAAAATAATATATAATTTCGAATTGATAGTTAACCTTTATTTAAAGATTAAACGCGGTTTGGGCAGCGTAAAGCCGGCAAACGCCCACCCGCCTCTTGGGCTAACGGGGAGCGCAAGTTCCGCGCAGGGTTGGGGTGGGATTTTAAGGTTTGGTTTTTGTTATTTTTTTTTTTTTTTTACCTCTTTTCGGAGGGGTTTGCGTGCGCATTTAGCGGAACATCCCCGCTTCGCCTCGGAGCTGCGGAGCGGGCGCTCCCCGCGCATCCCCCGCACCGGGGCCACGGAGCGGCGGCTGCCCCCGGCCGGCATGGGCAGGACGGGGGCGAGGGGGACCGGGGAGGAATAAAGGGGCGCTTGGGGGAATAAAGGGGGGACTGGGGGGGATAAGAGGGGAGCGGGGGGGGGGGGGGAGAACCCTTCCCTCTTCCTAACCTTGCCGTCCCCGCCGCCCGCCCCAGCCCGTCCCGTACCTGTACCAGGCGAGTCCCCGCTCGTAGTTGCGGTCGAAGAAATGGGGCTCGGCCCCGACGGCTCGGACGTCGGGATGCACCCGCAGGAACTCCAGCAGCGCCCGCGTCCCTCCTTTCTTCACCCCGATGATGATGGCCTGCGGCAGCCGCTTGGTGCCGGAGCCGTTGAAGAAGCTGGAGATGGGGCTGGCGGCGGCGGCGGGCAGGGGGGGGTGTCCCCGCTGCTCCTCCGGGCTGCCCTCCTCCCTCGCCACCGGGGAGCCGCGGGTCGCGCAGGAGCCGGCGCAGGAGTAAAACATGTAGAGCCAGAGGAAGAGCATGATGAAGAGCAGCAGGAGCCTCCGCCTCAGCGGCGGCAGCGCCACGGGGACATCGAGGCAGCGGTTCAAGCGCTGCCCCATGTGCCGGCGGGCGGGCCGGGAGGCATGGCTGGAGCTCGCCGGGTTCCCTTCGGCTCTGCCCGGCGTCTCATGGGCAAAACCCACCCTCCATCCCGCAGCTCAGCCCCGGCCACCGTCCCCGATCCCGCCGCTCTTCCCCCCGCCGCCGCCGCCGCCGGCAGCGCAGGGAAAGGCAGCGGAGGCGGGGGCGGGACGGGCAGCGCTCTCAGCCTATGGCAGGCGCCGGCTGCCGCATAATGAGCCGGGAGGGCGGCCAATCAGAGGAGGGGATGGGAGGTGGGGGCGGGGCGAGCCGTCGGGGCAGCATCCCGCTCGCCCACCCTCGCCCCGGGGTTGCCCGCGGGCCCGTACGGGCTCGCGGGCAACCCCGGGGCGAGGGTGGGCGAGCGGGATGCTGCCATGCATCCGGCTCCGAAAGCCGATCATTTTCTCATCGAATGGTTCGGGTTGGAAGGGACCTTGAAGCCCACCCAGTGCCACCCCCTGCCCTGGGCAGGGACACCTCCCACCAGCCCAGGTTGCTCCAAGTCCCGTCCAACCTGGCCTTGAACCCCTCCAGGGATGGGGCAGCCACAGCTTCTCTGGGCAACCTGGGCCAGGGGCTCACCACCCTCACAGCCAAGAATTTCTTCACGATATCCCATCTAAATCTCCCCTCTTTCAGCTTAAAACCCTTCCCCCTCATCCCATGGCTCCCCTCCCTGCTCCAGAGTCCCTCCCCAGCTTTCCTGGAGCCCCTTTAGGGACTGGAAGGGGCTCCAAGGTCTCCCCGGAGCCTTCTCTTCTCCAGGGTGAACCCCCCCAGCTCTCTTGTCGTCCCCTTATCCTGGTTATTCAGGTTCTCCCCATGAATTGCCCCTCCTGGACAATACCTGCTATTTATGTAGTAGTGTAAAATATAGCAGCGACGTGCCATGTCCTTCCACCCCCTGGGTCTGCTGGTAGCCAAGAGGGTCCCATCTCGGTGTCGCTGTTACAGCGGGCAGCTTTGCCCCACCAGAAGCCCGTACCGAAGCTCACAGAGGAATCTGAGCCAGTGACTCAGAAGGATGAAGCCCGGTTCTCTCAGCTTATCTTCATAGCAGAGGTTCTCCAGCCGTCTGAGCATCTTCCCGGCCTCCTCTGAGCCCTCGTCCCCCCCTGCCCAGCGCATCGATCCAACATTATCAAGGCCCAATACATCATATTAAAGAAGGCTTCGCTCAGGTGTAAATTCTGCCCAACCAAAGTGCCTCCTGCAAAGCCGCTCCGGTTGCGCATCAGAATCGGGGTCTCCAGCATCTTCTAGCGCTGTAAAACCACAAAGAAAAGGACACTTGAGAGGATTTCAGTTAGAGACCGTGGCTGGGCCCTCAGACACTCTGGCTAACGCTTGCCAACGGGGATGTCTCTCCTCACCTCGGGTGAGCCCCGGATTCACACGGGGAGCAGCCCAGCTCCTGTCGGCCTCTGGCTGAGGCACCCCCTGTGCTGTCCATCCCCCAGGGCCCCCACTCAAGAATGTTAATCACACTCAGCTTTATCCCTAAACAAGATTTAATGACAAAATAGTAACTTAAATTGCTAGACTAAAGACGAGGGTTCAGAGGTCTATTTGCTGTACAGACACAAAAGAGAACCGTAAGACAAGATAATGCAATTCTGGATTATACCTGTCAATCCACATTTCCCTCGGCTCCTTTCGCGTCTCAGCTGGATTAGGAGGACGGCAACCCAACCTTCCCACCCGGCGGGCACATCCCCGGAGCGTTTACAGCTGCACACCCCAGTGCAATGGCCACGTCCCTCCTCTGGAGGCCACAGGACGGAGAGAGAAGTGACAAATCCCACGTCCTCCTGCCTGTCCCTGGCCAGGCGGGGGTTTCCCACTCCCCGTTCCCCCCACGGTTGCAGCTGCGGGTCGGGCACTGGGACATCACCGTGTCGGGGCCATCTCAGCCATTTCCTCCTCCTCCTCCCCGAAGTATTCAGATTTATCTATTCTTTTGACGTGTGTTGGCTTTTTGATGAGCCACACCTTCGGCAGCCCTGTATTTTCTGCAGTCCCTGCCTCTACAAATACCTGGTGAGACCTGTCACAGCCCACGTATCGGGAGGAACACGCAGAGACCAAACACAACACAACAGCCTGTGAAAGCCCCAAAGAGCGTTTGGCCCAGGAGACCCTTCCCACGACACCGTCAGCTCCGGGACCCTCCTTTCCAGGACCGGGTTGTGCCAGCGTTTTGCGAGGAGCCGGTGGGGATTTCGCACGCTCCGTAGAAATGCCTTAGTCTACATTCATCCAAAAAGAATGTAACTTAGCAGCTTCCATGCACGTGTGCAGCTTTTCCACCGTGTTGTTATTAGAAGCTGCAGAAAATTTCGTGCTGAATTAGCCTGCTTTCAGAGCACTGCTGCTGTAAGGGCACAGCCAGCTTTTGCCGGAACCTTTTATCTTTAACTTCTTTTCCCCACCCGGAAAATCTTTTCCCCACCCAGGGCCTTGACTTTCTCGTGTGTCAGAAGCGACAGCGTGATGCTGACTTCTTCATATACCAGATTTACAGCAATTCATGAAAAGTGTCGTGGAAAAGTGAATTGTTCCGATCATACTGGCTGCGGCGTGAGCATCCTGCAAAATAATCCCAAACGACAAACTAGGCTTTACGAACTAATTAAACCAGGCAGCTTGAAGAGGGGAAATAAGACCCTGAGAAGCGTGTGATTTCTCCAAAAGCTGCTCAGTGGGTTAACACAGAGCTAAGAGCTAAGTTTTGGGTGCTTGGGCCACCTCAAACCCAAACCCCCATCAGTACCAGCGCCACTGGTCCCCATCCCTCCCGGGACCAGCCATTTGCCAAGCGGATTTTGGGATGACGCAAGGAGACCTTTTGTGCCTCAGCTGGGGAGCCAAATAGCCAACAATTCCAAAGCGTTCCTCTGCTGTGAGCTCGAATGGATGGCACCGCTGGGCTCTCCGCGGCATGAAGGGTGATGCGAACCAAGCAGAGACGAGACGCAGTCGCAGGAGGAATCGCTTTCTAGTTTCCCTCCGCGTGCTGGCAAAGCCCTGCCAGCTGGCCCAGACTGGTTAATTGTGGAGAGAATTACAGAGGACACTTCCAGGCGATGCGTGAATCACGGCTGGGCAGCCACCGTGCCACGGGTGACACAGGCTGCCTCTCCTGCACCCAGATTTACTCACCTCTTTTGTGTTTTCTACAATTCCAACCAGGAAACCTGCTCCTTGCGCGCAGAGGTTGCTCCGTGGCACGTTCCTACGCCCATGAGGTAAGAGGAAAACCCTTCAGATGGAATAATTCTCCTTGTTCCTCACATCCACCAGCACCAGCCAGGATAACATCAACAAAATGTCACAGAAAGTTTGGTTTAAGCCCTTAATATATGTCAGCTGTAGCTTGTAAAAGTTGGATGGGCTTTTTAAGAAAAATAGCCCCAAGATAGGTTTTACTGTAATTGTATCTTCAGCAGTTGGACGTCAGGAGGTTTTTTTCCCTAGGAATGGCAAACGGGATCAGAAACAGCATGGGAGCAAAGGTGGGTCAGGAGGAGGGTTGAGACCTCTGAGTCTGAGCCCTCCCTGGAGCAGGGGAGGTGGGTTTTGACAAGTGGTTTGGGAACCAGCCATGGCTCTGTCCTCCAGAGCGAGCCACCGGCCTCCAGCCAGAGCCTGCACGTCTGCTCGGTGGCACAGGTCTCCTCCGTACCTGCTGCCACCTGGAGAGCAGGGCTCCAGCAGGGCTCACCCTCGGCTCTTGCGATTTAATGTCCCACACGCGGCAGTTGTGGCAGGAGCACAGTGTGTTGTGCCCCACTGATGAGGGCGACGGAGCAACGGGGGCTACATGGTGAGGAAACCGGGGTTGCTAAGAAATGGGCGCAAACAGAAACGCAAGACTGGGTTTGCTCCGTGCAGTTGCTGCAGAGACCTTTAATCATAATAGCTGCCGTCTCGCTAGCTGGTTAATCAATAAACTAATTGAGCTGCATCAGTACGGTCTCTGGATCCCATTTCTTGATGATCGATTCATTACAGAGCCGGCACTGGGAAGGTGCAGCTCCTGACAAGGGGACGTGGTGGCACTTACTGGGGCAGCGCTGAGACGGGCCCGAGGGTGCAAAACGCCCTTGTTAAACCAGGGCAGAAGGCAGAGAACCCAGCACACCTTCAAGCCAAGGTGACCAAACTCACCCAGCAAGGACGGAGCTGCGGGCTCACCCTGCCGGCACCCACCTTGGCTGACCCTTCCCAGGCCGCGTGCCCAGCAGCTGCAGCCATCTGCTTTCCAGCATCTTCTCCGTGTCTTGCCCAGTGCAGCATGTCCCAGTGCCGATCCCACCCTGTTGGTCTACTGCCGAGTTTCACCTTGTTGCTTTATCTCTTCCCAACTAGAAAATCCGTACGTCCTTTTGTACGTTATTTTCCTGCCACCAAACAGGCCGGTTCTGAAATGCTCGGCATCTTCTTTCTTTTTTCTGCGGCGTGAAGACTGGTGTGTCAGTGACAGGGCACACACGGCTCTTCCAACATCTGTGGGGGCCAGTCCTGCTGGGGCGATAAATAGGAGCAGGTACCCAAAATGAAGCCAGGGTGCTCTTGGTCCCAATCCAGACACGATGCCGTTTTTCCCGACATGGTCACTGTTCTGCTCGGAGAAAAGTCATTTACCTTTTCATGATGTTACTCAAGTGCCTGTTCATGGGGAAATAAACCATTCCAGAGTGTGTAAGCCTGGAGGGCTGTGGCACGCAGTGACCTGGCCAGAGAGGAGGTGACCAGCCACCACCACCTCCTTTTTGGGAATGCATAGCACCTAGCACACCGAGATGTAGGGCTTTGGTCCGGGGCTTTTGCATGCTATCACGTGTCCTCTTCTATACATATGTTCCTATAATGGTTTTTTGACCTTAATGTTCTTCTGCAGTGCTCTGAGATGTTCCTCAGCCATGGGTCCATGTCCCCAGCCCTTGTTCCCTTGCAGGGTCCCAGGAAGAGAGACCTTGTGTATTTTTATCCCACTTCATCCACCCTAAGAAGTCCTCGGTGCTGTCCCCTCTCATCCTCTCTGCCACACGTGCCCTTTGCCATGCTCCCTGTGGCCTGGTGGCCTGCGGCTCTTTCAGAGCAGAGGGGAGCTGAGGATTGCCCATGTCTAAACCTCACGTGTCAGCCATCAGCCCTCTCTCCTTTGGTACCGCAGCAGCTCCATCACCGCTCATGTCTGCTGAACTCCTATTAATGTCACGATAGATTGGGATTTTGTCCTGAAAAACATATGCGTTGGTATTGACCCGCGGAGGCACAGCTTGTGGTGGGTCAGGATGGCTGGACCAGCAGCCAGTGACCACCCCAGCTGCAAACAGCCAAATGGTGGGGCCGGGCCACCCTGGGGGTGAAAGGGAGTGGGGTGACAGCGGGGAGCATCACCAGGACTCAAAACAGGTCAGCTACTGGCAAGGAAAGTGCCCAGGGCTTCGTGCCATCCTTCCGCCCATAAGCCCAAGTGCCACATAGAGCCCTCCAGCCCTCAGATGTGGCTTCGTAACCACAGCAGCACCCAGGGACACCCCAGGGACATCGTCGCCTCTTGCAGCATTTTGCTGCCCGGTCCCGGGCGCGCTCCCGCCGGGGCAGCACCGCTGTGCAGATGTAAGAGGAGATCTTGTTTCTCTCAACCTGAAACCATTTCCTTTCCCCCACTGCCCTCCCTCCCTTCGCCCCCTAATACGTCCCCGGGGTTTTAATATCTATTTCTCCAAGTGCCACGGGCCAAATTTACTGCTCGCATAACTCCACCGACTTCAATGGAGAAGAGCGTTTAGGGTGCTCCAAGGAGGCATAAGTAGGAGTGATGTGATGGAATTGAGTAAAGGAAAATATAGTCTGACTGTCAAGAAGAGTTTCCTACCAGCGAAATCTATAGACTGTGGAAGTTTCCCATGGGAACAAGCAGAAACCAAGTTGCTGAAGTCATTTTAAAACAGCACAAGAGAATAGGAAATCAGCCCAGCGACTGGCCAGAAGGAAAGGCGAGATGACATAATGCTACTTCTCCTTCTCTAATTTCTGCGGCTGCGTTGCTTTGTCCATGGAATTATTTTCAGGCAACTGGATTTCTCCTTGGTTTTTGAGCGATACGACGGCCCTTGCTGCTTCTGAAGAGGTTTCAATTCCTCCGCTAAATTCTGTCCTGGATTACAGCAATACCCGCTACAGCCCCCATTCGTCCTCCTGTTACTCCTGCTGCTTCCAAACCTCTTCTGGGGTCTTTTTCCCTGACTTACCTGAGTCTTCGGCTCCAGTTCTGTCCTTACGGAGCTGTACAAAGCAAGTCAGCCTAATTTGGGAATAGTAGCAGGGCTCACGCAGGCCAACACAGAGGCGCGCCAGGCTACGGAAGCTTTTAGACACGGATCTGTAACTTACTGGCAAGCAGGAGATGGAAATCTTCCTGTCTTCAGGGATCCTTCGGGTAGATTCCTGGTGGATCACCTGCTGGAAAATCAGAAAGGCAATTAGCACTCGGTGAAACACGGCTTCCCCTGGTGACCTTGGGTTCTGGTAACTACTGCCTGCCTGCTTGGGGCTCGGTGTGTGACACCGGGTCCGCACACGCCGCGGACGTGCCCAGCCGCCACCCGCTGCCTTCTGCGATCTCTTGCCCATGGAACTCCCTACTGGATTTATGAATGACTTAACATTCGCTCGCCGTCTCAACATCAGCAACTTAAAGCTCCACTGCTAGCAACCTCCTACCTCGCGCGGTTCCCAGATAATTACAGATTAGAACCGGCTAATTTTTATTTTTGTAAAGCTGTCAGAGATCTGTGTTTGTTATTATTGTCTCCTAGGTTGCCAGTTGCATAAATACATATGTAAAACCCCCTTTGATCTCTAAGTATAATGACACAGATTTATCAAATGTTTGCCTTTTTCTGTCTCTTTGAAAAGGCTGATTTATGGAGTGCAGTCCCTACCTCCCTTCCTCTCTTGAAATATGAAGTGTTTGTGAGCAGCCAAGGTAATATTTAATATCCTGCCAAGAATCCTTTGCACTTCCTAACAAATGAACTACAACCTAACCAAATGGTTCACATCTGTTTAGCCTCTTCTCCTTTTTAACTAAACAAATTAGCATTAGAATACCTGGGAGGCGCACAAAGTCCCTTTCTAGATGACAGAACACAGACAATTATTAGCAAGGGGAGTAACTGTACTGAAAGGGGCAGGCAGGGACCCAGCAGATGTTTTCGCATCTCCTGGAGCGTCCATGAATGACCCGCGCCGCAGCGGACACGCTGCCACCGCCTTTTGAAGCGGGCGAGGAGTCCATTCACGGTCCCCTTCTGAATGAAATGAAAGGCAGCGGCCTCAGCTAGCGAAATGTTTCATTTAAAGCCCTTCCACGTCACTTTTGCTGGGGTTCCCCCCCCCCCCCACCCCATAATCGGCTAAAATAAAGAGCATCGCCCCACTCCTCCCCGCGCTTGGAGGTACTCCTCTGCTCAATGGGCAGATCTGGTTTTATTCCTGTTTTCAGCCATGGGTGCTCATCCCAAAAGCATCAAACCCCCCCGCCTCATTGCCCTTTCCCTCCGTGAAATAAGGTGTAACGGGTTATTTGGCTTTTCGGAGAATGGCGAGGCGCAAACCAACATCTGCGAAGTGTATTTTGGATTATTACAGACTTCCACAGTCTACACGCAGGCAATTAGACCCTCCAACCACGCGGGGCCTTTCAAGCACCCCTCTTCCCGCTGGAGTCCCAAACACCTTTTAATCAGAGGTTGGGGAGGTTTTGGGAGGGGATGGGGTAAGATGGGCTCTCTGTTGAGCCCCCGTCTCATCGCAATCGTCGCTGGAGGAGGGAGCCACACGAGACACGCCGTTTTATTAGGGCTAACACTTAGCCTTTGTTGTAAATGTTTTTGGAGAAGAAAACACTCAAAAGCCTCACAGAGATACTGCTATTAATATATCATCCTAATAACAAGTGATTAAAACCAACAACAGCGACTACAAAAATGCGGCTTTGTAGCACTGGACCGCATGGGACGCAGCAGGGAAAATCATTATGAACACACCAGCGGGGTGCAATTATAAATAAAAACAGCTCTGTAAAGGCTACAAAAGCAGCAATAATCAGTCCGGTCTGCGGTTTAGTAAGGGCGAAAGACATTTACGGAAGGTGCTATTTATTACCAGCGACAGGGACACCACTGGATTACGGGGTGCAACTTCAGGATAAGTCAACAGAGGGAGTTCCCTGCCATCGCGGCCGAGCCAGCCCCAGCCTGCGCATCCCTGCGAGTGGCCTGGATGCCTGTCTGTCCATCCGTCCGTCCGTCCAGCATGGCCTTCCCGCAGTCCCCACCGTCAGCAAAGCCCGGGAAGGGATGGCAACGCTGGAACAGGTTCGTTCGCTCCGAGCTGCGGCGTCAGACAGTGGCTTTGGCGCTGGGCAGGGCTGTAAGGACAGTCCCCGGCCAGGCTGAGCCCTGCAGGTGGTTCCTACAGTTCTGCTCCTTCCAGCATGAGGGATCCTGGCCTCACCCACGGGCAGCTCCGGGATGTCCTCGCGGAGCCGTCCGTGCAGCAATCCCAGCCAGGCTGCTCCCGTGCGGAGTGCGGGATGCAGCGCAAGATGCTGGGTGACCCCTGGGGACCAGCACTGCCGGGCAGCAGAGCAGCAGCGCGGAGCACAGACCCCTTCCCGTCCCCAAACGGAGGCATTTGTCACCTATCGGCAAATCCCAGAGGCAGTGCCGGGCTGGCCGAGGTGTCCCTCGGGATGGGGACAGACCCATACCTCGTGCAGTGCCGTGAATGAGGAGCACGGCGCAGAGCCGCTGCGGGGCCGCGTGCCCGAGGATGCTTCCATTGCGCTCGTCCCACTGCTCATTAGTGAAGTGAGGAGGGTTAATTAGCCCCAGCCCTGACACATAGCCAGCTCCTGCCCGTCCTCGTTCCTGCTGAAAGCCAAGTGCACGTAACAAGCAGACGGTGGCCCTAAGGGGCATCAGACGGGGCAGAGAGGATCGAAATAATATTCCCCTTTCTGCCGCTGGGGAACTCCGCGGCACCAGCATCCTTCTTCCCCTCGTCGTGCCTCAGTTTCCCTCCCGCGCTGGCTGGGAGCCGTTGGGACAGCCAAGGGACAGCGTGTGGGTCACCCAGCCCTTCGGCTGCTCTGTGGCACGAGTATCGCTACGAACCTCCGAGTTCAGCTGATAAACCCAGGCTGTTCCCTTCCCCGGTTTGGACGTCGTCCAGCAGCTCCCCTGGAAGCACGGCGGAAATGCCTTAATCACCTCGTTTGTATCTCTGTTTCAAGTTTAATTTGATACAGTGCCTCCTTCTCCCCGGCCAAAAAAAAAAAAAAAAAAAAAAGAAGAAAAAAAAAGAAATATAAAAAAAATCCCAAACATCTCCCAGCTTTTCTCGGCTGCGCAAATCTTCATCTTTTTCCTTGCTCAGAAAGCAAAAGACGAGTCCCCGTGCCAGCATCTTCCTCGTGAATGAGCTTCGCTGCCCCGTGCCCGTCGGCATCTGGGCAGCCAGTCCCCCAGCATCGGGAGGAGAGGGTCGGTGGTGGACCCTCTGTCCCACCCCAGCACCACGGTCTGGTCTCCATCCCACCCCACCCGCAGGGACCCCTCCTGCCCTCTTCCCCCTTCTTGCTTTTCGGAGGAGGGAGACGGGCGAGATGTCCCTGCTGGTCCCAGTTAGGGACAGGCCGGTCCGTCTGGGAGACCGGAGCCCTTCTGTTTCCAATCGCGCAGGGCAATTCCCCAGATCTGTGTTTCTGGTTAAGAAAAGACAGTCCGGCTACAGCTGCAGTTTAGACGGGTACAAGCGATATATTTTATAGCACATATTTCATGAAGAAAAAAAGAAAGTATCAAAGGGAAGCTGTAGTTACAATAGAAAGTGTTAAAAAGGGGAGCGGGGGACAGAAAGGACCTTGCCATGTGTCTTGGACAGCAAAAGTCGGGGGAAAAAACCTCGACCACCAAACTGCCCCACTGGCCTCTGGGGCCACGCGTGGCTGAGATCCATCGGGTACCGCACGCTGCCGCGCTCAGCCGGCAGGACTGAGGCCAGGATCCTACAAAAATGGTAACACAGGTGTGAATTTAGGGCATTTTTTCCAGCTCTGGAGGGAGAGCACGGCATCCTCCTTTCCAGGCATCTCTTTTCAGCCCTTGTGGCCCCTTTAGGGACCGTGGCAGCATCTCCCCGCCAGCTCCCCAGTACGGTCTGTGCCCACCAGGCTCAGAGCATCTCTTCGGAGGCGTCAGCAGCAACGCTCAGACAAGAACGGGAAGCAGTAACCTTGCAGGGACATGGGGAAACGTGCGGTACCTTCCCAGAATGGAGAAATGCACCAACCCGAACCCGCTCGCGCCCGCTGTCAAACCCTCAGTTCTCGCGCCAAGGCCTGGAGGTGCCAGAACTGGTTAGGGAGCGGTAGGAAAAACGTCTCCGCATTGTGGGAAAACAGCTTGTTTCGCCAACCTGGTTCTGTGAAACAGTTGAACTGCGCCTTTTTGAAACACTGGAAACTAAACCCCAGCCCCAGGCGCTGACCCGGGCTGGAAAATCTTCAGCGCAAACAGTTAAAAGTCTGGAAGCAGCAAAGTGGAGGTGACGGGAAGCGTACGAGGCAGGGCCGAGGACAGAGATTCCTGCCGGCTCTTTTAAACACACGCACTTCTGATGGCGGTCTAAATGGCTTTGGGACACCGCACGCACGCTGTGCTCTCAAAAGACCTCCTTTTCTTTGGGTCAAGGAGAATGGGATCGTTCTGGGGCTGAGAACTGCCTTTCGGAGGAGCGGGCATCCTTGCGACACGGCAACCCAGACCAACGCAAGCTCTAACAGAGCACAGGATCCCTCTCGCGTTCAAGAAACACTGCAAGCTCCATTGGCAGAAGGGTTCGGAAGGCAGCTCCAAAGCTTGCTGAACTTTGTGTCAAAGCCCTAATATTCCGTAGTACATTCCATTTCAGAGGCCGCTAAAAAACATCCATGGAACCACGCAGTAAATCCCAGTCCGAGGGTCTCCTGAAGGAGGGTCCTCACCAGTGACACTCCTGACCTCCTCGCTTGTCATCTCTGACTCCAAATTAACAACATGCTGTTTGGGAGATGACAAACATTGGAACCAGACTCTGACTTTGGCAGGGCCAAAGGGCACAGACCGAGGGGCGAGAAGCCCTGCCCCGCAGGACTGACCTTCTCCATGACTGGGAGGAGGAACAGCAGCACCAAGAGGCAAACGACCGACCCAAGGCCGCCCCACCAGCGTGGTGGCATCCTGCATCCCAGGAGCCCTGGCTGGGGACGGCTTTTTGCCTGCTTAAGAAATACCACCACTACAAATGCCATCAGGAACATCTTGCAACGGAGCTTCTAGGATTACCACCTCCAGCAGAGCTGCTTGGTAGGAAAACAGCGCTGATATTTCTGTTTTAACAGCAAAGTGTTCTGTAGACAGCCTGTATTTCCAAGGAAAGGGGAATATCTAATCGCCTCTGGAGGGCAAGCAGGACAACACGCCTTCTATCTGTAACGATAACGATTTCTAATCGTATCACTCTGTTTCCACTCCTGCTCTGGTGGGATCGTCGGAACTGAAAAGGACGTGTGTGTTTTGTATAAGCCTTGAAATGCCGCGGCCCGGCGGAGTGGGAAACGCCGCTGGAGCCCGGGGAGTGTGAATGTGTTACTCTGCTGGGGCAGATTATATCGGAGATTGAGACGGGAAGCGAGAAAAAAAACCAACCCAGTGGGGGAAAGGAGAGGGGAAAAGAGCTGTGTGTGCCGGGGTTGGGTTTCCTCACCCCCGCCGGGACACAGCACAGAGCCCCCCCGCCTGCCGGGCTCGCTGGGACGCCCGTCACGCCGAGGTACCGCGGGGGGGGTCACGGTGGAGCCGGGGGGTCCTCGTCAACACAAGAGCTTGGCGCGATTCAGAGGCTCAGCTGTGGGCTCTCCTGCGAGGAAAGGCTTCCGCCAAGATGAAGCGATTCGGTGAAGGTCAAAGGAGAGACGCGGGGCGGAATCTAATCATTAGCCATCGCCTGCTTTCCAGGGCCGTACAGAATAACGGGTACGGGACTGACGAAAACACGAGCTGTTTACTCGTCCAACAAGGAGAAATATCATCATCCCTGTTTTACAGATGGAGCGCATTCCTTCGACGCAGATCTGGAAAGAATGAAGATCCCCTGAGCCTTAGGGCTACTGTTTTATCCACAAAACCACACAAAAGGTTTAAAGTCCAAACAGACTAAAACCAGCTTTGTCCTTCTGAGTCACTGGCTCAGATTCCTCTGTGAGCTTCGGTACGGGCTTCTGGTGGGGGAAAGCTGCCCGCTGTAACAGCGACACCGAGATGGGACCCTCTCGGCTACCAGCAGACCCTGGGGGTGGAGGGACGTGGCACGTCGCTGCTATATTTTACACTACTACATAAATAGCAGGGGCAATTGTCCAGGAGGGGCAATTCATGGGGAGAACCTGAATAACCAGGATAAGGGGACGACAAGAGAGTTGGGGGTGTTCAGCCTGGAGAAGAGAAGGCTCCGGGGAGACCTTCCAGCCCCTTCCAGTCCCTAAAGGGGCTCCAGGAAAGCTGGGGAGGGACTCTGGATCAGGGAGGGGAGCCATGGGACGAGGGGGAAGGGTTTTAAGCTGAAAGAGGGGAGATTTAGATGAGATCTCAGGAAGAAATTGTTTGCTGTGAGGGTGGTGAGCCCCTGGCCCAGGCTGCCCAGAGAAGCTGTGGCTGCCCCATCCCTGGAGGGGTTCAAGGCCAGGTTGGACGGGGCTTGGAGCAACCTGGGCTGGTGGGAGGTGTCCCTGCCCAGGGCAGGGGGTGGCACTGGGTGGGCTTTACGGTCCCTTCCAACCCGAATCATTCTATGACTCTATGACAAACAACCTATATTCAAGTTCTCCAAACGGGACAAGGCAAAAAACATTGCAATTGTACACAGGATTCAGGTTCAGATTCCAGCCTGACGCTGGCACAGCCCAGGACTGAGATGCAGGAACTCCAGGCACTGCCCCAGGTGTGCAAAGCGGCCACCGCCAGACACTCTCATGCTCCTCAACTGCCTCCTTCCCTGCAGAATTTAGGCAGCAAGAAATATCAGCAGTGCTGGCGCGGGGATGGCTGACATTAATCCTCCACGTAGGGTCACAGGGACCACAAACACCTACAGACGGTTCAGTATTTTTTTCATTTCCATAGTGGCACCAGCACTGTTGAAAAGGACACCTGAGAGCAGATACTGTACTACCCATCGGTAACCAAGATTTCAGTTTGGCAATGTTTTTATTTTCAAAGCACACGCGACAGCAAAAATTCCTAAAGGCAGTAAAATGACGGCAGATGACATCAGCCATACCTGATACATGGCCACTTTGGAGCACAGCAGAGAACGCCTTCTAGGTGAAAAAAGGCCCCCCCCTTTTTTTTTGCAATTAAAAAATTAAGGTATTTCTTACCTTCAAATCCCAGATCCACTCATTGTAAAACCATGTTCTCTCTCCAGGCCAGCCCAACTGGGTGTGGAGATGTTGGTGCAACTCTGTGACCTGCATTTTGCAGACACTCAGCGATGATTATAAAGCTCCTGTCTGGCCCTAAAACCCGTGAACGTTACACATTTTGGCCCAAGAAATGAAGATGACTGCTCTTCAAAACTCAACCACAGGCATCTCCTGGGGACCTTTAATCAACGTTGAGTTTGTCGGGACAGACCCCGTACTTGCAGGCCATCCCCAAGCCTGGCTTCGGAGAAAACCACAACCCTCCTGCTTCAGCATCACTTTCTGCCTCTGGGAGCAAAACCTGTGGTTTGCGCGCGCCATCTGCTCTTTTCAGGTTCCTCTCCCAGCTAAAGGTTGACCAAATTCTTCGGTTTTCCACAAACCCTTTCTACTCACACGCCAACTTACTTTCAGCATCCTTTTTGCACAATAAACCCCTATTTCGCAAGCTGTCCTTGCTCTTGCAGCGATCGAGAAGAATATTGTTGCTGCGAGAAATGCCACAAAACCACCACATACCTTTGCAATTAACTGAGCTGTCCCGGAGTTCCGATCACAAGCGAATTGTTTAAAACAGATTTTGAGCATTCACATATTTTTTTTTTTTTGTACAGTACGCACTTTATTGCAGAGAAGACCGGATGCATTTTTAAAACAAATTGAGGAGTCGCACAGTTTCCAGACATTTCTACAAAGTGTTGCCCGCAGTAACCCGAGTACAACGGAGTCCGTCAGACCAAGAGTCAGAGGGAACCCAATCCTGTCATCTGCAATCACTCGAGAGACTCCGAAAATCTTGCAAACCCGTTATTTAAGCGCCACGTAAAACAGGTGGCTCTGCTCTGGCGAGCGCCTCCGCCCGCAGAACAGAGGTTAACCGTGTCACTCCTGATTTACACCGGCGGAACTGGGACCAGAAGTTGGGCTCGTAGCATGAAAGCAGCCAGCGAAGGTTTTATGTCGGCGTGATACGCACGTGGTGGCAGATTTGTGACGTTTCCTGAAGGGCTTTATCCGGGCTGAGAGCAGAGCCAGCGTCTCCCGTTTCAGGTGTGACTCCCTCTTTGGATCGACGCACGGCCGTGCTGCCCAGTCCCTCTCCACGGGGGAAAGAAATCTTGGCAGGAAAACACATCAAGTCATAACAGGCACTGACTACCACAATAAACCGTAACACAGCCTTCGTCTACCCTGGATGCCGCCGTGTTTGGACGCATCCCAGCGGGTCCCAGCCAGCCCGGGAAGGCTGCGGGTTAGCCGCAGCCCCGCGGTGGCACGGCAAGCGCGTTAGACTGGGGCTAGAAATGTTCTTCAGCGTATCAGTGAACAAAGATAATGCATTTTCCTAGTGGGACCATCCACAGTAACTGCTTTTGAGAGAGGCTGGCTGCATCAGGAATTTGAACGTTATAATAGGAGAGAAAAATCCCAAACTTGTTTTGTTCTGTAAAATTTGTTTCCTTAACCAATTACGCAGCCCAAAAGCGAGGTGCCTTCTCTCGGAGCCACCCCAGTGTGATATTAAATACTGATCAAACTCTTGATGCAAGTCCAGAGCTCGCCTGAGGACGCTGGCACTGAGTGGGCTGGCACAAGACACGTCAGCGTAGAAAAGCCTTAGAACTACCAGGCTCTGGGATGTGGTTCTCGCCTCCCACACCTCTTCAAAGCTTCGCTGACACCAAAGAGGAACGGCAATTTTTACCAGCTGAAGATCTGACACACGGGGCTCAAAGCCTAACGACGGAAAACCACCCGGGAGTCGGAAATTCCCCGGGATGGATGTAGGGCAGAATGGCTCAGAGCGTGTTCAAGGTACGTGGTAGAGGAGAGCCGTTCATCTGGAGGCTGTTTAACTGCTGGTGTGTAGCGTGCTGAAAGACAGTCTGCTGTACTCCTTTAGCATTGCGCCAGCTGTATGAAAGCTAAAAAATCTACCGAGGTGAATGGGAGCCTTGGGAAAAGTAACTGATTGGAAAAAACCTCAGAAATTGAAGGCTTCTGCGTAATAACAGAGCAGGGACGGCACGGATCGAGACAAGAGTTCACCCAACCCACCACGTGCCTCAAAGCTTAATTTGGAAAGGATGCTTGGGGAGCAGGGGTGATAAATCATTCATTTGTCGCTTCCCGACGGCGTGGCCAAGGCTGGCAGTGCTGGCGGTCAGTAAGTGTGCGCATGAGAACTGAAAACCTACCCACAAGGTGAGAGCCACGACTCACGGAGACTTTAGAAGGCCACCCCGAAGTGATGTGCTTCTGACATAGGCTAAATTTGAATCTGTGATGAGTGAGTGAGCCTAAGGGCTGTGAATGCTTTAAGCTCTCGTGTCTATTCCCTTTCAGAAGAAAATAGAAAATTATCGCATGAAGTGGTCGCTAGGCACAAATGATTCTTCTTCAAACACATCCCCACAGGTTTCCCCCTTGTAATTACTAAAATATACTACCTGATGTGTCACGAGGACGACAAGCAATTGACATTTAAGGCAATCTGATTTCCACAGCCCTCCCATGATCTCCACCGAGCAGATCGCCTTTGTCTTCCTTGTCTAGGAGCGACTTCTTGCATGTGAACATGACAAGCAGCAGCATCGGCAAATGCCACAGGCTGCAGAAGAAGAGCTTCCTGGAGCTGCTGCGATCCGCGTCCCTGTAGAACCGAAAGGCGAGGTAGGAGATGTAGAGGTTGATAGGGAGCGAAACGACGGGGAATGTCCACGTGGTCATGTCGAGGACAGGAGCCAGGGTTGAGAGTCCGATTAAGGCCAAGCAGTGACGCAGAGCCACCCGCCTGCAGAGCCCGGGGTGGGTGACGGACATCATACAGTAGCCTCCGCGGGAGTAGTCTTCCCGCAGACCCCAGCTCAGGGCGTTGAAGTGAGGGAACTGCCAGGAATAGAGGATTCCTCCCAACAGCAATGCACCTGCAGCGGGAGAGAGAAGGAAACGCGCATTAGAGGGGCCACCGCGAGAAGTGCTACGTTAAAGACGGCAGCGGATTCGGGCTGTATTTGCACAAGAGCAGCGCTACGAACCTGCCCCACGGCGCCGTGCAGGAGCCGAGGCACGCTCTGTAAGGTAAGGCACACTTTGCTTTTAACGGCATTTACACGGGGCTGCGCGCAGTGGCTCTTCTGTTTTTCGAGCACTTCATTTGAAAAGCATTTCAACAAGTCACTTCCTCCTAACGAACCATCGCTAATTGGTTTCTGCACCACTTTCAGTCTCTACCTGAGGGAAGATTGATGGAAATGAAGCAAAGTTGGGCAAGAGGCTGTTTTCCTGGGAGCCTCTGGCTTCTGCTCCCGGGTTCTTGAGTTGGAGCATCCAGAGAAGAAGAAAGCTGGTGGCAGAGCAGTGTCACACCGAGCAGGAACAGGGAGCCTGCTCAACGAGAGCAGAAAAGGAGGATAAGCTGCTTCCTCCTGAGAACGGGGAAAACACCAGCAGCCCGGGAGCCAGGAGCACGGCTGAGCTTTCTGTTTGCCCACTGCGAGAAGGAATGGAGCCGCTCCCGGCACGGGAGCCCCTCCATCACGGACCTCGGGCAGGCGACAGAACTGGCAGAAGCTGCTAATGAAGCGACAGAAGATGGAGAACTTTATATTCCTTCAAACCAATCGTAGGAACTTCTAAATAGTTTGACCAAGCAACTCTGTTCACGGCAATCAGCTACTTTTACCTTTAAAAAGGCGCTATGGCAGCACCACATTTTTCACAGCTATCCTCAGGACCCAGCACGGGGCTTATCGAGGCAGAAGCAGCTCATGTGCCGATTTCAGCGAGCTTCAAGGAGGCCCTCAGACTAAACTCCCTTCACTAATTTTGTCTGAAGACACAAAAAATCCCCCAAGGCTGTTGCACATTATGAACATTCCTGGATTTTCCTTTTGTTCCCCCAGCTCCCAAACACTCCGCTCCGGCATTAACACTTTCTTTGCATCTCCCTGCCTTCATGAGCTCCTTCTCTATGGAAATTACTTCTCAGTTGGAGCCATGAGTCTATCATTTTCTTAACGACTTGATAGAAACAGAAAGAGCAACACTTATCTGCGCACGTGTTAATGTATTTAAATTCTTCCCCAAATGTTCGCTTCTTCCCCAGCGACTGCTTGGGCTCTAACAAAGACCTTGTCACTGTCTCCTTCATGGTTCACGTCTTCTCCCCATCTGTTCCTTGGGCTGTGCATGTCCAGTTCGTGTCTTAAACAGCCACCATACGCTGGTGTTGACATGCAAATAATAATAATGATAATCTAAATTTGCAAAAGAGACCTTTCTTTTGCCCTACCTTATCGAGCGATGAAGGAACAACCCATTAGACTTAATGCGGGTTTCCCGTTGCCTATAAGGTCCGGTAGTGGTATAAAAGACCCATCTCATCACTTACTACAATGAGTAACAAACAGCCCATCAGGGAAGTACGTGCCTCTGAACGTTGATTACATTAAGGATGGGGATAGATCCTCATATATCGGACGTGCAGCTTTCAGACCAACTTTGCTAGGCATCGCAGGTGATTTCCTGGACTACCCCCAAAACACTTGCAAATCCCGCCAGTCGATCCTCCCAAAGTCGACTTTCAGGGTGCGGATGCTTCAGGTGTAAGCACCTTCTCTAAAGTGGAACCTTTTAAGACGGTTGAAAATGGTGCACCCCAAAATTACCATGAATTTCAGAAAATCGCGGCAAAAAAATGTAATTTTGTCCCTAACAAAACAGGATTTGATTCAGTTCTGCTGAAACCTAAGGGAGCAGCTCTACTGAAAGAAACTGAAATAAAAGTTAATCAAGCAGCAGTACTCCCTACACCAGGAGAAACAATGGGGGAAAATGTTTTTGGAATATGTCATTCTTTAGCTTTTTCCTATTCTTGATCCTGAACGCGATAAACCTCAGATAGGAATATTTTTCAAGCTTCCCCTCTGAAGCGCTTTAGAGATATTAGCTTGTCATTTTTCAGAACTTTGGGAAAGGGAAGCTACAATTCTCCGTCAGCCGAGGAGCCGTGAGTAGGTGGAGCCGGGGCCGGGATTCCGAGGCAGAGGCCGTTCCTGCTTCCCACGGCTACGGAGCAGCCGGCTCTTCGTCCCTGCGTTTGGGCTGGAACACGGGCTTTGCTTATTCAATTGTTCAAACGTTGTGTGCAGCCAAGCTCAAAACACACCCTAAACCTCAAACACACAAAAACCTTTCGCAGTTCTCTCTAACTATAACACCATTAAAAGAAAAAAAGTCATCTGGAGAAACTTTTAAACACAAACAGACCAACTAAACTACTCGAGGCTGGATTCCCATTTACAAAGCTCTGGTTTTTACATGCAAGCCTTTGGAATTTAATTACTTTGATTACATTACAACCATTGAGATAATTGATATTTTACAGAGAAGCCGAACAGTAAAACAATTTAATAGCCCATTATGGGGATTTTAACCGACCCCATCTTTTTGTTAAGTTTCCCATGTGCCCTGGACATCCTGTAATTTCCTCTGCCCGGGCTGAGACCGTGGGGTTGTCGGAGATTTTTAAGTGTCACGTTAAGAGCGATGACTCGCAAAGCACAGCACACGGTACGGTACAATTCAGCATCAAATGAGCCCACAGTACGAATCCCGTCCAGCCCGGAGCAGACACTGCAATACTCATAATTACTAGATGAATGCTAACTATGTCATAATTAGGTCAACAATGTTTTTAAGCAATATTACAGCGAGACTAACTCTGGAGAATTACCTGGTTCAAAATAGCGCGGAGTCTACTCTGCTGCTTCCCGACAGTTTGGGAACTCAGTTTAATCAATGCAAATCTCCTTTTTCTCCACCGAGTTTGTAATTTAGCGAAAACCAGAGACGAGGTCGTTCACAGCCGTAACGTGTGGAGCTGGCGGGGGGTTTGGAAAGGCAAAGGCGGGTGTCGGAGCAGAGCCCTGGTCTGCGTTGGCAGCGGGGGACAGCAGCACCCAGGGACACCGCAGCCCTCGGGCTTCTCCACGGCACGTGGAAAACCTGGGCGCAGGCAGACCCGTATGGAATTCTTGCTTTTCCATAAGCATTTATACACCGCAAGACCACAAGCACCCGGCTCGTGGATATCCTAAACTCGTTACCCTTATTTTTGGCCAAATTTTTAACAGCTGCAAGTTTAGCCCATTTGTGACCACTTCCAAACTCTTCACTTCTCCAAGTGCGAGAGCGGGAGAGCTGCGAGCACACGCTTCTAAATCCTGGCACCTCGGCACACAAGTCCTGTTTGATTATGGAAAAATAATGGCGTCTATTTAGTCAAACAGCACCAAGTCTCCAATATTCTTTCGCTCTTGTGTGCAAAACAGGTATAAAATAATTTCTTGTTGAGTTCCTATCATTTAACCATTTTGTACAAGTTTAAATCATCTCAAAAGTTACAGGATTGCACAGAACCATGCAGGCGGCCGCAGAGTTAGAGATAAATAACAGATTTTACCATTCATCATGAATTTGAAGGTTAAGCTATTATTTCTTTTTAAAAATTCTTTTGGAAGTATTTAAATAGCGATAATATATCTTCTTTTTAATAAACAAGAGCAAGCTGAGATTTTTATTTTATTTTAATATCTAAGATAAAGCCAAAATGTCAACCGGCACTGAAGAAGCCAGAAAATGGTTCTTTCTTTCTGTAAATGTATTTTTATCTAGTGAAATACTGAAGCTTTATAAATCGCCCTTTTTCTAAAACAAACAAGACACTAAATTCCACAGTGATTCGGAAACTGCTTGGCAAGACATTTTAAGGTTCAACAAATTTGGGTAAGACTTGGAAATAATCGTGAGACGAGGCTTCCAAATCCAACTAGTGATTCCGGGCTTGCAAACCGTGGTAGCTGACAGTCTAATTTTTAGAATTACGAGAGCAAGAAGCATCCCTCTCTGAAGCTACACTTTTCACGGTGTCCAGAAGGCCACGTGGTACCTCTGAACTTTGATGAAAATTTCACGCTTTATCCTTTTTAAAGCAATTTATGATGACCTCATTTGCTGGATGGTCCAAATCTCAGGCGAGGGATGAGGCCTTGAGCAACCTGGTCTAGCGAGAGGTGTCCCTGCCCATGGCAGGGGGTTGGAACTAGATGGTCTTTAAGGTCCCTTCTAACCCGAACCATTCTATGATTCTATAATGTCATCCCGATGAGTCCTTGGCCTCTCTGCTAAGAAGAGGACCTAAGAGCAGGGAAGTGGGAGATGGTTTTTAGGGTGCAAGCCCTTGCAGGGTATGAACTCTGCCCACTGGCCAACATGGGGAGAGCAGAGCAGTCGGGGAGCAACACCTTCTTGTCTCATCCACCCTGGGCTTGCATCGGGATCAGTGACCCAGAGACTCCCTCATGGACATCCCCCAAATTACTCACATCCTGTAAAGGATATGGAGTCTGTTCAAGTCTATACACCATCTGCTCAAGAAAGAGTGGGCACATTCAGCCGCTGAGCTCACAGTGCCAACAGAAAGTGGCCCAGGTTGCCCAGAGAAGCTGTGGCTGCCCCATCCCTGGAGGGGTTCAAGGCCAGGTTGGACGGGGCTTGGAGCAACCTGGGCTGGTGGGAGGTGTCCCTGCCCAGGGCAGGGGGTGGCACTGGGTGGGCTTTACGGTCCCTTCCAACCCAAACCATTCTATGATTCTAAATCATGCTGGTAGCATCGTTGTGAGCAAACAGTTTAATTCACATAAAGCAGCCTGAGGACTGCAAACCTATTTTCTCACCCACTAAAGGGCAGAAGTAATGTCTGGATCCTGCTGGACTGTCTCGTGCTGAGGATGCCACTCTCTTAAGCAGTGATTTGAAATATGCCTCTTTCATGCTGGCAATACCTTTCATCATCAAAGAGCTTCATACATCGTACACTTGGCACATGGAGCAGTAGCGATGATTTCACCCACAGCTGAATTATTTCAGCTGTCTGCCTTGAACAAGGCACAATAGTTGGGGATGATCCCATTGAAACTCTCCAAGAAATTTTTAAAGGCAAGTTCTTCCAGGGCAGAAAAGGATTTTGAGCTACAAGAGGGCACAGGCTGGAGCCCAGCGTGCATCGGTGGGAGCACCAGCAGAGTCAGCTGGAGCCCAAGCAGCCCGGGCAGGCGGATGAACGTGGCCCTGTCTGCACAAGTCAAGGCAAACATCTCCGAGGTTATCTCCAGAGACCGCTGCATCGACATCGTGCTCCTGAAAACACACCGGGGATGAACAACTTATTATTTCTTCTTATCCTTCTCATTGTTCTTCAGACAACACACAGTGCCTGCCCTCTGCATAGTGTTCTGCAAACCTCTGGTATCACTTTCAAGCTCTGGACAGGACAAACGTTATTTACTTAACCAATAAAACAAAACAAAAAAAAAAGGAAGGGGGAGCTGATCTGTAGCATCGATTCAAGAACGGACTCGCTCCTTCCGTCTTTGCTTTGGTGCTGCATATGTACGACTGGGAAGTGGCCAACCAGGCATTAAAATAAACATGGAATGGTTAAAATATCAGCTCCAAAACAGATGTTGAAATCTTACTGCATTTCCCAAAGCTGGTGTTTACTGCCTTGGCAACCTAAGAATGCTGTTTTGCTTAAAGCACAATTTTAGTAATTCTTCTGCCTTGAATAATGTGAAGGAATTTTAAAATTATTTCCAGACCTTGGTAGCTCCCTGACTTCTTAGAGGAAAGCACCGGCCTTTTGTCTTTAGGAAACTGGTCTGAGTTTGGCTGCTGTCAGGAGGGAAGGCTTTGGTAGTCGAAGCTCGGCCTTTTAACGGATCGTAGCCAGGAAACAACCACACACCGCATTTCCTTGATAGCACACAACTGGCTCTCCTCCCTTCAAAGATGTTGAACAAATTACTGCTCTTTAATCCAGACAAGGTAGATTAGAGCTCAGAGGCTTGACTTGGACCAGCTGGATCCACCTGCTTGGGAGCAACCGCGCTGTCTCAGACCGCCTTTTTCACCTTTCCTACAGGAAATTTAACAGAACCAGTCCAAAACTCTGTTAACTGTGATCCCGCGTGATTTTTACAGGATGTTACGCTCGCAGGGACCGTACTGGATACATCCCAAAAGCTTTTATTTTCTCTCTTTTCTTTTGCGCTCGTTCACAACAAGTTTAACACGGTGGCCTTCCCCGGCGATTTCTAACCATGCAGCAATTATGGGGGTAAAGAAAGATTTTGAAGCCTCGTCAAAGCCTTGCTGCCCATTGCAGGTTCAATGGAATATTAAACACCCAAAGATTATTTGGAGGGGTCGGTACAAATATTCCGAGTGGGTTGGAGAGTCGCGTCCCTAACACAGCTGTACAGTCCTGGTTGATTAAGCTGGCGGAGGCATTTTCTGGCTGTGAAGGTGAGTTGGAAGTTGCGATAATTACTGCCCTTCCTTCAGCTTATTTTGGTGATGGAAAATGACGATTAGGGTAAATCAATCAGCCTCCAATTACGAGTGTTCAAGACACTGCCCTGACACAGTCACTCCTGAGGAAAACTGCTACCTACTATTTAACTTTTCCCATTGTCTTAGGGAGTAGAAAAGGGGTTAACACCACAAAACTTACATCTCAATTTCTGATTATGAAGCCTCCTCAAACACAAAGGACTTCGGGAATTGCCTAGTCACGAACTTTAACCCAACCAATTTAATTCCCCCCTATTCTACCGCCGTGGCATTTCCCATATTAGCACCACCCCAAGACAACAACCGCCGCTTCTGCTTCCACTGGGAAACAAAAGCAGATGCTACTGCTTGTGTCGGATGCCACGCAAGCGGCCTTGAGAAGGAAAATAGGAAAAATATCACTTCTAAAGCCGTGCACAAGGTCTCCGGGCCGCAAACAATGGTCCCGGCTGTCAGTGCGGGCACGTACAGCCCTGCGCACGGCCCTGATTGTGAGCCTTCAAGGTTACACGGTCGTGTAAAGGAAGGGCGAGGAGGAAAACACTGGAGAACTCAAAAGCTTCATGGTCATGGGTTTCAATAGCTGTTTCTTTTGAAGGCCGGCACAAAAGGCTTGTGGGACAGGAGCGTCACGGGGCTGTGATAGACTTCTCCGGGCAGCACACAAAGGGAAGGGGATGTTGGCCGTGTGTACGGCTTGTCTGCAGAACAAAAGGACGATCCTCGGTGTCCACCAGGAATGGGAAATGAAGTTGGCAGTGGGGTTTTGCACCTCGAGGGAGCGTTCCTGGCCTCTGCCTTCCACAGGAGGCAACCAGACGCCCTCAGGTACGCTCGCCATGGGGAGAGAAGCTGCGTGCGTACGGGTAGACACGGGCATGCACACTTCTTGCACGACACACGACAGGTTATTACAGCTGAAAGCCTCACAGGGAAACACCTCTCATTATATAGGCAAGGTTGAGAAAAGCACCACCGCCGTACAGAATTCATCTTAGCTAAGCCCAGCAACGTATGCCATAAAAAAAGCGAGCCTGTTGGGTAAGATGAAAATATGGTCTTTGCACAGACCATTCGTTCTGCGCTAATCTCTTTAGGAAGCATTTGCCAAAGGGCCAGACTCAGTGGAGGACTGAAAACCTGCAGAGCCACACAGGGGCTCCTCGTCACCCTGTGTCACACACCAGGACATCGGTGCTTCTCCCATGGGCATTATGTCACACACTGGGACATCGGTGCTTCTCCTACAGGTGTTGTGTCACACACCAGGACATCGGTGTTTCTCCCATGGGCATTGTATCACACACTGGGACATCCGTGCTTCTCCCATGGGTGTTGTGTCACACACTGGGACATCCGTGCTTCTCCTACAGGTGTTGTGTCACGCGCTGGGACATCCGTCCTTCTCCCATGGGTGTTGTGTCACACACCAGGACATCACGCCTTCTCCCGCAGGCATTGTGTCACACACCAGGACATTGGTCCTTCTCCCATGGGTGTTGTGTCACACACCAGGACATTGGTCCTTCTCCCACAGGCATTGTGTCACACACCAGGACATTGGTCCTTCTCCCATGGGTGTTTGTGTCACACACTGGGACACTGGTCCTTCTCCTGCAGGTCTCCTGCAGGTATTGTGTCACACACCTGGGGCACATGTCCTCCTGTGCTCCATGAGCCGTGCGTGGGGCAGAGAACCGGCAAAGGGCACGTTGCCTCTGAATTCGTGGAGTTGGTCCCCCAAGGTGTCCCAGCAGTGAAACTGCCATTTCTTTTGTCTCTTGTGAAGATGGAAAGGGGGGAAAAAACCCAGCCCACTGGCTTTTGTCCTAAATTCAGACCAGCTGCTTACTACTATTGTCCCTCTGCCTCGGTTTTTACAGTCTTTACCCCCACAAAGCACACTCCTGGGCCAATTCTCATATGTCAGTGACATGAATACCTCCGTTTCCTCTGGAACAGGCCACAAATTCTGTCGTCTTTCATCCGAGAAGTGAAAAGCATCCGAAAAGCTGAGTTTCCTAGCGGGAGTTGATAGTTGGAGCCTCCTCTGCTCCCACAGCGGGACGCGGAGGTGCCCAGCTTTGGGGGGCGGCTGGATCTCAGACCCGCTCCCACATGAGGGGGCGTTGGAAGCTCCCAGTGCTTAACTGGAAGGGACACAAAGATCTCCCAGCTTATTTTGCAGGCAATTAAGCTGTTGCTTTGCTCTCCCTCCTCCCGGCAGCCAAGTGCTACACCAGGGAAGGTATGAGAGACCCCAGCCATTGACAGGTCGGGGGCAGCCCCCCCTCGCCCCTATTCTCTTTTTTTTTTTGTTGTTACTGAAACCATCCATCTGCCAAATGTCACTAGCTGATAAGAGCTGCCCGTTTTTAAATCCCCATTTGTAAATAGATGTTGGCTGACATAATTAATGTCTACCATACAACACAATTTGAATTACAAAGTAAAGGCAATTTAAAAATCAGCCTCCACATGATTACAATTGATACTCAGTCTATAAATTCCATAGCCCCAGGAATTATTTAAATTTCGGAAAATGAATGAAAATCAGTACAAGATGTCTTTCGGGAAAGCGAGACCAGAAGTGGAGCATCTGAGATAAACTAAATAGTCTCTTGAGATAAACATTCTTTGGTGCAGTAATACCTATGGCTCCAGGCCACCGTGGGTCTGTAATGTCTGCTCCGTCAGGGCTCTTATCTGCTGTGCCACTGCCACCTACTCAGAATAAATCCCCTTAACTGATAAGCACATTATGTTGAGGACCCCTGCTTGTCACTTCCATCTAACTGGGTGGTTTATCTGAACACCGCCGCACTGGATGGCTCCGCTCTAAGACACCGATACCGCGCGCCGGCTGGGATGGAGCCTTCAGAGCAGAAGTACAAAATGTATAAGGCAAAATACGGGTTACGGCACTGGGAAATGTTTACCCCAGATTCCGTTTCTCCGCTACTGAGAAACAACAAGTTTAAATGGACAACAAACATTTCTAACAAGCAAGCTGCGGAGTTAGTCTGGGGAGAAAGACCAGCAACACAAGAGTAATTTAAAGCACGTATAAGGTCGTGCCTCTCGCACGCCGAAATAAATAGTTCTGGAACATCCTAAAGACGCCTGTACACGGGCTCAGCATCAGCGGGGCACAGCCGGGGATCCCGCGCGTGGGTCCTGTGTAGGAGGAGGATCCAGCACCCAACAGGACGCTGCTGAACTTTGCCTCTTTCTCCTGGCTTTGTGCTATTTTAAGGCTTTAAGTGAATTTCGTATTTTCCTTTGTAAAAATAATTTGAGGGCGTCTAGGTTTACTAGAAAAACCAATCTCTTTGGAAATAAACAGCACCACAAAGGAGCAGTGAAATCTGCTTTCAAGGAAGCAAACGTGTTACTGCAAATCACGGGCCGGCGGTTAAGTTCTGCATAAATACAGCAGATACGTGGCAGCGATAGCCACGTGATAAATTACATTTATCACACACCTTTGACCATCTCACCTGCACTTGGCTCCCCCAGCGAGGAAATGTTAACTTTCCCAATCTTTCATCAGTTTCAAACAGCTGCCATTAAAAAAAAAAAACACCGCACAACCCCCCCCCCCCCCGCCCCAAACCCACAACAAAGAGTTCCACATCTTCCCAGAGATAACCTTATCTTTCTCTTTTGAAATGTGAGGTTTTCCCTAAATTACGTTGGCACAAAACCTAGGGTTGGGGGCAGGATGTTCAATCAGGCTTAAGAGCATATAATTAAAGTTACTTAGCAGGGACAGAAATGGAAGCATCGCTGGGAATCGCCGTAAGATCTGCAAAAGATAGTGCAGTGTCAGAAATACCAGCAAGCGGCAAAGAGTCCAGTTGGAGGTCCGTGCCAAGTGGTGTTCCCCAGAGGTCAGTACTGGGTCCAGTCCTCTTCAATATCATAGAATCACAGAATGGTTCAGGTTGGAAGGGACCTTAAAGCCCACCCAGTGCCACCCCCTGCCCTGGGCAGGGACACCTCCCACCAGCCCAGGTTGCTCCAAGCCCCGGCCAACCTGGCCTTGAACCCCTCCAGGGATGGGGCAGCCACAGCTTCTCTGGGCAACCTGGGCCAGGGGCTCACCACCCTCACAGCAAACAATTTCTTCCTCAGATCTCATCTAAATCTCCCCTCTTTCAGTATAAAACCATTACCCCTCATCCAATGGCTCCACTCCCTGATAAAGAGTCCCTCCAATATATTCATCAATGACCTGGATGAAGGGACACGGTGCACCCTCAGCGAGTTTGCTGATGACACAAAGCTGGGGGGGGTGGCTGACACAGCAGAAGGCTGTGCCACCATCCAGAGAGACCTGGACAGGCTGGAGAGTTGGGCGGAGAGAAACCTTATGAAATTCAATGAGGGCAAGTGTAGGGCACTGCACCTGGGGAGGAATAACCCCCTGCACCAGGACAGGTTGGGAGTGACCTGCTGGAGAGCAGCTCGGTGGAAAGAGACCTGGGAGTCCTGGTGGACAACAGGATGACCATGAGCCAGCAATGGGCCCTTGTGGCCAAGAAGGCCAACGGCATCCTGGGGGGCATCAAGAAGAGTGTGGCCAGGAGGTCAAGGGAGGTCATCCTCCCCCTCTGCTCGGCCCTGGGGAGGCCACATCTGGAGCGCTGGGTCCAGTGCTGGGCTCCCCGGTTCAAGAGGGACAGGGAACTGCTGGAGAGGGGACACCAAAGGGCTACCAAGATGCTGAGGGGACTGGAACACCTCTCTTGTGAAGAAAGGCTGAGGGATTTGGGTCTCTTGGGGCTGGAAAAAAGACGCCTGAGGGGGGACCTTATCAACGCTTATCAATACTGAAAGGGGGGGTGTCAGGAGGATGGGGCCAGGCTCTTTTCAGTGGTGCCCAGGGACAGGACAAGGGGTAACGGGCACAAACTTGACCATAGGGAGTTCCACCTCAACATGAGGAGGAACTTCTTTGCTGTTGAGGGTGGCAGAGCCCTGGCCCAGGCTGCCCCGAGAGGTGGTGGAGTCTCCGTCTCTGGGGACATTCCAAACCCGCCTGGAGGCGTTCCTGTGCCACCTGCTCTGGGTGACCCTGCTCTGGCAGGGGGTTGGACTGGGTGATCTCCAGAGGGCCCTGCCAACCCCTGCCATTCTGTGAGTCTGCAAAGTGTTTGCATCGCTGGAAAAATAAGGGTCCCAGATTTTTATCTGCAAACATGTGATATTTGTTTCTTGTAATAGAAACTGTCAAGGTATTAAACTTTGCAATAAGAAAGTTATAAATAAAATGAGGATAAATTAAAACAAGGCCACTCCCATTCTGAGACACTTCGTTATTATCTCTGGAGGAACCTAGGAATCATCTCCAACTCTCTGTAACGACCGAGAGCATCTCGCAGCACGAGCTATGCGCCAGTGATGCTATTGCACTCCGGACGTTACAGAAGGATGCGGCCACGGCTGTCCCAGGGTACCACACACTACGCTGCCGCGCTGGGTTACCCCTGTCAAATGCCAATGAGAGGTAGGTCCACACTCTAAAATATTGCTTTCCCTACAACCAGCAACACGTACAACAATGTGGCTGCTGTGAGAAGATTACAAGGAGAGAAAATCCACAGGAAAATGTAAAACGCAAAAAGCCAGCAGTTAAGTGGTGAGAACTTTCCTTCTCATTAGTTTTCTAACTCCCTTCCTTCACATTCCTCTCTGTTATTGAGTGGAATGATCCTTTTTTTTTTTTTTTTTTTTTTAAACGAGGTGCAAATGCATTTTCACACCTCTACCTAAAACTAGGTGAAGTCTCCAAGCTAATTACACATTATTAATGAGTTCAACAACTGTGGGTAGGCTGGTTAGCGAAGGGGCGCAGGTCTGCGTGTCGTGTATGGATGCACACGGACACACGCTTCTCCTGGCACGGGTCTGATGCTGTCAGGTGCTGAACCCTCTTCTCCTTTGCAATAATAGAACGTTCAACACTCAAAATTATAGTCTACAATGCAATTCTTTTCTTTTATTTCTCTATTTTCTTTTTAAAGGTGTTTTAGGTTTTGTTTGTTTTTTAACACTGAAATGCACTGAAGTATTACATTCAGGGCACCGTTTTCAGGACTCTCCCCAGGGGTGCTGTATTCCAAAGACCAGTATCAGCTCCATAACATTTTTTTCACCGACACACGCCGGAAGCTGACTGTAGAAAGTTTTAGCTGCCCAGAACACACAACGCAACACCGGGTCACGCACCGGCAACATCATCACGTGCTGGCGAAGTCTGGCTCTGAGCTATCATCTTCCACCGGTGGCACCACTGCCAGAGACTATCCCTTCCACAGCAGAGCTGGCAGAGGGACACACAACCACATCTCAGGCGCAAATTAGAGAGGAAGAGCTTATTTGGGACAAAGACGGTGCTCCCTGCTGCCCGCCCTGCCTGCCCTACAGGGACAGCTTCGCGCTTTGCGAAATAGGTCTTGAAGAGCAAGTTGCAACTTGACGAATTCAAGACGATGAAAATCAGTGCCAGTTGACTTTAACGTGCCAGGCTTTACCTGCAGCAGTTTAGCTAAAAATCCGGGGTGACAATTTGAACGGTGACAGCCTCTACAGCAAGGGGTTTTAGTGAGCTCCCCCAGTCCGGTCTGCGCAGGTGAAAACGTGGGCACGTGAGAGTCATCTTCTAGCATCAACTCTGCGAAGAGGTGCCAAAACCTACGCAGAAATCCCTAAACGACGTCAGATCCAAGATCTAGGCAACTGCAGACAGAACGCTACAGTCCTTAAAAATATACATTTTGTGGGTTTAATTCATTGTCTCCTCTTTACAAATACAGAATTTCTAATGATGTCTGCTATGCACTCCTTAACACGAGACACTCTACATACACACACATACCATTTATAGGTCTAAATATAAAAAAAACCCAAAACTTTCAGAGATGTAAATGTTTGTATAGAAGTACTACACGTGATTAAAAAAAACCACCACAAACCCCTTCCTCCTAGCTCTGGATCAGCTCTGGATCGGAGCACGCGTACACAAAGCCAATTCAGCCTGACTTTTATAGGGAGCGCGCAGCACAAATGAGGAACGGCGTGCTGCCGATTTTGCACAGATCCTGATAATTCCTGCTTAAAAGCCTTGTTGTTGAAAGTATTATTCAAGCCTTAAATATGCCGCGCTGCGGGATGAGTGTGCGCTCAAAACATTCTTAACAGACCTGTTAATTGAACTCCCTGAGTTTCTTCAGAATGTAACTATGTGGAGCCACTTTGATTCTTAAGTTTCTCGCTGGCAGGAAAAACAAGCCCTAATTGTGTCGGAGTTTTGCTGCTGAAGAGATCAGTGTTTTATGAGGGATGTAAAAATGGTTCACAGTTACTAAAATAGAAATCTTCGTTTGCTTTTCAAGGAGAGGGGGAAGGAACATTTATAACTCAGAGTTTAGAAGTGAGCAATTAAGAAATACACCAATAAATTAATCTTCCCAGGGTATTTTCTGGCTTGTGGAAAGACAGTAATAAACACATCTGGGAATTTTCCAGCTGAAAGCTCCTGACTTGTGAGTCAGATCTTACCGGGTATGGTTTTAATCCTGAAATTACATAACATTTTCTTCCATGTGAACCCCAAAGACACTCTTCTCCTTCTAGATTTTTTTTTTAAGATGGCCTAAACACATATTCAATAAGACACGCTCTTTCATCAACTCACGTTTGCCCCTGAAATGTCGCCGTAAGGATGATAAGACCATGTCTACTTCTTCAGTCTGTATGGTACCGCACCGTAACAGGCTTTGGCACTGCCAACAGCAGAATATATCTGCTTTCAAAGCAGTATCGAGTCAAAAAAGCATAAAGAATGAGGTTTAATGGCAACCGCTCGCTCAGACGCGCGGGTTTTATACTCACCAGCATCCAGAGTACCGGTGGCCGCAGTCCAGCCCATGACGGGGGGAATGGCGCCAACGACGGCTCCCACCCAGGTGTTGGCGATGCTCATCCTCTTCATGGGCGTGTAACAACACGTGTACAGGAAAATGTTGAAGGCTCCCAGGCCGCCGGTGAGAGGGTTTACCCCCAGCGTCAGCAGGGCGATGCCCGGGACTCCGCAGGAGGCAGCGAAACAGACGGCGAGCAGGGGGCTGCGGGGAGAGCAGAGCCACACACTCAGCCTTCGAGAATTACTGCTGCCCCGCTCCTTTTGCCTCCTCCCAAAAACGGAGACGGCATTTTTTGTTATTTTTCGCTCGCCCAGCCCAAACGTTCCCATCTGACCCCCCATCCTAAGACAAGCCTTTCTAGAAAAGGTGAGCCAGTCCTGCCGCAGATTCGCAATGCCAGGGGCTTCCTACCCTTGGGGTCGCTGCGTTCAACAAATACATTCAACCCAGGCAGGAAAACAGCCCTTACGGAGAACGGGTGCTTCCAGCAGATCTTTCATTTTAATCTTAGCAAATTTTGACCTCTGGAAAAAGCGCCCAGGGTTTAGAATAAACGAGAATGGTTGTAGCTTGTCAGATTTTTAATCGATTGCAATTATCCAATGGGATTCTTTGGCTGACACGCAGCAGGGCTAGACACAAAATTAGGAAGCGTTTATGAGGAGAAGAGTACACTCTATCATTTTGAAACTACATCAGCAGCAATACAGTATTTTTTGGCTTTACTGAAAAAAAGGACGAGTTTTCTACGTTCCCATTTAGCTTCTGCACTGTGCTAAGCAGGGGCAGCACACCAAAGCAATTCTGGCAACAGGCTCGAAATCAAAACTTATTACCTTCTAAGTATGACTGGAATTAACTGAAGATATTTTAGGTTTGGCCAAAAGCAGCAAACAATAAAGATGCAAATTATTCCTGTTGATTTCTACTGCACATCAGCTAGGTGCTCAGGGAAGGTTGGAAATTGCTGTTAAAATCTGTAAGCAAGTGGCTGAAGCTATGTAAAATTCTGCTAATGTATTCCACAATTAACATCCAAATAGGATGAACAAGGTTTTTTTGTTTGGCTACCAAACCCACACTTCAAAGGCAGCACCGTGATGCACCCCAAGGAAGCTTTAGTTGTGTTCCCTTGCACCAGGACAACGTAGAACCCTAGAATCGTCGAGGATGGAAGGGACCTTTCAGATCATGGAGCCTGCGGAGGGCTCCAAACCTTCCCCAGGAGCAGGCATCTTCCTCACCACGGATGGGTCCATGTGCTGATGGACCTCAGCTCCTGCCCACCGCTGCTCTTGCAAACATGACTTACTCCGCCCGCAGAGCCAAAAAGTCCTTCCAGCTGAAATATTCTCCAAACGGGATTTATCTTCCCAGTCTAGACCATCGCTTTGAAGAACCGATATGAAAGAAAAAGTATGAACCGCAGCATTCTGGTCCTTCAGCGGGGAGGGTGAACACAGAATCGTAGAATGGTCGAGGTTGGAAGGGACCTTTCAGATCATCGAGTCCAACCATCAACCCGACACTGCCAAAACCCCCACTACCCCATGTCCCTCAGCACCACGTCTGCCCGGCTTTTCAATACCTCCAGGGACGGTGACTCAACCACTTCCCTGGGCAGCCTGTTCCGTGTGTGGAGATCTCTTCCCACACCCTTGTTCGAGGGTGTTTGGTACGATGGAAAGAGAGAACTAAATGCCACTAAGAAATAACGTGGTGTGGGAGACCTCTGGAAGGGAGGAAAATGCCATTAACTCAGTTGCATTTAATAACCCACGTGGCTAAATACACGCTTCCAGTCATCCATATAAGAGCAGAAAATATGCGTGCTTGCACCAAATGTCTCGGCATGAAGTTTAGCTTTACACGTTTTGTCTAATTGAAAACTATGCAGCCTTTGTATTCTGTGATCACTCTGCCCTCTGGCCAAATCCTTACCCCTAAAATACGTGTTGCAAGCACTGCTCCAAACCTCGTAAGAAAAGCTTTGCTGTTTGGGATGAATTTTATGGGAGTTTTATCAGCAAAAAATCCTACCATTCAAATTTTGATTGTTAAGACCTTTGTTGGACCAATATGGCACAGAGATCCTAAATAACTGCAAGAAGCAAAATGAGCAAACCTCACACTAAAGATCTGCCTTCAATTTAAATTAAATTGACTAAGTCATTTTATCCAGCTTCTCAAAACCATCAACAGATTTTAGGTTATGGAGCATGCACAGAGCACATTTACGCTCCCGCATTCCCAGGCTCGGTGTTACTAATACATCAGGAATAGGGGCAGGGCACGTCGTTGCCATCCATTGACAATGAGATGTATAAAATTTGAGAGTGTTTTTGGGAGCTGCACTGTGAAAGGAGCCATACGGTGCTGTGCCCTCTGTATTTGCAGCTCGCGGTGCCCTTTTGCAGAAAGGCAGGAAAACACAATCTGTACCAATAAACTGCCTCGACGCCGACTACAAAACTCCGCAGACGTTGCCCCTCTGTAGTGAAAGCCTGACTGGGTTTGGTTAAACAAATCTATCTTGACTGATTCCTGAATAAAATACAGTCAGACAGTAAACACCAGATTAACACAATACACACTCTGAAGGCGACAAAAGACCAGCTTGACCCGACAAGGCCGGGCTACCCATGTTCGCTCCCGCAGAGCTCGCAGACATAAATGAGGACACAGTTTGACCTAACGCAACGAGCGCTTTTCTCACTAATCAGGAGTGAAGACTCATCTACACGCCTCCAATTCAACTGAACGTTACACACCATGAGCCGGGCAGACACCAGCCCTTCGTGCCTGTCCGGGGAAGGGAAGGTCAAGGCTGGGACGGCAAAACCCTTCTCCATGGTTGAACCCAGCATTGCGTCTCTCCCACGTTGCTTCCCTGCGGGCACCAGCCCTGACAGCAGCGCTGCCTTCCGCATCCAACTGATGGGTTGGAAAAGTACCTTTAAAAAAGGAGGTTTTATCAAAAGGGAAGGGTGAAGTTACCTGACTGAGACCTCCAAAAAAGTTGTTCTGTTCCTCATAGATGAAAACACATTTTTGCTTCTCAGTTTCTTCCTTTTTGCCTCTTTAAAAGGAGGCAGTTTGCTCCGTGTCTGTAATACTCCTGACAATCTCAGGGGACAGTATCAAGTCAACGACGGCTGTTCTTCACAAGCAGTTGAACTATATTACTTTTAGACGTCCCGAAAGTATCGCATTTTCTACTTCTCTCCAGTGTTTCCTTAGCAAACAAGGAACTGTAAAAATCTTCAGGAAGAGTAATTGTCTGACTTACAAGTGCCTGCCCCTAAAACTCCAACTGAGATCAGAAACTCCAACTGTGATCTGATGATTCAGCTTTGTTGTTTCTGCCCCTTAAAATACTATTTGGCACTGCAGCCAGAAATTAGGACCTTGCTTTCTTGGCGAGACATGAGGTAGAGGAGAATTCAACTCATTCTCACGTAAATATGTCATGTTTATAAGGTCTGGGAGAAGTAAAAGCAACTCACTCATCAGGGAGAAAGAGACTATTTGAGGAAAAGGTAGAGAGATTTCAGTCACTGGTGCAGCTTTTTCTGCTTCAGCGACTCCCAGGATTTTAAGAAGAAAAGACTGACTCTCAGTTTAAATCACAGCAGTTTAAGGGGTATTCTGATTTCTACTAGTTTATGGTTTTCTAGGGACCATTATGCATCTCCATGCTCACATTAGGTCTGTCAAAACTCTGGCATGTGGTATGAGGCTCATTGAGCTGATGCACGTTCCTTTGCCGGGGCAGCACAGGAGAAGAGGACCCCATTCTGGCGCAGGAGAAGGGCTGGGAGGCTGAGATGTCACTGGAATTGCCCCATCACCTAATGTCCACGCGGTTGCTCCCACCACAGCCTCGTGCCAGCACGCAGTCCAGCGTGCATCACAGGAGCATCGGTCTTGGGTAACCCAACGTCGGGGAATTCTCACGTGGTGGTCAAAAGTGGCTGCGGGGTCTCTGCTGGTTTCCTTCATCCTTAAACCATCCCATGTAGTAAGCGCAGGCTGATGACAGACGCTGGTACTTAAGTCTCAATTCATTTGGGCGTTCACTAAGGGAATCACTCCCATGGGAAAAAAAGGCAATCTTCCCTTGGAAAACTGGCCAAGGAGCTAGCTCAGAAAGCAAACATATTGAGTAAGAAACTAGGTTTTATGATGGATTCTTGGGAGGAGTTGGTTTCAGTGATTCGGCTGATTAAAATCAGACTCTGGAAAAATACTACAAGTGCCAAATGAGTTCTCTTCAAATTTCAACTCTAAAATAACCAGCATGTCACCACATAGGACACCTCCTAAAGGAAAACCCAAAACTGGTCATTCTACCTTGTCCCTCTTCACTGCCTTATTGAGCATGCACATGCCAAAGTCTGGCTAATAATACTGCTAAAAGACATTCACTTTCAACTAAAAGCTTTTGAGAGAACTTCAGCTTCAACAGCGAATCATCAAACCTTTCTTGATCCAAAGAAAACGCGCTGACGCTTCTCTCCCCTAGAGTTCACCCAAGATGGACCTTCCCCAGTCACACTGCACTGAGAGCATCCAAGAGGAGGAGGAGGAGGAGGAAGAGACCCAGGTTTCTCATTCAACTCAGGCTTTTGTTGACGCAGAGGTGTCTGGAGAGATGCTGTGGGTCAGGCTGGGCAGGATGGCTCAAGGACAGCCCAGCGCTGCTGGGGAGGAACGGGAACGCAGGAGGAATCCCAGCTGGGGGATATTCAGGCATCCCTTGCACAGGCGACCACGAGGCACGCACACGGACCCTCACTCACCGTATCGGTCACGGCAACTTTGGACAATGCAGCAGCCTCGTTTAATTCATGGGCGCCAGCATAATCTCCAAATCTAGTGCCACTTGTATAACGATCTTACACACACGTGCATGAAATATATTTATTTAATGGGCTCCAGAGCCATGGATAATAGGACTTATTGACTCACAGCGCTAGTTGGAAAAATTGAGAGGGGAAAACAAATTAAAGCGTTTGCCCATCTATAAAATTAATGTACTATTTTACCTATTTCACAGCAGCATTAGCAAGCTTAATGTCTATAAAGATCAATAGCATCACTACTACACATGCTTTTCTTTGCTGTTTTTGGCTCTTTGGCAAAACATTTTGTGAAGACGACTGTCAAAGTACAGTTAGAACTACAATTTAAAAAAAAAAACACAACAAAACAGTATTAAAAAAGGGGAAAAAGTTTAAAGAAAATTTTGTTTGAAAAGAAAAATCCAGAAGCCAGACAAAATTCCCTCTTAAAACCTATCAATATTTAGAAACATGGAAAATTCCTGTATCAGCATCTAATGCTTCGACCTATCTCTGTGAATATATTGACACTCATAGAAATACAAACACAAAGCCCATCTGAATCCTGAATAGGCGCATTCATGCCATCAGCAGTCGTATGCAATTCATGTTCAGATCTTATGTAAATACATAAGAAACTTAATTTGTGACCTTGTGTTAATGGGAAATTGGGCACGCAAAATATATTTACATAAAAGCATAAGCCTGACTGTAAGTGCCCATTTAGGACTGCCTGCATATTTCTTTCAGGTGAAGCATAAGTGCTTATATTTGAAAATTAGATTCAAAGCCTAACACAAAAGGTAATAAAACAATTTCTGTCTTCTCCCTGTCTGTCAAAAACCTTTTATAGACACATCACCCGCTTCTAAAAGAGCAAACTAAAAAAAAAAACCAAACCCAAACCAACAATGCTCTCTTGTTTTGCTGCAGCGTGCATAGAATACCTTAAGGGACTGAAACATTCCAATTCCTGGTTGATCGTTAGATCTTATTATTATTGACAACTGTCCCTAGAGCCACGAGGCCAGGCATCGGTTCCACCAAATGCAGGATGATGATGTGAAATAAGCAGGACGGGGCTGGTGAAGGGCGCTTATTTAGAGTCACCTCCACACCCGAACGAAGCCAGGATGCGCATCCTCGCCTGCCTCAGCCTGCGACTTTAATAACGGCAAACACTCTCCATAGACCATACCCTTAAATTGCAATTTTACTTATTTTTCGAGGAGGCAAAAACTGATTTGGGTTCTATCCGGTGTGTTTTCTGTTTCATTTAAGACACAGGTTCAGCAAGGCCGCCACGCTTCCTCCCCTCCCTCGTTTGCTGCCGCTGCCCGCAGGAACGGCCCGAAATTATCCCTGACTTCAGCATCTTCCACGGCGGCAGGTAAACGGTGCCGAAGACAACAAAGGTGAGATTGATGGCTCAGATTAATCTCAATATTGCTACTCCGGGCGCAAATTCTATCTGCATATAGTGTCAAAACAATTTGTCGTAATAAGAAGAGGAAGAGTCTGAACCAGCCTCATGCGCAGACGGGCTGAAAATGCCGGGAGCTCAGAAGAAGGTATTTGGCAGACAAAGAATACAAGTGTGATTCTCATTTCTGCAACTGCATTTCACCATCACGGGCTGAGATACGAGTCCAGTGCATGAGCGCTGTTCCAAAGCCATAATTAAAATCAGATTTCAGGAGTAAGCATCATAAGTTGCTTATTATTTCTGGAATCTGTAGGTACTAAAAATGTCCCCAGACTACTCACCAGTACAAGGCTGCCGGAGGAAGCCCCCTCCTCTTCCTAATTTTTTCCAGGTCAGCAGCAAGTTATTAAGGCTTCTGAAGCCGCTTACAAACTCAGACAAAAGCATCAGGCTGAAGTTTTTACATTTTTCCGACAGCAGTGACAGGTTACGCAAACTGAAGTGCAAGTCACAACTCTTTGAAGGTTTCCATGGTGGCGACAGCCGGTGGTCACAGAGTCATAGAACGGTTTGGGTCGGAAGGGACCTTAAAGAGCATCCAGGTCCACCCCCTGCCCTGGGCAGGGACACCTCCCACCAGACCAGGTTGCTCCAAGCCCCGTCCAACCTGGCCTTGAACCCCTCCAGGGATGGGGCAGCCACAGCTTCTCTGGGCAACCTGGCCCAGGGGCTCACCACCCTCACAGCCAAGAATTTCTTCCTGAGATCTCATCTAAATCTCCTCTCTTTCAATTTAAAACTGTTCCCCCTCGTCCCATGGCTCCCCTCCCTGATCCAGAGTCCCTCCCCAGCTTTCCTGGAGCCCCTTTAGGGACTGGAAGGGGCTCAAAGGTCTCCCCGGAGCCTTCTCTTCTCCAGGCTGAACTCCCCCAGCTCTCTCAGCCTGTCCTCACAGCAGAGGGCCTCCAGCCATGGAAGATGGCCATGGAGTTCCTCAGCACAAACACACCTAACCCTGTGCAGAAAACCGTCATTCTCCCCAGCTGATGCTTTACAGTTTTGCTCATCTCCTGACATCTTCTCAATTCCTGTGTCCAGGCAACACCAAGAGTTGCCGAAAACCAGTCCCAGGGTAGGAGCTGAACCTGTGGTCACCATGACTGTCATACAGTACTGAGCTATGACTTGGTCACCTCCCCCTCAGCTGGAGCCTCAGCCAAGGTATTTATTCTAATTTTTATTTATTTTTTTTAAAGATCAGCACCCAAGAACTGCTCAGCCCTCTTCAGCAGCTTTAAAGATCCACCAAGCAAATTAAGGAAGGCCACCAACCCCAGCAGTTGCACCAGACGATCCCATCCCACTTGGAAGAGACAGAAGGAGCTGCGGACATTACGCGCTGCAACAAGACATGACTCTTTAGAAGCCTTCCGCCTCCTATGACTTAGGTAATGGGAGGAAGGCTCTTCTCCTTCCAGCACACATCTGGATTGCATTTGCGTGATTTCCAGCTCCGCTTCCCCAGATGGACACATGCCTGAAACCAGCAGTGGGGTCATCTGATGGCGCAAGTGCCATAGAGTCAGCTGACGGCGAGAAACAAGCCAAAAGGCTGTAAAAGGCACATTTTGCCCCTGAATAGCAACGGTAGCTTTCCTGGAATGATTTTTGAAGGGAGGTTAAAAAAAACATTCGTACAACTTCTAAGCTGAAAGTAAGGCACGGAGCATTCAAAATCAATCAGCGATCATGGCAGACAACTGAACAATGGCAATCTACCAACAGTGAAATTAAATTTTAACTTTCCACACAAATCCTTTCAGGCTGCATACTTATATGTTTAGTAATAAAAACCATATTCATGACCATCGTCAGCTGCAAAAGTTCTATAGTAATAACAACACCACTAATGGAAAATGAAACTGGAACAACATTGCCTGGATCAGTAGCTTCATCACTGATGACTTCTAAAATGATTCTAATTTTTTTTTGCAAAAGACATGAGATTAAACTCCAGAAGAGTCCTACAGACAGACTGGGGATGTACCTGATAGAAAAAATATCCCCACTCAGATTTGAGATTTTAAATCAAAGTGGTTACATGATGATGCGTTATGACCCCCAATTAGTTTTGAGGCAGCGTATCTTTTTTTTTTTTAAGGGCTCAAGGCATGACCGACAAACTATTTTTATATTCAACTACAACTTTCAATTACAGATTGGATTAGTCTCAAGGAGAGATATTTCTTTCCAATTGAAAGGAAAAAAATAGCTTTAACATTGGCAGAACGGGCATGTCGCTAGACGCCGTTCTTTCTTTCATGCAGATCTGATCCTGGGTCCCTCAGAAGCTTTCGCAAACACAAGGAATCCAGCTCTCGCCTCCGATACCACCTTCCACAGGTGCGCTGTGACTGAACATCACGAGAAGCCCAAGAACCTGCCGACTGAGGCTTAATCTTGCAAAGCACCAGAATTACATTAAACTGAACGATATCTATCAATGAGCTAAACCGGTACTATTTTAAGGGGAAAAAATGTAGAGAAAGATCTTAATAGATACTCATTTATTCTCTCTCAATCATGCAAGAAAGTTCACGACTCAGGACAAGAGATGAAGGACGATGCATTTTAAAACTAAAACAGGAAACTAAACTACGCCTTTAATTGGGAATTCAATTTTTCCCCACCAACTGCAAAAATCAGAATACACGCTTGCCTCTCACCACTGAAGACTGACAAGACGTCCTTTAGGAGCTGCAAACAAATGGGGAGCTTGTCAAGTCTTTTTTTTTTTTTTTTTTTCCTTAACAGATTACTTAACTTTGTCTTCACAGGTGACGAAGCAATATGTATATTCCGTCAGCGTCTGGCGTCTCGTCCCCAGAAATGTGTTGCTGTGGCAGATGAGGCTCTACACGCACTACGAGTACTGGATTTTATATCAAATCCCCTTTAACTGGGTCTAATGCTACCACAATTTTTAAGATCGCCAGAACACCCTCGTTGCAATTCTGCCCGCTTATGTTTTTCTAACTGGCTTTTTGTGATTTGGTTTCTGGTAACGACTATGACAAAGATGTTGATCATCTCAGATTGGGCAGCACTTTACCCTGAATGTGAAAAAAAATAATAAAATAGCATGGAAACCAGTAGAGAAGTTCTAAACCCAGCTTGTAACACAAAATCTGAGCTGAGGAGGAGCTCTGTGTTAAGAGAAGTTCTGAAACTTGTAGGTGCTCCCAAAAAGCCGAAGGATCTGGGTTAATGGGTAGCATTTAAGCACACTTCAATCAGGAGCTCCACGCTACAGCATTGTGTCTCCAGAGGAAGAGTTTACAGACCTGAACCTCAAATAAACCTCTTTAAAACGCAAACGCCTTTGAAAGGAATCGCCCCTAATACCTTCCCTTTGTCCACAGGGCTCAGCCGGGCCCATCAGCACCAAGCCGGATGCGGTTTTGAATGACATCTGGACCATCAGCAGGGAAACGGGGCAGGATTCAACCAGTGATGTCTAAATCTCCCAAGGAATGTCATCCAGCGAGAACTTGGCATATACGGAGCTCAGCGATGGATAAACCCCTGTAGTTGGCTGGCTCTCATCTTGGAGTTGCCTCCTTGAGTTTTGGCGCTAAATTGCCGACCCAGCTCTGTCTTTGCTGTATATAGTATATAGCTAATATACTTGTTCAGAAGTGTACTTAGCATAAATAAATACAGACTAGGATAAAATATCCCCTGTCTGTGTCAATTTGCTTCTCTCCCTAGTGAAGAAACAACCCATGCACGGAGGCCAAGCTGCCCCGTGTTGGCTACGTATCGCTAGTGTATAAAAGCACAATTGACACTGTATTTTAACCAAATTGGAGGCAATTAGTTCCCCTTGCTCCTCAAAAATCTGAGCTGCAGATGTTCTGTCTCCCCCACCAGAGCCAGGGACTTTAAAACTATCATAAACAAACACGGGTAATTTAAAACAATCATTTCATCTTGAAAGAGACACATCTCTCTTTTTTATGCCTGTGTAAATCAAAATCGGCTCGATCGATTCTGCTGAAAGTTTCCACAAAGACGCGACGTGTAGGCTAGGATGAGACAAGAGGGATTTCAACTCCGATGAAAAAAAGAGAACTTGGGAATCCCACCCTCGGCATGGAGCTTTCTCCTGAACACATCCTGCTCTCCTTTTCACCAGTTTAACTCCAGGCAAATGATGCCAGGACGCGGTATTCCATTGTTCACGGGTTCAAGAGTCTTCCCGGAGGACGGAGACCAAAGCAATCACCGGTCTAGGATGAGACTTGTAGTTTTCAAATACCACGTTCAGAGAGACATAAAACTTTTTATGCCGCCCTTTGCTATTAAGCAGAAGCTCCAATTGGGCCTCGTCGCTTGGCTCGAAGTAAAAAATTAAAAATGAAAAGGACCCACACTTAGAAAATGTTTATGCTCTTATTACATCGGCTAAACACAGCAGAACGCTAATCATAACAACTCCAAGCAGCCCTGCAGAGCGTTAGCACGCTCCTTGGTATACGGCTTTGTCAGGTAGGAGTGAAAGGGCAAATAATAATATTCACAGCTTCCCCGCAGTCACGAAAATGTAAATATTTTTTTAAAGTGCTTACAAGACAGACCTACAGTAAATTTGAAAAATGTCCCCCCTAATATTTAAACTAAATCTTCCTCTTTAACCTAACAAACCTAACCTTACAACACGGCAGTTAAGTGACCCATTCATTTTATTTCAAAATCTCAGGTCTCTCTTCATTTAAGAGCCCGAGACCAGCTGACAAACAGGATGGATAATACGGTCTCTCTAGAAACATTTTTCTGTGATTTAGAGTGATTAAACCGAACACATGCTTCTGCTGAGCCCTCAGCCAACGTTTGGAGAGCAGTGGGTAAAGAAGTCTCAGGCCAGTTCTCAACCTCATAAAGATGGAGAAAACTGAAGTTCTAGAGTATTTATCAACTCGTTCTTCAAAAAAAGAGGAAAAGACAGGCCAGCCGCTCTCCGTACAGGATCACACAGAATCACAGAACGGTTAGAGTTGGAAGGGATGTTAAAGATCACCCAGTGCCACCCCCTGCCCTGGGCAGGGACACCTCCCACCAGCCCAGGTTGCTCCAAGCCCCGGCCAACCTGCCCTTGAACCCCTCCAGGGATGGGGCAGCCACAGCTTCTCTGGGCAACCTGGGCCAGGGGCTCACCGCCCTCACAGCCAAGAATTTCTCCCTGATATCCAATCTAAATCTCCCCTCTTGCAGTTTGAGGCCGTTACCCCGTGTCCTATCATTACACTCCCTGCTCCAGAGTCCCTCCCCATCCTTCCTGTAGGCCCCCTCTAGAGACTGGAAGGGGCTCTAAGGTCTCCTCGGAGCCTCTAAATACATTCCCAGGACCAATGAAAATGAAGGAAATAAGTTATTCACTACGGCCACAGGCAGCAGGACAAGAAGCGATGGTCTGCAGTGGAAGGAGGATCAGGCTCCAGACACCACTGAGTGGAAGAGCAACGGAGCAGACGAGCCTGCCAAATTGCAATTTAAGTCAAATCCTTCCTGCCTATCTGCAGATTCCTCTGCAACACCGCAAGCATGCATTTGATATGCGTATCATTTCGTATCATCGGATATTCGTATCACCTTAACGCTCTAGAGCGTGCTCTTAAGCAGTTGCTCTGTTTCACCTGAGAGGTGAAGAGGATCCGGATGGTCGTATTTTGGGATTTCTGCATTATCAGTTTGGTAGTTTATCTGAAGTCAGCATCTGGAGTTTTATTTTACAAATGTTTGGTGGAAAAAAACCAAACAAACCAAAACCCCCCTTCATATAGCATCAAAGTGCATGAATACAACACAATTACTGTCACACGCGGGCAGCAAGATGAGTCACTGTGGCTCACACTCCTTTACAGCATGATTTATCATATAATATTCCTTGTGATTCTTCGTCCCTAGCAAAAAAAAAATAAAATTAAATAAAACACATCAAAGAGGTTCTCCGCGCATCTCAACCTCAGGAATGCAGCTTTTCTAGTCAGAAAGACTGGGGAGCAAGCATCTGTGTTAGCGCCGCTAATGAAAGTGTAAGAAAAGCCTCTTTTATATCTGCCTCGCGAAGTTGATAACATGTAAGTTATAACTTGTATGAGACATGATAAACTCTGTCCTCTGCAGAAAGAAATGCACTTCTAACATGACTTACTGTAAACAGATCTCAGGGTCTAGCAGCTTCTAATCAGAGGCAGCTCCGTAATGGACTTGTTGAGCGGTGACATTTCCTACAGCACTTGGCGCTCGTTGAATAACGATGCTGTTGTGGTTAAGCCAGATAAGGTTCGATACTAATAGAGGGAACGAAGTGTGGGGATTTTGACTGCACTAAGCCAAAATTTACAAACATGACCCTGAAATGTTTTGACAGACAGGGGAAGAAGAGCCACCAGGAGAACACTGTGCTAAGACGGGGAAAGGGTCTTGGTCTTCGAGCTTTATTTTTGCTTGTTTGTGCAGCGTAAGAGGGAAAACTCCCTTTACGGTCACCTTCGAAGAAAATGACTCATCACTAGTCAGTTAAAAAAAGAGAGTCAATGGTTACAACTCGCATCCAAGAGGCCCGTTCACGTGGGACACAAAGATGGAAGGATTAGTGTACAATAGCTCGGCTCCCCCCGGCTCACGGGGCTCTACCCCCTGCGAGGAGCTGACATGAGAGGATAAGACAACTCCATTAGGAGCCCGGATCGCTTCTCCCCACAAGCAGATGGAGCAGCCATTTACCCAAATGCACCGTGACTCCTGCTTTTTACATCAGCATCTGGGATGTTGCCTAACGTGGGGCGACGTACAATGGACTCCGATTTATCAACTGTCCCACGTGCAATGAAAGATTTCGGATAAATAATTTGGCCCCCTCGGCTGAACTGAAAAGCAGCAAGGCGTGAGGGGTCAAGTGTTTCCGCAGGGTTTATATTTACCCAACAGAGCTGGCGGCAAAGGAATGTCTCTGTTGAGCTGGGGCAGAATTAGGTCCAGGCGGGAGGAGCGAGCTGAAGGCACGGGCTGGAGAACCAGTAATTTCTTCGTTTCAACTGAAACGAATTTGAACGTAACGTTAGAGTTATTAAAGCAACCCTCTTTATTGCCCTAAGAAACAAAATATATATGTAGTTAGAGCTATATAATTTCCCGCTAATACGCATTTTGATCTGAGGATAATGTGCAGTATCACCATTTTTCTGTGAATTCTACAAAAGGCCCCTAATACCTTAGAACCATTTAATCAACATCCTACGCAGGCAGTGAATAGATAATTGAAATATAAGTACTGTCATCCATATCCCCTTTGGGAAAGTGACACAGTAAGCATTATATCATTCCATTAGTCCATCCTTTGATGTGGGTTTTATTCTCATTAAACTATGTTTTAGCCTCCAGGTTTCTTTCCCCCTCCCCGCCCCCACCTCTCCATGACGTGGCTATGCCAGGAAAAAAAAAAAAAAAAAAAAAGAAATATAAAAAAATCCCCCGCTGTTCAAAAGGCAAGAGCTACATTTTTACAAGCAATTGTACATGTCAAAAATATAAAGCTGCCTTTTTAATTTCTTGTTTACCAAATACAGTCAATGACAGCTTCTGGAAAACACAGGGTGGGGAAAAAAAATAAGACGCCAGGAGGGTGGTGGTGGGGAAGGAATGCATTTACTTGTTTTCAAATAATAAAGCCTGAATACAAGCAAGATAAAAAAAAGAAAAAAAATGCTTGAAAAGGCTGCCGTGGTGGTGTCTGCTTTGAATTGTGCCCTGTTTAAACAAGAGGAAAGCCTCCCACTGAAAAAAGAAACATTTTTATCATGCAAAAAGATCTCAGGGCAGTCCCTTTAAAATGAGGTATTTTCTAAACAAAATATTGGAATGTTTCCCTGCAGGGAACGAGCATCTGATCTCTTAAAAATGATTATCCTCGAAGAACCGCAGATTTATGGACTTTTTGTTTTATTTGTTTTCACTTAAGTAGAATGAAACCTGTCTGGAATGACCACCCAAGGGAGCAGCCCCATCAGCCAAGCGCAGGCTGGTCTTTAAACGGGAACCCAAGTTGTTCCGAAACCCTTGGGGAGGGTTTTAAACCTCTGGCTTAAAGCTGGGCTGGGGAAACGCTTAACGCAGGTCTCAGCGTAAGCCGAGGACACGGATTTCCTCTCACTTACAGCACTGGAGCTCCACCAACATCAGTAGAAACCTTCCTGATTTACATGAGCGTTAGCAAGCAAAGAGTCAAGCTAATTACACAGAGTTATCGGCAGTGATTATGGAGGGGATTTTTATTATTTTTTTTTTTTTAAACACACTCACGTTTTTTCAGCACAGCCTGGTTTTGTTACACTTTGTGGTGGTAAGTCTACTGCAGGCAACCAGGTGGGAAACTCAGCTTTACACAGAGCTGGTCTTGAGTTTTAACGTGTTTTTGAGTATAGAACGTCCAATGTGTTGCAATATTCTATCAGTTTATGAACGTCCAACTGATATATCTGCAGTTTTAACTACAATTCATAAATACGAGCCATCAGTGAGAAACAGTGCTACCTTAGGAGCTCTTTTTGGTCGTCTTCTTCCAGAGTTTGGCTTATAGTTTAAACTGACCAAAGTCAAGACTCCACTCAGAAATATCCAACAGTAGGAAAAGCGTTACTGTCTCCATTAATTGCAATAATCATCAACCGCGGCCATACGAAGCAGGAAGCTCACATATAGAACCACAGCTCCTTGGGCACTGCTAAGTGAGGAGGTTAGAGGGATTCTAGGAAAAAATATTTACCAAACAACATGAAGATTATGCCTTTTGAAGCACCCAAGGCATTATCCGTGTTGTGCCGCCTTCTGCCAAGTTAACAGACTTCAACTTCTTAAACGCAGAAGGAAAAGGCCAAAGCCAAAGGACTGGGTAGAGAAAATAATTCCAATTTGCCAAATACTGCGGGAGCAGAACTGAAAGGTGTCCGTGCAGTCGCAAATTAGTTATTTAGAACATGCTGTTTGATGACTTTTTTTTTTTTAAGAGGAAAAACTATTCCTGTACAACTACTAAGTTTTTTTTTTTTATGAGTGCTTAGCACAGCAGATCCAGCAGTACATTAAGTTCATAAAACCAGCCACTTTTTAAGAAGACCGTGCACAGTTCTGTGTAGAAGGGTCATCAAAACTGTCACTTTGTACAATATAATGGAGCAGGACACTTGTCATCCTCGAGGCTAAGCTCACTCAGCTACTGCAGCTAATACTAGAGGTTTATTTAAATTAATCCGCAGGAAAATTAAATCCATTACCTTAAAAAGCAAGGGAATAAATCATACCCAACAGGAAACCAGGAAAAGCTGCCGCCATTTCAGTCGAATCTAAGGTTGTGTGAGCGCATGGAATTTTTCCTTATCAATGACATAAAAAACAATTCATAGCAGGAAAACTAATATCAGCTGTTGTTATAATGCAAAAAGGCAAACATGCCCAGCGAGTTTAAGACTGCAGCCAAAGTACGAAGAACATCTCAAGCTGTTTGTGTTTCCAAAGAGGACTGGAGGGGTCAGGGGAGGGAGGAGGACATGTGGGCAGGCTGGAATGATGGATGGCGTTCAGTGGCATGCTGTGTTTGGGTCTCCTCTTGTTATTTTTGCAACAGGATGTCTCCGATTACTCTCTGAATAGAGAATAAGGACGGTTCCGTCTCATTGCTCAAAGGGAACATTTTTTTCAGAGCCGTACCAATCACACAGGACATTGGAAAGCAAGCAGTCAATGAACGATCAGGTGCTGTTTGTCACGAATCTAGCAACAGCGTCAGAAGAGTCCCTGGGGGAATCAGCGGTGGGTTTGGGGCTGGCAAATAAGGTGCAGGTACGTACCCTTGGCCCTGTGTGCAGCAGACCCCAGCTCTGCAGAGTCCTCTGGTATCACTGCCTGTACGGTCTGGTCCAAGCCAAATGATATAAAATATATATATAGCAGGGGCACGCTGAGCCTCGAAATAATGATTTCATCCATAAAGTTGGTGCAATACGGAGAGGACTTCACAAAGGATGGAGGACAATCACTTTTGCAAATGCCAGCCTTCCAGAGATCTTTGCAGAACTGGTTCCCGGCTCACAAGGTGCTGCCTGGAGCGATGGTCAGGCCAAAGCTGCCTACCTTCAACACATCTTGAGTGTCACCAGTACAATAATGACACTGTCCCCAGCCAGACCACGGAGGCCATGATGACTTTCACACTTCACAGTGCAGCCCTGGCCACAGCGCAGTTCTTTGAAAGCTACTGAGGTTCCTCACTGATGCCAAAGGAAACTGCAAGTCCTGGGCAACCTGTAGAAAAGGCTGAGACATGGGGACTTGGGAATGACACGAACGTGTGCACAGGGAAAGGCACACACCCAAGTGTCACCAAGACAGAGGGGTTGTGGTGTTTCCTCAAAGTGAAGGCTTCAGGCAGAAAGGAAGGGGAGAAACGTTGGAAGCAAGGTCAGTTAGAACTGTCAGTTGACCTTAAACCGAAATAAACTTGGGGCTGAAGCTGCCAACGGAGGCCACAAAGTGAAACACACGGGAATAATTTCTCTACAACAGCGTAATGTTTCCTAATGAGCCAGCTCCATGAATTAGCCCATCTAAAATGGAGACGCCAGCTCGTCCAGGGACAGGATGACTCAGTAACACCAAGGACCTCTCACTGGGGGTTACCAGTTTGATTCTGGCCCAAGCTCAAAGCGTCTAAGAATTGTCTTTGGGATGCCACAACCTCTATAAGAAATGTCACTGGTCTCAGTGCTGTTTCTCAGTGGGCAGAAGTTCACATCAAAGCCACCATCGAAAGCCTTTCCAAGGAGGTGCAATGAGCCAACATGATGGAGAGCTAACAGCATGCTCACTCTTCAAAAGGCATCTCAAGCTCAGGACTGGACTACGCGAAAATTGCTACCCATACTGACCAGTTCTGTATCAAGGACTATACAAAATGAGTAAGAGAGAGGGAAAGAGAGAGAAAGAGAGAGAGAGAGAAAGAGAGAGAGAGAAAGGGAGAGAAAGAGAGAGAGAACGAGAGAGAGAAGCCCCATTTGCACTGGGTATCACAGATGTTGTAACACAGCATAATTAAAAAAAGCAGCAAACATTTCATGATATGATGCAGCTAAAGAGAAGAAAATGTCAAAACTCAAATGGCAGACAAATTTTGGGCAAGAACTCTGTACATACCCCAAGCTCTCTGGATCCCTTCCCGGAGCCAAGACACCAGTCTCTTACGTACAATTTATCCATCCCTGTCTCGTCGGTTTTTGACTAATTTTAGCATAACCATTTAAGGGTTTTATTTAATCAGCCAGGAAGGAAAGAGTTCAAGGAACACCAGGGAATATGTGGCAAAACATAACAAGGTTAGATCACTTGCACTGGATTATTCTCCTCTTGCACACCACAGAAGAAATAACCCCCGTCAAGGTCTGCGTGTTCAATGGTCTACAGGGAACCAGAGCGGCATTATTCAAGGTAAGTGACACTTTAAAGAACTTTAAATTAGCTGTTGACAGTCAGGTAGATAGATTGATGAGTGATTACACGAAGTCCCCAACATTACCATTTTGTGGTGAAAGCAAATATGAAGGGGGGGAAGTAAGAAAATCCGTTAAATATGGTTTTGCCAATCTGTGGTGCATTCAGATGACAGTGAAGTTCATTTAAGGACGCAGGAAACTTCTAAACCAAATTGCTTTCTCTGAATCAAAAGCTGACAGAAAGTTTCCTAGCTATATTTTTGACTCCAGACACACTGCAAGCCATGCTAAGAGACTATGATAAAAAAAAAAAAAAAGAAGAAGAAAATTCATCTTTCTTCCTAACAAGTGTTCCTTCTTCCAGGGCTGAAGGCCCATGTGCGAGTGGAGCACAAGAGCAGCTCCCCTGAACCGCACAATTAAGGCTGACTCACAGTGCGTACAACGCATGCCCTCACTGCAGTGGTCCCTAAAATACGTTTTTAAATAAAATTAACTCAACTCAGGAATCTCTAATTAGCACCATCTTCAAGAACAAATCGGAACAAGTTTATTGAAGCACTCTAACTATTTACAACGCAAGTGAATTTACCCCCGAGGTTCACTTTACTATTTTGTCTCAATTTTCTTGTAATTTCATCCATCACATTTTTTTCAGTCCTCCAAAGGTGATGGATAAAACACAGAAATAAATAGGACCAACTGTTCGCAGAAGCCTAAGGGAAAACATAATTTTGTTATAAATAATCCTTGGCACAAATCATGGAAACGCAATACTAAAATTGTTTGTTGAATCATTTATGAATTGGGCCTTCAGTTTTAGTTTGCAAATAAGTTAGAGGGTTTTGCTGATGTTCTTTTTTCCCTTTGCTTTTTTAGCTGGAAAACAGCCTTTGAGAAACTGCACTGATATATAACCCAGAAAACAGAGTGAATGAAGGATTTTATTTTTTTTAAGGGAATCCCTATGCTAACACAGGTCTTTTTTTGTTTTTTTGAGGGGGGCTGGGGGGATTTACTGGTGGATGATGATCAAATAAATGATGAAAATTTTTTACTTTCTTTTCGTAAGATGCCACCATTGTGTGCTTTCACCCCAAGCTTTGTGCTACGCATGTGGAAAAGGGGGGTTGGACTAGATGACCTTTAAAGGTCCCTTCCAACCCAACACATTCCGTGATTCCATGAAAAGGCAAAGACAACGCGGTGCCTTAGAAAACCACTAAAAAAATACATGAGTTGCAGATACCTCTGCTGGGAGATTCAAATGAATGTTTGTGATCTAACGGATAAACGTGACTACTAAAGCCAATATACACTTTTGTGTTTGTTCTTAGACGTGAAATTTTGAAGATTTGCCGTTACAAACTAATGCAAAAGTTCAGCTGTGCGTGCAGTCGTCACACATGAAGAAATACATGAGTGGAAAGGCTGCTGCCTTGAGAAATTCAGTATTTTAAGGGACGGCTGATTACCCAAACTCCTCACATGTAAGTTATAAACGTGAAGAAATATCGAAGAACAGAGAGGTGCATTTCTTTCTTTAGTCTTTTGTCTGAAATTGCTATTTTTCTATCATCTGAAGAGAGAGAGAGAAGGTTGGAGACAGATAAAAGCAAGGTGAAGACTCATTTCTCATTAGCGGGGCAGGTGTGCACAGCCTTACCTGATCTGTCCTCGCACCAGTGGTCTGTTTTTTGTCCTGTTCATATTGGAGTCAAATGGAACCTCAAAGAACTGTAATAAAAACAAAACAAAAAAAAAAAAAAGAAGGAAGAATCAAAATGAAAGGATGCCGGAAAACATGCCATGCGTGGAATGTACCGTCTGCATCTGCAGGTGCTTTAATCTCTATTTTTGAAGGTTCGGAAATACAACGCAAATGGCAAACTCCTTTTACAGAGCTTTGATAGTCTGCATTAATGCTTTTGGCATCCCCTTAGAAAGAAAATCACCTGGAGGACAAAAATAGTTTGCACAAGTCCCCAAAAGTTAATTATTTGAAGCAGCTTGATTCCAAGTTCTGTTCTCCACCGGATTGACACAGCTTTTACCCATACACAATCGCACGCACACATACATACAGCCCTCGCAAACGTTGTATTTTTGGTATTTAAAAGACAAACACTCAATTTTTTTCAAGATCGTCTAACTTCTGAGAACCTATAACCCACCCCAAAATCAATCAACTCTTGTAAAATGCCACCGAAACTGCGCTGAGCATCCAGTTCGAGCAGCGGGGACCGCACACGCCATATGGTGTTATTTAATGTCACAACCCAATTTGACTTTAAACACCGCCTCTGGGAAAATTCAGGCGGCACCATCTTCACGCTAGGAATTCCTGCAGCCTTCCGTATGATCTATTTTATGAAGAATGTTACTGGAAAAGCCGAATGCGCTTTGCCACGCAGCAAACGGCAAAGCCAATTAGTTTTACGTGCGCAAAATAATAATAAAAATAATAAGCATATATTTACCCATAGAAAGAGCAGGATGTAGTTAGAAAAAGAACATTTTCTACTGACGTTATGTCTGAGGTTTTGGGGTAGGATCCCATTTATGGTGAATATGTAGGAAAAGCACCATAACAAATCATAATTTCAAACAATCGGACTGACAGTAAGCCCAGTAAATTGCAGACAGATTTAAGGTGACTGTACGATAAACAAGTACGTGATAAAATCTATGTTATTCCAGCAAGCTGATGCAACCTTTTACACAACAAGAGACAAAATTAACAAACATCATTTTGACAGTGACACGTTACTGGTCTTGCTACTTAACGGGGCTTCATTCCCAGGGGACAGGGCCATCGGGAGCAGCAGGGATCCCATCGGAGCCCTACAGGTGCCCATCCCGGGAAAGACAGGGCCATCCATTTACGGGCACACAGAGATCCCAGGAACCACCTTCCCCATCTAATTACTTTGAAGTAACGACTATATAACAACTTGAGAACCTCTGCTGTTGCTCCTACATATTGCAAGCGCGGCAGGGATCAGATACCCATAGACCACCCCTATCATGCTCATGATATTCTCCATCCGTGGTGACGTTTTCAACCTCGGGTTGAACCATCTTCCTGATGGATTTAACCATTCCCAGAGATAAGGTTATAAGAAAGTCCAGCACATGTCCAAGCGAGTGCATGCACGTGCTCAAGCCCACATGCTAAAGTTATCCTGTTTAAACAAAACTTGCTAACTATGCTCTAAAGCCAAGAAATTTGGCAGCAGGGATCATCTTCACGTTTCGTCATGCTTGTGAAACTGTCCAAACCTGGGAAAGAGCGAGACTTGGGCGGGTTTTTACTCTTCTCGTGAGTAACAAGCAGTAGGACAAGAGAAAATGGCCTCAAGTTGCGCCAGGGGAGGTTTAGGTTGGATATTAGGGAAAATTTCTTCACCGAAAGGGTTGTCAAGCATTGGAACAGGCTGCCCAGGGAAGCGGTAGAGTCACCATCCCTGGAGGTATTTAGAAGATGGGTAGACATGGTGCTGAGGGACATGGATTAGCGGTGGTTTTGGCAGTGTTTGGTTAATGGTTGGACTTGATGATCTTAAAGGTCCCTTCCAACCAAGACGACTCCATGATCCTATGATCTGCAGTGGCAACGGTCACTCCCACCTACAACCGAAGTCGATGGAGCCCCTGGTTTAGAAGAAGAGCCGAGAGGAGTCTGTGGGGCAACTGCAATGCCTGGAGCCGGCAGCTGCCTGCGAAGGGCAGGTCGGATCCACACGGCTCCAACGCTGCCCTTGAAACACTGGATGCTTCACAAAGAACCTCTATAGGAAACCGCAACCAGTACCTTCGGAGCAGGGAAAGCACCCGGCTGGATCCGAAACCAGTGATTGCTTCTGACAGCTCAGCGTTTTGCTAATGGTTTGTTTCACTGTTACATTTCAGAGACAATTATGCTAAATGAAGAAAAAATGTCATTTGACATCCGACTGGTAGAGCAATACAAGGGAAAAATTCTACACGGCTAAAGTCCTTCCTCCCCAAAATATTTTGAGCCACGCTCAGTTTTGCTTTGTTTTTAAATACACAGTTTTCCCTTTATTTCTGTTTGCAAAGTCTGACTGCCATGAGCTTACTTCCAGTTTAAGCCTGGGCATGCGAGGAGATTCTGGCTGATTTAAGAGTATTTAGGCTTATGAATAAAGGTATTCCACGTGCGATGGATAAAATCAAAATAACACACAGGTTTTAAACTCAGTGTGTCTCAAACATAAAATGACTGAAATAAAGAATAGTTGGACTTTAAACACCGTTGAAAGAATTCAAACTCATGCAGTCGAGTTATCAGTATAACCCGACAATACCATTATCAGTGTACAAAATATTGCCATATATTTACTATTGTAGCTAACTCCCGAACAGAATATAAATTCTGAATCATAAACTTCTCTGCTGAGTTAAGTAGTCAAAAAATGTCCGTCTCTGTTGTACACAGACACGGCTGCTCCCGAAATTCAGATTACTGCATGACTAAAGTCTGAATTTTTTCGCTTTTTTAAATCTGACAATCTGAATAATCTGTTCCTGTCAACTGTACGCACGAAACCACATATCCGATTGAACCACAGTTAAGAAAAAGCCTTTTATTTGCAATGCCCCAGATTCCTTCACTGAGCTAGTTGCCATTACATGTCAGCAAGATGCCATTTATCAAACTTTTCCCATTTTGCTCCCAGATGTTCAGCAAAATTCTCTCCCCACTTGAAATTATTTTCCCCTGATATTCTAGGGAAAAAAAAAAATGAAAAAAATGTGCATCTCAAATATCATTCCATAGGAGCGAAAGGGCGAACTCAAACATATTATCTCATGCCAGGCCAACGCAGCACTGCCTGTTTCAGCAAACAGTAAATTCAGTAAGATGAATCCTGGACAAATAAATATTTCAGAAGCACTCAAGAGGCTTTTTCCTCAGGAAGTCCGACTGCATCAGTTCAGCTGGACAAGGCAGAATATTATCTGCCCTAGGTATTTGGGAAGCCAGCCATCAAAAGGACAGACAGAGGGTTAAATCTACAGCATCTAAAAATCCCCGAGAGACAGAACTTGGCACCGGCTTTCCAGACCCTAACCTAAATTTTAATCAGTATGCATGAACATTTAAAACACGATGATGGAAAAAAATAAATCAGGCCAGCTAGTACTTTGTGGTTTATTTCTCTGGCAGGCTCATCAGGCTCTTTGTGTAGATCTCATCTAGTTAATATACAGTAATTATATCTTAAACATCTAACAATTCTGAGATTAGCTGTCACATTACTGCTTATAGCTGTTTACACTCATGGGGTTTTTTTCCTTCAGCTTCTTCATATTGGTTTCCACTTTGTTTTTAACTGAAATGTTAAAGAACGTTTAATTTCTTCAAGCTGCCTCCTGGGAACAGCAGTGAATGCAGCGGGCAGCTAATCACTCAGGCTTCCTGGGGGGCACAGAGATTAATAATTTTAGTTTGGACTGAGCCAAGACTCCCGTAGCATCGCCTCGCAGAGGCAGATGGCATTTCGCTACGCCGGCACTTCGAGGACCAACAGGGTACGGAAAGGGTGAGATGGCGTCCTGGGCCTTTCCGGGGACGGGACGACAGGACGCCCTCTCGCTCTTTCCGTATCATCAGTTAAACACCGACACCACCTATTAAGTTTTCAAAGACAATGACCTGACTATTTGCAGTTAATTAAGCCAGCGGAGCGGATGGAAAGCCCTGAGCACGTGCTGCATTTGCCACCTGTGGTCATTCCCGCGGGAGAGAGTCTAACTACGGAATTATGGCAGCGCAATACCTTTACTCCTGGCCACGCAAACACATAAATAGAGGGCATTAAGAGGAACAATATGTCATAGGGTTTATCAAACAGATCACCCGCACTTAGGCTAGTAAAGGTCTCTCATATACCACTCCGGATTTAGAGCGTATCGAGCACCAGCCTGGCCCCCGTCCAGGGCCAGCTCTAATCTGTGACACATGGTGGAAACAGCAGCGGCTGAAATAGGCAACTGGTCCTCCACGTATTGACATAACATTTTCCTCTAATGCTAAACACATATTTAAATCAGAACCGATAATCCCACGAGTCTAAAGATGGAGCGGAACCCTGCTATTAAAAGACAATTTAATTCAAGGCAACTCAGTGGTCCTCCCATTGCGATACCACCCCTGCATCTCAGCAGGCTTCCATGTGCCCTTTGGCAGCAGAACTGCCCTCCGGATGTATCTATTTCTCTCTGAAGGGCAGTTCAGGTGAATCTATGGCATTAATGAGCGAAGAAGAGATGAGGCTGTGGCCACAGAGCAGTCACCTCCTCCTGCACTGACATGCTGCTGGTCTCCAAAACCCTCCGTGCCTTGTATCACACTGGGGAGGTGGAGACGAGCTACGAGGATTGGGGCGGGTGGTGGCCAAAGCCTCTCCTCAGCTAAAATCTCTTGCTGCAGACCCAAGGTAACATTTTTAACACAATGCAAACAATGAGCAGTACAACTGGACTCCCCACTTGGGCACTTCACTGAACCTCTACAGCCAGGGGTGAAACTGGGCTGTAGAGGGCAAGTCTTGCAAATATTGGTTTTGTTGAATTAGATGCTTCTGGGGTTCTCTGATTTCCCCTGAGCTCCAGTAAGCTCTGATCCTCTTTGGTTTTCTTTGGTATTGCCAAAGAATGAGCAGTTAACCAGAAACATCACTGAAACACACACTGGAAACCAAAATGGCCCATGAAGCAGGGAGGAACGGGTGGACCAAAACACAGTGGAGAGCGCGGGGACAGAACGGGGTATGGCTATCTGGAGAATAGCCTGAGGTCTCCTGAGAAGGTGACATCCAGAAAGGCATTCCTCGCAGCTGGCCACGCGGACTCTAAGTTCATCAGGTTTTAGCACCAGCCTTTCACGTGAAGTGTCCCGGTTCTTCCATGCGTTCAAAGGGAAGTTGCTGTAACAGCACTGGAAATCCGTCAGACCACGAAGAGTCGAGTTCCTCCCTTAGCGAATGCTCTTCCCCTGCGTATTACCTCATTATTTCTACTCCTCGTGTTTTCAGTGATTTATCTTACATTGTGATAAAGTAATATATAATTACATAAAAGGAGAAGAAAAACATAACACATAATTTACGGTAAATAAGATCAAAGTCAAGAGTATTATTATAGGTTTTCTTCTGGTTTCCTTTCAATCACTTTTACATGAAAACAACAAAGAATAATTAAAGTATATTACAAAGGTCTTTTTAGTCAATTGTGCACAGATGTGACTAAAAAAAAAAAACAAAAAAAAAAACGCGAAGGGAAGGGATTTTCAAAAGCACTCATGTACTGATCTAACATGGTTCTCACGGCAGCCAGTGGCGGTTTGACTTCAATGAGAGCAGAGACAGACCAACACGGAGCGATTCTGAAAATCCCACCCTAATTGTACAAACAAGGGAAGGCTTTAGAGATTGCTGGCTTGGAGATTGTATATTTGAGAATCATAAAGGGCACACAGCACCTGTTTGTCTTCAAGATATGAAAATAAAGCAAGGCAAATATTTTAAGGATTAGAAACAGCGCTTTTTTTTTTTTTTTTTTTTTTTTTTTAAAGGCAGTATCTGAAAACCCTCTGGCTCTGCAGTTCCCGGTCTAGGTATAGATCTGCTTTAATATTTTCCATTTCAAAGAGGATTCTAATTAAAACCGAGACTGATGCAAGCCTGAACAATGTTACTTACAGTCAGAGAAGGGCAGTTAAACCCCAAACTGTCATGTCCCAGCCAACCCAAGAAAGGTCTGATAGGTAAAGCAGCTGCCACGGTTTTATTTATTTTTTTTTTAAAAAAAGCTTCCACTAAAGACACATTCTTCTCATTAGCCAGTGTTTAGAAGCCCATTGCTCCGTACAGGGAAGAGAACGGGAGGTGACTGCAAAGAAAAATGTTGATACCTGTCATTTCAGAAACCCGTTTTGAGGATGGAGAATGCAGAGCCTCACAGACTTCAATTAGCGCTGATTTGTCCCCTCAGATTAACGACGTACTGTGCGGGCTCTGCTTTTAAGCGCTCAAGAGATGACACGTTGCTATTTCCTTGACCGCTTAGAAGCGTGTGACATTTCTAAGGATCCTCAAAGACATCCACTCCCCCCAAAACTGAGATTTTTTTTTTTCCCCAGCTGTTTCCTTGCGCTGAAGTGCCCTCAGCGGGCAACGGTGCCCGCAGCCCCCGGCACACCGCTCTGGCCTTGCTTTCAGCTCATCCAAAGCCTTTTAGCGGGTCTGACCGAGGTAACAAGCGCTCATTAAACTCTTACAGCTTAGTGGCCTCTTCATCAGCACTTTTTCATCACCACATTTGGCGATACCGGAATTACCATCACGAGGAGCTTGGAAAGCACAAGACATGTTAACACTCCGGAGTGTCAAAACGACAGGGTGCTAATACGCTGCTGCTCTGCCTGCGAGTCCCATCACCACGACGAGGGGTCGGGACGGGGGGAGGATGACGGACGTATCCCGAAACACGGTGGCTGCGACAGCTGAAGCCCGGCCGGACGCACCGCTGTCACCGCAGGTGTGGGTGCGCCTCTGGCGTTCACCTGGGGCAAGGCGGCGAGGGAGGAAGGAAAGACCCTGGGCTCGCATGCGTTGTGTCCAAGCACGCTGCAGTAAGCACGGAATTAATCACGGAAGAAAAGATAATTAAGGACTACATGAGGTCTTCGGTTGTACGAATAACTTTGAATGAAAGAACGGGGGATTTGCATCAAATTACTTTAGCTACTTTACCCCTACATACAATATTTGTCTTGTCTTCATCTTTAAATCAAATTTGCTAGCCCAAATGCATGGAGATAAAAGAACAACCTCATTTCATCTCATTTCTTCCAATGCACCTGATGTCCAAAACTTGAAATGGGAGAAAAACCATGAATCTCCTGTTTTGGTAAACAAGCAGACAGGTCGGGTGACCACCACCGAGTCCAGCTCTTCCCACTGACATCGTATTTTGCTAAGAAGATATTGTAACAAAAATGAAATAATAATAATAAAAATGAACCCAGGCCCTGATTTTATAAGCTGTTCAATCTTGCAAACTGCTGACGCTGGGAGCCACCTAACTAGTGTATTCCCGAGGCCTCGCGGAGGTCAGCCACAGCTCCCGGGGAAATGCAAGCTGGATACTGCAAACGGGCTTTCGGCCTTCCGTGATCCACCTTGGAGAAAACAGCTTTCACAGGAAGAAATACTGGTTTCTGGCCAGCTGCCAAAGACTTGTAATAATATTAAATATTTACCACCAACAAGTCCTTTTTATTCAGCATGCAATTAATGCATCCACAAACAAAGCTCTTTACTCCAAGCCTTCCTCCAGCCCCGCTTCCAGGAGGGCAGGCACTTGCCCATCAACGTGTCTGGGCTTCTTGAATCAAAGGGAGCAATTTCCAAAGCACTGAATGCCTCCCTGTCCTTTTCTTTTGGGCACAGACTTTGTCACCGTTAGGTCCTTCCTTTTCACCTTAAAATGAAAACTGCTAAAAACCACGTTTCAGGTCTGAGCCCCCAGTCAGACAAACGCCTCCTGCCCCTCCTTTGTGCTGACCCGACCAACTACACCCACAGAATGACCTGATCTGGCCAAAAGAAATCGCTAATTTTCCCCTGGATTTTTACATTTTTTGATCCGTGTCATTACATCAGGTCACACGGGACATGAAAACAGGAGAGGGAGAAAGGGCTGAACTCCCACGGCTGAGCTGGTGCACCACAGACCCCAGGACAGACGCAGCAACACAACGGTGTGTCTCCCATGTCGGGGTTAAACTCTTCTCCCCATCCAGGCTCGCGGAGATAATGCAATGAAGCAACATCCATCTCTACGCTCTGTGCTGCCCTGGTAGAATAAGGGAAAACTTAACCTGCCCACGGACACTTCACCACCAGACCGTGATCACCCCAAATCCATCACCGACCCAGGCAGGACATTCGCAAGTTTTAATGATGAATTATAAGCAGATGGCAGATGCAGAAGTACATACCTTTTGCTCTTCGGGATCTATTTTATTTCTATGTATTTTAGGAACAATTACTAGAGCTGAAGAGAAATACCACCTTTCTGCCTACCCAAATACACTCTGAATCGCTTTGCAAAGCCATTTTCTCGGAGAGACTCTCGTATTAAATCATATTTGTCAGGATGCCAGCATGCCATGAGTGCAACGTATAATTTAAAAAACAAACAAAACTTCAAATAACAATCTCTTCGCTGAAGATAGGAATCGCACAAGGTCAGTGTCTGGTTTAAGTTACTATATGTCCTAAAATACACAAGGCCGGGTCCTCTGGACACAGTGCAGCTGCTTTGAGCAACACTGCAGATAAAATCCGATACTGAAGATGGCTTAGACAAATTCCTGTGGTGGAATAAAGCTGTTACTTGGGAACTCTTGGGGGAGTATTTCTGCTGCCCAACGCAAGTGCTTAAGTCGAGCAGGAGCTCCAGAGCCAACCGGGAGACTTGCGTCTCCTCCAGATGGCAAGTGAGAGCAGAGAGAGGCGGGAGCTGGACTAATTGAGATGCAAAGCCTTAACTTCTCTCTAGTAACTGCAGAGGGATGGATCCCGAGCTCCTGGCTTCAGCCGGGGCAGTTGTAAAAGGGGCAGGTGACTCCGCAGCCCTCCAGACTATCGGTATCGGCTGCTTTTCAGTCCCCTGTGGCTACTAGAGAGAGCTATAAAACAAAGCAGCCTGGCTGCTGCTCTATTCTTGCCCAGGAGATTAGAGCAAGGAAGTGGAAAGGTGAGATTTAAATCACTTCCACACGTCTCCTGGCTCCAGCCCATGTGTCCTGGATCCAGGTCATTTTAATCAGCTTTTTATAATTTGTCACTCAAACGATAAGAATACTAATCCACCGCGATGTGCTTTCTGCCAGGCACCCGAATATTAATCCATAAACTGGTCTCTTATATCACACGTAGATGTGTTTGCTTTCACTGCTTACGGCTGACACCTCCTGTTAGTGATGCTTTCTTTCTCACAAGACAGACAAAAGTAGTGCCATACATAAAGCAGAAGGCTTGCCCGCTTTTGGCTACGGAAAGGTTATTTATGTAGTTGCATACAAATAAATTACTTATTCAAAACATCTTTTAGGTTGGGAAATAAATTAACTTTTGTACTTGAAGTTACTGGCACCTGTGAAAAAGAATTTGCTTTGGTCCATCTGTATGCGGGAAAAGAAAAATGTACAGCTCCTCCCGGCCAAAATGTTAAAAAAGAAAACCAACCAAAACCCCAAAAAATCCCACAAGGAATGAAATCTGGGAACACTGTAATATAACCAATAAAAAAGGCCGAATGTGAACACGGGTGTAAAGTGGCATCAGTGTTTACCGACATGCCTCCGAAACACAGTCCGGTAACATTGCCCAACTGTCGCTGAACCGATCGGCTGGACCTACCCGCAGCTCAAACCTCTTAATATTCATAAAATCATTCCTCAAGAGTTATTCCTTTAAAGTATTTAAAGAGTTGATATCAGGAAGAGTGTCAAGTCACGCTTTTATATATGGCACATATAGGGAATCTACCGGGTCTACAGAAGAGAGTTTACAAGTATCCCCTTCACAATAAAATTTAAAAACAACTTTTTCCGTTGTTCAGATGTCTGAAAAAAAGAGCAAGAAATCTCTGCAGGGGATTTAATGATTTACACTTGGCTGGCAAGAGAAGAGCCTCGTTGCTTCGCTCCACCGTGTGCTCGCAGCGCCAAAAGGAGTCTAGTTTCTTCTGTTCTGCAGAGCTTTAAATGTTAAGAGATAATACCAAAGGCACCTTGGTGAGTGCAAAACTGTAACTTCATTTGTATAACACCAGCGTTATTTTTCAGAACAGCTTGGCAATAAAGCAAATTAAGAAAAGTCACTCTGCTCTCTCCCATCTGCACAGAGCTTAACAGAAAGCTGTCAATATCCTGATAATATATATATTTTTTTCTTATTAATTTCACAGACCACAAAGGAAAGAAACATCTCTGCTGGGGAATGTAATAGTTACGAAACCTCCCTGAATTCTACAGCTGACGACGAAGATGCAGTTCTGTGAACAAAGGGTTTGAACTGAGGGTCCTCAGACCGCACAGAAGAGGTTTGGTAAAGACTATCAAGAAAATTCCATGTGGTGGGTCACATCTGTGGCATCTTCAAAGCATTCTCTCCTCCTTCTAAAGCTATCGCAGCTCTGCTGACCAAAAGACGTGGAAGAGTCACTCACAAAATTGTATGAAGTTTCTGGTCAAGCCTATCAATTTTACCCATAGTCCATTGGTTTTGGTAAGGGATCTCCCTTCCAAAAAACCACGATTTTATGCAGAATGTGTAGATCTGCCAAACAGAGTAATGAGGTACAATATAACAACAGATATCCAAGGTACATTTAACACTTGGCACCAGCTTTGCGGACAAAACCCAGTAACCATCTACTTTTTTTCTTTTTTAAAAGCATAACGCGCAAACTGGGCGCATTAACTGGGGATGGCCATCGTTACGCTCTTCCGCTAAGGGCTCGATGACAAACCAGTACGCTGAGAAGTCAAGTTACAAAGACAACTCAAACCAATAATTAGGTCTCACCTTTCCCTCCCCCTCGTTAAGAATGAAAGTGAAGCAAGAGTCTCCCGATGACCCATCAGAAAGCACAAACACCCAAACCTGTTGCAGGGGCATCACATCATCCATCTTTCTAAAGCTGTCAAGAAATGTTTGTCATTCCAATACCGCTTGCATCTCCCAAATGCTAAGATAACGCGCCCATCAATCTCAGCTGGAGTTAAAAGAGGAGTTGAAAAATAAATAGTTCTGAGTCATGTTACTAAGAGGGATTCCACACACTATTAATTTTAGCTTGGAAACCAATTAAGACACCAAATCAGCATTACCTCCCCTCCCCCATTTTAAAGTATAATGACCTATTTCGCTTGCTTAAATTTATTTATTTTGTGACAGTGATCCTTTCAAATGCTTTAGAAGTTTACATAGTTTTAGTTCTGGCTTCTGGCAACAAAAAAATTTTTGCCAAAAGGAAGTCAAAGATATGGACAAGGCAGCATGATTCTCTCTATTTTAGAAGGCCATTCTTAAAAATAAAAGAACAATAATAAGAAACATAATAAGCAAAAATTGTCCTAAGCACTGCATGGAGCATCAACAGGCTGTAATAAATTGGTGCTTTCCACTCCCACCCTGGGCCACCCTTCCTTCCCTTCGACTCAACTGTGGCTTCTTGCTGACGAGTGCCACCAGCTCCGGCAGCACTTCTGAACGTCAAAGCAGTAACCGAGTGATGCCAGTGAGCAAAACTGCATGATCCTTCCCTAAAAAGGTTATTAAAGCAGGAGCTCGCTGCCCACCCGAAGGGCTCAACGCTCCCGCCCAACTCCCGCAGCTCACGCCATGGATATTACCTCCACCCAGCAGTGAACAACAACAGCAGTCACAACAACCCCATGCAGCGCTACGGCATTGGGGCAGCGTGGCTCGAAAGCAGCCCGGCAGAAAAGGACCTGGGGGTGTTGGTGGACAGCCGGCTGAATATGAGCCAGCAGTGTGCCCAGGTGGCCAAGAAGGCCAACAGCATCCTGGCCTGTATCAGGAACAGTGTGGTGAGCCAGACTAGGGAAGTGATCATCCCCCTGTACTTGGCACACTCGAGGGGCCCACCTCGAGTACCGCGTTCAGTTTTGGGCCCCTCGCTACAAGAGGGACATTGAGGTGTTGGAGCGTGTCCAGAGAAGGGCTACAAAGCTGGTGAGGGGTCTGGAGGACAAACCTTATGAAGAACGACTGAGGGAGCTGGGGTTGTTTAGCCTGGAGAAGAGGAGGCTGAGGGGAGACCTTATCACCCTCTACAACTACCTGAAAGGAGGTTGTAGAGAGATGGGGGCTGACCTCTTCTCCCTGGTGACAAGTGATAGGACGAGAGGAAATGGGTTCAAGTTACGTCAGGGGAGGTTTAGATTGGATATTAGGAAACATTTTTTCACTGAAAGGGTTATTAAACATTGGAATAGGCTGCCCAGGGAGGTGGTGGATTCACCATCCCTGGAGGTGTTTAAAAAAAGGGTAGATGGGGCACTTAGGGACATGGTTTAGAAGTGGCTTTTGTCAGGGTAGGTTAAAGGTTGGACTCGATGATCTTAAAGGTCCCTTCCAACCTCAGCAATCCTATGATTCTATTCTAACTTGCAGCAGCTTTTTAATATTGACATGGAAATGCCACTCTTGTCAGATTTGTTTTCCAGGTGCCTCAAATGTCACCTTTGTTTGCTAAGTGCTAGTCCAATATGAAGTTTTCTGAATATCGGGGCTGGGGGGGGGGGCGGAAATCAACCCTGCACCTCAGTGGCCTGATTTCTCCTGGGTGCCAGTATCCATCCGAGAGCTTTTGCAGGGACTATTTCAAACGCCTTTCTGTCTGTGCCGGCACAGGGATTGGGAAGCTTTGACTACATAGGCCTGATTAAATCACAGAATCACAGAACGGTTCGGGTTGGAAGGGACCTTAAAGCCCACCCAGTGCCACCCCCTGCCCTGGGCAGGGACACCTCCCACCAGCCCAGGTTGCTCCAAGCCCCGGCCAACCTGCCCTTGAACCCCTCCAGGGATGGGGCAGCCACAGCTTCTCTGGGCAACCTGGGCCAGGGGCTCACCACCCTCACAGCCAAGAATTTCTTCCTCAGATCTAATCTGGAGAGCTGGGACTGGTGTTTTATTCAACCACAAGGGAAACAGAAAAAATCACCTGGATTCAACAGGAAAGTTGACTGAGGGTCCTCGTACAAGGGGTGTAAGTCAAACTCTGCATCAAGGGAGTTTTTCACATCGTGGGCATTTTCCACTGAACTAAACCCCGAAAGATAAAAAGTCTTTCTGTGATAACGGAAGTGCATTACAGTATCTAGTATTGGACCAAAACCTGAATGTCTTTATTCAGCAAAGGAGGAATATATTGTGAGAAAACAGAAGACAAAGTCCAGCGTCAAGGTCCCACCGATCAGAGCAGGCTCTCATTGCTGGCAAGTATAAGATAAAACAAAGGATTTATTTTGCACGTCCCAGAGCCCAGATCAGTACATGATGCCACCCGCCCCAGCTTATCTACGGACAAGCATAAAAAATTAAAAAATAAAAAGCTATCCTTTCAAGAAAGGACTGTAAAAATCAAATCAGTTGCTCTCGTGGAAACTCTTGAAATAATAATTAAAAAAAAGTCATTACGCACTGGAGCTAAACCGAACATTGTAGTATTTCTATGACAAAAAAATAACCCGCTGAAACATCTACTTTTGGGCCAGATTTCAAGTTCTTCAGTGAGGAAAGCGCGTGTATATACCCCAGAAACACTAACTCTGCAATTCCAAAAACAAGCTTGCAACAAAAAGTTCTTAATTCCTAAACAAAAGTACCCATAAAAGACATTCCTGAGGAAAAAAATTCTGCTTTAAAATTCACATCCCACTAAAATTCCAGTGAATTTCCCTAGGTAGGCAAGTCCTTAAACGTGTACCTCCATTTAATTACGCTGCAGTTCTTGTGTAGACAAGTCCCGAGATGCTCTTACGCGATAGTCATTAAATATGAAGTGGTGAAATGAATTGCAACATTTAGTAATGCTTCTTATGAACCACGATTTATAGAGGAAGCACGAAATAAAACTAAAAAAGCACATGGTGACCCTGTCTGCATGTTGGACTGGAAAAAAAAAAAAAGGACAGATATGAAAATAATCACTGAAAATCAGGAATACTTGGGCACAGGCAGGTACCAAAACTCCTGCTGCAGAAGGTAATGCTCAGCCCACCTACTCATGCGATCGGAGTAGTAAAATTAGAAAGAAATCCAATTACATTTTACAAGTCACTTAAAGACTGAACACATCATGAAAATAATTGGCAGAATTGTGCTATTTAGTAAATACCATTTTCTGCTTAGCTCCACACTTGAGCGCTTGTTTGAACCGAGTGGTGAAAAGTTCAGGTGTAACTCCCAGTTTCACTACATTAAAAAAAAAAGAGAAAATAAAATTTATGGTTTGCGAAACAACCATCTGTTCATGGCCGCAGGAATGACCCAAGTGCAACATACCTCAAATTGTGCTCCCAGAAAGAAAAAAAAAAAAAAAAAAAATTAAAATAAAATAACTGCAATCAGGCAAAAGAACCTTTGAACGCAGGCGCCTCGTCGCAGCTAAACGCAGCCGGGCATCCAGCTCCTCCGCGCACCTTGGCAACTCCTCTCGAAACACGCGCTCATCCAAATAAAGGTTTAAAATCTACCTTCTACGCTAAAACGTACGCAAAACAGGTTTGGAGGATTGCTCAGAGGGTTTATAAGCACTTCATTTACACACAAGCATATGCATTTACTATATAAATATTTATCGTTTGGCAGCTCACTCTCCCAATCTGCATGGGGTTCCTCCGCTGGGTTTCACCAGCGATATTTCCTCTGAATTTCCCCATTTCCAGATGCTTCGCTCCTACAGCCCTGATGGAGAACAGTTGTGCCTATTAGCAGACAAGCTGCTGACAACTAAGCCCAGCTTCTAAAAGCTGGCAGAGAGATAATCTGGCACCGAGATCTGATAAGTTAAACGAGAAGAGGCACGGTGGCCTGCAAGCCCCGAGAAGGCAGGGGAAAAAACTAGTCAAGCCCCGAGCCTTTCCTTAGGATGCGTCTCATCTCATTCCAGAGGACTGCAGTCAAATCAAGGAAAAGAAAAAAGTCTCCCCTCAGTCAACGATCTTGTTGCCCGGCACCGCTCAGCTCTTCACCTTCTGTTAAAAAAAAAAAAAAAAAAAAGGGAAGAAAATGGTGCTCCACGAAGTTATAGCCTCCAAAAGAAATTCAGTTTTCAGCCTTCGATTAAAAAAAGGGAAGAAAACGTTGCTCCGTGAAGTTAGTCTCCAAAAGAAATTATATTTACAGATATATTTAATACAGATATATTTTAAAGGGGTTGTTTCTCCTGCTTAATTGTTTAAAAGACAAGGAAGACAAAACCCCCCTGCTTTATTTTGCTGTAACCTCTTGCCTTTCCTTCCCTAAATAAGTAGTGATAGATAAACTTCATTTTACAAAAGGTATTATTTGGGGGGGAAGGAAAAAAAGGCAAATGCACCTGGGAGTGCAGGAAATGCTTATTCACACCTTCTCTGAAACTCTCTGAACACGGGAATTCCTGTGATCACCCGGCAGTGGGACTAAAGGACACGAGAACCAGCCACACCACGTACGAACCAGCAAGACCATCTCAACCCCCTGGCTTTCAGTCTCCTTTCTCGCAGGGTTTGGCACGCCGTGCACGGCACACGGTGGGAGATTTGCAGAAACGCCCCAGCCAGGGCTTTTGCCCTCGCATCCAGGGGAAAAAAAATTAAAAAAAAAAAAAAAATACACACATATTTTTATACATATACACAGATATACATAATATTTTTTTTTAATTATTTTTTTCTTAATCTCATGGTCATCTATTTGCAAGGTAACAGCAGAGATTACAGGCTGCACTTTTCTCTCCCCATGAACTGGCCGGGGCAGGTCAGCGTAACCGGCGCAGCCCCACCGGGAGCTCATCCTGGTCTGGCCCCGGCAAGGACAAGTTCAGGCAACATCCCGCTTAATCCATCCCCGCAGGAATGTCATCGTGACTTCCCAAAGGATGAGCCGTACCAGCGCTTCCCAGTGCTGTGCCAGACCAGACAGTGGTTTTATTCAGACAGTGATTTTTTTTTTTTTTTTTTCCTTTAGACAGCACTGGAATCCTTCCAGGGTAGATAAAATCTGAATTTTTCCATGCAAAGAACTAAAATACTCATCAGATATATAAGATCTCATTTATATTCTTATACTCCTCCTCAGGCATTCAGTTTTGGCCGCTGTTGAGAGACGGGATTTCTTTGTTTTGACCCCGAATGACTTTCCCGATGCATCACAGAGGTGAAGGGGATCCCCTCCCTCTCCTGCTGCTGCCCTCCCACCCACTCCTTAATTAAAGATGCTAAGGGCTAACATAAACCACGTCGCAGATTAAAACTGGACTGCGATGCATGAAAAACAAGTATGCGGATAGGTTGGGGAAAACAGACCGTTGGCAATTATTTTGGTGTTTAATATACAGTCTTTGAATTGTTTTAAAATAGATAGCAAGGAGGATTATTGCAATTTAAGAATAAAAAAAAAAGAGGAAAAAAGCACAAGGAAACATATTCATAGAATCACAGAATGGTTCGGGTTGGAAGGGACCTTAAAGCCCACCCAGTGCCACCCCCTGCCCTGGGCAGGGACACCTCCCACCAGCCCAGGTTGCTCCAAGCCCCGTCCAACCTGGCCTTGAACCCCTCCAGGGATGGGGCAGCCACAGCTTCTCTGGGCAACCTGGGCCAGGGGCTCACCACCCTCACAGCCAAGAATTTCTTCCTCAGTTCTCATCTAAATCTCCCCTCTTTTAGTTTGAAGCCATTACCCCTCATCCTACCACTACACGCCTTTGTGAAAAGTCCCTCTCCAGCTTTCCTGTAGGCCCCCTTCAGGGACTGGAAGGTCTCCCCGGAGCCTTCTCTTCTCCAGGCTGAACCCCCCCAGCTCTCTCAGCCTGTCCTCCCAGCAGAGGGGCTCCAGCCCTCCCAGCATCTCCGTGGCCTCCTCTGGCCCCGCTCCAACAGGTCCATGTATTCTTTGCTTCTGCCAGGGATCTCTTTAGGAACGCAACTAATTAAAAAAATCTTTTCCAGAGTAACACAGTGAATGGAAACGCTGTTTAACGGGATTTATCCGAGTTGGAAGCAGCAAGAGAGCCAGGCCCAGCAGCTTTGTTTTGACGGGGAGCGCAGGGGGCTGCTGCTCTCCCAGACACCGAGGCAGCAACAAACCGCCTCCGCCGCCAGGTTCATCCAGAATACCTTTTCCATGAACTAATCAAATAAGCATTTCTCAACTGAAAGAGGAAGATGTGAACCAAAGGGGTTTTCTGTAGGAGTTTTTCCTCTTCATAAAGAGTCCCGAAACTTTTAGTCCAGAAGGTCTTAGATTATCAGGCTACAGCCAGCCCGGTACAAAGCATCCTTGATGTCTAGACCAAATGAAAAGATTAGCAGCCCTGCTCCGGCGCTGATTACACCAGGCTTATACTATTTTTCCAGCGGATGCTTTCATAATTAAATATCAAGTAACAGGAGGCACTTTAACATTTATGTCACCCCCACCTATGAAAACAATAAAACTTTTTTTTTTTGTTTTGTTTTTTGCATTGAGAACTAGAAAGTATTCAAAATCATCCCATGGCTGTAAGAGCAACCTGTCAAGCTGCAAAGAGAAACCTAGATTTTAGTGAAGAGGGTCCCTTGGGAATGCCGCGCATCGGCAAAGCAGAACAGCAATCACATTATGCCTGTAACTAATACGGACAAAGTGGAATGAGTAATAAAAACCAACAAAAACCAACTTTCACTCTGATTAGTGATCACAGGCTAATAGGTTTCAATTGCAATTTAAAATTGGGTGGGACAACCAATCACTCAGGTCTCTTCGCCACCGCGCCTGCAAAAGAGGCATCAGGACTACCTTCACAGAAGGATTTCTACTCCAAGCTTTGCCAGGGTCCGAGGTTCCTCAAACGTAGGAGTCGGGTTGATGTGGGAGACAAGAAGAGCCCGTAACACCACCCTGAGCACAACGAGAAAGGGCCTCAAGGGCAGGTTCTCCAATCTCTCAATATTTTTAATAACTGTCTTGGTCCAGGCAGGTCTACCAGCTCTTTGGGATGAAGAGAGGCGAGAGATTTTAGCTGGTTTGAAGAGCTGTTGTTCTGCATAATGCAAATATATCACATTTTAAATTCAGACAGGGCCACTCATAGGAAAAAAAACCCCAAATACTAGATATCCAAATGGAATGAGTATTTATCAGAGAAATGAACAGACAAATAGTGGACCTATTAAACAAGATTCATACCTTCTTAGTAATTTCATCAAAATACGAGACAACAGGCCAGGCTTTTATGAGGATTTTTTGTTTTAAACAACTGGGTTTACATAAACCTTGAGCAAGTTACTCACCCCCTGGTTGAACAAATCCCCCCCTGTGCTAAATAAAGCCGAAGGGGCTGCGCTGCCTCTGCCAGACAGGCAACCATGTCGTACGAAAGGGATTAGCGTTTCATAAATTGCAAAAAAAGTTGAAGATAGTTGGAAACCTTCATCTAATTTCCAGCTTAAATTTACGCATAGCTAATTTATGCCCATTATAAGGTCTCCGGGGAGACCTCGGAGCCCCTTCCAGTCCCTAAAGGGGCTCCAGGAGAGATGGGGAGGGACTCTGGAGCAGGGAGGGGAGCCATGGGATGAGGGGGAACAGTTTTAAACTGGAAGAGGGGAGATTTAGATTGGGTATTAGGAAGAAATTCTTTGCTGTGGAGGCGGTGAGCCCCTGGCCCAGGTTGCCCAGGGAAGCTGTGGCTGCCCCATCCCTGGAGGGGTTCAAGGCCAGGTTGGCCGGGGCTTGGAGCAACCTGGGCTGGTGGGAGGTGTCCCTGCCCAGGGCAGGGGGTGGCACTGGATGATCTTTGAGGTCCCTTCCAACCCAAACCATTCTATGACTCTATAATTTGTTCTTTTGCCAACACTGCTCTACAACCAGGTCCTTTTCCTCCCTGGTACTTACCCCCTGATATATTTATAGAGAATTTTGTCCACACCAGCTTTCGTCCTGCCCGGCCATGGAAGCCCAGGTCTTCTAACCACCTCTTCTAAGTGTGGCCCCACATTCCCCCCACACCCCCGCAAGTCCTTTTTAGCACCTGTTCCCCTTTGAATTAATTTTTCTTGCATACGGGAGACCAGAGCGGTGCACGGTTTTCCAGATGACTGTCTGCTAATGGCATTAATAGCTCCCTACCTCCAAGAGAGAGTCAAGCTTGCATTTGCCTTTTTCACACTACCGGGCAGTCATGCTCTAAAAAAAGTAGATTTTTTTGGAGGTCTTTTTTTTGAGTTCTTTCTGCCTAGGAAGGTTTGATCCAGGAGTAGAGAATACTCTGAACTAGAAAGCAAAAAACCTGCCTTTTAACCTAGGGCAGGTATTAATAGCTCACAGAGTGATCCTGAAGAAGTCACTTCGTGGTCCTTTTTTTTCATTCCCACACTCGCCTATTTAAATCCAGAACTCAGCGAGGACAAGAATCACTTCTTTTATCTAAATTAACCCAGCGCCTCGCAAAGATTCTCCTTGTGGCTGGAAAAATCTTCATGCCCCCCCCCCCCGCCGCCCCCCCCCCCCCCCCCGAGGTTGGCAAGTTTCATGAAATACTCTAATTTAATTATTTTACTGGTTTGTCATCGTTTGGAAAAGCCATATATAAAAATACATACAACACACAAGTATGTGTAAGATGGGGTGGAATTAGTAAATAATTCACTGTAGTGAATCACAGCAAAATCCAAAGGCGTTTCCAGGAACTTGCGAGTTTTCTATTATTTTTGCAAACGTTCCCATAAACGGCCATTACTGAGCAATCTTTGGGGAGACTGCAACGGGTGCGAAATTTACTGAAAATGAGAAGAAAAGCTGGATTCGGGGAGACATAAATTCACTGGGCAATTTGCAACGTCTGCTGCGAAACCAGCCCGGCTGGGGATCGCGCTGGTTGGAATTAACTCCGGGTTCTCAGCACGTCGCCCCTCTCAGAAAATTGAAATTGCGAATTGAGAGATGAATCTTCTTGGATATATTTCAGAAGTCTTTGTAAATTATACAAACTGGCAGTCAGGGTTAGGAATCCTCAGACGAAATATGTTAAATCTGAAAAAAAAGCAACCCTCTTATCTAAGAGTATACTCAGCAGGAGAAACCAGTCCTCCCAGACTTGTCACAGGGCACAGGAGATCTGAGCATCGTTATTAATATACCACCAAGCTTATCGGAGAGAAACTATACGTTACCAACCGATACCCAGGCAGGAATTTAACGTCTCCTAGCAGACTGCATCCCTCCCACCGCTCGTACAGGTTTCAACTTACGCTCATGAAAAAATATATCAAAATTCAGACAACTGCAACCCAAACCAGATCCCCACCAAATGCAGCCACTACCACGTCCAATTAAAAAGAGAATTTTTATATATGTATAAGATGTATGGTTATATTAAATTATGGATTTAGAATGTTCTAGGTATTTTTTTTTTTTTTTGCCTTTCCAGTCAATTAAAAAACCCACGCTGGGTGGCAAGAGCCAGGAAGGAGCTGTGGTGTTATCCAAGTTTTTGCAGCACCTGAGGACGAGCCCTCCCAAGGATGGGAGCTGGGAAAATCCTCCCCGTTCGTAGAGCTAGGCAGGAGGGCTTCCAAACGGCACATTAAACACACAACGCGTGCTAAAAGATCTTTTCTCTTCTGATCGGAGCAAAAAAAATCTCTCCTGGGTGATGCTCCTGCGATGCTGAACTGCTTCTAGTGAAGGCACTGTGTGCTCAGCCTGCCCCAAAACGCGCCGGTGACTTTTCTCATGGCAAAGTAAAACTCAGGGCAGCAGGGATGCCCAGGGAGAACCTTAAGATGAAATTTCAATGCAGAAAGTTTTACTTGAGCTACGGAAACGGCCGATCCCGGTCCTTCTCACAAACCCCACGTTTCACAGTCACGCTGTTACACTGCCCCAGCACGGTGCCTTTGCGAAAGGCCTATTTTATTTTAAAATACACTTTGGATTCCAGTTGTCTGCCTCAACAACGCATTTGCCTGAATTATTGCTAAAAAAAAATTAAAAAAAATAAAAGTTATTCAACTCCCCACCACTTGTCTTTACGGCTCATCTCCTCCTGAGTATTTGTAAGCAAACCAGCCACATTTATTCCCAGCTATTAATTTAAATGCCGGTAGGAAAGCAAAGCCTGGCAGGAAAACAAGGCGGAGCGTCTGTGGTGGAAATCACTGCACTGAAGTCTGCAGGTGGCCGGTAGGTATCACCGATAGCATAACCCAAGAACAGCAACCAAAAGCTTAGAAGACCTATTTCTGGTGAAGGGTTAAGAATTAATTACGTGGGGATGATAGTTCAGTGGTTGGAGCATCAGCTCCGAAATAACCGGACTTGTTGGGAAGTCACTGGTTGAATTCCAGTGGGGCCAGTTTAAGCCCTTCATCCCAGTGAGGTAGACGCATTGGGCTCCAGGAGGGTTATTGCCCGCGGGTGCTCCGGCAACCATTTAAAACCCTAAATCTTATGTCTGAGTGTTATCATGCAGTGATTTCCCCTAAATCCAGGCAATATTGCGCAGCACGAGGCCCGTCCCTGGAGGGATGCGACAGTTTTAGTGCCCGAGGACACACGACCACTCGCGTCCCGCTAATTCACATGACCCCACCAGGCAGCTCCCCTTCCCACAAGTAAAACGTGTGAATATTACAAGCATTTTGGATAATATCTATATTTTAATGGCAAGACACAGTGGGAAACAACTTCTGCCCATTCTTTATATTAATTGAAAATAAAAGGATTCTTCTAAACTGGGTCTGTTTCTTTGATGTGTTTGTCGTTGATGTTAGCTGCTACGCAAAATTTCATCCTTTTTCTCAAGGCATATAAAAACATGACAACCATTCACATTCCACTGCGAGCATTAGCAAGGCTTTAAGGAAATTATTTTTATTCCTCGTTATATAGAAGATTACCTGAGAGGTCGTTATTATTATTATTAACGGCAATTAGCATCAGACAGCAATTTATAATTTCTAAACCCAGATACAAACATTAGCAAAATATTTGCCAGCAGAAAGCCATGTGTTATTCCCATTGCGTGGGAAACAAATTGCAGAATTCAAGTGATTTGTGTCTTTACAACTGAATTGGGAAGCTTATACAAGAGTTATCATGCGAACAGCACATCGGGGATACTTTCAGTAGGCTACAAATTATTCTGAGACTCTGACTCACTCTCAAACAAAACGTTCCTCGTCTGAACTCTCTTACAGGCAGACTTTACTATAAAGCAAGAAAAGCTTCAGAACCCACTCCGAAGAAAACAGCGATAAAATTTTATAAAGAAAAATCACTTGTAAACCCACCGTTATTAAGAATTATATTTGGACTCCGGGCTGAGAACTCAGCTGATGTAAGTCTATCCTAATGCCATTTAATTGAGTTATATAGATGCAAACCGCAAAAGAATCCACTCCCCGGCCTACCAGGAAAACAATCTCTGCTCACATTCTCTGCTAACGTTGGTCGCTATAAATACAGAATAAACATGCGAGGATGAGCCACACACGCGGGGTTTTGGATAGAATATTACGGACTCATAAACAACTTTAAAATGCGCGTGTAACACTTGGAGCAAAGGATGTAGCTTTATATTATGGGAAAGCAAACTTGCCTGTGAAAGTCCCATTTCTAACGTCTCCATGTGGCCAAGGTGAGAGGACGGAGAGGAGAGCTCAGGCTTTGGGAGCGCTTTAGAGGCGGAAAAAAACACCCAAACCCCTGCGAGAAGCTGGCCTGGGGGTGATGATGTGCCCCAAACCCCCCCCCCCCCCCCAGCACTGGCAAAGCAGACCCGCGAGGGTTCTCCCTCCTTGCTGGGAAGCTCGGGCTCACCAGCATCACCAGTGCCAGACCCGCCAGGGAGCCACTGGTGGGGTGCGGATGCTCCGGGACTGATGGACTCCGGCAGCACCCGCTTCATCCAGCGCCTTCTGCGCTGCTTCTCTTGCACCAGAGAGCAAGAGGTTACCAGGGAGGTGTATTTTAACATTAATCCATCGTAATACTTCCAATAAGTGACAGCTTAAACAATACTTTTCAGACAGAAGCAAAACGTCTGACATTTTGTCGCCTTGAATCACGAACAAAAAAGCAAACTTCAGAGTGCAGAAGAGGTACAAACCTAACAATTGAAGAACAATAAGGGAAAAGCACATACCAAGGGATTTCTCAGCAGAAGAATGATATACTAGACAAAAATAAAAGGATATACCATATGTCGAGTAATAAAATTGGCAAACCTAGTAAGGTTCAAATACTGCTATTATACACATCTGGGTAAAAGAGAGGGGGGGGAAAAAAAATAAAAATCATTAAGCAATCTGAGAACCCCCAAACAAAGAAACTGTAAAATTCTGAACTGTAAAGCAAAGGAAACACACTTAATCCCTCAGGAGTTTAAGTATGTATTTCAACTGGGTTATACCATCCCTCAGAAGGACGTGGAAGCACACAAAAACCCGGAGACACAATATAGGCACTGTGCGCCGGCCGGCAGAGAGCCAACTGGCCCCAGTACCCGCGGCCCTGGCACCTGTTGGGTTTATCATCGGCAAATGCATTACCTCCTTGGGGCACACAGGGAAGAAAAAGAACTTGACAAAGCGCCCCGTTTTTTTATTTGGGTTTTTGTTGGTTTTTTTTTTTTGTTTTTTTTTTTCCAGCAAAAGCCCACGATTGCGTACCGGCAGGATTTTAAAGCGGGATTTCCAGCTGTAAAACAAGCCGGCCTCAATGCTGAGGGAGTCGGGAGTTCCGCCTGTTGCAGAGCGATGGGCAGAAATACAGAACCAAGCAGCAAATAATCTAATCCTGTCCTCATGAAACTCCGTTTCATCCACAGCCGCAGATGTAACCTCTTCCCCCGCCTCCCCTGAGGCGAATTTATTTATGAATGTTCCTATTAAAAATAGGACTACTCGCAGAGTAGCTTACTTTCCAGGGTGAACAGGAGAGGCAGGATACATGCAGTTTAATGAATAAATATCTTGTGACAAGACATCTCTTTTTACGGGTCCATGTCGGGCGGGTTCACCCCGCCGGGCTGAAAACACCGCGATAACAGACCCCTGCACGAGGAGCAGCATCGTCCCACATCCATTGGGTATTTTGGGGTGGCTTTTTTTTTTTTCTTGTTTTGCTTTTTTCAAATGCAATTAAAAGTCCTGCGGCTGTATGAGAAGTTTAGAAGGAAACCACAGGCAGGTAGCCAGCTACTCTTGCCTTGGATTACAACATAAAAAATAATATCTATCCCTACTATTACAGTAACACAAAGTGCCTCTTCTTTTTCCCCCCCCTTTTTTTCTGGGGACAGAGCGGTTTACAAGTTAGTTATCAAGATTTTTGGCACCATGGAAAGGTTCGTTATTGCCATGACTCTCCTTGCTCTTAAAAGGGAGGAGGAGATGGCATTGCCCTACCAGGGCAGCAAACGGCACCTAAATGGGACCGGGGAAGCGGTGGGGGAAATCCTACAGCTCACTTGAAATCGCACCGTGAAAAATGGGGTCTGGGGTTGTTTGGGGGGCAGATGAGGAAACAGAGAGGGAGCCTGGCCGGCCGATGGGATGGGGGAAACTTCCCAGAACGTAAGGGATGGCCTGCAATAAGTAATAAAAAAAAAAGCAAAACGTGAGAGCACGACGTAAAAGGGACACAAGAAGGCAGCTTTGAACAATAGCAGGGCGCGAGGGGAGGACGCGAAACAGAGATGCGTTTGAATGCCGAAGGCACAGAAGGGAAAATCTCTGCGGTGCTTTTCATCGCTACGAACAGTGACTTCTGTTCAGGGCTTCTGGAAAAGCACGTGGTGGATTTGGAAAAGTCTCCAGCCATGGAGAAAAAGACCACGGTGGAAGATCTTCATTTAGGGGATGACCTGGCAAGATCCTGACAGCTTTCAGCAGCTGTACGCGGAGCCCCGGCCGCCCGCCTGCCATGGCCCTGGCTCCCCGGCCTGTCACTCTCAGCCCATATCAAATGAAAGAGGGATGGGGCAACCTTGGCAGCCTGCGTGACAGACGGGCAGGACTGGGACCACAGGAGGAGCCGCTGAAAGCTCGGAAATCGCTGATGTGTCCCCCCCAGCCTGAAGGACACTTGCCATGCATAATGGATAGGATGCTGAGTATTTTTCCCAGTATCCCAGTTGGTCTGCCTACCACTTGCTGCCTGCTTCTCAAAAAAAAAAAAAAAAAAAAGGGGGAGGGGGGAAAAAAAGAAAAAAATAAATAAAAAAAAACCCCCTGTGAAATCCCGTGGTATCAGAACAGCTTCTGGGATTTGAAAGAGTCGTTTGTGTGTTGCCACCTTCCCAAACGATGCAAAAAGAAGCAGGGAGGGCAGGGGAAGGGTTGCGTTCGCAGCGGTACCTGCCCAAAGCCCAGTCCTGCTGCCACCCGGGCCAAAGGCTGAGCTTTTCAGTGCTTGAAAATCAGGCATATGTGCTTTTTATTTCATACCACGTACAAGAATTAAAGTAAAAAAGACTGCCTAAGACAACCAACAGAATTACAGGCAGCAGAAAACAGTTTACTGCTGGAAAACCAATATCCAAACCAGCTCTAAAAATCCTTGGGTTTTCACAGACACCGGGCATTAGCTGAGCTACGGACTTCACCAGGTTCAGGATCTTTGAGCAAAGGGCGGAACAGCAATAGAAAGCTTTTCTGGTACTCATAGTGGATTGGAAAATAACTTTTTTTAAAAATAAACAAAACTGAATTCAGCTTTTCAAGGGGGGAGCTTGCTTTTACAGTTCCCTACCCAACAGCCTCAAGCGAGCCCTTTCCCTGCCATTCCCAACCAAAAGCGAATCAAGAGCTGAAAAATTCAGGGACCATTTTTCACAACCAAGAGTCCAGATACTTGCTTTAAACGATATTTCAAATTCTACTCGTCATGGCAAAGCTGCTTTCACAGCAGCGTATCTCGTAGCCCGGTTACATGCTGTTGTGTATCTGCTTATAAACTCTTGTGTGATGGAGACAGTTAAAAAGCGACGGGGTAAAGGTTCAGCAGGATTTTGGGAAGTCTAATTGTACACCATGGTAGTTTGGACAAGCAGCAGAAACTGCGAAAAATTGATTCTCTTCAGTTTCCACAAGTGTGGAAACCAGGATTTTTTAAACCAAATTAAGCCCCCAAATGTAATTAAATCCATAAAAGCTATGAGGAAATTGAGTCCGTACTGCACACTAACGCTTAAATTTATAAGCGGGAGGAAAAAAAATCCACAGGAAAAAACACATTAAATTCTATAAATTAGTGTGACAAAATAAGGAAGGGAATTCTTTAATAAGTTATGCTTTTCATGTCATCCAATTACCAAAAGCAGTGTTTAGGAGTCCAGTTTTTCAAATCCAAATCAATTTGAAAAGACTGCGAGAGCGAGGTTTTGGTTGGATCAGTGTCACGACGGGGAAGGAAGGAGAGTTCCTTGTGGAACAGGCAGGAGAACAGAACAGATTTTGAGAGTGTTAAAATAACAAAAATAAATGAGGATTATGTGGCGCCACCGCTCACACATTTGAAAATTTAACTAAAAAGAACAGTAAAACAGTATGAGACAAATATATGGGATTCTGGATCCTAATAACAACGTTTCTTGATGATGCAAGAAGGGAAAAACTGACTGAAATCACAATTACTTTTTGGGAAAGCTCCTTCCTTTATGAAAACATGTAATATGATGTTGAATGTTTGGGGTTTTTTTTTTCCCCTTACTACGGACAAAAGGTTTCCTATATTCCTAAATGATGTACTCCAGTCTCCCGCGCACTCATGTGCATGCAAAGTCATCTCAGTTTAAGGGTGATGCATTTTTGTGCTCAACCATTTCTATTGTATTTAAAGATATCTTAGGGAAAGTCTCATCAATTGTTCAGCCGTTAACGAAGATTTCTTCTGCACTTATTTTCCCAAAAAGGCTTCACCTAAGATGTTCAAGTCTGCATAATTTTATTGATCTCACGAGGTTTTTCAAGAGCTGACACTTGATTCCCGGAGGTAATCTCAAAGTTGAACATCAAAGTTTATATTACTTTGCTTCATGTTTCTTCCCATTTTCTTTTCTTTCCTCTTTCTCATTTTGAAAGACTTTATAAAATGCAAAAAGCACATGATCTTAAGCAACATGAATCTTCAGAGGATTGCTAAAATATCTGATGATTGTGTCCAGAAGCTAAGTAACGTACGGGCTTCCACTGCTGTAAATATTTCTGGCATATTATCTGCAAAAACTAGATATGGAGAAAAGCACTATTATTTCATTCAGACGCTCAAGATTACTTAATGCAAAGCTCTCTAGGTATATCATTAAAGACAATAATAAAGCGCAACTATTATTGTGCTCATCAGATTCCCAATTTTCAACTGCAGAGAAGAAAGCCTCATAAATTTCCAATATCATATGCTATATATTAAAAAAAAAAATAAAAATTCATCTATAAGGACAATTTCCTAGCAATTTTTTTTTTTTATTCCATGAAGTTTTTTTAAGGATACTGCAGCCAGTTTTCTCCTACACGCCCTCTGCAAAAGAGCAAGGCACAGGAAACAAAGATTTTAGGATAAAGAGGGAGGAACGATCCCTAAACCGAATCCCCCCCCCCCCCCTCCCCCGGCATCCCCCCCAAACACAAAGCATGAGAAAACTGAAAGAGAATCCGGCCAGTGGAAAAACCGGAGTTGCAGAACGCGTTGCAAGAGCACAGAAGAACAAACAACCAGTTATCTGATGGCTTCAGGAAAAGGAAAGTGTAGGAGGAGGAAATAATATTAGTTACCCTGCAAGCACCGTTCGCAATCGGAGTAGGAACGACTGTGAAAGGAAATATTGCAGCTCCACCGGCCCCCGAAGGATTATAAATCTTTTGGCCCTTGGGAGCAGGTACAAAAAAAGAGAAAAAGTATTTCGATCATTAAATAACAGAGAGCAGTGCTGAAACCTTCCTGGCGATAGCACGTGCAATCAGGTGTTGGCCAGACGGACGGCAAGTGATTTACAGCGCCGGCTTTGGTGGGTCAGGAGCTTTCTCTTTGTAAATACAAAAAGGTGCCTCTAATTTTGTAGTATTAAAAATCAACATGTAGATTTGGATAAATTCTCTAATCTTGCAATGAATTTTATCATTCCGGAGTTCTTGGCCAACTCTTTGTGGTTTCTTAAATAGTTTTATGAGGCAAGGGAAAAAGATGAATGGAATTTTTCCTTTGTAGGAACTGTAATAATTTTAAACCCTGGTTTCAAACTAAAAAGCAATTAGGCTAAACATGGAACACCCCAAAGAAAAAACCTGATCATGGCAATAAATAACATCTGAAAACCACAGCAGCTTCAACATTGAGCAGCTCTTTCTTCTAGTCAACTGGGAAACAGCTACAGGCTGCCAACGGAACGGCGCGGAACAAAAAGATATCAATAATACATGATCTTTAAGAAAAGAATTCAAAGCTAACAGGAACAATTAAAATATGGCTTGAAAAGTAAATTAAAAGATCACTAAGGACTCCTTTTGGATTGGGATTTACGCCCTACGACAGGAGTACAAAACAAAACCCCCTCCGCTTCTGCTCCACGCAGCACCTTCCCAGCGTAATCCCCCGCATACAATCGTTACAGTGAAATAAAAATATCCAGATATAATAAATTATTTATAACGCAGCAGAACATGCGAAACGTTAAGTGGCAGATGTTAACAGGAACAGTAGATTTTCACATATTTTTGAGAAACGCTGCAAGTTGCTGACGGAGAAGATACAGAACAAAATTAGCCCATGAGCTAGTTGAATTCCCAGAGCTCTTTCTGAACAGAGAGGGTTTGGTTCAGTTAAAGAATCTTTAAAGGAATTTTTCATACCTGCGTATACTTTAATGCACTGACAATGAATTATAATTTCGACCAAATTATTTACAATTCTAATTAAATTACACTGCAATATAGGATTTCGGATATTGATTTAACTCATCTAAACCTACGTGACGGACGATTAAACTGCAGGAAACAGACTCTGGCCTTGATCTCAAGAGGCTTTGTACATTGTAAGGACCCGAGTCTTAAAATTAAACTTTGCGCCCAGTTTTTAATCACTGTTTAGAAGAGACGGTTTTGAAGAGATACTTCTCCCCCCAGTGAAATAATTGTGCTTGTGATCTGATGATTTTTCTGGGTTGAGTCGCACTGATTTTTCGAGATTTGTTAACGCAAGTCCGAATAAGAAATTTTAAAAACATGCCTGATGTAGGGAAACATGCTTGCACACCCTCACATCCACGCTTTCCGCCTGGAATTTCTTAAGCCGTGCCTCGAGAGAGAAGGGAGAAGTAGAAAAACAGACGAAGGGAAAAGCGTTGCTGAAGTTATGCCACTGGCTTTTTTTTTTTTTTTTTGCTCTAAGACACAGAAACCATAATTTTAAAGTCTTATGTTAGTGAAAATAATGAAATAATTTAATACTAGCCACCCAGGAAGTATCTTAAGCCATTTTTTTCATTACCTAGTTTCTTATATAAGTTTTGGGTATCAAACTTGATAAAATAACATTGGGGTTATTCTAGGGGTTCATAAAGTGTCAGAATAAACTCTGGGTAGTAAAACTTCACTTGGCAAAAAACGGTCACCGCGTTTAGAAGCTGTAAAACCCACGTCACATCATGAGCTACAACGCTCTGGGTACCCATCAGTCTGTTTATCACCGTGCTCGTTTGTGGCCACGGAATTAAAGCCGAGAGCGATGTAAAGGATGAACTGCCTGGCGTCACCCCAGATACACCTTCTCTACGTCACAGCCAAGGTGACATTTTAATAAATAAGGATTTATTTTTATTTTCCCAATAAGCATTTGCTAAAGGAAATCTCATATATAAGAGCATGCGTGTGCGAGCATAACACACATATTTCATTTCTAGATAAAAAAAAACACCCAAAATGGATGGGATCTCAGAGTGGCTTAAAGCCATTCCATGCGTGGAGGCTGGATCCCGCGAGCGCTCACGTATGAGCCAGCGGAGTTGTGTTCTGGAGGCAGCGGGATCACCCTCTGCCGCCTGACACGCAAGTACTCAGCATTCACACGACACAGTCTTAAAACACTATGTATCCTACCCAAAAAAAAAAAAAAAATAATTTTTTTTCTATGTACAAAATTGCTGCGTTTCCATAAAACCTCCTGCTAGATTTACTTGGCTTTAAATAGAGCTTACTTGCAAAACGCTAACGCAGCCTCTCTCTGTATCAATTAGCACTATTACCGAGGGGGTGACCCCTCACCTCTGCGAGCAATGATTAAGGGCTGGAAATTGTATTGATTTTTCTGTTAGCTTGATTTCCTACAGCCATCTCGCCATCTAGAATTCTGCTACTCCCTGCCGAAGGAACTTCACCTTGCCCAGGAACGCTGAGGGTTTCCACGAGGCAAAGCTGCGCTGCCGTCCGTTATTCCCAGAAATTCAGAAATATATTCATCTAGCACCAGTTTATTAATAAAAACGGGCCCCGCCACCGCCAGCAGCACACGGATGTGCAGGTCTAGGTTCTGCCGCCACAGTCTCGACACTGAAGCCACGACAGGACCTTCGCTGCCCTCCCCAGTGAAATTACAGCCACATTTTGGAACAGATTTTGAAGCTCGGTAGTTAAAAGCTTATTATTAGAACAGTCATAAAAAGCAGGATCGAGACACACTAATGCAGCGCTCAAAACACAGTAGGCATTTAATCAACGCCCCATCCCCAAGGATCTACAGTCCAAACCCTGGATAACACTAGAAAGGACTGGGCTTTTTTTTTTTTTCCTACTACCTCCCATCCCAATTGAGATCGATTTTTCTAATAGTTACGCAGTGGATTTAAACTGGAAATGCGGTGGTTTCAGCTCTCCATAGGCGATCGCTACTACAACTGAAAAAGACAGAAGGAGCTTACACCTCCACCCGCCCGCTTCCCAAAAATCGCAAGTCCAATCAGCAAAAAACAGACAAAGAAACTTGAAAAGTAACCACCGCATTTTTGCCTAACAAGGTCACCAGCGTGGGAAGAGAGTAGCAACCAAAGCTATTGAACCAACTACATCAACGCCAACAATTATAGCTACTATATATATTTTATTTTTTTTTTACCCAATCCTACTTTATTTTTGCCAAAGAAAAGCAAGAGAACGCAAAGAAAGAAAGGCAAAGGAAGCAAGAGAGAGAAAAATATGAAAAGTTGTGCCAGATTAATGCAAGTTTTAAAGCAAAACGGAGAAAACTGACAACAGAGGGGAAGCTTTGCCTTAAACTAATACACATTTATTTAAAAAAAAAAAATATTTAAAACATTGTGCATTACAAAATGCACTTACTGAAGCTCCACTCACAAGGACATATTTCTCCTCCTCTGTCAAGCTTCATTTTTCCTACTGAATGTAGATCCTGACTAAACCAAATATTTTTTTGAAAGTTATCTCTAGCTTGCCTACATAAATACATTATTATCTGAAAAAAACCCTAATGTTCTTAGGAGGGCAGAGATGCTGAATAAACACCAGCTTGGTTTTTATTTATGTGAATGTTTTAAATAGCTTTTAAAACATTCTAGGAGAGATGATTTTTATTTATAGCTTAGATTTTTGTGTGTCAGATTTTTAAACAAAGGGGAGAGGAGCTCTGCCCTGCACATTCAATGCCGGGCGGACATCAGAAAGGTGTATAATTTCAGAAGCGGGGAGACCAAATTAGAAAAATAACATCGTATTTGCTCACGTTACTGATTTCTCCTCTCCCTACTATTAAAGCTGAAATCCTGTGTTGCGGCGCAGGTTTGGGTTTTTTTTTCGGAGCAACACACAACACAACACGGCCGGAGGAATCTTGCCGAAACCTTCGCAGCATCGCGGCAGCTCGGAGAATAAGGAATTAGAAAATGTGACATTTGACAGGCAGCGGATAACAAGGTGCAAAAACTGCAAAGTTCCTGTAGGTAGAAAGAAAGCAAAGCAATGTAGTGGAAGAAAAAATTCCTGACAGCTCTGACACATGGGACCTATTTTTCTCCTCGATGCACATGTAGTTCTCCTACGAGTATAATGAGAGTTGCGCGCACACGGGGAGGAGGAGGAAAGGTTACTCCATACAGCAAACCGCCCGGCCGGCTCTTTTTAAAAATATGATGTCAAAGAAAGTATAAAGATATTTTTTGGTAATTCTTTGAGGCGACTAACCTGTTCGGCAAAGGCTTTAGGTCACTTCAAAGTAGAAGGAAGAAAAGGCTAATGTTTATAACGTCTCAGCGAATGTCTAATGCCTAAAATCAATCACTTGTCTACTCAAAAGATAACTCCGGAGATTCCAGTCCCCAAAGTAACAGCTACATCAATCCAACGGAAAGCAAGGATAAGAGGATTGACTGCAAAAACTGAGATTTCGGTGATTAAAAAATGTTGTTGAATAGCTGAATTACTCAAATGCCTCCATTTAATGTCATCAATGTATTGCTCCAGGAACGGAGATAATAAAACCCCTTGTTACTCCAGCCCAGTAACAGGAGCCTCCAAGGAGAATAAATCAAGCACAACAGCAGATCAGCCGTGATTAAAATACTCGTACCTAAAATCGTGAGGAGGTTCAAGCACGGACGGGCATTTCTCTGGCCGTGAAGGAGGCGTTTTGGCTGACAAAGCAGGGGCTGCCGCTGCAACGCCGTGATTCAAACTTTTTCTCCTTTATCCAGGTAGCAGCTACAGGGTTAAACTTTCCAATTATCAGATGCTGGTTGCTGGTGAACGTGTTTCTCTGGATTTTAGACACCCCTTTTTCTCTTAAATGATACAAGAGCCCCTCTTCTCTTCCCTTTTGCAGCTCAGAGCAGGTCTCTCAGCACAACCCAGTTTACCCCCCAGGAATGCAAACCAACAACTCCAGCCACCGAATTGTCACCAAGAACGTACTTTCCACTGCTTAAGTTGCAGGCTATTATTTTCAGTGCTGCTTTCCAGAGCGTTTTTGTCATTTTTTTTTTTTAAACCCATCCCTAAGGACTAAAACATTCCACAAAACCGCCCCAATCTTCTCCCAGGTGCAGCAGCATCCCTTTTCTGGAGGTGGACACACCTGTGGCACACACAAAGCAACACCAGCTCCCGCAGAGCGGAAACTGCATCTGAGAGAGGAGCTGGCTTTTCATCTCCATTGCTGGAGACCCACGAAACACATCTTGGACACCACTCCCCTCTAGGAGAACTCCAGCTGACACTTTGCTGCGCACACGCGGTGTCTCCGGAATGGGACAGGACACAGGAGACGCTCTCCAAGCCACCGCAAGCCCAGCAGGACTTTCATCCCCAATTTTCAATGGACCACAGGCCGAGTATTAAGAAGACTGGTGGAGGTATCCAAGATGGATATCCACCTTCAAGCCACCAAGTTAAAAGCTCAGCTCCGAAGCACTTCTATATAACTGATCTCCACACAACTGCTTGATCCAGGGAAAAAAACCCAAGACCTGCAGTTGTGTTCTTCGAAGCAGAAGGACACTTTATGTTAAAATCTTAATTCTCATAAACCTTTAGCATGAGACCACAGAGAAGGCTGCACCTCCCAGCCGATGGCTACAGGAGAACGAAGTCTATTCTCCAAATATACATTTATATGGAATACAGCTGAGGTTGATTAAATGTGATTTCTGTTTATTTTAAACATGTCAAAACCTGAAGTCTTCATATGGCTTTCTAAGTTATAGGCTATGTCTTCTACATTAATGAAGTGTATCAATGTCACCCTCTTTAAAGAAGTAACTTATACTCACACATTTTTAAAGTTAATTCTTAGGAACATCTGTCAGCTCAAATGAAATTTCATCCTTAATAAATGATCCTTCCCAAATGAGGGGGGGAAAAAAGTCACCAAGGGAAAAACCCACCCAGTGATGAGCAACACAATCTAGATAATTGCCACCTTGCCAAGAACGTGTGAACTTAGTTTTTAAAGTTCTTTAAAATTTGAAGCAAATTCATTCTTCAAGTAATTATTAAAATGTGAACTAAGTAAATACCAACTTAAGCACTCCCCACACACCCTCTCTGCAGAGCTTTCCTGTAAACAGCTTGATATTCGCACTAGAAATTACACCAAAGTAGACAAAGAGGTTTCCCTGCCTACAAACCAAAGGCATCAAGCCAAGGTGTGAAAGCAAGTGAAAAGAAAGGGAAGAAGGAAAAAAATACAGTAATAACACTACTTACAACTGCGAAGTTTTCTAAAGGATTTGTTTTAAAATTGTCCTTGGCCATTCTGGATTCCAGTGCTGAACCACGCTCGTGAAACTTTATGGATCTTTTGAAAATAAAAATAAAGCCATTTAATATTCCCGCTTTGTAAAATAGGTGGGTAGAGTTCATGTTGTCACAACACGTGAGAAGTGAGGACAGGCTCCAACCCCTTGCCCAGCAGCAGGCATCCCCCGCACCGGGGATGGGTCCATGTGCTGATGGACCTCAGCTCCTGCCCACCGCTGCTCTTGCAAACATGACTTACTCCGCCCGCAGAGCCAAAAAGTCCTTCCAGCTGAAATATTCTCCAAATGGGATTTATCTTCCCAGTCTAGACCATCGCTTTGAAGAACCGATATGAAAGAAAGAGGATGAACTGCCCGTAGCATTCTGGTCCTTCAGTGGGGAGGGTGAACACAGAACCATAGAATGGTCGAGGTTGGAAGGGACCTTTCAGATCATCGAGTCCAACCATCAACCCAACACTGCCAAAACCCCCACTACCCCATGTCCCTCAGCACCACGTCTGCCTGGCTTTTCGATAGCTCCAGGGATGGCGACTCCACCACTGCCCTGAGCAGCCTGTTCCGATGCTTGACAACCCTTTTGGTGTTCACCCAACGCCCTGGGCTGGAAACCCACTCTCATGTAGCACGTGTATGGACTCGTAACAATACATACACAAGGATTCACACGTGTACACACACACCCCCAACTTAAAATTGCCTTTAAACCATATTTAGAATTCTTCCTTTCCTCTTGTGTGTTTAAAGAACTGAATTCCTAAGTATTTGTAAATTAAAACTGATAAGGATTTTAATAAACTGAACTGATATTGGAAAGGAGCTTCCTAAGGATATAACCAAGGTGGTTTTTAATCCTACACCACGACTGTTGTAAAGACAAGTGAACGGGTACCAAGCTTTCATCTAAAACTCAGGACTATTCCCACGAGCATGCAGCAGAAGCAAAGCCGTACCAGCCTACGCGATAAATATTTAGGTGCATCTTTTATGCGTTACAATAGTATCTCTCCCAAAAGAAAATAAACTTTATGAATGAGTCAGAGCACAGATGAAGGAATTTTCTCTTCTGAAGTTGATAATTAATGTTGTTAATTTGAAGCCATGCACTTCATTCTGTACGTAGTCACCTATTATTTAAGGGTTTGCTCTTCATCTGTCCCTCCCAGCAGACTCAAAAACATTACTAAGATTGTTCAAATTAACCGCTCAAAAAAATAGTCAGAGTCGGTGCAGAAATCCTGTCTAAATAGCTGGCTCTTATGAAAAGTACAGACTACTACGTAATACATAATATCCTGTATAATATAACAGTCAAAGCTGTTATGTTCCTGGAAAATGAGAAAATGTTACCATATGTGAAGATGAGCACTTCTATAAATTAAAAATAGAAAAATAACGTCCTGCAAGCAATATATGCCAGCGTGGTCTAAATATAACTTTGAAAGTGTCACGCAGTAACACTGCGAACTTGAATTAAAAGTTGACACCAACCAAGAGCAAAGATAATTATCCAGAGATGTGTGCCTTGCTCCCATGGCACCCCTGGCATCCCCAGGGCCGGCCGAGGTGCAGGATGCTGGCATTGGCCTGCAAGCCAAGAGGCTTAAATCTAATATATATATATATATATACATATATAAAGTGTGTATATATATATATGTATAAAATATAAGTGCAGCTCTGCAATAGCTTTCACAATAGTAGTCTTAACAAGTCACTGTACACCCGAAAAAAGCACTTTTAAAATTAATTTACTAATGAAAAGAAACTTAATACTTAAAAAAAAAAAATAATCTTCAGATGAGTTTTCTGAATATGTGTTATGTCCTACGTGCCAAGTTCTGCTCAGGTGACAGCTCCTACTCCTCTTTGCTGGACAATAAATTCCCGCTGTTTCAGCATCCGGAGGGTTTCCAGCAGCACGGGATGAAGTTTAAGCACTAAAATCAGGCTCTCCCTGAATCAGGAACTGCAATCTCGAAATGTAACTTTAGTTTTAAACATGTATTGAATAAAAAGAAATTAAATACTCAACAGGCTGTTTCCTGCAGTGTGTTTGGGCGGGGGGGAGGCGGGGGCGTTTGGTTTTTTTTATGCAAACGTGGATCCCCCTGCCACAATAAAACCGTGGATCCCCCTGCCACAATAAAACCGTGGATCCCCCTGCCAGTGGGGGTGTGCATCGGGGCAGGTCTCTGGGTTGGGGAGAAGCCCCAGCCCGGACCCGGCTTGTGCGAGCGCAACAAGCTCAGCCCCCGGCCCCAAAGGTGCCAAAAGCCATTGCAGGAACAGAACCGGAGCCACAGCCCCGCATGCAGGGCACGTACGGACTTCGGCAAACGTTTGCTAGACACGCTTTATAGGGAATACAAGAAAAAAAGCCCCAACCCAGCGTCTCACAACATTTATTTAACCAAGATTTCCAAACCATTCAAGAAATCATTTCTCACTCCACCACACTCCACAACCTAGATTGTGATCCTAAGTTATTCTGACAGAATCCTTTTAAAGTTCTCCACAGCAGAAAAGGGGGGAAGCCACTCAGCTTTACATCCAGGAACTGCAAAATCTGGGCTAGGGCCTTTTTTTTTTTTTTTTTTTTTGTCTCTGCGGTTTGCTGCCATAATTTCAAAACCACACACAGCGCCGGAGTCTCAGACCACTATTAGAAACGCGACTTCGGAATAAATTAAGAACACTCGTGGGAAGGGGAACCCAACTTTCATGTGGCTTCCTGGAGGCTGTTTTGGCACTGGAGAAAAATCAGACACTACACAGTAGTGGCTTGGTAATAAACTAACCTACAGCGGGACTTACAGCCACCGTCAGGCACGCGGTGACGTGGACAGAAAACATATGTAGGATGAAATCATGGTGCCGTGTCATTCCGGAGCACAACGGGAATTTTTCAGTGCGGGCATAAATACACGCACAAACATACAGATGTGACGTCCACGTTGCTGGGAATGAAAAATTAAGAGCTTTAGAGCGGGTCTTTCATTTGCATCTTTCTTACTATTATTATTTATTATTAAAGAAAACTGCTTATTTTACAGGACCCCGTATTTGCTAAAATAAACGTATCATTATTCAAACAATAAATGCAGTGCATATGTATAAAGCAAATCGTAAATTTGTGAGATAAAGCAGAACTCTTCAGGTTTCCAAAATGAGAAAGCGCTTGGTGTTTACCAGGCACAAAGACACAGGCACCACAAAACACTTTTTTTGTAATTAAAAGGTCTATTTCTGGCAATTACCACGCAGTTTTCTCAAGTTTTCCATCTTCTTGGACAGACAATGATTTAATTCATGTTTTAATTATGTTACAGAGAGATTACTATTCTGTAACAGATAAATAGCATTAAGTCAGTTAGAAGTTATTTCAGGCATTACAAAAATCACTGAGACTCCCTGCTAATACGGGCCCTTTCTTTTCCAGCATTGCTCTGTCCCCTACCAATGTAAGAAAGATCTACACAATCAAATGGAAAATGCAGCGACATGCTTCTCAACGGGAAACCCAAATTGGCTACGCACCAAGCACATCAGTATTCAGAGATTTTAAAAAAAAAAAAAAAAACAAAACAAAAAAACCAAAAAAACCCAAACCAAAAGAAAAAAAAAAACCCCAAACAAATGGGGGGGGGAAAAAAAAAATCAAATTAAGTTGACTGTCTCCTAGCACTTTGGATTACTCCAATTATAAAATCAAAGACGTTCCCATGCTAGCAGATGCCGATGGGTGGATGAATTAAACACGCTTTCGCTACGAGATGTCTTCTTTTGAGGTTCGCTGCCCTCCTGTTTTCTGCTAGTGCGTAACAATATTCATATTCAGCTCTGTAGGCTAAATCCCACTCCTGGTAATGGCAGCGGAAAGTCTCCCATTGATTTCTGTCCCAGCAGAGAAAGAAAACCGGCTAAAGAAACCGCAGCTACAGTGAACTAACACACTACCCCACGCCAGAGAACGGAGCACAGTACTGCGCAAGGCAGGAATAAACATCAAACATCGAGAAATCCATCGTTTTCTCTGAACTTTGACACGCTATGATCAAACATGTAGTTTAACTTTTCAATTAAAATCTTATTTTGCTACTGGAAGTAGTTTCTGCGCCCCACCTCCGACTCACTCCAAAGAGCATCTGGAAGCTCAGACGTGCCCTATTGAAAATATTTAACAGTCAGTGCTAGGATTTACCTAACATTGCTAAAATATTATCAATATTTGTTGGCAAAAAGCTGTTGAAGGCGCGGAGGCAATTAGTTCAGGGAGCACGCTTCAGAAAAGGAGGAAGAATCCCCCGAGATTACTAGGAAAAAATGCGAACGCTCAGGGCATGTTGTTCCATGCGAGACACCCCCCCCAACAACCAAACACAGATGTCCGATTAAAAGGCCAATTAAAGGAACATTAACCTTTAACCAAAAATATAACAGTAGTTTAAATTAGTCGAGAAAGTCAGAGCAGAATGTTATTTCAAACTCCTTTTCCTACGCAGACTTCTTTAAAGTGTTATCCATTCATTTTTGTTTTATGAGGGCAACGCTACCCATAAAACTAACATTTTTGAGGTTAACACATGGCTAACTTGGAGAAACAATGTTTTCACAAGAATGTAAAAAAAAAAATAAAATAAAATAATAAAATATCCCCGAACCAGACTGCACCACGTATCTGCGATACACATTTTACACCATTTGGAGAGTTAAGGTAGCAATGCAGGTTTTAACTTTTAGATTTATCAGTGAAGTTTATTTAGCATAGCTTGCCACACGTTTCTAACGCTCAATCCTGCACCATTAAATCCTAATTTCAAAAAACAACCATAAATGCTCAAATACAGGGGTTAGGCTGAAGTTTAACAGACGGCGTGCAATAATTTAACGCACCAGGCGACGGAACGGCATACTGGCACAACGTAAACTTTGGAGTAACATCTAAAATGGAGACGAAATGGTAAAATGCACCCAAGTTAAATTGTTTAAAATCAAAAATAAAATAAAATAAAAAGAAAAAATAAACCAAGCTCAAATACAGGGGTTAGACTGAAGTTTAAGGGTGAAACAGAAGGCGCACGATAATTTAACACACCAGGCGATGGAACGGCATATTGGCACAATGTAAACTTCGGAGTAATATCTAAAATGGAGATGAAAAAGTAAAATGCACCCAACTTCAGCTGCTGAAAATAAAAAACAAGTGGGGAGAAACGCACAAAATACGGGGAGCAGGCAATGAATCAACACAAGTGCCTCTTATGAAGCGCAGCGCCCCGTTACTGGCATTTTTCTAATTGACACCGAATTAGCATTTCCTACCCCAGCGAGAGCTGGAGGTGGCAAACGCTTGAATGGAGCCCGCTTGACGGCTTGGCTGCCGCTGGAGGTGGAACCAACAAGATTTGGGGAGCGGAGGAGGCGGTGGCGGGCACCCAGACCCCCAGCCCACGCGCTACCGGCGAGCCCTGCAGCCAGCCCCGCACCCCCAAAAAACAATGCGCCGATTCGGCAGCGCCGGGAGCCCGGAGACGGGGCTTAATATGATTAGTGCTGCCGGCTCCCCGGCCTCAGCACCCACGGGGATTGGAAAAGCCGAAAGGGGAGCGGATGTCTTCTGCTACCCAGAACATTAGATCTGAAGTCTTCTCAGGGGGCAGAGAATAAAGATGAAACCTTTTCACAAGCGGCATAAAAGAAATGCCAACGCTCTCGCACATACTCCCTGCTAGCACAGCTCTGCCTTGTTTTCTGGTGGGCTTTTTTTTTGGTTTTTCTTTGCTTTACTATTACCGGCAACAACAAAACCTATTTTCCTGTAAATTTTTTATCAAAAATATTTTATGGTTATGGTTCTTTCAGACTCTGCCTAACTCCTGCGTGTGGCACCTACTGTATTTTCTCTAGCTTCCCAAGTTAGGTCTCTTAAAAACAGTTTAATAACAGTAGTCAACATTAGCTTTTTTATACTGTATTAGCAGGAGAAAGAGTACATCGTTAATTAAATGACTTGAAGATATTTACTTTAAGTAAAAGGTTAAAAAAAATGTACAAAATTGAAAATAGTTTTGATAGCATTTTGGTATTTAATGGGGTACTGCCTACCATGGCTATTGCAAGTATCTGTCAAAGGAACTTTTTATTTGTGTGCATTTGCTTGCAATCAACTGCCGAAGAGACTCCAAAGGCAAAGCTAAATGTTAATTAAGGTTAGCTTTCAAGGAAACAAATCCTACAAATGTCTCAGGAGTAAAGTTATCATCTGATTTTTGAAGCTGTGATCTGCAGAGATGTAGGCCGCTAGCACAGCCGATGAACTTGAAATTAAACTTCAAAGGGGGAAAAACTTGATGTTCCGAATTGCTTTAAATACAATGAAAGAGAAAGACAGCTTCAAAAATGCGTTTTATTAATTGTGGACAGGATCCTTGAGCAGATCCTTAGCCGGCACGCTCTGGCCGGTGCTATCTTACAAGATAAATCTGTGCTGCTGAGCCCCGCGCTGACAAGATCCACCGTGCGGACCTTGACGACGGCTTGGGGAGGACCACCCAGAAAGACAACCCCACGAAATACCTCTCCTCCAGCAGCAGGAGCTAACAGGGCACATAACAGGGCCCAACACAGCCTCTGAAAAAATGAAATACTTGCCAACAATTTACAGTAGAAATCCACCCGGCTCCAAGACGACAAACCGCAATCACTTACTGCTGGGTAGACGGTCTCGGCGGTGGTTGATGCTCGCGCTACTCCAGTCCGCCGGCAAATCTGTTCCTGTCCTAGTTCAAGCGGTCTTTGGTAAAACTAATATTCCAGAACAAGAAAGGAACTTGCCACTTATGCGCATAAAAACATTTTCATGCCTTTGATAACCGCAAAGTTGCTTTCTCGTTGCTACGCATTTCTAAATATTTTTTGCATCAGCCGCTGCAGGAGACCCCTCTGCGGTGAGCACTTCCATCTCTCCGTGATTTTTATGCTTTGCTTTCCCTGCATCTGTTTCAAAATATCAGAGGAGACTCAGTGTTGAAAGCTATCGACCAGACGAGCACCCCCTTCTCTCCGCATTCAAGCCTTGTTATGTTTCCACCGCAGGCTGATGCTGAAGCACCTTTAATGGCTCTTCAACCCCACAAACGCACTATGCCCTTTCTTCGGGGCATCGCACACAACCCTGCGAACTCCCAAACCGACCTGTATGGGAAAGCAGAAAAGTCAAAACGGGCCGTTGTGCCTTTACACTACCTGCAGCTGTTACTTTGGAGCAGAAAGATTAAAATTTCCGCTTTTTCTCCATCCCGCTGCTGGGTCCTGCAGGACATTGAGCCACACGAGCCCGAGCACGGCCGATTGGAGAGCAGGAGAAAAATAGCCCTGGACCCATATGGTTTGACTTAACATTAACTGATTAAAGGTATTTTGACTAGTTCTACAGTTAAATTACATGCACCTGTTACACACATTAGTAGCACCTACACCCTACTGCAACCCCAAGGACACCGGCCTGTGGATGTAAAACTCAAGAAGATTACGTTTCACATGTTTAGCACTGGAACAGAGTAGATTTATTTATCAATTTCACAGTTTCCTTGAAATAAACCATTTACATTAAAATAATTCCACCTAATATGCCATAAAAATAACATTTAAATACTCTAACTTATAGCTTTTTATATAAAATGTGCTATTAATTTCATGATCTGTGCAAAAATAATTTATCGGCATCCAGTTTATATTCTGTATTTTCGAGTTTTCCAGGGCCAAACCATATGAATCGTGAGAGAAAACGTTCCCGCCCTTCTAATAGCTTAAATTTCAGTAATTAACCATAAAAAATAAAGCCAGTCTGTCTACCATGTATAAACCTTTTGATGCATTAATTATTTTTGCTCTGACAGCTGGTCACCAACATATATGCTTTTGTTACCGCCTAGGAAAAGGCTGGTTCTTTGGTTCACACACCAGACTGACACTGATTCAGCTTCAGTTTGGGGCCCATTTTGGTAAAAGAGAGATAAAAGGGTATTGTGAACATAAACACGGTAAACAATGTATTAGGGACACATCAGTCCAGAAGACTATGTATGTATTTCTAAAATTCTCTTTGCCTTTATGTTCCTACAGAAGAGCAGACACGATTTGCTGGGACACCAAAAACATTGTACTGGAACAAGTGATATAGTTTAGGGGGAAGAAGAAAAAAAAAAAAAGGGGTGGGGGGGCAAGTTTCTGAGCACACCAGTGATCCTCCAGATCTGAAACTCAGATGCAAGAGCTCAGCTGAGCTGGGGCAGGGGAGGAGGTACGTTCTCTTTTGAGCCTAATGAGAAAAGTCAGCGAGAAAGTCGGGGCAAGAGCAGTAGTTCTCTGGAAGGCGGCTACAGCATATATGCATTTCCTCCACCCAACTTATAAACATCCCGGAATGGGTACTAACGACAAAGGAAAACACTGCAGCGACTGGGGTGGAAGTCTGATTTCGGAAGCAGAAGCCACCCTCCTAAGCCAGACACGTGGAGCAAATTTTGGACCCCTGAGATGACGGGTTAACCTTCAATCCCCACGCTGAAGTCTCCAGAGCCTCCCTCCATCCACGTTGGAGTTGAACCTCTTCTGACTTCACGACAGCGGTTTAAAAATCAATATTCCCATGTGTCAAAACCAACATTTGAGTAATTAGAGCAGCAAAAGCTGGAGCACTCTCATTAGGGCAAGGCTGCTCAAAGTCATCTGCGTCTTCTGCAGCAGACTTGGGCTCGCGCCTCCTTGGGGCTCTACTGAAGCTCAGCACAAACCGCACATGCTTAACCTACATAAATCAGACCTCTTATCGACATCCCTACATCGAGAAGTGTGTAACTCCTATCTAATTTTAAACTCTATGGTTCCTAATGCAAAAACTACAGGTTTGCACAACCTTCCTAAATGCCTTTGCGATACGTAAGAAACTCAGGGCCCTCCAAATGGGCTTCCCAACCTGTTTAGCTGGGATTCAGATGAGCAAACCAACTGGAAGGGCTGAAATCAGGGGTCTTGCTGAGATCATCTTTCTGTTACGGGCTGAAGGGTCTCACGGGATTACAAGTACCCCACCGATGGGCATTATTGTCAGCAATCCCATCCTGGATGACACCTCTACCGCACCCGCTTTCCAAAGATGCTACTTCTTTTCTCAGCACAAACAGAAGGCAGCGGTGGTTGCACCAACCCTCCCTATGTAGCAACAGCTTGACACTTCAAAATAGGGCAATTCCACCTCAGAAAGACAGTTAATGTACTTCACAATGATAAGATCTCAAGATCTTCTTTCACCCAAGAACAGGACATGCTCGGATGGACAGACCACTTGACTTTCCTATCAAGCTGTCCAGATCTTTAAGGGTGGAAGCTGATAGCGAAGAATTGCAGAAGTGCCTTAAAATACCAGGTGAGTAGATATCGAATGAGAGGCAGAGGCCAGTATGTATGAATAAATGTAAATGTTACGTTACCCGTGGAAAAGAAACCAATCATTTTCCCTTAGGAAGGACACCACGGGGTAGGAACAGGTAGGTCTATGAAAGAGTCAGTCACTATTCAGGAATCATTTTAAAAAGAAAAGGAAAACAAAAGCTACAGGCACCATAGCAGAGAGAGCTGATTGCTATGATTGATTACCGTCCCAAGAGGTCTTGTTTAATTTTAATTATGTTAAGGACTTGATTAATCCAATTTGCTGTTCTGAGTTCTGCTCACTAACAGAGTGTGTGTATGTGTGTACACACGCACGTGTCGGTTGAGGGAGGGATGCTGCCCTGCACAAACACTGCCACTGTACAAATCCCTTCTATATCCCTGTCTACACCCTCAGGGGACACAGTTTGGGTCCCCCTTTCTCAAAAAGAAGCTCGCAAACCTAGCAAAGAAAAGACAAAGGCAATCCCAGGTACAGAACAACTTCCAAAACGGAGTAGATGTCTTCAGCCTGGAAAAGGGCAAGCAAGGGTGACTATTAGAGATGTCTATAAAATAATACATGGCATGGAAAACCAACAGGGAGATGAGTAGTCATTGTCTCTCCCAGTGCTAAAAAGGGAAACTGGAGAAGTTCATGGAGGAAAGTTTCCACAGATACAAAGACACCATCATTTTTTCCAGAAGTCCCTGACACAAAACTTGCTGGAGAGTCTTCTGGAGACTGATCCCTTCATGCCTGTGCTCATCTTAACCTTAAGTATCTTCTACCATTTATTTTTGATACTGATTTCACCTACCAAAGCAAAATATCTTTTTCCATCTCCACTCCAAACAAGTGTGGTGGGGAGACGTCAAGGGACAATGAAAAGGAGAAGGAAACTCAACAGTGCAGAAACTGGAGAAGAGCTGGAGGCACAGACCAGTCTTCTCCAGGAACGGCCACTGTCCCTGTGGGCACCCAGGGAGCTGTGGGTGCTGCCCAGTCATGCTCCAAGGAGGATGAGAAGGTCTCAGCTCCTGGGACCTCCCATGTCAGGCATTCTCCTCTAAACGCTGCCGATATCCAACAGGGCCAGGAAGAGATTAATGAGGAGGTCCCATGACCCGATGGACCTGAGACAGGGAGGGCATCAATGGGTCCTGCTGAAGAGAGGATTCCTGCATCAGAGCACCCTTTGGCCTAACCTGTGATGGTCTTTCTTATGAGAGAAACTAAGCAAATAAAGCTTGCTTATGATTTACAACAAGTGGAGAAGGCTTTTTTTGGTTGTTTATAGAAGTGCTGTTTATGCTCAGCGCTGAACGAGCACTGAAAAGTTGTGCTTTCTCCTATTTTGCTTAGGGAATGTTGAGCAAACCAGCCCCACCGCTCCCCGTGTCCCACGTGTGACAGATGCTCAGCTCCAGGGACGTTCTGCGGACCCTGCGGTTAATGCTAGTGACATCTCAAGCCATAAAAATAGACTTACAGGCATCCACTGGAGCACTCCGCACCCTACCGTAACAACCCCTTTTGAACAACTCGGCAGCCTGGGATCTGTGTGCCTGCCCTCAAATGTAAAAATGTATTCATAAATAAGTCAGAACCCATCACAATTAAGCTACTTTCAGTATTCAAGATCATAATCAAAATCAAAGAGATGATTTACTCTGAAGATTTCAAGTGACATCTGCTGAAATAAAAATATAGTTTGGAAAAAGATTGTAAAAAGATGACTACGATATTACCAATAACTTTTACATCTGTCATTAATTTTCACTTGGTTTTATCTGCTCTCCCAGTCTGCATCCAATTTCACATTGACTTGTGTTTTATTACAGTCCCAACGCGGAGCCCATCAACCAAAAAGACTAATAATTGCCTATGAAATGCAGCAAATAGCGAGGATATTGTTTCCCTTTACTTCGCAAACCATAGGGTCTTTAAGCAACTGGTAAGAAGGAGCCTCGATAGCCTTTAAATTGTCTCTTTCCAGAAGGCAAGAGGCAACGAATATGTATGTAATAAAGCAGAATTGTCCCCTAAAACCTGGAAAGGGTTAATTAAGTTACACTTCTTGAACCGGTTAGTGAATGACGTTGAAATGGCACAGAACCATTTTCTGGCACAGCGTACCCGAGACAAACTTCCCCCAGTGACCATAATTTAAGGCTACTTCTTAAAGAGCCTTTTAAAGCTCAGCACTACAGAGAACTGCCGAGGCCTGTAATAGTATCTCCCTCGCCTTCCTCCCCTGAAAATACACCAAACTCCAAAGTATACATTTAACACCCAAGGGTCCTACCTGTCTTTAAGGAATTTTTAGGAAGTAGATGGCTACCTCAGGCTATTTAAGTACTTTGTAGTAAGACATCAATGGCATGTATAGAGATATTCCTTTGATCATTACACCACTGGAAAAAAAATAAGAAAACAACCCCTAAATCTTCACGGTATAAATTTACGCTTGGAACTCAGCGACGTAAGAATCATCATCCTACAAACCCACAAATAGCATTCAATTCAGTCCCGGTGTTCTCACTCATGTGATAGCCTTTGATATTCCCGAGGATGAAAAATGAATACATTTTACTACAAAGACGATTTGTGAACAAAGGCCGTTTTAATTTTGGTTTTCTATTGAAGAAGAAGAAATCAAAAGTTAAAGGGGGAAATCAACAGCTAGACCAACGATTAACCAACGATAAATGAATGAAATTGAGATTTTCTCTTTTGTAATTCCCAGCAGCATGTTTCAGAACTTTTTTTTTTTTACTATTCTGTTTTTCAGTTCAGAATTCAAATTACAATTAGTAGGAGGCAGAATTTAAACCATTTTCATTTACGTTACCTGCACCGAGGATACAGTATCGTCTTCCTTTAGCTGTATAATGAAAAGCCTCAACAAAGAAAAAAAAGCAGTTAAAGGAGTTTTATTTTAAGGGCTGCTCTTGAAGAGCGAGAGGATGTGAACATCTGTGAAAAACAAGTGCAGAAAGACGACTAAGATACGCAGATAAATCATTAGTTATATTAAGATATGAAACAGGCACCCAAAGAATGGCATAAAATGTAAATGAACTTTGGGATCTGGTCTCTTAATTTGACAGCTGTTTGACAACTGCAAAATGGAAAACTGACCTCAGACAACTGTGTATAAATGAGACTATTAAGCAGAAGAATTTCACATGGAATGATACAATATACACGGCAGTAACTCCTCACATGGGAATAGATAAATGCAGACTGGAATTTTTATTGTCTTTGAAGGTGGTGATGTTAAAAAGACTTGAATTTCACAAAGAGGAGCTGTACGCTACATTATCACAATTAATGCCACTTTCTGAAACAGCGGGACTGTCGCCCACAGAAGCACACTCACACGTAACCCACAGGCATTTAAAAAACGTACCCGAAGGAGCAGCTCTAGAGCCAGGGAAGAAACCGTCTTCTGCACCAGGGCTGCAAATCCGAAGCCAGCAAAAGAATACAGGGACTAGATCACGGGATAACTCATTTGAGGGGTTTCTTTGGAATTTACGGGTAGTCACGATTACGCATGGAAATATCTATCAGCACAGCAGAACCAGAACAGACACTGCTCCGTGGAGAGACTGGCTTAAGGAAATAGTCTGCAATTTTGGCCCCCATGGAGAGATGTTCCTGGTAAGAGTGGCGAGGCAGAGAGAGGGAAACACCTACCACAGCTGCCTGAAGCACGGTTTAAATCTGATACTCTCATCAGTAACAGAGAATTAAACAGAAAACAGGGAGAAAGCCTACTTTTAGATGTAACCAACCATTTCTACTCATAGTTCTGCTCCAGATCCCCCGATAAGGGCAGATCTTCCAAGAGCATCCCCAAGCACCACTTCTCCGCGTTCTCCAGCGATGCAGAGAGCCATTTGTGATAAATATGTTTCATTCCAAAAGCAGTTAAGCACTTGGCTGTTTCTTTTATTTCTCTCTTTGGGACAAATACTTAAAATCAGCCTTCCCTGCCTTTGTTTTTAACCACAAAAAACACCCCACAGAGGATGCACAACCTGCAACAGAAGAGACAAAAAAACCCACCCAAGCACTTGCAGTGAAATCCAGTCTTAAAAAGAAAGGTTACAGCTCTCCAAGCACAAAAGGTTAGCAACAACTGCAGCAGAAGTAAAGCAGCTTTTTGGGGTCAAGAGAAACCAAAGGGTGGATTTTTAATTAGAAAAGCAATTTGCTGTGCAGCTCCTTTAATTTTCAGTAGCAGTTTTGGGGGGGGAAAGGGGGGGAGGAGGGAGGACTTGGGTTTTTTGGTTGTTTTGGGTTTTATTTCTTTTAAAAAAATCTCATGTTCAGTTGTATGTCTCAGTGTCACTCAATTTGTTAGTAACTAAAATGAAACTGAAAAATAAACAAAGCAAATGCCAAAGGTTTAAAAGAAGATGTGAGCACCATCACCAAAACCTTTGTCATCCAAACCACCTGTAGCAACCACGCACTGCGAGAACAGACTCCTTTTGTTCATTTTTAACTTGCCTTTTGCTAAAAGCTCTCATTCTTGGTTTCAAGAGACAGTAAATAACCATTTCCTAAATACCTTCTCCCTGCTGGTTGTGCTTTTACAGAGCTTCCTCACGCTCTGCCTCACCGTCACCTCCTTAATGCTATTCGGAAACTAATTATGGCATTGTGTTAATACCCCTGATTTATTCTTATGCAACGCTGGCAGAAAAACAGCTCTTGGAGTCCAAGATGACTAGTCTCCAGATATCACCAGACCGACAGAACCACGTCTGCATGACGACTTGAAGAAGGTTTGTGCTTTATAGGTTATCCATTTTCTCTGACTCTAGCAGTACTTCTAGTAAAATATTTTAACTCTCCCTCCAAAACCTGCCCCGCTCGTAAGCCTCTGCATCACCTCTTGGCCCCACTTCAAAAGAAACTTTAGAAACATCCAGACCAGGAGGGAGTTAAAGTCAACCGTCATCTTGCAGAGGAGGCACGAATGATTTCCACCAGGAGCGGTCCTCGCTCTGCAGACTTTCATCAAGGATGAGGCACGGGAATCCAACACCCAGATCGCGGTTCAGCCTTTACCCAGTTAAGGTTGAGACTCTGCCAGGTGATATTCTGCATCTGTCCCTTCCAGACACTGCCCTGCTACTTATCCACAAACTCATGGGGACTTTCCTTGGGGTGAGAAAACCTTCACCGAGCAGAGACAGCCGGATGAACCAGGGGCTCTCTGCCCCGCATGCTCCCGCTGTCCGGAATCTGCTAAAATGACGGTAGAAACACTTTGGGAATCAAGCTGTACCCAGTATGGACAGCAAATTAAACACAGCAGAGTCCTCCGCCTCACTCCAACTTTGTTTTCCATTTCCAATTCAGTTCCTTCCCTCTCTAAGGCCACTTCAGATAAACATTTTTATAAAGGATGTCCTTCAAAGATAGTATTTTCCGTTTATTGCCCTTTAACAAACACAAGGCATTTTAAGCCTTAATGCATCTTGTAAAAGATTATTATTTTTAAAAGTATCTAATTTCAGAACATAAAAATTGAAGCTGAACTATTCAGCCTGCTTTCAAATGCCATCACCTTTATGATACTCTCTGAAGTAAAACCGGATTGTCGTGTCTCTGTTAGGAGCATCAACATAAATCTTGACTGTAATAAGAAACAAGTCTTAAAAGGGGGATTATAGGGACAGATTTTCATCTTCTAGAAGTCTGTTTTCCTTCAAAAATTTACATAATCTATCCCGATCCAGACAGCGTTAAGTTAGCCGTTAGTGACCTGAGAATACCAAACCTCAGAGATGTGCAAACATGTTTGCTTTAAAGTCAAAGCTTATTATTACGAAGCTGCTGCAACTCTTACATTTCCATCCACGCGTCCCCTTTTATTTCTTGTCCCAGTTTAACAATACTTCCAACATGCCTTGTGCTTGTTAATCTGGATGATGCACCTAATGATTTGGTATTGAAAACTAACCTCCTCCTTCAGTTTCCATACAGATCTCATAAAAACCAGAAGAAATGGATTACTGCCCAGAGCTGTGGTTTACTCGTTCATTAAACAGCTTACACTCAGAATCCTCTTAAAAAGTCACTTAGTGGTAAATGGCTATTCGACACTACAAATAAAAAATTTTAAAAAGAATTTACTACAGCTTTCTATTCATACCGGTGTTATAATCCCACTGGGGATACTGCTGAATTTTTGGTGCAATTTGGACTGCCATTTCCCACCAGAATCCAAGGAATTGTGGAACAAAATATAAATCTATATTAAAAAATATAAAAGTATATATAAAAATTAGTAAATAAATATATATATTCTACACCTTCCCAAGGAATGCATCAGATGCCCATCTATTTAAAGCACGACAAATCTTAAAACAAAAAATCCAACCGTCAGAACTGTGGGTAGAAGAGATCTTTTTAGGACAACTGACAAACACCCCAAGAGCTGGCCCACATCGATATCGTGCACGCCATGTGTGCTCATCCTACCATAAATTAGGCAGCTGACCCACTGGAAACCTCTCGCGTGGCGTAGGCACGCTTCCAAGAATCGAGCAACATACCTTGCGAGTGCCTAGAGCAACATCCAACCCACTCCGTGAGCAGAAATACAAAGAAAAAAAAATCAAGAAGCATTTTATGAGTAAGAATTCTAACCGGCATAAATCAACTCTCAATGACTTTCTTGTTTCTTCTAGGATGTGACGCGTGTTGATTTTCAGTAAACTCTAGGCTGCGGGTAGTAAGTAGCCTTACCAACAAACACAAGCTTGGACAAATTTTAATACTTCCTCCAGCACTTCCAAGGTTCAGTTCAGTCACGTCCAGGAAGAAGATGGATGGTCCTTGAGTTTTTACATGCTTAATGCAGCTTGTTTCCATTCAAGACTACATCTCTCGTGACAGTAACTACCTTCTTTGATTTCTACAGCCTAATCAACTTGCTTTTCAATCTTCCCTCTACCCTCCCCTGAAAAGGGATGCAACTCGGAGAAGTGGTTTGCTCTTTAAAGGCAAATCCTCATACTTTGACACTCCACAACTTCACAGGTTGCAAACTCTGCAGGACACATCTTCTTACACTGGGAAAACACCGGACTCTATTGCACTACAGATATTAAATAATAAAATTCTGTACTACCACCACAGATACGACGGGAAGGATCCTCTGTAACTTGTATCTGCAGACTCTACTTCAAAGACCTGGTACGGTGCCTTCAAAAATTTAATGGTTAAATGCCACAGCACTGACACAGGAGCAAATCACCACTATTACATATGACGGGGAGTTTTCAAAACTGGAACCAAACCCACCTATTGGTGCACCACTTCTGTCAGAGCTCGCTTTATCACGCTCTCGGTGACCTGCCACCATGACAACCTCAGAAGTGCTTTTCCAAACTACTTACAGAGTTTGAAGGAAAAATCAAAAGAATTATATCACTGTGATATTTGTGCCAAACTACCAGGACAGTTAAATTCTATATAAAGATAACGAAAAAGGATCAACGCGACCAAGGTAAAGAAGAGTTGAAATAATTAAGCACTTCATACTACACTGTCGTCAGACTTTGTAGTATTAGTTACTGCATGGGCTACAGAGACATTCACCCAGTACACGTGCGCGTGTTTACACCAGACGCCTCCTGAAACCTGAAGTACAGTTACTCTGAGCTTCCCCACATGAGAATTCCCAAGAAAACAACATTTTCACTGTCAATAAAATAGCGCATCTCTTCAACCTCGCAGTCACAGCAGTTCCAGCAACTGTGCAAGAAAGATCCTTTCCACTTTTCAGCAGAGAACATCCATAGCAATGGCTGCTTCACTCTTTCCTAGGAAAAGGTGTGCCAAGACCCTCCTCATCCCTTTCCTCATAACCTCAAGGTATCGCCTCTTCCTTCTCCCTACTCAGCTACAGCAGAGAAAGAGATGATTCCCCTGGGACTGCCCAAAAAACTACCCAAAACCCATTTCTGAGCTCCGGCAGATCAGGTCAGCAGAATCGACTTTGCACTAGGCTTTACAGTAAAATCTTGCACCTTTGGATAAAAAAAAAAAAAAGAAGTCAAAAGACACAGGTAAATTAACGTCTCGCAGCCCGTACAAACACGAACATTATAGGTGCTTGCTCCAGCCCTCCTTGCCTTTGCCAACTCTAGCTGATGAGCATGACGAGCGCTCTGCTAGCTCGGGCCACTCTTCCCGGCCACCACTGACAATATCGGAGCGCGTAACAAAGACAAAGCAGAGCAAAACTTTGCATTAACAGCAACGACAGTCATGCGAGACTAAAGAAAGAGGACTTTTACTCCATTTTACTGCACAGAAATCCCGTCCGATATTATGAAGACAAAGTAGAATGTGAACTCATGGCATTTACACGGTATTTTTTAACAATGGAAATTTGAAGAGAAAAACCCTAAAATAATTCAAAAGGAAAGGGATTGTTAGAATGCTCTGGGTTTGTGTTTCAATGAGCTATTCCCTAAAGAAATGGTGTTGGTAGGCTGTTGCAGGGAACCAGGAAGTAATTTTCCTTAACCCTTGTGAGTCATACTTCACCACATACTCGTTATTTTTCGTACAGCACAGTACACAAAGTACCGGATCGCCTTCTTCAAAACTGTCAGGAGTCTAACTCAAGGCAATAAACAGGATGAATATAACACTACGTAAATTACAAAAAGAAAATGACATTTCACTAATTATCTAATAAGATTAGAATTTAATACTTGCATTGCTGAAGAAATTCTCAGCAATTTGGAAACATCAAAACATGTATTTAAAGACTGACAAAAAAAATAATAATAAATCGACTAGCTATTTTCACTTTTCCTTTTCTAAACTTGGAAAGGCAATACCCCTGTGGATCAAAAGGCCAGATAAATCTTATTAAGCACTAGGTTTTCCCTTTTGTCTAGTGCTCTCACCACATTCCATCATTTCAGTCCTTTGAAATTCCTTTGTTCTGCCTGTGATCAGGGTTTCCAGGGGAAATCTGGCATTGGATCTAAAGGGAACCCCACACCACTGAAGTATTCCTGACAATTAATCATTTGGTAAATTATATCTTTCTTTTCCCCCTACCTCACTTGCCCTCAGTATTTCCAGAGAGCCTTTTAGTGCGGTGCTAACGAGAGAAAACTTCCTGCAGCATCAAAACACATCGTCTTGAGGATTCACGTACGCACAGAAGTTAGGCCGTTTCTGCAGTTATAACCCGAAAGTTCTAATCTGCCAGACTGATATTTCAGAATGACAACAGGAATTTTCTCTGTATTCCCTCTCAGACCATATCTATCATCAGAGCCTACATGGAAGAAAGGACAGTTTCAGCCGGGGAGAAAGAAAACAGAGGACCTCGCAGTGTCCTGGCGGCGGGGAGGAGGCTCCATGTCCACAGCCACATCTCCTCCATAAAATCCCCGTTGCCATCCCACCTGCTTTCTGGCGTTCGTTCAGGACACAAGCTGCTCACCAACAAGCACAACCCAGGGGAGAAAGTCTGCACCCAATATTTATACCGATTGCCCCGTTAACTAAATAACAAACAATAGGACACACTTATTTTGTGCATCTAGTGGAATCTTTATCGGATCAGGAAGCCTGATGACCCGCGAAGAAGGGCCACAACATTAAATACAATTTTTTATCCACTCTTTAGGGTTTTTAGTTGGATTTTAATTTATATGAAATGTAACATAAAAATCAAACCAAAACATTTTGATTTAAACTCCTCTAAAATCTGAAGCTTTACACTAATAAGGAACGCCACAGAGGGAGACAACGTAGTGAAAAAGGATGCTGGTTTATTTATTTGCACTTTTTTTTGTTGAACATCACACTTTGGTGACTGGGGTCTCAGTGCTCCTCCCTCTAGGGCTGTGGGAAGCCATCCACTTTCTTTTGAAGACTCTTCATGCGCAATACTCACACAATATGCATATGAGGAAAGAGAATTTCTTCCAACAATGGTACGCATTAATTTATAATATTTTTCAAAGATCCATTACTAAGTTTCAGTTGTAGGTCAAATAATTTATGCTTTGCAAAGATAATCTCTGCATTTAAAATTTATCGGGCCTTCAGCGGTTGGTTCTCATTAGTGCTCATCATTTTCACTCTCGTGAAATACGTCTTCGCAAGCTGAACCATTCCTACTCGATATCAAGGATTCCTACATGCTAACTTGATGTAACTGTTGCAATTACGAATCATCTGACGGAGCCGTAAGTTATGATCTTCAATGACCACTAATGAAGGTTGCCTAGCAGTTAAAATATCAAAGCAGCATATATCAGCACACTTTGGAGCACAAGATAGACTTCTCCAGTGTTGCGCTTCTCTTATATTTATTATGTACTGTAAATTACATACCAGGCTGCCTCCAACACTGACATTCCCGTACTCCAGAGTTAAACACCAGGTTTTAATAACCACTCCTGACAATCTTTTGATCGCCGGGGGGGGCAGATGAAAGGCCGGGCCGCCTGCTGCAGGCAATCTGCTCAGTCAAAACAGAGGGGACTTCAGAGGGAGACAGAGATGCATCAGGTGTTAATCCCAGCTGAAGATCCAGGAGTGCGGGCTGATGGACGCGCTCACCATTTCCAGCCGAAAAAAGGGGAAGCGCCTGCCAGGATGCACGCAGGAAGGACAAGGTGCTGTTAGCCAGGCATGAAATATTTTGATTTGGAAACCCAAAACCTTGGAAAGTCATTTTAGGCTCTTTCTAAATCACTTTAAACTAATCACTCAACTATCTGATTTTTCAAATACGCCGTACGGAGCAAATCTTGTCGGCATTTAAAACAAGTTCTCTCATTCAAACACGGCAGTGTACTAATCTGCTAGGGAAAGAAGCAAAAAAAAAAAAGAATAATTCTCTAAGCTTTCAAAAAGTGGACAAGACGGAACTTTGAGTAGATTACTTGGGAAAAACCTGCACCGAGTGGAGTTGGGCTGGATGATCTGACAGACGTCATCTCCTCCAACTTGGGTCTGAATTACGGCATATTAATAACATCGGCGTCGGAATAAAAACTTCCCACTACATGCCTTCAGACATTCAATAAAGCATGTATTTAGTATGAAAAGTTTAGGCATGATGAGATAACACCAAATAACCACTTGGTTCGGGGGAACATAAGAACTGTTGCTGTTGTCTCTTTGTGTTGAGTTTCCTCACTGGGAAATACAGAGAAGGGAGTCTGAGGGACTACCAGATTCCTGCTATTTTTCTTTTCCACTTCTTCAATAATCCAAGCATCCATCACTAACTACCACTTTCTGCACATTAGTTTAAACCTTGTTTTATTTTTCTCTATTGCTTCAATCCTTCTAACAGATTTCTCTATAGATTTCTCTATAGATTTCCTCAGAAACCACAGCAGCAGCTCCCTGAAAGGAACACAACTACTAACGTCACATCACTTTACAGTATTTTTCACAGCCACAGAAAGCAAACAGTTTCCTTGGGGCCTAATAGTCCAATCTGAACCATTGTTACTTCTATGACCAAAAAACCTGCATTAAACATCTCTCAGATGGGGAAACTGAGAAGCAAGTAGTATTGCAGGGCCTCTGATCAAGCTAAAACCAGAATATTTACAAAACTTGCAGAAACAAAAGAAGATACAAATTAAAAAAACTCTGTGCTCACGAGATTGGTGGGACCCAACCACATACAAACCTCCCAGGTTCCTTCTCATTCACAAAAGCTGTTTGATGGGGCAGGGGACGACAGAGGAAAGAGGGGCTGAGTTAATACTTAAAAACTATTTCATCCGCCGCATCTCATTCACATAAAATCATCATTGTTACTGCTTGACCTGAAACAAAATGTGGAGTTGATAAGGAGAAGACTCGACTCCACTCCACCATGGAAGCTGGCGGCACATCTCCTAGCCACCCTCCTCCTCCCAACGATGCAGGTGTTCACAATAACTAATTCCTCATGGGTTTGTTTTTTTCTTTTCCTCTCCTTGAAAAATGAATTACTATTTTTACAGGCCCAGCAAGCTAAAACGGTTACAGCCAATATATCTTGAGAGAGGAACAAGGTGTTGGACCTCTGACAATCAGCGCTACACATTCTTTCAGAACGTTCACTCCAAAATTAAAAAAAACGAAACCCTCAAACTTAACATTTACCTCCTCCTTTCATCCCGTTGCATGACCTTCAACACCAGGTAGCTCAGAAAACTACAACTACACAACAAACATCAACTCGTTATGATTAAACGCAGGAATACGAGCACATTAGCAGGACTCCAACTGACGACGTCGTTGCTTGGCCCGTGTGGTAGGAACAGTTTATCTGAATTGGAGCAATTTGCCCGGTTTGTTCCCTTGAGACCACGCATTGCTCATTAGCACATACTTGCAAAAACAACTGTAAAAACGTTGATTTTGCCCATCAGTGCAGCAAAGCACAGCTTCATCTACAGGCAGCGGAGGTGTGATGAGGATTTAAAAATGTTACTGTATTTGTAAGCTCCAGTTGACCTTTCTCTGGAAAATGGGGCAATAGTTGCTTGTCTAAGTAGGCTTATTATTTTTGTAGCATTTTTTAAGTCATGAGTACTGGCCAATCGAGTCATTACAGGACAGCAAAATATCATAAAAGGTGAAGACTGCAGCTATCCTTCTGGTAAGGTAGAGATAGTGAAGTGGATTAAAAACTGGATGAGAGGCTGCTCTCTTTTGACTTTACTTAGCCTGGTGCCCACCACCGCGGTACCCAGATGACCATCACTGTTTGTCCTAACAAAAAAGACCACAGACAAGGTCCCCGGGCTGGCAACTGAACTCCAATCCTGAATTTCACTCCGTTATTTTAATGCTAAAGCCACCCCTCCCACCCTTAAACAGCTACGCTTCTAAGGGATCATCGCTGTCAAGAGAGGATGACATTAAGAGCAAAACACAGCCATCAGATCAGAGCCTGAAGGGACGGGGACATTCACTGGTCTTACATTCGTTCTCTCATTCCCATTAACATATTTACTATATTTCTTCTTTTCAGCTCTCTAACTTCAGCTAAGATATTCAGTCCGGTCTGCTTCCTTTTCAAGGTGCCATCAGTCAAATCCAACCACATCATTTTATCTCTCGGTTACTAAATTCAAACCATTTTAAACATCCTGCTTTCATCTTTATAGCTCGCTCCCACTTTTTAACCGTGCTGCAGTTACAGAAGAATGTACTTGACATATAAAATGTGCATGCGATTCCTTTAACATTTTAATGCCGTGTATTGTGTTGTAAACATCTCTTCATGTTTTATCTCCTTCTCCATAAATCAGAGGCTAGTATCTTAGAAGTCTCAAAAATGACATGTTTTCTCCATAATATAAATGTAACAGTCTACTCCTTGAAACTTGAGTCAGCTTTCAAAAAAATCATCAAAACCCAGAGCTACAAAGAAGCAAAAGATTATTAACTAATTAAGCATCATTTTCTCCCACTCCATTTCTGTGACAGCATGAGTCTAGCATAGAAAAAGAAAAAGTTACAAGATTCATCCCTCACCAATCAGAAAACCAATGTTTTTGTTATTCTTTCTTGTCACTGTTATGAACGGCACTAAGGTAAAATACCTTCTTGTGTATCCGTACCAACGTACAACGCTGCAAGAGTCAGGAAAGTGGACAGTACAGAAAAGTGATATGCTAGGAGTAATTGTTTTATTCAAGATTAACATGCAGTGTTTACAAGATGAAACCCCAGAACATATTTCCATTTCCTTACCATAACTGCAATTAATAAGACTGATCTCTTCTAATGAGATTTTCCGGTGGTTTTGGCTAGCTTAGTAATGTTACAGTAAAAACGTATCTCGGTCTATTCCTTGGTAAATGCATTAAGTGATTTTTTTTTTTTTTTAATTAAAAACCACCGTAAAATATTGATTATTTTGAAAAGATAGAACACTACTAAAGAACACCTGTCCAAAATAATTTTAAGTTACTTTAATGACGGAAAAAAGAAAGTGCGCCATTAGAAAAAGAGGGGGGGTGGGGGGGGAAAGAAAGAGGAAAGCAGTTTTAGCAGGTGGGAGTGAGAAGTGGTGACATGTTGTAGTACAACAGTGAAGGGCTGAAGGATATAACGCAGTGTTGCCTGATGTGGAAGAGAAGCAGGGACCACTGGATTAACGTGCCACTAAAATGCTAGATTAGGTGCGAGGTACAACTCCGAAGGATTGCGATACGAAGGAGTGAGGCAGAGGCAGAACTGCTGGTAGAGGACAAGAGAAATAAAACACTATCTTTCCTCTGGCACCTCCCAGCAGGAGTTTATTCCCTTAGAGCCCACAGACCCAACACGCTCTACAGGAAAACCCGAGGACCCGCCGGTATTTATCCACATCCCCAGAATTCATAACATTTTCCACCAGCCTGAGGGATTCTGTTTCTATCAAACTACTGTCCAACATAAATTACTCCAAGATTCTTCTCCTGACAGCTTCTACACAAATGTTTCTACAATGACCTCGCTGTAGAGCGGGCACCACGTTTCCCCCCAACGCAAGCCCGTGCTCAAGTACTTTTTGTCTATGTTTTCCAGGATATTTTCAAACACAACTTTTTCACTGTCATTTCACACACACAAAAAAAAAAAGTCATCAGTCTTTAAAAAATAATTACCCAGTTTCACAGAATCGTCATTAAAAATACATTATTTCTACTTGCATCGCAAAGTACAGCTAGAATTTAGAATTTACGGGTTGTGAAACTTGTTTGTAAATACATGCCTTTGATTGATAAATACCCAGATTGTACTTCTATAAACAATGGAAAAATACAATGCTGCCAAGTCCCATAATTCTTTTATTATTACTTTATTGTTAAGGACAGTGAAAGTGGGGCAGGAACCTTCACTCTGTCCAATTTTTGTAACTTTCTAGCTCTTGCAGTTAGGGGAAAAAAAAGTGCTTAGAGTATGGCATACACCCATCTGAAATCAAGAGAGGAAGTGATAATTAAAGGATCATTTTAGATCAACTTCGTAAAGGAACAAAATACGACAACTTGGTCTCTGTGTGTTACTTAGCGTAGTCCTGGCTCCCTCCCCAGTAGTTAATTCAACCTAAATAGTTAATTCAACTTCATTCAATGCAGGTAAACTGGACTCAGCTCCTACCAGATTGCTAAAATGAAGTGGTCAAGAGAAGGAAAAAAACCACTCCTAATGACAGAATTTGAACCGTTAAAAGTTTGTATCAATACTTCCACAAATATTACGGAATCTCCATCACATTTTCACAGGACCAGGCTCCTCACATCCTGTCCTAAATCACGGGGAAGAATCTTAAACAATCGACACGTTACCTTCCCACGACATAGCTGAGGACTGTAAATCGCGAACACAGATTTAGCAGGGAAATGAGGGGTGGGAAAGACGAGTTGCCCTTAAAGATGTACAGATTTATAGCAAGATGGGAAGCGGAAAGACGGTTATCGTATAAAAAGGTCCTTAAGGGATAGCAAGGAGCAACAAGGGAAACATGAGTCATGAGCTGCCAGAGAAGAGGATGCGTATGGGGAGCAATGGACAGAGCGAAGTAGCAATAAAGGAAGTTCCAAGTCAAATGTGCTGCCTCCCAAAGGTCGAGAAGGATACCCAAGCTTACAGTATTTATCGAAAATTAAATTCCCAGCCAATTCGGACACTGCAGCACCGGGAAAGGGCTGCTCATCGACTGAAAGAATCCATTGACAAACACGGTCCTGGCCCACAGCTCTTTTTTTTTGCTTTGTTACCAACTCTGCTGCTTTGTTTTCCTTAATGAGAGGAGTTGCCTTGAAGGTCTATCTGCATAGGCAAGTGGCTCAACATGAGCGAGTGGGCAAACTTAAAGCATTCAGCTGAGATTCTGAAAGAGTTTTACACTCTGTGAGGCCGGAGTAAGCTTCTCCATTTAGGGGCATATTAACAGCTGTTCCTACGGTGAGACAACAGTGAGTAAACAGTGAATTTTGAGGCCAAGCACAAAGTTACTGCACTCCTAACTTTCCCTTCCCATTCCAGCAAGCCTCAAAAACGTCAGACTCCGAATTATGGTGCAGGATTTCTGGTACTCCCAAGTATCTCAACATTTTAAAAAGTGCCTTCCAAGAGTTTTTAAATACAGAGACAAAATACAACACTGAGCAATACGTAGAAGCTGAAGACAAAGAAAAACAGCTGCTTGTGCGTGAATATCATCTCTAGGATGATCTATCAAAATCTCAAGACAGACAGGTCACATGGGAGTCTCTAAACAAGAAATAATTAATTCTCCTCAGTCCAGTAGTATCCACATCAAAGGTGAAAGTAAACACGACAGTAAATATTTCAAAGGAGTGATAAGTCACAAAATGAATTTTTCATGTTAAAAAAAAGTAGTAAAGGAAAAAAGGGAGGAAAAAACCTTAGCTCTAAAATCGTATCATAACCAAGAAAGCGTCTCCTTATTTATGACAGCTTTTCTACCCAGACTTTATGTGAAAAATATGTACATGATAACCAAAGGTATACTTCAGAAAATAGCACGACTGACTTAAAATTATTTTTCAAGGCTACCTAAGTGTTTTCAAGTTAGGCAGGCTACCTAAATATTTCCAAGCAACGAAAAATCATGCAGCATCTTTCCTATTTTGCAGGGAAAACAGACGCGAAGTTAGCTGCCTGCCCCAATTTTAAGCTCAGTGAAAACAAACAGTAAAACCTGTACTTACTTCAGTCTGAGCAAGACACGTGGCTTATGGGTGCAACCTCAACAAGCACATCAGGTGCCTACAACTGAGGTGGTACAAGGTGTCAACATCAAAGAGGGCGACTCAATCAAGGTGACTCCAGGATGTAGATCACAGGGAACGTCCGTGCCCTGTGACATTCACAGGGTCCCAGCACTCACCCCCCCATCTCCCAGGTGACTGTTGGAACCCCAAAGTGCTATCAAAGGTGGCACTGCTACTGCCACTTCTTTTTCAGGCCATATTTACAATTGAAAGTTATAAATGTGGCTACTATGCTTTGTAACTCCGTTCAACACCACGAGCGTTGTTCCCCATTCACTAGTTCAGCTCTCACAAAATCAGAATTCCTTTGGGACTTAGGAAGAGCCTAACAGCAACTTTGCTTCACAGCTGAACTGCAGGAGAGCTGAGACACCAGCACCACGCTCCACAGGCACATTCACCCACGCAAAGAAGCACCCAGAACATCTGCAGCACAAAACAGCTACCACTCAATGGAGACTTTCAGTACGTTTTGTAGATGCAGGGGATTCCCTGATTCCAGCCTGAGCGTAAGCACGCAAACCCCACCAAAGTCCCACTACAGACTTTCAGAAAGGTGCTTTGAGCCATTCTTTAAGCAGGTCCGACAAGGTCATACAAGAACACAACCGAGGAACCAGGCTCGTAAGGCTGGAGCCCCGATGGCTATTCTTATACTCCAATTACACAGTCATTCCTATGTCATTTTCAGTGACCCATGCTCGGTATTATCAAGATAAACATTATTATTGGGAGGCTTAAAACCTCATCAACTCAATTCTGAATAAACACACTGTGCCTAGCAACTACACTTTAATTCGCAGACTTTAATCCTTCCATGGTGTCAGTTTTAGTGGCTCAGAGCTCAGGCGGCAGCTGAAGGCACTGCACTGCCAGCCTTGGGAGCATCTCAGAAGCCAGGACACCCCCAGTTTACGGTACGGGTGAGGAGATGGACTGACCTGATTGATGGAGTTGGCAGCACAGGAGGCCAGTCCGGTTCCGAGGGAGGCGAGCAGGAAACACGTCAGGTCAAAAGGGACCGGAGCCATGGCAAAGCCAGCAGACGCCGTGCTTACAACCAGAGCTGCAACACAAGCCAGAGTACAGGTCAAGGCATCAACGAGAAACCATCTCCTTTCTACAGACCACTAGGGTTAAGATTGCTAAACCCTGTAAGAACCTTTGGGCAGACTAACTTTTTACTACTTTTATTGATCAAAGTAGCTCCAGGAACTGCATACAATTAATACCAAAACTCTACATAAAGAGGGCAAAGATGAGGAGGAGAACTGTCACGAATGAAATGAGAAACTCAGAAGATCAGCACATCAGTAGATGAGGTGAGAATAAAACTTAGGCCTCTGTATTCTCTATTTTATGAGCTTGCCACAGGACCAAACTGCAACATGTACAGGTGATGCATTTGTTCCAGTAACTCACACATCATTGCAAAATGTAACATGGAAAAAAAAAAAAACAGTAAGAAAAATCCCAAATTGCGAGGTACGCATTATATAGCGGGAACTTAAGCAATGCAGAAAGTCAAAAAGAAACTCCGTGCACGCAGGCTACAGCTGGTGGAGTAACTTCACTGTTCAAGCATCTGCTCACACTGGTCCCATTTCACATGCACAACTTCAGGCAGAAGGTAAAAAAAAAAAATAAATAATAAATCACATCATCACATGGACCCAGCAGCTTTTAAAGGCCTCAAAATTTGAGTGGATTAATAAAAAAATCCCTGTCAGTTTTGTCATCCAAAATCCTAGCTTTAGTACAGTACTGCAAGTCACATGCGTAAAATGAAAGTTACCCAAGTCTCGATCCTAGTATTGTAATTACCCAAATAATAGGTCTTAGAAACCTTACTGTTGGCAAGAAATAATACATGAAAAATTTCTTATACTATAAAAGTCAGCACATTTACTGAATATTTTGCTCATGGCCTTGAAACTTACAATCTAAAATTAATAGTTATTAAACAGAAAGTATTTAAATAATATTTTGCATGTAATTACACGTTCCAGACCTCAGCTGGCTCAAATCAAAGAATCAAAATGTTCTTATCTTCCCAATTCCTACAGTCTCCCGCTTGCCTGAAGTTAAATGACAAATAAATAACCTTTGCTGACTGAAAATACCTGGATTATCTGCTAAGCTGCGTTACTTGAGATGAAAACCTAAATGTCACAGCAGCGACCTGCCGGCGAGGATGCACATGCAAAGTGCTAGTTTTACGAACCGTGCCTGCTTCAGAACCTTCGGATTTAATCCTAAAAAGACAGTGACGAAAACTAGCTGCTCATCAAAACTTTCCTCTAAGTATTAAAATCCATTGGCAGCTGAATGTTATTATAATAATACACATAATATTATTATATACGGGAATTATTTAGCCCCGTTATGGATTCAGAGGCTGCGAACGTGCTGCATCAGGGTCTCTGCCCGGTACCAAGCGGGGTCCCCCGGTTTCAATGCCCCAAAGCAGCGCCCAGCTCTCGCCGCCCTTCAGCTACCGCTAAAATCCAGTCGATCTGCAATGCAGCCCTATAACCCCACACAGACACGCAGCTACTCATCATTTCCGAAAGACTGGACCCCATTTGTTACACAAATACAACAGCATCTTGGTTTCAAACCCCTCGGATCCTTCTCAGTAGAGCGCACAAGAAAACAGGAACTGCATTGGTTTATAACCAATAAGAGTTAAAAAATACACCGAAAAGACGACAGTGAGAGAGTGGCGTTTGCATTTCTAAGAGTGATTACATTCATTTTTTTGCATAATAAATCACACGCTCACTTCTAGGCAAGAATTTAATTAAAACTTATCTTAGAGAGCACTTTACGCCAATTTATTATGGGAAAACAGCAACTCATTTACTGCAGAAGAAAGGTGGAGCGGATTGGCAAACAGTCAGTGTAACATTACCGTTACACTGACCTCAAAGAAATTCTAATACCGTACGGCTACAGCGCTAATTAAAGTCCCCATTGATTTCTCTAGATTAATTTCAGCCAGTCATTTCAGTGTGACTTATCGGAACTTCATTTAAAAAGTCTGAGGCCCATCCTCTCACTTATCCCATCGAATCAGGTATTTGGAGTTGTTTGGGCAGCGCTCTGGACACCAGCGCGTTCCCCGCTTGCCTCGCGGCCCAGCGATTCAAATCCAACACGTCAAGAGTAAATAAGAAAAGGTTCCCTTTGGATTGGGAAGTTTATTTTCTTTCACCGTGGAAGCGATCATTTCTTCTTCTGTTTTCCTCATGGAGGAAAAGTGTATTTAATTGAGAACACATCAAGGGAATGAGGTCATTGACTCTGTTTGTTTTTTAATCTCTGTTAGTTTAGTGCTTTAGGGGCCAAATTAACTTCACCTTATTGCATAATAGATGGAATTGATCCTTTCAAGATTTGTTGATGAGAGCTGGCATTATATATGCTCTTCAGAAAGAAGCCAGGATTTAAACTTATGATCTCAGCCTAAACCTAATTTTTGGTCTTTTAAACATCTTTAGCTTTAACAAAAAAAAAAAAAAAATCAACAAGGGACATTTGTCTCCAATTTCAACTTAAATTAAAAAGAAAAAGCTAATGGATTGGTGACAAAAAGAGTGAATTATGATGTTTCTAGCATAAAAACACATACAAAAAGTCTGTAGTGTACAGTAGTCTCTGCATTCCTCTTCGGCTTCATCGTAACGTGATCTGCCTTTATAAATCCCCGTATTTGTATTTATAGCATGCGAATCACTAAGCCATATTTTGTTTACCTCCTATTAAAAAGTAGCCAAGCCAAAATAAAAGCGTAGAAAGCCAAAGCAAACCAATTCAGCTTTAGATTGCCTTTCTGCTCCTGGACTGATGGTATATCAGTACATATGGAAGGACAAAAGCACATGCATTTCGACTTTGATTAAAGAAACACTTTCACTGTTCTACTGCAAATGTTTCCATACTCCTTAAAGGAAATCAGCATTCCCAAAGCTGATGGAGCATCTAAATTTGTTGTTGATTATAACCCGCACACTAAAGGAGGCCAAACTCCCGAAGCAAATTTAAATTTGGGACAACCATTTGAAACAACTCTTTCTATCATATCCTATAAAATTCAAGTCCCATATCACAAACAGAGCAGATGGTAAAAGATTATCACTATCAAACAATTTTAAAATGCTTTGCAAAAAAATAAACTGTAATAATACTGCATCTCATTAGTTTTCCTTGTAGCACGGAAAACAAATTGCCAGAAAGCTACTGCTATTAAGCTTTGTTTCTTTGATAGGATAATAGTTACCGTTTTAATAATCACAAAATGAGAACTACTTTGACAGGCACATGAGACATATTTATAACTGAGAATAAATGTGGACTAGTAATAATCTAAACGACATATACCGATAAATCTTTGTCAAAGTTTCTGGCTATATTAAAGCTACTATTTAAATAAATGCCATTATTCCAGAATAAAATGGAAACGTACTGGAACTCCGCTAAAGTAAATGGATTTTTATTTACTAGAGCGGCTGTTACCAGATTTTTAGCCTACGAACACAACATAGGCACCATATTTAGCCACTGTCGCTCGATTACACTGGGGTTTGGTAACAGTCAAGAGCCATTATGCAAAGCTGGATGGATATCCATCATCTTCCTTTTACAAATACGCAACAGACCAAGAGATGAAGCAGGATGTTCCCGATCACACCATAAGTCAGTAGCGAACGTCTCGGGCTTCTCATTTCCAGTTCAACACTCCCGCGCTAGAGGATCGCTAGCGCACAGACACAAATTCCTATGTAAGCAAGACAGCCAACAAATTCCAGGTGTCTTCTAGTAAATGAGACAGAGTTATTTTCTTAAAAGGGGACATATGAAAAAATGCTCTATTTTAGTCTCCAAAACTGAAAATGATCATAAATTATCATATGTCTCCACTTTGTAAATCCTAAATGTAGGTCAGTAAGTCCATGACATAGCAACCATGCACAATTTTGCAGCTGGCAGTGTCTTCTCCTAAGTTTTTGTCTAACATTGTCTAGCAGCAACACAGCGTAATTCAGACTGGAAGGGATCTCAGGCGAACATCAAGTCCAACCTCCCGCTCAAAGCAGGTCCCTTAGGGCTTTGTCATCTCCAAGGATGGAAGCATCACATCATCTCTGTGCAACTTGCTCCAAAGTTTGACTGTCCTCATGGTGAAACTTTTTTTTTTCCCCTTATGTCAAGCCAGAACCTCCCATTTCAATTTATGAAACATGTTTTCTCTGTGCCAAGATTCACATATTCTACAGAAGATTTGAAAACCAAAGCATAAGATGCTTCCAAATCTGTCTTTCAAAGACTTTTGGCAGCTGATTGGAGAATTCCACATCCTCCTTCCTGTGGAAGAAGCTACTAACGATCAGATGGCGTCAAAATGCCATCTATTTACTTTTACCTTAAAAACAAACATCAAGCAAATTTATGGGCCTCCCTAGAGAATTGATTACATCAGTCTTGTGATCTTCTGTCCACAACATGCACATTACACGTGCCAAGAACACAATAGATTTGATTCTGATCTGACTACAATAAACCCTGGAATGACTCTATTAAAAGATGATTAATGACTCCAGATTTACATAGATGTAAACAGCCTGGCCTATTATAGCTCTAAGGTATAGACCACAACAAAACCAGAGATAATTTACTCTCAACTCTTCCCACCTCATGTTAATAGGACACTAGGTTGAACTCTCCGAGCGGTAGATACAACCAAACAACGTCTCGCAGCCTCAATGAGAGAAGCACGGCAAAATATAAGCTTACTTTGAGGAGGTTTCCAGATTTCTTGGTGTTTGGCGAAATAGTAACGTACTTAAAGGGAAGCAAAGGAGGGTTTCTGTTAGAGACGCTTTTCAGCAGTAAGGGCGGTAACACACTGCCACAGGCTGCCCAGGAAAGCTGTATATTCCCTGCTTGGGTTTAGGAACAGACAAAGCAACATCAAGTTAGGAATGACAGACCTAAAGGTGATCCTGACTTGAGGGAAAATGGATTGGGTTAGAAGCGGCCCTTTTTGGTCCCTGTGATTATGCACAGATACTGCACACGCTAAACCAAAGCAAGACACCAAGTGCAGAAGTTTTTCTGGTGAGATCCGAAACAAAGTTTTCAGTAATCAGAACAGAAAAGCAATGTTCAATGGATTGACTATTAAAACGTACTTTGAAGAAAATACTACCAAAACTCTAAAACACCTTCTAAGAGTTGGAAATTAAAAGTACCTTGCAATGAGATGTCGTAAAAGAATATAAAGGTTTTGGGGGAGAGACTGTGACTTCGCATATGACATGTGGGTAAATAATAACCAGTTAATACACAATTGTGAATGAAGAAGAATCTTCAGACAAACTAATATGATTGTGAACAGAAATAAAAGTGTTAACTGTAGTACATTAAAACACAGGATAAAGGAAAGGTAGATAAATATTTAAAACACATGGGCTCTAGTATGACTTTCTAAAGAAGATCCATGTTATGGTAGGCTGGAGTCAGGACTCGGCTCTTCCAGGCAGAGCAGAGATAGAGACATGGTAAAGACATAGCCCCTTCCTCAATGAACTTGCAAGTTTGATTAAAAATTCTGCAGCTGATTAGAAATTAGCAGTTAAGTTTGCATCTGATCCATGTTGATACATCCACTTCTCAGACAGGTGCTACATCAGGTGCAATACATCAATAGCTGGTTGTCCTCACCAAAAGACCAACATGAAGACATCCTTTAACAGGAGCAACGATGAGGAAATGTTCAGAAACCACAGAGAAATATCTCACAAAAACATTCAGCATTTTTCATATCATGCCTTCATCCAACTCCCCCAAATTAAACACTGAAGTTTAATTTTCCAGTGTTTTTGCACATAGCTCATCTTAGTTTTCATCTGTGATCACTAGGGAAAACATTACTTAAATGCAAACATGAAGCTAAATTTAAGATGAGACAACCCAAAACTCTTACTGTGTTTGCATTATAAATTATTAGAATTTCCTCCTATTACCATACCCTCACATCTCTCTCTTCTATTTTCAGCTACGCATGAACTTTAGGATAAAGTTGAGAACAATGACACTTATAATTCTGAAAACTTATCAGACATGCATTAGCTTGCCAAGTGCCTAGATGGTAAGACACAGCTGTTCAGACAGCGGCCAACAGAGAACACCACAGAGAAGGGAAAGGATGGAAATTGAACCCAAAAAGGTAGGTTACACGACAAGTAATTAAAAGTTCCCTAATTGTTTTCTATGGCAAAAGAATATAAACAAAAATCTTTTCCTGTTGGGTAAGGCAAAGCTTCTAATGGCAGAGTCACAAGAGCGGCAGTTTACATGAAGCAGGAGGGTATGGTAATCGCTAAACTCATTTCCTTTCAAAGGTGAATTACAGTTCAGAATACAAACAAACATTCTCTTTACTTTAGCAGCGGGAAAAGAGGAGGGCATAAGGAAGTCCCATTTTAGCATAATGCAGAGTTTGTTTTTTTGTTATTTCATACTCTAAAAAGTATAAATAGGGAGCCTGCCAAGAAAAACACACAGGATATGAGATCTATCAGAACTTCATGGGTGAAGGGAATGGAGTTGTGTGTCATTTGTAACTTAAAAACCGACCTCAGAGAGCTTATTTTGCTTTATAAAAAAATAAAATCAAAGAACTGCGTCGCCATATTCTTTAGAGAATATATAATTTGCCTAAATGATTGCAGAAGTTGGAAAAAAGCTAGTTCCATTCCCTTGCTCCACACACTACACCCAATAAGTTTCCTGTGCATCTCTCACACTACTCTATGACCAATAAAGACCAACAAGAGAACTCCCCTCGTACAAGCCCCTCTTCACCCAATTTATTCTTTTACACTTCCTACTTCCAATAAAATCTCCACACCCCAGATCACCACCTCCGCCAAACACATAAAGATCCCAACGAGAAGAGAGGTTAAGGTTTTTTTCTCTATCTCTATACCTTCTCAACAGGTACAAAGTTTACTACGCTCACCTTGTATCAAGAAGGGCACATCTCAAAATGCAAACTCATAGAAAACAACTGACAAGCCTGAAGCACTTGAAATTCTGTAACCAATGCCCTCTACAGCTTTCAAGGAACACCTTATTTTAAAATGAGCGCGGTGCTTTCTTGCCGGTCAATATTGCCTTTTGCAGTTAAACACGAGCCTACCAGAAGCTGTTGAAGAGTTTGGCAGCAATAGGGAGGCCACACAGCAAAAGCAGCCCATAAAATTATTTTCTCTAGAAAAAGACACTCTTCCATCTTGGTGTAGTTCTTGAAACTCCCATTTTGAGGAGCACCCGTAATGCTCCAGCACCAGTAATACTCGTAGGATTAACACTGAGCTTACCCATAAGGAGCATTAGCAACCACAGTTCATCCGCTCCCTCTCCTTTTTAAGGTGGTCACTAAATCATTGCATTTTAACTTTTAATTTCTGGATCTAGTGAGATTTTTTAAATTTAATTCTACTTCAATAACTAGCCAGCTTTCAAGTTCACATAGAAGAGCCACTTAAATAAAATCACCTCACTGAAAATACACCAGAAGAGCAAATCGTTCATATAGCACTTAAGTTATCCATGGTGAGCCCAACAAAACCAAAATATTACCAAAACTGAACGGCACGGGGGATAAAGAGACAAGACCTGTATTATGCAAGAATAAAGAAGAGGCAATAGTTGAGGTTGTATGTGGACAAAGCTGTTGCAACTTTGAAGTACAATAATCCTGGTAACCACTGAATGTGCCAGTAGGAGTTTTATATACCTAAATTTGAAACTACCAAGGCTAAGAGGTAAAAGCTGCATGGTAAAGTATCAAAAGATGAGCTTTTCATCCCTCGAGTCTACTAACCCAACTCTTTACCAGCATAAAATAAACACCTGAGCTTTTTAAAAAATAATGAGGAAGATCATTTGGACATACAAACAAGATCAGCTTTGCCAAGTCCAAAAGATGAGATGTCTCATCAACACTGAGAACTATACGGCTTTTTATTAGAGAAAAATCTAAGTGACCCTTGTACACTGTATGCGGTCTGTACAATTTTTCCATGGAGAAGCAAGCAATGAAAATATATATCGCAAGACAAAAAGTTTCAAAATGGAAACTGAATTCAGGATTTTTATTACAACAAATGGTTACGGCAAACAACAGTTTTATTATCAAGAATTTATTTCACCCACTGGAGAGAGGACCACAGTAGGGGCTTAGGAAATTATATTTCTGTTCTTGGCCTCCATACAGAGAAGATGTAAGTCTACGGTCAGAACATTAGTTTCCTTAGACATTAAAGTATATATAACACTACCAATGTGTAATGAAGTAATCTACAGTTGTTAAGTATTACTGTAAGGGAAAATGTAGCTAGGCTGCAAGGCAAACTGCTGGTTTGAAGATACAATCACTGACCAGAAAAATAAATTATACCTTATTTTAGAAAATCTAATTGGTCACAAACATTTTCCTTTATAAGATACGAAATTATTCATATTATCTTTTGTTAGTACTTTTAGTACCAATTTCACAATAAGCATTACTAAAGTGAAACTTAAGTAAATAAGCCAGAACATTGGTAAACTTAAACAAGACTACTTTAAATACTACTACTTTACAATGCTTGTAAATTCACTTCCTAATCCAGTTTCACTGAATTTTTTGTACTAACGCTTGCTTATGATTCCCAAAAGCTAGCTGGCAATACGATACAAGCTCCTCCTCACTGTTTTTAAACAAATTTAATGAGAAAACCACTAAACACTTCATAAAACAATTTTTCCCTGCACACATTTGATGGAATTGACCTGGGTACTTTGCGTCAGTCAAGCGGGAATTATCACACAAAAGCCTACGCAGTACCAGTAAAATGCTGAAAAACTCTGATATCAAACAGGATGTGCAGAAGAGAAAAAATGACCAGTATAGTACCTGTAAGCTTGATTTTGGACAAGCGTGCCAAAATTCCTGGCAAATCATCCAGACGTAGCTTCATTTCTTTCCACTGTCTGTCTTCTTTGGGTTCTGCTCTTACTGGTGCAACCGAGCCTTCAGTTTCTGCAGCTGACTTCACTTCTCTCAGCTCATTTCTGCTTGATGTCTCAGACAAAGGTTGATGAACAGGTGAAATTGGTCTAATCTTGTGTATAACCTTTTTTTCTTGATCCAATTGCTGAAGCTCACGAAAAGGAGATGCAACTGAATCTGACTTGGGTTTGGCTCGTTGGCTGAGGTCTTTGTTGTATTGCGTTACATACTGAATAGAATGAGAAATGTTAAGATGAATAGTTGAGAAGATATTTCTGTACATTTCAGGTCATTAACAACATGAATTATATTATTCTTATTGGTAGCAGAATTACGTCCTATGATGACACGACTGAGTGAGCCTGAATTTCAAACACTTATTCCACATGCAGAAAAGTTTCTGAAGTTGGACAAGATATTACAGAGGCAGATTTACAGTCAATCAGTTCATCTTTAAACAATTCCAGTTTCCAAATATAAGCACTAAACGTTTTGTATCTTTAAGATACGGGGGGGGAAAAAAAATCAGAAAAATGACAGAATATACAATTTACCTCCTACGACATAAAATCGTCACCCACATTAGGCTATTACTACTTAGCCCAAACTTTATGCTAATTTACGAGGCTTAACAATTTTCAACAGGAGTTCAAATGAACATATACTGAAAGGAAAGACAGTTGTCTCCTCTCTTTTAAAACTCTTGCAGAATAAAACACAAGAGTAAGAAAAAGAGCATTTAGCTTCTCCTATGTATTTTCTTTCCCAAAATATTCAATGTATTTCAAGCAACAGACATAAAAAGACTGAGCTTTCAATTAATCATGGTTTAAAGTACAAGTTAATAATTATAAAGGGAGACATGAAACCCTGTATGAATGATGTGAATACAGATGAAATCAATAGCAAGAAAAAAGGATTTGGGAAGTGCTGGTGATCCCCAGAAGCGTGGGAGAGACCCGCAAGAGATCTCTTGCTTCACACAGGAACGGAGCTCAAAAAATACCAATAGATGTACGTGCTCCTTGTGGTCAAAGGAGTAGTTAGCTGTAAGACTTAAGTCTTATCCGTATTTCATAGATATAGCTCCTAAATACAATGAACAGGACACAACTCAGAGAGGAGCAAAATATGTCTTTTACCACCATCCTCTTACACGTGCTACAACTGTTCAAAGAAGACGACACAATTTCAGGGGTTTGAATGATAATTACAGCTCTTTTAATACCTAAAATTAACAACCGGCCATAGAATGTAACCCATTAAGTTAACGAGCTCAGGAGTTTTGATTCAAATGAATTGATTAACTCTTCAGTCAGAACACACTACCCCACGAGTATGTTCCATCTATCACTTATATGAATGCTAGCCAAAATTTGATTTGCTTATTAGCATTTTAACAAATAACTTTGAAAATAATTTCATTCCACGCTTCTCAACATGAGATGAGCACGCCACTTCAAAGGCACAGGAAGCTTCTGGTCAGGTAGAGGACACACTGCAGCCCAAGGCATTATCCTTGCCACAGCGGGTTTCCCCTAACCTCAAATGTTTTAGATCCCAAGTGTTTAACTTTGAAGCAACGCAGAAAAGGAGACGCTTAGAATTGCCTGAGCTTCGTAGATATAAAAAAATACTATTTTTATCAACGAATCTCCATTTGGACTTATCACACGGGACAAAATGAATTAAAGAATGAGAAACATGGGATAAATAAACTCCCTGACTTACCATTCGTTTGAGAAAGTTAAAGTACTGAAATGTAACCAATCTGCCATTGGCTACGCGGCACAGATGCACAAACTGGCATGGTACCTGCCGTATTCCAGTGTTCTTCAGATGCCAGACAAATAACCCTAATTAAAGAAAAAATTAGAACATTAGATTCCAGTTCCCTCTCTGCCACTGAATTTGCTTCTAATTCAGACTCCAATGTCACCAGCTGTGACACAAGACACCCCCCAAAAAGGGAACTGGGGCTGCTCAGATCAGGAGAAACACGTTTGCAGGCACCAGGAGAAAGAACTGAAAGCAGAGGATTGGCCTGATGGTTTGGGCGAGTTCTTCCACATCTCCTAGCCCCCTAGGGAGGCATTCTTCGGTTCTTCTTCTATGACTGGCTCTACATGCTATCAATAAAATTACCTCGGCAAAATGGCACAAGCAGCACTGAGAGGAAGCTGCTGACACAGGGCAGCACCAAAGTCAAATGCATGAAAAGGACACGCCTGTACGACACGACACCTATAGCTCTATAGAGGTACAGGTACGGAGGGACACTTACAGAGACGTACAACCTGTGTATATCACTATATAGAGCAACCCCAGGCATTACTCCCAGCCCGGGGGTCATCCCGGGTCGGCACCGGCCCTGCCCCCCCCACCGACCGCGGCCCCCCTCCACCCCCAGACCCCGCCGCGGCCTCGCAGCCCCGCGGGCGGCGGTACCTGCCAGCGCCCGGGGCGGGCTGCAGCGGCGGGCAGCGCTCATGGCCGCAGCGCTGCTCCCGCCGCCCTCTCCCCTCACCGCCTGGGCGCCGCCATCTTGCCCGCCATGACCTCTAAACGACGTCCGGGTCGGCGCTTCCGGTGGCGGGGCGGGCGCTGGGGGTCGCCGGGCGGGGCGGGAGCGGCCGGGCCGGGGCCGGGAATCAGAGGGAAAGCCGGGGCTGGGACGTCCCGTCCCCGCAAGCCGCAGCGCGGGGGATCGGGCCCCGTCAGGCTGCGGGGAAGGCGCCTTTGGCCCCGCCGTTCGCCGCAGGGGCCGAGCCCGCCGCCTCCCGCTCCGCGTAGGGGAGAAGCGCTTCACGGCCCCGGGCGGCTGGGTTGGGCCTGGAGAGACAGCGCGGTGGGGGATGCGGTTGAGGGTTGGTCCTGCCAAGCAAGTGCTGGAGCAGCTTCCCACCGAGCGTCACCTGTAAACCGAGAAATACCTCCCGAGGGGGAGAACGGCTCGGTGGGTTTCAAGGTTTGGGGTATAACAAAGAGATTAAGGCGTTCAGGGCGGAGCTGGGGCTGGGCTGGAGGCTCCAGACACATTTCCCATGAAAAAGTGGCCCTGAGCCCTGTCCGGGGCATCCTCCCAGCCGCTTGGTCCTGGCACTGGTTGGAATTGCCTCATCTGCATCGCTGGGCTCATTTTCAGTTAACAGTTACACAGCGTCCGTGAAGAGGGTGCCATGGAGTTCACAGAAGGTGGCATAATACTTAATAAAAAGGACCAAGAGAGCTCTAATAATAAAAAAATAATCACAGAATGGTGGGGGTCGGAAGGGCCCTCTGGAGATCACCCAGTCCAACCCCCTGCCAGAGCAGGGTCACCCAGAGCAGGTGGCACAGGAACGCCTCCAGGCGGGTTTGGGATGTCTCCAGAGACGGAGACTCCACCACCTCTCGGGGCAGCCTGTGCCAGGGCTCTGCCACCCTCACAGCAAAGAAGTTCCTCCTCGTGTTTAGGTGGAACTCCCTATGGTCAAGTTTGTGCCCGTTACCCCTTGTCCTGTCCCCGGGCACCACTGACAAGAGCCTGGCCCCATCCTCCTGACACCCCCCCTTTCAGTATTGATAAGCGTTGATAAGATCCCCCCTCAGGTGTCTTTTTTTCCAGACTAAAAAGACCGAAGTCCTCAGCCTTTCTTCATAAGACGAATGCATAAATGCATTCTCGAGGACAGGGAGTCTCATTCCGCGAAGGACGTGAGCTTTGAAGAGCCAAAGGTTTGGTAAAAAAAATAAAATCTGTATTTAGATCCAAAAGTAATTTTGGAAAATGCAAGTTTGATTTCTGTACCCTTTGGGTGAAGTTACGCGTTGCAGGAGGTCAGAGCGAAGAGCTGATCCAGCTGTCCTCTCCTCCCCTCATACAAGTTCTGAGGGTGGCTGGACCCTTTTTTAGCTGCCTCAACTTGCTAACCTGAAGGGAAAAAAAAATGCTTATTTTGTTGATTTAAGTATTTGAACTCACCCCGTGCGGTGTCTGAGAGGTTGAAAGCCGGTTCATGGCATGGAGGAAGGGGCCTTGACTGGAGTCTGAACAGAAAGGGAAGGGAATGGTTAGGACTGCTCAAGCTGTAAAGCGTAATTGCACCCCCAGGCACCTTTAAAATGTTTTCTCTTAAGAGTTTAAGTTCAGGAGATGTAGGCTATAAGTCACTTAAATGCTTTTGAAAATCATTCTCAATATTTTAACATGGAAATCTTCCTCAGAACCATCCTCCTCCCAGGCTTTCATTTCTTTATAGTGCTTAAATTCACGCAAAAGTCATCTTAAATCATTATTAGGAAGATAAAATGAAAACGCTCACTCTAATTCACCAAGAATATCCTACTTCGAAGCATTTATTTCCACTCTCTTTCTATTTGGGGAGCTGGGGAGAAATTAGGACTTCACATTTCTTACAATTAATATCCTGTTTTACTCTGAGTTCTCATCACTCAGCATATATCACTTCACCGTTCCTGTTTGCATCCCTAGTTTTTTCCACAGGCTTGGCCTCAACTTAAATTTACACCTGCAAAGGTAAAATAAACATCACGTAGCAAACACACGCAATAGTTACACGGAGGGCTGGAAAAGCTGGGTGGTTTTAGGGTAGTTTGGGTCAGAGAGAAGGTAGAGGTAGCCGAGGGTTCTGTGTCAGGGCTGAGATTTAAGATTTAATGATTTTCATTGCCTTTCACTCGGGCAATAAATTGCACCCCCGGAGAGAGGGGGCAAAACACTACTTTTCTAATTAAGGAAAATGTTATCCACAGGCATCAAGACAGAGCAATACCTCCTTGTGACACAATAATGATGATTTAGGGCACACAGAGTGTCACGTGCCTGTTTGGGTTTAACCGCTAAAGCTATGAGAAAAAAAAAAATCTTAGGGTTTTTAGTGGACATGAGTATCCAAATGTCAGACTTGTATTTCAGCCCGAAGTGGCTCCACAGACTTTGGATCTCGTTACCAAAAGTTTGGGTCTGCAAAGAGCTGATTCTGCAGAAGCTGTCTCCATGAAATACTGGAGGCTCCATGAAATACTGAAGGCTTTGGAAAGCTCCAGGGCGAGGGATTACAGAAACGGGGATACGGCCCGTCCGGGGAGTGGCACCTTCCCCGCTCCATCCTGCGACCTTATTCATAAAAAACCCGGTACGATGTCACAGGACCACATGGAGGGTTGGAGGAGAAGCCTCATCTCCTGTCCCAGGGCTCCAAGGTCAAGCACCGTCATGGGGCAGAGTGATTCCTGAAGCACCTCTAACTTCTTTGCTAATTGCCAAGATGGGCCATCGCTCGGTATCTATTGCTGCTTCCCCGAAGTTATAAAGTAAACACTGCACCTACAGGTGCGTTTTCAGGGTGATGCGAGGGGCATTTAACCACACGACTCCCATTAATGTTAATTATAGAGCACATATTAACAGCATTATACGATCCTTTTTCCTATTAGCACCATCATAAATCTGATTGGTGGGGCTTAATTAGATCTCGGCAGCAGAATGCAATAGTTTGATAGACGAAAGGGCAAATTTGTGGAGACAGCAAACTATTATTACACTTTAATCTCAAAATCTCTCCTTCTCTTACTCATAACACCAACAAGGCTCCTTGTAAGATTGATTTGTTGTCAGAAAATGATTTAAAGACCGACTGTAAAAATATTATATTTTCCTTGCTTCAGAGAATGTGGCATTGATGTTAGAGCTCCACCGAGACTTGATGTACTTTCAGATAGGGAACTCTAAAATCCAAGTGCAAAATAAATAAGATGGCATCCTGCTGTTATTGTGGTAACCTTTACGGATCATTTCAGAGCTGGGGCTGTTGGGGAGTTCAGGAATACACCATGGGGGAAGCTGGAGCTTAGTGCAATTCTACCCCCGTCAGCTGAAGCCCAACTGTATTTGCTTTTTGGGGGCCCAGTTATAGCGTGTAACAGAAGAAGTGGTGTCCAAAGTGAAGGGTTCCAGGACATATCAGAAACATGAAAAAACAGATAAGAACTAAGACAGTATTAAAGGCCAAGCCAGGCTGTAGGGATAGAAAGCTGATTGACTTTCTAGCGTGAGCAGAAGATACCTGGGAACCACCAGTTACATCCCTGCGGAGATCTCCTTGAATTTGGGCTTGTCCCAGCTTCAGTGGTTGAGAAACTCCCGGTGATCCTGATGACCTGTTAAATAGTTCCTTGAGTCACTTGTAATGGCATGGGTTTGGGGGTTTCTGTGATTTCCTACAAATCAGCATTTGTGATGCACAAGCTTCGTATCAATGCAAGGCTGAAGCATAGATATATTTTAGTCTTAAGTAAAGAAACCCCACAACCATAAGAAAAATGTGCTGGTACCAGCTGAGAGCCTGAAACATCCCAATTCCATGCTACTAAAGACTTGCCCTCAGCAAATAATTCCAAATGGAAAGTAACAGGTAAAAAAAAAACAGCACATCAACCCCCCCCACACCCCCACCTAAACCCTTCCCACCATCCTGATTCCAGCGTTTCAGGGTAGTTAAAGCTTCCAAGAATAAGTGAAATAGTAGTCTGGTAGATGAGGGTTCAGTAGCCTTTCTGAAGTAGCGTGCCAGACTGGTTTCTTTCTCAAAGCAGAGTTCAAATATACCATAGGAAATCAGCAGAAGCTGGAAACTGCTGCCTCCTCCCAGCTGTCAAAGGTGGCCTTGCGCTGACCCTGCGGTATGCCATTTTTTGGCAAGCCCTGTGTTGCTTGCTCACCACCTGCAATGGACTACGAGCTATAATAGCTTCCTTCAAGTAAAAAACTTCCTTAGGTAGAGCGTTGCCGAGCGTCTGCTGTAAATTCAGCTGCGATCAGGTTTGGGAATTGACGTCAAATCTGGTTCCAACATGCGGGTGGTAGGAACCAAACAATGACAGGGATGAACCCTACCAAAGGCAGCATGAGGAGAATCACCCCTCCTAAATGGCAAAACCTGCCCTAAGGCAGCACAACCAGCCACGCGGATTCACAAAGGAGCCGCATAACCCACTGCAGTCCCCCATCACATCGGCCATCCCTTGTTAACTCACCCTGCCATGGCTGTTTGACAAGCAGTGATACCTCTTATCCCTTAAAGTTCTCAGCCAGAGTCAACAATAGCTATTTCCAGCAGCCCTTTGCCCTGAAAACGGCATTGTGAAGAAAAGGACCTGTGTCCTGTGCTCTTTCAGCTGAGAATTGCTGCCTGAATATCTCCAGAACCCCTTTCTATTTTTTTTTTTTCTTCATACCTCCTTTCAGAGGTCTTTCTTTTCCTGGAAAATCTATGTGAAATTCCCAAGCTGCCGAGGACTCAAAAGATCTAATAAAAATAAGATTTATTAAGAGCAGAGGGAGGAAATCAGATTAAAACTGAAGAAACAGCTTGCATAACTGATCTCCTATACTCAGCAACTGCTCAGGAAGTGCTCGGTACACACACATTAACTGTTTTGTGGAAGCGCTTCTCAGCCCGACAGCCAGGACCGGCAGGCAGTGGTCTGCTGAGTGTGTCTTCTCCGCAGACATGGCCATTAGTTGCACAAAGCCCACCAGTGCTCACGCTCGCAGCTTCTCAGCACCAGATGCAAAGTTGTGCTTTGCTAACCCACGATTAACCCGTTTTGGCTGCTGCTGGGGAAAGACGGACCTCCCCCGGCAGCACAGAGGGACCCCAGGCAATGCTGTGCCCAGAGGAGCTCAAGGTCTCCAAGCTCCACAGCCCAGTATCCCCCACCAACAGCCAGTATCTCTGCTTCTGCCCACCACCAGCTCTCAGCGGGAGCAATATAGAATCATAGAATGGTGGAAGGGACTGTTAAGATCATCAAGTCCAACCATCAACCTCGACACTGCCAAGTCCGCCATCGCTAAACCATGTCCCTCAGCACCACGTCTGCCCAGCTTTTCAATCCCTCCAGGGACAGTGACTCCACCACTGCCCTGGGCAGCCTGTTCCAATGCTTGACAACCCTTTCGGTGAAGAAATTTTTCCTAATATCCAATCTAAACCTCCCCTGGCGCAACTTGAGGCCGTTTCCTCTTGTCCCATCCCCTGTTCCTTGGGAGAAGAGACCGACCCCCCCCAGCTACCCCCTCCTTTCAGGGAGCTGTAGAGAGCGAGAAGGTCTCCCCTCAGCCTCCTCCAGGCTGAACGCCCCCAGCTCCCTCAGCCGCTCCTCACCAGACTTGTGCTCCAGACCCCTCACCAGCTCCGTTGCCCTTCTCTGGACACACTCCAGCCCCTCAATGCCTCTCTTGCAGTGAGGGGCCCAAAACTGGACACAGCACTTGAGGTGGGGCCTCATCAGTGCTGAGTACTGGGGAAGATCACTGCCGCAGTACTGCTGGCCACACTGTTCCTGATACAGGCCAGGATGCTGTTGGCCTTCTTGGCCACCTGGGCACACTGCTGGCTCGTATTCAGCTGCTGTCAACCAACATCCCCAGGTCCTTTTTTGCCGGGCAGCTCTCCAGCCACTCTGCCCCCAACGTGTGGCATTCATGGGGTTGTTGTGACCCAAGTGCAGGACCCAGAACCTGACCTTGCTGAACCTCACACCACTGGCCTCGGCCCATTGATCCAGCCTGTCCAGATCCCTCTGTAGAGCCTTCCTACCCTCCAGCAGCTCAACACTCCCGCCCAACTTGGTGTTGTTTGCAAACTTACTGAAGGTGCACTTGATCCCCTCGTCCAGGTCATTGATATTAAACAGAACAGGCCCCGCTGTGCATGCCATGAGACCTATGGGATGGCTCTTTCTGCTTCTCCTCCCTCTGCCCCATCACTCTTTTCTGCCCCCCCTAAGGCTATGATCTGCCATCCCTATCAGCCCATCATCCTGTCCCCCTCCCTGCTTTGGTTAGGATTAAACCCCACCCTGCAGCACCCACGTTGGCAGGACTCCTGACTTGATTTTCTCCCTCGGTGGCATTTTTGCCCAGGTAGGCAGCGCTCAGCCCCAGCAGTTCTCGCCCTGAGAGACGTGACAGGCAAGGCAGCACCCATCTGCTCAGTCCCTGTCTCCCATCCCTCTGCGGGGGCTGACTGAGCGTGATGAACCCCCCTGCGCCAAGCTCTAGGAAACAGCTTCAGCTTCCTCCTCATTTCAAATGATGCCCAAACAGTCCTAATTCAGTCGCTGTGGGCTCCAGCTCCTGGAAGCAATTCTCACTCTTTACTGTCCTCATTTGGATGCCTTTGCTTCTGTTCCTTGAATGTGGATTTTGGACTGAGGAGCTCCACCAGCCCCCGTTAACTTTCACCAGCCATCTCCCTGCTTATCCCTTGCTGAGTCCAAGCATGACACTGCTCTCCCTTCTGCTTCTGCTGACGCAGTTTCTCCAATTCACTTATGATTTCTTATGGTTTCTTTCATAGAAGACCTCTCACAAATCTTCATAGCTTCTTCTGGGTATTTTTCCTACTCTTTTTCCAAAATGAAAGGAAGGGGGAGCAAATGGATTTCGTCCCTTGTCTCTCATTCCAGACCCTATTCCCGACTGCTTCTTGGATGCGATTTTTCTCCTTGTTTGTTGCCACCCCAGCCAGGTGTGCAGGGATGTTGTAGGCTTGGAGGGTTGGGAATGGAGATGGCCACCACAAGAGGAGCACAGTTTTGAGTAACGATCAGCAACATGACAGTGGCTGTGAACCCTGTCCCTACACCCAGTGGAGCCTGCCTGACCTGCTCCTCCTCCTTACCCAGCGGTGGAAGACCATGGTTGTCCTAAGGCACCTTTGCCAGCTCTCTAAGCCGTCCCACCATGTAGGTCCTGCAGGCACCTGTCCTGAGTTGGGGAAGGACAATTTGCACTGTCTGAATTACTGCCCAACCCAGTGTGTGAGAAAGCAGCACAAGCATGGTATTTACAAATTATGCTTTAGAATCATATGTCATTTGCACATTCTGGACTTTCGGCTAATTCAGCTGAACTTCAGAGAACCAGTTGTATTTCTGCCCATCTGTATGCTTCATCTGCAAACTTAAGCCCTGAACCAGCTCTTACTGAAATCAATCAATAAATGCTTTCATAGACTTAAATGGAAGTTGAATCGGATCCACTGCTAACGCTCACACATCCCTAATTAACTGCCTGCTGCATCCTTGAGGTGAGGGGTCGTAACTCCTCAACCATCTCAGTGAAAACTGTGACCGAAGCCCCACCGGCAGCCTCGTGCTTGCTCACGCTTGGGTTTGTGCAAGACGTGTCCTCTCCCGTGGTAGCCGTAGCTCCGGTGCCTGTAACATCAGCACGGCTTGCTCAGCGCCTCGTGTTAGTTGTCTCACAGACTTAACAGCTTTCCAGCACATTTCCCGTTCCGTGTTACTTCCTCCTGCCCTGTACTATTTCAAGCCTTTATGTAAGAAGCATCACAAGCCCCTTAACATTAGGTTGTTTGGACAGTTGTTCTGCAGCAGAATTTCTTGGATTCAGCAAAAATGCCTTCTGCTGTCATAGCAGCACCAAACGCGTAAGTGCAAATGACTGGCTCGCAAGGGTAACAACACTCCTGAGCTTTGCAATTATGCGCAGTGATGCTATTATATAATTGATCTAGGGATTTCATAAATTATTCTTTTTATAGCTCCGAGCAGTTCTGAGAACACCCAAAGGCAGATTAGGGAGAGCCTTAATGCCCACTTCCCATGCTGAAAGGACATTGTTTTGTTTTGTGACCTGGAGGGTGTGGAGCAGCCTTGCTCTTAGGGAAAGCCCAGTGACCTGATGGCCATGCTGCCTGACTGGCAGGATTTCTAGCTGCTCCTCTGCCTACCTCATCCTCCCCTCAAAAAAGTCTGAGTGCAGTGATAGCAGATCCTGGTTTAAATAATCATAGAATTGTAGAATGGTTAGAGTTGGAAGGGACCTTAAAGCCCATCCAGTGCCACCCCCTGCCCTGGGCAGGGACACCTCCCACCAGCCCAGGTTGCTCCAAGCCCCGTCCAGCCTGGCCTTGAACCCCTCCAGGGATGGGGCAGCCACAGCTTCTCTGGGCAACCTGGGCCAGGGGCTCACCACCCTCACAGCCAAGAATTTCTTCCTCAGATCTCATCTAAATCTCCCCTCTTCCAGTTTAAAACCCTTCCCCCTCGTCCCATGGCTCCCCTCCCTGCTCCAGAGTCCCTCCCCAGCTTTCCTGGAGCCCCTTTAGGGACTGGAAGGGGCTGGAAGGTCTCCCCGGAGCCTTCTCTTCTCCAGGCTGAACCCCCCCAGCTCTCTCAGCCTGTTCTCACAGCAGAGGGGCTCCAGCCCTCCCAGCATCTCCGTGGCCTCCTCTGGCCCCGCTCCAACAGGTCCATAAATAATGTAGCCCTTGGTAACTTCTCAACAGCGTGAGACTGAACGGCTCACAGAAGGAGAGGACGGTGGCACTGGTGAGACAGGGTTGCTCAGGCATCGTCCCCACCGCTTCGCCCACGCACTCACTGCCTTGACCTGCAGGACGTGGCAGGCGGCCAAGCTAGTCTTACCTCCTAGGGCTGCCATCTTCTCACATCAGACCAGTTTAAGTGAAATTTGGTCTTGTTATTACTTGGATTGATCCCTAAGGAAAACCCATAACGCTGCAAGAAGTGGTCCTGGTGACTCAGACGCTGGCACTTTTCCTTCTGAGTCAGTGCTGAGCCCGTGGCCAAGCATGGTGCAGGGGCACGGCGTGGTGGGAGGCTTTGTCTTTCAGGAGTGGAACATAATTGAGGTTGTAACCACTCATCATCTTATTCCCCTTGTGCCTTCCCGTCCTCACTGGCTAGTTGCTGCCCGGTTCTGCTCTGGAACCCCCTGGAAGCAGCACTTCCTTGCAATAATGTCCTCACACCTACCTCACTGGTGAGCACAGGCCTCCCTGGCTGGGAGATGGGAGGGCCGTCTGGTTTCCCTCCTTCTCCTGGGTGTTAAGCTAGATGAGTCCCTTGTGGGAGAAGAGTGAGAAACTCCAGTGTTCCTCCTCGCTGTGAAGGGAGGAATGTTTTATATTTTTCTGATTTGTGCCTGAGGAAGAAAAGGCACGGAAGAGAAACACACCAGAGTTGGCAACAGGAGGTGCAGGAGAGACCCCTCAGCCCTACCGCTCTTAGCAGTAATCTACGTCCTTCCCCAGCGCCTTGCAGCCTGGGATGCTAGATGGCCAAAATAAATGAATGCCTTGCTTGTGTTTCCAGTCGATCTTTACGTCACAAAACACATCCAAGACACAGCAAGTCTCTTTTTTAGAGAAATACCATACGTGTCCTGTTGACTGCAAACTCCACAAGCTGTTTGGGGCCTGCAAGCTGCAGATCCAAGGCCCTAAGCAAGCTGATACCAGGAGAAGGCTGTCATGGTCAGGACGATTGATCCACCTGCAGACTGTCCCCAGCAGGTCCTCAGGAAGGGAAGAGCCCTCCATGACACGCGGAGGAAGGCGGCAGGGATGTGGGTTGAGCAGCCCAGTTCCAGGGAGGAGAGCAATGCTGGACACCTTCACCATTGGCTTTCAGCCTCCGTGGAAGAACATCTCATGGAGATGTTGGCAGAAGGCCCTCAACAGGGGAGGGGGCTTATATCATTTGAAAGTTGCCTGTTTGGGTTCCTGGCTGCTGCAGTGGGTCTACATCCCTCCAAAATAAGCGTTGCTGTGCTATTGATTTCAACGGGAGCAATGTTTAGCCCCTGGTGTACGTCATCCTGAAAGACAAACCAGGCTCAGAGCAACCTCCTCAACTTAGACGAAACAAAGCAGACTGAAGACGTCTTGATTATAGACAAGCAGAATACACATTCTCCTTATTTATGGACATTCAGGGCAGTCAGAGTTATTACAAATCATGCAGCCAAGCAGTCATTTTTTGAAGCTCTCGCATGCCAGACCAACTAACCGTGTTCATATTAGCCTCAGCAGTTGACAACCATAACGAAGAACTTGCAGAAAGGATAACATTTATGAACATATCAAAATGATTCATAATGGGCTATTAAAAATAGCAAGAGATGAAAGAGGCAGCCTACAGATAAGCCATTTTGAGATCCTCGGTAATTCAGAACACTGTTTTTAAAAGTCAAGTTTTAGCTATCACAGATCTGTCCCTGCTGCTCTGCAGATAACAAGGTGGGCTGTTCTGATCAGGGTGAGAGCTCTCTTCCACCTAGGGCTCTTTATTTCACTCTGCCAGCTATCACGGAGATCTTGAAAAAAGCTCCATGTAACTCACACCCACCTTCCATCTCCTCTACGCTGCCAAAGCGACAAGCCTGAGCACACATCGGATCCAGCCTCATTTCCCGTGGGCTGGCTCCGCTCAGCGCTGCCATATTCTAAGGGTTAATTTTGGCAAACGAGGGTAGCTGGTCAAGTAAAGCGTGTGCACCCCCCGGGCAGTTTTCATAGTCTGTCAGGCACTTGTTAACACACTAACCCATTCATTTTTTGATGAATTTGTGGCATGTTGGACACCAGCCAGAGGCTGAGCTGGGGAACAATATTTATTTATATCTACACACAATAATTCATGTCTGCCCAAATCACGGACTTTCCCTAATCCGCAGTATTTCAAAACATTTGCAGTTCTCTCAGCCGATTAGCGTTGGCTTTGCTTGGCCCGACCTAGTGGAAAGAAACGTAAGACAGTGAACGCAGCTGAATGCTTTGATTCACTGATAGAGGCTGACATTTCTGCCCTGGCTGTTCTATCAGTCCGTAATTTAAAGATTTCTTCTGAGGTCCAAAGAGCTGTGTTTTGTGCCGCGACAAGCAATATTGGATGTCCAGTCCTTGTTCTGTGAAAGGGGTCGTGCCACACGCCCGCCTGACCAAGGGCCTGTTTTCCGTGCCACTGAAACAAAGGAAGAGCCTGCAAAAGTTGCTGCTTGAGAGCTGTTTTCTCAAAGCGAACCACTGTCCACAATCTGGGAGGGGGGAGCTGAGGCAGCCCGCATCGCCAGCTTGATGGATCACAAAGCTTTCATAGCGTTGGTCTCCAGCCACCCCGCTAAGCTGCATAAACCACAGCGCTTGGGTTGAGAACTGCACGGCAGGACGGGAAACTACTGAAGATAGCTCAAAAATATCCTCCATACCTTCTAAGAGCAAAAAAGAAAGAAAAAGAGGGGAGAAAAAAAAAGAGAAGGGATTCAGAGGTTTGTTGGATAGGTTTGCAAAGTCTTTGGAGAAATACACAGCTCAGATGCAAACAGGTTTAGTCTCCATTAAAGGTAGGATGAGCCAAACATGCTGAAACCAGTACTGAATTTGGGTATGACCGCAATACGGTGTACCTGGATGGAGTGGAGAGGTTGGTGATTGTGCCATAAGAAAAACAGCCTCTGAAGAACACATGCCTCTCAGAGCTCTCAGAAGATCAGCGTCATCGACCTGTTGCGCAGAGAGGGAAACGAAGCTCAGATTCACCCAAAACACCGTGAAAAAACCTCAGCGCTCCGTCCATGAGCCCATTTCCCCCTGTGTGTAACTACCCTGGTTTGAAGAACCAATAACCACAGGGCTGCCGCTCTGGACCTCTGAGAAAGAGACAACCATGCTTCACAGAGTGCCGTCACCCAGCTCAGAGCTGGAGCAACAAAGGGGAAGGTTTTTGTAAAGGAAAAACTATTTTCCGCTTGTCTGTAGCGAATAGGGAGACTGAGTAAAATCAGCCTGGCCAGTATCACTCATTCACCGGTCCTGCACTGGTTGCTCAAGGCACTGTTTGTTTTCAAAACAGGCCAACACGACTTATTTCTATGTGGTGGCAGCCCAGGTCTTCTTTGGTCACATATTCACCTTCAGGAGACCTTTGTAATTTTCCGTGCAGTCCAAGCAGATTGTCTTGGATATTTTCAAACCCATTCTTTCTTACTTCTGCGAAAATGAGTGAAGTTGAAGCCTGATTTTGTTACACGGGGAAACTTGAAGGAGTTGCATCATTAACAGCAACTTTATCTGACCTGAATTTGGCTACTGCATAGTTTAAATCCCTTAGGGGACCTTCATTACTACAGCATTAAGGAAGCTTCTGAGTTTTTAAACTCCTCATAAATGTTCTTTTCAGAACTACACTATAAATTCAGCTTTTTATCACAAACTCTCCTTTCCTAAATAATAAAAAAACAACCTCTCCCAACTTATTTCACTCTATTTCATGACAGTGTTTTAAAATACAATTTAATACTCATGAAACGCACTGCAAATCCAAGTTTGGTATCTACGGGCTGTATCTGGGAGGGAATGTTCTGATTTGGGCCAGGGTTTTTTTTTTTTTTTATTCTTACTACATCTTACTTGAATTAAGCTCACTACTTATGTGATCATAGCCAAGATGAAGATTGTATGGCACTAGGTGCTATATAAATCCAGCATAAGATGCCACCCAGGCCATAGATAAGTAAAATCAAGCAGAGAAAACCAAGGGAAGAGGGAAGTGCTTTTTGTAACCACTTTACAGATGTGGCGCAAGGACACGAAGAAAGGAGAATTTGCAGTAATTAACTTCGGGCACCAAACGTAGGAGCCTGAGCTCAGAGGACAGATTCCTCCATCGCCAGTTGGGTTGTCTCCAGGGGTGTTTGCACTGGTCGGGGGGCGAACGTGTGTCACAGAGGTGGGGACCCTGAAGGAGGGACGTGAGAGAGGAGACCCCAGCGAGGGTCTAACCCTGCGCCTGGCAGGGCTCAGGCAGGCAGCCGGTGGCAGCAGTGGCAGGAGGAAGCCCACCACCAGTACATCTCACCCCAGCAAGCCTCCTGAAACCTCCACAAGGTTAATCATCATCATGTCGGGCTCCATCAAGAGCCAGTAATGAACCAGCAATAAAAAATAATTTATCTCATTAAGATACTTCTGTCAGCTATGTGTGTTGGTGTAGAGATGGATGCAGCGTACAAGGGCCAGCGTAAGACATGCTTCACCCACAAACATGCCCATGAGCCCTGGAGAGATGGGGTTTGATGAGACGAGGAGTTGTTAATTAGCCAGGCCGGCTCAGGAGATGACATTAGTCTGAAATATCTGCATCTCCAAGAAAGTGAAATGGTCCCTATTCCAATTAAAGGCAGCTGAGCCCATCGTCTCCGTAATGAGTGAATAGTTGCTGTTTCAGGGGGAAAGAGGAGACCCAGGTGGGCCTCTGAAGGACTTCAAGGAGGAACAAAGCGTTAAGAGCAAACGCATCCTGCCATGAAGGAGGGTCTCGGAGGGAAACCCTCCGCAGGGTGCATCTCCACGGGAGGGTGCAAACGCAGCGTCCCCATCCCGCACAAGTGTGGGTGCAAAGCATGCTCAAAAAAGGACAGCAGGAGAGGACAGCAAGCCGGCTGGGTAGGGAGGAGAAACCTTTCTGACGTGTACTATAAGGAGTTTAAACACAGCTTGCTTTTAATTTCTTCACCTCCGTCCTTTACACACATTTGTAATTGTTTCTGTGTTCTAGATGTCCTGAATAAAGGCCTGTCAGCCAGGCACGCGGAGTTCTGTACGATATTCCGTATGTGTGATAGTAACTGCTCGTTTACCTATGCAATATCCTCAACGTGACGTCTAAAGAACCAAGTTAAAAGTTTATCAAGAAGTTTCGGTTGGGACGTCGCAGAAGGTACCTAACCTTGAACAGGATGCGAAACGAAACCCGTCTTATGTTCTTTGGCAGTTGCTGACTTACACATTAAGACAGCAAAAGATATAACTTCTGGGCCAAAGTCGAGCCAAGAGTGTATCCCAAACTAACCTTGGGTAATTATAATGCTAAAATACGTGCCACTTTGTGAATAGTGAGCATGCTGATCAGGTAACCTCCCTGAATGTTTTCAACATGAGCTTAGATGCACATGTATAGTTAGCTGATACGTATACGTATAGTTACAGCTGAATGAACCATTATTTACCAATCAATCAGCTGTATTTTATCATTATAAATACTGGGTGGTTGGGAACATGTGGTGTGCTGCCTGTTGTTAAACGCCCAGCACCCGATTTTGCAGAATTGAAATAAAAATAAATATCTCGACTCAGCGTGTTGATTGGCTTTTGCCCACTGGGTGAAGAACCCTCATTTAGGGACAAGAAAAGGACACCTCTATTTATACTCCTCTACTCTGCAGAGTCCACGGGTGTAAGTTCATTCATTTACAACGTCCCTGTGCCACTCCGTGGCCAGCAGCCCACCCTCCCTCCCCCTGCCAGGCGCTGCCCTGGCTGCGGTGTGACACACGGGTGTCCGTGCGTGACATGCACCACCTCTCCATCAGCACACGTGGCTGCTGCCGGCTCCAGGAGGGCATGGAGCAGGTTACGCTTGACCTGACCACCTGGGGCTCTGGTTTGGAGACTCTCACCCCGGCTGCCACTCAGCTCTTGTGGTTTCTTCAGTGGCTCAGAGGCTTTTTCTCTATTAGAGATGACCCACCATCTGCCGACAGCAGAGCCAAGCCATGGTGGTCCTGGTGGCACGGCCGCTCTCTGAGCTGGGGCTGAGCATGGGAGGGAGGATCACGAGGGCTCGCTGGGCTCCCGCAAGGGGAACTCCTAATTAATTGTCCATACAGTACCTCTTTCCCTTATTTTTCTTGTTAACGACTGATTTTTAAAAAGGGAGTTCAGCAGCTCAGCCATTTCAAAGTCGCCATTAATTTAATCTTCCTCCTTATTTATTGATGGAGCTACTTTCTCTCTTGCCTTTTGTGTCCCCGTGATATATTTCTAAAAGCCTTCCCGATGCCTCGGGGAGCAGTCACTCATTCGGCTGCCCTTGCCATCTCCCTGAAAGCCTCCCTTCCTCGGCAAGACGTGCGCTCGCTTCCGCGTCCGCAACTCCCGCCTGCCAGAAAACTCTGTGCTCTTTCCAACTTCCCCACCATCTCCATTTTCTGCCTCGATTCCTGCTCCTCAGTCATTGCATTTTCCTCTTTCCCTGTAAAAAAAACCCTTAAGGATGGGAACGGCACAATGCAGTGTAGCCCCTTCCCCTTGCAGAGATTTGGGTGACCTGGCAGCAGCTCTGCGTCCGTCCTACTTTCTCCTGAGCTATCGCTCACCCTTTTGTTTGGAAAGATTGTCCTTTCCAGCACGCTGTGTTCACCGGACTCCCCAGACTACCTTGTCGGAAATCTAATACCTTCTCCTACGCCTGTATTACGGTATTACAACAGTTGCAGTCATTTAGTATTAATTAGCATGACTGTAATTTAGTTCAGTCCTTGTGGACCTGGTGGTGCCCCAGTTCTGCTAGGGATGGCACAGGCACAGCGAGAGACGGTCCCTGTCCCAAAGCATTTACACTCCACAGATGAGCCAGAAGGGAAATATCTTTTTCCCATTACACCAAGGGAAGTGAAGGAAGAAGAGCTTTGCGGGGGAGTCCAAAATCACCTCTAATGGCTGAGCTCCCACGCAGAGCCTAGTCCACGGCCTTGCTTGTGTTAATCCCCCTTGAGCGAGTTGTCCCGGGTGACAGAGGGACAGGCAAAGCCCTCCTGCCTCCGCCAGCACGGCACGGCACGGCAAGAGCCGCCTCCGCTCCACCTCTGCCAGCCCCGGCTCTCCCCACAGCCCCAGCCCTTCGCGTCTGCCCCGGGAGCTTCACAAATGCCAGGAAGCTCTCCGTTTGCTTAAGTTTTAGATTCCTCTTTTGGATCCACTCCCCATCCCGCTGAATTATTTCGTCCCTTCCTAATCAAATTGCCTTTCAGCACGATGACCTTCAATTAGGCCAAGGTGTCCCGTGGCTTGCTCAGAAATCCCAGTAGCAAACTGACAGTTGCTGAACTCCTCTTTGCTGCGCGAAGATAAGCTGTAAGCCAGAGCCAGAGAATATTAATACCTGCTCCAGAAGGAACAGAAGGTTGTTTCTTAGTTGAGGAAAACTGGGTTCAAACCTGTGGGTGTGTGCCCAGATGGGCTGGGTGTGTTAGGAGCACACACTTGCTATAGAAACTTAAATATTTTCTTTAAGGAGCAGCAACTATTCATTTAAAAAAAAAAAAAAAAAGGCATCAGGTTTTTGAATATAAACAGGAAGAAAGAGTGGTAAATAATGGACGAGTACCTCCCAGCTGCAGGGAAGTGCCTCGGCAGTGCTCACGGTCGGGCACGGCCTGTCCCTGGGGGGATGCCAACGGCCCAGAGGACGGACTGGGAGACAGTATGTTGCTGGTCACGTTTGATTTCTTCCATGTCTTTGTGAAAGAGATTTCTTTACGGTGGTGTTTCTCTGGTGAGATGGATAAGGGGTCCAGCCTGTTGGCTGCACAACTTCCCTGCTGGACGTTAGAGAAGGACGGGTCCCTGCTCTCCCTGCTCGAGAGCAGGGTGGGATGAGGACGGCTTCCACTTCCACACAGGGCATTAAGAAAGCTTCTGTTTCACCCCAAGATGAAAGAAACATAAACTAAGACGCCTCAGAAAGAGCTGGGCAAGACAACTGCCACTCACTGCCACCTCCAGGCACTCGCAGCCCCTCGACGTGGCAAGGGGAGCATGTGGTTGTCTGACCTCCTCGTGTACAACGAAGATTCATTTCCCCTTGGATGAATATGAGCAGCGAACAGGGGTATAAAATACTGGAGAATTTGGGCTGTGTCTGATCTCCAGAGTGTAAATTAGAAGACCCTTTTGCTGAGGTCAGTAGAGCTTCAGTGGGAAAAAGACGTGAGCGTAAAGCCCATAATAGTCATTTGCTCAGAGGTGAGGAGGTATATGAAGGGTTGCCCTGCAAACACCTCCTGTAGTGCCCCACGGTTGGCGCATCCATTTATACCTGCGCAAGGAAGATAAAGTAAACCGGCCCCATCTCGGAGTGGTAACCCAGTACCCCCTCTGCGCAGCAGAGCCAGTGTCACGAAGAAAATGCAGGAAATCTAGATGGAGCCATTTATCGATGGTTTATTGCATCGCTGAGGCTGGGCCGGAGCTATAAAAACAGGGGACTTCAGAGTTCACGGTGATGCACCTCGGGAAGTGTGTGATATTCGGCCCAGCTGAGCTCCTTTGATGTCCTTTCCTTGCTCAACTTGCAAATCAGGCTGTGGGTTTGGAAGCCTGACTTTAGATATTCATTTTCAAAAAGACTGGCCTGAATTTCTACCAGAGGCAGAGAAAAAAATTGTCTGCCCTGGAAAACAGCCATTCAGAAACAATTTCTCCTGAAATTCTCACTACGGGTGATGAAAATCCACAGCAAAGGGGGGAAAAAAGAAACAAGATGAATTAATGCTCTTTTAAAAAACTTTTTACAACTGATTTCTAATGAGGCATGGCCAATGTTGTTGACATGCAATTGGATCAGCTTCAACTCCTGGGACGACTGTTTGATGAATGGACAAATTCCAGGGCTGGAGACAAACGCTGCCTTCCTCTCCCACAACTCAGCACTTCTCCCACAGACTACTTAAACCTCCACCAGAAATGACTCGACTCTATATTAGTAGTTTAATTAAAAGTTTCCATACGCAGGTCGCCTTTGCTCTCACTGGCCTCTGAATGGGGAAATTAAATGCCCGGCAACAGAGAAAGGCTTTGAGCTGGTTTTACGGGGAGAGCTGCTAACCCACTCCACCGCCGTTTACAACACCCTGACTGTGCCGTAACTGGCCTGGACGACTGAGGCCAAGGAAGATGCTGTGCCTACATAAAGCAGCTCTCTGTAAGCCCAACTGCAAAGACAGATATTTATTTTTATCCTATTTGTTGCAACAAAATGTAGAAACCAGAGTGGCATTACCGGCCGGAGCTGCTCTTTTTATTAAACTCATCTGTGGTTGGAGACCAGATGTCACATGTGTTTTCTGGGGAAAAGGCTGAAGGTTTGACCCATTCACATGTAAGGGGACCTCACTTCTTTCTAGCACTGGAGCCTGGTGCTCCACGTGTCCGTGCAGATACGAGCAGGCACAGCTCTTAGCACTCGAAACCCAGCTCTTGGCTGGAGTTAACCAAAGCTTGCTCTTCTGAGCCAACCCACCAAAAATGTGTGGCTGTGCAAAGCTCGGTTCAGCTCCCTCCAGGAAAAAAAAAAAAAGGAAAGGCTCGTTTTAGGCACTAACAAAAGCAAATGAAATGCAAATCTAGCTTCAAAGGAGTGTGGGAAACAGAGAAAAGAGTTGGTTTACCAACATCTCAAGGGTTTAGTCTGCTCACAGGGGATGTGGGCAGCCCCAGCTCAGGTTTCCCATGTGCCGGAGGGCTCTGCACGGTGTAACTCCCCTCCTAGGGCTGTCCCTGCCGAGCAGGCTGCGGGGTCGGTCACATCCTTTTGGCCCTTGTCTCAGTGACTCGATGAATACTTTGCAATAAGTGGAACTGGTCCCACTGACGGGATGGATGGAGCTTGCCTGAGCATGCTTTCTAGGTCTTCTTGTTGGAGCCTTTTTACGGGAGAAGTGGGTTCAGAGTCGTAATCAGGCAGTCGTGGGAACTGAACTTGATCTCCCACGTTCCTGATCTGCTGCAGGGAAATGGGAGATTCACCAACCTTCCTGTAGCTTTTAGGGCACGTGATATTCCTTTTCTAAGCAGAAGTGTTTGAGTTCTGGGAACACAGTTGAAGGCACACAGCTTTTATAGGGGTTGGGTTGTTGGGGTTTTTTTTTTCAGAATTAGCAAGGAACTAAAAAAAGACCATCTATTCCCTGATCTCCACCTGGCCCAGTATTTCCCATCTGTGTGGGCAGAGGGGGAGAGGAGGGTCGTGATTCGGGGCTGAGGACAGGCAGCCCCAGGGATACAGAACAGAGCTGCAGGGTCAGCGGTTTGTCCCCCGAGGCCGGAGCGGGGAGCTGAGCCCGGGTGAATGCGCAGGGATGCTCAGCACTGGGGGGACAACTGAACCTGCCTCCTCGGTGAGTGGCAGAGCCACCTCCTGGGTGAGGAGGTCACTCACACCCCTCCTCTCCATACCCACTGGCTAGGGAATCATAGAATCATAGAATGCGTTGGGTTGGAAGGGACCTCTCAAGGCCATCTAGTCCAACCCCCCTGCAGTCAGCAGGGACATCTTCAACTGGATCAGGTTGCTCAGAGCCTCATCCAGCCTGGCCTTGAATGTCTCCAGGGATGGGGCCTCCACCACCTCTCTGGGCAACCTGGGCCAGGGTCTCACCACCCTCAGTGCAAAGAACTTCTGCCTAATGTCTGATCTAAACCTGCCCTGCTCTAGTTTAAACCATTGCCCCTCGTCCTGTCGCTACACGCCCTTGCAAACAGCCCCTCCCCAGCTTTTCTGGAGCCCCTTCAGGGACTGGAAGGGGCTCTAAGGTTTCCCCGGAGCCTTCTCTTCTCCAGGCTGAACCCCCCCAGCTCTCTCAGCCTGTCCTCACAGCAGAGGGGCTCCAGCCCTCCCAGCATCTCCATGGCCTCCTCTGGCCCCGCTCCAACAGGTCCATGTCCTTCCTGTGCTGAGGGCTCCAGAGCTGGACACCGTGCTCCGGGTGGGGTCTCACCAGAGCAGAGCAGAGGGGCAGAATCCCCTCTCTGGATCTGCTGGCCACGCTTCTTTTGATGCAGGCCAGGACGAGACTGGCCTTCTGGGCTGCCAGCGCACATTGTTGGCTCATGTTCAGCTTTTCATCCACCAGTACCCCATGCCTTCCCTTTCCTTTCCCTTCCCTGCCTCAAAGCATGGGGCTTCCCACTTCTGTGGTTGAAAACTGTCCCAGGACCCCATCACAGGCAGCAGTGAGGAAAATCCTTGAATTAAAAAGCTGTTGCTTCTCTACAGCAAGCTCTCAGGCGAGCACCGTTCTCACAGGCATCTCTCCGCTCTCCTGCCGCAGCCCGGAGACGAGGGGTGACCTGTGGAGGGAGAAGTGGCCAAGTGGGGCTGATCGTGCCTGCAGCGAGGACGGCTTCTCCACTGCCTTCAGCAGCCTGATGCTCCCAGCAGTTTCACTGCTCCAGGCCTGTCTTTGCACGTTGGGGCTTTTTAGAGCCATAATTTTCTGCGGGAGCAGGTGAAATTTTTGTATTCAAAAGCGTGAACAGTCAGTCCTGACTCTAGGGTAAGCCAGGGAGATGCTGGAAGGAAACTGGGGGTTTGCCTTGCCTTGTCTTCCCTCTTTGAACACCGGGGACAAACAGTGTTCGGAGTTTTAAATAAGAGCAATTTTGTCCTTATCCCAAACCAAGTGAAGCCAAGGCAAAGACAGATGCTCAGACAAGACCCCCAGGCTCTCCTGGGTACCATTTTGAGTGCTGACTCAAGCTGAGTGACCACCAAGTGCTGCCTGGTGGTGGCCAGTCTCTCTTCTGTGCCCGCGGTGGCCGTGTCCTGGTTCAAGGTGATGCCCTGGCAGAGATGGGGCTGAGTGGGATCACTGGTGCCAAGCGCAGAGGAAAACCAGGCTGGTTCTTTCAGCCCCTAAGTGGAGATTTAAGATTCTCATAGGCAGCCCGTTTTGGAGCTCTTGGCTATAGTCTATAGCGCTCTCAACCATGCACCTTTTATGAGCATTTTATTCATTTCAAAAAGTCATCTGGGTGGAAAAAAATTATATCTATATAAACATGATATAAGGAGTGAGCACATTACAAATGGGAGCTGGGTCGAAATAAAACGTACTGCAGCGCTTAAAGACTATTCTAAATAGATTCACACAAAGCTTTGCTATTTCATAAAACATTGAAGGATTCAAATGACTTTAAATACATCTGTAGAAATACAGGCCGTATTTTATTAAAGGTGTCAGGTCTGTCTAATCTCTCCCGTGTAAGATGTTCATTTTGCAGTAGCAAAGGCACAGAGATCATTAAGTCCATCTCCAGTGCGAGCAAAGACAGCCTTTGCCAGCTACCGAACTCTCTACTCATTAATATTTTAACATTTGAGGTAATGCTGAGAAACTGTCCTTTGTCACAGACACCGGAGAGATTAGTAGTAAATCTTTTCAAAGAGAACTACTGCATCCTCAGCATCCAAGGATTAGAAATGAAAATTGAACTAGTTGCAGTGCGAACGGCACGGCAAAAATAGCCATGCGGCGGGACACAGCCACCAAACGCGTCCCCGTGGCCAGTGAGGCCGGGGAAGAGCGGGGATGCTGGCCTATAAATGGAGATTTGGGGTTTCTTGCGACTCTGAAGCCTCCAGCGTCAGACAGGATGCCGGGCTAGACAGATCCCGGTCTGACCCAACATAGTAACGTTTGCACTTTTGGAAAACGGCAAGGTGAAGCCCTGAAGACAGGCAGGCTACAGAGGAGCCCTAAGGACAGATCGGGAACAGTCGCCTTCTGTTAGGGATAAATCTGACCTGGTGCCCGCAAAAGATAAACAGCAAAAGCTCCAGCTTTAAAGGCAGATGCAGAAGCAGAAGGGAGCTGAAGTGTAGAGTGAGAGTGTCAAAACGTGGAGGGTATTTCAGAGGAAAAAGCATAAAATGAGCACAGCATGCCCCAGGGGCTGTGGAGGGACGGTCCCTCTCCGCATCAGTGGGATGCGACGGGGCATCAGCAACGGCGCAAGGGCCCAGGATGGGAGAGGGAGGGAAGGCAGACAAGGCAAAAAGACAGAAGGCTCAGGAGAGGTTTGCACCCAACCGTCCCCATGCCTGTCTTGCAGGGAGACATGACAACATACCACCATGGAGCTGTGGGCGCATCAGGGCACTGCACAGTGCTGCCATCACTCGCCCGGGGGCACCAGCTCCTCCGAACGGCAGCGCTGGGGCCTGTTTACCCCTTAACGCACCCTCCGTTTTATATTCTGAAGCAGTTTAAGGCATTTTGTGGGGAAGGCGCTAGAGGAATTAGCTACTTGATTGAGGCAATAGCAGATTTCAAAGCAAGCAGCTCAGAGGGAAAACTAATAACGAATTGAAAAGTTCTACGAGGGACCAAACCGACAGCCTGCTGCCAGGCTCACACAACAGCGGCACTCATGTCTGGCACTGCTGCGCAAGCAGGAGGGATGATTTGGGGGTGAAGAAATGAGAAATGGGGAATGGGATAGGATAGGATAGGATAGGACAGGATTAGATTTTCAGTTGGAGGGGACCCTACAACAATCATCTAGTCCAACTGCCTGACTATTTCAAGGTATGTTATTAAGGGCATTGTCCAAATGCCTTTTAAATACTGCCAGGGTTGGGGCATTGGCCACCTCTCTAGGAAGCCTACAGTGTTCGACCACGCTCAGTAAATAAACGCTTCCTGGTCCTATAAATTATTCTGGTCCTATTTCTGGCCACGTGCCTGTGGCCGTGGGCACCTCATGGCTGATACAAGGCAAATCACTTCCCAGCACCTCAAATTTCCAGATCTCTAACACAGGGATATGAATTCTTCTCCCGAAGCCATGCCTCACACGGTGCAAGGTCTCTGCGCAGAAGGTGATACGTGAGAAAACGGCATCGCTCGTGTTGAAGTTGCCTCAAAAGCCCTACATGGCACCCCTGGGGAATGTGCTGTACCAGTGCATAAAGAGTCCATCCCTATTTGTGTTAAACGGACAAGTTGGGCCAACAAAAATAGTGCAAATATTTTACGTGTGAGGTCTAGAGAGGAAGGGCTGACTAGCAGAGGGGCTGCCAACAGGCATCTGCGAAACACAAGCTCAGCTTCCCATCTGCAACCCAGGAATGAACACGTGTGTTCATGTGCTCACAGGTTTATGGGAAGGGAGAGATTAAATGATTTGCCCAGGGTCCTGCAGGACTGTCGGTGTCAGAGCCAGCGCACAAACATAGGTAGGAATCTCGATTGCAGTGTCAGTGGTTTTACCAGAAGGCTACGCGTCATCTCGCACCGTTATTGCGCTGACGGTGAGTGGGTCAAACGAAGTGGCAGGGTGTAAAGATGTCGAAATGGCACAGAAAGAGGTAACCCAGCGATCAGTGTCAAACCCGGGGGAACACTGAGAGACCACCAAGGGTACCAGAGGCTGCTGCAGCAACACGACGCAGGATCCCCTCGAGAGACGCCAAAGCCATGGGAGGACAGTTAGCAGTAAGACAACAGATGTTCTACCACAAGGACAACGGAGGGGATAAAAAAAAAGCAATTACATGCAAAGATGGCACTCCAGCGCTTGCATGTGTGGCTTTTTCTAAAAAAAAAAAAATCCCAATCTGAAATGTTTTGGCATGCAATCTTGTAATGAATTTCCTCCCCACGCACGTTTTATGACCTAGTTCGTTTGCTGTTTGTGAGCTGCAGCTACTGGGCAGGCTGTTGCTGTGGGGCTGGGCAAGGTGTGCTGCTGCTCACGCACAGGAAGAGGAGAAAGCCAAAAAAAAAACCCACCCCAAAACAGCCTGAAAAGCATGTGAATGAAGCGAAATACGTAAATGGGAAAGGCGAGCAAGGAAGCTCACAGCCTGCAAGTGATTAAGCTCTAGGAGGTAAACAGAAAGGAGGTGTGGAAACCTCCCAACAGCATTGGATAGTAGCAGCGTTCTGGAAGCGTGGCTGAGGTCCTGCACGAGTGAACGGCCCGTGGAGGGAGGTGGATGCCATTCAGCAGGGCACAGGACTGCCGCTGGGGGACTTAGAGGAGAAAGTCATATGGCCTTATTTTCCTGGCCTGGTGGGTCAGCCTGTCAGATGAATCATTTTATACTGCCCCGAAGTGAATGGTATTGGCATTTGGCCACCAATTCAGTAGCAGCCTTGAACTCTGCTTTCTCTTCCACTTCGGGTGAAGCAGATTTATTCCTGGCTTGCCACAGATTTGCAATTCAGTATTTATTTGTAGGATGGCTGGTTCCGTGGGCAGCGATGCTGGGAGCGCCAGAGGTTTGTTTTGGATCCCACGTTGGTTGCAAAGGAAGGGCTGGTTGCGTCAGATTCCTTCTGGTTGCATTTGCTATGTGGTACACACAAGAAGTGTCTGTTAGGAGTCAATGAAAATACCGCTGAGGTTGTATTAACATAGCTAATAGCTGTGTTAATAAATGCCATATAATAAAATAAGAAGGAATATTTTCAGCCAGGTCCGAAGCTATGTGAAAAATGCATTTGATTAATGAAATCCATTTCTTACTGAATGGGACTTTTATAATCATCTGACAATCCATCTGCGTCCTGTTCTTGCTGGGCAAGTATTTGCAGCTCAGCTTTTTAGGATATATTTCAAGGATATATTTAGGATGTATTCACAAGGTCTGCTATCTGGTCGGCCTTTTGCGTAGCTTGCTTGGCAGGAGATGCTGGAGGTCACCTGCAGTCTTTCCTCCCCTTTGGAGATCGGAAGAGCAAAGTGAAGTCACCCGGCAGCTGATACAAGGTGTGCACGTAGGGGCTCTCTCCACTCAAGTCAGCAAATCGCGCGCAGTCCTCCCTAACAAAAGAGCCTAAAAGCACCATCCGCATTTGCTCTGTTTCCATATCAGACGGTGGGATGGATAAATGTGTCCCAAAGCTAACTTTCACCCACACAGACCGAATCTGCTTCCCTGCCTGGGCCTTTTAAATGATCAGGCGACTTACCGTCTCGCAGCGTATCTCCAATCTGACAGCTACAGTTTCATCCACCAACCTGAAGACAAAGAAGAGTTTTCTTTAGCATCAAATTATGCTTGCTGGAATTGTCAAGGTGCGACTAACAGCAGATGGACAGAAGGTCTTGGATTTAGAAAAAACCCCAAATTGTTAGTCAATTCTAACGGGTAATCCACTGAAAGTAGGTTTATGTGCCTCTCCCAGGTTTGAGTTTGAATGATATCAATACATATTTGGGATTCTGCAGCAATCTCTTTTCAAAAGGTTAAGCTGAACTGCGTAACCTCTCCAGTGATACAAGAATTATCCCGGCTGCGTTGTCCCCCAGGCAGCGGACGGTGCGTGGAGGAGCTTATTCGGTGCTGGCGTTAAATTTCCATGTGTTGGCCAGATGCTTTTATTGGAGCACCAGTGAATCGGTGCTGCTGTGATCTGCTAATTGTTTTGACACCATGGGAGTTGAAAAGCGCTGGTGAACACTTGGCTCGACTGAAATGTGTGTTTTAGTTAAATGACCCCAGGGATGATCAGAGTCAATTTTCCTGCTTATGTCTGCTGCCCTGGTGCTTGAGGTGGTTCTGGTCAGTGCTATAGAAAACAAGCGACTATTTAGTTAGTGCTTTCTGCATAACACGCAGAGAATAGGAGTGCCTGTTCAAAGGCAGAGGCTCCAGCTCAAGGAGCCACTTAAACATACGCCCTAATCAGGACAGCACTTGAGCCTATACATGCTTATCTGTAAGCACGTGCTTGAGTTTCACTGGTCTGCGTGGGGTTCACACCCAGGTTTAAGCGTCAGCACATACTGAAGTGCTTTTCCAAGATGTTTTCCAGAACCACAACCTAAGTGAGAAAAATGAGTGTGTCACATTCGACCGCATTTGAATATATTGCTGCTGCTTTTGCAACTGCGAGGAAATCCTGACGAACTTCGTTTCCCTTCGGGTCTGATAAATTATTTTCCACTTATCCCCCTGCTCTCTCCTCAGATACCCAAGGAAGCAGAGGACTTTTGCTGTAGAAGATGACCTCTGGTTTTGGCTCATTCAGGTGCTGGTTGAAGGACAGAAGAATGTTGGCTCTTGGAAAGAATTTTTCAGACTCATCCATTAAAATCAGTGTGTTGATCCTTCCACAGTTGACTTGTAATGGCTCCCAGGAGCTTCTGTCCCAGAAGTGAGGTCAAACGTATTGACTTTTCTTTCTTTCCTCGCAGCTTTTCAACACTGGACAAATGATTGTTTTGATAATTAAACTTTCACAGATCCAAGGCACAGTGATTGTAAGGAAGGACTCTTGTCTCTAGGAGCAGGTATCCCTCTTGATGAACCTACAGCCTATTGGGAAGTAAGCATCCTTCACGAGCAGAAAAGTTGTTAATTAGGGATATTTTCAGTTTAAAGAGGAAAATGGTGAATTCATTAAATTACCCTACATAATGTGCCACCCTGCTTTGACTCTTGCCAGGCTACTTGTTGCAGTAGACGGAGTCATGCTGTTTCTTACACTGGCTAAGGACGGCACGGTAGAATTCACGCGTGGAGAAGACTTCCACAAGATCAAGGGAATGAACTGCCCAGGATTCAAATCAAGGGGGCGGGGGGGTGAATTAACATCAGCCAGAGATACTACAGTAAAGACCAGGGAAAACAAGGATTTAGAAGGATATTGCTTCTTGCAGTGGCAACACGTATGTCAACAAATTACAGAAGTGATTAGGAAGATCTTCCCTTCAGTGGCAGCTGTGAAACACCTGGATGCAGCCACCTCCGGCAGAATCCACGCTTGCATTTTCACAGGCCCCAGGGCTGTTTTGCACTAAAGATGAAGTGTAAGAAGTCCTCTTTCTGCTTTTGCCTTTGTCGCTCCACCTTGGCAGAGCGAGGTTGGGGTCAGCCCAGCATAGGCAAGTGCTCAGGTACTTGGGTTTGCACCGGGAGTCCACAGAAACCGCGCGCACCGGGAAGCCAGTCCTCCCACCCTGCCACGTAAGGTCAGCGCAGCTCTTTGCAGTCTTCTTTCCAGTCTACAACCCTTGGGAGTTTTCTCTGTCTGTGTGATGAGTTTGGAAGTCCTGACCACAGCCCAGAGGACCCTCCCTGTGTCCTTGCGTCCCCCTCTGGTGCTGCCCAAAGCCCTGGGTGTCCCTGGGAGGGCTCAGCTGGGATGGGGTGCAGAGCAGGTCCTTCAGCTGCTCTTGGCCATAGGTACCCTGCTTTCAAGTGCCGAGATATAAACACCTTCCTACCGCTGCCAGGCAGTTCAGCAGCTCCGGCAGGACTCACCACGCGTTAGGAGCACAGCCACCCTGGGAAGGGCTGTCTCATTTGCTGAATCCCAGCCCAGACTCCGCTGCTTCTCTCTCTCCTAACACACAGCTCATTAGCACTCTACATCCCTTCACTGGGGTGACAAATCCTCACCCCTTCTTTCACGACAGCCGCACTTCAGCCACCCTCCAGCCAAAGCTGCGTGTCAGAGTCCCCCCACCCAGGAAATCCCTGCTTCTCTCTCCAGGAGGGCTCCCTCCTCCTGCAGAGACTTAACCTTTTATAACCCCATCCGTCATGTTAATTAGGCCTCTCAAGTGAGGGTTACCTGACCAACATGATCCGTTTGAACCTCTCCGTCCTGGTAGCGGTAGAAAGTCTACTCAACAACAGTTAACCAAATGCATTTATAGATGCTCTACTCAGGTGGCCTGAAAGCTGAAGCTAAACAAATGTAGACTAAAAACAAGATGCTTTTTTTTATTATTATTATTATTTCTAGCAGTAACCATAACTAATCATTGGAAGAATTTGCAAAACTTATGGTAGATTTTTCCATCACTGGAAGTTTTGAGGTGAGGATGGGATGCTTTTCCATGCTGTGGTTCAAACATGAATGAGTCCAGAGAAGTCCTATAGCCTAGGAATACGAGACAAGATGATCATAATGATCCCTTAATGTTTATGAGACCACATCAGCACTGACCTTGAGGAGGATGTACCAAAGTCAACCCAGGTTCTAATCCAGAAGATGGGCTCTGAAGTTGTGAGATGCAGCTGCAAGAGGCTCCCAGAGGCAGGGACCCTGGGGTGGACGTAGCAGGAGAACACCTCCTCTTCAGCACTTGGACCTTCATAAGTCAATGAGGGTATCTCCAGACCCTTGGGACCAGACGGGTTCCTGGACATCCTATATGCCAGCAGCAGTGATGCTAATGAGAGTTTTTAAATATGCTAACAAGCCTATGTTCTTAGGCCTATCTGTCATTATTTTTTATTGATTTACTTCATCTCTTTCTTTTCAGAAGGGTAAAGAGGCAAACCATTTTCTTCCCAGCCCCAACTGGACCTCCTATCTCCAGCTTGCTCTCTCTCTCACACACACACAGTATTTGGGCTTCTAGTCCCTAATTGCATCAGGAACTAGTGGAAGCCTGATGTTATTGCCTGAGACTTAGGAAGAATTGAAACATACAGCTGCGGGAGGTGATGACTCAGTGGCTGATTTACCAGTAGTTTCAGTAAACACGTGTTTACAGACACCCCTTTCAACCCTACCGGCTGCTGCGTGTTTTCTTGGCTTGACGGAAGGTGACACTAAATGAAAGAGTCTCAGTTGCACAGGAAGAGATCCAAGACCTCTTCTGATGCAGGGACAGATTAAAAGAAAGTACCCACATTGTCCGAGCAGGATATCCTTTACAGGGAGAGCAAACTGCTATAAATGAATGAGGACACCTTGTTCGGAATGAATCACACCTCTGTTTCCACTTTGCTGCCTCTCTGCTCCAGCCCCACGGAAACATTTTTCCTTAAAGACCTCTTGACATTGTCAGTAGCTCTGCAGATTGCTCGTGTTTTCTACACAGAAAAAGTCACTTTTGGAGGAGCAGTTAGGTGAAAGAAGATAGACTTTTCTACACCGAGGAATAACTTCTCATAAATCTGCCGGGGCACATTCATTTGTCTTGCAAGCTTGCCTCGAGCCCCCAGTATCTCTGCTCATCAAGGTCACATCTGTTTAAACGTGCGCAGGGAGGCTCAGCCAGCCACTGGGGAAGCATTGATTTGTGATCCTGTATTGCAACAGCCCGAGCAATTAATATGATCAAAACATCCCATTCCGTGTCATTATTATAGACCTCATGATATTTATTTTCATTACTTGGGACTTGAAGATGGAAGGGGCAGCAGTGGCTCCAGGGTATGGCTGTAGGTAGAAGAACCCTCTCTTGTCTCATCTGCCTACGTGCCCAAAAATGAAGAACAGTTCTGATAGCCTGTGCCTGGGGCTGATGGATATTTCAGTAAAGTCTTGAGGTCTCTGTTCTCAGTTTCCAGCTGAAACACAGATGATACACGTCAGGGCTTCAGAACAGCTGCTCTTGTATGGACCAGGGAGATATAAACACACCACCATGAAACCTGGGTATGGCTGGGATCCTGATAACCTTCTCCCTGACTTTATTTTCTCAATATTTTCAAGCTGGAGGAAGCGTTACCCCAGCAAAACATCTGGCTTTGAGATGATGAACAGTCTTCTCAGCCCCTTCACTCTCCTGCAGGACTGCGGGGAAAGCCATCCTCATGGATACCTGCCCAGATCCACCTCTATCTTTTCCAGCTGTGCCCGGTGAAAAACACTCTTGGCAAAGTAACTCTAATAAACTTAACCCTTCGGCATTCCCGTTCCGAGTACCATCCTGACCCTGTGAATGGTCCAGCACCTCCTTCCATCCTCAAGGCTTGTCAGGTCAGCTCTTTCTCCCAGCTAAGCAGTATGAGTGAAATATGGAAGCAGACAGAGAGGAAGTGTAGTTAGCATTCCTTCATTGCTTATGTACGGGCTGTCAGAACTAATGAAATTTTATGACAGATGGGCAGCGATCAGCTTCTCGGTGTTATTTATCTTTCTCACTTCTGGCTCTACATCCCAGGTAATTCTTCATTTGTCTTTAAAAATGCCAAGACGACTAAGCGCAGGACCCACCTACCCAGAAAAATAGCAAATTGTGTCAATGCGTGGAGATAATTAATAATCACCTGGCTCGAGTGATGACTGACTGCCAGGCAAAATATTCTCTCTCTCTCCCCCTCATTGATTTCCCCCACCCCGCTTCCTCTCTCCCGCTGAGCTTCCAAAAACTTCAAGAGCATCCATTATTGGGGCTTTTCCCCCTCCCCCTTCTGCCATCTCTCCTCAAACAACAACAGATGTTTGCAAAGACATTCCTCGGGCTGAAGGCACTCATGGATGGCGCTGTGGGCACCGGCTGCCTCGCACGGCCCCCGATTTGCATCATTTATCCTGAAAGGTGCCAGCTAGGCTTGACAGATTCATTTGTAAGAGCTTTGTAGTAGATGATGCAAACTGATGCAAAACATATGAGTGAAGCTAGCTTCATTTGCCACCTGGTAATGGCAGGAGCCGGAGGGAAGGAAATGTAATCCTGTGCCTTCGCAGAAAGTGGTGAAATAGCGACGGTTGCCCAAGCTTGGGGTGGCCGGTGGGAAATTAACAGAAGGAGAAGTGGAGGCACCCAAAAATAAACACTTTTGCGTCCAAATGGAAGGATGCACCCTTGCGTTACAGCGATGCTCTGCGCGTGCAGGAGAACTAGCTTTGCTCCAGGGTTGACCTCTAAAGGTGGCACCTTCCAGTGCATTCAGCACTCTGTCACATTTGCATCAGGCGACTAACACACACTTTCAGTTGGCAACGTATCAAATGAATGCTGATTATCTGTAAAATTCCTCCTTAAAATACCATCTTTTGGCTCCAGAGTTGAAACGAATGAGGCATTCAGCTTTCCCGGGAGCTGTGGGTCCAGGCTGCCTGCAGGTGGGTGAGCAGCTCCGCGTTCATTACACCTGGTTCACATCGGGCCAGAAACACCAGCACTAGAGAGCCAGATTCTTTATTTTACTCCAAACGGGGATTTCAGCCAGTGATTTTGGACCACGTATTCCAAATCAGTCTTATTTCGGCACGAACAGCAACGAAAGAAAAAGTTGTGATAAGAAAGCAGAAATGAACTTCTATTTGTAGCTTCTGTATGTGTTTGTGATTGCACTGGGTTTTTTTTCTGTAAAAGGGATTATGATGCTGTGAACATTCACATGGGTGAAAGAAAATAACCCAAACAGCTGCCTCCGCTTAACCACCAGACTTTTCAGAGGATTTTGGGAAAGGGAGGAATCTGGGACTTTAGAAACCAAGCCAGCCTGCTTTGGGGTAGCTATGAAAGAGAAAGACAAAAACAACCACACAACACCCTGCTAAGGAAAGGTGTTAACTCTACCTCTATAGATCATACAAAGATCGGAAAAGCTCTGAGGAAATATGCCCAGTATAGTGAGATACTGAAAAAACAAGTCTGCCTCTGCCTTTCATGGGGTGATTCCTGAAAAGCAGTGCCTGTGCGCCTAATAGGCCAGTTAAATGAGAGAGTTTACAATAAAATTTTAAGTGAGAGGGGTAAATCTAGATCTTCACACCTTGTCTCCTCTGAATTGAGGCCGTCTGCGAATCAGCCAAGCCAGTTGTAGAAGGCGTGCTGTAGGACCCCTCCTTATAGCACAGGACTATAGGTTCCCTCTCCACAAGTTTTTCTCCGCTTTTTCAAAACCTCTCTGCCGGCTCTTTCCATTTTTCCTGGGGTTTTCGGATCAGGGCAGTAACCTGCTGACAGGTTGCAAATCAAGAATCGTGCTCGAGTGAGCCTTATCTTTAAGGGGCGTTTTCGATTAACTTTAACTTAGAAACAAAGTGACAGACTTAATTACGAATCCCAGCTCCATTTGAGCTCTCCGTTGATGCCGTGCAGTTGACGGGGACCCACTGAACTCTCCATCAATAATGAAATGGTTTAATCCCCAAAGTCAAACGCTAACTGAGCTTCGGAGTCACGACAGCACCTCTGTAAGAGTTTAAATGAGGTTTCTTCTATGGCCTCTACCTCTTCAGAGACTATTGCGCTTCCTTTCCTCTTCCTCACTATTTGTGCTGCCAAAGAGGGGGGTCTCCAGGCACCCCGGGTTGCCTCCCCACAGTGGAGTGACCGGGGCACCCCGTTACCGGTTCCCCCATCCCGTGGTGCCCTGCCGAGCACTGGGCTGTGGCAAAAACTCGCAAGCCCTGGAGTTAGGGTGCCAAAGTATCCCCTTTGTTTGACATTTTGCTTCTTGGGGATTGCAGTGGTGGAGTTGGATGACAGACAGGCTGACCTGCGGGGAAGGCGGGCTGGAGAAGTGAAAATCCCCAGAAAAAAGGACATTTTTATCCCTTCTATCCCATCTGTAGATGATGGATCTCACGGCTGCAGTCCCACGATTATTATTTTCTCTTAGGAACGAGCTGCTTTTCCGACGCAGGTCCCGTTGCAGGGTGGATCGTGCCGTGAACTCAAGCCAGGACAGGGAGAGGCCAGAGCCTGACCTTGGTGGGGCCTCGGTCACTGGGCAGCTGCACTGGTGGGGGGGGCATAATTTCTTCTTGAGAGCCAAACACCATCACTTGTTTGCTTGGTTGTTGACGTGCTCGTGGGGTTGGTGCCTTTTCTTCTCCAGCTCAGACCAGACACAACTTCACTGTTCGGTGGCCTGAGGGATGTGTAGCTGGCCCGAAGGCTGCCTCCCCCGCGGGTACCAGGCACCGCTCCGACACCTCCTGGGCTAAAGCAGCAGCTCAGATGGGGAAAATTTCGAAACCTCTTTAGCAGGCTAAAGAAAGCAAGAGTTCCCTTTGGAGCTGTCCTGCCTTGAGGCCTCACTGCTCTTTCCCTCTGCTCAGTAAAAGAAAATGGAAAATCTGGGAAACCTTTTGAGAACAGATTTCTGCCTTTTCCTCCAGCCAATGGAATGACACAAGCGGAGCTCAGACTTCTTCCCTCCCCTGGGACTGAGTTGCTGCCTCCCATCCTAGTTTATAGGGGAAGATGCTACGGCATTTCCCAGACCCCAGGGACACTGAAGAAGAGAAAACTGCCCTGAGAGTAGCAGAAATCGAGCTTGTACTCCTCCATCACCTGAGTGCTCTGCGGGACAGCGTGGGGAATGTCTGGGCCCAGCACAGGGGGCTTTCCTCGGGGCTTGGACAGAGGATCCCCAAGCTCTGGGCATCTCACAACTGCCCCAACCTGAGCGGGTGTTTTCTTTTCAGACAGGGACGATGAAATCTCAAAGGAAACTGGTACTGGCTCCCACTTGAGGATCTAATTTAATGAGCAGCCTCCAATTGACTGTAATGGGTCTGGACTCTATCACAAGCAAGAAATCCAGGATCTGGATCTAATACAAGTGTCTTCAGCGCATTTTATTTGCAAGCCTGTTTCAGACAGGGACAAGTGGATGCAGAAATCCAGTTTGCCCTGTATTTAATAGCAGTTCAACCCACTCTTATCTGCACAAACATTCAACAAAACCCTTTCGTCCCCGTGTGGTCCCAGCCCCATCGCACCCTGCCACCTCTGCTTTTATCAGCAGAGCCATGCTCAGCCCTAAAACCACAGGTCCTGATTAGGGAACCAGCCAGGAGACCAGACACCCATCCTGCCGCCAGCACCCACAGCACCCCATTTTACCACCAGCCCCCCTCTCACACCGCTGTCACAGACGCTGGAGTTAATCCCAGGAGGGCACAAGGATGGCCAAGACACCCGGCCCCAGGGATGGGTTTGGGAAGGAAGGACTTTTGTGACTCATCCTAATTGGCCACGTGGACTCAGCAGCAGATCCTGGCTGCCTGCGCTTCCAAGGTTTAATTTTCTAATTGAAATTTCATGGAAAAGCTGCACCTTTCTGATTAGTCGCCCCAGCATGAACACTCTCTCATAACACAGACATCTGCCCTCCGGACTAACCTTTCTAGAAGCTGCATCAACAAAGTAATGCTAATAAAAATATCCATCTGTGCTTAAAGATAAACAAAGCATTAATACACCAAACTGCGGCTTAGATTATATTAGAGTCAGCTTTAATGATATTACACATCTGTTAGGATGTATTTCCCACCCGGGCCATCTCTCTCTTGCTTTTTTAAATATCTTTGTACGAAAAAAATGTGTGAGTGTTTCCCTGGGAGCCCTTTGCGTGCGTCACATTTGCAACTAGCCCCGCTCCGAAAGCCCCTTTCCCTGAGACACCCCGCTGGGACAGGGCTCAGGGATTAGGGTCTGTAACCTAAACATTATTGTACTTCAATGTAAATGTTCCCCAGCTTGCTCTACTTGGGTTTCAGAGCCCTTTCAAAGGGCTGTTTTCTTCCCTTCCTTGGCAGCGGGGGAAAAAAATATGTCAAACCCCAGAAACCAGACACTTTGCCGAGCGCCTGCAGAAGCGTGTGCGTGCCCCGGGTGTACCCCGGGAAAGACGCGGCATCCTGATCCCCCCGGCACTGCCAGGACCGGGGCTTGATCCAAGGCTTTCCAGCCTACAGGCGCTCACTCCGGGGTTTTCTTCCTGTGAGATCCCCCTGCCCAGTAACCAGGAGATGGGGAGGGGGACATGCTTCAGACTTGCTCTTATTTTTTGTAATACCCCCCCCCCCGCCCCAGCAAAAGGAGGAAAACTGATTTAACATGTTGGCAATCTTATCTTAAGAGAATCAATAAATCTGTTTCTCCCAGCAGTTCTTCTAAAAGGGTGGTCCTACCCTGTTATCCATGCACAGCAAAGCTGTCTGGAAGTTGAAGCCTGGAATTCACGGGATCGGGACGCAGTTCTGCCTTTCCCCTTTCCTGTGCCTCCTGTCCACACATCTGTAAAATGGGAACGGCGGTCATTGCCTGTCCTCCAACCCAAAGGGAAGCTTTGTTGCCAAACGATGATTATTTTCAACCTGCCAAGCTTTTGGAACTGGGGTTGAAAAAACAAACTCATCGCTGGCCCTTTGGAGAAACAGCTGCTTTTGCAGCTGGGAGAAACCCAGGAGAAACCCGGGTGCTAATTACAGACAATTACCAGACAGAGCCGAATGAGGGGGTGAAGACACCCTGAGCTGTAACAGGTTGCTCTGAGCCAGAGGATGAGCATCACCCTCCCTGGCAGAGGCTGCTCCCAACCGCCTTGGGCATAGCTTTGCCTCGGTGGGGTATCTCAGCAGCACCAAAGGCTTTGGGGCATTGCTCCTCTAGCTCCTGCACTGTGCAGTGGTGGCCAGCGATGACATCTTGTTGCCCGATGCCTTTGACTACCTCTGCTCCACCACCTGAAAAAGTTTCCTCTTTGAAAACTTTGGGGTTATTTGAGTTTTCACGAGCTTCTCATGCGGCAGCACATCCCCACCTGGACCAGCAAACTGCTCGCTCTGGACTGGTGAGAGCATGAGCCACAGCAGAGGTTTGGGGCAACCGGTAAATGGGCTCATCCATGAGCTGAGCTGGCTCGACAGCCCGTCCTCAGCGCCTTGGTCTCCTTCCATGTGGCACAGCATCACCGCTGGGGCCAGGGGGGTCTGGGACATGGTCTGGATGAGACACAACTGCTTCTCCTTCCTCTCAGCCCACCCTCATTCACCGGCCACACAACAAATGCATCTTAAAATGAACAGCAGTGCTCCTCTGGATGGCTTTTTTTCTTTTGCCTTCCACCAAGGAGTTATTAAATCTCAGAAATCTGAGTCCTAGGGGTGAAATATTAGTAAAAAGCAGCATGCTCAAGGCCCCTTTGCTTCCTCTGATGTATTCATCTGTATTACAGGAGCACCTCGAGATGCCTGCCACGCTCGGGTCCCACCGTGCTGCAGGTCGTACAAACACACGGAAGCAGCCTACGCTTCCACGAAAAGCCAGAAGCTTGAACACTCTGGCTCCGAGCTAACGAATATTTAGATGCCTTTATTTTCACCTACACCCACTCTCGATACGGATCAGCACCGTCAGTGCTCACCTCAGAAATCTTAAAACCCATCTAAAGGAACTGTGGAATAGGGAAAAGTGGCGCAGAAAAGGGAAATAACCTGAAGCAACCAGGAACTGCAGTAAATCCGATACACTTTGGAGATAGCCCAGTATCTCAAACCCATTTTCCTGGCTTACCTGCCAGCAAAGGAGCTCAATTTGGGGTGCTGAGATTTTAGCATTATCCATTATTGCTCTGTATTCGATGAAGTGCAGATGTTGAGATATCTGAGGAGTTCAATAGGTGCATAGAAAGATGCTTTAAGTATCTATGTGCTCTCCAGGAGGCAAGAGAATCCAGGTATCAAAATCTCCTGTTTCTGCATCGTTCCTGTTAACACAATACGTGATGTTACTTTCCCATCTGGAGAGACGCCGCTCGTGTATTTCATTTTTAGTGTGAAATGGGGTGTAATGCCACGGCGGCTCAAAGGCTGCCTTTCAGAGGAGTGCTCTGGAGGGGAGAAGGCACCTCACAGGAACCAGCAGATTGGAAAACCAGAGCATCCATCCTATAGCTAAAAAAACCTGAAAACCAGAGCACCAGTTTCCATGACAGACAATTACATTCCTCTCCTGGAGCATTATTAGTAGAGGAAATAGAGATCCTTTTGCAACACGTGGCTCACTGAAGTTTTTCCGAGAATATTTACAAAGTCACCAGTGCCGCATCCAGCTCTGGAGCCCTCACCACAGGAAAAAATAGATGGAGCTGTTGGAGCGGGTCCAGAGGAGGCCACGGAGATGCTGGGAGGGCTGGAGCCCCTCTGCTGTGAGGACGGGCTGAGAGAGCTGGGGGGGTTCAGCCTGGAGAAGAGAAGGCTCCAGGGAGCCTTCGAGCCCCCTCCAGTCCCTGAAGGGGGCTTATAAGAAAGATGGGGACAAACTGCTTAGCAGGGCCTGTTGCGATAGGACAAGGGGTAACGGCTTCAAACTATAAGAGGGTAGATTTATACTTAGATATAAGGAAGAAATTCTTTTTTTTGAGGGTGGTGAAACACTGGCCCAGGTTGCCCAGAGAGGTGGTGGATCCCTCATCTCTGAGAACTTTCAAGGTCAGGTTGGACGGGGCACTGAGCAACCTGGTCTAGAGGAAGATGTCCCTGCTCATTGCAGGGGGATGGGACTAGATGTCGTTTAAAGGTCCCTTCCAACCCAAACTATTCTATGATTCTGTAATTCTATGATTTGTGACCAGCTGCTGATGGGAGAGGGCAGCAGAGCCTTGAGGAGCCTGGTGAGATGGGACCGCAATGGCATGGTGCTGGGGGTGGCAAGGCTGGAGGGAAGAAGCCACCAAAATCCCCCCTGCCACCTTGGTGAGACATTACACCGTAAGCCCTGGGGGTGCCATGTCAGGGAAAGAGTTAAGATAGAGCTGGAAGGGAAAATAAAGCCTAAAAGTAGCTCCTGCACCGTGGTTTTGTAACGCTCAGCCAGCCAACCCTCACGCAGGAGAGCAGCCGGACCCGGACCTGTGTCACCCGCAGGTCCTTCCATGGCACAGGGACCAGCTCCCAGCTCTGCACCGCAGCCTGTCTCCTGATAGAGTGTTTAACGGGGGAGATTTTTAAAAGCTAGCTTTCTTCAAAGGATTAATTTGTCTTTTGATGCGGTGAACACTCTGACGAATGCTGCTTTCCCTATCACATTCAAACACACACCATTTTAGAAGTTAATAAACCCATTTGCTGCCAAATAACCAGTATTTTTTTTTATTTCCAATTTCGCTCCGTCAGGATGATAAGAGGTTTAATGTCTTCGTGGCTTCTCCTTCTTCTTTCAGTAGCTAAATCAGGTGTAACTATCACTGCAGAGAGCAGCACTTTTTCCCTGTTACACAACCATTATTCCCGTTTCCTCAACGTTGTCTTCTCCCCAGCTCTTGCTGACGACAACAAACCCTTTGCTGTTAATATGCATGGTCTGAAAGGTGATATTTCCACTTGCCATGGCCTCCAGTGAGCCGAGAGGACAGTCCAAGCCATGAGAGCTTGTCTGTCCTCTGGCAAGGTGCAGCGTTCTCACAAGGAGAGGTCCATGCGGCGTGGGGAGTGCTCTGCTCCTTGAAATGTGGTAGGGCTTTGAAGGAACGCTTGTCATGAGGAACCTGCTGTTCTTTTCTAGCACCGTAAATAAGAGCAAGCCAGGATTTATAATCTGTAGGATGTCTCATCTTGTCACATATAGCAGGAGAGGTTCTGTTGGGGGTCTCTCCAGAGGTCTGGAGCACAAGTCTTGTGAGGAGCGGCTGAGGGAGCTGGGGGTGTTCAGCCTGGAGAAGAGGAGGCTGAGGGGAGACCTTCTCGCTCTCTACAGCTCCCTGGAAGGAGGGGGTAGCCGGGGGGGATCGGTCTCTTCTCCCAAGGAACAGGGTATGGGACAAGAGGAAACGGCCTCAAGTTGCGCCAGGGGAGGTTTAAGATGGATATTAGGAAAAATTTCTTCACCGAAAGGGTTATCGAGCATTGAAGCAGGCTGCCCAGGGAAGTGTTTGTTGCCATCCCTGGAGGTATTGAAAAGCCGGGCAGACGTGGTGCTGAGGGACATGGGGTAGTGGTGGTTTTGGCAGTGTCAGGTTGATGGTTGGACTCGGACGATCTTAAAGGTTCCAACCAAGACAATTCTATGATTCTATGACATCTTGGACGCTCCTGCGCCACTGGCAATGGTAGAGGAGCGGCACCAAGGGGTGCCATTTCCATGCTGGATTTCAGCCTCCAGGAAAGAAAACCACAGGGCTGGCAGAAAACAGGTCCGGAAATACCATGGGTGCCATGTGTGCTTGTATTACACCACGCCGATATAAACTCTGTTGTATGAGAAGCCTTGGGTCTGCAAAGCACAACCTAAGCTATCTGTTTTGGAGTAAGAGGATTTTTTTTCTTTTCAGGCTTCAAAGGAAGAAGAAAAAAAGCTCAGAACAAATTTGAAATGCATACATCAATTTAAGGGAGCAGTTTCCTTCACATTTATGCTACCAAAATATGCAAGCATCATCTAACTCAAAAACTAAGAGCTTCTGAGGGCCTAAACCGCAGATCAGCTAAGTCAACAGAAAATTTTCCATTGATTTCCCCGGGTTTTGCATCAGGCTCTAAGAGTGAAAAAAAAAAGTGATTAATAAGATGAGTCCAAGGAAAAAAGATATGGTTGGAGGCAGGAAAAGGACTATGACCAAGGGCTGTAAAACTTGAGAGCCTTCTCACCACAAATGCTCAGTAACCTTAAACCATAGCCTGGCATCTGGATACAGCATCTTCCCCTGCTCGCAAAATCTCAGCTTCCCAAGTCTACGATTCCCGGTTTCCCCCTGCCAATTTTGTTCCAGCATGCACAGCCTTCTCGTTTTTCATCCGATGCACGTGATGAATCCAGAAGCAATAAGCTCTTTTTGCATGGTCTGTTTTTTTTTTTTTTTTCCTCCAAATTCAGAGCTCTGAAACCATTTCAGTTGTCTGCAGAAAGATCACAGCCAGGCACTTGGAGCAGCAAGGCGGAGTTGCATCGTAATCACAGTCTGTTCTCTTCATTTGAATGCATCAGTGCTTACACCAGGAGATTTTGACTGTAAAATATACGCTCTTTTTTATCCTTTAACTAATTTTAATCTTTCTTTTTCACTTGTCACTTTGTTGTTCACAAAGCACGCTTTTTTTTTGCTGAGGGTTTCAGCAGAACGCATTAAAGTGAAGGGAGATAACAAGACCTAATAACCCTTTTTATCGCAAAATAAATAAATAAAAGAACAACCCTTCCATTTAGGTGTTGCAGATATAATTGAATGTTCCTTTGAAAACTCTTTGATCAGCGTAACTTGTTAAACTTTTGCTTTTGTCTCAAATGTAGCTTCTGGTCTTTTCATGTCGGATGAAAAGCTCAGTTATTCAACTCGGCTTTATCTCGAAATGATTAGCGGGGCATTCTTGGGGATGGTTTCTCCATGCCTTGTAGGGCTTGATAATGTTAGCTAAACCCTTACCCACCTGAGAGAGGAAGGCTGGCACTGAAAATGGTTGGGAAGTGGCATTCTGGCTGCCTTGGTGGTGCTATCATTTCCACTTTCCCCGCGGTAGTAGAATATAACCCACGTTTATTATACAAACACACTTCACTGCACATTGCACACGCGTAAAAACATAAAAGCACGCATGCCTCCAGGTCTTGGCAGGTTTACCAGGAAAGAAGTATTTATCCTGGCAAAAATCAAAGCCTGACAATAAAAAGAATTGCTATAATATAAAATGAATACACTCTTTGTTATCTGGAGGTAGAGGCATTACCAGGCGAGAACAAATTGTGGGTTCATCTAGTCCCGCACCCTACCTTTGACCATAGCAATATACTCCAGAGGAAGGGGTAAGAAACTTATAGAATCATAGAATCTTCACGGTTGGAAAGGACCTTTGAGATCATCGAGTCCAACCAAACAACCTACAATCTCTGCCACTAGAGCATGCCCTGAAGTGCCACATCTAGACGTTTCTTAAACACCTCTAGGGACGGTGACTCAACCACCTCCCTGGGCAGGCTGTTCCAGTGCCTGACCACTCTTCCAGTAAAGTAATTCTTCCTAATGTCTAGTCTAAACCTCGCCTGCCGCAACTTCAGACCATTTCCTCTGGTCCTGTCATTATTCACTTGGGAGAAGAGGCCAACACCCACCTCTCCACAACCTCCTTTCGGGTAGTTGTAGAGGGCAATGAGGTCTCCCCTCAGCCTCCTCTTCTCCAAGCTAAACATGCCCAAATATAGGTATTATATAATAAATACAATAAATAACTGACTCGATCATCTGTTGAAGCAGGTTGGTAAATAAAAAGCCCATCGAGTCAGCTTAAGATATTTCAAGATTGATTTTTAATTACTAAATTAATCAAGAGCTCTCCAACCTGTCCTAGATACACTCAAAACCAGAGAAACATCAGAAATAGAATCACAGAATGTGTTGGGTTGGAAGGAACCTCTCAAGGCCATCTAGTCCAACCCCCCTGCAGTCAGCAGGGACATCTTCAACTGGATCAGGTTGCTCAGAGCCTCATCCAGCCTGGCCTTGAATGTCTCCAGGGATGGGGCCTCCACCACCTCTCTGGGCAACCTGGGCCAGTGTCTCACCACCCTCAGTGCAAAGAACTTCTGCCTAATGTCTCATCTAAACCCGCCCTGCTCTAGTTTAAACCATTGCCCCTCGTCCTGTCGCTACATGCCCTTGCAAACAGCCCCTCCCCAGCTTTCCTGTAGGCCCCCTTCAGGGACTGGAAGGGGCTCTGAGGTCTCCCCGGAGCCTTCTCTTCTCCAGGCTGAACCCCCCCAACTCTCTCAGCCTGTCAAATAATGACTGAAGTTGCAGTTGGGTAAATAGCTTCATTTTTCTGCTCTTTTTTTTTTTTTAAGTCCTCATGCATGGTCCAATTTGGGTGAGGACCCAGCATTCTTACACCTTTCACACTGAAATATTAACCCAAGATCGCAAGTGCCTCTTACAAAAGCTATGATCTCTTCTGCAGTTGTATTTTTAGAAAGTCATTAAATGTTCGGAAAGGATCCCTTTTATCCCGGGAGACAGGGACATGATGCTTTCATGGCTCCGGGCTGGCTTGCCCATATTAATCTCTCTTTTGGTGAGTAGCTCTGCCCAGAGCATGAAAACTTCTTGAAGAATAGAAATCGGCTTTTGTTCCTTTCTGGAGTAAAATCAAACCTTTCTGATATGCCGGCAACGGCAGGTGGGTGGTGAAATACCTGCGTCCAAATCAAACTTGAGGTTTGCAGAGGACGTGAGAGCAGCTCTCACACCACGTCTCAGATGGTGGGGAGGTCCAGGACCCCCGTCCTGCATTAGTTATAGCCCAGCATTTCTGCCCAGGAAGGGCTGAGTTGGACAAAGAATTACGCAGATCCGAGCTGCTCATGACCATCTTTCCGACAAACTTCTAGGCAAGGCTTTTCTTGAAACAGCTGCATTTCATAAAACATCTGAGCTGTAACAAATAGGTGTGTCTAAGAAAATTTCATTTAATATTCTGATTTGCTACTTGAGTGGACTATTCTCTTAGGTAACTTAATAAAAATAGGGTTCCTTTAGATGTCCTGCTATTCTTGAAGCCTTTTTGCTTTTCTCTTCATGCCTCTGGATGTTCGCATGCAAATAGAGAGGCCTAACAGATTATGGGGTTTGCAAAAACTGTATAATAAAAACTGAGATTCAGTTATGGGGTTTCTCTTTTTTTTTGTGTCTGTTCTCAAGAGAGGCGAATCAACAAGAATAATTAACCAAAGTGATTAAGTAACTAACAGAATTACGGTATGTGGTCAGCCTGACAAATTATATTGTCTGGAATAAATTTCTCTGGAGCCAGGTTTTGCTTCATTTGTGTGTCAAGCCAAATTTGGGGGTCCTTACTCCAGTTTTTCTCCTAGTTTATGCAGGCAGAGAGGGTTTGAGTAGAAACTTGGCAAGGTCCAGAGAACCTGGCTGAGTCCCACTGCGTTTCTGTGCTCGCTCAAAGCATCACAGAACTGTTTTCAAAACGGAGAGTTTTGAAAGCTGGCTGCCAATATTCAAATTTACAAATAGGACTTTTGTTCAACGGTTCATGATTTACATGGGATGGATCATGTTTTCTAACACGGCCCCAGTCACATGTGGTACATCTGAAAACACAACCAGTTATTTGACAGCTTCCTTTCCGCATTTGTAATGATGCCAACACTGGCACTAAGTCTTCAATAGCTTTTCTTTCCAGAAATAATCACACACTTTCGCATAGTGAATGGTATTCCTGAGGCTAGTACAAAAATAAGGACAGGGAATTTCTGTATCCGGAACTGGCTGACGTGGGCTTCAGTTCACTTTTATGGTTTCAATTTAGAATAGGGGTAGTGGCCTTTACCTCTTAATTTTCTAACATTTGGTTAGTTAATAACCACAGAGTGAGATCCGAGCATGCTATTACAGAGAGGACATTTCTGACATTGCCCCATCCCTGGAGGGGTTCAAGGCCAGGTAGGACGGGGCTTGGAGCAACCTGGGCTGGTGGGAGGTGTCCCTGCCCAGAGCAGGGGGTGGTACTGGGTGGGCTTTATGGTCCCTTCCAACCCGAACCGTTCTGTGATTCTATGACCAGCCGATCCCAGATGCCCACGGTCCCACCTCTCTTCTCCCACCCCACATCACTAGTGAGGGGCAAACACCACACAGATGATTTCCAGCACAGACCTATTCAGATTAATACCTTGGTCAAAATAACATCTGCCTGCTCTGAAGATGTCACCCAGCAATAGTTTTTGCACCACATCTACCAGCTGTAGAAATAAAACGGTTTTCTTCTTAGCCACTGTCATACCAGCTTGGCATGGAGAGCGGTTCATCCTCTGTGGATTTTGCGCATTAAGGCAGCAGAGGGAACGAAGACAGCAAAGCAATCCCCCAGGAGCAGCTGCTATTGCTAAGGAAGGAAAGACAAGTTGGGGTGATGGAGAGGAGCACCCAAGATTATTAAATTGCATTATTGCTAATTATCGCTAGCTTGCCTTGTGATTTCTAGACTGCGCTTGTCTTTGCAGTGACAGCCCCTCACCAGGTCTGTAAGGACCACGCTGGTGAAGCCAAGAGCTTGTCATGGCTTCTACAACGTGGCTGACACAAACACAGGGACAGACTGTGGAAAGCAGAAATGTGGCTGGTTTGCGCCACTCTCAGTTGTTTCTTCTTAAAAGGAGAGCACAGTAAATGCCATTAAGTATGGCCTGCCAGAAAAGCAGATGCCTTCAGGCGGCTGCCAGACAAGTCCTCAGATGTGAAGTCTCATTAGGACAATCTCCAAAATCTCCCTCAGCCCCAACTCGTCTTCCTTGGAGAGAAACAACCGCCAGATGAGCTGAGGCCTCTTCTTAGAGAGGATGCTCGGCCTTTAGGACTTCACCTTGGCATGCACAGCTTTTAAAGCAACCGCAAAAACGCTCTTGTCATTGCAGAACCGCACGGAATAACTAAGGTGGCATTAGGGAAGGGAGACGGGAGCGTGGCCAAGGTCTGGCCCACATGTGGCTAGCTCACACAGAAAACATGTCGTTTTTTCGCAGAAGGAAATCAATTACCAGAATTCTGCCTCAAAATAGCCCAACTGACTGGGTCAGTGCTGCAGAGCGACCAGACAGGCACAGCACGGTGTTCTGGGGAGAAACCCAGAGGGTTTCTGCCTTCAGAGAGGAATTTGCAGAGCAACTTTTCTGCAGCAAGAAGACACATCTCGGGAAATTCTCTCAGTTCTTCCCTTGTAGTTGCACAAACATCACATGAATTCGGAGAAAGGGATTTAAAAAACAAAACAAATCATTCCAAGCCCCATTTCAGCAGTTGCTCCTTTGAATAAACAACTGCCACATACATTAGCTGTCCTAACGGCTCTGAAATCTCAGCTTTACACACCTGCCACGGCCTTGATTTAGTATGTAACGAAACTCCAGATGTGACTTCCCAAACCGCCGTGTCATTCCGCAGAGCAATGGGGGATTTCTGCCTGCGGGGCTACAGAAAACCCGGCGCTCGCCGGGAGCAGCCCCTTGGCCACTGCCGCGGGGAGGGAGCAGACTTGGATAACCAGCGATATCCACCTCCTGCTCCATGCCAAGCAGTCCTTCATAAAAATATAGGTATATAATCCTCTGCTCTGACATTTGCCAGTCGAGCTCCTTGGGTTCCTTGTCAGTGGGTCTCTCCATTAGTCCCTACTAATGCCAATGGGAAAATGAGTGTAGACTGACTCCAAAGCCAGGTCCAGCTGAGAGCAGGAGTGCGTCTGGGAGACCGTCACAGCTGCGTCGACCCGTGGTCCTGGCTAACCAAGGGGCAAGCAACCTTGCCCTCATTTTGCCAATGGAGACAGAAATTAAATGACCTGAAAAAGGCCACCAAACAGACCAGGGACCCTGGTCCATGGGACTCAGGCTTTTTGAGGAGTGCAAGAGAAATGCCCCAGCTATCGCCCCTGTAAAGATTCTCCTCCGTCACTGTGCTGAAGGTCCTCATGGAGCACATGCTTGGCTGCGTGGCCAAGCAGAGCTGGGGGCCCTGGGGACCTGCGAGATGCCATTCAGGATCCATCAGCCGGACAGCTGTGAGTGGCTTTGGGAGGGAGGCAAATTCATTTTGCCCTGATTATATTTTTCTCCTTCTCTGACCAGGGCTGGACTTCAATGACCGAGGGCCAGAACCACTCATGAATCCGAGTTCTGAAGTGCCCTGCTGTGCATCGCCACAGCTCCAGGAGAACTCCCCAAGAAAGTGCACCCAGCCAGGGATGAGCCCTTGCCTTGGGAGCTGTCAGTCACAGGCACGAGCTGCCCCAGTGCAATACTGAGCGAGGAGCATGGATTGCTTAAAATGTCATGGCTGTTTGTTCTTGCTAACAGCACCCTCATTACCCATGCCAAGAGATGCTATTAGACACCAGCAGGCCTGCGAGACAACAAATCACTGCACCCAGAGATCCGGGAAGACGCAGATGGAAAACTACGAAGGAGAAATAAAATGCAGCAATTTTTGGAGTTAATTGATCTAGGAAAGATTATGAAAAAACTCAAGTAAACGTTCCAGCGCATGCAGTATTGTGAACCAAGATGATGCTAAAAAAAAATGGAGTTCACCAGTGAGTTGTTCAGCACGGCGGCAGCACCCCGGGTGAAAGACTGGGACGTTGCATTCACAATGTCAGAACAGATTATTAAAATGACCCGTCGAGTCTGCCACACACTTTTCTTTCCTTTTTTGTGAATGTAGGACTCATGAATAATGCTAACTTGAAGGCATTCCTGGGCTCCACTCAACACAAACCTGAACTCACTGCTGCGTCCCACCAAAATGCCTCTGCCTGGCCTCGGGGAGACCTCTTGAGATCTCAGACTGTCCCCAGAGGTTTGCGTCCTGGTCTTTGTGCCAAGACCATCATGTTCCTACCAATAACTGAACAGGATAAATAGAGCAATTTTGAAGCTGGTAACTTCTTTACAGACAAGAAAAATTACCGAGAAATGGAAGGGATAGTCAAAGACGGCAAGAACTTCCTGACTTTGTTAACACTGATGTGAATTACAGATGTTTACCTGGAAGATGGGTTATTATGGCTCATCTTGTGACACAAAAGAGAGCTGTGAGAATAGGAGATCCATTTCAGGGTATTAACCAAATCCTTTCTCAGATAATTGTATTTGAGCTGCTCTGAAATGAAAAACCAGAACAAAAAATAATTTTGGGTCATTTTGCCCAACCTGAAATGTTTTTGTTAAAAAACTCCCATAAATGGAAGTAAATTTAATTGCTAAATATCTCTGTGAAATGAAGAATTGGAATATTTCATTTCCAAATGGAACATTTAGGCTTTTCTAAAATCTTTTGGTTTAGCCAGGGATATTTGTGGCCACATCTTGCACAAGTTCTCAGATGGCTGGTTTTGGCTTAAATCTGCCTTAACCAGCAAACCTCAGTTTTAGAGTATGACTTAAAGTACCTAAAGGGAGCCTATAGGAGAGATGGGGAGGGACTCTTGATCAGTGGGGGGGGGAGCCATAGGATGAGGGGGAATGGTTTTAAACTGAAAGAAGTGAGATTTAGATGAGATCTGAGGAAGAAATTCTTTGCTGTGAGGCTGGTGAGCCCCTGGCCCAGGTTGCCCAGAGAAGCTGTGGCTGCCCCATCCCTGGAGGGGTTCAAGGCCAGGCTGGACGGGGCTTGGAGCAACCTGGGCTGGTGGGAGGTGTCCCTGCCCAGGGCAGGGGGGCTGGAATGAGATGATCTTTAAGGTCCCTTCCAATCCAAACCATTCTGTGATTCTATGATTCTATGACTTGGCCAAAGAGCAGCAAGGTAACACTTCTCAGGCGTGAGCAGCTCAGCTGCTGTGAGAACCAGCACCGCTCTGGGGCCAGGCCCCACAGGTACATTCATCGCTTTCCACATGAAATCTGCACCACAGGAACATTTGCTGTCCAGGCAAGAACCAGTTCAATGACACCTCTCTCAAAACTCTTTCCAAATCAAACTTTGTTCTTTAAGGCTTGCAAACTTGCAGCAGCATTTGGTTTTACAGCTACTGGGTTTAAGCACGTGCGTTTCTTGAACTGCCCAGTTCCATCAAAAACTGACATCTATAAATAACAGGAAAGCCATTCAAATGTTTTTCTAGTTAATCCTAAACACAAAGTAATGGTGCAGGAAAAAGCAGAGACTTTTGCGAGAGGTGCAGATCAATGAGGTTTTACACAACATACAAGGGACGTGTCATCTGCGTGGAACCTTTTGAGCATCCACCTTGCTGAGATGGCAACTCATCCCAAAACAACCAGAGCATCAAGAACTCAAAACCTCACCCAAGATACGCTTTGAACGAGACAAATGGCCTTCAAATCATCTCCTTGCTGGCTGAGCTGCCAAGGGCAGCCTTTCTCATGAACTCTCCAATACAGTGAAAAACATTTATGAAAATAAAACCAGAAAGTTCCAAGGAAAAAACCCTTTCTGACTACTGAAGTAAGGATTTGACACTAACCAAATACAAACGCACAGATAGATTAGTATCAGCTAATGGTCTGTTCCAAAGGCCGTTGAAATCAAAGTCAGCCTTCCCTTTGATCTCAACATTTTCACTAGGTCACGTTCCAAGTTTACAAATCATATAGTATAACAAAAGATGTTTCACAACACACATCCACCCATGTGAAAGAAACCTATGTTTGGTAAGACTTTTTTTTTTTTTCCCCCCATGCTGACTTTTTAAAGTTCTTCTGTAGTCATTATTGTGCAGGTCTGAGTTTGGGGAATTCACCTGCAGAGGAAGAACGTGGCCCTTCAAGCTGCTCCCCTTCACCAGTTGAGCAAACATACACATTATGGCAGGATAGCAATATATGCTCCCTGGAGCTGACTATTATATCCACTCCTCTTATAGCTATTACCAATCAGTGGGTTACAGATAAGCCAGTTCTGCACAGGAAACCCTCTTGGGCAGGGTTTTCAATTACAAACACTTGCCAAGTTGTATTTACTTACGGAAGGTGTCAGATTAGAACCATCTACGTTTGCCATCTATGGCCAAGCTATCTGTTTTTCTGTTGTTGATCCGTTTTGTTCTTAATAACAGAATTCACCAGTTTAGCAGTGATGCGAGGAACACAGCTCGAGCAGGCTGAACAGTTTGCTAAACACGGGAGACGTTCGCATGCAAAACCATATGTCCAGCCTTGGATCTGTTGACTTCAGAGCTCTTCTTACCTCTGCATTTAATTGACTGGTTTTTTGTAGTCTTTGAGAGTAAATGCTCAGAAGCAGTGTCTGCTGCAGACACGCCTGACTGCCAGCATAAAACATCCGGGTTTATACGCTACAAAAGATTTGAATGACCTTGAGCTGAGAGCTAATATAACCCCACGGCTCCTACGAGCCTACGAGAGCTAATATAACCCCACGAATCTCTCCGCAGTCATCATGGCAGAACAACTCTTCTGGGCGATGCCTTGGATTTCCGTTTGCCTTTCCCTTGCCAGAGCCTGGGAGAAAGGGACCCTGTGCCCACACTCCGTCTGCAGCCCTGACTGCTGTCCGTCAACCAAGGAAACATATACTAGATGATACGTGGTTTCTGACTCAACCGGTTCTTGGTAAAATAAAACCAATTAGCTTAAACTAACACTAAGGACAGTTTTCAGAAGATAGGTAGTAACTTTAACCATATAGATGCCTGATGTCCAGGAAACTCTTAAGCCATTTTTCAAACAGAGATTTAGGATCATACGGCAATTCATTTTTCATTAAATAATTACCCAAAATCTTGATGTAGGTCTAGTACTTGAGAAATTGCTCTTGCCAACCCCTCTCCCTCCTTCAGACAGGAGGTTCTGGAGTAGTAGCTAATCCACTCCTGAAAACATGGCCTTTGCTTCAAAACCAGCATGTTCTGTTGTAGCTTGCACAGCTTTTCAACCCAGTTCATTCAACACTGTGCCAATGCAAGCCTACCATGCAACACCAACTAAAGAAGATGAGATGGAGTAGTGGAGAAAGTACCAGATCCACAAAACGACATCAGATTTGCAGAGTCCCAAAAGCGTTGTTCAGCTGCTGATTAATGCTGGAGATACCACACCTCCTTAGATTGAATTTTCAACATCCGGTATTCAGCTTTGTGCATGACCAGGTATATCTTGCTCTTGGCCAACACCTGAACTGGGACGGGGCCCTACACCGGCCCATCTCCGGGCATTGGCAAAGGACCACAGCACCATGCGGCCAACGCCAGCTTTATTCTGCTCCTCTTATTCCTAGTCAGTCCTTTCAGCAAACAGAGTCCTGCCAGACATCATAGCAAAAGCGAAGTTTTGAGGGGTGAAGTGTCATGTGAATATTTTGCAACTGAATAAATGATTCAATAGCTGAACATCTGAGTGAGGGAGGGTGGTATCACAGTCCCTCCTTCTGCTGTGGCAAGCAGGATATAGGGAGTAGAGAAGAAACCAGAAATTACCTCAAATCTCTCCTCCTTTCACCAAAGTTTGGGGCATGCTGGGCACCTATGTTTTGTCTCCGGTTAGGAGGAGAGCCACCCAACTCTGCTGATTATTAAAGTCAATCTAACTCAGCAGAGACCACAGAAAAACAGTTTCAAAATACAGTATTTCTGTTGATGGCGCAATAAGGCAGATGGACAACACGGTCCAGGCTTGCCTTTAAACTGGTGGCTGTGATACACATCTTTAAAAATCTTTAATCCCAGCCTGACTAGTTATCACATTCCTGGTTGGCTTCAAAGTCTCCAGTTTGAGTCTAGCTGTAGGTAGAGGGGTTAAGAGGATGATATATACATATATATGATATAGAGAGAGATATATATCAGTGACTGCACCACTGAGGAGCTAACACAGCCAGGACTTTGGTGTCGCGGCTCAGAGAGAGGAGGAAGGGGAATTACTTACGACCCATGGACTGCAATGGTAGAAAATGTCCAGGTTTTGAATGCACGTGTCTCCTCCTGCGTATTTTGAGGAGGACGCTGCAAGAGATTTACTAAGGCTGTTGGAAAATGGGACTTTTCTTCTATGAAAAACACAGAGAATTTTTATTCTGATTGTTTCCCTGAACTCTCTGAACTTTCCTCTGAAAACAATGCCTGCTATCAAATGGATAGAAAAGAAAAATTGTGATTGGATCTGAAACGGATATAATTCTGATGTGATTTCCTGGAGTTTCAGACTAAAAGGTGAAAAGAAAAAATGTCTTTTCATGAAATTGGAAGGTGACGGTTGTTAAGGGTTGCTTTAAACAACCATTTAATGTTACATTTCTCTAGCCTGCAGCATCTAAAACCAAACCAAAAATACAACACAGCAGATGAAGGTGAGTCCAGCTAAAATGACTCAAATGCTGGAGACCTGTCAGTGCAGTTCTTTAGTTTCCGATAAGAATCTGAAAATATTCTATGAAAAATGTTCACTAATGAGAGAAATTTCGTGCTGTTTCCTATTCCCTCAAATACCTTCACAAAAACCAGTCCCCGTTTCACGAAAAGATCAGGCAGCTGTTTGCAAGAAGCATAGAATAGTTCATTCCAACACAAATTCATTATTTGTGAAATCCCGGCTTTATGTTTTGTATCACAATTCACCACTTACGCCCCAGGACTCCTCAATCACAGGTAATGGGTATTTAAGCAGTTTCCAGTAGGAATGCAGCCGGAAACATGCAGAACATTTTCAATCTGTCAACATTTTCACAATCTACTGCTTTGCTTACTATTGCGGACAACAAAAAGAGCGGCGGCGGATCGGAAACCTACATTTCCATTTCGCGAGGCAATTTGAGGTTTTGCAAAAGTCTTCGCTTGGAGGAAAAAAAAAGAACCCAAGAGGTTCAGAAAGATTTTGGCTAACGCGCGGCTGAGTCTCCTTCAGGGCCCTTTTTCAGAGCACAAACCCCCCTGGAGCCCCCGTCCCCGCTTTGCCCGCGTTGTCATGCAGGCGGCGTCCTGACCCGGGGGCTCGGTCTCTATTACACCGCAACAACAGTTTCATTTTCCTTCAGAAGCAAAGCAATTTCAAAGCCTTGAAATGTTTCTAATTACGTCTGTTGTTTATGAGTGTTACATGATCAGGGGAATATATGTAAAGAATATTTGCAGTTTCCAGAAGTTTTTGAACTTCAGCCAGAATTATATCCGTAGACTTACACTACAACCCCTTTCCTTATCCAGCTACGCAGTTTTTCTAAACATCACCTGGACCTGAGTTTCATCCTTCTGAAGCTCTGAAATAAAGAATATTTGCATAATACTTCGGTTGTGATTGAAAAAAAAAAAAAAAAATAGTCCGGTCAAAATATTTCAGCCAAATCTAATTTATTATCCACTGTAAATGCCCGTGGAGTGAACTCATCCTTCTTATTTGCCAAACTACTGACCCAATCACTTTTTGTACTGCTGGATCAATTTTAGTTTAAATTGCTTTTGTCTGCATAAATTACATCCCTTTGTGAACATGAGGGCTTCTGCCTCTATCTACACGGAGCTTGCAGCATTTGAAAAGTTGATCCTTTAGCTTCAGAAATCTCGGGGGAAATAAGGTATTTTAGAGATGCAATTTAAGGTCCCGATCCTTGAAACGCTACCGCACCTACCACGTCGTGTTATTAGTCTCACTGAAGTCGGTAGAAGTACGCACAGGAGCGAAGTTGTGAAGATATGATTAATGTCCGCAGGACCAGGGCACGAATGCATCATGGCGACAGAAATGAGATGCTGCATTCGTGGTCAGCAAAACGCGGCTGCAGATGGAAACCAGGGAGGATCATACCAGGGGTCGGGCTCTGTCCCTTTTGGCAGGTTGTCAAGGGAGAAGCAGCTCTGAGCTTCGAATCAGGCCAAAAATTCAAAGTGAAAATCAGCCGCAATTGCCTGCTTCCACAGCTGCTTCCCAAAGTCCAAAATAACGTTGAAACGCGTCTGTGCCCGATTAAAATCTCGGGGGGATAAATGACACATAGCAAGGATGACACACGAGACAGACACAGTGTCGCCTATCATAAGCTCATTAACAAATTAATCAAAGCCCGGATAGATCACTGTGCGCTTGCAGCTAATCACCTCGCCACGCACAGCCCCGCGTGATGAAGGACCAAATTTCACTCACAGACCCAAATTCCCACTCACTCCCCCCAAACCTGCTCTGATCTTGGATTTCCCTGTAAAGCGTTTGACATCAGAAATAATGAGACACCCTTTCAAGAGCGGTTCCTTTTCATACTCTGAATGTTAATTTGAGCCCCGTCACTCATTAAAGACGACGGTGTCGTATCTTCCATCCTCTATCCTTGGGAGTCATTATATGGATCCTTAGATCAAACCCCTGAAGAACATGAGGCGTGGGGCTGCCTTGCAGGACCAAGGGATGGACCTGGTCTAAAAACCCCTCTCCCAGACACCCTTGAACACTGGAGTATTTTAGCGCTGGCTCCACAGCTGTGATTTGCAGCTGCTGGTTAGATACTTTGCAGAAATGCGCTGGCAATCTCCGAAGCAACAGCTTTATTGCAGCATCTCCGGCTATATATTTCCTTACTCCAGTGGGAAACGCTGCAGAGACAGAATCTCATCGTCACTCCCGCTCCTGATTTCAACTAAAACTACAATGAGCAGAGAAACTGGGAAATACCAAAGCTGTTCCATCTTTCTCCAGTCGAACCCCAAGGTGTGGGATGGCAGGTTGGGTGGAAGAGGAGAGGTTTGTCGAACCAGCTGACCCAATAAACTACACTTACACGCTAATTAGATTTTCATTGTCAGGATGTCAAGAAACGGAGCGCATTGCACAATTTATTCGCTGGCCTGGGGGACAGCTTTCGCTGGATAAACGATTGCAAGACAGCTGTGAAGGAGGCCATCCTGCCTTCTGCTGGAGAAGTTACTGCTCCTCCTGAGCCATTCCCGGTTGTTTTGAAAAACGGAGAGTGTTTTCATTTCTCAGGGTTTTCAAAATACGGTCTGTATTTATGAAATATGCAGGGACAAGGCTTCCCTGCAAGTGACAACGGAAAATTAAGGCTGACATTAATCCTGATGCTTTAGGGCTGGTTAGTGGGGGAGGACTCTCCCTTAAACGGGAGGTGATTTGTGGGTTTGCTCAGGAATCAAGAAAACAGCAAGGCAAAGGCTCTGGAATTTTCCTGAACAACATATTTACTGTTTCATCTTCTTGTTTGCAGCCCCTAAAAGTTGGGTCATCTCCAGGCACCCCAGTTTCAGCACTGGCTGAAATAATGCCCCTTTCAATCTTAATGTTGGGCCAGATTCACTACATGTGGACTTGGATGAAATGTCTCTGGAATTAACGCTGCTTTTTCCTGATGGATTTGCCCTGGCTCAGTGGTAAGCATGTAAGAGAAAAAGATGGTGTAAGGGCTACAGTAATGGCAAAAAGCGTATCTTCTCCTGGAGGAGATGCTCTCCCATGGGTGCATGGCAGCTGTTGGCCAAGCCATGCTCTCTCTCCCATGAGCGCACGGTGGCTGTTGGCCAAGCCATGCTCTCTCTCCCATGGGTGCATGGTGGCTGTTGGCCAAGCCATGCTCTCCCATGGGTGCATGATGGCTGTTGACCAAGCCATGCTCTCCCATGGGTGCATGGCGGCTGTTGACCAAACCAGCTTGACCAAGCCATAGTTTGTCCAAAGGTGTGAGCAGCTTTGAGATCTGGCCAGAACCCCAGAGGGTCTCACTACGGCTGAATCAAAGCCTCTTCCACCCACCATGGCCTCACTCCTCTCTGGGCCACGTTTCGCATCCTCATGACTCAGCAGGGGTCCAGGTCTCGGCAAGACTTACCTGCAAAGGTAATACTGTGCCTAAAAATAGTTATTTTAATCTGCACCACTTCCATTTACACCCAGTGGAAGAGCTTCTTGTTTCAACTGTCTGTCTTTCCAAAAATACAAGGTAACACCTGAAGTTTCCTCCCATCACCAGCCCCTATCAGTGCTACTTCAGACGTGGTTTCCAGGCTGTAGGAAGTATTTCTAATGAGGTCTGTCCAGCCCAGGGCTGGGTCTAAATGCAATTAAACTGCAAGCCCAGGAGCACTTGGAAGGATGAGCCTTTGCTTCGTGACTATATTAAACCCTAAATTGAGTACGGAAAGGAAGAAAAGGCATTTGTGAACTGGACACAGCCTCGGGAAGGAGGTACTCAGCTAACAGGCTGTTCCCAGGGATACGGCAGCGTTGTTTTTATTATTATTGGGCTGGGCAGAGGGCTATTGCTGGTGACGCTGGGGCAACGCCGAGGAAACAGTTCCCCTTTCTCTGCACACAAACTCTGCCTTTGCTCGGGAGGAAGCACCGGGGCTGGGAGCACCGAGGGGGAGGTATTTTGAAATTCTAGGTCAGGCTCAAGCCAAAGCATTTGTTAGTTTTAAGGAGGGCCCCAATTTCTTCAAACATGACTCTCGCTGCTGCTGACACTACCTATCCCCAAAGGGTTACGCTACCCTCCGCTTATTTTTAACTGAGAGAGAGGAGGAAAACGATCCTTGGCAGCAATTTGCTCAGATCCGTCCTTTGTGCTCCATGCCCAGAGCTATCACTGGTCCCAATTTAGGTCCCCGCAGGTCCTGGGGAAGCCAACCCCCCTCGTCCCAGCACGGTGCGTAACTCCAGAGCACGCTGCAAAGCCCAAGGACGGGATGCTCGGGTCGTCCCCTGGCAGGACATGAAAGGTGACCTGTCTTGCAATTAGGGGCAGGCAGCTTGTAATGAACTCTAATTGAGGGCAGCACTGCCCAGGCAGGAGCGGCCCCGGCCGAGCAGGCAGCGCCCGCGCTCAACAGGACAAAACGCGGCCGTGCTATTTTTATGAGATCATAAAATAGTTGCATTCGGTACATTACGGTATCTTGTAACTACATTTTTATGAACCTAAAATAGCAGCTTGCAGTTACTACTTGGGATAAATTGCTACCATATTTGCCAATCACTTTAATACCCACCGTCAAAACAGCTGCTGCTAAATACAAGTAAATTATATTTTACTCTCCTCTAAGGTTAGTTAGGAGGCCTGAGTCCATCATTTCATCTAGTCTTTGCAAAGCATCTCCACTGAGTTGGAAAATGGGAACTTATTTGATGCAAGGGTAGGGAGGGAAGCGATGTTCTGCGATTGATTTAGCATTTAAACTGATTTTATTAAAGCAACATAGTTATGCTAATCCCCACTGCTCCAGAATCAAAACTACCGACGATGCCTGCCTTAAAAATTGTGACATTTTTAGCTACAATAAATTTGAGATTTCTTACTCAAATTCCACACCCCCCCCCAAGAAAATCCAAGCTGTTTTCCTAGACAGGATTTCACATATTGATAACAACTATAATAAAAACATGGCTTGAAAGCTTCACATGTTCCTCTGACTCGAGTAGATGGGATTTGACTAAATAGCTGAAAAAAATATACATACTGAATGTATACATATACTTTGATGGTCTTTCATTTCTTTTATAGGGAAACACCACTGCTTTAGAAAACAGCAATTATGACATCGAATCAAGCCTCTTAATCGGATATTTCCAACCCCTTTTGCATTTCCATAGCGTCTTCCAGCTCAGTGTCACACCAAGGGCTCGGCAGTGCTGCTCTCCCCGTGCTGGCCTGGGCTGTTTCTCCTGTTTTCCTTCGCGGTTGCTGTTATTTCCACGCTCACACACTGGGTCTGGCAGCGACTTGGCTCGGCACCGGCACCGTGGGTGCCCCCAGAGGAACTCGCTGTTTATTTTGGGAGCAGTGCATCTCGTCCCGGCCCATGTTTGTTGGAGGAAAGCTCTGCAGGCTGCTTGTCCGCCTCCGGACTCTCCGCCTGCTCTAGGGAATTTTTGCCAGGAAAAGGGTGTTATTACCCCAGCGGCAGCAAATGCCAAGTGGCGGCTCTTGGCCCTCCCTGAGCCTCCAGCTTCGTTTGCTCCGAGCCAAACTGGGACCAAGAGGGGACCTACACGAGTGACCGCCTGTCTGGCTGGTTTTTTTATTTATTTCAAATTTATGCAAAAGCATCAGTATTTCAAGCCTGTTGACAGCAGTCATAGGTGCCCGCAAACATCTCACAGCTCTTCCATGCCCTAATTTCTCATCTGCCTCACCCTGCCTATGCCCACACACGCCCCTTTGTCCCCCTGGCACTCCAGAAGCTGGATGCACCCCCTGCCCTGCGCAGGAGCATCTTGGAGCTCCCCTCCACAACCTGCAGCACCTTCAAAAGCCAGAGTAGGAAACCTGACGGCCAAGAACCCACCACCCACCCAGCAAGACCAAATCCTCACCACGCTCTAAGACAAGCTTGTACGTTTGCAAGGAGCACCCAGAGCTCCAAGGTTTAAACACCACAAACAAACCAGCTGGAAGGGATGCACGTCCCCTTGCCTTCTCCACTAAGCAGTTCTCTACCAGGCAAGATCTCAGAGTTCAGGTGATCTGTAATTGCTTATTTGGAGTTCATTTTCCTAGGCCAGTTGCCAGCAGACACAGCCGAGGCCGTTTGGTGGAGTTTTTAAATGAACACGAGCCACTTGTCAGGAAAAAAAGCATTAAAAACAACACCCCCAACAATCCAAGTGCTGGCCTCAAGCTTTGATGATCAATTTAAGCAATAATCAATTTAAGTGAGGTGCAGCTTCCCCTCCTCCAGCTACACATCCCCACCTCCCAGGCGCTGGCGTGGTCCCGTCCCTCCCTGCACAGCGAGTGAGATGGGACCTGCCTCGGCTGAGGACAACCCTGCAAAGGGAGAGTCAATTCTCAGCCAGAACACCTCTCTTGTGAAGAAAGGCTGAGGGATTTGGGTCTCTTCAGGCTGGAAAAAAGACGCCTGAGGGGGCACCTTATCAACGCTTATCAATACTGAAAGGGGGGGTGTCAGGAGGATGGGGCCAGGCTCTTTTCAGTGGTGCCTGGGGACAGGACAAGGGGTAACGGGCACAAACTTGACCATAGGGAGTTCCACCTAAACATGAGGAGGAACTTCTTTGCTGTGAGGGTGGCAGAGCCCTGGCCCAGGCTGCCCCGAGAGGTGGTGGAGTCTCCGTCTCTGGAGACATTCCAAACCCGCCTGGACACGTTCCTGTGCCACCTGCTCTGGGTGACCCTGCTCTGGCAGGGGGTTGGACTAGATGATCTCCAGAGGTCCCTTCCAACCCTGTGATTCTATGATTCTATGAACTGACAGACGGGCTGAACTGCTCCCCAGACCTCATCCACAAGTCCATTTAAAAGCCAGGTAATTCCACCACCTTTCCTGCCATCCTTCTGGATTGCCACCAGCACAACCAATGTCAGAGCCATGCATCCATTGCTGGCGGGGTCTGGAGAAGGCAGCACAACATGTCTCTTTTAGAAGGGCCTGTTGTGGTAGGACAAGGGGAAATGGTTTTAAACTAAAAGAGGGTAGATTTAGACTAGATATAAGGAAGAAATTTTTTACAATTAGGGTGGTGAGACACTGGCCCAGGTTACCCAGAGAGGTGGGAGATACCCCATCCATGGAAACATTCAAGGTCCATCTGGATGGCGCCCTGAGCAACGTCATCTAATTGAAAATGTCCCTTCTCATTGCAGGAGAGTTGGACTAGATGGCCTTTAAAGGTCCGTTCCAACACAAACTATGATTCTATGTCTCCAAGTTTTACAAAAATCACATGCATTGACACCGCTTCATGAGGAGTTGGTTTGGAGCAAACACCAGGAGGGCTCTGCCCCTCCCCCACCTTCCTCATCCCTTATCAGGAAACCACGGATGCCAGGACCATGAAATGGCCAATTCCCCCCCAGGTCATGATTTGCTCTCCATCTGAACCTATAGGTAATGGGTTTTGGTTGAGAAGGACAGTATTAGATTATTATTCTTATTAAACGTTGGCAGAAGCTTGCAAAAATCTGACCTCATTCCAGTCACTTTGTAAAGGGCAAAGAAACCCCATTACTGGTGAAATTAAGAACTTTGAAAAAATTAAAATGTTTAAGTTCTCAAATCTCTCATAAGTTACAGGCCACTCCTGATCTCAGTTGTACTAAATCCAATTCAGTTCCCCTGATGCAAATTGACTCACAGCTTATTTACTCCAAATAACTGAGATGTCTATTTGACCTACACATGAAATGTTTAAAATAAGGAATGACATCTCAATGCAAAACATTTTGGTAAGCCTCAACTACCTTTTCCTTAGCTGCTCGTACTTGCAAAGCGGTATTTGGCCTAGAGAGGGGAACATGGAGTCGCAGATGGGAGGGGGTCACAGGAGATCCAGGTTCTGCTCCAGTTCTGGTCACCTCTCTGCTGTCTGAGCTCTATTGCCCTGTGGTACAACACCTCCTACCTCACCTTCCCCACTTTGTCCTCCTACCCTCACCACAAACTCCTTGGGGCCCTGGTATTTGGTGGCCTTTGTACCCCTCTGGGTGTGATGCTGTCACCCTCCAGCGGAACCAGGGACCCAGAAACAAAGGCATGGTCATGGCTCTGCCCACTGTTTGCTGCAATCCATGCTCTGAAATTGTTACCATGGCCCCCCCAGATGATTTTGGCTTGGGCCAAAGAAACTCAAAGATGTAGAGCACAGTAGGACCCATCATCCCAGGCAGGACCTCGAGGCATTACCCCTGCACATATGAGTATACCAGTGCCCAAAGAACGTAAACATCAACAACGCAACACCTTCAGCTGGAGGTTAATGTTGACCTCAGCTACAAAGCACTTAACTCCTAAACAACCCCGTACTGCGCACCCCTCCTGCAAAGCTGTGCCTTTTGTCCACATGCAGGACTTCTGAAGTGGGCTGAGAGAAAGAGGAGATCATTTCAGTCACTAAAGGCAGAAGGACTAAGCAGATGTTGGCAGGGTGTAGATGAACGCTGCGTCTTCACAGAGATACTATCTACAGGGCACCTAATGGAGCTTCTCCATCTGGGTTATTTTTATTATTATTTTTGAAGGATTCCCAGTTCCGGCAAGCCTTGTACCTCACACCCCCCCTTGCTCTGGGCTGCAGCACATGTGTGGGCATCGCACCCTGCTCACACCAGGACGCTCACCAGTACAAGAGGTGCCGCTGTATGGACCCACTGCTGCTGCAAACCCATGCGCTCTTCTCACGCTGCCACCTCCCTCATCGCACCCCAAAATCTCACCTCTTGGAAGAAAGCTCTGACCTGCCTGAGGCAAAGCTCCTGCCAGAGCACCAGAGCTGGGGAAGGAGCTCACCCCATGGCAAGCTCGCACCTCTCCTTCCCCATCCTCACCGAAGGAAAAAGCAGCCCCCAGTGGGGACCCAGGGGCTTAGGGAACAGGCTGCTTTTTTAAGGACTCAAAAAGACATTCCCTTACCAGAAAAGCTCCACTGGCCTATCACTGATTTCAGCAGAGACCTGCTCTACCTTCTCGGAGGAAACCACACATCAAGGACCAACCCAACGATCCCACAACTGGTTAGCATAGATACTTTCCCCCAGGAAATATTTCCATGCCTGCACACAGCTTCCTTGCCCACCACGAGCGAAGCGCAAAGGTGACCCTACACAAAACACCGAGGAGCAGCCAGGATGTTTCTCCCTGGGAGCTTCAGGGGCTCCTGCCTTCCCATCCTCCACAGCCAGGGGTGTTCGGAGCCATCCCTGGGGATAGACACCTGGGAGATGGGCGTCTTTGAAGGGGAGTGACAAGCGAGTCCCCGCGCAGGACGTGGCCATGATTGGCATTTCCAAAGGTGGAGGAGCATGCTGTGACTGCTCCCAGCGGCGCCTGGTGCGGCCGGTGACAAGCTGCTTGTCGTGTCACTCGGAGATGAGAGGCTGCGGCGTCAAAAGGGACCCTCTGAACACCAACGCCACGACACAAAAGCAGCAGTTCAAAGCCCCCAGTTTCCCTCCTGGGGAGACAGCCTGGCTGGTTATGACACTAATTTATTGTCAGATATACTACTTTTTTTTTTTTTTTTTGAAATAACAGTCAAAGGCTTTTGTGTTTGAATCCCTTTGGCTGGATTGATGATGGCATTACATCTTACCTGGGCGGTAATGAAGGATACAAAAAAAAAAACCCCACCAGCTTCTAACGTAAAGTTTGGGCCTTACGACTTATTTACTCTCCTGGCAACGGGCCAGATTAATTCAGGGTGTAATTTCATGGACTTCTGAATTTCATCAAGCTGAGAGGTTGACTGTATAAAACAGTTGACAGGTATCAGTGGAGGGGTGATCCTAGGTCAGCCCTAACCATCAATAGAGACACCCCCTGAGGCTCTTCACGGCACATTCCTCTACCCCAGCCCTGTCTGCAGAGGGGGGTTCTGTTGTCTTTGATGTTTTGCTCTGAAATCACAGCGCTGCGGGAACTTTACTTTGCTGTGCACGCATTTACCTACAGGAACTGGATGAGCTGAAAGACTAGTCAAGAGTTACAGTGCTGGTCTTTAGAAGTCCCTCCAAAACCTGGTAATTTGGTGGCTTCTCAAAAGAGGTGGGTGGTCTCAGTCCACTTTTCTACAGAAACGCTATCTACGTCGCACTTCTGCAGCACCACCAGGGATCTTAGAAGAAAGGCAAGAAGCACCTAAACTGCTGGTCTCAAACGGATTTCCAAAGATTAGATGTGCAATAGTCATGCAAAAGATGCGTTAGCAGGGTGAAGCAGTAGCGCTGCCTTTGAGAAGCAGCTGACCCACCCCAGGCTTTGGTGACTCCTTTGCTGCCAGCCAAAAGGAGACGCATGGTTGTTTGGCTGGACTGTGTCTGTCTGCAATTTCTGAAGAGTTAATGGAGCTTCTTGGCTGAAATCTCAGTGTGATGTTACTGTTTATCCGTATTACGGGCTTGTGTTTAAACATCGTAATGATCCTGGTAATATGTTTCCAGCTGCTCACCACCCTGGATAGCCAGTTATTAAAAATAAACTTGCATAAACACGACATTTCTTTTGCACAGCTCATCCGTTTTGCCTGCATGATCATGCTATAAGAGGTCACTGAGCTCTGTTTGTCACATCCTTGTCTGTTCCTATGGGAATGACTTCCCTACCATCAGCAGAAGATTATGTCCTGGAGCTGTGGCCAGGTGGTGAAGAAGAGGGAGACAGCACAGGAGGGGAGAGTACGCTCAAAAAGATTTTTTGTGTACGTACATTTCTTCTGTGTTGCTTAGGGAGACATTTTCTCCCCTATACCAAGCATTGATCTCCAGTTTGATGATGGCTTTCAAAGTTGGGCTGCTGTCTCCTGAACTTCACTAAAAGTTCATTGGGTGAGTGGAGAACGGAGGCAGATTAATTAAAGTGATGTGAATGGTTAGTCTTTCTATTGGAAATGATTGTCTATGGAGCAGTATAGCAATATATCATTAATCTGGAAAGGTCAGTTATGAAGAAATATTGATTTCAGAAGTTTGGTTTGATTACATCGCTGTAAAGTGTGACATTAAAATCCCAGCTGTTTGTGTCTCTGGTCTGAGATCAATGGAAAATGCGGTTTTGGATTTGCTTCTCAATTTTGTTCCTTTTTTTTTTTAAAAAAAAAAAAAAAGACAAAGAAAAAGAAGAAAGTATTTCCAATGGCATTAGCTACCCAGAGTAAATTGTTACTTGACTGGGGTTGACGGTTGGTTTCTATTAAAAGGATGCTGTCAAAATGCTTAGGCCCAACATTTATAATCAAGCTGAAGGAATTTCCTGATGATTATAAAGAAAATGTTTTACACCAAGACCCTTCCCTGATGTCCATCAACGCCAGCCAGGCTGTGACCACAAGGGCAAAGCTGCCCACAGCACCTCTGGGACCGGGACAGTTTAGAAACATGGGTAGGATTTCCAGTGTATTACTTATGAATATTTCAAGGAAACGTTCACAGATATTTCTCACTTTTTATAGCCATATTGCAGTGTTATGAAAGCTTCGAAGCTAAGCCCATTTCTAAACAAAGCCCCGGTAAAAGAGCATTATTCATTAACTGTTCAACACCAATCTTCTGCTGGGAGAAGGATTAGACTCATCATAATCATCTCCTCTCTTCCAAACCAGACGCAAAGCACACTCCAGCTCACGCACAGGGGAACGCGGAATTTCAAACCCCAACCCCCCCCTGCCAAAGGGCTCCTCTCCAGACATCGTTCCACGAGAGCGAGCCGGCCCCCACCGTACTGGTGCCTACAGGGAGCAGGAGGATGGCCCAGACCACGTGTCTGAGACTCCTACCCATAAAACAAAACCTGCCCCAAGCACTGCCTGTTGGTTGCCACTGGCTGGAGATGCTCGGAGGATCCCACTGCCTTCCCCCTCTTAATTTTGGCTGGAGTGGGTTTGGGCTGCAAGAGGCAGGTTCCTACCTTGCCTCTTTTCTCTCTGTGTATCACAGAATGTGTTGGGTTGGAAGGGACCTCTCAAGGCCATCTAGTCCAACCCCCCTGCAGTCAGCAGGGACATCTTCAACTGGATCAGGTTGCTCAGAGCCTCATCCAGCCTGGCTTTGAATGTCTCCAGGGATGGGGCCTCCACCCCCTCTCTGGGCAACCTGGGCCAGTGTCTCACCACCCTCAGTGGAAAGAACTTCTGCCTGATGTCTGATCTAAACCCGCCCTGCTCTAGTTTAAACCATTGCCCCTCGTCCTGTCGCTACATGCCCTTGCAAACAGCCCCTCCCCAGCTTTCCTGTAGGCCCCCCTTCAGGGACTGGAAGGGGCTCAAAGGTCTCCCCAGAGCCTTCTCTTCTCCACGCTGAACCACCCCAAGTGTCTCAGCCTGTGTATCAGCTATGGATGTTTTCCATGGCACATGGTTTCACAATGCTGGGAGCATGAGGGATGTACAGAGCGAGGGATCCCTCTGCGCAGGGTCGTTATTAGGTTAGCTATCGCTGGCATCTGAATTTCACCTGCAAAATCCAGAGCAAGGGCTCAATGGGGAAGGCAAAGGGGGTGAAGCCACCTCACGCACCTCTCCTTTGATTCAGCAAAACACGAAAGACTGTTTTACAGTGCTGCAACAGCGCAATATCCCATAGAGAAAGTTCAGTTCCAAAAAGCACTTTGCAGAGAAGCATTTATAACGTGGCCATGAATGTGAGCCAAGGCGAAGGGTGAGGCAGAACATGCTACGTGACCAGGGACGAGAGCTGGGGATGGAAACCTGAGCTGGCAAAACCCCCTCCTGGTATGGTCCTGCTGAAAACCCTGGAGCCAATATCACCAAGTTACCACTGAGCGTTTAATCGGGGTTGTTTCACAGGGTGAATGCGTTTTCTTACTGTTTATTATTCTGCTTTTGCCATGTAACCTGCTTCACTAAAAGCCTTAAATGAAACAACTGCCATTAAAAAACCATCAAACAGGATTTTATAGTTCTCCCCTTTGCTGCGAGGACCTAACAACTTATAAAAATTTATTTTGCGCTGTGCTCAGTTCCATTAAAAGGCTACTGGGGTTTATTTTTAGGTTTTATCTCAGCACTGAGTTACCTAGCTTGTAACAGTCAAGGTTTTGTTTTGTCACCTCAAGGCCTAATCATAGTGGGATTTGCTGACATTAAGAGTCAGCAAATATATCTACAGGCATCAGCTATGTAGAAATGCTTTCAACTGACACAGGGTATACAAAGGGAAAGAGAATTGCACACTCTCTGCTGCCACGAACGCTAGGAAAGGAGTAATTATCTCACATCAACATCCTAATTTCCAGCACTTTGATCACAACGCTTTGAATTGTAAATATTGCCAAAAAGTGTCATCTATCAGTTTTAATGAAAGGGATCTTTGCCCACCGAATGCCACGTGCTAAACCGGAGAGGTCTGAAGTCATCTCCCAACCGGCCCCGAGAGACTTTGAATGTTCCTTCAAAGCGGAGGCTGATGTCAAGGGGAGCCGAGATCACAGAGGTGAGGCACCGGGGACTGCCACCGCTGGGAAGTGCTAACTGCAGCCCAAACCCAGCTCCCTTCAGCAAAGCCCCCGCTCATCTTCCAGAGATGTGTCTCAGCCCCACTGAAGTCAGAGAGCCTTCGGGAGCAGGTCTGCAGGGCTGCGCCGGCAGCGAGATGTGGCATGTCCATAAGACAAGTGAAGGTTGTTGGTTTGGCGTGGGTGTGTGTACCCAGCCTGGCTTCAAACTAGCCGGAGGGGTGGCAGTAAAAGCAAAGGTGCTACCGCAGGGCACAAAATAAGGCTGTGCATCTCGTCCCCAAAGGCCTCGTACGCAAGGTGATCAAGGGGGAAAATCAAAGGCATGAAATCAAATCCCCAGTGCTTTCCACCACTAATACCTATTCCAGCTCTGGGGCCCCAACATAAGGACATGGACCTGTTGGAATGGGTCCAGAGGCGGCCACAGAGATGCTGGGAGGGCTGGAGCCCCTCTGCTGTGAGGACGGGCTGAGAGAGCTGGGGGGGTTCACCCTGGAGAAGAGAAGGCTCTGGGGGGACCTTCAAGCCCCTTCCAGTCCCTAAAGGGGCTCCAGGAAAGCTGGGGAGGGACTCTGGATCAGGGAGGGGAGCCACGGGACGAGGGGGAAGGGTTTTAAACTGGAAGAGGGGAGATTTAGATGAGATCTCAGGAAGAAATTGTTTGCTGTGAGGGTGGTGAGCCCCTGGCCCAGGTTGCCCAGAGAAGCTGTGGCTGCCCCGTCCCTGGAGGGGTTCAAGGGCAGGTTGGACGGGGCTTGGAGCAACCTGGGCTGGTGGGAGGTGTCCCTGCCCAGGGCAGGGGGGTTGGAACCAGATGATCTTTAGGGTCCCTCCCAACTCTAACCATTCTATGATTTTACACAAGTCATCTTCATTTGCACTGTGGGGAGGAACCAGCCCTGCAGGCATGTTTGTACAGCACCCAGCACAGGGTATGGGGGCCCAAGGCTACCCATCCTATCGCAGAGCTGCTGCCAGCACCACCCAGCACACGTTGCTGCAAAAACCCATACAGCGGTGACTGAAAAGTGAAGACAGTAAAAAAGGACAGTTTCTACAGTAGCTGGGGCAGTATAAGACTGTGCTGGTCGCACATAAGCAATTCAAGGACTCATTCACTGATTTCAGGGTGTCACAGCAGGCAGAGATGGACCAGATTCATGCAGTACCAGTGAAGAGACTGGGAAGAGATGCAAGAGCAGGCTTGGGTTTGGGCAGGTAAGTTTTGTGGGAGGGTGTTTCTGAAGTAACACCATACACATGCCCTTTTCCTTCTACTCTTCCTGAGCATCCACCACCAACCCCTTCAGGAGACACTCCAGTCTGACCCAGGGTGGCAGCAATCATCTCTCCTGGGATCACAACTACAGAGTGCTCTTAAACACAAAACCTCATCAACACCAAGAGCAGAACCATATCTTCCATCATGTTTGTCAAAACACGGTACTTTGCAAGCTTTCCTATGATTTTCTGAGCGCACACATGGCCAAGATGATATACATCCCTGATGCCATGGCAACCTTCCTCAGATGTTTACTTGACATATGAATTATGCAAGCAGCTAAGGTTTTAAATCATCTTCTCCTGCATATTCGTCTGTCACTGCAGCATCCCCAGGCATCCACAGCCACAGTCTAACCCGGGGCTCTGCTGTGGGTATCAACGGGGACCAGTGATGCTCCTTCTGCTGCCGACGAGGAGCATCCACCCTGCAGGACTGGGAGCCACTCACCGCCTCCCCAGGTAGAAAGGCTTGTGCCTTGAGAACTGCCTTTTTTTTTTCCCCCCATGAAGTTGTGTTAATTAAAAAGATTAAAGCCATATGTTAAAACATCGGTTGACAGGTATAGTTCCCTTCCCCCCCCCCGCCCCAGCTCCCTTGACACGCTCGCGAAGTGTTAACAGCAGACGTCAGTCCTAGAAGACTGTAAAAATTATCATCTCAGAGCTATTAATACAGCACGGTGGTTGAGGGGGGGGGGTCTTTAAAGAGCATATAGCATTAAACCTCTAGCTAGATATTAAGGGGATTTCTTAACCTGTAAAATTATAGTTATGTGCAAAAGAGGGAAGGGAGGGAGGGGGGCTTAATTAAAAATCCATACTTAGCTGGCGCAACACCATACTTAAGGGCTCTAGAAGAAGCCATTTAAACAGGTAAAATACTGCCCCAAATGCAGAGATGTCTCCTGAATAAAGAGGCCCTTTGTATCTTTGATGTCCTGTAAGTGCCATTCTCTTTAATTTTCTCTTTCCTAACAGCCATAAAGGATATTTTAAATGCATGAGGGACACTCAAGCCGCAGAGGCTATGGCACGGTGTCCGGCGCAGTGAAATGTTCCTGGAATGGGCTCCGGCAAGGGCAGTGGCCGTTCTAAAGTCAAAGGAGCCTGTAGAGGTGCTAGAGAAGATGAAATCCTAAATGGCTTTATTTCCTACTGGCAGTGTGATACCACCTTTGAGACCACAGACAAGGATCCTCTTTTCACAGAATCACAGAATGGTGGGGGTCGGAAGGGCCCTCTGGAGATCACCCAGTCCAATCCCCTGCCAGAGCAGGGTCACCCAGAGCGGGTGGCACAGGAACGCCTCCAGGCGGGTTTGGAATGTCCCCAGAGACGGAGACTCCACCACCTCTCGGGGCAGCCTGTGCCAGGGCTCTGCCACCCTCACAGCAAAGAAGTTCCTCCTCATGTTGAGATGGAACTTCCTATGGTCAAGTTTGTGCCCGTTACCCCTTGTCCTGTCCCCGGGCACCACTGAAAAGAGCCTGGCCCCATCCTCCTGACACCCCCCCTTTCAGTATTGATAAGTGTTGATAAGATCCCCCCTCAGGCGTCTTTTTTCCAGCCTGAAGAGACCCAAATCCCTCAGCCTTTCTTCACAAGAGAGGTGTTCCAGTCCCCTCAGCATCTTGGTAGCCCTTTGCTGTCCCCTCTCCAGCAGTTCCCTGTCCCTCTTGAACCGGGGAGCCCAGCACTGGACACAGCACTCCAGATGTGGCCTCCCCAGGGCAGAGCAGAGGGGGAGGATGACCTCCCTTGACCTCCTGGCCATGCTCTTCTTGATGCCCCCCAGGATGCCATTGGCCTTCTTGGCCACAAGGGCCCATTGCTGGCTCATGGTCATCCTGTTGTCCACCAGGACTCCCAGGTCTCTTTCCACCGAGCTGCTCTCCAGCAGGTCACCCCCAACCTGTCCTGGTGCAGGGGTTATTCCTCCCCAGGTGCAGTGCCCTACGCTTGCCCTCGTTGAATTTCATAAGGTTTCTCTCCGCCCAACTCTCCAGCCTGTCCAGGTCTCTCTGGATGGTGGCACAGCCTTCTCCTGTGTCAGCCACCCCCCCCAGCTTTGTGTCATCAGCAAACTCGCTGAGGGTGCACCGTGTCCCTTCATCCAGGTCATTGATGAATATATTGAAGAGGACTGGACCCAGTACTGACTCCTGGGGAACACCACTCGTCGCTGACCTCCAACTAGACTCTGTGCCCCTAATTTTCCTAAGGGCTCTGCAAAAGGATGGGCTGTATGGAAAGGCGATCCCCATCCTGAATAGGTGAAGGTACATATTCTTCAGAGAAGCCCTGCCCAAATAGCCCTGGCTCTCCAGTGGGAATGCACAGTCTGCTGGCAGTGGAGCAGCACTACAACCCAGCAGCATCAGACGGGGGTGGGCAATGGTCAGTTTGGGCTGGTTTAGAAGTTACTTTTTTTCAAGCGCAGCCCCCAGTTGTAACAGCACACTCCCTCTCTGCTGCACGCCTCAGGAAAACAGGCGAAAGCAACAAAACCACCAAAGCTGGATTTAAGTGTTGAATTAAGGGTTCGAGCAAATGCGATTTTCTTGTTATTGCAGCAGGCGAGGCGTGCACAAATCATGAATTTCCAGCTCAGAGCTAACGTAATATCCCTTTCTCCTGCACCAGCAGCCCTGCCAGTGCAGCGGGGTTAGGTAGGACACGCGTTTCCCTATGCTCTGTGCTGACATAATGGCAGCAGCAATCTAGGCCAGGCTTACATATAAGGTAGAGTGGTAGGTCACTATACCCAAACACAGGAAAACACGGCGACACCAATGCCTACCCAACTTGCACAGTCCCAACATATGGTAGCAGAAGCTGGAGGACCAAATATAGCTTCTCAGCCAGACTTTGGTACAGCAGTTTATATCAGTAGAAGGTCTCATGCCTCCTACTCTGCTGAAGGTGCAACTGTACATATGACCCAGCTTACAAAGGAATTTCACTCATTCATTTAGTCTTTGGAAGTGGATATAAGCAGCCCATAAATTATGCATAGCTTCTAAAGCAGTCTGTTTAGAACTGAGAGGGAACACATTCAAATGGAAGCCGATGACTTCTCCAACTTCAGAAGATGGGGCTAATTACAAGAAACAATAAACAACGGGGTTCACACAAGACTGCCCAGGCCAGTGCAGGGTGGGAATCCCCAAATCCAGAAGTGATCCCAGAGACAGAGACTGCCTTCATCTGACTCAGACGCCTGTGCAAAGCTGGTGAACTTTAGAGTTGAGATTTCTTCTAGTCCAATGAAAATCAGGTTAAGGCCTCATTTACATGGGGCTTCTTCATGTAGACAGGAGTCTTTATTAATATTGTATGTCTGCAGAACTCTGGGCCCTGGAGGGGCTGTACCTAGGAACGGGCTATCATCGAGTCTGACCCATGGAAGCACAGCATCAAGAGGTCTGCATTTAGCAGTCCACAAGAGAAGATACGGGTACAGCTGGCAGTAAGAGAGCAGCACCCACTCACACCAGTCTTCAAGCCTACCTCTGCTTTAGTGCCCGAAAGAGGAGCGTCCAGGTGGGCTCTCCGTCACCTTGTGCCGTGTGCAGTCATTTACGTGGGTGCAGACAGTAGCGGTCAGAAGACACCCACATTGCCTTGGTGGGATGGTACGAGTGGTGTTTTGAAAGGTTTCTGCTGGTAACATTGAACATAGTCCCCATAAACAGAGAAACCGAGTTCTCTGGCGGAAGCACCTGATTTCAGAAAGCAAAAGGCAAGAGCAAGAATTAGGCTTCTGTGGCACAAGGGGAATCATGAAACCTGGGTCCCACCCCTGCCCTTTTCATTACCTTTCAGAAGGACCTTGAACAGATGCTTTAACCTCTGTATCCTATAAACTGGGATAATAACAACACTGTCGTATCCTGGAGGAGCCCAGAGACTGTGAGGGCGAAAGGCATGGGAGCTGGGGAGAGCTTTTCTCATTACCTCCAGCCTCCACAACATGTCATAAAGCAGTCATTTGCGCTCACTCTTCAGAGACTGCCTCTGGCATCATTCTCCTTGCACAGAGCCCAACAAGGACTACCAGCGGACACCTTCGCCAGGTGCTCATACACCTTCCTGAAGCCGTCAGCTTTGCAAGGCATCGTCTGGCCATGTAAATAATATGACAAACAGCAGGGGAAATGCCACCAGACAAAATACTGCACATGTCACGGTATTAGAAATCCTAGAGAGAGAAAGAAAAAAAAAAGTCCTCGTGGTTTAATGGAGAAGGTCAGACAGGAGTTATGTTTGTGTTTTTCAGCATGATTGGATTATAAATATAGTCAGCAGAGGCTTAGGACACAGGGAGCTCTAGATTGTATTGGGATGTGTCACTTCTGACACCGGCGGGTGATGCCTTCATAAACCTGGCTCCGCTGTCACAAGCCGCTGCGGCTGCAGCAGAAGCGCGGCGGGAGCAGGCAGAGGATAAAAGACAGGAGTTTGCAGGGGAGCCAAGGGGCAGGCAAAGCAATTACGAAGTTATATATGTTTGGCTCTATGCTGTGTTTTACTCCAAAAGCTAAACAACGGTAGATTGTATCATTAAGCTGCACCCATGGCAGAAACGGGGGGAGCGCTGCCAGCTCAAGCAATTTCATGAGGTCATGACGCAGCCAATACATCTTTGATGTGCACAGGATGCATCTGCTCTCTGCAGCCCACAAACCTGTTTTTTCTGCTCAACAACTCTGGAAAAGATTTTTCAAAAGTATTTAGAGGATTTATGGCCGCATGCTCCTTTGAAACGAGCTCTCTGCCTGTGTGCACTAGGCAGGTTGTTGTGTTCTGCTGAAGGTATTGGCACCTTGTGGAGTTTGTGCTCATCAGTCAACAGGATTTATGCTCCTAAAGCTCTTAGGTGCATGTAAATCTTCTCCAGGGTAAGCCTTGATCTCACGGCCAGGTCCATGTTGAGAATTCTCAGAAGTCAGAAGGACTTTACATCGCATGAATGGTCTTCTATTAGCTCAAAATTAGTATTGAGAAGGGGATTAATTTAATAGCAATTCCAGCTGTTTTCATTTCCTATCAAGCCTGTCATATCAGGGGATAGTGTTTAAGGGACTTCTAAGGAATATCTGACCTATTAATGGCAAAAGAACTAATAGCCATATCATGAGCGATCTGTTTTCTGCTTTCAGTTCACCACCCATCACCACTTACCCTTTTTCCTAGGAAGAATACTGCAGTCCTAACAGAAGGATGATTTACTCAAACAGGTGGACAGATTGGACGGAGCGATAGGCAGTGGATGTAGAGAGATGAAACTGGTTATTAATTTAAAGTGTCAGTTCTGGAAGACAGTGGTGGCTGGATACTCTCCCCCTGCCTCACACAGCCTCCAGCTACAGGGATGCTCAAAGCTGGGAAAATGGAGATGTGTTGTTGAGACCCAAGCAGCTGGTCGCTGCGGTCAGCACACCACATTGTCACACAGCTGTCTGACAGTGCAGCCGGTCACCTGCCACCTGGACAGCAGATGACACTGTCCCCTACCCGCCTTACCCTTGTCAGATACAGAACAGCGAGGGCTGGAGTGTATCCCCCTTTCCTAGTGGAGATGTGTTACAGAGGTATCCTTGCCATACAGAAACCTGAATTTTCCGCTATTACTCCCGACTGGCAGTCAGTCCTGCATTGTGACCAATAATTAGGAACCAGAAGTTTGAGGAGAAATCAGAAAAAAGAAGACTGACAGTGTCCCCAACATGGAAAAAGTTTCTTGCACTCACACAAGACTTAAAGTTCAATTACTTGCTCATTACTGAACAGAGACACACATCCTTAATCCACTCTATCACTCCCAGTAAGAAATTAAATTAATTCCTAGCCTGTTGTCATGGTAGGACTATTCTATTAAGGGTGGAGATAAAAATATTTTTCCAAACAGCAATATAGAGGATTGCAGAATAGCCCAACATTTTGTTTCACGGTAAATCCCACTTGCAAACCAACAACCCAATCTCGAGGCAGCAGCTCAGAGACTCGAAGAGCCCTAACGCCCACAGACGTGCGGTTGTCTGCGGAGATAACAATAAAATCAGTGAAGCCACCACACAGCCAGAGAGCACGCTCAGGAGCTGAATGCCCCGTTGTTTGACTTTCACTAATATTGTTTAATTATATTGCTAGAAGGCAAGAATTCCCATTTGTCGGCAACTGGGAAAGTGCTTAAGGTGATGATATTGTTCTGCTTGGGTGGCCTGTGCCTGAAGGTAATCTTTCAAAAGCAGCTGCTTTAAGTGTTGGTTAAATGGTACCAAGGGATTCGCTTGACACAGGTGTCATGTTTAATCTTATTCATATATCAATAAAACTGGTACCATATGTGCAGGTTGGTTGGCAGCACTGAACCTCTGAGACAATCAATATTTCCATTAACAGACTCATCCTCGCTGGTCAAACCCGCTGCAGGCTCCCAACTTCAGGCGCTCCCGGCCCGCCGGCTTCCAACCTCTGCTTTCCAACAGTTCTTCACCAGAAAACACACTGCAGGCACCTCGGAACTGCAGTTTGGCTTTTATTTGTGCACACACCTCCCCCAAATAGACATAAACACGTAGCAGGGAAGCAGCGGTGGTCAAGGTTTAAGCACATGCTGTTTCTACGGTATGGTTCCCAATGCTTTTCAGTGGAGGCTCTCAGAGCACTTTGCAACCCACGCTGTCGTTGCAGTCACGGAAAGGTGAACGGTGGCTGAGAGGAGGAGAAGTCATTGCCCCAAGTGTGCCAAGGATGGCCAGAATTCAGCCTGGAAATCCTGGTGCTCAGCATATGGCAACGCAGGTTAATGCGCACATGAAAGGCAGCGCCTTTGCAGCTCGCTGGCTGTTCCCCGGCAGCTGCTCGGATACACGCTGTGCTCAGAAACGCGAGGCGGCTTTTGTCAGGTTATGTTTTCCCTCTAACAGCTTTCCCCGGGATAAAGCTCTGCTGTTTGCAGTAGGACTTTGGTGATATTTTTTTTTTTATATATATTTTTTAATATAGTGGTTACTTGTACGGCTAAAACTCACACTAACACCTGAACTTTTGAAGTCTGGAAAAGCAATGGTCCCTTTCTAATATGTGGCACATCAGCCTGCTCCCTTCATCCTGGGAAGGGGTCTGGGAGCAGCAGTGACAAGGACAGCCCAGCCCAGCGAACCCAAATACATCCTTCATCCAGATGCCATGGGGACAATAACAAGGGTCACTTGTTTCCTGACATACTAATTTAAAAGTAGGCTTAGCAACACTTGCATTTATGCATTACGATCCAATGCATTACTGTCTGATTTACCTATCACTAACAGTCTCTCACCAAGCAGAACAGCGTGGCCTGAAAAAGCCAGGACAAAAACAGCAGGAATGCTAATGGCAGCGCCTTGGCAGAGCCATGTGCACGAATCTCACGCAGAATCCTTTTTTTGAGCTGAGACTGATTCTTACTTAGGTGAGTCTAGAAATTTACAGCTTAAAAAAATACACTTTATAAGGTTATTACTCCCCTTGGCCCCCCACATTTGTTTCACTTGGAGCACAGGGCACTCCTTCCATGGCGGGGAGGGAACTGGGCAGAGGAAGACGTGCTGGTGGATGAGGGCTTGGATGGGATTCATCTCTGGACACATCACCTGACAAACCCAAACCCTAACTTAGCATGAGAGACAGATTTAACACTCCCAAATGAAATGTTAATGCAGGAACAATCCCCTATAACATCCGCACCGTAAATAATTTACTTTCCTTCCAAGCGCTGAGGAAGATTAATGGGCAGGTTTTTTTTGAAAAAAAAGAAAAAAAAAAGAAAAAAAAAAGAGTTAAAACATTTGCAGGCCCCAGTGTCATTGCAATAACAGGCAGCACGTGTAAACACTGCAAGGACTGCATCCATTTAGGAGCGGCTGGGAGACCACACAGTGCCGGAGAGGCACCGATGCGCAGAGCTGCCCTTGCTATTAAGGGGCCACTTTGAGTTTCCATTTGGAGCCGGGAGAGGCGGGGGATTCACTGGCCGGGTTGGAGGCACCGGTTATTTGTTATGATGAACTCTCCGAAACGAAGAGATTAAAATAAGCCCAAAGTGTTTCTCTGACAAATGTTAAACGTCACCCGCAAGATTTATAGCACTTCTGTTCCCCCTCCGAAAGCTTTTAGTTCAGTGGCAGAGGTTACCGAGGGCTTGTCCACTGGCTGCCGGCTTTATAGTTTTAGCACTGGCCAGAGAGTAATCCAAAGTTTCAATAATGAGTAATAGCACTTTCAGCTCACCATCATCATTTGTCCTACATCCATTATTGTCCTAAGAGACCAATCTTGCTGATGTAAATGGTGCTGGCAGCTGGCGTGTCAGCATTTCACACCTCCGCAGCTGCCGGGCTGCGCTGCCAGGAGCTCCGCTCCCCGTGCAAACCTCCCTGTGCTGCCCGGGCACTGCCCTGCACGCGGGGACACAGCCCAGGGATGTCCTCACAGCATCCCTGGTGGTGGCAAGCTTGGAAGGGGTGGCCTGGCTTAAGTATGGTTCTCTGAAAAGCTTTATTTTGGGAGGGTTTTTTCCTCTACCCTGGGACTGCCATGCTGCAGTGCAATGGGAGCGGTTGCTCTCCCCTTGTCAGTGTTGCTACAATACCTCCAAAAAGCATCTTTTCCTCTTTCCATCCTTCCTGCCCCATCTCACTTGTGCCTCTCCCTGCTCTTCTCCCCTCCTTCCAGGGCACAGGAGGGATTAGCCCAGCAACAGCTCGTGCATGAGGAGCGTGCACGGGAAACTGGGCATCCATGCTCCGGTCTACCCCCAGGGCTGGGATGGAGACATGGGGTGAGGGCTGCTGACAGATAAAGCTGACACCCGTCCCACTGGGATGAAGCCAAAGGTGTCCCACAGCCTTGGGGGGGGGGGGGGGGGTCCCCCTTCCCTGCTGCCCCTAAATCCATGTGCCGCAAGCCCCACCACCGCCTATCACACACAGCCTCCAAGCTGTGCGCTCCAGTGGATAATCTAATTGTATAAACACGTCTTAATTGTCTTTTCTCGTGCACTTTTTAAGGAGATTGCAGCTGTCCAAAATAACATCAAACAGCCCAATGCTGCAAGACCATGTCAGAGAATACCGCACCCAGCAACACTTCAACTGCCTGCCAAAGGGACAGAGGCAGGGAGAGAAAACCTGGGTTATGTGGGGTATAGAAGACCTTGTAGAGTGCAAGAGGATTCCCCAGGCGAGCCTGATCTTTGCAGTTACCCAGCTAGCTAGAAGTTCATTCATCTTAACTCATCAGCTAACATCTCTTTGTGTTTGCATCATGAGCTGCAAGGGTTGTCCTCATGTTTGCCTCAGTTCGCACCCACAATGCTGCTTTGAGTGTTCTCACATCCCCCTTTTTCCTTCCTCCACACTCATCCAGGTCAGGGCGATAAGCCCAAATACATGTGTTCAACAGAGCAATCAAACAAGAATAACAAGCCACCACAGACAGCAAACCGATCAGGCTGATCTACAGGTGCAAACAACTTCAGATGATGGACCCGCCTTCCAAAAATCATTAGAAAAGTGAATCCCCCCAGCATAAATCACAGCATAAATCCCAGCTCTCACGGGGCTGGCTGGACACTAACAGGTCAGCTCCACTTCCCAGATGGAGAACTTAATCACCCCACTGCTGGTCTGTGTAATTACAACAGTTATGAATCTTATTCTTTACCAACCTCTTTCAAATCCAGACCCTGGATTTGACTTGCTAACCTCATCAGTACACAGCCCTGCCAGACTCTGTGGTAGGTAGATTTTTTTTTAACCAAGTAATAAATCAGATGATTGCCTCAAGTGCAACTCAAAAGCTTGACTCTGTTAAGTGTGGGTGGAGACCCTCTGCCCAACACTGCTGACCCCAGAGTCAGGCCAAGACAAAACTGGTACTTCGAATTTAGCACAAATTTGGGAGCAAGAGTTGTTTGTCTTCTTCCAAACAGCACACTTGAGCATCTCTCTTAGCTTTCCTCTCCTACCAGGAGAATTAGGAAAAGCTGAGATGCTCACATACCCACAGGACCCCAGGAACCAGAGATTTAAACAAAGTGAGTCAAGAACTTCAGACAGCTAAAAAAAACATATTATGAAGCCTGCATTGAACCTTTCTGACCAGGAACAGAAAAACCTTTTGACTACTGACCAAAGATATCCTTGTACAAAGTCTATCATACCCCATCTGCCTTTTCAGATCCTGAGCTAATGTGGTCAGAAGTCTGGATTTTTCCTCCTTTCCATGATCTGGGATCACCCAGCTGTTTGAAGGCCAACCAGCAGTAGGCGAACAGGACTCCCTGGTCAGAAAGGACTGCACATCTCCATGTGACTATCGGACCCCAAAGTGTCTTGAAGTAGAAATTAGGCAAAATTAATCATCTTGGGTAACGTTGTGCTTGTCTTTATTTGTATTTAAACAACAAGAAAAACTTGTCAGGAGGAATAATAAGAGTTACACATCTATTGTCACACCAGGGCCTTTTTACATGAAATGTTAAGTCACACAAGTCCTTCCGAGTATAGTCTCTGTTATATTTTAAGACAACTGAACACAGTACTGATCACCTCTGGCTCCGAGGCTGCAGACAGCCCAGTCAGCCATACTGGGAAAACCACGCTGCAGCACCGGCTCACAGGCTCACGGCCAAGCACTCGCACACCCCATCCATCCATCTTCATAGCACACCTGAACTCCCGGAGGCTCTTACCTGGTAAGTTATTCAGGATTTTTCTAATTTTCTAGAAAAGATGTCAGTTTGTCACTAAAATTGGGAAAAACTTAAAAAATCTTGGAAGTATTCACCAAGCGGGGAAGACATTTCCTTCTACTGCTCTGAGGCAATATATCCCATCGGCTTGGGATCACTGATCTCGACAGCCCTGACCAAATCACTCCTCTGCTCGTTACCGCCTCATCCCTGCGAGGCAGCACTCTCCCAGGCACATAAGCAGATGGAGAAAAACCAAACACCATGGAAGACAAACATGAACACATCATTCATGGGAATGAGACGCACACACAGCAAGCTCAGGTCACAGGCAGCTAATCCTGCATTGCTTTCCCCTTCCTCTAACATTATCATGTGTTTTTGGTGATGGGGTTAGATTTGACCAAATTCTTCTTGCACGATTCAACCCTATTCGCAGGGGTCAGCATTGGGGCATACCTGGACAACCACAATTTGGTAGGCTGAGACATGCCTTTAAGGGCTCATCTTATGGTCCCATGTGCCACCAAACAGCCCCTGATGCTCCAGCCACGTCAGGCGATGCTGATCTCAGGGGTGCCTTCCCCTGGTGCAACCCCCCCACTGCTGCTTGCCATGGAGCAAGGGGAAAGAGTAAGAAGTTGGGCTTTGTATCCCAAAACCTGGTGCTTCAGGTGGGAACCCAGTCAACTAATTAAGAACACCTTGGATAACAACTGAAAGGACAGGAGTATCTTGTCACAACCATTTGCTCAGACCATTGCTACAAGGTACTTTTAAGTGAGGCAAAATATACAGCAAAAGATTTATTGTACACCAGAGTTACCAATATGAGTCCAGACTGAAACCACAAGGCTTGGAAAGGGAAAGAAAAGAAACTTCACAAAAAAATCAAGGGTGAGTGATGGTTTCTATTTGAAAGGAGGTGTGCTGATTCACACCAGTGAATGATTTAGCTTATCTGAAGTGTCTGACCACAGCTTAACTCTTGAACCATCCAGTCTTAAACATATTCCTTTCTATGGTATGACTGGGACACAGATGCTACAAGAAAAGCCATTGGAAGTTGAGACATATCCAAGCAGAGTCTGCAAACCAACTCCAAGATCCTAAAAGATTTACCGGAGAGGAGAGCCCCTTCCTGCTCCAGCAGGCTGCAGAACTATCGAGCAAGTACATTGGAGAGTGAGTTCCTTGCTTGGTTACAAGGTGTCTTGTGTGACCCTGCTCTGTGCTTCTGGTCCTTCTGCCCAACTCTGTCATCACCATGGGTACCCCAGAGGGAAAACATGCCACAGAAAACAATCAAGGCCCTGCAGCTCCAAGCAGACCTTCTCATCAGCCAAGCCACAACCACAACACAGAGCAGCGGCTGGACAGCGGGCTGTATCCCTGGATAAAGCAAATCAAAGCCACTGTAGTACTTCCTGATTACCCATTTCAATAGAGGAAGTCTTTCCCTTTGCTCATCCGCTGTGTGCTTACAGGTATATATTATGCCACTATATGCAAGTCCAAACGCAAAGAAAAGTTCCCACTGAAGTAAATTAAATTTGAGTTAAACCACACATGAGCTGCAGAATGTGCTGGGATTGCAGATTGCAAACCACACTGCATAGCTGACTCTGCTGTTCCCAGTGGATCCCTCCTAAATCCACCATCTATCAATTTCTCCTGCTTGGAGAAACCTAATCCCAGGGCTAGAATCAGCAAGTCCTTCCCTCCCTTCCTCCTTAGGCCACCTTTTTCCACTAAGTGAGATAAATTTTTCCCAGCTGTAATATTGCCAGAGACAGTAGGGTTACAGTAGGGAAAAGCTTCATCCCAGAAAGCACTGCAGGTTAGCACATCAGTAAATCAAAGAATAAAAAGATAGACCTTCCCCTTTTATATGATGCATGTTTCCTCATCTCTCTTGAGGAGGCTGGGAGAAAAGGTTAACAGGGAGCAGCCAGAGCTAATGATTTAGTTAGGAGACTCATTAGCTAACTAGCAGTAGAGCTGAGAGAGCTCACAGCTACAGCAGTCCACACTTCAGAGATTCATCCAAGACTCACCTGAAATCCTTGAGCCTGGGATGCACCCATGGTCCGCCACCTGCAGATGCACCAGGGCTTGGCCAAGCAGGGTCTTCTCCATGGAGGTGGTCACCACATTGCAGGATTGCAGTACAAAGAGGGGGGGGGGCACAGTTGCGAATACAAAGTTGTATGGCACAGTACCAAACCGGAGTCCAGCATTTATGAGCACCAAGGGACAGGTTTTGGTGACCCATGAGGTGGTGGCTTTAGCCCCAGCCCTGCCTAGGCCTCATGCTACCACAGCTCAGTGCGCCTTCCACCAGCAGGCACAGCCTTAATCCTGATGGTGTGGATTAAAAAAATAGTTTGTGTTGATTCCTTCATCCAGGAACACTTTACCTTGCAGAAAAGCATCTTTTTTCACTCAGTGTTTTGGGTTCATAAAGCAAAAGTTTCCTTTTATCACCTCATCCTACAGTAAGCAGCAAAGTCGGTTTCCCTGCTTGCTCCGGCTGTCGGAGCAGCACATGTGTGAAGCTTCTCCTCTAGTTTGAAGCTTTCCTCTCTCCGAGCACCAGTTACCATCTCAGCTCCTACTGTCCCACAGCACGTGCAGCTCCCAGGGCTGTTTACTCCAGGATCAGCTTTTGATTCCTCCTTCACCAGGGGCTCGAAGCACCAGTTGTGCTTTGCACGCAGCGGCGGGGCCCACAGGCTGGCTGAGGGCTGGGACCGGTCACCTTGGAGCCTCCTACAGCAGCACCTCCAACCTCGGCCACTGCAGAGCTGGACCACGTGAGGCTGGCTTGAGGCAGACCTCCTTGTGTGCAAGCTCCACACAGGTATTAGAGATATCGGCACGTATTAAGCATTCCTGTAAAAATATAGGATAGTCTTTAAAGGTAAGAGGTAGCAGCTACTGGGCAGGAGGAACATACTACTGTTTCTTCTGAGCATTCCAGAGCAGGAAAAAAGCCCAGCCCTGCACAGGGACTTTTCTAGATGGCTCGTTGTCCTGGTTCCGGCGGGGATAGTGTTAATTTTCCGCAGTGTCCGGCAGGGACACGGGTTTTTCATCCCGCGGGAGCCATGCCCAGTTGGAGCTGCCGGGGGCGGGAAGTCGCCGCTAGGGGCGGGCAGGGCCGTCCCGGGCCCTGTCGGGGAGCGGCGGTTCCGTAACCGGGTTTGTGTATTCCTCTATCCCTGGTATCGTTGTTGTTTTCTTGTTCCCTTTGCTGTTCTGTTAAACTGCCTTTGTCTCAACCCACCAGTTTTGCCTTTTTTCTTCCGATTCTTCCCGCCTTGGGGAAGCCCGAAGGGGCGGCTCTGGCTCTTTGTTGCCACCTGAGGCCAAACCTGGACCCTCCTCAAAGGCTGAGGGGTCTCAGCTGGGGGCGGGGGGGGCCACCTCAGCTATTAAAGCCGGGTTAGAGGCCCTGCTCTCCTTTTAGAGATGTCAGCCTTCGACCTGCTAGGATCCCTTCTCATTTTTGTTTTATTTTCTAGGGTCTCTATTACTTAGTGGTTCACCTGTAACATAGTTTGGCCTGTACAAGTTGTATGTGTTATTGCTGTAGAGCTGTTTCTGGACTGAGCTCCTGGTTGTCACCCTTCTGCTGGCATTACTATTCCTAGGTGCGCGTAGCGTGGCAGAAACTTGCCTGCTCTTCCCTGCTCTTCTGGAGGTGCTGCAGATGTTTTGGCAGCTTCCCCTGCTGCTCTCTGGCGCTGCGTAATGTTTGGGAGCTGCTCCAGGAGCGTCTTTGCTGCCTTGATGAAGGTCATCATTTTACAAGGTGAGCTTTCGTGCCGTGTATCTGCTGGGTGCAAATGGCTCTCGGGGTGCCGGGCTGTAGGCTGGGGGGGATCTGCCCCAGGCTTCTCGCTGGGTCTCCCTGGCTGCCTGCTCTCTGCTGCCCACCAAACCCACCCCCAGCCCCTGAGCTTGAGTTTGCCTGGTGAGCAGGCAGCTGGGCATACAGTGTCTAGAGCTTCCTGGCTCGTTTGGGAAGAGAGAAGGAAAATCAGGAAAACTAGACTAAGATGCTTAAACAAGTGCCAGCCTAGGATAATAAGGTTTTGCATCAGAACACAGCACCTCTTAAGCGTTTTCCCAGCTCCATGCTGCCAGCACATCCTTCCTACTGTTGGGCCCCTCTCCTGCTCCAGTGCTCAGAGCAGGAGAGGGAGGTTGGGAACTCCCCTCACCACAAAAAAGTCCTTGAGGTGCTGGAGCGTGTCCAGAGAAGGGCGACGGAGCTGGTGAGGGGTCTGGAGCACAAGTCTGGTGAGGAGCGGCTGAGGGCGCTGGAGGTGTTCAGTCTGGAGAAGAGGAGGCTGAGGGGAGACCTTGTTCTCTGCAGCTCCCTGAAAGGAGGGGGTAGCCGGGGGGGGTCAGTCTCTTCTCCCAAGGAACAGGCCATAGGACAAGAGGAAATGGCCTAAAGTTGTGCTGGGGAGGTTTAGATTGGATATTAGGAAAAATTTTTACACTGAAAGGGTTATTAAGTGTTGGAACAGGCTGCCCAGGGAAGTGGTTGAGGCAGCGTCCCTGGAGGTATTTAAAAGATGGGTAGACGTGGTACTTAGAGATATAGTTTAGTGATGTTTTTTGTCAGAGTTAGGTTGATGGTTGGACTGGATGATCTGAAAGGTCTCTTCCAACCTAGGTGATTCTATGATTCTATTCTAAATGCTGCGATTGCCACTCTGTCCTGCTCTTGGCTCTGCAGAGCATGGCACTGCCTTCCCTGGGGCATCCCTGGGGCCTCGCACCACTGCACTCCCCACCTCCGCCTGGTGTGGGGGCCAGGGGGGAGGAAATTGAGCTAGAGGGAGAGGAGGGGCACAGCTGGTGGATTGATATACCTGCCAGCTGCTTTAATAACCCGCAGTACATAACAGTCAGGGCTAATGTGAACTTAGCAGCAGCACTACTGAACCAGTGACCAAGCTGATGATAAACTGTAACCAGGAGGTGACAAAACCCAAGCCATTGGATTGGGTGAGGTAACCAGGAAAGTGCAAGGGAAGGAGATGGATGTGGTGTGACCTGCTCAGTGCAGCCTCTTGAGGATGTGTCCAAGCACGCAGCAGAGCATCGAGCTCTGCACTGTTCCCACTGCACGCTCACATCCCTGGATTTGCTGGGTGTCAGTAATAAACCCTTGTGACTTGACAGCGTAGTTTATTGAAGATTTTTAGATTCTGCAGCAATAGGCGCCGTGGTCTGTGTGAACATCTAAGGACATTTAGCTGGTGTGGCTCTTCCAGGTCTCTCTGTAAAGGGGTACTGGGGGATGTTTCCTAACAAGCAGCAGCTGATGTGCAGTTTGTGCTTTCCTTGCCCAGGTGTAGGGCACATTGCAAGGTGTGAGATGGTAAATTCAGAAGAGCTGAAGCCTGAAGGAACAGCCAAGCTGACCCCATTAACCAGGACCTCCCCAAGATGAAATTCTGCAGCTAGACAGCACATCGGTGTTCCCACGCTGCTGGCCTGCATCCACTGCCGCCGTCTGTCGCGGCCATGCCCTAGCCAGGTAATACCACATTTATTTCTTCTGCTAGTGGATGTCATAAGGCACTTGATCCAGGATAGGCAGGAGAGAACTAACAATAGCGTTAACCTTTTCTCGCAGTAAAATAACCTTTTTAAATGTGCATTATTTAAAATGGTGATATTAAAAGCCTGGCATCCCAGTGGAAGTAAATCTTCCCATAATAACTCTCCCCACTGGACTCAGTTCCAAGGAAATGCTGCGTTTTCAGGAAAACCTTGTCCAAAGGTTATTCTTTCTTTATGTGCCTGCCTAACTTATGGCTCTTGTCCATGTCCCTTCCCCATAAAGATCACGGTGACACACTTTAACGGGGAGAGATCTGAATGCTGATTTTCGGAGCCCCTGGCAGGTTGCCCTTGGCCAGCTGCGATGTTCAGTGTCGGGGTGCAGGGTGCTGGTTTTGGGTGAGCTGTGTCTGTACGCGTGGAGATGTTTTACTGTACATATGCAAAGAGCTAACAGATAAGGTGCCAGTAGGTGGGGCTGAAGAATATCCTGTTTAGATCCCAGGTTTTATAGGTGCTGTAAGAGGACAGTGTAAAGGCTTTGGCTGTTCTTTATCTGTGGTGCTTACTGGTATAACATGACAAAAATGCGTTTAGTTTCTTAACTTTCTGGCGTGGCTGATGAGGGGTGCTGAGGTGTATGGGATGCGGGCTCAGCTCCCCCTGCAGCGATGGGGGTGTTTGGGGTTTGGATGAGGTGCTGGCAGTGGGTGATGCTGCAGGTTTAGATGGGACATTAGGAAGAAGTTCTTTACACAGAGAGTGGTGAGACACTGGCCCAGGTTGCCCAGAGAGGTGGTGGAGGCCCCATCCCTGGAGACATTCAAGGCCAGGCTGGATGAGGCTCTGAGCAACCTGATCCAGTTGAAGATGTCCCTGCTGACTGCAGGGGGGTTGGACTAGATGGCCTTGAGAGGTCCCTTCCAACCCAACGCATTCTGTGATTCCCTGGGGATGATGGCAATCCCCGCTGCTGAAGGTGGCTGCGTCCAGCTGGGGGAGCGGTGCTGGGACTGGGAGATAATAGCCTGTTGCTCCGTGTATGACTCTGCACTGAGAAAATAGCTCAGCTTCACGGGCCAGCGGCCTGCTGCTGCCTTAACCTTGAGCTCTGTGTGTGTGGTAAACTGCAGGGCTTTGGTTTTCTGCATTAAAAATGGGTGCTGAGGGACTATTTACAGCTGATTTGCAGTGCATCTTTCCTGTGGCAAGGGCAGACTCCAGCGTGGGGTCCCTCCTGGCCTGCTGCTACCTGGAAGATGTAACTGCCTGTTAGAAGTTTTGGATGAAATATGGTCTTGTCAGCACATTCTGGCTGAAACCTGGGTAACCATTACCATGTGCTGGAGAGATAGCTTGATTGCTCTTCCCCTTGCACATGTCTCACCTGCTATGGGATGGGTCCTTGTGCCTTCTGCAACAAGCTTTGGCTTGTCTCTGTGGTGGAGGCAGCAGGTTGGATAGTACAGTTTCATGGGATCAATCCAGTCCATGGATGCTGTTTGACCACTCTGGACCATGTTCCTCTGTTGGGCAGAGGCCATGCCTTTTGTGTATAAGATGATGGGATTTAAATTTGCATGGGTTTGAGTATCAACTCAACGAGCAACCGCTGCAGGAGGCTGCCCTGGCTGCACTGCACCTCTGGGCACGGCTCGCTTTCTGCCCTTGAAGAATCCCCATAGCATCCCCACCTGTTATGAATTCCAGAGAAAATAAATTATATTTTAAGTAGATCTCATTTGAGATCCAGAGGCGCAGGCATCTGCAGCCTGTTAGGAGTAAAGGCCTGTTACTCCTCAAACCTCTCATCAGATTCATGTTCCACAAGCAGATTTATAACCGTGCTGGAAAAGCTGACAAGACAAACTCCAGCCTCATTCAGTAACGTCTTACTAAATTGAAGAAGTCATAAACCACTTTAAAAAATGAAAGTTAGGATTAAAGGTTTGAGTGCAAGTGACTAAAAGCTCAGAAGAGCATCATGAGGGAGACAGAGGAGCAGACTTGGGAAGGGATGGAGCTCGGTGCCTTGAAGTGATGTAAGACTGAGAAATGGCACTGAAGATTAATTTATTACAAGGATAAAGGCAGATACCCAGCGACTGTGAAATAGGAAGGACTGAGTAAAAAGAAATGAGACTGAACCTAAGGCAGGCAGTAGATCTACCTGCTGTAGGGACTGGGGAGATGATCCAGGCAAGTGTATAGCACGTGGCTGCTTGGTGTGGGAGCAGCAGCTCTATCACACCCAGCTTCGGGACTGAATGAGTAACTGGAAACAGCAAAGCCCAAGGTGAAGTCTCCTAAGAAACTGTGCTTCAGTCTGGGAACATGAAAAGGCGGTAGGCGAGAAAGCCCTGAGTCAGCCTGAAAACTGCTGAGATCAGCTTTAAAATTAAAATATGTATTTTTAGACACAATAAGTTTGTGGTTTTTCATTTACTGCTTGCTTTTGGAGCATTTAGGATGTGCCCGTTTCCTGTGGGTGCTCTTCTTTCAAACCACAAGGGACAGGAACGTGTAATTCCATTTTAAATAACATAACGCTCTTGTGCAATTTGGCGCACGCCACATCTGGAGTTTTAAAAGCAGTGAATACCAGAATATGTTGTAATTAATATCCAGAACTGGTTGTACCATTTTGATTTCCCAGTGCGTTGTTCAGGAAGCAAAAGGCAGAGCAGTTGCATGGAGAAGCTCACCAGAGAGATGTTTATTGACCTGCAAAACCAAACCAGGACTTAATCTCCTCCAAATATCCAAACATTGACTGATCAGTATGGTTGTGACACAAGTGAAGTGTCCCCCATCAGCCTTGACCCCCCTGTGAGGGGTCTTACCGAGCGACAACCCTACGTATTTGCTCTTGGCCGTCACGGATCGAGTGACATGTCAATCGGTGCGTAGGAACCAATGCAACCATCAGAAAATGCACCGTGCTTTTAAGAAATGCAAAATTCCGAGCAGTCCAATCCTTAAACCACCAAATCCTAAGCTTTTCCCTGGCACTTTTTTGCTACAGGGGATGCTTCACTGACGGGTAGTTTTCGGAGGGCTGCTTTAGGCTGGTTGCTCCCAAACCGGTGCTGTGCTGGCAGAATTAAACTCGAAGAGGCTTTCTTGCTCAGAGGGAATGGTGTGAGCTCGTGGCAAGCTGCGACAGGAAAAGACAAGTCTGGTGGAAGAGCTTTTAAGAGAAATCAGGCCGCTAAAGGTGATGGAAATTGTAATAATCCCTTTCTTGCACTCGGATTCCCTGAGCTGAGGGTCACGGGAAGCGCACGCAGATGCCCGGCTGCTTGCATCTCACCAAAATGCTGCCCATTCACAAATATAGAGGGAATAGGGATAAAGTTGGGACATTCTTCTCTACCTTTCCAATTTCCTCCTTCCCTGCTTGATAGCTGCTTGGTCATGGACACTTTCCAAATGTCACTTTTTGGGGATCAGGGGAAAAAAACCCAGGGTTTTCCTTAAAATTGCCACCCAGTTTTCCTCTGCAGGCAGGTCAGGAGGCAGCGGGTTGAAGTCCTTCCCAACCCTGTGTATTCGTTGGTGGGGGGAAGCAGGTTTTGAACCTGTCTGCTAGTCACAGCATAAAAAGAGCTGCCTGACTAAGCCTTGAGTAAATATTTCAACAAAGTCCTAGCAATGGGGAACGCTCAGAGCAATTTTCTGCCTTCAGAAGAGCTCAGGTCCTTGTTTCGGAGGCAAAAGCTCTGGGGGCAGGTAAAAGGCGGGGGGAGGGCACCAGACAGCAGGGTACCCCAGTTCTGCCTGCGAGGCAGGGACCTGCGTGTGTGCCAGCAAATCTGGACACACGCAGAGTGGCAGCTGATTCCTCACAGTAACGTTCTTTTTGTCTCCCCCAGCTTTGAGCACTAATTCTGCCTTTGCGACAATGGCGTAAATGATAAATTTGTGGGATGTAACTCGCTTCTGGAAAAAATAAAATAAATAAATGAATGCTTAGTCAGCTGCACTAATCCTTCCATTCAGGTCAAATTCATCAAATGATTTCCTAACCCTCTCCCCTTCATGCAGGGTGGGGGGTGGGGGGGAAGCAAAATTTAAGGAAGTCAGAATGCTTCATTTCAACTTTTTGCAGAGTATTTTGTTTCAAACTGACATTTCTGTTTGAAATGTCATCCCCAAATAGCTTAAAGGAATGAGACTGAAGTGCTGCAGTTCAGGTGAAACCAAGTTTTGGTGTCTATAATGTGAATGTTGGGGTTTTTTTTCTCCCTCTTCTCATTCAACCAGTGAACTGAAAAATTAATGAGTCACTAATTAACATAGCTCTGGTGTTGACTAATTTGTGTCCAAGAAACTAGATTGTGGGGCGCAGTGATGGGAAGGGGGAATTGGATGGTCTGTCTCAGCCAGTGCCAGCGGGATGGAGGCACCTGGGGCTGGCAGGGAAGGAGCCAGGAGATTCTGGGAGGTGCATGGAGTGGAATTAGGTGATGCAGCCGGTGGCCTCATCCTCTGCCTTTGCAGCATTTGCCTTTCCTGTGGTATTGAAGGAGGTGGAGGTACCCACAGGGTAGGGGTGAGATTACGGATTTGAGCTCTCAAAATGAGGATGGGTGGGATTTTTCTGCAAGCTCATGGGCACAGTGAGGGCAGCACGGTGGCAAATTTTCTATTTGGTTACCAAAATGCTTGTGGCTTGGGGTCTGGGACACATGTCACCCTGGAGAGGACATCCCACAGCCCATCCTGGCTAATAGCTCTTTGGCAAGAGGCCCCCCAGGTTCGGAGGGAAGGAGGTTTGGGCTGGAGAGATCAGTGCTGGCGCTGGGCTGCGAGCATCCCCTTGCAGGACAGTTGGTGAGATGTCAGCCATGCTCGCCCTGACCCCCCGGCAGGTCCCAGGCTCCTGGGGTGACCCTGCCCGGTCTTTCCTCAGCGCTTTTCATAGCTCATCGCAGCAGTAAAACCACACTGAATTCCTCTGCTGCTTCCCCAGGAACAGATTTGCTCTCATCTCCTTGAAGCCCCGCGTGTGTGTCCGGGCATGCCTCCGGGCTGCAATTAGATTCTGTAATCACAGGGGCAGAGACGTCTGCACGGGACCTACCACAGAGGCCACCTCGTCCCAGACATGGGGGACGGTCCCAGGAGCGATGAATCATTCGGTGCCCAATGATTATTTTAGCTTCTCCCTGCTGTGGCAGCATTCCTTGGGCAAAAATGGGAATTATCTTCCAAAGCTGCACTTTGTCCATCCTGTGCATGGTGTCATTTTTGTGCAGGAGGCAAAATGACTCAGCCAAGGCCACGAGGAAAGTCGGTGACAGGGGTGACGTGAACCCCGTGCTCCCAAATACATGCGTGGTGTGCTCCTTTCCTCCTGGGGAGGGGGTGGGGGGGGGCGGAAAGCTTTGCTGGTTTTTGCACGAGGGCACTATCAAACCCCGTAGCCTGTCCCTCTTGCTGCAGGGACACGGGTCCTGCTGGCTGTCACCCTCCCAAGCTGGGTCTGCCAGGGTTTGCAGGAGTTTGTCCCTTGCAAGTCAAAAACACAACTAAGGAACATTCCAGCTTTTGAATGCAAGTGTCAGGGAGTATTTTGTCAACATTTATTCGCTGTTTGGCTTGGAAGTGTTAGTGACAGCGCGGAGCTGCTGATGATTAAAGCAGCAGACAGACGTGCTTAACGCCATCGAGATGCACTGCGGCTGGTGGGACGAGGGAGTCTCCCTGGTGAGGGGTAATTAGCATGTTCCTCACAAATGAGAGCGCTGCCGTAGCGTTCGGAAGTGCCACCGGGAGGACTGCATTATTTATTGTATCAGTCTTCCTTCCTGTACACATAACTCACTCCTTAAGAGCGTGACATCTTGTATTAATTGTGGGAATGGCTCGCCGGTGGGATTGCGTGTTTAACTCGGAATTAGTCGGAGGGCAGGGGTTTGGAGGGGCTCTGGAGCATTTCCTCACTCGGCTGTGGTGGGGACATGGGTTCCCAGTGCTCGGTGGGCACAAGCCAACCCGACAGTGGCAGTGTGATGCTCATCCCAGTGCTTAATTATCCCCCTATTGCGTGGCTGCAAGCTCTCAGCGCTGTGTTCATGATTCACACTTTTGCAGGCACAAAAAAAAAAAAAAGGGAGAAGAGGAAAGGTTGGTCCTTTGTTATTGCACTAGATGAGCTGCCCCGCCACTGCCTTTGCTTTTGGGGAGAGGAAAAAAGCTGTGGTTTGGCCCATGTATGTGCAGCAGTGGCCTGGGCAGAGCTGGCACTGCGGGGGGACCGAGCCGGGTCCCGTCCTCACCGACACCATGGCAGTGGGAGGCCCGGTGAAACAGGCTGGGAAAAAGATGCTTTTGCTGATGATGTGTGCTGGAAAGCATACATGGGCCAAACCGCAGCTTTCTTCCTCTCCCCAGAAGCAAAGGCAGCGCCGGGAGGGGGGCTCATCTGGTGCAATAACAAAGGACCAACCTTTCCCCTTTTCCCTTTTTTTTTTTTTTTTTTTTTTTTTTGCATGCAAAAGTGCGAATCACGAATACAGCTCTGAGAGCTTGCAGCCACGCGATAGGGGAGTAATTAAGCACCGGGACGAGCACTGCACTGCCACTGCTGGGCTGGCTTGTGCCCGCCGAGCTCTGGGAGCCCACATCCCCACCACAGCCCAGCGAGGTTCAAATTGTGCGTGTTGAGGATTTGGCCTAGAAAATACATGGTGTTGGGGTTTGGTTTGGGTTTTTTTTTTGCGGTATTTTTTTGCAGGCATTTTGCAAGGATCTGACTGCAAAACCTATTTTTTTTCGTCTGCAAATCTTGCAGGCTTGCCATTTCCAAAAGATTTCCAAACTAGTGTGATTGCCTCCCATGCCTGTGCAGTTCCAGCGTGCTCACACCCGCACACATCCCCAATCCCCTGGTCCTTGGGCTGCTTTCCCTGACAGGACATCCTGGCTTCTTTTCTCTTTTATGGCTGTACTTCTCCAGTGAATTATTCGCTGTTCAGGAGCCGGGAGCTGCAGCTGAATCCTGCTGATAGCCCGGCGCACATAGATCCAGCGTAGCAGGGGACATGGCAGCTTCTCCATCACTCCTGCTCCTTGAGCCTGGAGATTTTTCTTTTGTTAAGAGGCCTTCAAAACTCACATGAACTAATTCACACCAGCTGCACAGGTTACACTGTTTGGTCTTTTTTTGAGTTACGTGATGATGTTGTTAATTAATGTTCTGGTAGTTAATGATCTGGATCAATAATAGAGGAAAAAAAAAAAAACAACCAACAAAACAGAAGTGGCCAAAAATATAAATCACGTAATGGTAATACTGTCAGGTCAGGAAACTCTGCGGTTGGTTTTAGCTTGAAGCGCTATCAGCCTGTCTCCACAGACAGTATACATAACAGGGAGTGTGCTTGGGAAACATTTTTATTTTTTATAATGGAAGTCTTCCTCCTTTAAAATTGAACCTCCGATATTTTTTATTTCCAAAGACAAAATACAAAGCTTTTGCTTCATCATTCATTAAAAAAAAAGAAAAATAGGAAAACTGTGGCTGTGCCAGAGGAGGGCAAGATTTTCTTCTTTCAGGATAAAATCTCCATGGCTTAAGTGGGCACAAAGACAAGTAATATTTAACCTGTTGGTCTCCATAGGGAGGAATATGCCTCAGTCATTGTTGTTCCAGGCTTGGTATCATTGGAGGGCAGAGTTAAGGTGGTTTGGAAATTTAGTTCCATAATTTCGCATCTTATTCTCTTTGGACTCTTTAAAGTGCTGCCTTATGGCTAAAGTTTTTGGCTTTATTTAATACCTGGGTTTGGAACAATTCCAAGATCTGTTACGTTGGATCTGTAAACTTCTGGCCCATACTTAATTGATGGAAACAGGGGAGGTGTGTATGTGCTTTGGTTTGTCTGGGTTTAAATTAAGCATTTCAAGGGTTTGAATTGCATTTCCTTTGTTCCCTGTGCCTTACAATCATGCAGTGTGTGCATGCTTGTGTGCACTTGGAGGGGCAGCTGTTAACGCCTGCCCTGCACAACCTGTGCTGGATGGAGCAGAGGTGGGAAATGGTTTTCCATAAAACACAGTAGGAGTTTCCCTCAGAACAGATGTAACTATCACCATAATGGCCTGGCACACCTGAACTCTGCACGCACCCTTAGAGAGGCCCCCTAAACAAGCTTCTGATTGGGTTTTGTGCTTGCGTTTGGTATCAAAAATCGTGTTTTGCAGTAGAAGAGCTGATGTCTCTTGAAAGCAGCTGGGCCAGCAAAGCCCTGGGGAACACTCTGCTTGGAGGCATTGCAAAATCATGGAATGGTCGAGGTTGGAAGGGACCGTTAAGATCATCGAGTCCAACCATCAACCTGACACTGCCAAAACCCCCACTACCCCATGTCCCTCAGCACCACGTCTGCCTGGCTTTTAAATACCTCCAGGGATGGTGATTCCACCACTTCCCTGGGCAGCCTGTTCCAATGCTTGACAACCCTTTTGGTGAAGAAATTTTTCCTAATATCCAATCTAAACCTCCCCTGATGCAACTTGAGGCTGTTTCCTCTTCTCTTATTGCCTGTTCCCTGGGAGAAGAGACCGACCCCTCTCCCCCCGCCTTTCAGGGAGCTGCAGAGAGCGAGAAGGTCTCCCCTCAGCCTCCTTTTCTCCAGGCTGAACACCCCCGGCTTCCTCAGATGCTCATAGTTCCCTTGCCACAACCCTAGTTCTCCTCAGCCTGCAGAGGGAGGAGGGAGGTATTTCAGTGCCTATTTGCTATCAGAATTAAACATGTTTGAGGATCTTAGCTCCCGGTAGCAGTAAGCGTGAACACCTCCTCGTCCTGCCCCAGAACCAGTGGGTTCTGGCACACTGCCTTGGGCTCAGCACAGCTCTTCTGCGCTTGGTGAGCACTGTGCCAGGGATAAAGGGGGATATTTAGGGCATGGCGCTGGCTAGCAAAGGTCAGCCCTACCCCATCTCAGCTGCCCACTGCTCCTGGGTCTTCGCCGTCAGTGAGTTGTTTGGCATTGCTTGCAGCTATCTTCAACACAGCCTTTCCGTGGCCAGAGGAGTTTTGCAAAAAGGCTCTTGTTAGATCTTCCAGCCATTCCTACAGAGGTGGATGCATATGCGCAAGCAGGGGATGGTCCCTACCTCCCTGCTGGATGTCAGAAGTAAATAACAGTCCAGCCAGTTTTAAACTGCAGATTCACGTCTAAAATGAGATTCTCTAGATCGCCCTGCATTTGGTCAGTCAAGCCCAGCTAGTCCTACAAAGGCCTTCACGTTCTCACCCAGGGCTGTGTGCGCAGATCAACTTTTCAGCCGTGAGCTGCTGGGATGGTGTGGCAGTGTCTGGGCAGAGACGTGCTGTCCCAGCCGAGGGCTGCGTGCAGGTTCCCGTCTCAGTCTGGCATCCCGGTGCAGGAGACAGAGCAGAGGCAGCTCCAAAGGACCTGCACAGCCTTGGGGGTCTGGTGGAAGCATGGGTGGGCGTAGATTAATGGATTGCCCTTTAACCTTAAACCCATTCAAATTTATAAGGGAAAAGTATTTTCCCATCAGTAAAAAAAAAAAAAAAAAAACCACAACCAAAAAACCCCCCATAAAACCCAACCAAACCCCAAGTGAAAAGGATTTAGTGTTAAAGACAATGCTGGGCAGATGCCTAGTGTGCCCCCTGGCCAAGAAAAGTAACTGCCCATCTACTGCCCTGTGATGGATACATCCCCCCGATCAAGCAGCAGTACCTGGGTGGGGAGCCTGTTGGTTTTCTTATAGCTGGCAGTGAAAATGTCTTGCAGAGCTGAAAAACAGTACAGAGACAGTCCAGTCTGAGTGTGGGTGATAGTTTTGGAGCTGCCACGTGGATGTTTTAGGTGATGCTTCATGAACCTGTGCTGAGACCAGGAGCAGTGTGGTCATGGCGGGGCTAACCCAGTGCCATGCTAACTCCATGCCATGGGATTTGGGCTTGGTTCCTGGTCAGGTTGCAGATAAATCTCTCCTTGCAGCCCTGAAACATTTGAAGTGTACCAACTTGGATAGCTGCAGAAGTAGCTGCTAATTCGTGCTCCATGGATGGTTTCCAGTTGGTCAGATTGAAAGGACCTACGCAGTGCCTGGAGCAGTAGCCCAGCTCTGGGTTGGCTGCAGGCAATACTGCATCCCTGGTTGAATTAGGGTGAGCTCCTGTAGTGTCCTTTCTCCTGCCTGGTCATAGAATCGTAGAACAGTTTGGATTGGAAGGGACCATAAAGAACCTCTAGTTCCAACCCCCCTGCCCTGGGACACCTCCCACTAGACCAGGTTGCTCAAAGCCCCATCCAGCCTGGTCCGTCCTTCTGCTCTTGGTTCATTGAATGCTCTCGAGGGATTGTAGTTTTGGGGCCTGAAAACAAGAAAAAAAAAGCTCAAGATTGCAGAAATCACCTTGATGGGAAAAACAGGAAGAACTGGGTAGGTGATCCAGCTCATTAATTAACTGGTTCCCTAATTAGCTTTCAAGGGGCCCTGGGACTGCTATTTTTGAAATGCAGGTACAAAAATAAACGGCCGCTTGGAACAAATGCCCGTGGCACACTCGTAGCTCTGGCCAGATGTGTGCTCATGCCACGTGTGCACAGTTGCTGTGATGGCAGCTGGTGAGTGTGGTGTCAGATGAAACCCGGGCAGGGGACAAACTCTGCAGGAGTGGCCTCCCATGAGGTACCTCTTCTTCACGGCTTCAAACAACCTTCCGTCTTTCACCCCTGGGGGTAGCGTAGCACTCTTGCGCTTAGAAGCCCAAAACATCCCAAATTTGGGTGAAAAGATAGGGCAGACATGCACCCTTGCTGGTCAAGGCTTCTTCCCCATTGCAAGCCTAGTTTCATTCAGCCTCTGCAGCTCTTCTGGATTTTCTCGCGTGGCTTAAGGCATTTTTGGATAACATGGGGCTGGTGGAGTTAGTCTGGCGGTTGGGCTCGGCATCTCATTAGCAGGTGCTAAATGGCAGCAGAGCATCTTAGCTGGGGCTTTGGAGAGGATTCAGCCTTCAGCGGGAAGGGAAAGGCAGCGCACAGCGGCTTGCTGAGCCACCCCTTCCCCTCTGCAAATATTTACGCTTTAAGCTTTCTCGCTTAAAGGCCTAATTGGAGTCTAGGTGAGCCAGCACACTAGAAGACAGCCTAATAGAGACATTGCAGTGCTATTAGCACAGATGGTTGTCATATGTATGCAAATGAGGAGCAAATTGAATTTGGTGTCCCCTCTCACCAGCTGTCCTATCAGCGCTGGCTCCTGCAGCAGCAAAAGACACTGCCGCTGCTCTGCTAATCTGTCATCGCAGATTAATTACAACTAACACATTAATCATCATTTGTTTCCTGGTACAAAGGAAGTATCTTGTTCTTTCAAGTGCATTCTGGTGGGATGGGGTGCTCCAACCTGGGAAAAGAAAAGAGAAAAGGAAAGAGGGACGGGCAGCTTCATTAGTGCCAGCGCCCGGGGCTGCAGGAGCCTCACCGGGGCTGGCGTGTTCCTTCTGGCAACCCAGACCCCCACCGGGGGGGACTGGGAGCCCCAGCCGCCTGCCAGGAGCTCCTGGGATATCCGCTGTGCTCCATGATCCTGGCCGGGACACATGTTTCTCTGCTTGGCTTCGTCCCAAAGCGATGGTGTCACTCCTTTCCCAAGCTGGCAGTTTCCAAGGGGGTCGTTAGTGTGAGCACAGACCTTTACTGCTCCCTGATAAAGCGCCTGTAATGGGTGTGCTGGGCCAAGGGGGCCCTTCGGGATGCTGCCACCCTCCAGGCACTTTTACTGTTGCCTTGAGTGGGAAGAGAAGCAGCCGTTTCAGTCTCAGCACTGGTTTTGAAATCTTGATGAGAAGCAAAATAATTCCTTCAGATATTTTTTTTGGGTGAAAATGTTGCAGCTGAAACATTTTACAGCCCTCTGGAGTTAGGTCCCACTATGGTTTTGGATGGCAATCTATTCTCTGGCTTTTTTTCACAGTTTTATGCTGTTTATCAGAGTAACCCATAGTTCTCCTAAGTTCTCCATTAGCTTATTGTTTGGACCATTGCCTCTGCTCCACGTGTGGTCTCTAATACCATGCTCTGAAGCATACAATGACAAATGTTAATGATGTCCATTTAATCAGTCTGTCTGTAGAAGCTCAAATCTCTTGTATCCCAGGGGCTGGAGGGATGCTGAAGCAGCCAGGGTGAACAACTTCCAGCAGCTCAAGCCAGCTAGGAGCTCCCTTACCGGGAGCAGTAACTGGGCCAAACAAGCTTTTCAGCCATCCTGGAAGTGTTTTCATGTGTCCTTCTGATGCCTAAAATTATTCCCTTTGCTGAGCTGCCCTGCTGCATCCATTGTCCAGGACATACTGTCCCCTTTCAGTGCATCTCCCAGTAACTCATGCTGGGTTATTGCTGGTTTGAGGATGTTAATGGAAGCCCAGTGATGGCATCATCTCTTACCCTGGTCCTGTAGTAGCACGGAGACCTGGTTATTGCTCTGCCCTGTCTCTGTATGTCCTCCGCTCTGAGCCACCTGAGCATCCCCATCCCACAGAGGGACACAGTTTATTTTTGGGCCATGAAGCTGCTGCTGTTAAGGCAGGAGGAAAGACTTGTCACCTTCACACCTCACAGCAACGCTCACTTTATTCTCTGCCTTCCTGATAGCATTTACATTAAGTTTGGTAGGAGAAGTACCACCAGCACTGGGATGATTGTGCAGCGGAGATCACCTGTCAAGGTTATAAACCCAGCTGCAGAGCAGTTCCCTCACAAGAAAACCCAGGAAGGTGGAGCGGCAGTTGGGATCAGGAACTTGTGAGTAATGACCATTACAGAAGTGTAATTATTCCTAACCAGGCATAACCAACAGCAGAAGTTCAAAGACACAGTACACAGTCACCCTTCCCGTTCATCTAGCGTGAGCCCTGTAACCTTCAGAAGGAAGCAAAAGCCACTCCTGTGATTACCTGTGAGAAGGGTTAGCGGGGAAGGAAATATCTGCAAATCTTGGCAACAGAAATAAATGGAACATACGCTTTTATTTTGTTCTAAAATTTAACATTTTGTTCCGCTTCTCTTGCACATGCTTGATCTGGTGTCTCCATCCTTAAGTCATCTGAAATTGCATTTTCTGCTGTTCCCGTGGGCATGCCCTGTTCCCAGGGAGCCTGAGCTGCTCTGGATGGCAAGGGAAGGGAGGAGGAGCTGGGAAATTGCTGGTAGCTGGAGAAAGCAAGCCCGGAGACTCAGTAACTCTGCGCTTCACTAACTCTTCTACAGGAAAGCTGAAGAAAAATGTAGGCTTCCAAAGGATGGAAAGTTCTAATATCTAAACAACTTTTTTTTTTTTTTTGCCGAATTTTTTCCATAATACCTAAAATACAAAGTTTAGTTTTAATACTGAAAATGTGTTTTAGTTTTCCCCAAAAAAAGAGACTCGGGGCCCCGGCTGTCCCAGTCCCAATGGTGAACCCCAAGAACCTTGTGCTGTAGGGTTGGGCAGAACAAAGGGGGCCACGTCACGGGGAGCCTGGCCAAGGTCTGGGGACAGGGACATTTCCAGTCTTTATCAGGCAATGCAGATTAATGCATTTCTGAATGCCTCTTGATTAGGTTAACGATGTGTTTTGTGTTGGATTGGCCAACAGTGGAGGATTTGGGGTTGATTTCTGGTCAGGGCATAGAAAATAATGGTTTTTTCCCCTTGTATAAAGTGCTTGTTGTATCACTACCAGGATGAGTGGGGCAGGCAAGTGGTGCCCTGGGGTGAAGCAGGAGGCAAAGAGCTGCTTGATGTGGGATGGGATCTTACCACTGACCCACCAAAATGTGAATGCTGCTGTCATTGTGGGGTCACCAAGAGTGGTCTGTGGGGCGGACAGGGCCCTGCCTGTGGTGCGTGTAATGAAAAAAGATCATCAAATGCAGAGTACAGTTCAGCACATCTCAGTTTAGTGTCTTCAAGGGTACTCTGTGCACATGGTTGCAGCAGTTTCTTGGTATCTTGGAGTTGAAGTCTGCGGTGTTCTGCTATTAAAGTTGACTGATGCTGATGTTGGTGTTTTCTTTAGAGGTGGTGTTTAACTCCAAATTTCTGTTAGTTTTCAGAGAGGTGGCTTCTGCCATTGAAACCTGGGGTCGGTGTAAAGACAACTGAAGCATAACCGCGCTTCAGGACCTCTGCGATAAGCAGCCACGTCCTGTGTCTGTGACCAGGTTAGATCGGTGTGACAAGGAAACCTCAGACCTGTCTGGCAGCTTTAAACCTCTGCTCCCGCGGTGCCTGGCTGCCAGCTGCCAGCTCCTCTGTTACCCACTCCCACCTCCGGGCTGGTGATCCAGTTTCTTGCAGATGACTGATAACGGGATTAGTGCCTCCTCCACCCAGAGCAGGACAATTGGAACCACATCAGTTGCTTTCGTCCTTAATGAAAGCAATACTTGTCAGCGGTTGGCATGTTTACTTCTGTAAGGCTGAGCTATTTATCCGTGCGGGGTCCTCCAGCTGATAAAGTACTACCACACCGTATGAAACTCCTGCGAGCATAAATCAAAAGGACAAGGTGTACAGCGGCAGGGATGCCTTTGAACAGCCAGAGTGGATGTTTCCAATGGGTTTCTTGCACAATAGATTATGCTTTAGGCTGATGTCATGCCTGTAAGTAAACTGTCACTCTTTACCTGCGCCCTGGGAAGTGCTGTCCTCTGGTGTGCGCTGTGTTTTCCCATGTCACGCCGTGGAAGCGCCGATATTCCTTCTCTCTGTCCAGGCACAGCCTGGGTTTGAAGCTGGCTGAAGCTGGGAGTATTTCTGTTCACTTCAGTCTTTGCATCCAGCCCTTAATTCGTGCTGCGCCGGCAGCATGAGGGGGGAGTGCTGGGGTGAGGGCAGGATTTGGGGGTGTCCATGAAGCTTCTATAGCCTGCGCTGAAGTTTGTCATGGACAGAAAGGCTTTTGGGGCTTGATGCTTCAAAGGGTCTTTGAACAGTTGCATTCACTACTCGGTAAGCTGTGGGTTATGTTAAAAGTGTCCCTTTTTTGGTCAAATACGTGTCTAGACAGCAAACTCTTAGTCGTGGCTGAAATGTTTCCCTCCTGGCCTCATAAAAACATACCATCACCTTTAAAACGTCATGCTCCTGTAGAAAAATGTTTTCTGCTCTGGAGTTACAAGAAGCACCTGAGCATCACTGCAAGTGGAAAAACAGAGAGGGGAGGGGGGTGTAAAAAAAATATGGTCTGGTTTTCCAGGGAAATTTTGGGCCGCACGTGGGACATCATCAGCTTTTACCAGAGGCAGGTTTCCAGCGTGTTCTTTATAATTGACCAGATCTCATGTAAGAGCATCCCCTTTATGGACGAGAAGGCAGGTACCCAATTACTATTGTGCCCTGCCAGGGACCAGGGGCCCTGGCGAAGCCCTTGGCAGACCCCCCTTCACCCTGCTGCAGAGCCATCGTGGCAGGGAGAGAGCTGTTTAAGCTTCCCGCTTTTGTTTGCCCAGGCAAAGAAATGCAAAATGCATCCCATGGAGGGGATGGAGTTGGTGACACCACTGGCATGGGGCTCTCTAGGGTCATGGTGGTGGGCAGGGGCAGCACCCCTGGGTGTCTGAAGGGTGGCCTTGGTGCCTCGTTTGCATTCCAGCCGCGACGCCGGGGCCGCTTTTGCTGCTTGAAATATATTTGGATGCAAACACGCGTGCAAGTTGCCACCGCTGGTGCCCGAGCCCTGCTGTCTGGATAAACAACAAAAAAATAAATCTGTTTTGGATCAAAGTCGTGTGTCCCCCCCCTCCCCGGCCTCTGCTGCGTGCCCGCCTGTTTGTGAGCGAACAAGGGGCTGAGGAGAGCAGGCTGTAAATTCAAGGCAGAGCCTTTTCAGTGATCCCCCAGCAGTGTCTGGATGCTACCCAAATCTCTGCTAATTGGCCCCAGGAGAGCCCCCATTCACTGCACCCTCATCAGTTTTCTGAGCCCAAAGGGGGATAAAATCCCTGGATGGCTTATGCGTGGGGAAGCACTTCGTATACACATAAAAATATCATAGCTTTGCATATCAGCTCTCACCTCGTATAACTGAAGAGCCCACCCAGTGCCGACACTGCCAGGAACACCCAGTTTGCCCCAGCACAGACAAAGGGATGGGACTAGTCCCCCGGGCTGGGTTTTGCCCAGCGTTTTCCAGGCAGAGCTGGGAATGGGGAGCAGGTGGGAGGAATTGAAACTGGCCCAGGGTATTTTTGACAGCGGGTAATAAAGGATTACAGTTTGAAAGAGCGAGATTTGGGGCTTTCATGCTGTTAGCATAATAATGAACTGCCAGCCCCAAGGTAGACGAGATGACCTGGAAGTCTGGTCTTCCAGGAAGCAATATCAATCACTCCCGAGCTCCTCGACCCCATCCCTAATTTGCCACAAAGGCAAGGGTTCTGCCAGTGACACTGGGGGAGGCAGCAGGAGAAGGTTTCCCCCCTGGATTTAGCTCCTGCTCCAGCCTTGGGAGCAGCAGCCAGCCAAAAAAAAAGGCAATTTTGATCTGATGAACATTGGCAGTGAAGGTCTTCTCTTGCCGGCTGCTTCCTCCCATGAACAATGTGATTTGGGCCCCATCTCTCCTGTCTCCATCTGGTGCTTGGTGAGCCTCTGGTTGGCTTCTCATGTGGGTTTGTGTCAGCTGAGTCCATCCCTGCCCTGTTTATTTGCTTTCTACCAATTTGTAGCTTGTCAAAACTTTACCAGCAGAAGCAACCCCTGTTGGAGACGGGGACTGTGCAAACAGCTGACTTTTCATTTCACGGGATAACCCTCTTCCTAAGATAAAATTCATTCTGAGTTTATCTTAAATTAATCTGCTTCCCATAAGAAAACTAAATATATATTTATATATATATACTTATTTGTATTTAAGGAGTTTTTCTGGGTCGGGAAAACATTTAATTTGTCTCAGAATGCAGTGCTTGATTGTTTTTGTTTCCCCCGTTTTAATTATTAAACATGGTTATCTTTTGAAACAGAGCTTTGTTTCCAAATGAAATGTCAGAAATTTTTCTACTTGAAAATATCAAGGGAAAAGTGTTTTGATGTTTCATTTTTTCCCCTGATTTCATTGCCAAACAACCCAGTTAATTTAATATGAGTTTGCTATTAGTTTCAGTCAATTGTAATACCGTTTTTAAGGAAAAAAATGCTTTCCCTTGAAAATACTAAACCAGTTGTCCGAGAGTAGGGGGCTGTTTGGTAACACATGGGCCAACCTATTGGAGGAGGAAATTTGCATTGCTGCAGAGAGCCTGAAGCCGATGGGTAACAGCAGAGATTGCTTTTGCCGTGGTACAGCAGGGGAGCAAAGGCAGAGGGGGGAAAAGCAACGAAGGATGTTCGTGGCAGAGCAGGGTTTTGAGTATCTTCCTCTGGCAGCACAAGATGGTTTACGGAAAATGGAAAGTGGAGTTGTAAATATGAAAACTTTCATTTCTAACCTGGCAACAACAGCTTCTCTCAGGCAAATGGCAGAGATCTTGCCGAGACCCCAGGAAGTAGCTGGAAATGTTCCCATGACATAAATACACTTGACATCTGCCATTGAGCAGTCTGTTGTGTGAAATGGAGCAAAATTCAATGGATTTTGTATTTGCTTTCTCCTTTGTGGTGGTCTAAGTTGACTTGCTATGTTCTTCCCATTTTTTAATGCGTTTTTTGCATCTTTGCTCCAGTTGGTGCTATGGTGACCTTGTGTCCAAGGAGAGGTGGTGCTGCCACAAGGGCTGGGATGGGGAGTTTTGGCAAGGCTGCTGGATGCTGCCAAACATCGTGGTCCCTGCTGCCTCCCAGAATGACAAACGGCTTCTCCAAAGCCTCGCGGCACCTTCTGTGCCCTGGCCAGGGAGTTGGGGTTGTGGCTCCTTGCGATGCAGGTGTGAAAGGACATCCCTGGAGCCTCTTCTCAGACTTTAACCTTGAGGTTTAACAGGTTTTCAATTGTCTATTATTTTCTGGTTTGTGCTCTTTGTGCCCAGCACCTGATGTGTAGAAAATGTGCTTTGAAGGACAAGTAAGTTATCATGACGATAGTCATAGTAAGTTACAGAAGCCATGGGAATTGCTCCCAAAGACCCTGGGCGAGCTGGGTGCCCATGTTTGTTTCAGCCAGACCCTCGGTTCATGGCAGATCCCCTCCAGCTTTTGGTGCTTTGCACGTCCCCATCTTCCACGGGGCTGCGTGGGGTGAAGGATGGAGGCAGAAGCTGGATGTGGGCAGCCACTTTGCCCACGAGCTCCAGCCTTGCTGCCCCAGCAGCTCCCAGGTCCCCAGCAGCAGTGGTGTGGGTTTTGGAAGCAGGACCCAAGGGCTATGGAGAAACCTGGGTGGGATGAGCTGGTCCCACCAGGGCTTGGCCACTGTTTTCTGCGGGAGCTGGTCAGAGATCGGTAAAGTTCACTCTTCTGGAAGGGGTTAGTGACAGACCCAAACATCACTTCCACCCCCTTTGCATCTGCCTATAAATGATATGTGAAACCAGCCAGCTTCGTTTTTTCTACTTTCAGTGAATGCAGAAAGTAAATAAATGGACTAAATAACAGAATTGTTGCCAATTCGAGTGACTGAGAAGTGTGAGCCAGGGGGAAAAAAAAAAAGGCATCTTAAAAATTGTGTTATTTTTGGGAAACTGATAACACGAGATTTCCATTTGCCTCTTGTCTTCTGAGCCTGTTCAGCTTGGATTTTTGTTCAACCTGGCTAGAAACCTATTATTTTGTTTAAATGAAAGATGATCCTGATACATGGCTGAAGAAGCGGTTGAAAAGCAATCCTGCCAGCTTGCGCAAGAGAATTGCAACACTGGGGAAGCGCAGCTTAGAAGTTTAAAAAGTCTTCCTCGTCTACTAACCCAAAGTTGTTATTAAGCACCCGCAGGTAAGAGCGAAAGCAGTACACAGCTCTCACTTCAAAAGTGACTCTTGAATAGGAATGCTTTTACCATAAAACTTTGCATATTCAGTAATTCCTTCTCTGTGCACAGAAACCTCATTAAACCATGGTCAGCTACCTGTCAGACTTGTTATTTGCTACGGGCTCCTGCCTTGCTGGGACAATTTCAGGAAGCATTTGCCAGGCAACTGGTTTACTACATCAAGGTGTATGCTCTGGGCAAGCTTTGGTCTCCGCAGTGGGTGGGTGTAAGCGAGAAAGAGGAGCGAGAGAAAGATGTGACTTGTCTTTTGGAAGCAGCATCAAGTCTGGATAAAAGGCAGCAGAGGATAAATGAAAACACTTGACTCTCCTGCTCCGGGTTTCCTAGGAGCGTTTTCTTTTAATTGAGTGGACCATTGTTTGCTGAGCATAACCTCTTGCTTCCCCTTGTAAGTGTGCTACCCGCTTTAATTAAGAGGGATGAAAATGGAATATTTCATCTTGCAGAGGGGGCAGGAAGGGAAGCAGCTGAGGCCACTCTCCTGCGTACAGCGCCGCACAGCTTGACATAATCAACTGCCATCATTCATACTCACTTTGCAGCATAATATGGGATGGGCAGCAGTTGCATTGGCTTAAAATAGCCCAAAGATGGCAATTACTATGAGGCAGGGTTCCTCTGGGCTGTGTAAGCCCGGATCAGGTCGTACCCTGCCTCTCAGATGTGCCGCCTGGGCCACGGATCTGTTGAGAAAGCCGACGTGGGGCTGTGGGACTGCAAGTGGGGAGGTTTGCCACCCTCTGGTTGGGGCAATTGGGTGATGGGTTGAAAAGCAGAAGCGAGAGGAGATGCGAGCTTTAATGCTTGAATAAGGAGGACGCTGCCCATCCTGTACTGGCGTGAAACCCTGGGCAGTGCACCTGCACAGAGACCGGCGCGTCTGTGAGCCCTTGGGTCCTACAGACGTTTGCAGCGTGGTGCACTAAACAGTTAAGTGCCTGTGTCACCAGGCGCTCCCGCGCGCGCTGGCTTCTCGCAGGATTGATGTGTTTGGCACACGCACACCTCCCTCCAGATAGCGCACAAAAACAGTGAGCTGCTTTGTGCCCCTCTACATGCGCGCCGTGGATTAAAGTCACCTTTGTGCCGAGGGTGAACATATGGTTTATGCGTTTCAGAGAAGGGAACATGAGATTGTAGCGTGATGTGTGCTGCATGGGGTGAAGCCATTTTAGAGCTCAGTGTCCGGGTTGTTGGTTCTCCAGAGCTTAAAAGAAACCGGGGAGATGTGTTAAACTGCGTAATTTCAGATGTTGTCCACCTTTGTTATTTTAGTTTGTAGCATTGGCAGGAAGGATCTTGGGTAGAATCTGGCAGGGAAGGGATCAGACCCCTTGTTTGGGGTTGGCAGGACCTCTCCTTTGAGCCATGCTCATGTTAAACCCTCAAAACTGGAATGCGCACACAGGGGAATGAATGCTGAGCAGATGGCTTTCCACCGCCATGTCCGGAGATCCCCTTCCCCCTTGCAGAAGCTGAGGGACAAGAGTCCTACAGGGAAAGGCAGGGGATGAGAAGCTAGTTGGGATTTGGGTTTCTGCTCAGTTCCTGTTGTTTTAAGGACCGGGTCCAGAAACTAACATCAAGATTTCTATTGTTGTGAATGGACTTTACGCCCAATTCTGACTTAACTTCAAACCAATTCTCAGGGTAGGACCTAACATGGGCTTTATACAACACGCAAGACGTTTTCGCTAATATTGATGGGTAACATGCCCAATTCATTGATTTGGGGCTTTAGAAAATACACTTAGGTACGTATGAATACCGAGACCTGAAAAGGAGTTTCTCTCCTTCCTGTTGCCCCATTCTTCCTACTGTGGCATTTCCACAAGATGTTGCAGAAATCGTGGGGGAGATGCAGGTGGCGAAGTCTGGCACTCTCCAAGACCTGTCTGTTTTTGCTGTCCCAGACTCTCTGAAGGTTGACGTAGATCTTCAGGATACTACCAGGTAGAGCTTTTGCCTTTGTGTTTTTCATTAGTTCTCTGATGGTCTTTCAAAGGGAAGAAACACTCTGAAAATGGGCTGTACAAATACTCTATTTTCCATCTGGAAAGGGGAAGTGATATTTTTTTTTTATGCCTGTGATTAGTCTGCGGTAATTTGTTTGTTTGCCTGCTTGCTTTTTTTTCTCCCCAAAAGTGAAACCTGAGAAAATTGTGTTTTGCTGCAACCTGAAATGCAACCTTTTGTTTTCGTGCCTGAGTCATTGAATGTTTAAGTTATTGCTGCTACAGCCTTTTTCCCCAACATTAAATCAGTAATTAATGCTCTCTTGCCCAAATGTTAAGGGATTTGAGCTCCAGTCTATAGGAGAGTTTCTTATCACCATACGAGAGAAAGACAGACCCCTCGGTCCCTCCTACTGCGGCTTTTCTCTTGCTTGGGCTATTTCGGTATTCACTCAGCTAGAAAGCGAGCATACGGCAGATTCTCCAGCCTGGTGGTTAGGGCGTGCATTTGGGAAAGAGAATCGCTCAGTTCCAGTCCTTGCTTCAATGAACCTGACATTGAGAAGTTGACAATGAAAGCAGCTTTATTAATATTGCCAGCTCAGAGCGTTCAAAAATCATGTGTCAATCTCCCAAATGTTGAGATAGTAGAAAATACATCTGTGTTTTTGGCTTTCTTTTATTTCCCTTCTGAGTTGTAGCTTTTGAGGGACAAGTTTTCAAACTTTATCTTATGACCATGACCAGGGTTAGGAAAAGCTGCGTGCATAAACTTCCCCTCTCTTTACAATAATCTTGGAGGGAATTTTCCCTCCTCCTTCTATTTTAGCAGCGCCTTTGTCCCCCTCAGCAGATGAAACAACCTTTTGGTGAAGGTGCTTCCAACTCCCAGCCAAAAGAACCATCTCCTCCCCAGAATCCTTGCCTCCAAAGGGGATATTCATACCCCCCTTTTACTCCAGTGCTGAATTTAACTCACCGCCTTAAAAAGAAACAACCTTGAAATGTCTTTTACATATTTAGCACTATTTCAGCCTGAAATGATTGCTCATGTTTAGTCTGCAGCAGAGCCTGACCAGATTTGCTCCCAGCGACCTCGTTTGAGCATCATTGTCAGGCTATTTTTTTCTGCTTTCTCTCCGTATATCAATATTGAACCAACAACTTGCCATTAAATGAACAGGTCCCTGTTGACCTAGAATTTACATTTCAACCTTAACCCATTGCTTGGAAAGATTCAGTGTCACTTCTCAGTAAAAAAAAAAACAACTTCTGTGAAGATGATGAAAGGGTATCAGAGCCTACGGGGATACAGCAGGGCAGCCCAAAACAAATGACAGAGCCATCATGGGACAGTTTGAGCACTCTCTATTAGGTGGTCAAATAACAAAGGCTGGGATCAATTTTAGCTTTCAGGTCTACCTGCTGTTCCTGGGTAACCCTACCCCACATTAACAACCCCAACCGGTAGCTGCTCATGTATAATGCATCTTTACTAACCTGCAGTGAAAGGCACCGAAGTGTAATACACGTGAGCAAGGTAAGAGAGGGAGCAGAGGAAGGAGTTATCCTGCGCCGACGTTAGCTGACCCGACTCGCTCTCTGAGCCTCCCCGGGATGCTCTGGTCGCGTACTGGAGATTGCAGACACAGGAGTGGGGTTTCTTCAGGAGCTCCTCTCTCACAGCCCCTGCCCCAAACGCCAGGTCTGAGCTTGAGAACATCACTTGGAGCTTTGTGCACGGGCCCATCGCTGCACAGGGGACAGAGGAGATGAGTTGGGGAAGGTGCTGTTTTGCTCATTCCCCAGTTCTGCCATTAGCATTAGAGGAATAGAGTCTCAGAGGCAGTTAAGCTAGCACTTTTTAAATTCATAAACAAAACAATAATCTCTTCCAAAAGCAGCAGGGCATCTCCATTTATTTAGAAAGAATATGCAAAATGCAAGAAGCCTTCCCTTTGCATCTCGTGGTGCCAAAATAATGAGCTGAAGTGGGTTAGAAGAGTAAAGTAGTTAAAAGTAACATTGCTTTTAAATTCACCACATTTGAAGAAGTCCTTAAAGAATTCCTACAGATGCCTTAGTGACTGATTTCAAACCAGCTTCAGTTCAAAACATAACATGCTCTGACGCGATCCCAAGAGAGACCAACGTCATTTGTTCTTATTTTCAGTTATTATGCATAATAAGGTCATGTTCCAGAGATAAGACCACTCTAAGATGCACGACTGCAATTTTGGAAAATAATTCCCTTTCCTACACTGAATGTTTCATTCTTTGCAGGCTCAAAAGAGCTGGAGAAAATGAAACAGCCTTTAAGTAGCAGCCATACACTCACCTATGGCTTCCTGCATCCCCAGCTGTAACCTTCACAACATTTAACTGTTATTTCTCACTTGGATATTTTAAAGATTGGTCATGCCCAGTGATACCTTTGTTCCAGCCCACGTCTTGCTGAATGGTGTGATATGATACAAACCATGATTCATAAAAGTTCCTTGGAAGTGACTCAAGAGAGATTTTGGGATTTTCAAAGAGTTTCTTTGAAATTTTAATGGCTGTTTAAGAGCAACAACAAGCAATTTCAGATGGGGATGATTCAGTTGAAAAGGTTCTTAAAGCAAGTTGGTAGGAGTCATAGAGACATGGGGAAAATAGGAAAACTGGTGTTTGGCTAAAACAGTTCAAGTAGGAATTGCAACTTCTTTAGAAGGAAAAATATTCCTGTAGATTAAGAAACACTACAAAACCCAGAGACTTTCTTTAGACCAGAAACTTTCCAAAGTAACTTGCTTGCACGTAAGCAGGATGGGAGCAGTGGCTGGAGGGGCTCCAGCTTTATCCCCATGGTAGAGGGATGCGTTCAGTGGTGCTTGCACTGCCCTTGGGAGCCCCAGCATGGGGTCTGACAGTAAAGAGGGTTTGGTTTTGTATTTTGTTAGCCTGCTTGATCCAGGTACTTGTGAGGATACTGAGTTGCAGAGTGAAGTCCGCATTCCTATGCACACAGCGGCTGGAAAGGCTGAGTGCATGTTGGTGGGGAGGGTTTGGTTTCTCACTCAAGACCTTGGGCAAGTCAACTCATCTGTGAAATGGGGATAATCATGTTTCTTTTTTCTGTCAGAGAATTGCAAAGTTAAGCACATTAAGAATTACAAGACTGAAGAAAAGGATCTATAATAATATATATTTGACCTCTATACAATAACAGATTTATAGGAATAATATTCTTGACCTGGCTAGCTTTGTGTACTCTCAAGTGCTTTGTCTTAATCAATGACTTAGCTCAAGCTAGCTCATGTAATACATCTTCATGCCCTAATCTAGAAGAAGCATTCTCAAGGGCAAAGCCAGATTCCTTAATTTCAATGTGAAAAAGATCATCTAATTTAGGAAAGCCAACAGGAATTGGCTGTGTACATGTAAATGATCTTTCAAATGGGGATGTGTCATTGCCTTTCCCCTCTTCACCACAATTAATCCACAGCTGGAAAGGCACTTGGGCCATGTCTTGTGATAAAGTTGGCCTTGCAACTCTTGTCTTGCAAACAAGCTGGTAAATCAAGGGTGAATCCTCACTATTAGCTGTAAGGCAAGGAGTGGGACTGGAGAGAGAGGGTTATGTGGAGGAAGAACCTCCCTCATGGCGGTAGCTGGTGCAGGGACCTCACTCATAGCTGGCATCAGGCACACGAGCTCGTTGCAGACAGCGGGTGCTCAGCGTGTGACCCTGCGTGTCCCTCTGTGAAGGTGGCTTTGCTGCAGCCGTGCATGCCTGGCACACGGTTTATTGCTAACAGAGCGAGCCTTCCCAGCAGGAAATACTGCAGCAGTAACCTTACGAGTGGCCAAGACCAAGCCGTAAAGTTTTCCAAGGCCACTGCTGCATAAATAACACATTGCAAAGGCTCGATTTAAAGCCCAGAGAGTCGTAGATGTTCCTCAAGGCCAGAAAGCAGAGAGAGGCAAGGTTGGGGCACAGTTTATTTCACAAACGTAGGAACCGGGAAGTCTGGGCTGTATTTACCCAGCTGGAAGCAGACTTCACATCTATTTATTCCTAGGTTTTGCCTCAGGTGCATACTCTCCCATTAGGGCTAAATAGCCGGAAAAGGCCAAATACATCTGAGGTCACTTTTGGCTAATTAACATGGCAACAAGTGCTGATTAATTAGTTTGGGCCTGAAATTAGCTGAGATAATTTTTGCAACGGCATAGGCTGTAGATTTATGAGCCCTTCTTCTCCAAGACAAACAATACTCTGAAAACATTGTTTGTGCAGAAACCTTCATTCACCCTGTAAATTACTACCTGGATTTCTCAAGACTTCAAGAGTAACTATTTTATTTCATTTAAATGCATAGTTTGGGGTTTTTTTTAGCTGATGGAAAAACTTACCTCACATGGCATCCAATGATGATCACGATCACTTGCCTTATCATGAACCCCTCTGCTCGATGTGTTCCTGTATGTTAGAGCAAGTCTAAAAAAACCTTCAGAGATTGAGGTCGAGATTTTCAGAACTGCTAAACAGCACAGCAGGCAAAAGGTGTTGAGGTCCCAATGAAAAACCTGATGTCCTCTAGTCATCAACGTGCTTATAATAGACAGATTTGCTGACTTTAACAACTTTGTCAGTGAACTACCAATTTTGGTGATGATTTACTACCCTGCTGACGTGGGCTGTGGTGCACCTGCCTTCTGGGTATCCAGCAGTCCAGGTTATTGGACCTCAAAAATCATGGAGAAATTCCCATTACGCCTACACGGAGCAACTCTGCTCTTTGCAGCGTATATGCCATAGGTGTGTACTGCAAATGCTTTGTCAGACTCTGATAATTACAAAGATGACGTATGCATGCACAGCCATGTTTAAGAAAGGCTTTCTGCTTTAAGACCTGCTGATACCGCCAGGTTAGAAAGTGTGCAACAGAGAGGCCTCTGCCAATGCGAAGGAAATATATTGCCTCCATTAATATAGTATATGGGACCTCCCTCTACTGTCCCTGCCACATGTCCTTCTGTCAGAAGTCTGCCTGGGTGTGTGCACCTCTCTGCTTGGCCTTTGGCATCTTGACGGCCCACTGATGAGGGGCAAAAAGCCTTGTTTTCTGGTCATCTCCCAGGCCAGGTCCCCAGGGCACCCCATGGCTGGGACATCTCATTTGCAGGCTGCCTTAGTGGAAGGGCCCATCCGTGTATTCCCTTTGCAAGAGATTTGTTTGTGTTTGGCTTTCATTGTCCATCCAAATGCAACCCATTTAAACTCTCAAATGGGAGGAGCTGCCTGTGCCCCACTCTGAGAGATCAGCTCTGTGCCGCTGCCATTGCAGCACGTCGAGAAGCAGGATTTCCTTTTCATTGGGCTTTTTTAGTGTTAATCTTGCTTCCAGTCCAAATCAGGTTGAAACCACGAGTGTTCACATTTCCCATGAGCTGGAGGCTGTCAGCAGAGATGCACGATGCAGAAAACGTCTGTTAATAAAAGAAAAATTCACTGTGTGACTACGAGTGGCTGCCGGTTCTCAGGTCCGGAACTTGACTCATGATGTCCTTGGGACAACAGGGGTACCCAGCGAGGGAAAGATCACTTGGGTCTTAATGCTAATGTAAACCCAGCAAACCCCCTCAAACCCAAGAAGTTTTAAATGATGTGTTTGTTTAGGGCTTGGTGATTAGCAGGTGTAGTTGTTGGTGTCATTTTGCTGTTGCGTAAGTGTTTTGTAACTCGGCGCTCCATCCCCCCCTCCCTCCCTCATAACTCTTCCCCTCTCAGCCACCTTTGGCTGGACCACCTCGTAGAGCTGTGGTCACTGTGCTGGGCAGGGTGGCCCCAGTGGGTGCCAGGTACAATAGCCAGCTGCTCGGGGCGGGTTAAAAAGCTTCAGGCACCTACAGATGTTTGCACGTAGGAGCAGACAGGGTGAAGGAACGGTGAGCTGCCAGGCTGCTCTCTTCCACAGCCATCGGCCACCTCCGATGGCAGTGCCAGAGGTTATGGCCAGGGTGACTCTCTAGGGCCGTTGTTATTTCACTCCAGCCCACGCTGCACCAAAGTGAAAGCAGAGAACATCTTCCCTCCCCATGGTGTATATCTGAACTACATTAAACCTTGATGACGATGATTAGAAATAACCCATCTCGTGCCATTTTTTCCTTATTCAGCTTTTCCCTTTTGCCAGTTCAATAGGATTTTTTCTAAATGATTATCAAAATTTAACATCTACTGTCCAGAGGGACCCCATAAAAGTTTGTCTGAAGCACATTTTTGCCACTAAAGCCTCTTTAGTTGCGCATTTCTCTTCCCCCTCTCTCTCTTTCTTTTGCCTTGAGCTGCGAGGAGCTGGCAGGGCTGGCTGCTGCCCAGAGCTGAGAAGCATTAGAACCAGTCTGGCAGGAGGCTCCTCTTCCTTGATGGGACTCCTCTTAAATGAAAATATATGTGAATGTGCAAAGCCCTCATTAAGTGAGTCACACGATTGGTAAAAAGGTGTGTGTTGCAAAGGGGCTGCTTGTTCCAGCGGTGACAGGAGCCAGAGTCCCGTAGCTGTCACACAGAAGCGATCCTACAGCGGGTAATGCCGATGCAGATGGAAACCTCGGAGAAGACTCCACAACCCAAAGCGCTTTGGATTTTTTTGCCAAAGTCACTAACACTGGTGCATCACTTCATTTAAATTCCTTTCTGGGGATTGACTGCCAGTTCCTGTCCATGTGTGATCGTTAGCGTTCCCTTCAGGGCAGCAGCTCCGTGCCATGAGCCCATGCCATCCACATAGTTATAGCTGAGTGCGTGATTCCACTTTACAGCCTGCTTCCATCCTTTCCAGCCACTGTCCTGTGCTGCTAAATGGCTGCCTCGTGTCCTACCCCAGAAGGAATGAGTAACACGGATCCTCAGACTTAAGAGCATTGTGTTAAGTGTTTTGTTGGGAGCTAACACAGACCAAAGTCTTCTGCTTGGATTTCCCTTGCCGTGTGATTGCTCCAACATCCAGGTTATGCTTTGTAACCCTGTTATCCCAGAGCTGCTTTGTAACGTCTTATCCCATGAGTCCCCTCCCAACGCATGTTCTTGCAGCTTGTCAAGCTTTTCTTTGCCACTTTCTCCTACAACACCTTTTCCCTTTTAATGATTTCCTCTCTGAGCTTCTTTTACATAATAACCACAACTAAATCCTTCCCCGGTTTCATCATCCGTTCTGCTGCTTCTGCTCTATTTCTTGCGAAGTCTGGGCTGGCTTTCTCACTGGAGGCAGCAGTACGTTGTCCAAGTCTTTCATAACACTCAATGCATTTTCTTCTCAGTTGCATACTTCAGGGAAACCCTCAAGTTTCAGGCTCTCTTTCCACTGTCCTGCTGCATGCCCAGATAGCCTGAAAAAAACCTGGCTGTATAAAACTGACTGTTAGCCTTACTGGGACCCAAAGTGGCCTGTGCAGCTTAGCAGAGGCTAATGGAGTCAGTTGGTCATTTCAGTTTCCTCACCTGGTAGTTAAAAGAAAAGGGATCTCCAGGGAGCAGTTCACCCCAAATGTCTGGATGAGTCACTTTTTCCAAAAAGTGCTCGTTTCTCTTTGGCTTCTGCTATTTTCAGCCCGGTGGGACTTAAAAATTCAGTGTAGTCTTCGAACAACAACACCTCAATTTGACCTACACATGTGCATCATGAATTGCACGTTGAATGGTGATACTAATGGTGATAACACCTTACTAGCTCTTAATTAAAACCAGATGAGATAGTAATGATGAATTTAGCCTGATAGTATCTCAGATCACAAGCTCAGGCTTTTGAGAGAGGCTGGAAACCTGCATTGTGGGGCAGGTACTTGCTCCCTGATTATGCCACCCTAAATTCAGAATCAAACCATCAGCACATCCATGTGACATTTGGAGCCAGTGATGAAAACAGATTTTAAGCCCTCGCTGGCTCTTTAAACCCGAAGCATTGCTTGCCGCGCCAGATATGCATTTGTCAGTGGAAAGTCCTTCATTGACAGCTGAGCTCCACACCTTGCGTGTAAGGTGGAGCAGTAATAACAGATTGCTGCACATTTTTGCTTGGTTTGCGGTTAATACGCAGTAGAACTAGGGAATTAAGCAAACCTATAAATAGCAGGTCTTTATATATACACCTGAGCCTCCCGAGCATTGGACCACCTGCGGGGAAACCCGAGATGGAGCTGAACACCTTCAGCCCCTCTGAGGAGACACCATGAGTAGGGCAAAGCGGCCAGACCTCCCTTTTCCCCCCTCAAAAAGGGCCGTAGGTGCCAGGCAGGCTCCGTAGGCAGGCAGGAGCTGGGTGCTGCCTGTCGGGATACAGCTGCTGGCAGCATCCTCCGTCCAGGAGGAGGGTGTACATGGATGTGCAGGGGCTTAGAAGTGGCTCGGTGACAGCCAGCCCCTATGGCTGCCTCTGTAGTGTCCGTCAGTCCTACCGTGATACTCTAGAGCAGGTGTGGGTTTCCCTAGCTTACTACAAGGTGCTCGGGGGAGCAGGAGGGGACCTACAGGTTGGGACAGACAGAGCTCTCCTGCCTCAGCCCTTTCCCCTTGCTACTCCCAAACCCAAACTGGGAACAGAAATAGAAAACAAGGGTTATCTGAAATCAGGACTTCATGGGCACATGTCAGAGGCTACAGTCACTCTGGTTTTGAACTGGGAGAACAGACGCCGTTCAAGTTGCAGACGTGAGCCCCCCCAGCCTGAGCAGAGCCCCGCATGCGCAGCCCCTCGGTCCCCAGCCTGGCCTCCAGCAGCTGCAGCGACCTCCCCACAGGGTGTAGCGCACAGGGGAGAAAAGAAGAGATTTGGGGATGAAAGTTGAAAACCATTAATGTGTCAAAGGGGACGAGGAAATTGAGTTTGCAGGGAAGGAGGAAGAGTGAGCATAACAAAGGTGGGAGGTGTCAGCAGCTTGTTCTCAGAGCTCCAGGACTCAGGGCGTGTGGTTTTCTATGGCTCCATGGAGATGGATGGCCTGCAGCAGGCTCTGCCCTCACCAGATCCCTCACCAAGTCTGCTCCCATGTCCCCACAAGCCCCGAGTTCACTTTCCTTTGGTTCCCTCTGGAAGGAAGATCCCTGAATGCGCTTTGGATGGTGATGGGCTGGAGAGAGACAAGGGACAGATCACCCGAGTGTTGTGTATGCATGCTGTGGTGCGTAAGGGGGTGCAGGCTCCAAGGGAACCTTTCTCTGGAGCACCTGTGGCAGCTCCTCTTTGCATGTTTTCCTCTCCGACCCGGCCACCTGGTTTTGCAGGACTGGTAGGACTTGGTCTGGTCTGGCATAGGTGATGGGCCAGAAGTGGGGAGGAAACGTTCATACACATGCAAGTGCCCACACACAGCTGGGGCTCATGAGCTTCATCCTCTTAAGAAGCCAGGACGAAGAGGCATGGAGGAAAGGTTTAAAGATTTGTCAAAGCAGGGCTCAACGGTGGCTCTGGTAATGTTGTTTCGTAGAAGTGAGTACCTAATGTTGCATACTTACATGTTTAAATCAGTCACAGCCCCTCTGCCTTCTCCACATGTAGATCCCGTCAATAGCAGCTTTATGCAGGCAGGAACATAACCTGGGGACTCCAGCACCAGCACGGTGTCAGGGGAAGTTAGTGCAAATTGCTCCATCGGCTGGACATTAAAGCAAGGAGTGATATCACTCTTAAAATAAGAAACCTAACGTAATGTGCTTTAATAGCTGAATAATTGCTCCGAGCAAAGAAGGAGGCTTTTGTGAAAGAGGATCAGCGAAAGCCAGGAGTGAGTGCTCATGACATCACGGCAAGGCACAAGAGGAACTTTATTCTCACGGCTCCACAAAAATGGCTTGTCAAGCTGCCAGTCCCAGATAACTTGGTGGGAGACGTTAGAGAAGAGTTAATAAGATGATTGATTTACAGCTGGAAAAAATTAAAGAGTCTGAAAATTGACAGACTGACATTGTTTGAAAGATTTCGCGAGAAGCCTCCCCCACGTCTTTCGCAAAGAAGGTCAAACGCTTCCATCAGCCTTTTACACCCAATTTTGGAGGCTGCAGCATTTCAACAGGTATTTTGGGGAACTTGCCGTCAGTTCCCCTTCATGGGAAACAGTTGTGAAACTATTATCGTCCTAATTGAGCTGTGTAAAAATAGATCTTAAAAGTCTGTACCTTCTTATGGGAAGGAGCGGGTTTAAAATATTTTATTTTAATTTACCAGCTGTGGATCGGATCCAAAACCTTTATGAAACTTCTGCATTTCTTATTGCTGGATCTGAGTGCAGTGTGTTTTCTTTACTTGTTAGGAAAAATTGTCAACTTTGTCTCAACTCTGTATATATTTTTACGGTGCTTTGCTAGCACAAGGGAAACTAAGGGTCCTTTCACAACTTCTGGAGCTGGTCCATCATATTTTTTAAGAATTTGCTTCGTAAAAGTACTTGTTAAGATTGAGACACGTGATTTACTGTTGATAGAAACAAAATCCCACGGACGCTGCATTGTGTCTTTGCAAAGAAACAAACTTTATTCTTGGGCACAATGGTAGAGTCAGCTCCAGGAGCCGTTTGCACCTTGGTTGTCTTCGGCAAAAGGCAAATGCATTAATTGAAAGTAATTACTGAGAGACAGCACTTTAAAGTTTTCAATCTTCCACCGCCCATCAGAGTTGTTAAGAACAGGTTTTTATTTTTAGTATCATTATGTTTGATCCATCAGTTACACAGCTAATAAGGGACAAGTCTGGCTTTCAGAAATCTTTCATGGGTTTCCAGAGACATAAAACAACTTGCTTCAAACTGAGTTTAATTCAGACTACAGATGAAAAACAAAATCTCACAAATGCGTGTGCAAGCTGACAATAATGATGTAAGATGTAATGAACAGAAATAAGAAGGTTATGACATTTCAGATAAAGGGGAAAGAAAGGGAAATAAGGCCAAACATCAGCAACGCACACTTTGAGGTAACGACAAAAGTAATAATATTGTGTCCATAACTCAACTCTGTTATTGAAGCCACTTAGGCAAGTGAGTGGCTGAAAAACAGCAACACAATTGATGAACTTAAGTCTCTCTCAGAAAAAAAATGTAAACTCTCTTGTTAGCTTTCACATGAGATAAGTATTAAGCTGTTTGGATTTTGGAGATAAATGGAAAGGGGTGAGGTAAACTATAGAGGGAGAGCAGCTGAAGAGGTTTGTTGAAAACTTTTTGGTGTTTGAGTTTGACAGGCTCTGAAGCCAGCTGAGTTTTAACAAAAAACTTCTCTCTTTATTTGAGACATATTTAGATCTTATCTTCATCAGACAAATTCGTGGGTGTATCAACAGTCTCTTGAGTTATCCCAAATTTTGTAGTCCAGTGGAGTAGATCCACTTAAAAGAGTGGTGCTCTGTGCTAAAAACCTCCAAAACAACCCAATAACTACTCTCCCACGCGAAAAATACCCCTCAGTTTTACCTCAATGTATGCTGACATGTCAAATTAATTTCATTTCCTCCTTTGGAATAAGAGCTAAGCGAGACGCGTGATGGCTTTTGAGTGAGGAGGCTTTTGACAGTGTCTGGATTGATGCTCTCATAACTTAGGACAGTGCTGTCTGGAGGAAATCACTGTCTGAAAGATGTAATTTGGATATACACTTGGTTGAAAACACCTTATCAGAGCAAAAGCGATCTTAACAAGCCGAGCACCTGATTAGGAATCTAGCAATGTAACACTCAGTAAAAACTGTAAAATGGTACATTTAAGAAGAATACAAATGCGCAAGTACCACATCAAAGTTAATTGACCGAAGAACAGCATGGTGTAAAAGTGGATCGCAAGCTAAACATGGACCAATATTGCAATATAATGCCGATTCTCATTCAAATCTCATCCGGGGATGTGCAAAGATAATTTTTCTTTGCTTCCTTAGCACGTTTGAGGTCTTGCCCAAAACACCGTCTCCCTCTTTGAGTCTGGTATTGTCAAAAAAGACAGGGACAAGTTAGAGGCTGGAGGTCAGCAGAGTGATGGGGAGTGCAGGAAGGACCAGCTGCAGAGAGCAGCCGAGGGGGGTCAAGGTGTTCGGTCCAGAGGAGAGGAGCAGGAGGTGACTCTGTGACAGCAAAGAGATGTCATACGAGATCAGTGACTGCCTGGTGCCTTTGCGCTGTAGGAACAAAAACCCAGTGTTACTTGAGTGTCTGCAGCCCGGCAGAGGAGCTGGGAAGCGAGTGGCTGAAACTCTTCCCTTTCTCTGGAAAACTTCTTAGAAAACCTCCTTGTGTAGTTTATCACAAGTGCCATTTCCCAGGCGGGCAGCAGTGAGGAGGTGTGGGGACGCTGCTCCTGGCTCTGGCCCCGGTGGCGGCGAGGTCCCAGCAAGGGCTGTGAGGTGCCACCGGCAGCGAGGGATGAGGCACCGCAGCTGCCCAGCTCCCACCCACCCAAACCAGCAGGAAAGGGCAATCCCGGAGCTATCCTGGCCTAACTTTGCAAGAAAAAAATGGGAGTATGGAAAGAGGTACATGCCTAATGTCACACCCGTCCTTCTGGTTGTAGAGCATCTGTGTTCTCCACCTGGGACATTTTCATAATACCAGTTTATTTTTAGTGAAAGCATTTTAATTTTTCTCATAATATTATTTCTTATGGAACATTTTCTAACCACAACAAAACTTTTTCGTTCCTTGTATCCTGCTTAGCTTTTAGCGTTTCACGTTTCGGGGGAGGTGAGGTATGATCACTAGTGGAGCAGGCAGTCCTTTCAAAAGCCAGACTGATCACTTTTTTAAGATTAAAAGCCAACTAAAACAGAAACCAGCAGCTCAGGGGTAGGAGGCGCAGAGAGATTATTACTATGAAGAGCAAAACAGGAGGATAAAATGTTTAGCTTTCAGAAAGTCCTTTCCATAATGACACAGTTCTCCCGGTCTGCAGATGACAGAATAAATTAAAAAATATTTCTGCCAGCCTTAAAGATACTGCTTTAGGAAATCTAAGGTTGCCTAATGGACTGGAATAGAATCTCTATGTTTTCAGTTTCCTCCATCTTACCCAAATCATTCACTTCAATAATTGAAGGATAATGAGCCGAACAGTTTTCCCCTTTATAACCAATCCTCTCTGGATAGAGCTTCAAAATAATAATTAAAAAAAAAAAAAAAAAAAAAAAGAAAAGAATCCTGTCTACTGAACATGCCTGCAGATAATAGGAATATCCTTCACTTTCCCTCTCCTGGGGTTTCCTACCTGCCATCCATCAGTCGGCTGCCATACCGTGGGGATGTCATTAGGGGCCAATGAAGAGGCCGCCCTCATGCAGGATGATCCATCAAAACCCGTGTTCCCCACCCAGTTACAGTCTCCCTCCTAGGAAATGGGATCATATGCATTCACGTAGAGACCCTCATCGATTGGACAGAAAGAAAAATGGGCGGCTAACCCTAATTACGGCACTTCTTAAACTTTTCCTGACCTCTCCCTGACGCTGTCACCTCTTGGACCCGCCGCCCTGCCCAGCCTGTGAGGAGGACCAGGGACAGGCAGGGCTGGCGTTAGCCAAGAAGTGCTGCGGGACGGGGATTTTTCACAAAAGCTGCGTTTTCTCCATTTTTCAAAATCTGGTGGAAAACCAATAGCAGCGTGAACAAGTTCAAGCAGGAAAACACCCCTAAGTCTTTATGTTCAAATATGCAAGGGATGGATTCGCACCCCCTAGAAGTGGGTCTTTCCCTGGAGAACCCGAGGCAATGGCTATGACCTTCACTCCCTGTCCCCAGCAGGGACACGTAGATGCCACCAGCAGGTAACGCAGGGATTTTCCAGCGATGCCCAGCCCTGTGCAAGCAGCAGCTCTCCCAGCCGGTGCCCAGCACTCAGCTTTCTCCTACAAGGAGCCTGAGCCCCTTTGAGCATCTTAGTGACAAGGGCTGGGCTTTCACAGGATCTCGTTTTTAAAACGTGGCTCATGTAGCAAAAGTGTCAGTAAAGACAGATCAGCATTTGATATCTTTAAGGGGGCAAAATTCATTCTTTCTACTTTTCTCCTAAAAACTGCCCAACACCCATCCCTTCCCCTCATCACAGTCTGCTGCCCCTGGCCACTGGGGGCATAAATAAATTAGTTATGAGTTTTTCCAAGCAGTAAACTTACTTTTTTTTTAAAAAAAAAAAAAAAAAGAAACACAGCAGTATCTAACAGCTTTCCATGCTGGAGTTTGGGAGCTTTTCAGAGCCATAAAATATTTATTTTAGGTTTTTTTCCATTAGGTCTTAATTCTCAATATTTTATAAGAAGTTAAATTATCCAGGAGAACTGAGCTTTCATTTTGGGGGGGAAAAAACCCAAAAGCATTTGCCCAATTAGAAAATGACCATCAAGCGCAGAGTGCAGAGAACATTTCTGAAGGAGAGAACTGAGCACACAAGGAATTGAGCACAAACTTTAAAAAAATCAGTTTTAAGAACAGAACGGATTGAGATTGATTTACACTCTTTTATCTTTCTCCCCAAAAGCGAAATGGGGATTGCTTATTCTTTCCTTTCGATACCACTTTCTTTTCTGGGCCCCGTTTGCTGGACTGAGCCCTGCGTGGCTCCTGATGTGCCGCCAGCCGTGCCACCCCAGCCGTGCCACCCGAGCACACTTGCCCCCCTTGTGCCCTCCTGCACCCTCAGCCCGGGGCGAATAAAAATGCGAGGAACCCAAATTCAAACTGCAATCCTAGGACTCTCTACTCAGACTCTGCTGGTGCCAAAATGCCTTTTTTTGTTGTTTTTTCAAACGTAAAAGTTCAGAAGTGCTTCTCTCTGTGCCAGAGCATCCAGCCTCCTGCCCCAGGCCCCATGGACGCCTCAGGGTCTCTTGGCTCAGCCAGGAGGGAGGGGAAGGGGGGACTGGGAGACAGGGGACACATTTCATCAGAGCAAAGCCACCCATAAAACAAGTTAAAAGCCAATACTAAGTGTCTTCTCAGATGATAAATAAGTTTGGGCAGCACGCGGTGTGGTCTGCCTTGGCACAAATGTAACTTCTGGGCAAACAACAGGTAGAAATTCCACTCCCAGGAAAAAGGAGTGAGAAATGGTCATAGGCTGTGGCCCAGACGTGGTACATGAGGGACACCAAGTCAATGGTGACATGGGTGGGAGGAGGTGGCCCATGGGCACCCATCTGCTTAGTCCTCGGTGGGAACGCATGGATTTATGCCACTTTACCCCAGACAAGGGAAAAAACCCAACTTTGGCATATTTCAGACCCTGTCTAACCACAGAAAAATTTCTCCCATGACCCAATTCTGTACGGGGACTCGTCAGCCTCTCTGCTGACACATCCAGGGCATCACGGTGCCATGAGATGTCACCTAATTGTCCCCATGGAGGCAGCTTTCTGCCTCCCCCTTTGCCCACGCAGAGGCTGGAAGAGAGCCGCAACCCAGGGAGCAGTTACTGACGGATGAACACCGCTGTAACATGGCACGGTGGGGTTGGAATTTGCCACAGCCTTCCTCGTTAGTGACATGCAGTTAAAGGTTATTAATTATGAACTCACTTGTCAACATTAAACTCTTTTACTGTCCAAGAGGCAAAGCTGGGTTGGATGCAAAGAGCTGGAGGTTCATCCTTCCCTCCGATGAGCTGGTCACCCTCTCTCAACATTGTCCCCATCCCCACCCCCTCCTCGCCCCCCAATTTGGGAAATAATTTGCATTCTTCCTCTGAAAGCATTAATTGAGAGGAGAACAAACGGAGTCCCAGGCAATTTGAACAAGCCTCATTACTGTCTGAGGGCTTGTTTTGAATCGGCGTCCATCAAAACAACAATCGCAACGCCCTGGCCCAGCACCAAAACTGTACTGGGAGGGCTGGTGGGAGAGATGAGTGTTTTGTTCTCCGGGAGCCAGTTGTGCACCTTTAATGACAACTACTGCAGCCAGCTCCTGGCTGATTGCTGCACAGCCCACTGCCTCCTTTCCCCCATTAAGCCCTTATTACCCAGCAGCAGGACGAGCGCCACGGGCAGGGACACGCCGCCCCTCCGTGCTGCTGCCCACCGTGTGGCGGGGCTCCCAGACAATGTCACGCTTCTCCGGCCACAGACCACCCGCAGCAGGAGATGCCACTTGCAATTAGGACGTGTTTGTTTTCTGCTTTGCCTGACTTTGTCCCAGCTGGAAGAGAGCTCCAGCCTGGGCTGGGGTGAGATGGGAGCAAAGGTCTTTGAGGAGACCCTTGGCCAAAAGGGCTGGAGTGCCTTCTGCTCCTCTGCACAGGAGGAGAGGGAGCTGCTCCAGGGCACTGGGAGGGATGCGCAGGTCTTCAGCCAGGCTCTGCCACAGATCCTGGTGGCTTTTTTTTCCATCCTCTCTCCTCTTATGTCTCTTCTTTCCTTTCCTTTTTTCCCAAATTCGCATCTTCAGCTACCTCTCAGCTTGTTGGATGCGATGGTCTCATCTAGCTTCAGATGCGTTAGAATTCTAAGTGAGGGCCACAAGTCGATGCAGGGAGACAGGAATCTAAGGCAAGGCTAAAGATGTGCCTGCCTTTCTCTATAACCTTTATAGAGATCAGCCCATGGACTTTCCTTCCCTCCTCCCCATCTCCCTGGCCTACATTGCTACGTTATCCCAACCTGGCTGGTAATTCTTCCATGGGTGAGAAGGATGTAAGGGGAGGAAAGAGAAGAGGGGTTTTGCAGCAGCATCCAAGGCTGCTTGGACCCAGAGATTTTGCTTTCAGCCCGCCTCTGCTTTCTTCCAACTATTAAGCGAAAGCTGGTGAGAAAAAATCAGCCATGGATCAGTACGAGCGCTAAGGCTGCTGCCAGTGGGACCGGCAGACTTTCCCCCTGATGCTGGACGAGCTCTGTGGGGTGAGCACTGAATTCGTAAGTAGCTTAGGGATGTTCTTGCTAGAGGTAAGGGCAGTCATTTCGACAGCTTGCTTTGTGTTTGCTCTTTGTCACCTATGCTGAAATGCCAGCGTGTAAGAGCAGAGGAGCGGTGCTTAGCCGTGCTTGGGGGTGAAGACTTCGATAGCCTGGGCTGTATGTGCACAGCTCATCACTGCCACGGTTCTCCTACAAGTGCCCAGCTGATATAAAGTGGTCCTCAAAGAGTCTGATTGCAACTGTTTTCTCTAAACATTTACAACCAACAAAATGTGCATGTGTACATTCAGCAGAGGGCCAAGGAGAAAAACAGCAGCTGCTCCCCACATTCCTGCTGGAGCTTGTATATATTCCAGTGCTTTTTAAAGCATCTATTTACATTTGCATTTTGGATCCCTCTGGGCTTCCTGAGGAGACTGGGCCAAATCCAGCGCTGGTGCAAAGAGGGGGCATTGCCCTGACAGCAGCACAGCCACACTCCTTTCCACCAGGCCGGGGGGTGACTTGTTTTCTTTTTTCCGTGACACGCACATGGATCTGCTGCTTTGCTTGTCATGAAAACAGGCGCCGCCACCTTGCTGGAGTGCCCAGGCCGTGGTCCATGCTGGAGGACCCTCTCAGGCTGGTATCTCATGGCCACTGATGGCACCACCTGAGCTTTCACCATCACCAAGGACTTCCCCACCTCTTGCCCAAGCGGGCACTACCTTGGACATCCCAGCTTCACCTGCAAAAATGAGCATGGCAGCGCTACAGCTCCTCTGCTTTTAAATCGTAGGAAGATAGGAGTCTCTTAGAGCCGGATAAATTGTGTCGGCTTCAGCAACAAGCACAGACCCACCACGCAAGGGCCGTGGGAGGTCGTCTGCCTTTCCGCTCAGCAGGAGCCACGGCTCGGCTCTTATCGGCTGCTTCTGAGAAGTAATGAAGCAGCTCCCGAACATAGGCTGTGAGGAAAAATGCGTGCCATCCAGCAGCTCCATGTTGGGCTCTGGAGAACGGTATTCTTATCAGACAGCATGTGATAATTTCAGTCTTTCCCTGCGTAATGTTGTCTCGGAGCAGCACAAACCCCGTCTCATTCCTACTAACCGTTCCTCAGATGAGGTCTTATTGCCCAGAGAAGCGAGGTTGCCAAGGAGGAAAAAGAAGACAGGCAGTTGTGAGTGTCCTCCTGGGATAATGCTCACCTCAAGAAGGCTGCACATCACCGAGGCGTTGCATCCCCGCTTTTCCCCATGGGACATTCCCAGATGAGGTGCCCCCGGCCATCTCGCTCCTCCCAGCATCAGGTGGACCTTGCATTAAAATTGCCTGTGGGTGTTCTTGATGGGAAGCCAGTGCAGAAGCATCCCCTCTCTCGGGAAGCGCTGTTGGACAGGCTGGTCTGTGCTCTGCTGGAACGCGGGGACCACAGGGCTCTCAGAGCATCCCCCCCAGGGCAGCAACATCCCTTAGCTGTGGCTCAAGGGGCACAGCGCGAAGGGACAGACGGGACCCGATGGCTCTCAGTCTCTCATGGGGCTTTGAAGGGGAATTCCCCCAAGCCCTGCGGTGCCGTGTCGTGTCATGGATTAAATTCCTTCTGAAAGGCAAAACCAAAGCTCATGGGTGCAGATTACGGGGAGGCATGGATGCTGTCTGCATCTGCAAGGTGAACGCTTCACTCTACAAAGTACAAAATGCATGAGGCTGTTGAGACCGGTTTAGGGACCCCAATGCTTTCTGATTTTTGCTAACAACACGTCTTGAAGCTGCAGGTCACTGAGATGCCTGGTCAGGGGAAGAGGGAAAGGGCACACTGCTGCTATGTCTGATGCCTCCCCTCCCCTCCCTGCTCTTTTCGCTACCTGTGCATGGAGAGGATCCTCAAAGCAAAAAGCATATGTTTATATTTCTGGTTCATTCCAGATGTTTTTTCCTTTAGATGGGAAGATAAAAAGCCCGTGGCGTGTGGCGAGACGCTTATGTTAAACAAAAATGCTGCAAGGAGATGTATTTAAGGCCCAAGTCATCCAGGATATATTTTCAGAGCATTGCCCTAGGATCGGGAAAGGTTGGAATACCCTGTGCAATGCGTTAAAATATCCTACAACTCCTTCTGCAGGGGCATAACCCCATAAACCCAGGTGTTGCCCTGGTACGGCGCAGGGACCTGCTCCTCTCTCCCCAAGCTGCCTCCCATTTACTTGAATTTTCTGGTGCACCACAGCAGGCACCTTGCACGGTTGGTCACCTTTAATGGCTGCTCAACAGCAGAGATTTAATTAAATTAGCAGGTTCAAAAACAAACGTGGAAATGAAGAGAAAATAGGCCTGGCGTGTTAAGCATAAAAAAAATTCATCACTTAACAGTGACATTAACAAATGATGTTCATTACTTATTTTTCCAACTGACCAAGCCTGGTCTCTGATGGAGATGTAGGGGATTCCAGTAATTCTCTTTTAATCATTTCACTTTGCATGATGGAAGATGGGAGCCGCTCACCAGTGACACGGCGCTGGGCTGTGGAGGAGATGCGATTCTTTATGAGAGACGAGTCCATGTTTTGTCTTGGCGCCGCATCAATATGACCAGAGACCGAGACAGAGGGAGAGCAAAGTGCGGCAGCGTTTTAATCAGAGGGCAGGTTTTAATTCACAGGCTCCGAAGAGCCTGCTGATCAGCTTTGCTTCCATGTGGCAGCACCTCCAGAGAGGAAATAAAGAACAGAAGGGTGTAAAGCAGTGTAATTTCAGAGCAGCCAGCAGCAAGAGACAAAAAAAGCTACGTTGCTTTTTGCTTTAGCCCCCCTGGAAGATCCATCCTTGTTGTGAGTCTCTGATGAATTCCTAAAAACCCCATGATTTTATTTATATTTCTGTGTTGCTCGTTGCTGTTTGCCTGTGTTATCTGCCACCATCCGGTTTCACCTCTGTGGGTTGTGCTGCGCATCCCGTATCGGACCCTGCTTTCATCCCCAGATTTCATAAATAAACTTTGCAAAAAAAAAAAAAAGGGGAGATGGGAACTTGGATGCTGACTACGTCTCTCTCCATCAGTGTTTGACGTGGAGGAGGTTATACGCTGCTATAGCTGCTTTACTTTCTTCCCGCTCACCCTTTGAAGCCGCTGCCCCTGTGCCTTTTTCCATATGCAGAAGCGTTTGTGGCTGGTTGAGTGACGGTGTTTGCTTTTGCAGGCAGATGTGCTCTCGGGGCAACGCGCCTGTGCGTTCGTGTGGGATGTGACGGGACACGCTGTACCACCGCCCAAATGCAAAATAGTACGTAGCTGTCGTTTGCGTCTGGGTTTGTGCTGTAACTGCTGCGGGGGTTGTACGACACGTGCCCTGTATGACATGGGGACCGAACCGCGCGGTGGGAGATGTCCCTCACTGCCCTGCGGTCCTCATTTCTGCATCACAGCACGGACGCCGCACTGCTCAGGCAGAGATGATTTTTAGACGCTGCTAATGAATATAATCATAGAATCACAGGATGGTTCAGGTTGGAAGGGACCTTAAAGATCATGTTGTTCCACCCCCCTGCCCTGGGCAGGGACACCTCCCGCTAGATCGGGTTGCTCAGAGCCTCATCAAGCCTGGCCTTGAACACTTCCAGGGATGGGGCAGCCACAGCTTCTCCGGGCAGGGAAGTGTGCATCTGTATCACCCCTAACAGAGCTCCTAACTCCTACACACCTCAAAAAGGCAACCTCTGCCCCAAAGAGCTTGCAGCAATACCTGGCTGTGCCTTCCTGTAGGGGTTACGGAATCACGGAATCACGGAATCACGGAATCTTCAGAGTTGGAAGGGACCTCTAGAGATCATCTAGTCCAACTCCCCTGCTAGAGCAGGATTGCCTAAAGCACATCCCTCAGGGCTGCATCCAGGCGGGTCTTGAAAATCTCCAGAGAAGGGGACTCCACCACCTGCCTGGGCAGCAGTTACAAACGGATTAATCCTGTAATTCGTTAGTGCATCCCAGCCCAGTGAGGGCTTGTGTTGCTTTGCGAGCGCAGACACACCTGTAATACGCTTCTGAGGCTGTACACAACACTGCAGGCACACAGCGTGGATTCGCGTGCTCGTTCCCCGTGGTGTTATATATGGATTTGTGCCTGTTCCTGCTGGAAATCAGGGCGTCATATTTTATATCGCCCTGCCATACTTCGCCTGTATGACTGCACTGGTGCAAGCAGGCAGTGCCGGCAGCGGGGTCTGTGCCGGGTGCGCGGGGGGCACTGCTGGTCCCGGCATCGTGGCGGGGCTCAGCTCGCTGAGACGTGGGGATGCCGAGCTGGGTGGGTGATTACACCATTTATTACAATGTTCAGCCACTTCTTTGCAGCGTGTGTAGGGGCTGCCCTAACTGCTCCAACTCCCGGCACTGATTTCTTCTCCTTAATTATATCAGAACATTGTTTCCCATCAGTTTTGAGAGGGGCAGGAGTGGAGCGAATAATGTGGGGGGTTAATTTTTTTTTTAAATGCTGGAGGTAGGCAAATAGATTTCAGATAACCTGTTCTGGCTGAGCTAAGAGGAGAAACCAATAATGAGGAGCTGATTGAAATCCGCGGTGATTTCTGTGCTGTTCTAGACAGCTCTGATACAGGAAACTGCTATTGCAAAAAACCTTCCAGCCCTTTTGTGGACGACTTAGCAGCGGATGGGCATTAAAATCTGGGTGCCCATCCCCTTTAATGCTAATGGAACCCAGCCTCCCAGCTCAGCGGATTATGTCTGCGTTCAGCTTAGCAGAAACAGAGTGGGAGTACTGGCAGAGCTCTCCCCATGTGCTATTCTGGGCCAGCTATGCTTCCTCCTCACGCAGTCAAACACTCCCAGCAATATCAGGGACCGTATGGGAGCTGCGGCTTTGCAATACAGCCCTCTGCGTGGTGGCACTTGAGTGGACACAGTCCTGTCCGTCGGTCATGTTGGTCTGTCCAGCAGCAAAACACGGGTGGACGTGGGAACCGTGGTGGGTTCCCATGGTGTGAGGCTGAAAAATCTCAGTCGTCTCCCTCTTCTCCTTCCTGGTAGCTCTGGGGACAATAAATAGATTTCAGGAGAGCATGAAGAGTACCAACGGCACTTTTGCTGTAGTGACCATTGGGCAGTTGAAAGCTCACTAACAGAAAGTGTGACACACGGCACTTTATAGTCCGTGTGTTTATATATAACCCCAAATAGTCCTAAAGGACTTTGCTTTGGGGTGTAAGAAAATCACCCAGTGCTCTCCAGCCAGGCTAGCTCCCTCCGGGCGGTCCATGCAATTATCTCTGCTTTACAGCAGGGAAACTGAGGCACTGCCATGGCAAAGCCAGACTGCCCAACACACCGCTTCATGGAGCTTGGAGAGCCCCCAGGTAACCTCCCCCAGGTGGTTTAAAATGAAGGAAACACAGTTAGATTGTCTGGTTCTCCAAAGGAGAGGCGTCCGTGGTGTAGCCAGGGCTGACGGGAGGCAGGGACATGGGCACTTCGCTTTCTTTACCAAGACTCAGGAACATGCCAGGCAAACCCTGAAGCTCCCAAAAGGTCCTGGGTTCCCCATGGAGAAGACAATGGGATCTTGGCTGCCCTGGGTTCACCAGGGAGACACTGTGCCATGACCCCTCGTGAACACTAAACATGAGCAAGCAGGAGCGAGCGGCTTCCTCCTCCAGCCCCCGTTATTGCTGTCCCCAGCGCGAGGAAGGTCTATGCAGGAGCAACTGATGAACTTCATTTATGGAGACCCCAGCTCGGTTCCCAAGGCAGGGTCTGCTCCGCTGCCGTGCCCTGGCTGCACGGATGCTGCGCGGCACAGACCCCAGCACCGGTCCCACGCGGGGCAGTTTCTGCTCGAAGCCTCAGTTTGACTTAGTTTAGGTTTCAGAGGCAACATATAAACATTCCCAGTGAAGACACTTCTTCCAAGGGGCTCAGCCAAGTGGGGTTTCCTCCTCCGTGTTTATGGGAAAGCATTTTGTTTAGACAGAAAAGCAAAGGAGCAGATCCCCGCATTCCTCCCCAGCACATCTCAGCCAGCTCGCCAGCCTCCGGGATGGGAGATTTAGCACAAACTCAAGGGAAATTTGCGTTACGAGTCCCTTATTAAACTCCCAGCAGCGTGTCCGTGAGACGTGAGGCACCACCGGCGGGCTTAGGGGCTGGGAGAGGGTGGGAGGCACCGTTGGTAACACAGACTGAAAATCAAGAGCTACCCTGAGGTTCATTACAGCAGATAAATGCTCCTCCTAAGGACTCTCCTAGCCCACGACTCAATACCGCAGCCTGCTTACAGCCCAGGAAGGCTAAAAGATGTGGAATTGCTTGTACTGTGTTCCTAGGAACTACGAAAGAAAAGATAGTTGGGGTTTTGCCCTTCAGGGCTACAACTAGGTTGAAAATTCACCTCTGTATGAACACCAGCAGAAAGATTTACACCCATGAAGTACCACTCAAAATAGGTTTTAAGTGAGAATTAATTGGTATCTGTACCTCTGAGCAGGGTGAATTTCCCCTGGGCCTGAATAAGTTCTGCCTGAGCCTTTCATGGAGTTATTATTTCTTTCATTAAAGGGGGAGAAAAAGGGATGAAAATCTCCACTGAGAACAGCTGGCTAATTTTCGCTCTTTCTTTATAACAAACTGAGGCCATGATCTGGTTGCTGGCAAGCACAGACCCAACATCTGCAGGAGGAGAGGCCTCTGGCCTCCCCAGCTCACTGGAATTTTCCAGCTGATGTGAAATATTTCCCAAGTTAATGACAGCGTCTGTTGAGGCAGGGATGGGGTAGCCAGGTGGTCAATTTTTTGATACGTAGCTGGGTATCACAGGGCAAGTGACAGAAGGAAAACCCAAGCTTGTGCAGAGCTGGACTCCACAACCATGCTCCGAGGGGTTAGGTTTTCCTTCCATCCAAGGGAACAGGAACCTCATAAGGTCATGTTGGCCTTGTCCAGTTTGCACCTTGATTCACCTTGATTTGGGGGACCGGTATAAGGGAAGGGTCTAATATCAGTCCCGTGTCTCAAAAGATCCACCATCAGTCTCATAAACACTGATACCATGGTCTCCTCACCAGCAAATTTCCAAGAGCTTTACTCAGCAGGTCAATAAAGCTGTTTGTCTCCATGCCCACCTTGGGAAAATGAGGCCCAGTGCTGAGAAGTGACTTCCCAAGCTCGCCTGTCCAGCAGCACCATCAACCTCCTAAGGGCCAATGCATGGGAGGGCTCGTCCTTCACCTCCCATACCTTTGTGATTTGACTCCAGATGCTTCCAAAAGTCCTTTCAGGGCTGATCGATGGGTTCAGCATGAAATGAGACAGGGGGATGCACCCAGGGTACCTGCAGAGCAGTGATCGCATTTCCATTGGTATTTGCAGGACTGGCGCTGGGGGAGAAGGTGAGGAGTGAAAGCATCAGGACCAATCTCACCTCTAATTCTCATCAAGCTGAAATCCCCGGATAGGGGCATGGGAAGGCCCCAAATTAGCTAACTTATTTAGTCTTAGAGACTAAGTGCCCTGGAGTGGTGATCCAGCAACTCTCACCTCCGAGCCCCTAAACACCCTCCATCCTCCTCAAAGTTCAGCCGCAAAACAAAGGGAGCCAGCTCCTGAGCAGGGACACGCCGGGCATCCGCGGGAAGGAGGCGGCTCAGGGGTTAAGGCTCTTGGCAGCATTTCAGTTGTACGATGCAATAAAATATTTTATGACATTTTTACAATATTGTGCAATGGGATTTTGAGACCTCAAAAGAAAACACTATGTAAAAGTAAGATGCAGCCGAGTGGAGCAAGCCCAGCAGGTACGAGTTCATCTCCTTCCCTCCCCTCTCTTCCCTTCTCCCGCTGCCCTCACTGCAGGCAGGAGCACTTGCTCCCCAGCCCGGCTTCCCTGGCGCTTCTCGGCACATCTGTGCCGTTTTTATGTGCGTGCCACATACTTCCACAGTGAGCACATATTCCATGTTGCTACAAACAGCCCCAATAAACGTGGGAGCCAAGCGTGCCTAAATATTACAACATATTAAACACCTTTTAGCCTGATCCATAACCTTGTAATTGGTATAAAAATAACAAGACTCATCTTTAAATGGGATTCGACGGTGGCCGTTGTCTGTTTGCTGCACGACATCGCAGCTTGGGACACCGGTGACAGGGCCAGGAGAAGCAAGCCTGCAGCAATCAGCTAAAATCCTAACTTGGTGGCCCCCAAAACTAACTCAAGTGATTCTGAATCCAGGAAAAACACGCTCATCTTGAAAGGATAGGGGGTGTTTCGTTTTACGATGGGACATGGAAAAAGAGCAGATGTCTGAAAGGAAGCGCTGAAGTGAGTTCATCAGAAGTAAAGCTTATCCCAGTGGTTCAGCATCTTCATGACTACGTGGAGGTCACCCGCATTCCAGAAGACCAAGGTCACCTCTGAGCAGTCCTTACTTCCTGGAACAGCCATGGCAAAGAGCCTCCAGCAGACGTGGGATTGTTGCCCAGATGTGCTGAGCACCGTTATCTCTGTCATTGCACCGTTAGTCCTTGTAGGAGATGGTCTAAGGTGAAAGCTCAGCTTGTCTCCAAGCCAGAGATCACTGAGGCTGCAAGAGCATCCTGGGGAAGTGCCACTGTCCTAGGGACAGGACACTGGACGAGCTCAGCCTGGTCAGGACCAGCAGGGTCATTTTGATGATCTTCTGTTCCTGCTCCAGAAACAAGGCTCCCCTTTGAATGCACCAGTTAGATAGAAATTTTGTCTGCCATTCCAAGGTAAATTTGTCCAGGACTGTTCCAGACGCTCTGAGATCAGAGATCGCTACGTAAAAACATGCAGGAGCTTTGAAACAAATCCCAAAGATTGGGTGGTGGAAGAGGAGTCTTTAGCTCCCCCTCGCAGGCTCTTCCTTCCCCGTTTCAACCCTTCTGGTAACAACGTGGGACAGGAATGTACTTTTATAACCGAGGCAGCGACGAGGTTCTTCTGTAATCACTTTATTCCAGGAACTGACACTCTTAAGAAAAATCCCAAATATCACAAGGCTTGGCATAAAATCATACAAATTGGCAACACTACATTTGGAGTGAGGCAAGCTAAGAAAAGCCTAATCCAATCTTATGCTTTAGAGTACCAGCGTAGCGGCAGCAGATTGCCTGGGGTGGTCGGGAAAGAAACGATTGTCCCCGCATGGGACGTGTCCAGGCTCTTGGCGGAGCAGAGAGGGGGTCTCAGAAGAAGCCCCAGCGTTTGAACTTCTGCAGGCAGAGACATCCGACGTCACGCCTTATTTGTCTGATCAAACGGAGCAAATCCCGCGCTCTGATCCTGCTGATGGCTCTAAATTGCTTTAACCGTTGTTAAATGAACCGCACAATATATTTTCTATGTAAGCAATTTTTTTTTCTTCTTCTTCTTTTTAACAGCTCTTCGGCCTGACTTCAGTAGTTGTTTCAGCTCCCTTGGAAGGTACTGCCGAGAAACTGGTGTACGTGAACTGGGTTTGCTCTTTTGTTTCCTCCTGGTGACTGTTCATGTGGTTTTTATTACATGGCTCCAGCCATGCCCAGAGCTTCTTTGCAGTGGATGCTGCACGCCCTCACACGAAGGCACCTCTGTTTGGAAGGGTGTAATTGCAGCTTAATTAGGCAAGAGGGAGAAGGCTGACCTCCATGGGGTCAGCCCTTGGGTTGAGGCTGGACACGAGCCGTCTGGCCCCCCGCAGGCGGGAAGCCTCTGGCTCTTCCCAAAACAGGCTGCCCCTTGGCTTCCCCAGGGGGGGTGAAGCTGCTCTGTGGGAAGTGCAATGGGAAGAGTCGTCACCCATCCCATAAATCCCCCTTGTGTCAGCTCCTGCCTCTCCGCAGCACCGCTTCTCGCTGCCAAAGAAACTCTGTGGGTAAAAGCAACGAGAAAAGTTGTATCTTGAATTGCATTAACGCACCAGCCCGTTTGCTGCTTTGTTACTCAGGAGTTTTCCTCACCCCTTCCAGTTCTGAGGGTCTCATGTCCCTGTCCCCCCCCCACAGACTTCACATTTTTTGCAGTACTTTTGGAACTGGGTCAAACCTGGTACAAATTTAGGTATCAAAAGTTTGAGCAAAACTAACATGTGACACCCTTTGGAAATCACAATGAATCTCTTGCTGCTGGGAAAGGTATTATTTGAAAGCCCCAAATTTTCTCACAGCATGAATTTTCCAGCCAAATAGTTCCCAAATCAAACTGGTCATGAAATGTAAAAAAAAAAAAAAAACACAAACCAAACAAAAACAGGAAAAAATATCCTGGCCATACCTAGCTACCTCTCTCTTCAAATGCTAAATTACTCTGCTTTTCATGTCAAATTTGTAGCAAGTATCTCCAATTATGAGGAGTTTTCCTGGGATATGGTGAGAAGATTCTTTCGGTGTTACAAACTTGCTCCTGAATCTGTGTGCAAAATCCTGGAGGGCTGTTCTCCTGGAAAACATCGTCCTCCCCGACAGAGGTGCTTCCCAGAGTGACACCTCAAGCCGTGGCTCTTCATAAGCCAAAGAACCACTTCTTTGGGGAGCTACGGTTGGAGTGATGTTGTTTTGCTGGGGAACGTGGGCATTATCCTGCTCACACATTTATATCCTGGATATTTGTGTGTTTCATGGGTGACGTAGTGAGTAAAGGATCTTAGTGTTCATCCATCCTTAGCACAATCTGCTTCTCACCTTGGTATTTTCCATGGGGTTTTTGATGAAACTCTTCCAGAGCCACAAAAAAAATAATAATAAAAAAAATCCATCTTGCAGCAGGAGAGGCTCCTGGAGTCCTGAAGAGCTTTGGATGGAGAGCAGGAGCCCTGCAAAGGGACAGGTTGTGCGCCGAATCTCAGCTACATCAGGGTATGGGACACTGCTGGTTGTCCTCCCCTTGACAAATGTCCTTACCGTGAAGGGACCTCTTCGTTGGGCTGCTTCTCCTCTGCCTGCTAAGCCCTGTCAAAGTCACAGCCTCAACCGCTTAAAAACCTTAAAGGAAACAAGAAAAAGCTTTGGCTCAGAGCAAAGAAAGGGTTTTTACAAGGGATGGCAGGAGGGAAAATTTTCTCCTCTGAAGCAGTTGTGACTCCACCACTGGGCATGTCCATGCTCATAACTAGGGATCTCCACAATCCCAGTGAGTGGAAAACCCTTCCCATCTGCCTGCCTGTTTATCCAAGTCCCCCTCCATCATCTCACAGAGTGCCCACCATCGCCTCTCAGTAGTTTTTCCCACTTTGGGCTTTCTTAAGACAAGAGGCCTTTGGTACCCCAGCTTGGGCTCCCAAAGCACCTGCAGATCATCTTGAAGGCTTCTTCTTCCTCTGCCGGTGGCAGTGGCTCTGCTGGGAGAGCTGGGAGTGTGCCTGAACACCTCCCCGGGCACCCTGGCTCCTGGGCCAGCTGCTATCGATGGCATCAGAACTTGGATTACATCAGTTCTTGTGACATTGCCCAACTGAAACCCTGCTCCCCAAGGGAGGCCCGGCTTAATTGACTGTGGTTATTAATATTGTATTATCAGCAGCCAGATGGTCCAGAGACAGGCAGTTTTCATACATTTTACTGATGTCCTTCAGTGGAAAATTATTTCCACTTATCTTTTGTCCTCGTATACTTCAGGTAGAACGAAGTGCTAACAACGGCACCCTCCACCACGAGCAAAGTCACCACGAGGAAGTGCCTGGCTGGGGAGCAGACATGAAAAGGTGTCTGTGCAGGTTTTAATTAAAACAGCTCCATGGAATGGCTGGCGGGTAGGAGGAGGCGGTGGATCCTTCCTGACAAGCCTGGGAAACACCCAGAGCAGCTTTGCTGGGGACGCTCTCCCCTTTGCTGTATTTGTTGGGGGTTTTTGCTTTTGCTGACTTTGACTGGTACTCGAAGAGCTCGCAGTGATGGGTGCTCAAAACACAAAAGCCCCCGGAGGCATCACCGAAGACTTTCCAGGTAAAGCCTCCACGCGCAGACAGACAGGACCCACACAGGTCCTTTGGCCAGTCAAAGCCTAAAACTCAAATGTGGAGTTCAGGAGCGAGGGGAAGAGCACCTTTAACAGCGCGGTCCTGGGAAGAAAAGTGACCGTGGAGAGGTGCTTCAGGGAGGTCTTTAGCCAAGAGTTTTTCTGCCTCCAAGGACAGTCAGATGGGTACCTCTTCATAGGTCATTTCACTTGATCCTAGTTCCAGCATCGCCTATTTGCTCCTTACACACTTGAGATTGCAAATGATGGTTCAGATAAACAGAAAGACCCTGGGCTATATATTGCCAGAGGAAATTGCCCTGTGTTGCTCCGCATGCACCATGGTGTGCAGGGCGGTCCCCACCTGAGGTCCTCAACACTGAGCCCAGTCCTGGTCTGACACCAGCTCACTCCGTGGCCCTTGTCATGTCCCTGGTGCCCACACAGATAGCCCAGCACAGCCCCTTCCTCATACACTTGCAGCATCGTGGCGTAGGCCAAGGCTTGTCCTGCAGGAAAGCATCTCTCCAAGGCATAGTGGTGACAGGGTTATCCAATGACAAGCTACCACCTCCCTCAAAGTGTCACCAGCACGTCAGATTGGGGATGAAGACCTCTGTCGTTAACTCCCCTCCTAATGAGTATTGCTGCTGACAGCTCCAGCGTGACCGCAGGGAAGGTTTGAGGGGGGGCTGGAGGCTCAGGCGGTGTGGACGGGGTGTCAGTAGAACGTGCTGGTGGTACCAAGAGCTCTGGGGAACTGCTGTACTCAGACTCATGATATGATATAAATACAACAATCCTGCTATTCCTGTGCAAATTACAGCTTCAGCACAGCCTCTCTTTTCTCCTTGCAGCGGGAAGGATATAATTTGGGGGATTTGCGAGGCTTTTACCCAACCATGTGCCCAGCCAGGCTCTCTGCTGGGCAGCCCTTTAGTCCCATGAGCATGGCTCTTGGGGCACAGCATGCATCCACCCTGCCCCTCCGGCCAGAGCACCGATCCTGCCCCACCACCCTCCTTCCCTCCCCGCAACACGGCCAAGGGTCGGAGCTTGCGCCGGTGCCTTGGCTAAAGCACATGGTCACTTGTGGAGTTTGTGGGAAGGAGGGGACGGTGGAGTCAAAGGGTGTTGGGGAGGCAGGACCATGATCTTGACAGCACAGCTCTGGCCCACACTGGGCAGCTGCCAGTCGTCTCATGATGGACAACCCACCAAAGAATAGCTCTAGGAACAGTCATCAGATACCCAATGACATCGATAAACTGTATGGCGAGCTGTGGATCCTAAGCGTCGCAGAGGGGTGTTGTACCCTAAGGAAGCTGTGGGGAGCACAGCTCCTCAGAGGGAAACGGGCAGCTCTAGAGTGTAATTCCCGTCTCAGGCATAGATTTAGGTGCAAGTTGCTCATTGCAGGCTATAGAGGAAGACCAAAGTAATAAATCCCTATTTAGGGGTCTTAGTGAAGAGCTTAAAACAAGAATCCTCTCTAAGGGACAGTGCTCAGACAATTATGATGATATTTTTGGGCCATCGGATGACTCGGGGTATTTTGGGATTTGCTGTGGAGACTTGTACTCTGTGGCCAGCAGGGTGATTTCACTGAGCTCAGTGGAGGTGCGACATCTCCTCCGCAGTTCCTCCTTGCTCGGCCCATGCTGTAGCAGCCCCAGCAGTGGGTCTCATTCCCATGGACGTGGGGTACAACCATCCCCTCCCCTTGCCGTGGTCACCAGACATGGGAACACAGGGTGCAAATTTGTGCCAGTGGCGTAACTCTCGTTCCTGGCCCAAATGCTGTGGTGCTTGGCCATGATATTTCACCATCTTGGCCAAACCTGAAGTCACTCCTCCTTCAAATATTAGTTTCTTAGATGAAGTTTCTCCTCCTCCCACAGCTGCCCAGTGAAAGGACACATCTCACACACAGCTAGAAGCAGAGCTGGTCAAAAGCACATTGCTCTGAAGGAAACCAGGGCTGGGCTGGAGCCCTGGAGTCTCCAGCGCTGCCTGGTGAGCCTCGGACACATCATAGAGTCACAGAATGGTTCGGGTTGGAAGGGACCTTAAAGCCCACCCAGTGCCACCCCCTGCCCTGGGCAGGGACACCTCCCACCAGCCCAGGTTGCTCCAAGCCCCGTCCAACCTGGCCTTGAACCCCTCCAGGGATGGGGCAGCCACAGCTTCTCTGGGCAACCTGGGCCAGGGGCTCACCACCCTCACAGCAAAGAATTTCTTCCTAATACCCAATCTAAATCTACCCTCTTTCAGTTTGAAACCCGGGTGATCATCCTGGGTGATGCTTCTCCAGCCACACGTGGCTGAACCAGCCTGGGGCCCCCAGGGCCATGCTCCAGCGCAGCAGCCGGGACCTGCTCCGGGATGGAGCATCTGACCCCTGGTGTGGTTTATTTTCCCGTCGATCCATCTCGAGGGCTCACCTGATGCTGGCGCTGCCAGCACCGACGTGTGCTCCCCGGGCCGGCCGCTCGCTGGGAACATCACCAGCAAAATAGCAAACAGATGTCATCCAAGATCGTTCATAAATATTTCATAGCGGCCTGTGAGCCACCCGGTGAAAGACAGAGACCTCAGCGCCGGCTCCGAGCTTATTACTGAGCACCGACAAATGCTCCTAATTGGGTCGGTGACAACGACAATATTATTGACAGCAACAGAGGGAACAACCCGCTGCAGTTTATTTGCTTTGCTGTGGGTAGCCGTGCTAATAAAATGTAAATTGCGGGTGATGGATAAGAATTTGTGGGGAGCTTCTTCTCTGCCTTATTAGATTAACACGGAAAAAACCTAAGCAAAGGGGGAGACGTCAGGGAACGGGGTGAAGCCTGCGGAGACGAGCGCTGCTCTGAGGGGCAGGCAGACGTGTGAAGGGAATCACTCGGCATTAAAGCACTCGGTGTTTTCAACCAGCTGCACCCAAACGGGAGCCATGGAGTGAGGAGGGTAGAGGAGTAGTTTCCAGAAATCCAACCTATTTGCTGCCAGATTGATCAGTGATCCCAAAATCCTGCCGTGCCGCCCGTGAATGCTGTGAGTATGCCGTTTTTCCCAAAGGGCTGCTACTGCAATCAGAGAAAAAAATCCCATTTTCTCAGCTGTCTCCCCGTGACAGAGATTTCAGAAAATGGGAGAAAAGAAATTAACTGGGAGAGGGTGCAGGACTCGAAAAGACTTTCCGTTTCTGTTCCTGGTTCGAGATCTGGTTTAGTGATGGTTTTGGCAGCGTCAGGTTGATGGTTGGACTAGATGAGCTGAAAGGTCCCTTCCAACCTGGGCGATTCTATGATTCTATGTATTTGCCACACGCCACTTCTTATTTCCCAAAGGCTGCAGTGCTGTCCCCGTGTCACCAGGGATGATGTGACACTTGATTTGTCGCTGTTTGCAGAGCATTTTGAGGTCTTTGCTGGAAAGGAGCTTTTATTAAAGTTCCTGCATGCTAAGAACTGCCTGGGACTAATAAACACGGTTTAAGAGAAGTAATTTGGGGACATGACAGCAGCTTGGTGCTGTGTGCTTTTGGGCACGTAATTGTGTGTGTGTGTGTGTGTGTGAGTGCAGGCAGTTCACTAATTCTCCTGAGATCCCCCTTCCATTTGGAGGCAAAAGGCTCCCATATGAACGTAAGTCTTGGTATGGCAATATTTCGTATGCAAGTATTAATCCTCTTTTTAAGCAGCCCGTTTATTAAAACTCGGCAAGTTTCAATTTTTGAAGCCGGTTTCTTGAGATGTCATTATCCTCCTGCTGGAGCAGATTAGCGGATTGCTAGGAGGATGCAATTTGAGCTCAATTAATTCTGCTTCAAGTCCCAATTTGGTGTTGCTAAATAGCTCTCCAAACCTCTCATCGGGCCGGCCAGCGCTCGGCTGCCGGCTGAACGCTGCCTTGGGACGGCGTTTCTGCCGGGACCGTCCCGCCCGGCTCTGCCCAACGCCAGCCCTGTCCCCGCCAGGCACGCGGCGCACTTGCTCCATCGCTCCCTCTTTCCTAGAGGACTTCTACCAGACTTTCTGCTCCGTTACGCTGAAGTATCTCATGTGCTGGGAGTAAAAGGCTGAGCCGGTCTTGCAAAACGCCAAGCCCAGCATTCAATTTTTCTTCTCTTTTGCATCACTTTTTTTTTTTTTTTGGAGCAATCAGTTTCATGTTTTTCAGTTTTGGAGCAATTCAGTTTCGTATCTACTTGAATACAGCAACGAGAGGGAATGGCAGAGTAAAGCAGATGATAAAATATAAAGCAGTGAAATAAAAATAGTCAGTTTACAAGAGAGGGTTTCTCTTTTCTTTTTTTTTTTTTCTCCTTGGGTAAGACTTGCCTTGACGGTCATAAGTCAGATTAAACCAGAGCCTTGACTTAACCTGCCGAGCCCAGGGCCTGCAAGCCCTCACTCCCGTGGTTAGGTTTATGCGGGTGGAAATCGGGCTCCTGGCGTGGGTAAAGCGAAGACTCTGTAAGTCACCGCCGGAGCGGACCCATCGACTGCTTGCTCTTCCAGGCAGGAATTGCCTTTTCTTTCTCTGCCTTTGCAAAACCTGTAAAATTGGGCCCGGAGCCAAGGCTATCCAAATCATTATTAATCTTGACCTAGTTTACAAACAGGTATCAAGTCCATTTCCTTCATCCCTGTCCTTCCCCTCTCTTCCTTCCTTGCTCTCCCTCTTGTGCTCACAAGTACATACTGCACGTCCTCTTTCCTGCTTCCAGCCAGCATCAGGTACAATCAACCTACCTTAATTATTTTTTTAACATAAATACGGACCTTATCACAATATTCAGCATTCATTCAGACTGTATCTGCTGTATCTACTCTCACCGGATGCTCAAGAGAGGGGAGTTTGGGTACCAGGAGGCCATCTAAGGCATCACCGTCAGCATCAATATGGAGTAGATGACTCTTGTAGCCCCATCTACTACTTTTATTTTAAGATAAGGGGGACTCCTGAAATGCAGACCATCTGAAAGAGAAAGGACTGGGGCAGGTGGGGGGATGGAGCTCATTTCTTGGCAAGGGAGGTGCAGTGCACAGAGTGTTCCCAGCCGTCGTGCAGAGGGAGGTAAAGACCCAGGACAGCTGCAGACTCGTTGCCCACAGCCTCCTTTCTCTCCAAATGTGAGAAAACAGACTCTGAATTGCCAGGTGGGACCACAGAGCCCAAACAGCAAAAGCGCTTGCGCTGAGCTCTAAGAAACTAGTGGAAATGCCCCCGTTCCTGTCTTCATAGTGGTCTTCTAGACGTCTCCGGGACTTGCTTTTGTGCTGCCATCCACCTGCCCGCATCCTTTCAAGCATCACCCCGGGGCAGCTGCACTGAGAAGGTTCAGTCCTGCAGCATCGCTGCAAGCACAAAGGCGCAAACCAGCGCGGACACTGTCCCGTGCCCCGAGCGTGGTGCTGTCATTTATGCCCAGCTGAGTGAGCGCAGGAACCTTTGGAGCTGGCAATACTTTGCACGAGTCGAGGGCGGTCCAAGGTGCTGGCAGCGCAGATGAGCCTCTCCGAACACATCACCGAGGGAGGGCGGAAAATGCGGCTCGCTGAGAAATGTCAGCTTCAAAGGGATTCCCCACGTGCATTCCAGAGGCTTGGCCCGTCAGGCAGCAGCCTGAAAAAATACTCTGTCCCTAAAGGTCAGCACACATCACAGCGGTGGCCTGGCCGGGGAGTGAAGGGCACAGCTGAGGGACATGCCGGGAAGGTCCTGCCGCTGGCCACAGGTGCCACAGGCCAGCAATCCCCCGCCAAAACGCCTCTGCTGTCACCGCGTACTCTCTTCATTCCCCTTTGCGTTCAGGTTGGGACAGAAAGCCCAGTGACACCCAGCCTGCAGAGCAGAGAGGGCTTAAGTGCAGGAGTGCTGATGGCAGTGAGACCTTGCTCCCTGCGACGGATGGGGAAACCTCGGGAGAGATGCCACCGCCTCTGTGGTTGGTGTCCGATTGCCGTGGACCTGCTCACCTGAACGCTGCGGGGTGGACCATGGCAGCGTGGGGGCAGCCAGCGCCTTCTGCGCTCGATGAGCCCCAGCTGTGACGAGGAGGTGACCTGAACCCCTGCGCTGTCCCCTCGCAGCCAGCAACCTGTGCTCTCTTCTGAAATGTTCTCTTTCCCTGCTATAAAGCTTGCGGCATCAATGCCAATTGCCGTCTTGCCGGTCCCTCACCTTACAGCCAAACACACAGGCGGATTGCGTGGCTTTCCCGATGCTCTCCTTCACACACGGTGATATTAAAGTGTGGGAGCGCTCACTTGGGTGTATGTGAGCACGTTTTCCCCCAGGGATGTGCTCTGACCCACCCGTCCAGCTGCGCCCTATGGAGATGACATCCAAGCAGGGAAACCTGTATCACGCTGCGTGTCCTGCAGCGCAAGCTCTGGCTCCGGTGGGTCCGTACAGCCATGGCAGCACCGGGACAAGCAGCTCTGCATGGTGGCAGAGAAGCCGGGTCTGTGCTCCATCTTCTCTGCCCAGACCACCGCTGTCGCTCTGGTGGGGACGCTCCCGGGGGTGCTGAGGGCATCCCTCTCTGCTGCCAGCCACCCCCACGCTGGCAGGTACCGGGGCTGCCTGCTTTCCCATGCGCTGCCATTGCCCCAGGGCAGCACATCGACCGCCGGCGGGGCTTTGCCACAGGCGAGGGGAGGGTATGGACACAGCAGCGAGGGCAGAGCGTGGGAAAGCAGCACAGTGCCAGCTCTTCAGCCGTCGTTTGTTCTACCGTTGGTGCGCAGAGGGGATAAATGCAGCCCTTCGCGCTGCTAAAACACCCTTTCTCAAAGCCTGTACCAGGACTGGAGGTCGCGGGGTGGGCACAAAGGTGGTGCAAGTTTCTCAGACGGGCTGACTGCATCCAGCCCACCCTGCCGGGGCCAGGGGCTTGGGGCACAGTGTAGCTCATGGGGCTTCGCTACGCCCCTACTGTGGCTGCACCGCAGCCCAGCCCTCTCTCAACAGCGCTCAGCAGCCCTTTCTGCTCACGGGGACGCTGCCATGGCGGTGGGGGGTTTGTAGCTATTGACTGAAGGGCGCTGGATCGATACACAATCTGCGTTACCTTTGTGGTCGGGAATCCTCCAAAACACGGTTAAATGCTTGGGCAGACCCAAAGGAGGATGTCACAGCTGGAGATCATGACCCCAGCAGATGCCTCATCTTGTGGGGCCACCATGCCTTTTCCGGATATCCCCATGGGATGATTCCCAGCTCACGGGAATGACTGTGAACCGCACAGGCAGGACTCAGATGCCAGCACATGGATATGAGCTTACCAGCCGGAGGCAGGACAGCTTTGTGCATAGACCCAAGACCCAACGGGCTTTACCCAATAAATGCCACCCGGGATAACCTTAATTTTGGAGCATGATTACAACCTTGGATCCTTTAGGATGTGCAAGTGTCCCAATAGAGCTGAAAGCAACAAGCCACCCAACATGGCCCAGGCCAACGCTGAGCTGCCCTTGCCGGGGCTGTACAGAGCTGCTTGGAGGTCAGAGCCACAGCCATCAACCCAAGAGGTCCTGCAGACCAGGATGCCAAGAAAATTTCTCTTTACACATTAATTTTCCTAGGAGAACCCCATGGCTTGGAGGGTCAGTAAGAGTATCAACTACACAGGGAGGGAGACCCAGAGCAGCTCATGTAGATGGCATGGAGGGGCTTCGACTGCTACATTTCTGCACTTCTCTGCTGCAGTTTCCAGGGCTCTTTTGCCAGATTACATAAAATCATAGAATCATCTAGGTTGGAAGGGACCATTGAGATCATCGAGTCCAACCATCAGCCTAACACTGCCAAGTCCACCTCTAAACCATGTCCCTCAGCACCACGTCTACCCATCTTTTAAATACCTCCAGGGGTGGTGATTCCACCACTTCCCTGGGCAGCCTGTTCCAATGCTTGACAACCCTTTTGGTGAAGACATTTTTCCTAATATCCATCCTAAACCTCCCCTGATGCAACTTGAGGCCATTTTCTCTTGTCCCATCCCCTGTTCCTTGGGAGAAGAGACCGACCCCCCCTGGCCATCCCCTCCTTTCAGGGAGCTGCAGAGAGCGAGAAGGTCTCCCCTCAGCCTTCTCTTCTCCAGGCTGAACACCCCCAGCTCCCTCAGCCGCTCCTCACCAGACTTGTGCTCCAGACCCCTCACCAGCTCCGTCGCCCTTCTCTAGACATATCAACACCAAGTCTTTCAGCCGCTGCTGCGTCAGTCAACCAGCAGCTCGTAATGCCCAGCCGGGCTGGAAAGAGAACAAGCAGCTGCCAAAAATCACAGCCCTGAGTCTCACCCCCATCCCCAGTGCTCAGGGCAGGGGCAGGAGCCGAACAGGCCTGGAGAAGGAGCAGGTCAGGGGATGCAGGGGGAGAGCAGGCAGGGAGGAAGATGCTTTTGGCAAGAAGAAGTAGAGCTGATTAGTGGAGATGTTGTTATTTTTTTAAAATGGGAACTCCCTGCAAAACACGGACATATTTTTCAAAGACCTTTCCCAGTGGTGCCGTATTACTGGAGGTGCTTTACCATTAAAATTACCATTACTCATTGATTAAACAAAAATTGCCCCCACCTTAAGGCTATCCTACATGCCACCTTCCCTTGGTGAAGACGATGTCGGAAAACTAGACCGCCACCACCAAACCTCTCAAACGGGAGGTTCAAAAGGGTTGACCCAAGGGTGAGGATCACCATCCAGAAAGAAAAATCACCCGACATATCTCTAGAGCAATTAGATCCCGAAAGAAGGTGATTTGTTAACGCCGCGGGTCCTTCTCTTTTGTGCCGAGCCCAGACATCTGGCAGAAGCACGAGGGGCCGGTGGTGGCCGGCTCCATCCCCATTGCCGGCCAGCGAGCTGTGCTCATTGAAACACCGACCGCGATTCTCATGCAAATGGCTGGACGGCAAGAACAGATGTGAAACATTTGGTTCTGTTCTTGTTGGCTTGTAAAGAAATAATGTGACTGGAAGGGGGGAAAAAAGGGGCCAAGCAGGGTGCGGGGGGAGAAAGTTTACAACAATGGTTCTCCCTTGGTGGCCCGAAGCGATGGAGTTTATGTCAGGCCGTGCCAAATTCATATCTCTAAGTGAATGGGACTAGCCCTGTCAAGCTTTGAGGTAGGGGCAATACACAAATATTATAAATACAGGGAAGTGTAGAAGCTGTGTCATGTCCAGTGCGGAGCCATCAATCATCTCCTCCCCATCCTGAGTTTATAAAGTGGTTTCTGATGGTACTTAGACAGTTTACGCCGGCCGTGTGGACTGGCTGGAAAAGCTGACTGCATGCTCCAAGTATGTCGCGTTTGCTCTCAGGGAGCTCCGGTGATGAGGTGCCCTGGCAGGTTTTGTTGATATTAGCAGACGGGAAGAAAAAAGAATCCACCGCCGCAAAGAAACAGGCAAGCCGAAAATACATGCTCCGTCTGAGCCCAGGCTGGATGGAGCACGGGGTGTCCGTCACCTCCCTCCCCGCAACCTTGTTCAGCGCACGGGGTGGGGAAATGGGGCCCATGGGAGAAGAAATCTGGTAGTGACACAGATGCACGATGATGTGCTCAGTCTACTCCCGTTTTTCATCATTCCTCTGGAACTACAGAGTTACTGTTGTCTGTTGGCATGGCATGCCCATCCAGACATAGATGTGTCTTCAAAAATGCGTGAGGCCCTTTTGCTGTGGACGTCCCTGCAGAGAAACCTGTGAAAACGCACAACCCTCAGTGAAAAATATGCATGACATGCAGATGCATAGAGCTTGCACGTTGCAAACATGCAAATGCCCACCACAACCTTATGCATGCCATACCTCCATCTGCTCTCCTGTGCGTGCATGCAACGCGAATGCTTATACACAGGCAAGAGCATCCCTTTGCACGCACACACGCTGAGTCCTGAGCTTGACTTTTCCCTGCTTTATCTATCTGGATCCCTCTGAGCTGGGACACAAGCTCACAAAATGAAGGGGAACCTCAAGGCTGAGCTTTCCCTGCCTTTGGTAGTGACTGAGCCCTCCCAGCATATTGCTGCAGATGCCTCCGAAGGCTCATGGGTGAACATGGAGGCCAGTAAGGGGGTTGAGAGATTGGGAAAGTGGAGTCTGGGGGGCTGGGAAGTGGCAGATCTGCTTAGTGCACTGCAGATGTGGAGGCCAAGAAGAGCCACTGTTGGTTATCAACATGTTCAGACTAACCTGGCCTCGTCTCAGCCCTCTTCCTTGTGTAGAGGAGGTGACCACGTCCTCCCTGGGCTTGTCCAGATGAGGCTGGTCAGGTGGACCTGTCTAACCTTCACCCAGCCCCACCGCTTCTCTCGGCTGAACCTCACAGGCAGCTGCGTCGAGGGAAAGGTGTCTGCTGACGTTTTGTGAAGCACTAAAGATCGTGTTTTGAAACAGCCGAGCTGACGACTGCCTGCGCAGCTCAGTAATTACACACTCGGCGCTGTGCTGTACATGCAAATTAGGCTTAAAACGACACCGGGATATTGTGCTCCCAAGTCGTCAAAAGCTCGGTCCTGGGATTGCCTCCAAAACCCTCCAGGGCCTGGGACACACTCGCTGCCGGGCGGTCCCTGGGGGGGCTGGCTCTCGGGGAGTCACACCCGGCTCCGCTGGCATCCAGACCTCATCCCAGCGGGGCGACGGGCTTATCCGCGAGCTGGCGTGTGGGTGGGAATGCCCGTAACCACCGCAGAGCACACTGGCAGGTGGATGCACAACAGGGCAGGTTCCCCCTGTCCCTGAGATTTTTCTGGTGGGTCGAGCGCGGCGGTCGCCGCCGCTGGGCCATTGCCCAGCCCTATCTCGAAGCCTCGGTGCGTTATCCAGGCGTGACTTCACCCGCCGCTGAAGCCCGGCCGTCTCCGAGCTGGCAGCGGTTTCTAGCACTGCCTAGCAGGAGCGCGGGCTGCCTGTGGATGGGATGCTAAGAATACAGTATTCAGCCCAAACTCCTGGGGTGATGCAAGCAGGCCAAATTTCCCATACAAGGCAGGAATGCGCGTCTCTCGTTCCCCCCTTCCAGCAGGAACTAATGCCGTGTTACTGCTTTGCTTCCTTTTAAAGTGCTCTCTTCAGCCCAGCGAAGCCAATAAGAGGAGCTGTCACAGCTCCGCTCAGCCGGGACGGAGCGGGAGCAGCAGCGCGGGGTCTCCCGGGGAGGGGGGCAATGCCGGAGCCCTTCCCTTGGCAGCCCCCAGGGATTTGCCGGCTCTGAGGCTGGTTTGCTGGGGGTACATCATTGCCCCTCTCTGCCTGGGGAACGGGAGGGCTCGGTGTTTTCTGGGTGTTACAAACGCCCCGGGAGCACCGCGGGGCTCCGGGCTCGTGCCGTGTTGCTGGGCCGGTGGTTCCCAGATGTGATTTCAGCCCTCCTGAGGCGGGGGGCAGATATTTCAAAGGGATCGCATGTAAAGAGCAAACCATGAGACTCAAATCGGCGCCTCCCCTTTGAAGCCCCACACGTAAAAGGACAAGTTATTCCTTAAAACCTGCTGTAAAGGGCTTTATGCCCAGCACTGCATCAGTGGGTCTCTGGCTCTTCTGTCCAGCTCAGCTGCCCTGTCCCAGCCCTTCGGGAGCCTGATTCAGCCCCCGACACTCTCTAAGCATTGCTCGATGTCCGATAAAGTCCATGAAAAGACTGCCCTTAACTTCAGAGCCCCTTGGTTAAGCTTTTGGGGAGAGCCAAGGCTTTGTACGCTCTCTCATGTGGAGTGAAGTGAACCAGGACACAGGCACGTCTCCACCTGGGTGAGCCTTGTCTCCAGTCTGGTCCCTAGGGTCATGTTCTCCGGCTGGCGTGTCCATCCTGGACTGTGAAAACCTTACCGAGTAAATCTTCATCAAAGTCACCCCTTCCCCACGAAACACGCCACCTTCCCCGCGAGCACATTTTTAACAGGGGAGAAAAATACTCATCAACAGTTTGAACCCAGCCTTGCTTGCGTGTTTAATATAGAACCGTAAATGCAGATTTAGGGTTTAATTTTCCCTGTATTGTTTTCGTTGTCTGGCTTGGCACTTCTTTGGAAAGGGGAGAATAATATTAAAAAGCACAAAAGGCCTGGAAGGTATTTATTGTTGTTCCAAGCCGTAGCCAGCCACAACTGTATCAAACCCAGCACAATGAAGCACACAGCGCACAAATAAAACGAGACACAAACAAAGGTAATAAAAGAGACAAGTATCTGTTTCAAAAGCACTGGAAGAGCAGCAGGAGTGTAACTACTTCATGTTCCAGCTAATATAGCTGTCTGGAGTGATCCTCGGGAAGCTATACCAGGGAGCAGTTTATGGGTTTCCCTTGGAGAGCTCTTGTAAATATTTGCCGGCGGTGGCTGAGGACCGTTGGGAGCGCCGGGGAGGTGTTCATCACCTCGCTTTGCCAGCCCAGCTAACGAACCCGCCGTTCGGGGTCCGTACAGCTCACCCTGCGCCGCGGGCTGCGGGCCAGGAGGTGTAGACAGGACACGGCGCTGTTATTCTCAGGACGTGCCCGATGCTGGCTTACTCCGAGAGTGTTTTTTTCCGCGGATGAGACATCCTGCCGCGCGAGCGCGCTTGGGTGTAACAGCTCGCTGTAATTCCCGTGCGCGCGGATTTGCACCGAGCACGGCGCGTCCCCGTCTCTGTGCCTGCCCCACAGCCCTCCAGGTGGAAATCCATCGCTTCCTGCAGCCCCCTGCTGCCTGGGGAGGGGTGGGGGTCATTCGAGCAGACCCAGAACGACACAATGCCTTTCCCCACCCAATTAAAGCCAAGATGAGAGCTGGTCTCAGCGCCCAGACCCCTCAATATAGCACCTAGACCTCTCCGTGTAGTTCTCAGACCCCTCAATGTAGCACCCAGACCCCTCCATCTTGCTCCCAGACCCCTCAATGTACCACCCAGACCCCTCCGTCTTGCTCCCAGACCCCTCAATGTACCACCCAGACCCCTCCGTCTTGCTCCCAGACTTCTCCATGCACTTGCTCTTCAGGCTCACAGCCCTCTGCAGCCAAGCGAGTGCCACCATGGCCCCACGGTACTGCTCTGCCTGGTGTAAAGGGGTCCTTGCCTGCTCTTGGGGTGTACTGGGGAGACTGCAGCCATTGCCCCGGTGCAAACAGGATGTGGACAGGGTGGGTGGTTGCTCATCGGGTGGGTACCATGATTGGCAACATACCCAACATGTGTGTCTTAGATGGCTGAGGCGTCTCACAGATGCGGTACCAGTCCCCTGGGGCTGCTGGTTGCAGTAAGTGCCACTAGCTGAGGTCCATGGGGCTGCTTCTCTGCTGGACCTGCCCATGGATGAGCACCAGAGGTGGGTTTGGTGAGGCCCTGGCTCACTTCATGGGCCGCAGAAGGAGCTGGGGTGAGCAGGCGCCCGGCCAAGTATCTCAGCAAAGCAGTGAGGCTGCCAAATTCGCCCTGCCTGACTCCGCTGCCTCCCAGCCTGTCCCACCATCACAGCAGTGGTAGGCCACCAAGCCCACAACTGGGAGCTGCGGCTTCAGTAAACAGGGGAGAGGCGAGATCAATCCCACTGGCCCCGGAGGCTCCATAGCCCACTCCAGCCTTTGGGAAACACTGATGCAGCTGCTTTCATGGGAGGCTGAGCTGTTAACGAGCTGTGGAGACCCTCCAGATAAATCATCAGCCCGTATATCTCAGGGAAGGACAAACAGGGATCATTTAAACGTCAGCCCTTTTACCCCCTAGATTATATTGCGCATGACAAAGCGCCCGGCTCCAGGCCATGCTCTCCCCTCCTTTTCGGCAGAGGCATCACCTGGGGCGTGATGGCATTGGGAAGGGCAGGACCAGAAATCAGGACCCTGGTGGCAGCAGCCGGGCAGCCGCAGCTGGCAGCCCCCAGCTCCCATCAGGGCTCTGAATCCCATTCAGTCTCCTCCTCTTACTGGTTCTTATTAATTCATGCTCCCGATCCGAGGCCTCCCAGATGTCCTCACATCCCGTGCCAGCTCTCTAATCAAGTTGGCCTGTTCTCCATCGCTGCCGGGCAGGAGGTATCAGACACGAGGTGGACACAGTGCCACGGCCAGGCAGCGGGTACGGAGATACGCTGCCTCCTGCCTCAGCCAAGGCAGGACTAAGATTTCATCCACTTTTTGCTGACAGGTCTGCTTGCTTTTTGGGAGCAGGCATCGCATATTCTGCAGCAGGCCAAGTCATTTTGTCAGGTTAAGCGTGTGCAGGCTGAAAATACTCCCTCAAAACCTTTTTTTTTCTTTTATTTTCCTTTCTTTTTTTTTTCCCCCTGGTCTATATGATATTTCATGTGGATTATCTCGTCCTTCAAAAAAAAAAAAAAAAACTAAAACCAAAAATAAAATCCCATCCCTACATTTTTAGTGTCTATGGCTCGATATTTCAGGATACCTTCTCAACAAACCCCTCAGCACTGGAGACACTGCTCGGCTCTCCATAGAATCATAGAATGGTTCGGGTTGGAAGGGACCTTAAAGATCATCTAGTTCCAACCCCCTGCCCTGGGCAGGGAATAGAATCACAGAATGGTTCGTGTTGGAAGGGACCTTAAAGAACATCTCCAGCACCTGCCCTTACCTGCTGGACCCCACGGTGATGCTCGGCGGGGATGCAGCTCCCATTCCCGGTGCTGGCACGGCTCTGCGCCGTGCGCCCTGTGCCCCCTCAGCACGTGCTGCGCCTCGCGAGGGCTTTGCGGATCCCGTGAAAGCCCACAGCTCCTTTTTCAATAATACAGGAGCGTTCGGCTGGGACCTGGCTACGCCAGGCTCTGTACGTCCACATATTCTGCCCCAAAAATCTTGGTGGAGCCAGAACCCAGCCGGGAGCCAGAGTGATGGGGTGAGGCCACCATCCTCCTGCCACCACTGCCAGCCTGGGGCTGGGGACATCCCAGGGCCGCCCAGGCCACAGCAGCGGCTCATCCCTGGCATCCCGGGCAATTCCCACCAGCCTTCCCCACGCCACACCTCGCTGGCTGCCAGTCCCACCGGCTTGCCAGGACAATGCATGTCCCTACAATCCAAAGGCAAAAAGTCCTTGAACTTTCTGTGTGATTTCCAGGGGGGGAAAGCCCAGGAGATTACCGAGATCAATAGAGGATTTGGGTAAAACAGGACCCGCCATTGACTCCTCCTCCCTCTCCTCCAGGCTCTCAAATCCCGGGCTGCTGCTGGCCCGTCCCCATTAGCTATTGTTCCTATTCATCTTAGATGAAGGGGCTTTTGTTGTAGGAGCCCATGCGGGGTCACATCGCCCCTCGGTTATCAATCTGTTTCTCTCTCCTCTGTCCCATACTCCATCTCCCCGGTACAATGGGATGTTTTCTTCGGCAGCAGCTTCCTGACAGGCAGCGGTTCCCTTTGCCTTCAGACCTTATAATCACTTGTTAAGCTGCGCTAGCCTCGGGCTCCCCGGTCCCTTTTCCACCATACTCCCAGTTTAACCCCTGATCCCATCAACGCCACGGGTCACTGGGAAAGGGGAAAAAATACAGCCGTCCCAGTGGTGCTGGGGCGGGCTGTGCATGCACGAGGCATCCGGGCTGGAAGCCTTCCGCTTTCCCGATTGTATGGGAACACCTGGAAATATCGGACGGTGGAAGCCAAGTCTTTGGCTCTTGTTTGCCAAAGTGACAGAGGATTTGGGTTGCTGAGTTTAAGCCTTTGCAGACTCGCTTGCCACGGGGCTCTCCTGGTGTCCTGGTTTGAGGTTAGAGAGCATCTGTCATTCGTTTGGTGGCCAGCCCAGCCCAAACCACGACACCCGGATGCCCCATGAAGGGACACCAAAAGAAGGGCATCCCAAACCAGCCCACTTGGAATGGGAAACCTCGTTGATGGGCTGCTGCTGGGGGCGGAGGGGGATTTTGGCACGCTGCAAGAGCCACGCTTGCTCTTCAGAAGTAGCACCAGAAACCACTTGTGCAGCGGAGCATCCCTCGAGGGGGAGGCAGGAAGGGAGCAAGCGATAAAACAATAAATAGATAAAAGGAGAAAGGAACGACCGATAAAAGGTAAGGAACGGGTGCGAACAGGACCCCGGAGGAGAGCCTGCCAGGAGCATCCCTGGGCTGAGCACATGCCAGCAGCGCAGCCGGCGCCAGGAGCCGTGGGTCCCAGGCACGATGCGAGGTGGGGTGGCCACGCTCGCCTGCGCCCTGCTAGCCCACTGAGGCGGGGGGGAACACACGCCCCCATGCCCACCATGGCACACGGAGCTCCTCCAGACCCCGGGGGATCCCAGCACCCCGCTGATGCCAGGCTGCGGGAAAGGCGCTGGTGCCTGTGATGGAGTGTAGTGAAAGGCGTTCAAACAGGTAGATCCATCAACGCGGCAGAAATTCAAGGGGAAAAGCAAGGGGCTGCGCAGAAAATGTTAAGTCAGTTGTGTAAGGGGCTGAGTGAAACGGAAAGCACCTTTCGCTCAAAGCCTCAAGGTCATTAAAAAAAAAAAAAACAAACCAAAACCACCCCACGTTATCCCTGAGAAGGGTTATTTTTGCATTGGCGATAAAATAGGTAAGAGATGTAAATTCTCAGAACTGGCTGGCATGACGTCAGCCACACAACTTTTCTGGCTTTATGGGTAAGAGCATTCACCAGGCGGGTTCTGTACCGAGAGAAACTCAGCTGAAAATAAGGACAAAACCAGCCTGCTAATAAACCCCTATGGAATCTCGTTTCTGCAGCTCTACTAGCAGAATCCGCAGCAATACGGGGTACAGGGGGGTGAAACTATTCGCTCTTTTATTTCCCTGTATTTCCCTTTTTACCAGGTAAAACACCTTCCTTCTCAGAGAGCTGTTGCTGCCGGAGCCACCGGTGCCTTCAGCCCCAGCAGGCAGAAACGATGAGTCAGGTTCTGAAAAAAAAATCACAAGATTGCCTTAAATATCGTAAGGCTGTTTTAAATCCAGATATATTTGGCTTATTGCTTTCTAGACACTGAAACTTTTTAAATAGACTCTGGTCATATTTTCCCTAGGCAACTAGCGACTTTTTAAAGGAAAGCTGAGATTCTCACCAATATTTCCAGGAAAAAAAGCAGCGAATGTGAGTCCTGCGATATGATCACAGCCGATACACGCGCGCATCGTCCCTCTGCGCTCTTTCACACCGATTTCACTTCTCTTTTCTTGTTTCCTCTGCTTGAAATGGGCATTTATTCAAACAGAAAACGTGGCATTGTTCTAAGCGTCTAGGCAAAAAGCATCATCATAACCAGCATAAAGAAGTCAAACCACTCTGCATTGATCGCCCTCCTTCTGCGGGGCCCACTCCAAAGCCCATTGATGTCAGCAAAGTCTTTTCATTGACTTCAATGAGCTTCGGATCACAGCGCAGATTTATAAAGGCATTTAGGTTCCTAATGATGTAAGTAGTTGCCTAGAGGTGTTAGGGGCCTAACCTGCTTATAGCCTTTTGTCAGTCACACCAGGCATCTGCTTACATGTTCAAGCATTGCAATACCTGCAACGCTACAGTATCCTGAAGTCGCCAAACATACCAAGTTGGAATTACGCTCGCTAATTTTAGATAAAGTGATCTGGCAGCGTTGCAGCTGGAGTGGGTACGGATTTGGAACTCCGTAGAGTCAAGATAAGTTTCCTCGTTGGGAAAAATGTCATAAAGGTGGGAGAAGATCTACTAGAATAATTCATTGCAAATAACATTTGTTATTAATTTTGGCCTGTTCACTATTTGGAAACACATTTTTATTAGCCAGCCAGCCCTGCAGATGGCTGATTATTATTCATTGCAATTTTTTCCTGCCTTTTCATTTAATAATTTGTGGATACGCCAGCTTTATTTCCAAGTAGTTGAAGTTTAATTCCTCCGCTAGGTCCACACCAAACAGAGGAGAAAAAAAAAAAAAAAAAGTAAGTCAAGTGTTTCATGTGCAAGTTTGTTTAAAAATTCTATAATCTATGACAAACATTTCAAATTAAAAGGACATTCCCACAGGCAATGAAATAATGAAGCCCTTAGAATCAGGCAGCCGAGGCATGAAGCTGATAGCTATTTCCACATTTTATGTACTCTCAAAGGAGAAGAGCAAATTCTGAGAGCAGTATCGTGTTGTGTTTGTAGATATTTCTTACCAACTGCGGGCCAGATTCTGCAGCCAGCCTGGGGGTAATTTGTTCAAGCGAGTGGGGAAAGGTCTGATTTCAGGTCTTTCTGTGCTGCGTTCAGCACAGTGCTTCGTGTAACTGTTGGCTGTTAATCCTGCAAATGTATTTTACACGCATGTCAGTGGTTTCACCGATTTTAAGGGGGACTGTTCTTCCATGGAAAGGTATTTGTGTATGTAGGGGGGGATGTGATTGTTGGGTAAATCAGGAATTTGTGCTCAGGTACCAGAGGGATGGTGGGGAGGAAATTAAAAAATCTGAGTGGACGGACAGAAAGGCAGATAGTGTGCGGTCAGACGGACATCACGGTCTCATCACACTGCAAAACTTAACAGAAAAGTCCTGCAGAGTTTGGCTGACAAACGAGCCTGTTTGCAGGCGGCGGGCTGGATTTCCCACTGCAGCTCCAGCGGGCGGCTGGAAAGTCAGTCAGCGCCGAGAGAAAAGCTGGAGAGAGCTGAGGGCTCCTCTCTGCCCCACGGGACACCCCTCTACCCCCCGGGACAGCCTGGGGGGCAACCTCGCAACAGCCTCCCGGGAACCTCCGCACCCCTCTATCCCCCGGGACAGGCTCCCGGACCCCCGCACATCAGTCTACCCCCCGGGACAGCCTCCTGGGCACCCCTGAATCCTACTACCCCCCAGGACAGCCTGGGGGGCACCCCCGCACCCCCCCGGACAGCCTCACGGACCCCCCCCTGCATCTCTCTACCCCCCGGGATAGACTCCGGGGCACCCCCCAGGACAGCCTCCCGGACCCCCTGCATCCCTCAACCCCCGGGACAGCCTCCCGGACAGCCCCCAGGACAGCCTTCTGGGCACCCCTGCATCCCTCTACCCCCCGGGACAGGCTCCGGGGCACCCCCGCACCCCCCAGGACAGCTTCATGGACCCCCCCTGCATACCTCTACCCCCCGGGATAGGCTCCGGGGCACCCCCCAGGACAGCCTCCCGGACCCCCTGCATCCCTCAACCCCCCGGGACAGGCTCCGGGGCACCCCCGCACCCCGCAGGACAGCCTCCCGGACCCCCCTGCATCCCTCAACCCCCCGGGACAGCCTCCCGGACAGTCCCCGGGACAGCCTCGGGGGCACCCTCGCACCCCGCTCCACTCGAAGGGGGTCGGCGGCGGCTTCCCCGCCGGGGGGGGTGGAGGAAGGGAGGTTCCGCACCACCCCCGCACCCCGCGGCTCTGCGGGGCCGGCCCGGGGGCGGCTCTGCCCCCCGCCCCCGCCGCGCCATTGGCCCGCCCCGCCCGCCCCGCTCCGCCCCGCACCCGGCGATGTCCCCGCCGAAGTTTGCCGCGGCGGGTGCCGCACGTGGGAGCCCCGCGCCGAGCCCCCGGCACCGCTGGGCTCCCGGCACCGCTTCCCCGACCGGGCCCGGAGCGGGGGCGGCTCCCCCCTCTACCCCCCCCTCCCCGTCGGGGGATGCCCCCCTGAAGCGCCGCCGCGGCGTGTCCCCCCCGCGCTGGGGATGCGGCAGCGCGCAGCCCCCCGCCACCGCTGAGCGCTGCGCGGAGGGGCCGCGCCGGGGGGGGCGGCCGCGGAGCATGGCCAAGGCGCCCGGCCGCCGCCTCGGGGTAGCATGGCCGTGAGCGCGGCGGCCCCCCCCCGCCGCCGAGCCGCTGCCCCGCAGCATCTTCAAGAAGTTCCTGGTGATGCTCTGCTCCCTCCTCATGTCCCTCTACGTCTTCTACTGCCTGGCCGACCGCTGCCAGACCCTGCCCGGACCCATCATCGCTGCCGGCGCCGCCTCGGAGGAGGAGGAGGGCGGCGGCGGCGGGTACCTGGGGGGCTCGGCCGAGCTGCCCCCCTGGCAAGCGGCGGCGGCGCGGAGGAAGCGGCTGCTGCAGCGGCTCAAGCAGCGGCGGCGGCGGCAGGAGGCGGTGCCGGGGCAGGAGGTGGCGGCCGGGGGCGGCGGGAGCCGGGCCGGCGGCTCGGGCGGCGGCGGGGGCGGCGCGGCGGGGACCCCCGGCACCCTGACGCTGCTGCTGGGCGAGGGCACCAAGCGGCTGCCGCAGGCCATCATCATCGGGGTGAAGAAAGGAGGGACGCGGGCGCTGCTGGAGTTCCTGCGGGTGCATCCCGACGTCCGAGCCGTCGGGGCCGAGCCCCATTTCTTCGACCGCAACTACGAGCGGGGACTCGCCTGGTACAGGTACGGGACGGGCTGGGGCGGGCGGCGACACCGCGGCGACACCGGGGCCGGGGCCGTGGCCGAGCCGGCAGTGCCCCCCGCTGGCCACCGAGCCCCTCCGCCGCCCACCCGCGTCTCCCCGACCCCCAACCCCTCCTACTCCCCCCCCCCCCCAAGCCCCATCGCTGCTCCCCGGAGCCCCGTCCCCGCTCCCCAGACCCACCCGCCCATCCTTTTCTCACTCCCCAAATCCCCCACCCTCGCTTCCCCCGGCCCCGCTCTCCGTTTCTCAGTTCCCCAAGCTCTCCGCCCCATTCTCTCTCCCCCGTCCCCGCTCCCAGATCCCCCAGCCCCTCTCCCCCCATCCTCTCTCTCCCCCCGCTCTCCCATCCCTGCTCCCAAATCCCCTTCTCTCTCCCCCCCCACCTCCTCCTCCCTGCTCCCCGCCACCCCATCCCCTAACCCCCCACCCCTCCTCTCCCCCCGACGCCCAGCCCCGCTGCCCAGCCCACCCCCCAGCCCTCCTGCCCCGGAGCAGTGTCCCCCCCCCCAGGGATTCCCCCCTGCAGCCCGCGGTGCTGCAAGGTGGGGTTCATGGGAAGAGCAGTGGGTGCTCCATCACCCTGGGGACTGCATGTGGATGCTGAGGCAAAGTTAATCCTTGCCCCCCCCCCCCCCCCCCCGAAAAGGAGCACAGCCCCCCCCCAAGATCTTGCTGCTCCCGGGCTCTTCTTGGGGGTGGCTTTGCAAAACCTGTGGCTGATCTAACTCCCAGCCCCGGCTGCCTCCCCTTGGAAATCATCGTATCGTCACCTCCCGCAACTCCCCGCCCGGAGATGCAGCTGTTAAAAGCGACTTTAACTATATTCAGTGTGGAGAAAAAAACCCGTATTTCCCATGCAAATGTTTCAGCAGCCCAGTAACCCAAAATGTCAGTTCCAGGATCGTAACCCAGGTGCTCGCCTTGTCTAAGAAACGAGCAAAAAGGTAGATGGGGTTCTTCTTTCATTTAATTAGTGCTTTATTGAACCAAATAGAAAGTATCCCCTTTAAAACAAGACAGTAAAATGTTAAAGCCAAGAGGCAGGATTCTCATTAATGTTGTTTAGATGTTTTCCTCGTGCATTTTAAAGTTAATAGAGGAGCCTCTTCTGGCAGATTCCTATGGAGAGGATTGGTTAGGGTGGGGGCGAAACTGCTCTTTTGCAGAGTGTGTCTGTGTTTGTGGCTTTTTTGAATGAACAAGCAAAAAGGAGAGGATTTCGGGTACCCCCGGAGCTTGTTTTACTTTCATGTTAAGCCCAGCTATTAGCAGAGAGGAGAGGATGATTTTGGCTCAGCTTGCGGTGACGGCATTGAAATGTGGAGTAGGATAGTACTGACAGTCCGAGTGTTTATGTAAAAGTCTTAACACGTGGAAATGATGAGCTTCCTGGTGTATCCGCCGGTGTCAGAGACACGCTGGGTTTTTGCAGGCGGCAGAGTGTGGGTTCTCCGAGAAGAAAGATTTCCTTTCGTGTGGGCTGAAGCTGTCTACAGAATTATATTTTTAGCGCGCGCTTATCCAATTTCCACATGCTGACCCCGTATCAGAAAGGAAACATTAAAAACGAATCTGAAAAACCTCGAGAACTTTAATCGAGTCTTGACTTTGAAAAATAAACACGCGGCTTTGGGGTGGCATCTACTGAAATCTATGGTGGATATGCAGAAAAGCTCATTTGTCAAAGATGCTCTCCAAGCCTTGAGGAGCAGATGGCAGCGGAATAGACCCGCTTCTGGAAACAGTGCCTGAGCGGGGACCTAGACAGAGGAGGAGCCACAGGCATTTAGGGCATAGTACAGCCCTCCGTGCAGGGGATTTAATTTTCCAGAGGTTTGGTCTTGATCTTGCAGCTCTTACTCATTGGAGGTGCTGCCCTGCAGGCTGTTTGTGTAATCGTTATGTTTTAGCATTTGGTACATGAGCTCTCCCATTAATTGCTGCAGTTTGTTTGTTCTGGTATTTGATGTACTGAATTTCGTCTCTTTTTTTTTTTTTTTTTTTTATTAGCCCTGTGGAGGCTGAGGTACAGTGAATTCTTTGTACGGGATTATTCCTTTGAGACCTAATCTTGCCGGCTTCGCTTGTATGAGTAATCTTTACCAACACCCAGAGTCCCGTCGTGATGGCAGAGCTGCAGTGTCAGCCCGCTGGTAACCGGTTACCAGCCTGTTATAAATACTTAAAATAATATCTGTCTCTCTCCACGGGTAATCTTTGCGGCGAGTTCAGTGCCGGGGAAATGGCCAGATGTTTGCCGGGGGTCCCGATTTCTTATCTTTGGCATCAGAGGCTTAGGTTTCACGTGCGTTTCTGTTTCCCGGCAAGTCAGACTAAACAGCATCATTACAAGGTATAAACAGTTGGGTTTGCTTTCAGCGCCCGCAGGAAGTCCCGTCCAAGGGAACAAAAAAACCCCCAAACCCTCTTGGTTTGCAGCGACAAAGGCTTGGAAATGGGGAAAAGGCAGCCAGCCTTCCCGGCTGATGGTCGCTGCCGGTGTCAGTAGAGCGCGGAGGTGGGCTGTGGCAAGGATGCCACACCAGCACCATGGCTGCGGGGTCTCGGGCTCGAGGGGAGCCCCGGTTCCTCCTGGAAACAAACAGGGTGTGAGGGTGGATCGGGGCTGGGGCAGCGGGATGGTGCTCCGAAGGGGCTGGTTAGATGGCGGTACCCGGAGGGCAGCAGCTCGCGAGGCACGGGCTCAGCACGTGAAAGTCCCGTCACCTACCGGGGTGCCACGCAAGGCGCGGAAACGCTGGCCGTTCAATCAAGGGGGATAATCGCTCGGCTCTTACAGCCCACACCGTGCCTGGGTGAGAGGCAGCCGTCCTACCGGGAGGCTGATTTTATAAAAAAACAATCCCAGTGATTTAATTTGGGAAGTGTGACACCTCCGCGTGTGGCTTCAATACCAAGGGAAGTTGTGTGCCGAAAGCAGCTTTCTGTGTTTCGGGCTTGCAAGTCCCTTCTTCGTACGGGGACAAAAGGAGGGAGGGGGCAGCCCACAACGCTCGCATTGACGTCCCAGCGCAGAAATCTCTGCTCCAGCCCTGAACAAGGCTATTGAGCTAATGGAGTTCAATAGCAGGTGAGCACGGGCTTTAATAGAGTTGAACTGCCATCACCCACCTGGAATACAGCTGGGGAAAACTCCCAGAAGAGGTGCTAAAACAGTCAAGTTAAAAAAAAAAAAAAAAAAAAAATATGTCTGGATTAAAAAAAAATATATCTATTTGCGGGTGATATTGTGAGTCTGGCTGGTTCCCTCTGATCCTTTGTTAGTCTCGCGCTGATTGAGCTGCCTGTTGGAATGTCATTATACTGTCAGTCACCCCAGGAACATTTATTTCGTATGTTTTAATCTCCCTGCCTCCGTCGCACCGATGCCAATTTCACTAGAGCGAAGCCAAGCTAATGTCGTTAGATTACACCCGATCCAGGGGAAGATGAAAGGTGATTCAAAGTTACTCCATCAGGTTGGGAGTTTAAGTATCGCTCCTCCCCGATGCTTCCAGAGCTGGGGAGTTCTGTCTCCTAATTAGTGTCCTCTTGGGATTTTTCTCCAAGGCTTTTGTGTTGGTTTTTTTTTTTCCTCTTCTTTTTAATCGAGGCAAGCACTGATGTTTCTGAGTCAAAGGGAACAGAGAACATCTCGGTTGCTGAGGGGGCAGAGGAAAAGGAGGTTTGTTTAGGGGGGGACACGTGCTTACAGCAGCTGGGAGCAGCTGGGTCCCACCTTGTTGTGCTGTTTCCCAGCCTCAGTGCCTCAAACCAGGGTGAAATCGGAGCCCTGGGGACGGAGGAGCTCCTGCAGCAGCGGATGGCCTGCAGGTCCACGGGGTTTTGCGGTCGCCGTAATTCGGCAGCGCAGTCTCGGGGTGCTTTGTAAGCATGGAAGTGGCATGGGAGCGTGGGGGTGGGAGGCAGGAGCATGTGGATGATGCCGGGGGGACACGGGGGAACCAGTACAATTCCTGAAAGGTGGAGCAGGACCCGATGGCCACCGGGAGGAAAGACCTTGCTGCAAAACCCCCTGCGGGAGGGAGATGATATAGTTGCCTTGCAGTGATCTTCTCCCCCACCTTACCTCGGCCATCCTTGCAGCCTCTGCAAGGAACACCAGGTCTTGCGTTCAGGCTGTGCCCAGCCCGGAGCATGGGTTGTGCCGTTGGACACGGAGTTTGAGCCGGTTTGGGTTTTCCGCTCCCTGCTGCGTGCACGCCTGCCTGTTGGAAGGGCTGGTTTAGCAGCACCTGCTCCTCGTCCTGGGAACATCTCGTCTCCCAAACACATCTGAATTACTAATAGCATCAAGCGCAGCCTGGAGCAGTTTCTCTGGAAATTGCAGCCTTGGACAACCACATGCTGAAGAGGATCAAGGTCCTTGTTTATTTATTAGCTGTGTAATCAGACACCTCCCCGTACCAAGCTGCTCAGGGTGCCAGGTGCTGTATAAAAAGGGAACAAAAGATGGTCTTGTCCCCAAAGCGCAGGTAATTCGCTGTAAACAACAGCTGGATGTAGGCTGAGACAGGCGCAAGGACGGTGGAGAGCATGTCTGTTGGTTGGGCAGCATGGGTCTCCTGGCCAAGGAGCTGTTGGAGATGGAGGATGAGGTGGGTTTATGAGGAGATTCCTCACTGGGGAAGAGCAAGGGGAAGAAGGAGCTCATTGGAAAGGCCGATGAGGCCAGGGCTGGGCTCACGGAGTACGTTATAAAAAGACAGTCGCTGGTTCTGGCGCTCATGTGCTTTGCCGCTGCCGTTGTGTGTGACCTGGACTCGGGTACTCCAAGGCATTTCGGTAAAAATTTGAAGTAGTTTGAAGGTTGGCACCCTAATGCTGGGGAGATGTCGTGGTGTGCCTCGGTTTTCCCATCTGTAAAGTGGGAGGGAAGTCGCTGCCCTTTGCTGCAGGGGTGGAACAGCAGGGTTGTGAGTCTGTGGCACCTCTCTCCGGCACAGAGATGGGGAGGTATATGGAGGGTGAGCTTGTTGGGCCATGCTGTTGTGTTAAATAACACCCAAAGCAGGTGAGCCCCACCAGAGCTGCTGGCAGAGGTCTTGCAGCCTTGGCACAGCTTCTCGCTGTCCTCTCATGGCGAGGTGGAGTGCCATCTACTGTGCATGCCTGATGGATCCAGGGATGGCACTGCCCAGATACACACCACCAGCAAGATCTAGGTGCGAAGAGCTGCAGCTGGGCTCTTTCTCCTCTTCCTCCTTAAAAAAGTCCCCAAAGGGTTATTATTTTCGGTCAGCGGAGAAGTTCGTATCCAGGGTTCATGTCCATTCCTGATGACAGGGTGAGCTCCTGAGCTGGCGTAGAAGCAGAGGTCAACCCCATTCCCATTAGGAAGCATCAAAATAAGCACTCGGGGTTTTATTGGACTCTTCTCTCAGCAGATCCTCTGGTCTGCACGGGGATGTGCAGGAGAGGTTCAGAAGTCAATAGAACCCGTCCTCCTCTTCAGTACGGCTTCACTCCCCCGTCCCTGGGGTGCAGGAGCCTGGAGAGGATCGGCACCATCTTCATCCACCCCATGGCTCGGCCTGGGGCACTTGGAAACCGGGGCTCCCCTGGCCCTGCCTGCTGGTGCTGAGCAATCTCGAAAATATGGCCTCAACTGTCCAAGATTTTGTCAGTTGAACTCATAGAGCCGGGTCTCGTGAAAAGCAGCGAAGCTCCAGCTGGCTGGGGCGAGAGCCCTTTTATGGCAAAAATTGTGATACTCGTCAGAGAAGCAGCAGATTCACCCTCCTTAAACCTCCTTGAACTAGTCCTCCTTTAAGGTCAGATCTTGCAAATCCTCACCTATGGACGTAGCCCGTCCTCCTGCCGTCGGCTCTGCTGCCTTCGGGGGGGCTCCTGGGAGTAATTGCCTGGAGTCCGGGGTCCGGGGCCGCGCTGCGGCTGCACCATCGCCACCGGTGCGTCTGTTCACCGCAGCCGAGCTAGGATTTCACCCCGACCTTTTGAAGTCTATAATAAGAGCAGTTAGGTCTGGGGAGGGGGAGGGAGCTGGTGCCTTTCCAAAGAGTTCAGAGCAAACAAGAAGTGAGCAGAAAAACCTGAGAATAAACCCCCGTGAGCCCCCTCCCTGACACAGGCATTAAAGCTCCTGAGCTGCTAATTATGCCTTTCCCCTGGAGAATATCGAGGTAACCCAAACTGCTTTCACGGGGAAACGGCGGAGGCTGGCGAGGGGGAGCGGGGCCGGTTGTTGTGGCCATAAATCTCCGCAAATTCTCATTCCGTGCAGGTATTATGGAAGGGAAGTGGATTAGGTTGCAGTTAAAGCTGCATTGCTGGGGTTGGATACTGGGGGCGGGGGGGTGTCTTACCTCGTTACAAAGCCCCCTGTGGGTCAGTGGGGCTGTTCATGCAAGGCCTGTAGGAGCAGGGTCACCCCGGGGACCGTGGCGGTGTCTCTGCCTGTCTCCTGCAAAACCCAGCTCCCGGGAAATTCAGTTTTCCGTGGTTTGGCGTTAAGCATGTTAACCTCCAAGCTGCGCCCTCCTGAGCCCTTGCGACTCCCCGGGGAGGACGTGAGCAGGACGGTGCCCGCAGTGAGAATATAAATAGAGTTGCCTGAGGAAGTGAATTATTCTTGGCGTTTCTTTCACCGAGTGATGCCATTCTGCGGGAGGAAATCTTTCAGCAAAAGAAATCGCCCGTTCCCTTCATGCATGGCAAGACCATCCTTCTTGTTTCCTGGAAGTGAGGAGATTCAGAACGTGCTCTTTCTGTTGCAACACCATCTGTTGCAGAGATATAAAGATCCCTGCTCAAACTCCCCCGGGCTCGAGGCTGCTGCCGGGTACGTCTCTGGTGGGAGATAAAGGAGAAACTTCCCATCGCTGCCCCGGGGGAGCTTTGGAAACCTCACGTGGTTGTTTTCCCCGCTGTCGAGCAGCCGTGCCCAAGCGTTGCATAAAAAAATCCCACCTGGGCAACTCCGGGCATCCGGACGCTCTCCTTGTGTGAAGCCGGTGGCTGGAAACTGGGATGCCAACAGCTGGATCAGGTCTGACCACAACCACCCTTCCCACACCTTCCCCTGGCAAGAGATGTTCAGGTTCAAGGCGCAACATCGTGATGGGAAGCTGGATATATTTTTTTTTATATAAATATATATTTTTTTTTTTTATATAAATATATATATAGAGAGAGAGAGACACACACACATAGCTCTTTCATGGGATCTTTTTTTGCTGAAAATTTCCAAAAGCCAGGCTGATCTGTTCTGACATCGCCCCTTGGAAAAGGGCTCCCTCCCGCAGCCCGTGCTCTCTGGGGAAGCCTTTTATGGGAAAACATCAAATCTGATTGTATTGACTTCCGTGTTTATCTGCCGGTTTGTGTGTGTGTGTATGTGTACGCTCACGTGCGCATCTTTGGGCTCTCAAATGTGGCGTTTTGTCGTTAACATTTCATTTCTGCTTTCATGGTGTTGTATCGTAACGTTTAATACTGCATCCCAGCATCTTTCCGTGTTATTTAAACACTTTTGCACGGTCTGAACTGGACTGTTTGGGAAGCCCTTGTTGGGGAGGAATCCCCAGGTGTTGGCATGTTCCAGCTCAGAGTTCAAGAAGTGAGGGAACGTCTGCATTTCCAGCCCGGGAGAAGCTCTGTGTCCTGACCCTCCGGCACCAGGCAAGGGAGCAAAAGGCAGGAGATGCGACTGCCGGGGAGAAGGGGTGTGCAGAGAGCCCGCGGAGGTGACCTGACTCTGCTGGGACCCCCAAAAACATGCCCCAGGATCAGCGACCCCATGACGCTGACGTGCTCCGAGCCCCTGTAACATGCCGCCTGGAGATGCCGCTTTCCCCATTTTGCATATGGACTTTTGTTGGCTCCGGAGTCCTTTCCCCGGCTGGAAATTTGCTCCTTAAATCCCTTCGGTCTCAAACTTTGCCGGACTCCGGGTTGTGCCTTGCCAAGTTTTGCTGGAAGCCTCAATAAAAAGGTGTTTTGGAGGACCCCGGGTCACCCAGCGCAGCAAGGCATGGCTGTCCCCTGCTCCTACTGGACCTGTGCCCATGGACGGGGGGAGCGGTGGGTTACCCTGGGTGCAATTAGTATCGTGCCGTTAACACGCTGTGATTTGCATAGGTAAAACTGGTGATGGTGAGAGGAAGCCGTATGATGTGCCAAAGCCAGAAGTGGGGGAGATCTCCCTCCTCTGAGCCACAAACGCAGCATCAGTGGCCTCGCCATGGTGTTTCTCGCCTTCCAAAACCGTGCCGGTAGGAGGGATTGGCAGAGCTGTGACAGGGCTGTCCCCCTGCGGTCTAGTCAGATCATCAGAGGGCTGGAGCCCCTCTGCTGTGAGGACAGGCTGAGAGAGCTGGGGGGGCTCAGCCCAGAGAAGAGAAGGCTCCGGGGAGACCTTCCAGTCCCTAAAGGGGCTCCAGGAAAGCTGGGGAGGGACTCTGGATCAGGGAGTGTAATGACAGGACAGGGGGTAATGGCCTCAAACTGCAAGAGGGGAGATTTGGGTTGGATATCAGGCAGAAATTCTTGGCTGTGAGGGTGGTGAGCCCCTGGCCCAGGTTGCCCAGAGAAGCTGTGGCTGCCCCATCCCTGGAGGGGTTCAAGGCCAGGTTGGACGGGGCTTGGAGCAGCCTGGTCTGGTGGGAGGTGTCCCTGCCCAGGGCAGGGGCTTGGAACTAGATGATCTTTAAGGTCCCTTCCAACCCGAACCACTCTGTGATTCTGTAGTCCCTGGGCTAGTACAGTGACATGGCCATCAGCAGTGCTAGTGGAATGGAGGACACTCCGCTCTACCAGTGACAAAACAGGCAGAAAAGCACCCAGAACCTCTGGCAGGGCAAGGCTCAGCACATGGGACCTCTTGGCATCTAGCTCCACGCTGCTGTTGGTCTCTAACTGTGGTGGGAAGGATGACTGTCTGGTTCAAGCATCAGCGATGGGTGTTTGGTGTGTGCTGAGCTTCCGTCGGCATCAGCCGTGTCCCCCTAGGTGCTGCTTGGCTCCTCAACCCGCTCCTCATGCTGAAGGTCATGGAAAGTTCCCCTGACTCCTCTTACAAGGGTTGAGGGTGCTAATCCCCGTGTCCGGGCTAACTTCCAGCTCAGGTAATTCTAGTCTCTGCCCCTAAAAATGAACTCTGCGGTTTCAACGGGCTCCAGTTATCTTTGTTCCCCATCCATCTACCTGCTGGGCACCGTGCTGCTGGCAGAGACCAACCACGAGACTCGGGGTTGTGGCCTCCTGATGGCTGGGAAGTGGTCTTTCTTCTGGTCTGCAAGATGATTTGGGTTTTTCTCTGTGCAAAAGCTGCGTGTCCCGGCAAGGGATAAAGCTGATGTGCAATATTCTTGCCCTCTTGCACTGCTGAACTGCGCTGCGTGAATATTAATATTTGTCTGTAAATATTTGCCTGGTATTTATTGGTCTTGTCCCTGCGTGACAATGGTTGTTAGCTCCTTCTTCATCTCTGGAGAAGGCAAAAACCACAAGCCAAGTCTTACTGCACGCGGCGGGCAGAGCACGGGCAGTGACATGCCGAGCTGGGGGACAGGAGCCTGGGCTGGGGTCAGTGGCCGGATCAGCCGCCTCCTCCGCAGGGCTTGGTGAGACCCGGCTTGTGAACGCCGGTTCCACCAACGTCTCCTTGCCCTGGGTGCCCTGTCCCAACCAGCTTCCCCAGCAGGGCGGGGCTGCACGGAGGAAGAGGAGGAGGAGGAAGATGCTCACGGGTGCACTGGTGCCGCAGTGCTGGCTCTTCCTCAGCCCAGCTGCATTAGGCGCAGCGACCAGCTCTTCCCACAGCCTCAGCTCATGGGGTTTACTGGGTTTCTTGCTTCGCTGACGCATTATGATGCCCTATCCCTGGAGGTGCTCAAGGCCAGGTTGGACGGGGCTCGGAGCAACCTGATCTAGTGGGAAGTGTCCCTGCCCAGGGCAGGTGGATGGAACTGGGTGATCTTTAAGGTCCCTTGGAGCCCAAACCATTCTGTGATTCTATGATTAGAGATGACACAGCTTTACCATGCGCTGGGAAAGTCCCTTCCACCTGCTTCTGGGTTGGGGGCCGTCACTCCTCCAGCCCCCCTGGCTGTCACAGCATTGGCCGTGTCTACAAGTCCACTTTATCTCCTTTGGTGCTCACTGTCCATCTCACATTGTCCATCTCACATTGTCCATCTCACGTTTCCTCCTCCTGGGCGCTCCTGCGCTGTGGTACCGAGTGGCCGTGAGCTGTGAAACTCTGCCAGGAAGGATGCTCTTGGGCTCTGCTCGAGCCTCTCCCTGCAGCCTGGGGCCAGAAGCTGCTGAGAGGGCGATTTCATGGAGTGGCTGAGAAGGCACCGGCTGTCCCTCTCATGTCTCCATCTGTACTATCTTGGAATGACGCAGAAATAGGGACTTTTTCAGTGTGAGATTAAATTGTGAAACTGGCTGTCATGGGAGTTTTTTGGCTAAAAGACTCTAAAAGGGCTCCAGAAGCGTTTAGCAAAGATGCGTCAGGAGCTGTTAAGGGTGAGGGATGAGAAGCAAAGTCCAGCTGAGGGAGTCCCCAAGCCTTGGCTGGGAGCGACCCGAGGGTTTGCTCCTGCTGCTGGCACGGGGTCAGGGAGACCCTGGGGTGACCCAGAGAGGCTCATCTTCCCATAACTGTTATCAGGGAAAAATATGATTGGTGTTATTTGGTTAGAAATACACTTTCTGAGAGGAGATGAATTTTTCTCATTGGCATCGAATGGCTGGTGGTTGAGAGCGGAGAAGGGAGCGTTGCGCTTTGCACCCACGGTCTGGGTCATTCCGGTATAAATGACCGTCGAACGCCTGCACCCGGTCAGCCCCTGCGCTGAAGGGCCTGGACGTGTGTGCGCGACTGCGTTAGTCCATACCAGATGCAAAGGAAAAAAGATACCTCCTATCACCTAGGGGCTCATGAGAGCTGGGTAAGGATGGCTGAACTTTCTGAAGTTCAGATTTATGCACTCCTAAGGTACCCGAGGCTGCTCCCCAGCAGGCAGGGGCTGGAAGCGACCCGGCCCCGTGGGGTCAGGACAAACATCTAGAGCAGTTTAAGGTCCAGCTGCCCCAGTTCTTCATTTCTGCCCGTCTGCCGGAGGGTTTTGCTGCCTGGATGGAGGGCACGAGCCCTGCTCTTCCGCCCCGTGCAAACCTGCCCGGGTTTTAAAGAGCTGCCAGAGGTTTCTGAGCAATCACACAAAACCCAGCCCATCTGTGGGTTTGGGTGGCTGGAAGGTGATGTGTCCCCCAGGAGAGGCACGGCAGGGACGGCCACATCGCCCAGTCCTGCTCCCTGTGGCAGGAAGTCACGTAGCGAAGGAGAGATGTCGTGCTGGGTGCAGGTGGGGGGCAGGCAGGAGGGCGGGGGGAGCCCAGCGGGAGCCCAGCCCCATGTGCTGCGGCTGCTGGAAGGGAAACTTTCTGCCAACACTTGTCTCTCCAAAGAGAGACCAAACTTGCCTGGAGTAATCTCTCCATGTTGTCGCAAAGAGGTGAAGGATGAAACCACCACCTGGTCTAGTGGGAGGTGTCCCTGCCCAGGGCAGGGGCTTGGAACAAGATGGTCTTTAGGGTCCCTTCCAACCCAAACCATTCTGTGACGGATAGGGAGGATAGGGAGGCTCTACAGAGAGACTTGGATAGATTGGACCGATGGGCCAATGCTAACGGAATGAGCTTCAACAAGGCCAAGTGCCGGGTCCTGCACTTGGGCCACAACAACCCCATGCATCGCTCCAGGCTTGGGGCAGTGTGGCTGGGGAGCTGCCTGGCAGAAAAGGACCTGGGGGTTCCAGTCGACAAGCGGCTGAGCATGAGCCAGCAGTGTGCCCAGGTGGCCAAGAAAGCCAATGGCATCCTGGCTTGTATTAGAAATAGTGTGACCAGCAGAAGCAGGGAGGTGATCGTCCCCCTGTACTCAGCACTGGGGAGGCCACACCTTGAGTATCGTGTCCAGTTTTGGGCACCTCAACACGAGAGAGATATCGAGGTGCTGGAGCGAGTGCAGAGGAGGGCAACAAAGGTGGTGAAGGGCCTGGAGAATAAATCTGATGAGGAGCGATTGAAGGAGCTGGGACAGTTCAGTTTGAGGAAGAGGAGGCTGAGGGGAGACCTCATCACTCTCTACAACTACTTGAAAGGACACTGCAGAGATGTTGGTGCTGGTCTCTTCTCACAGGTAATTAGCGATAGAACAAGAGGGAATGGCTTCAAGCTGCAGCAGGGGAGGTTTAGACTGGACATTAGGAAAAAATTCTTCACAGAAAGAGTGGTCGGACACTGGAATAGGCTGCCCAGGGAGGGGGTGGAGTCACCATCCCCGGATGTGTTTAAGAGTTGTTTAGATGTGGTGTGGGGGGATATGGTGTAGGGGAGAACTTTGTAGAGTGGGGCTGATGGTTGGACTCGATGATCCCAAGGGTCTTTTCCAACTTAAATGATTCTATGATTCTGTGAAACATTAAATGCCTCACACCAAACAGTAAAGAGTTGTTTTGTCAGGCTGCTGCTCCTCCTTTGAGCTAGGATGGCCGGTTCCCACCTCGCTGTTGCCAAGTGTAGCAGGGTCTGGCTCGGGCAGGAGATGGGATTTTGCTGTGCGCCTGCAGCGACAGGAGAGCTGAGCGCCGGGGACGGCGTGGGCATTGCCGTGGCACAGACGGTGTCTGCTGGCTGTCTCCTGTGCCGTGTCCAGGGCAGCGAGGAGGCTTTGAGACACTCACTCAGCCTGGCTGGGCGGCGGTGAGCAAGGGCCTGTTCTGTCCTGTGCCTCAGTTTCCCCATCTGTGAAATGGGGTCATGCTGACGAGCTCACTCACAGAATACTACGGTCACTGCTAAAGGTGCTCTGGGGGGGCTGGGACTTGGGTTTGCTGCAGTCGGGTAGCGCCAGCATCCCTCCCTCCAGCATCGCCCTCTCCGGCGTGCGTTTGCCCTGACCACGGGCAGATGCAGAGAGTCGGACGCAGAGTCACATCGTGTTTAGATGGTTTTTTTCCCCGTGCACGGGGTGCGATTCCTGCTCAGCCCAGCACGGGAGCCGGGCTGGGGGCAGAAGCGCTCGGCCCCAGAGCTGCCATCGCAACAAGTCGTGATGGGGCTCTGCCTGCTTGCTCCTGGCTCTGCCGCCCTCCCAGCAGCAGTAAATCCGCTGGAAGAGCCTCAGAAAGAAAGAATTTAGTAGGACACACAAGCGGTCAGCCCGGGAGCCTCCCAAGGGGCCGAGCCAGGGGGAAGGACTTCACGGCCTGCCCCACATGCCGTGCGCAGCAGCTAATTGAGTTTGACCAGCTCCAGTGCCACGGGTCAGGGTCAGCCCCGGGCGGCAAAGCCTGCTGAGCCGCCGGAGCCGCTTCGTTGGGCTCCCGGACAGGTTGAGCTCTGCCCTGCCTGCGCGGGGGGTCCCGGCCCTCTGTCACATCGTGGGGACCGGCCGCCTGCGCGGCACGATGCGGCAGGGTCGGGCAACCACGCTGTGAGCTGCGGGTTCCGAAGGGGGGGCTGCGCCTCCAAGTTTTCCAGCTTCATCCGCTCGTTGCTTCCTAATTGCAGTTGAGTTGTTTGGCCAAGTGACAGCGAACTGCCGGGTCACAGCTGATGCCTGGATGTGTCCCCGTTTCTGGCGCTCCCATCCCTGCAGCCCGGCTATTCGAGGGGCTTTAGGACAGTAAAACCCAGCGTTCGTTGCCCTCCCTTCCAGCCTGCCCCAAAACGGAGGTGGGAGGAAGAAATCAGTGCTTCCTCATCACCGCCGGCTTCTGCAGGCCAGACATAAAACCTCTGGATTCTTTGGTACATAAGAAATATGCTATTGCAGCACTGGAATTTTGAATTATTATTTATTTTTGGACAATATAAGCACCTCCCCAGCACATGCTTCCTCGGCTGTCACCCCAGAGCAATGTCCCCAGCCCTGCTCTCACTCGGAAGCTGCCTGGGCTTGGTCACATCATAGCCCCAGGAAGGCACATGGGAAAGGCATCAGGGGTGGTGATCGCAGAGGCGAGGAAGGAATTTGGGTGTGTTTCCTCTGGAGTAAATCTGGCTTAAAATTATGAGGGACTCTGGATTTTATTAAAGCCCTGAAAGCAGCGTTGGCCAAATCCAGCAGCATTGTACAAGCTGGTGCAAGCCTACGCCTAGATGAAGGAGCCCCAGCCTGGGTGACCTGCAGAGCCACGCTCAACCCTGGCTGCTCCAGGGGCTTTCCTGGCCATCACCCCCTGGAGACGTCCTGGGTGAGTGGGATGGATGAGTCTGGACCCGGACAGGAGCCCACTGGGTGTTTCAGTATGGATAAGGACCCAGGTCCTTTTCACCCCTCCATCTCTGGGAGCTTCTGCTGATTAGGGAACTGGAACACCTCTCTTGTGAAGAAAGGCTGAGGGATTTGGGTCTTTTTAGTCTGGAAAAAAGACGCCTGAGGGGGGACCTTATCAACGCTTATCAATACTGAAAGGGGGGGTGTCAGGAGGATGGGGCCAGGCTCTTTTCAGTGGTGCCCGGGGACAGGACAAGGGGTAACGGGCACAAACTTGACCATAGGGAGTTCCACCTAAACACGAGGAGGAATTTCTTTGCTGTGAGGGTGGCAGAGCCCTGGCACAGGCTGCCCCGAGAGGTGGTGGAGTCTCCGTCTCTGGAGACATCCCAAACCCGCCTGGAGGCGTTCCTGTGCCACCTGCTCTGGGTGACCCTGCTCTGGCAGGGGGTTGGACGGGATGATCTCCAGAGGTCCCTGCCAACCCTACCATCTGTGATTCTGTGAATATCCCATGGTCAGCCCGGGGTGGGTGCCCTGGTGGGTCTGGCCTCTGCTCGTCGGCACCTTTGTGGTCACCTTGGTTGCTGGAGCCAGCTCTTCCTGCAGCTTCCCCTTTTCCTTACACATCCCCAGTATAAAGCCAGATTTGTCAGACCAGGGAGTTGTGCAGCGGCAGCCGAGCCTGCTCTCGCGGGAGTCTGTCTGTCCGTCTGTCTGTGTGTCTGTCTGAGCGGGCTGTGCTCTTGCCTGCCTGCGGCTGCTGGGGTTGCCCGGTATCCCTGGATCCGCAGGCGGCTCTGCCCAATGTGGGGAATACATTTAGGAATTGTTTGACCCCTTGGCTTCCTGAAGACGCATCAACAAAGGGCTCCAGAGGAAGCTCTGTCCGGGCGGCTCTCCTAAACCGGGCATTAAACCCACATCGTATCCTAGGAAAGGGCTTGGAAGGAAAGCGCGCCGTGTACTGAAAGCCATCCCCTCCCTGCTCCGTCCTCGGGGAGGGGGCACTTACCGTACCCCCATACTCAGCAGCGGAGCCCCGAGGTTCCTGCCCTGACCAACCTTTCCCAGCCCGCTCCAAGCCCTCACGTCCCAGAGCCATAAAACGGATTCCCATGGGATCCTGGGGATGAGGGGAAGGGAGAGACGTGGGTGCTCTCGCTCCCTCCTGCCCCCCCAGACACCCCCGGCAGAGCCGCAGCCGTGTCCCTTGCTGGGAGCCGGGGGCCACGGGGCACCCAGGGAAAAAGGGCCAGGAGAGAGCTTTAAGGAGTGATTAACAGCCTCGGCCACGGCAGGGCCATGGGTCAAAGAGGCCCAATTATTTCCTGGTGATAGTCCTGCTGGAGTGGGGGTGATAAGCCGACACGGCAGATACGGGTCCACCTGCCCCCCCACCCCCCCCACCCCGGCTCTGGAGCACAGCGAGGGCAGGGACGGTGGGGACACCCCCGAGCCCATTCTTCTCTCCGCAGCAGGGTTTCAGACACGAGCCCGTGGGTCACCCCGACATTGCTGACTCAGGCACGGCTTCCCCCCCCAGCCCCGCCTCAGCACAGGATTCCAGGAATGCCGTCCTTCACATCTCCCACCAGGCAAATCATAGCCATCATATGTTTAGGGGAAAAATTGGATTTGCCTTGTAATCTAATCAATGTTAAATAACGGTAATTCTAACTCCGAGGCTCTATGTTTAAAGTGCTGTTGGTCTCTGGGGATCATCGGAGTTATTTAATCTAATGAAATCACCATTACGGTCTAATGAGGGTGCGCCATGGGGACGTCTTTCCTGGGGAGGAAAGCAATGGTTAAATAACGGGCAGTCGGGGGCCAAATATTCAGCGGGGGGGGGAAACAGGCAGCGCGTGGTAAGTTGAAGGCTTCACCTCGTAGGGACCTGGTAATGCCTCATTGCTGAAGACGGGGTGGTGGTAGCATGTGGCCAGGTCCCTCTTGGGCAGGCGGTGCCACCTTTCCCCTTTTTCTGGCCCATCATTTTCTGGTTTTTAACCCATCTCAATACTTCATCCCGCGTCACGGCTTGCTGTGCTACCCCCAGCAGGTTGCTTCCCATGGTGGCTTTCCCCGTGGTGGTCCAGGCTGGATCATCTGCTGGTTTTTAAGATGTTTACCCCAAAACCCGCTGTACTACTTTTTTTTTTTTTTTTTCCCCCTACTTTTTCATTAAGCAGTTTTTCCCTTATCTCCTTTTTAGAGGGAGATAGGACCTGTTCCAGTTCACATTTCCCATGCCGGCTTCGCAGCGATTTCTGAGCCACCGGTCGATTCAGTCATTACGGGGCAAACCGAGCCGTATTGAGCTGGTTGCTTCCCGACGCGCTGAACTTATTGTATTCAAATATATTGGAGTTATATCAGCAGCCGGCAGGGACTCTGCTGCTGTCAAACGCCAGCACGGCTGTATCCCACGTCACCGGGGGAGTGTTCCTTCCCTGTAGTGTGTGCTCTAATTTCCCATTATTATTTCTTTAATAAGACCGATACTTACTGTACATCACTCATTTGCTGCTAAAATCGGAGCCATTAGAGCAATAAGTGGCAATTACCTTCTGAGCGGTGTGGCGTGTGAACCCCCCCGAAGGAGGAGGCTGAAACCTTGCCTTTCAGGAGCAAACGCCGGCGAGCGGCAGCGTGACACCAGAGCGGCTTCTTAGGGACATGTGGGTGTCTGCCGGGGGCACCCAGCATCCTCCGGAGGGAGGATGGCACCCATGGGTGCCGGGAGAGGACACGTCTGGCTTGGAATTGGTGGGTGATGGGGATGAGGAGGGGTTGTGGCTCTGCACGTGCTGCCGAGCTGCCTCGGGACATGTTGCCAATCCAGTGGTTGGGCTGCTCTGAGCTGCCCGTCCCCAGGGAGTCGCTTCTCCGCTGGAAAACAATCTCCATGCTGTAAAAAAAAAAATAAATAAAATAAAGGAACACGTCTGGTAATTTAATCATATTGAGTGCTCCTAAAAATCACGTCTGTGCTGCACAACAGCATGCCAGAGGTCTCTGGAGGAGCAGATGCAGTGGGAGCGGCGAGGATTCGGTGCAGAGAGATGGGGCAAAGGAGCGATTTCTGGAGGAGGGGGTTCTGAGAGCCCTGTCCCCACACGCCACCCCGTCCTCTGTGACCGCAGCCCGGCCGGCACTGCGGGACCCCAGCCCTCGCCCCCGCTCTGTGCTCAGCCCGGCGTGGATGAGCCCCTCGCGCGGCGTGGGAGCGCAGTGATGCCCCGCGCACTAACGAGGAGGTCCAGGGGCGAGGACTGTCCCCACGGGCGGCTCCGCAGCGACAGCCGGGATGTCTGTGTTCATTATGCACATCCTTTTCATGCCGCCTTCATTATTCGCATGCTATCTAGTGTCATTAAGATATCAAGTTCATTTAGGTACATCCACATTGGCAGTTTAATTATGTCTGGGTACTACTCTGTATTTTATTCATGGACTATCTGGGGGCGGTTGTCAAACACAAGCCCAGGAGATAAAGGTTCGGTGGCTGCAGAATGCTAATGTCCTGCTGGTTCCCTTTTGACAAATACACATGCCAGTTATTACCAAACTGATTATTTCATTCATTAACACCACATACATCAGCTCCCTTCACCCAGTATTATTGTATACATTCATCTTTTCATAAACAATTACCTGACAAGGTTGGGAAAGGCAAGTACTGGGGAATTAATGCTCTGATGGGAAGTTGCTGGCGTGGGTTAGTAACAAGGTGCTGGGGGGGGGTGTGGAGTGCCCCGTTAGCGTGATCGCTTCATTAATCAAATTAGGGACAATAGCACGTCACATGTGTGCCGTGTTTCCCAACAATACCGAACCCGCTGGCGTTGTGCCGGGGGCTCGGCGGATGGGGCTCCCTGTCCCTGTCCCTGTCCCTGTCCACTTTGCGGTGATGGGGGAGATGAAATAAAAGCCGGGGGACCTGGCGGGAAGGCTTGGAAAGCATTCGCTGCGGCCGGACCATGGTGTGCGTTTCTCATCTGCCCTTTTCTTTTTTTTTTAACTATGATTATGATTATTGTCCTGAGGAACATTTGCATGAGAACAGGTTCTTTGTTTATTGTTTGTGCCCTTTTTCCGGCTTCCTCGTATCGCTTTCCCGGAGCTGTAACCCTCCATGATAGCATTGGCGGTGGTGGGAATGATTAAGATGCCATGGACATGCAAGCATCTGGGGAACAAAACCCCCTGTGTCTTCTTTCTACATTTTTTAACTGTAAAAGGCTGGCCATGGAGGGAAAAAAAGTACAGAGAGACATGACCAGTGAAGGATAACCAAACTCATGAAATAAGTGATTCCTGCAGCTTTCTTGGAGATCGCGGAGAGACCCACTGGAGAGGACTAGTGGCACTGCTCGCTCAGCTGAAGGTCGCTCTCAAAGTCTGGATCTGCCGCCAGGAGCATCTTCCAGCACATTATGTCCAGCCTTAACCCCCATGGAAGGAATCAGACCTGGAGCCGCTCTCAGCCATTTCCCCTGAACACGCAGCCCAGTGTTCAGTATGTTCTTGGGCCCTTATTTATTTCTTTAAAGACGTTGTACCCTCAACTGTTTCCACCAGCAAGCTCGCTCCCTCCGGCAGGGAGAAGGAGCAGCTGCAGGAGGCCACCAACGCGGCCAGAATCAATTCAGCCTTTCACTCAAGCAGACACGCTCGGAAAGTAACGCTTCAGGGGTCACACTCCTGCACTACTCACTCCAGCGCGGGATTTGCAAACTAAATAAAGGATCCGAGTGAGCCTTAAGTGCCTAACTCCCTTAGGCCCCTTTGAAAAAAGCCCCGCTGGAATAACTAAGCAGCTCTCACTGTGCAAAAGCATTAATCCTCCTTGCTATCTCCACCAGCCTTTGATCACACTTCAAAATCTTCATCTCCAGGGGTCCTGTCTGGGCTTTCCAAAGTGCCTTAAGAGCAGACGTCTCGCTGCTTCTCGGCGAGACCTGGGCTCCCGAGACACGCAATCCCAGTTCAAAGCTCTTCACATGGGGATGGAAAGATCACACCACGCCAAGGGTCCCCGTGGTGCCGCTGCCCTGCCAGGTGAGACCCCCGTGCCCCAACTGCGGGGTGATGCCCGACTGTCACCCCCCCCACGGTGGGCCACGGTGTCAGCATGGATTTGAAATCCCTGCTGCTGGTTAAGAGCATCAGCCTGGGCTTCGCCAGTTTTTCCTGCATCTCCTTACATTTTCCCGGGGGATGCGCAAGGAAAGAGGGAGCTGGGTTTTCTCCCCTTTGCGGATGCTGAGAAATGGAGGGGGAAGGAGGGTTGGGCTTGCTAAGCAGGGCAGCCCTGCAGAACGAGAGGGCTGGGGGTCATCTTCAGGAGCCGATGTGAAACCCCCAGCCCATGCCAGTTCGGGTGTGCGTGAGGAAGATGAGGGTTTATTGGCCTGGATCCAAATGACTCAAGTTGACTCGTGAAGCTGAGGTCACTAAGTGGGTTTTTTCATCCATTCATGTTCTGGAAGGCACTTTTCTTCCTTTTTTTTTTTTTCCCCACATTAACGATCTCGATTCATACTTAGAACCCTTGGTGTCACACTAATGCCCAGGCGACGACTTCTGCCTCCCCCGAGCAGCGACGAGAAGGTGATCGTGGTACGGATCCGCCGGACCTGAGCGAGATGCCGCACAATTCCCTCATGAAATTCACATCTGCCGTCAACTAAAACTTCCTGAAATGTGCCAGATGACTCCATTAGGTACCGGGTTAGATGCTGATGCGTTCCCTGGGAGGAGGTGGAATAGCTGAGCACAGAAAAGAGCTCTTAATGCACGACCTCGTGAGCCGTGGCTCAAACCCTTCCACAGACCGCGGGGCTGGAGGAGGGCAGGGTGCCATTCCTCGGCGCGGTTTCTGCCTTGCCCAGAACTTGCAAATTAGGCTAGGAGGAATCTTTTTAAGCTTTCTATTTTCTGGAAACTTTTGCCCTCTTCGCACTTGACTGCTTTGCTCCGGGAACGAAAGTAGGGAGCCCTTTTCCAGCCATTAAAGTTTCATTTAGCAAAAGGGCGAAGAATTGGCGAAGGAAGGATGAAGAATGACTGCGAGGGTGAACTTGTGTGACTCCATATATTTTAGATCATAGCCTGAGGTCAGGCTCTCTTTTTTTTATAATACAGACAGAGGATTTTTTGGCCTTGCAGCAGGAGGAAACGTGTAGTGATATATAAAGAAGTCACTTCTCAGCATAATTTAAGAAAGAACCGCTGCTCTCAAAACGGCGGGGGGGGTAGCTTTGAGGTGTCTGGCTCTTTCATAAAGCTCTCCGTTGATGCGTGCGCACACACGCAAATATACATGAAGCATCTCCAGCAGTATAGGGCATGTCACGGTATTTCCCAAAACTTAATAATCTCTGTTGAATTGTTTAGGACTCCACAGCAATATCTTGGGGGGCCGGATCCTTTTATCTCTGCTGGGAATGGAGAAAGCCCCGCTCCCTGTTCCCAACAGACCCCGGCAGTCAGTCCATTAAACCTGCAGGGACGGGGTGGGGGGTGTCCAAAACTCCCCGAGAGTGGCCGGGTGGCCCGGCTGGGTCTCAGCCTGCTGCATCCACTGTATTTCCATTACTATTGCCAATTATTTCCCCATTTTTTTCCAATTTTAAATGTCCGCTTTTAAATTTCCCATTTTATTTCCAATATTATTTCCCTACCTCCGACTTCAGCTGCTTTAATTTAGCTGCTTTTAGCTCCTGCACTCACCGGGGCCTGATGTTTGGTCACTGAGGTCTGGAGGGATTTCTCCTCCTCCAGAGGGAAGAAGGATGGAGGACCACTTTTTTTCCCCCAGTCACCTCCATTCAGTGGTTATCTGTGTCCTTCCAATTTCCAGACAACATTTTGTCCCCTTTCCTGCTGCCTGCAGCTTCTCCAGCTCCCGTTCCCATCCTAGATATTCTCCCATCCTTCTCCTCTTCTTTCATGGGAGGAACGCATGCATGGCTGAAGATGCACGTGTGTTTGCGCCTAAGAAAAATGAGGCAGACATGGAAAACAAGCAAATCACATTATATATTGCAGGCAATAATGTGCCTCCCAGGGGACAGAGATAATATACTGAGAGACAAAGGAACAATAGACTTTGCTGGCCTGAGCGCTCACTTGATTGTGGCTTTTCTGGAATTATTCTTGACTTCCTCTGGGCGAGTGGTGGATCGGAGCTGATAAGAGATGGGGATGCGGTCTGGGGACTGCGGGGGGGATGTGCAGCGTTTCGTACGGGAGCCCTTGCGGTACGTATTGCTCTTGGGGGCAGAGTCTGGCTCTGCCCAGGAGCCCCCGCAGCACAAGGGACGGGGATTATTTTCACGCTGGCTGTGATTATTGTGGTTTGGAGCCACACGCCGCTGTCGGAGGGACTTTGTGCGGAGAACTGTGTTGGTTTGCGTTCCCATTAAGGAATTCCCATTAAGGGAGGGGGGAGCAGCAGAGAGTCACAGAATCACAGAATGCTTTGGGTTGGAAGGGACCTTAAAGCCCACCCAGTGCCACCCCCTGCCCTGGGCAGGGACACCTCCCACCAGCCCAGGTTGCTCCAAGCCCCGGCCAACCTGGCCTTGAACCCCTCCAGGGATGGGGCAGCCACAGCTTCTCTGGGCAACCTGGGCCAGGGGCTCACCACCCTCACAGCCAAGAATTTCTTCCTCAGATCTCATCTAAATCTCCCCTCTTCCAGTTTGAAACCATTACCCCGTGTCTCCTGTCATTACACTCCCTGAGATTTGGATGCAGAAGGAGACATGGGGATGAACCCACTGGCATTAACCATACAGAGTGACCCCCCAGCACCGCACCTGGGGCTCGGGGTGCTGCGGGACACCACGGGGCTGGTTGTCCCCGGGTTTGCAGGTGGCCGAGGCGGGGGCACGGGGCCAGGTTAAGGCAGAGGCTGTCGGTGCGTGATGGGGATGGTTTTGCTCATCAGCCCTGGCGGTGAGGAGCCCTCCAAGGCAAAGCACCGATGGCTTTTGGAAAAAATCCCAGCCGGGATGCTCTCCTGGGGGCTCCCCAAAGTTCCCTCTACAGCCGATGCTTTGAGATATGCTTCTCACTTCTCTTCTTTCCTTCCACCTCGCTTTCTCCATTTCTTCTTCTTCCTTCCTTCCTTCCTTCCTTCCTTCCTTCCTTCCTTCCTTCCTTCCTTCCTTCCTTCCTTCCTTCCTTCCTTCCTTCCTTCCTTCCTTCCTTCCTTCCTTCCTTCCTTCCTTCCTTCCTTCCATCCTTCCTTCTCTTTTTTCTTTCTCCATCTTCTTTCTTTTTTCTTTTCACCTTTGGCTTCTTTCTTTTCCTTCCTCTCCATCTTTCTCTTTCTTTCTGCCTTCTGCTCTTTCTTTTCTGTCTTGTCTTTCCACCTTTCTTAGACCTCAGCAAATTCCAGGAAGGCATCAGTTGTCTTTTAACACCCAAAGGAAAAATCGAAGGGAAGGGTTCAATTACTCGCATGAAAAATGAGTCTCCTAACCGAGGTCTATCCATTTGCGAGTTGTGCTTGTTTTAAAACTGAATTATAGAGACTGCGCGTTTTTCTGGAGACAAATGCATTAATTTTTTTTTTTTTCTCAAAACAGACAAGGGGGAAGCAGAGGGAAAATAAGATAATAAGAGTTTCCCCAGTGATTTATATGCCTTTGTGAAAAATAATGGGGGCAGACGGCGACGCGCACCAGCCGCCCGTGGGGGAAGGGGCGGCGGGGGGCGGGGGGGTGGCAGGGACGACTGCGAGGAAAACTGCCAGAAGTCCAAGTAGGATTGTTGGTTTTAGATGATATAAGATCACTTTATGTCTCTGGCTGGCTTGAAAAATCTCTCTTTCTCTCCCTCTATATATACACACATGAAATATATGCCATAGGACGCACTTAAAATCAGCCCGGGCTATACTGTTTATACAGGAAAGGATTGTGTTTCTCGCCGACCTCTCCCCGGCCCACCTTCTTCTGCCGAAGGATAAACTGGGACCTTTGGAAAACAAAGTGGTGGCTACAGTTTTTAACGGATTTGCTCTTGCATATATTTATATAGGGCAGGCGAGCCCTTCCCCAGGGCCGGCCGCCTGCGCTCTCAGGCAAAAAAACAGGGGGGGGCTGAGTTTATTTTTTTTTTTTTTATCTGTTCACTTTGGTTTGATTTATATGCTAAAAGAGATGTTTTTATTACAGCGCATAGTAAATTGGGTTTCTTTATTGCTCATGAGAGCTGTTTTCCAAAATTGGACTATTTATATAGTACACTGATTGCAATGTATTTCCGATCTTAATGTCTAACTGTAGGGAATAAAAAAAATTATACCGAATCGTATTTTTTTTTAAAAAAAAACCTGCAGCCTCTTTTGAAATAGGATGAAATGGGTGAGTTTTTCTCGCGACGGCAGCTCCCAGGAAATCATCTCGTTTTAGCAAGTAAAGGCTTTTGGTGGGAACTGGAGACTCTGGGAGGGTTTGAAGCAGTTTTGTGGTTTGCCCATTGGCATAATCCACAGAAAATACATCCGGGGAGGCCAAAGGCCAGCGGGGCTGTGGTACCTTTGCTGATGGTTCTCTCCAATTACTTATAGGAATGATTCAATGAATTTATTCCCTGTTGGTTTCCGAGTAGAAAATCCTGCGGCGTTCAGACGGATGCGAGAGCAGAGGGAGGCTGGAAGCGATGCTTTAAAGCAAAACCTAAAGCTTTTCCAGGGCAGATGGTTAATTGTGTGGTTCAATTTATTTGCCTAATGCAAATCACGTCCTGTTTGCCCATGGCGCTGGGGGAACTGGATTCCTGTTTGTTTTGCTAAAAACTGGGCTGAGATTTCACTGCATCTTCTGCAGCTCCCACGTGAAGCTCCCCTGCAGCGAGAAGGCTTTGTGGTCCTCAGCAGAGGACCACCCTATCTCCAGGGCCGGTGGAGAGGAGGAACATCATCTCTGGGATGGGGATAAGCTGCCAACACCGTGTTGGTTTGCAGGATTCAACTTCCCATCTTAGCATCATAGAATCGCGGAATGGTTTGGGTTAGAAGGGACTTTTAAAAGCCATCCAGTCCCACCCCCCTGCCATTAACAGGGGCATCTTCCACTAGGTCAGGTTGCTCAGGGCCATATCCAACCTGACCGTGAATGTTTCCAGGGATGGGGCATCTCCCATCCCTCTGGGCAACCTGGGCCAGTGTCTCGCCACCCTCAGCATAAAATAAAATTCTTCCTCTCCATGGCTCCGGGCCTGTGAAGGTGCTTTAGTGGATGGCAGCATCCCCTTCTCCCATCGCAAAACCAGGCACCGGGGTGGGTCTGGGTCCCCTGGCCCCCCCGGTCCTCTCTGACCTCGGACCAGGAGGGCATTTTGGGGGGTTCCCAACTTCCCAAATGGGCCTAATTGAAGCCTAAAGAGATTTTTCACAGATTCATGGCTTTTCAAAGGAGAAATTTGCATATTAATAAGAAGCTGTTCAGACTGATTGGCTTAATGTGTTTGGGGTAAGTATAATTAAATGTCAAGGGAAATATATCATGAAGTAATGAAGCTGAAGCTAATTTATCAAAAAATGAGTCCTAGAGAGGGAGACATTTCCAATAATAAACAGTTCTTTAACCTTCCTCTTTAAGGTGATTTGCTTAGTCAGGGCTGAAATGGGTGGTCTTGAAGCTCCTTGAGTGAGAGAGACGGGAGATGGTCACTGGTTTGGGGGTGGAGGTTTTCCCATGTTTCCCCCCGGTACAAACCCCTCTGCCCTGGCACCCCGAGGCCGAGCCCACCGGGGGGGTTCACCCGGGTCCGGGGGCGGGGGGGAAGGTGCAGCTCTGGTCCCTCCACTTCTGGGATGGGCTTAAGCAAGAAGAACAACCTTGAGGTTTCATTATATGAAATTTCATTGTATGAAATTTGATATGATCCTGGGTCAGTTCTGCCCTTTTTTTTTTTTTTCTCCTCCCTCAGTCTTTTCTGTTTATTCCATAAGCTTTTCAGAGCACGTGCCATCTCCCGCTCTGTCCATGTACTAGCCGGGGATAAAGATCAGCCCATACAGGCACAGCTTTAATACAAACAAACAAAAAAAAAATGCAGTGCACGTTCAGAATGGCGATGCAGGTCCCAAAACCGGGTAGTTTAACGTCAAAACTGAGGAGGGTGAGGCCCAGGCTGAAGGTCGTGCTGGTCCCTGCGAAGGCTGTGACTCTTCTGCATCCCACCGTGTGATGGGAAGAGGTTGTGAGCTCCTTCCCCACCGCGCAACCGTGCGGGCACGGGCTTTTCAGCAAACCTGCTGCTTTGGGTGAGCGCTGGGTTCACAGGATTCGTTTCCAGCCACGCGCTGACCCTCGTCTGCCACTCGCCTCCAGCGGCGACTTATTCCAGTGCACGGTGGGACTGGGAGCTCTTGGTTCGCGCTTCGAGCAAGGGGAGAAAGGCAGGGTGCAAGGCTGCAAAAAGGGCTCGTACCCATCGTCTCAGCTGGAAAATCCTCCTTTGGCACGATGCGGCAGAGAGGGGAATCATCAGGTTGCAGAATAATAGAGGCGTCTGTAGAAGAGAGCAGAACTCGTGTCCATTTTCATGAAGAGGAACAACAGTTACAACAAAAAACAGCACCAAAAAGCCAACAGAACCAGCCACCAGAAGCCTGAATTTCCCCAAGCAAGTCCATCTGGGAAGTGAGGAATCACTTTTCATTTGGGAGCTATGATGGAAATAGGATGAAATCACTGTGGGCCTGATTTACTCCCTTGTAAGAATCAGCTGGTGCTGCAGGGATTTGGCAAACGGCTCATGCCCTGCGCTCGGAGCCCCAACCACTGCTGGGGTTGAGCTCTTATCAGGGAAGATACCGCAGAGACCGCGGAGATGTAAAAACAGGGGATCGAAAAATACGTGTGGCCGCTGTCGGAGGTGATGAGCGCTGGGTCCGGGGCTGCTGAGGAAGGGCAGGGTTTGTGCTCCCTGGAACACGGCATACGCCAGACCCGCACGCTGCCTAAAGCTGCTGGGCGAGCCAAAGAGCAGGCTGGTAGCCAGGCCGAGGGGCAACCACTGCCGGACTCCTCGGCGGCAGCGATGCCTGATGAACCCATCCCCGAGCCCAGCAGAGAAAGCTCCTTTAGGTGGTGCCTGGTGGTGCCTCCATTCCCACACGAAGGGTGGAGACGTGGTGAAGGGGTCTATGGCCAAGGGCTCTGGAGCTCTTCATCTGCCTCTGAGTGGCTGAGATTTACCAACAACGCCACCGGGCAGGCCCCAGCATCCTCCCAGACGGATACAGAAATGCGCCGCGATGACTTGGCTTTTTAGCCATTGGAAAGAAAACAACTACAAAACGCCCCTTTTCCAGCCCAGCGGGTCAGCCCGGAGGAAGTGGTGGTGCCACCCCTGATGGCCTCAGCTCCGATGAGCTTCTTGTTCCAGCAAAGAAAATCAATGGCTTGCATGGCTAATGGCATCAGAGAGTTTCTGCTTGTCGATAGCACTTAGGCACTGGCGGTCTCCAGGAGATGCCCAGATGTGCTTCCCAGCACAGCAGATTCTTGGGAGCCTCTCAGCACGGTTCCTTCTCCCAGGCTGGTTGCAGGATGTCGGGACAGCAGCATCGCCTCTCGCCACTGGCATCGCCTTCGCTGGGAGCCAGGAGGCCACCGGGCACCTGCCCGAGCACAGGGCTCCCCGCTTACCTGCTGCCCTCACAGCAGCAGCTCTGCCCATCAATAATTAATCAGAGCAATTAGGCAGAGGGCTTGCATGCTGTAATTAGCCCTGATCAGTGCAACCTCCCTTCCCAGGGAGCAAGGCAGGAGCCGAGCACTGAAAGCACAGCGGTGGGGGGGGAAGACAGTGGTGTTGAGCAAAGGCTCCCGTGCAGCCCCTCTTGGTGTCCAGATGCTCCCCCGCCCCTTCGAGACACCCCATGGCCCCACCGCTGCCGGGACGGGGAAGATGCCACCCAGTTAAACCCTCGTCCGGGGGCTGCCAGGGGCAGAATGACCCCCTTATCTTGGGGACACTGCCGCTTCCTGACGGGTCACCCCGGCCCCGGCTGCGGGAGGACGGCAGCCGCCCTGCCCTTGGCCAGGGATTGTTCCTGCTCTTCCTGAGCAGGGTCATGGCCCCATCCGTCCGGAAGGAGAGCGTCCACCTGCGGAGGTACCAGCAACAACCCGTGCAGACAAGCCACTTTCTCTGCTGCGTTTCTTTGATGGGTTTCCCAGCTCCTCGGGAAGGAGAAGGCTTCTTGGCTGTGACCTCGTGTGACACCGGCTGTTACTCCTGTGGACGCGGCGCTGACAGTTTGGTGTCCAAGTCCCTGAGATGGTTGGAGCGGCTTTTCTTAAACGCTGGAGTGGTTAAACCGGCTGGTGGCAGGGAGCAGCGGTGCCTGGGGCACTCGGCATGCAACGGGGGGGTGCAGTGGGGGGATCTGCTGAGGAACCCCCCCAAGAGACCAGTGCAGCCTCTCAGTTGGACCCGCAGATTCCCTGATGCCCGTGCGATAGCCGCAGTACGGATGCCCGGATGGGCATGGCCACCTGCCTCATCCCTCTGTCTCACCCTGCCCCGGCTGGACCCTGGGACCCGGCTTTGGTTGCTGCTGGGGGGTTGGATGGGGACAGGGCAGATGTCTGGGGGGTTGGTCCCTGTGGCCCTGCGGGCTGCAGTTTAGGCAGAGGTTTGCAGCAGGGGTGCCGGCTGCGTCCCGCGTTGGGCTGTCAGCCGTCTCCTGAACTTCAGAGGGAGCTCACCAGGAAGGCGAGGAGGGAGGGACGGGAAGGCAGCTCCGCTGATAAGATGCTGCTTGACAGATACAGCGTGGAAACAGATGCTACCGGCTGCAGATGTAATGAGATACATAAATACCGAGACTTGCTCAAATAAACGCCAGCATCCGCCGTAAGAGCGAGCTCGGGAGCTCCCGCCGCCGCTGTGTGCAGCAGCAAGCGCAGAGCAGGCTGATTTGGGGTGGGGGGGAGGAGACACCCTGCCTCTGCAACAGCATTTTATTCGGAAAGGTGGCATATTAACAGTGTGCCATGCTTATCCCCTGCAGCGATGCCCGCGGCACCCAGCAGTGACCATCCCTGCAGCCGCCAGCTCTGGCTTTTGGGGTATTTTCTAAGTGCGCAGAAGTAATGATATGCCCCGTGTGCTTTAGGAACTGCCCTTTCATCCCAGCACAGCTCCATCCAACGAGGCCCCATCTTCATGCATACACTGATTTTTTTTTTTTTTTTAACCCCTCTGGAGTAGCGGGGGTAGGGGAGAAAGGCTAAACCTGTGTCCTGGGAGGGCGCTGGGCGCAGGGAGCGTGCCAAGGTGGCAGGAGGCTCCTCGGCGCATCTCGGGGGAGCAAATAACCCAGGGACCATTTACCACTGGTAGAACTGCAGCAGTCCTGCCAGCTGCCTTTCCAACCAAAGCCAAGGGAACAGAACCAGGATTATCCCCGCGGGTGATGCCCTCATCCTGCAGGGTTTGCAGTGGTTCAGTGGGGACAGAAGAAAACCCAAGGCCCCTGACTCCACCACAGTTGCTTCGTGAGGGTGCGGGCATCCTCTGGGAGGTGATGGTTGTGTTGCCGGTCCCCTGATAACACCTAGAATTTGCTCACTCTTATCTTTACGCAGAGAAAAATGCCTCGGCAGCAGGATGGGTACAGATGGGAGAGACCCACGGTCTTTGCTGTCCCCTCCCAGGGCTGTTGCTGCCCTTATTCCTGCCCATTCCTGCCTCTTATTTTGCGTTGGGTGGGAAGCAACCTTTAAAGGCTGCACCCTCAGCCCAATCCATCCTCTGTTCAAACCAATGGCAAGAGTCTCCCTTCGATAGAACATCAGTTGGATTTAATTTTACATGGAGCAATGCGATGAGTGATTTCCTTTTTTCCTTCCAGGCCTCTCTCTGCGCTTTTGCCACTCTCCTTTCAGCTTCCACGGTCCCGCAGCTTTTCTTGGAGATGTTCTTTTTAAATTTGTATCAGACTCTTGAAATGCATCTTTCCATTTATTGACTGCACAAAATAGGCAAAGCAGGAGGCTCAGCTAACTCTGACGTGCCCTCACAGCTCATCAAAGCACATTTAGAGCCTTGCTGGAGCTGCCAGGGCAGCACAGCCCCTGGGCTGAGCCTCCGGCCTCGCAGGAGGTGGCCTCATTCACCTCTTTAGGCAGCACTTTTTAATTTATATATCCATACACGCTATTGGTTACATCAAGTTATCGGTCTTGCCAGAGCATCTTTTTTTTCAGTGATCTCCTGCACACACTGTAAGGGTGCTTCTGGGAGGGGGGGGGGCTCGAGGGTGGGGGAAAGGCAAGGTTTGGAATTTTTTTTTTTTTTTTTTTTTAAATAAATTTCTGTTGCAGAGTCACTACGCGGAATGATTTGGAAGAAAAAGAGACACGGCGGTGGGGGAGGAGAAGGCAACTCGCCGCTGGCCGCGGCAGCGCAGGGAGCAATGGGGGTGTGAGGCTGCATCATGCCGCCGTGCTTGCTGTGCCTCAGTTTCCCCACCCGCCTCGTTCGATAGCTTCGTGCCGGAGAAGGCTCCGTCTTTCCCCCGGGACTGCCAGCTCTGTTACGTGCCAGTCACTGTGGTGTCTGGCCCCTTCCCGGAGACAGAAATTCTGGTGGCATTTCTGTAGAGAAGTGCGAGGTGAAATAAGCTCCCGCCGGGGCAGTTAATTCTCTGCTCTCCTTGCCCTGCCGTAACATCTGCCGTCGTGCCAGTCACTTCATACATGACATACCGAAGGCAGCGCACAAGGTTCCCTCAAGCCTTGAACGCTGCTGGCTCCCGGAGTTGAAAGAAATGGAATTTTTCTCCTTCCTCTCTTCCTCCCGTACATAAAGATCAGATAATTTTGCTCTAACAAGCCACTTTCATTTGTAACCGCGCTGTCGCTTCGTGGTGCAAAGGCGGGACGCAGGACGGGCGTTTGCTGGTGGGAGCGTGTCCCATCCTCCCCGTGACCTCGCGTTACATTTCTGGGAGCAGATTTGGCCCTTCCTTGCCGGAAAAGCTCTTCCGTGGGATTCGAGGTCCCACAGCTGATTGCAGAGCTGTTGGACTCTTTTGGAAAGAGCAGCATTTCTTTGATACGGTTTTTCCTGCGGTGACCTCTTCGCTGGCACTTCCTTAAAAACAACGCTTGCCCCCAGCAGAGACTTCCTTTCCCACCGCTGCTGGGGGCTGGGGCGCTCCAAACCCACCCAGACCCTGGCCGTTGAGTCCGGAGCAAACCCAAACTGCAAGAAAGCAAAAACCAAAGCAAGAAGTAACAGAGGGCAGGTTCCTTCTTTGCAGATCACCCTGAGGTGTTAATTCATTGGCAACTCATTTCGAGCCATGGAAACAGGGAGGCTCCTGGGATGCTCTAATACCTGCCTGGGGTGGGGGGGGTCCCTTCCCCGTCATTCCTTTGCATGTATCCCACTGCTTGGACCGGTAGCTCAGGCTACTGGCAAAGACAGAAAAAGCCCCCGGGGGCTGGAGCAAGGTGCCCCCCGGCCCAGGCTGCCCAGGGAAGGTGTCCTGGGGTGAGGGTAGGGGTAAGCGATGCCCTTCTGCTGCGTCTCCTAATCCCGCTGCAGCTTGCGGGCTGTGGAACGGAAAGATGCCGGTAGCTAAAATCACCATCCCCTTTGGGAAAGCCCAGCTGCGTGTAAACAGGCTGTGCGAAACCCCGGCTTCACCTTCCTGCTTCATTCCCATCCTTTATCCAGCGGAGAATTCCCGGCCCGCGTGCCCTTTGGGGGCTGCGGCCAGGTCAGCGGGAAGGCGACCAAAGCCCAGGGCAAACATCGACGTGTCGGAGCCGGGGATCTGCAGCGGCGGCTCCTCCTTTGCCTGAAGGCGGGAGGGGAGAGCACGAGCCAGCCCGGCTGGAGGGGTCCAGGGACACAAACAATGTCCCCGCGCTGCCCCTGCCATGCGGGTGCCCCGGCTGCGGGTGTTTCTACATCTCAGGACTTGGTGGACGGTGGGTTTGCGCTTTCAGGCCGTACCTCTGCCGTGTTTGCTGGGGTGGTTGCAGACCCGCTCTGCTCGTCCCTCCTGCTCCCAGAGAAGCTGTGGCGGCCCCGGGGACGGCCGAGGCTGTCGGGGCGAGCGTGTGCCCACATCTCGGCCACCCCCAGATTGCTAGTGCTGGGCCCGGGGACATCAGCGCTTGGTTGAGCGGGGACTGATCTTTCTCCTTCACGATTCATTCACCCTGCGTTGGTCCCTGCTCCGGCACCGAGAAGCTGCGTTGCTGCAAGCTGCAAACCCCTCTTCCAGGCTAAACCTGTTCTCCTCCTCCCTTCCATTGCAATCGCCATCTCAGGCAGGGCACAGACTCATTTTTCTGCTGCAGAGGAGCTCAAGGTAGACGTGGCCACGCTCTCAGATGGAGAAGGGTGTGCAAGACCCTGCAGCTGAGGCCCTGCGTCGGGCAGCTTGTTCTGGGTGATCATCTCAGTCCACCCAGCTGGGCTCTGAGGGGCAGCTTATTTAAAAAAAGTCATACTAGGCTTGCCAGGGAGAAGGCACTCACCTTCTGGAGTTAAAACTAGAGGAGATGATGCCCTTAGCAGATAATTGGGGCAGATTTTACTAGAGAGCACGCGGGGCTGATGGCTGTAATCACGGCAGCTTTATTTATCGCTTTGGGTTGCGGTGCTGCGAGGCCTGATGAAGAGCCGCCCTTATCTGCCGACTTCAGCCTCCTGCCGGGAGAGGTCTGGACTAGATTTATGTGGGAAAGCTTTGCGGCAAGTCCATCCACACTGCTTTTAATGCCTTGCACACTGCGAAGGAGCCCAGGAGGGCCCCAGCAGGTCATGGCTTGGTCCATCTGGGAGCAAAGCAGCAGGTGGACTTCACACAGCAAACTCACCTTGACGTTTCTGGACCAAACACCAGGAGCTGCTCCCACCACTGTGTCAAACCCAGCAGCATGGGGCTGCTCCACTGCAGGGAACAGGCTGTCCCCTCCGAAAATCTCATTTCTGGAATAACCAATGCTTGTTTTCTCACTAGTCACCAGCTTCTCTTGCTGCTTGGAGTTGGTGGGACAGCAGCACAGGTCAGCTGAGGGAAAACAGCTGCTTTAACCCATTTCCCATCCCCTGATGGAGCCGAGGTGGGTCCCCAGCACGAGCTGGTGGCAAACACCAACAACACGTATCATTGCATCCGTTCCTCCAAGCTGAATTTCCCCAAACGCAACCCTTGGGTGCCTATCAGGAGGGAGCCTGATATATTCATAGAATCATAGGGTTGGAAGGGACCTCTGGAGATCATCTAGTCCAACCCCCTGCCAGAGCAGGGTCACCTAGAGCAGGTTACACAGGAACACGTCCAGGTGGGTTTTGAATGTCTCCAGAGTTGGAGACTCCACCACCTCTCTGGGCAGCCTGTGCCAGTGCTCTGCCACCCTCAGGGTAAAGAAGTTCCTCCTCATGTTTAGGTGGAACTTCCTATGTTCAAGTTTGTGCCCATTGCCTCTTGTCCTGTCCCCGGGCACCACTGAAAAGAGCCTGGCCCCATCCTCCTGACACCCACCCTTTAAGTATTTATAAGTGTTGATAAGGTCACCCCTCAGACGTCTTTTTTCCAGACTGAAGAGACCCAAATCCCTCAGCCTTTCCTCATAAGAGAGGTGTTCCAGTCCCCTAATCATCTTTGTAGCTCTCTGCTGCACCCTCTCCAGCAGTTCCCTGTCCCTCTTGAACCGGGGAGCCCAGCACTGGACACAGTACTCCAGGTGCGGCCTCACCAAGGCAGAGTAGAGGGGGAGGATGACCTCCCTCCACCTGCTGGCCACACTCTTCTTGATGCACCCCAGCATGCCATTGGCCTTCTTGGCCATAAGGGCACATTGCTGACTCATGGTCATCCTGTTGTCCACCAGGACTCCCAGGTCTCTTTCCACCGAGCTGCTCTCCAGCAGGTCAGCACCCAACCTGTCCTGGTGCATGGGGTTGTTCCTCCCCAGGTGCAGCGCCCTACACTTGCCCTTGTTGAACTTCATAAGGTTTCTCTCTGCCCAGCTCTCCAGCCTGTCCAGGTCTCTCTGTATGGTGGCACAGCCTTCCGGTGTGTCAGCCACCCCACCCAGCTTGGTGAAATTGTTCTGGTTTCTTGACGTAAAGTGGTGCTTTCTTCCCCAGAACCGTGCTCTTGCTAAGAACAGGGACTCAAGATCAGGTGGCGTCTCTCTGGACTCTGGTCTCCAGGGTTGAGCCAACAGCCTGCTTGCCCTGCGAAACTTAACGTCAAGATTTTTAAAGGCATCGTTGTACAGTCCATAAAGAGCTATAAAAGCCATACTAAACGTGACACCAAAGATCGGTTCCCACACCGGGAGTCTCTGAGGGTTGGGGGGCTGTTAATGGGGCATCCTGACGTGACACCAGCACTGAAGTGCCGATGGCAAGGACTGGCACACCAGGGTGCATCCCAGGAAATCATCAGGGGAACCACGTGCGTCGCTGGGACCTGGAACCACCTGGTGCTGAGCCCTGGCACAGCGTCACCCCCAGCCCGGCCCCCTGCAGCAGCCGGTCCTCCCCGGCCGGGAGCGGGAGGCTTTGCTGCAGCCGCCACGATGGAGGACACGTCCAAACCCCTGCCTTACCAAAGCGAAGTCCTGCCAGGCCCATCGGGGTGGGGAAGGGGCCACAGCCCCCACGAGCAGCAGCCCTGTGAGCTACCTCCATGGGCTTTGGCCGGACACGGGAACGGCCACCTCGGACTCCGCTGCTGGGAAGAAAGTACGGACCTGGAAAAGGCCAGATATGAATATGCACACATAGCCGAAATGCTCCCTTTGAGGAAAGTCTTCCTCCCCTATTAAGTAATTAAATAAAGCCCCAAGCTCTACTAAAATTAAAATAACAGAATCCATTTATTCTGGCAGGGCTCACTGGTGGCTGCTCTTGCCAAAAACATTTTTGTGGTTCTTGTCTTTTCAAGTGGCTCTTTTGCAATAAAACCCAGATGCCATTAGTCCAGGGAGGCCTTCAGGCATCTGTTTACGTCCATGAAAGATGCCCTTTGTAATTAATTAATCTCCCAAAAGCTGCGGTAGCACATTCCCCGTGGCTCCTGGCGTGTCCCTGCCCGCCGGCCCTGGCAGCGGAGGTGCCTGCTCATTCCTGGGCGCTGAAGAAACCTTTTGTGCTGCAGCCTCGCCGCGAAAGGGGTTAAATCTCCTCCTTGGGAAGACACAGCGGAGATTTCAACACTTATCAAAACACAAACAGAAGTCAGCTTGCCTTCCCGCTGCCGCTTCAGCGGCTCCTGCTCTTGCTCAACAGCAGCTTGCAGTTGCAGGAGGTGGGGAGCAGCCGGGGACCCAGGGGGCAGGTGGTGGGAAAGGGGGGGTTCCACCCGGTTCCCGTGCCCTCTCGAGGGTTCAGGTGCTTCCAGCTGACTCCGTCGTCGCAGGGTTTCCAAACCGAAGGGCAACAACACACCACCTGAGCAATGCGGGCTCGGTGCGCATGGGGGGAGAAGGTGATTCATGAGACTGCCCTGAGCAAAAAGCCATACGAGCAGCTGCACCGAGCCGTCCAGCCCAGTGCCCTCTTCCAGATGGTGGCTGGTGTCTGGTATCTACAGAAGAGTGTACAAAAGCTGTGGTTTGTAGGGCTCCTTCCCCTGTTATCTCCTCCCTGCTGCGGGCAATTGGGGTTGGGGGCTCCCTATGGCTGAAGTGGGTCTGGGATTCTCACATGTCATCGCCACCAACTCACTTCATCCGCCGTGAATTTGGCCAGGCTGTTTCTGAGCCATTTACACTTTCAGCCTTTGCAGCATCAGGTGATGGCAAATCCCACCGTAGAATTACGTGTCTGCTCGGCAAAGGCCGTCCTCACGCTGGTTTTGAACCCCCGTCTCCATCCTTAGTGTCAGCAGTGATTGCCTTTATCTCTTGGCATCCTTCAGGATGTGCGAAAGCTCTCTCACACCCCTCAGCTTGTTTCTTCTCCAGCCTGAATGTCCCTAATTCAGGGAGTTTCACCCAAACAGAAACCTTCAGCAAAGCCCAGAAGACATTTGGCTTCTCTAGGGCCAGGTCTTTGCTCAGCCTCTCTGTAACGTGGTTGCAAAGAGGAAGAAATGCTTTAGGAAGGGTCAGTCCTCGCTGCCTCGTTTGTAACGTAACGACTCAGCCTGGGGTTTGGTTGTTATTGGTGTTTTTAGCTGTTGTTGGCTTTTCGTTGTTGCTTTTTTTGATAGATGAGTTTAATTTTGCTGGCATATTGCAGAGGTTTGCAAACCAGATGTTGCTGCTGCAGGATGGTGCGGGGCAGGTGGGGAGCAGTTCATCACGGCGCACGGGTGTCGCAGCCGCGGCAAGGTCAAAGACGAGGGGTCAGGGCTTGCGGGGGGGGGGATGCGGGTCCCTGCTTCTTGGGACCTGGGGCCACAGTTGCCATGAGAACCGCTGGTGGCACGGCGAGGTTCACCGCCGGCGCTGCAGCCACCTCCCCATCCATCTCCCATTCCCCCGCCCCGGGAAGGACCGGACTGTTGGAAGGAAACCAAGGAAAACTCTGCTGAGAGCCTGGAAGGGGGGATTTTTTTGTGTAACCAACTGATGACGGTGTGAATCACTGGTGTTTCGCAGATGCTGGCTCCTGTCCGGGGGTGATGTACAGGGTGATGCGATGTGAGGGGATGGGATGGGATGGGATGGGATGTGGCAGGCAAGGGGGAGCAAGGAGAGGAGCTGGGAGCACCCAAGAGGAGCAAGCGGCCGTTCATATGGCTCCTACACCTTCCTGGCTTGCCTTGTTTCACACGGAGGAGCTCAGGTTATCCTGCGGCCAAATCCTGCGATCCTTTAGCAAATCACACCCGATTCCTGGCCCAGAAGGGCTTGGGACTCTCAAGGGGACCATGGGGCAGGATGGACCCTGGACGGAGCCCAAGCCCCTTCCCGCTCCCGGCTGGGAGAGCTTCCCAAAGCAGCCTGCGTGTAGGATTTCTTTGGGTGGAAGAAGGAAATTGCTGAGGTCAGGGGGCTGATATTGCACATTTTTATGTGACATCAGCGTGCTGCCACCTTGAAAATACCAAAAGATAGAGTCTTACATCCTGGCCCTTGAAAAATCCCTTGTGGCCTGCAGGAAGGCAGTGTTGTTACTCCAGAAATTCACTGTTATTCCAGGGAATTTAAGCCAATGTGCAGGAAACCTCAGTGTGGGCAGGGAGGAATTTAAAGGGATAGGACATTAGGAGTGTAGAGATGTGCCATCGCAAGAAGGGAGGTGGGACCCCCCTCAGGAAGCCCCTTAGAAGCCTCGAATAGGCAAAATAGGTTTAGGTCTAATTCTAGGGAAACCGGCAGCCAAAGGAAGTGGGAAATCAGGAGGGTGTTTAGATGCTTTGCTGAATCAGAGCATTTCGGCCTCCTGACAATCCATGCAAGGAGGGGAGCAAGCTGGGCTGGAGGCCTGAGGCTCAGGAGCATCCCGCCCTTGGCACCCGGGACATCCCCGAGCACTGCCTGCGCTCGGCTCCCCCACCGCGCCCAGGGGCGTTCGGCACTAACATGTTCCCCTCTCTCCCTCTCCCAGAGACCTCATGCCCAGGACCCTGGAGGGGCAGATCACCATGGAGAAGACCCCCAGCTACTTCGTCACCAAGGAGGCCCCAGCCCGCATCTCCTCCATGTCCAAGGGCACGAAGCTCATCGTGGTGGTGCGGGACCCCGTGACCAGAGCCATCTCGGACTACACCCAGACGCTCTCCAAGAAGCCCGATATCCCCACCTTTGAGAGCCTGACCTTCAAAAACAGGACTACGGGCCTGATCGACACCTCGTGGAGCGCCATCCAGATTGGCATCTACGCCAAGCACCTGGAGAACTGGCTCCTCTACTTCCCCATTGGGCAGATCCTCTTCGTCAGCGGGGAGAGGCTGATCAGCGACCCCGCGGGGGAGCTGGGCAGGGTCCAGGACTTTCTGGGCCTCAAGAGGATCATCACCGACAAACACTTCTACTTCAACAAAACCAAGGGGTTCCCGTGCCTGAAGAAGGCGGAAGGCAGCAGCAAACCCCACTGCCTGGGGAAGACGAAAGGCAGGACCCACCCCGACATAGACCAGGAGGTGGTGCAGAGACTGCGGGACTTCTACCGGCCCTTCAACATGAAGTTCTACCAGATGACAGGGCAGGACTTCGGCTGGGACTGAGGCTGAAAAAGATAATTTAAGAAAAGGAAAATATAATATAATATATATTTTTTTTACATATCAGTAGAGAGGGGGGAAAATACAGAAAAAAAAAATAATAGTTGTGCTGAAACATGACTTGTTCTGATTTATTTTGTTCTTTTGACACTGCTTTGTTTTCTTTCGGAGATGAGGAGGTGTGTCCGCCCAGAAAAGGGGGCTGTGAACAGCAGCCTCGTCCTACTGACATCACCTGCAGCTCAGCTGCTTCCTTCAATGGGCCCAAGGTTTAGCGCCGTCTCTGTAAAAAAAAAATAAAAATAAAAATATGCAGGTGCAAAGCTTTTAGATGTCCTCAGGTCCACCTCCAGAAATGACAGGGGTGCTTGGGGAAACTGGAGCTTTACTGGGAGGTCAGACAGATTTTGGCTTGCAAATACCACTTTAGACCAGACCTCATCGCTTTTGACAAGGAAACAGAGGAGGCTTAATATCTAATTTGGCTTTCAAATCCTTACCTTGGGGGATTTTTTTTTATTGCGTGAAACCTTTGGTGACACTTTTTTCATGTATTCGATTTTTTGTTTAAGTTTTGCTCCCCCTAAATCAAGTTCTTTTCATCAACCAAACTTATTTTTCATCCTACAGAAGCCAAAACCAATAATCCTTTGTTTTGTTTTGAGACAAAACAGTTTTGGTAGCCAAAAGTTGAAAGAAAGCAAATGATTCTTTTTGACTCTATGATGAAAATCGCCAGGTAGTCAAAAGGCCTCATTCACAGGAGTTGGCTCTAAACCAGTGGTCCCCGTTGCAGTGTGCCCCCCTTTTGCTACGCTGAGGTCTTTTTAATTGCTTTTCCCAGGGGGGGCCCATCTGAAGGGATTTGGGTGATGGGCACAGAAGGTCCACACCGAGATGCTGCTGCTCGTGGTACACCTGACTCGAAGGTGATGGGGGACCCACCATCCCACCACTCGTACGCAGGAAACAGGTTCACAGTGTCCGGCGGGTGATATTTAAGCCATAATGAAGAACGTTTTAAGTTGGGCCAGTCTTAAAAAGGTGTAGAAAAGGTTGTTTGGGGAAAAAAAAAATGAACAAAAATTACATCCAGAAAGGGGAGAGAATGAGGAGAAGACAATGGACGATTTCTTGTCCTTTCATAAAGGAGAACCGAGGGGGAGGCAGGAACAAGAGCCCTGGGTGTGCAGGGCTTTAAAAATTGTCAGGCAAAACGAATCTCCTGTTTGCAATAACCAGGAGCTTTAAATTCTTTGCTTTGATCCTTATCACCTTTTTTTGGCTGGTAAAAGTGTCTCAGCAACAGAAATCTATTAGCGAAGCAGGATCTTGTATTACTATGGGCTCACTTATCTGCTGGCTCTTTATCTGCAGCGTTTTCTGGAGTACAGGAGCACCTAATTATCGCGTGGTGCTGTATAAACACCACACAATGATGCTCCCTCTCCTGAGTCTTAACTTTAAAAAGCCCCTGATGGGGTAAAACAAACTTAAGTGGGGGGATCACCTGGTAATGCGGTTAGGAAGAAGCCTGGGGACCAAGTTCACTGGCTGCCTGCACGTCCGCCGAGATCTTAATAAAATCACAGCAGCGCAAAGATTTCAAGGAGTCCAAAGAGAATTGTATCTGAAAGTACAGCTTAACCCAAGAGGGAGTCATCTCCACCTTGGGCTGTCCTGCTTAGGAAAACAGCTTGGTACCTGCTCAACTTCATGGCACCAAGGTCCACTGCAGGGGTTGAGCCACATCCCCGCCTCGGCTGCCCTGAGCCTCCTCCCTCCTGCCCATCCCTACACACCTCCCTCCCTTCCCAAGGATGCAGAGTCCTGGGATCTTCTCATCCCCTGAAGACACAAACCCAACATGGTTTTGTACGCAAGGCCCACTTCCCAATGTAATTAAAATAACCTCATTAGTGTTGCAAGGCCCTTCTCCCACCATTGTTGCCCCAAAGCCTTACCTGAGCTCGGTTTTCCGTACCCCGGCTGGTGGAGCGGTGGTGATGGGCTGGTGGCACCACGGCCGGGCTGTGCTCAGCAGCGTGTCCTGGCATGGCACAGCTCAGCGCCACCCTTGCTCCTTCCACTGATACCTCCACCCCCTTCCTACCATTCTCGTTCCAGCGTGTCCCATTTTAAGCCCCTTTTTGGCAACGTCCTGTACCACATCTGGGTAAACATCTTACGTCGTCGTCCTCTGCGAAGCCCTTGCAGCAGAAAGGCAGATGGGGGGGTCACAGACCCCCAACAGCCCTTTCTCTTACCTGCCTCCCTTCGCCCCCTCAGTGTTCATGTAAGAGATGACATGAGAAAATCAGAGATGGTCAAGCCGCTTTGGCTTCATGGGGTCATGGTTCCTCCCAGCATCTCTGCAGCTCATTGCTGGAGCTCAAAGCTCCCAAATTGGAAGAAGTTGGAATAGCGCTGGGCTCTTGGTAATGGTCTCCCCAGTGGTCTCACTGGAAACGAGGGGAGCAATCTGCTTTCTGCCCGTGCCGGCCAGATCAAGGGAGAATGGGCTCAAGGTGTAGCCGAAAGGATGGGGGTTAACTATCGGGAAAACCTTTCTAATAGCAAGGTTTGCTGGGGCAGGAATGGGAGATGGCCACCATCCCTCCCACGCTGTCCTCTTCCATCCCAGGGCAAAAGCCAAGGTGGCAGCGAGGACAAGGCATCACTCAACTGAAACAACCAAAACATCGGCACAACCTCCCAGTGCCAGCACTACCGAGGCACAAAAATCCGAGGTTTTTCCAAGCTGAGAAGAAGATTTAAGTATGCCATTTCTCTGGTATTTCAAGGAGACTTACGGTTGGGCTAATCTGTACATGCCTTTGACAAGTATAAATATCACTTAAGAGTATGATTTAAAAAAATCAATACAATTATATTGCTATTGTCTCTCATATGGTCACGTTTAGACTACTATAAAGCAGCTTTATAGGGCTACAGATTGTTCTTCCCGTATTGAACTAGCCAGAGCAACACCAAGCACCTTCATACAAATGAGTTTCTACAACTGCCACCAAATCACCGTCGTTAAATCAGTACCGTTTCGGTGTGTCCCCAAGCCTAACTATCATACGTGCCTTTAAAAAAACTCTTCCCAGCACACTGAACTCCGCTACGTAGCCATATTTTCCCCAAAATGCTTGAAAGTTTTACTTCCGCTCGTTTCCGAGGGTTTGAATCCCTTGCTGCACACCTAGTAAAACTATTTAGGGCTCCGAGACCGTAATTGATTTTTTTGATCTGGGCCATAAGTATTTTTGAAAAATCCCTCCGCGTATGAACAATGGCTTCTAAAAAGACGTCACGCAATCAAATTGCTTTGAACTCTAATAACATTTAAGCCTCTAAACTCTTTAGGCTTATTTTAAAATCCAGCCATGAAGTTTAGGCTATTTTAACCTGAGAATTGGAAGTAAACTATTGAAAACCGCACCCCTCCTAGGCCTACAGTATTGAGCATGTGTATGGGGGGGGGGGAAGCAAAAGTAGCTATAAATAAAAAAGAAAGTGATCTATGAAGTTTATTTTTTTAAAAGCAGAAAAATCAATACATTACTGACGAGAAACTAATTAGGTGTATTAAAATTCTTCTGGTTTCAATAATCAAATGTGCACTGATGAAGCCTAGGCTTATATGCCACACAAATTATTTTAGAACATTTGTTTTAAAAAAGAACCCTTTATCTTTAAGGGTAAGGGTAATAATGAGAAGAAGCATCCTATCGATGCCAAGTGTCAAATTTATCATCGGGAAGAAATTTTTTACGCTGAAGGTGGAGAGACGCCGGCCCAGGTTGCCCAGAGAGATGGGAGATGCCCCATCCCTGGAAACACTGAAGGTCACGTTGGATGCGGCTCTGAGCAGCCTGATCTAGTGGAAGATGTCCCTGCTCATGGCAGGGGGGTGGGAATGGATGGGCTTTAAAGGTCCCTTCCAACCCAAACGATTCTATGATTATTGAGCAGACGCATCTCCTTCGCCCCCCATTTGCAGCACCGCACGGGTGGCCTTGGTCAACAGGCAGTGGGGCTCTGTGGGGCACCCCAGCCCTGGTGCGCAGAAACCCCCAGCAGCTGGGGTGCTGAGCACAAGTATTGCCCCCAAAGGCTTCAAAAATCAGGTTTTTTTCCCCATTGACGGCACCGTGCTTTGGCACAGGCTTGTAGAGCCCGACTCAGGAAGGCAGTTGAACGGGAGACCTCCCTTCAGCCCCCTGCAGCGGCTCTTTGCACCGTGCTTCAACTGGCCACAGCTGGAAAATTTCGGAGAAATGGGTTTTTCTTTACCAGTGGAGTTTGGCAAGACAAAAACCGGCCCCTCTGCTGCTGTGAATCGCATCGTCGCGATTTCTGGAAGGGCAAGGTCCGGGCTGCCGCGTCCACGTTGTAGTAGTTGGCGCTGATTTGGTGCAGTGGGGAATTTAATCAACTCCTGAGGAAATGCTGCCACCCAATAATTTACACAGTTAAAAGGAATATAAACACCAACGTGCCATGAAGGACGGCGTATGAGACTCCTCTGCGTGGTATTCGGGGTGGTCTTTTGGGGTGCAGCACTAAGAAGTCAAATTTCCAGCAGTGATTTGGCCATGCCTACCCTGCACTGAGCGGTTTTTGCCTAACACCGATCCTCAGCCTCCTCGGTTCTCCACCGTACACACTAGCACACACAATGTTAGGTCTCCAGATTGGGGGGGGGGGGGGGGGGGGAAATAACAAAATTGCCCGTTTTCTTAACCATTAAAAAAAAGACTTGTTCGCATATAACGGTTTCTGGGTTTTTCTCTCCTCCCTCCCCGTTGCTTGGCGATACTGTCATCCTTCTCCCTTTGGTGCTATTCCAGTATGAAACAGACTGATTTTAATTTAATTTAAGAATGAAAAAGCACACATTTAATAAAGTTTACGGGTACTGAGAGGCTGTGCTCTCTTTTTGCTGGCGGCAGCAACCTGGAAAGAGTGGGCAGGTTAATGAAAAAGGGGAAAAGACGGAATTACCCGTTTGCGTCTGATTTTAGTCTCCTAAACCTAACGCACCCCGTGGCAGCTGGTGGGGGGGGGCTGTGAACTCCCCAGTGGACCTCGGTCTTGTCGCCATCATTTCCATGACCTCCCATCTTCCACTTCACGTTTCTCCACGTAGTTTGATTGTATTCCTTTCTTGAGATTGCAAAACACCCTTGAAAAGTCAGGTCTTCTCGCCATTCCCCCCCCGGCCCTGCCACGTCCCCAGCGTTTCGCCACCGCGTTTGATGAATTCCTGCGTTCCCCCGACCTGGCAGGAGAGGAATGGACCCAACTCACGACGCGTTGCGTGAAACCTGAGGTGGAAGCAATTCACCAAGAAATATATACAGCAGAGCAGCCCCCCTGTATCAGGTTTTCTGTGTGGTCAAGTAAAGTGATATTCTATTTACTTTTTTAGATGTATAAACAGATTAAGTCCCAGGGAAAATATGCTCCCAAACTTCATAATATTTTATTAAACCACTGACGTTTAATATAATCTTTTGGCTTCCACAGAAAAATGTTCCATTTCTTTTCTGAGCACCTTTGATTTTATTTTCTTTTAATTACCGTTATCCGGAGTTAACAATGTGGGTTTTGCACTCCACCCAGCGAGGACTATCCAGATTAGAAGTGGGGAATTTTGCTGAAATACAGAAATATCTATGTGGTGGTAAGAAGTCAACGACGCCTGGGTGGAAAACTCGGGAGAAGCCAATGTGCAGAATGAATTCCCCTCCGCCAGGCAATAACAAGGCTGCATTCCTCAATTCATAGCATTTATTACCTAAGACGTTGGCCAGCCATGGGTTTTGAAAAAAAAATGATACCTCCTTCATCTTACGCCTGTCCGCACCGCTGTGCCGGGGCTGGCGCTGCTCAAGCTCGCTCCATCCCGGAGGCAGCGCAGCTCATTGCTCCACGGGGAAAGTTCTCATTAATTCGGGTCCGACACTGCCCTCAGGCTCAGCGCCGCACCGTGTGAACGCAGCTTTGGATGCATCGTCTCTCCGGGTGTGAAGTTGTGAGCGAAGGCCAACACCGTGGTGAGCCTCCCGCGCACCGCTTGGCCTGGGATCTTCCACATCTGATGACCGAGAAACGCCCTACGGACAGCCCGGCTCACAGGGAAAGCTGCTGGCAGCCAAGGAGAGCTCTTCCAGAAAGACTCAGCACCTCCATTTCAGCATCGTTAAATAGGAATGATAATGGTAATAATAATCTCATGGTTCTTAAGACAACTGTGTGACTCCTGGAGGCCAAATTTGCTGGTGGGAGTGTTACCTGAGGTCCTCAGTGCAGCAGAGGAACTTCAAACACAGCTTTATCAGCCACAAGTACGTGCTCACCTGCCAAACCTCTTTGCTATTTCCTCTCCTTCAACTCAGAACAGTCCTGGTAGTGGAGGGTCCTTCTTCATAGACACAACAGCATCTGGCCTCTCCGAGTTCCTCCATTAACGCCGGCGCAATGGTGATGTTGCAGACAGGATTAGACGTGCTCAGCCATGGTTTCTCCAGCTCATTTCTTTTGTTCTTTCACCAGCAGCCGTGATTTAGGGCATGTGAGCAACATCTAAAGGAAATGACTGAGAGGTATTGGCTGGGGAGCACTTACCTTCCCTTGTACGGGGCTTATGGAACAGAATCAATAGATTTTCTATCCTGCTCGCTGCTGGAGACCCCCCATGGCTGGGCACAGAAGAGATGGCAACGGAGTGAAAAAATTTCTCCCGAGAAGGACAAGTTCAAGAGCACAGAGGAAAGCGGCCGAAAGCATCGTTATCGATGGGGCAAACGCAGTCAGGAATCTCATTACTTGCCTCTCAGCACCGTCCCCCCACCCCGCCCCAGCTGCATGCTGCCTGGTCTGCAGCGCAGTGGGGCTTTGCTGGGGCGAAACGGCTTCAGCGGCCTCCCAGGACCCACGGCTTCGGGGAGCGCAGAAGGGTTGGTGGTTGCCCTTGCAATCGGGGCAGGCTCCGGCGAGGCGCGGGGCTGGTGGAAGCAGGGCAGCCAGCGTCCAGCATCTTCCACGCACGTTATCGGTTCAGCAGCATCACGGGATTTGCTGGATGGCCGGGAGCCATTTCCTACTTGTTTTTTTTAATCAGGTCTTCCGGCCAAAAGAGCGTGTCTGCTAAGCTCAGACAGGGTCTGTTGTCCAAAATGAAGCCACAGTCCAAGGACACCAATCCAGGGGCACACCCTACCCCACAGACATGTCTCTAGCCCCCTGCCATAGGAATTATAAAAATATAACCAACGGCATCACTACACCATGATTATAAAAAACTGTGGTCCCCTGTAACTGAAACCCAGTATTGGCCTGAGACCAAACTCCTCCATATTCCACAATTGGAAGATTCAAGGTTAAATAAAGAAATTACTTGTATGGCTGCCCCATGCGAGCTGCTGGCAGGGCTGGGGCTCAGGACACGGCCAGCTCTGCCCATGTAATTTGGATATTGCCCCTGTTTTGGTGAGCGGGAGGTGCCAGATGAGCTCTCCCCGGCCAGCAGTTACCCCACTGGCACCAGCCCTGTCATCCGGAGCAGACACTCATGTAAGGGGCGTCTGGACGATGCTGCTGGTGCCGTGATGGACTGCCCGTGTACATCATCGCGTCTGCCGTCAGGACCAAATCTGGGTTTTCACTGCCTCAGAAAAACTTATTAATGGCAGAGCTGGCTGATCTCCAGCCGCAGCCCCCCGCACCCCGGCACGGCCAGATCCCAGCTGCGGATCCCACCTCCGCCAAACTGGAGCTGTGGCTTGTTTTCCAGGCAGTGTGAGAACGTCCATCCGAAGTCGGAGCTTCACTTTTCAACCACCTGAACCCCTCTCCGACATAACACACCCCGGAGCTGGGGAGTTCACGGGGCTCATGCCGCACGTTGGACCCTCGGCACCGGTGCTCCGGAGGGAAATGCCACACAGGAACCTGCCCGGCCACAGCCACTGCCCAGGCGGCCAAACTGGCCAGGGGAATTCATCCCGGTTTGACACCCCGTATTTTACCAGCTTTACTAAAGAGAATATTGTCATATGCTTTTCGAGGAGCTGAGCTGTCCTTTAGGTAGCAGCTGCCAGCATAAATATACATGAGGAACAGGTTTTTAGTTCCTGAAAAATGTCTAAAAACTGTAAACAATTCTCAAGTCATACGGGGATAAACACTCAGAATTTCAATATTGTTTACAGTTTAAAAAAACAACAGTCGCTTGAGTTCAGTCAAGCCAAGCATTTTGGATAGATAATTTTTAAACATTTGGTTTCAATTCTCCCAAAACTTCAGCAAAGAAGCCCCATTCACGCTAAACTTAGCTTACAATTCAAAATGAAAAGTATTACTGACTAGAAAACCGGATGTTTCTATTTCAAAAAAGCAACCGTCTCAGATATTGGACCATCTTGGAAGACCCTTTGACAAAAAGAAAAAACAAAAACACTCGGTCAGGAAGTTTATCCAGCCTCATCTTCTCCTGCTTAAAGTTTCCGTTTGGTCGAATTAGTTGTTTACTTTGCTTAACAAACAAGAATGCTCTGTCAAAAATGAAAATTCCTGACGTGTCCCATTTGTCAGCCCGAGAGCAGAAACTCTCCTCCTCGGCCCAGTCCTTCCCGCCGGCACTGCAGCCTTCCTCCCTGCCACCGGCCCCCGCTCCCCCCGCAGACGCTTTGCAACGGGGCAGAGTGGAAAACAGAGTTCTTTAATTTCCTCTTTGCATTAGACTTCATTAGGAAAAATCCAGAGGCCCCTCACCGAGCAAACGTCTGCATTTGCATGTCTTCTGTGGATGTTTGAATTATATTTTCCTGTAGGGTTTTTTTCTTTTTTTTCTTCCTTTTCTTGTGTCTTTCCTGCCCCACTGACACCGCACTCCTCCTGTGCTCACAATTAATTCCTGAAATAATTTTTTTTCACTTCTGCCGCTCTGTCTCAGCTGGATGGCTCACAGGAACATCATTTGCTAGCTCTGTTGTTAGGAAATTAGCCATTTAAGCTATTTGTTGGTATTAGTGATTACCCAGTCAAGTTACATGGCAGTCCTCCCATTCCCAGGCTGCATAAGACATCTCTCAGGAAGAAAGTAGGAGAAAATAATTACTAACAAACATTACAGGGTGCATTTTGGATGCTTCACTTCACTAAAATGCATCAGATCTGATGGTTTCTGGATTAGGTATTTGATGTTACCAGTTTGCAATCACCAAATTCTACTTCGTGACCGCATTCATGAAATTATTTGCAGATCTGGACTTTTAAACGTGTTGAAGTCACCTCTGTAATCATTCCTAAGTACAGCCACCAAGGCCGGGATAAATAATGCGAAGTAAGGCCAGGAAGAGGAAGAGCACCGGTAAGAAACGCAAACACCCAACGGTGCAGCATCCAGATAGATGCAGCCCCGTCCCTGCCAGGCTAAGGGAGGTTCAACCAACACTTTTCTCACCAGACCAGCCTTTGGACAAGAAAATAAGAGCTAAACCCTTTCTCCAAGCTTGTGGCTCCTAGTAAGGCACTCGATTTCCAACACAGAACAAGTGGGAACTAAACCTTTTTTTGCTGCTGTGTAGGGGGTAAACACGGCCCAACATGCCCAGTTATGGGAATGGGGCTCTGTGGGCTCAGGAAGCCAACCCATCTATCCTCAACCACGACCAAGCCAACTCTGTTGCCCTAAACATTCCCCAGATCTCGAGCCTGCCTTGGCCTCTTCCTTCCTCTCCCATGGGCTCTCTTTTCCCATTTGCTTCCCAGCAGCATCCTGCTTCCCTGCCCGAGCACCGGCTATCAGGAAGGCTTCTGCTTGTCTCCATCCCTACAAGACCCTCGGTAGCTTGTACGCACACCAGGAAAAAAACACCGCAAACAAGCTGTTAAGACTGTGCAGCCCTTTAGCGACGCTGACTGTGTCCAGAGCAGAGCCCCGCTGCTCCCCGGGACAGCTGGACTGCACATTCCCACCCCTTGTGAAGACTGAGACCATCCAGGACGCAGATGGGAAAGCAAATTAATTGGCAGCCTGTGGGACATCACTGATGAACAGCAAGGGAGGCCAACTCCCCCTTGACTGGATCTGTTGCCTTCTCACAGGAGCATTTTGACTCGTCTTCCTTTATCTACCAGCTGCAGTTTTAGACTCCTAGGGGAGGACGCAGGAGAAAGCAGGAGAAGGGAGGACAAGATCTCCGAATCGGTTGTCCCCAGCCCGTTGTGCCCTGGGGTGGTAGCACCGAGGCTGAAAAAAGAGCCAAAGAGAACAGCCTACTACTTGTTCTCCTACAAAGGACCTCAAGGTCTCACAGGCGACGTATTACTTCAGAATATAGTGGTTGTCCTCTGATCCAGATTCCCTAGACAGACATGGGCGTGCGTTTGTGCACACACAGGGGTGTTCGTGTGGGAGACTGGAGCATTTTCAGCTTTGGCAAGCTCTCCTTGCACATCAGAGAGTTACGGCTCTGAAATACAGGGGAGGCAACAGGGGGAAAAAAAAAAAAAAAAGACTCCCAGATGTTGCATTTGACTTTCTATCAGGCTCTTTGCTACCTGTGTGGCCCTGGCAAAGCACCGGGGCTTCTTGGATGCGAGCTCCCGTGCTCCTGCTGGATCCATCCCGAGATAGGGAGCTGGCTGGTGGTCAGAGAGGAGAAGCCAAGCTGCAGCTATTCCCTCCCTCCACTCCCAACCCGTGGGCTGTGCTCCAGTATCTCTGCTGAGAGAGGGAAAGAAGTTTTTTATTAATCAAATGAAATAAAGACTGAAGGGATGAAAGGGAAGGTTCAAGGGAGCTGCAGGTGGGGAGACACCGAGGAACTGGAGCGCAGCAGCTGTTTCTATAAGGCTTCCTCCTGCAGAAACATTAGCTGTCCCTCACACCCCTTCTCTGCTCCATCCCCAGCTTGGCCTTGGAGCAATGCGGCTTTTCCACCCCCTCCTTCCAGCCAGCCCTCTCCCGCCACGCACACCCACAGCGTCTCTGGGCACTGCCAAGCACCAGCCATCACGCTCAGAGCTGCCCGCACACACGGCTCCGTTAAGAAAAGCAAGTAATTCTGTCAGATATGGGTTTTGGGGATTTCCGCGCTCACCCCTTGGCCACCATCCTTTCCTGTACCAACCACCCGAACCCAGGGTTAAGCAAAGGAATGAGCTTCAGAGCATGAGAATTATTCTCGGCCTTTGTAATCCCAGTTCCAATTTATCGGCATAAAACCTATCAATCAGTTTTCTTTGGCTAACTTCCTGTTGGAAACTCCTTTTCCAAGCTCACCTTCTTTTCCAGCACCACCACACCCATCTCCAACCAGAAATGACACCAAGGACTCCTACGCTCATCCATACGCACAGGGCGTAGCTCCATCCTCGGGCTTAAGATTTAGGGACTTTGCACCACGGTCAATTGGAAACAGAGACACTCAATCATCCGCCCGTTCTTTTTATACTACATCCCACAAGCGCTGAAATGCAGCCAAGTTTGGGAGGTATCGGTAGTTTGGTGGACAGCTGATCTTTGTGAAGCGATATGCAAGCCAGCTCAGGAGGATATTGTATTCCAAGGCAACCGAAGCATATTTCTGGTTTTACATCAAATTCCCTGCTACCTTTTGGCAGAAGGCTCTCTATACATAAGGTCTTGTTTGAAGATTCATGTTCTTGGCATCCTTGCGCTCACGTTGGCTGCTGCAGAACTCCTTCGTGTCTGCAAGGGTTTGCATTTGCGCATCATCCACATCAACTCACATCAGGCATAGCCAGGTCCTGGTCACTTCTGACCCCTCTCCATGCTGTCAGGCGAGAGCTGAGCTAGTGTTCTGCAGCTGGTGGGTCCAGCCAGCCCTTTAGCAGCCACTGCAGCAGGTTCAGGCTGAAAGGCTCAGTCTCCAAAGAGCCCGAGGAGCCCGTGGATGGAGCTGGCTGGGACTCGGAAGGCAGGGGAACCTTTCCTCCTAGGGCCCTGCGCTGCATTTCCCTGTTGAGCCAGTTGTAATGGGAAATGACAGCTGATGAAAGCTGCTATTCACGGCCCTCTAAACAGTTCGTTACCCCCCTCCTTGTTCCAGCCCTTCGATGAGATTCACTCTGGCTTGAGTCCAAGCGCAGAGACCGAAGCGGCTGGAGAACCCACCGCAGCGGCGGTGGCCGGGGCCGTACTGCGGCAGGGCTTTCTGGCTGTGCATCACAGCCACCAGCGGAGAACAGCCGTAGGCTACGTCCTGCCCAGCCCAGCTCTCCTTCTGTTCAGCTGATATTGCATTTCAGGTGAGACACTGATAGTCACCAAGGCCCCATTTGTGCATGTCTATAGGTTTATACAATATTTGAGTACCTCCCCAAATCCCTCCAGATGTGTACGCATCTGGGGACACACACACAGAGCAGGCACAACATCTACCACTCTGTGGTTTATCTGTATCCGGCCCCTTTTGTCACTCCAGAACACACACTGATTGTTTGCTGCAGGAGTGCCGCACTGCTTCAAGCCTTAAATGCCTTCTCCAAGCCCTTGGGCTCCCAGACATCCCCCCTCTTCTCAACATTGTCAGCTCTAAAAGACCTTTCATAGAACCACAGAACGGTTCGGGTTGGAAGGGACCTTAAAGATCATCTAGTTCCAACCCCCTGCCCTGGGCAGGGACACCTCCCACCAGCCCAGGTTGCTCCAAGCCCCGTCCAACCTGCCCTTGAACCCCTCCAGGGATGGGGCAGCCACAGCTTCTCTGGGCAACCTGGGCCAGGGGCTCACCGCCCTCACAGCAAAGAATTTCTTCCTCAGATCTCATCTAAATCTCCACCCTTTCAGGTTCAAACTGTTACCCCTCATCCTATTGCTACACCCCCTCATAAAGAGTCCCTTCCCCATCTCTCCGGTAGACCCCCTTCAGGGACTGGAAGGGGCTCTAAGGTCTCCCCAGAGCCTTCTCTTCTCCAGGCTGAACCCCCCCAGCTCTCTCAGCCTGTCCTCACAGCAGAGGGGCTCCAGCCCTCGCAGCATCTTTGTAGCTTCGTCTGGTCCCGTTCCAACAGGTCCATGTCCTTCCTGTGGTGAGGGCTCCAAAAGCTGGACACAGTGCTCCTCACTAGCTATCAGTGGGTTTCACCACTAACCCCTGGGGTGGCTTCCTGCACAAGGTATCTGGAATTTAGATTGGATCTTGCCTGTAAGATCCTAGGCAGCTCCACACCTTGAGATGTAGGCCGAAAAGCTGAAGGAGGATTCAGAGAAGACCCATGAGAATGGCTGAAATCCTGAAAAGCCCTGGAAATCTCACCACGAGTGAAGAAGCCAAGGAAAAAAAAAAAAAAAAATCTATCTGGCTTAACAGCAACCTTTTCTCAGACTGAGAGAAGAGATCCAAGACATACAAGGATCTGAGCTTGCACCAGAGCCTTTGGTCACTCATTTAGGTGCCTAAGTTTGATCATCTAAGTCTAGATTTAATCGTCCTCTGTTGTGGGTTGGCGAGCTGTGCTATGGAGTTTGAATTAATTCTTCTATTTCTACGTCACCGTTCTGAGACTCAACGGATGTAAATGATTTTACCCGGCAAAAAGACACCACAGTGGTGCCAGGAAAAGAATTCCTACCCACAGGCCCTGAGACTGCAAGACAGGCAGTCAAATAAAAGGGTGAACACAGCTTTTTGAAAAGAAATCTCAAGAAACCAACTCTCACCTCTCAAACTCTGACTGTGGCATCGTTTTACAAAGAAGGGATTCCTGCATGGGATAATTAAAGACAGACGTTTCAGCAAGGATAACCTGGTGGATAACAACATAGTGGCAGCGGGCCAGGGCCAGTCACTGGTGCCTTTCCTCCTGGAGACCCATGATGGTGCCACAACTGCGACCAGCGGGAACAAACAAAAATTCTTTGTCACAATCTAACCCTTCTGGGCTCGTCCATCTGCTGCACCAAGCCCTTCACTCCTTGTCTTTGCACTCATGGAAAATGCCATCCGGGATTGTACTCACCAAAGCTTTGGAGCTGAGATCTGGTCCATGCCATGGATCACTAACGAGGTGCTCTCTCCAGATGCACTTGCACTCCATCAGCTGTCAAAGCCAAGGGGATCACCTGAGAAGGATGTATCAAATGAGCGTCATTAGCTTATAAAGCCAAGTGCCAAAACTTCATCAGCCACTGACCTGAGAAGAACCAGGAGTACTGAAAGACACCTTGTCACGGGGGAACACCAATTCACCCCCAGGTCTCCGGGAAGCCAACAAAGCTTCTTTTTGTGTCTGGTTGTGGAACAAGACAAATCCAACACTTCTGGCACACAGTAACACTCTGTTTCCCATCGTGGGGGGAGAGGAAGGGGGGCCCAAGGAACCATCACTAGTTAGGCCAGTACTGTCTCACTGTTTTCATGCCTGCCTGTATCTGTCTCCTGACCATTTTCCCTTTATCTTTTTGAGGCTAAGGACCTACAGCAACTGAATTTTAGCCATCACCCTTTGGTGCTCTCAGAGTAGAAACCTCCATGTCCAGAGGAGCTCGGTGTTCCACAGGAGCAGGGTACGGTGCAGCTGGGATTTTCAGAGAGGGCTGGTGGGGCCGTGAGCTGCTGCTGCTGACTCTGAGGAGGAAGGACCAGGGGATCTGCGTCTCCCTGGAAGGATTTCCATTTCCACAGCAGACTTTCAAAAACATTAGCAGCCACAGCCCAAGAAGCAAAATGTCCGTTTGTGGGTAATAAACCCAGACAGATACCTCCTGCACGCAAACAGCCAGTGCCTCTGAGACAAGACGCTCTAAATAAATAATCAACAAATCCCAGAGCTGAATGCACAGTTGCTATTTGCATCATAAATAAATGAGGAGGCTTTTATTTACTCATCCTGGGGGCAGAGCACATAACAGAGGGGCTCCTCAGAGCTCCTACGCCAGAAATTGTCATTGCTTTAGCACAACCACTCGGGTCCCACCAGCTGGTTGCTCCTGGGGCGATGCACAGCTCGCCAGTGAGAAGGGAAAATAAACGCGATGTCTCCGTCATCATGGAGCACTCAGCTCCCTGCTGACCTCCCTTAGCCGGCACGGTGGGGAGGACATGGAGCCAGCACCCAGGGACGTGTCTGAGCTGCCACAGCCCTGCTAGCCAGGGAGATGGAGGTTGGAGGCTCCATCACACTTGGGAAGATCCGCAGATCCACCGAAAGACAGCCATGTTTGTCACCATTAGAGACATCGCTCCTGGTTGTAAACCATCCTCTAATGGCTCCACGGGGCTAGCTGCACAAGGAACATGTAGGTCCTTCTCGCTAGTAAAGCTAGAGGACATCGTTTTGCATCAGGAAGCCATTGCACAGTTTGAGAAGAAGGCCATGCTCCAGGGAGCACTCTGAGAAGGAGCAGCCCAAAGGAAAATTAGGAGTTTTGATAAAGAAAAATAGTCCCATAGTGGTGGAGAGAAGCCAGTCAGTGCCCCCAAACTCCGTGAAAAGCCTCAAGAAATGGAAAAACTCTACCAAAAAATAGCGAACTGGAAAATCTCAAGATGCTTTCCACAGAAGACACCTGCTCAGTACCTCCTTTCTCCCCACAAATTTCATTTGGGAATGCAGTGAACCACCAGCTGTTCTTTCTGTGAGGCCAACAGTAAATCCTCTACCCCCCATCACTCCTCGGGGTCAAACCTGCTCTTGGACAAGCGACTACCTTGAAACTGCATCAACCTTGCAACAGGGGCGCCCCGGTGTCATTCAACAAAAGCCAAACCAAACCACAAAGAAGAACAGAAGACAAAAGTTCCCATTTCTTTCCCTTAACACCCACTGAACAGGGAAAACAGTTAGTGCCATTTCCAAAGAGAAAAGCCACCTTTCAGCCACAAAATATATCCCTGGAGATCCAGCACACTGGCGTCTGGCTTGGTTTTATTTACTTATGTATCAAGTGCTATTGATCCGTTTGCTTCAAGCAAACCAGCGAGCAGTGAAACCTTTTCTGCTCTTCATGTCCTGAAAACTGCATTTTTTTCCTTGTTGGGTTGGGGGGTGACAAACAGCCAGAGCTCAGAGCGGCTCAGAGCACACACGTGCAGCCTGACCCCATCCGTCAGCTGCAACGGCATCCCGAGCCCGCAGCTCTATTTGGGATTATCAATAAAACACAAGTGGATCCAGGGAGGTCCCACCCCTGGACACCATGGTGGCTCCTTGCCTTGTTGGTGGCACAAGGAGGACAACACGCGGGCTAGATAAACTGTAGTGTAGAGCCAGGAACTGAATTCAAGCCTTGCATCCAAAATGCAAGGTCGCCCTTCCCCATAAATCACTGTCCTGCAACTCCACGTGCATCTTTGATGATCGGACGGGGCCAGTCCTAAGCAGATGCAACACAACATCGTGTGGAAGCCCAAACCAGACCCTTTAGGAACAACTTCTCCCCAAATCAGATTGTTATCTAATCCCACCACTAACTCCGCTGTCTATTCACACAACTATTTTACCAGCTATCCGACAGCCAAAATGCATTTCTATGCTTGAACGGTTCATTGCCAGGATTTGTGTTTCTAATACAGCTGCGAGAAGACCACGGCTTTGTGCGCTGATCCCACTGAGATGGTCTCCTCTCCTGCCTCCGCATGGGGGGTGCCTTGGTCCACTGGGTCCCAGCGAGAAAGGCCCATTGCCAGCCTCCGATTTGGTGCTAGGATTTATACCTCTTTCCTTACAGGAATGTGAGCTGCTCCAGCACTCATCGGGCTGGCACCAAACTGCTAATACTGTTCAAAATTAGTGCTGGTAGAAAAATGTGTCATAAAATTTATTTTGCAAAGGAAAAGTCATTTTTAGTTGGGTTTTTTTTGGTGGAGTTTTTTTTTGTTTTTTTTTTTTTTTAAAGAAAGCTATTTCCTCTTCCCACACCACCACCACTCAATCCTCCCCCACCCCACTGAAATCACGTCTCATCTTGCAGAGGAAATTTTGATTTTTCATTGGGGAAAAAAAAAAAAAAAAAAGAAAAAAAAAAAGCCAAACAAACCGAAGTGAATTATTTTGGCACGAAGCCGATACGTTTCAGCTCCAACGTATTGCCACAACACCTCCAGCATTAAGTACCCCAACCTGGGAATGGCAGCAGGCGTACAGCTGCCATGAGGACGGGCGGCAGCACAGCCAAAGCAAACTGGTTTGGTTTTCCAGTAAAACATGCCGCTTTCCAGCTCAAAAAAAGATTGGTTTACCTTCTTGTACGCGCACGTTAGCGTATAGCCTCTTGCTACAGAAACAGGGTAGGTTTCCTATAGGACTTGGTGGGTTATTTATTGCCAGGAATGAGTAGATGAACCCACACGGTTAAGACAAGATGCTTCTGGCCCTGGGAAATGGGGTCCTGCCTCTGCCACTGCACCTCCTAGACCTGCCTTCACCCCGGCCCAGCTCCTCCTGACCCGTCCCGTAGGGAAAGCAGCAGGAAATCACGTAGTAAACCCCGTGCCCGCATGGGCAGCGTGGCACAAGTGAGGGTTGCTCAGGCGGGAGGAACGCTGGCTCAAATTCCTCCGGGGTGCGAGACTTTGCAGCTTTATCAATTGCTATTTTTAACACAGCTGGGGGTTGTGCAGCTTTCCCGGCTCATAAGAAAATCGAGAAAAAGCAAAATTTCACTCGGTGGCACTACCTGTGTCACGGATGGTACACGGGTGATGCATTTCAACCTAAAAGATTAAAGTTTTGCAGTCCTGTAAACAACTGTAAAGAAGCTCTGATAATGGGAAATGTCAGGAAACTTAATAACAACAGAGATTAGCGCCCTGCCTGTAGCACGTTGTTGCTGCATTCAGCCAGCTTTTTATATATAATGTCGACAGCTCCATACGAGCTGTGAATAGTTTCCTATCTCCTCTAAGCCTGGAGTCTCCAGGAACATGACTGACTTCCCTAGAGCTGTTTTGGATTTACACTGGCTCTGCTGAAACCAGGATTGAACAGCCAGAGCAGACCGAGGGAAGCCAACCCCGTCGCTCCGAAACTAGAGGAGCCGTGTCGCTTTACCAACGGGAGGACGGAGGAAACGCGCTTTGGATCTCTCTCCTGCCTTGGCAGAAATCCGCGCCCCCTCTTCCAGCTCCAGTAGAGCTGTGATGATTTACAGCAGTGGGGGATCGCGTCCTCCGCTCGTAGCGCTGCGGGATGATGGAGACAATGCTGATGGCAGAGACCTGTCCCGTTTCTAAGCCCAGGACAAATTAACGGCTCAGTTTGATCAAGACGACGGGCAGGTTTTTCCAAATTGGATGGAAGGGAAGCGCGCTGAAGGCCAGCAAGGAGCATCCTCTGCTAACAGACACCCCCCAGCAGCCCCCCAGTCCCCAATAACCCGCTCCTAACACTGGTCTGGGAAAGCCGAGATGGTCAGCACACCACCAGCTGCATCCCTGCCTCTTCCACTCACCTTCCCACCGCCCTCAGCTCCACAGCCCAACGTTCCCCACCTGGCGTGGCATTCCCAAAAGCTCCTCAGGGGCATTCCTTAAATCTCTGATAACGGAGAGGATTTTGACAGGAACGTCCCCTTAAAGTCCTCCCTGGTCTCCAAATCATCTTCTATGGTGTTGAGGGCTGCTCTTTTGCACACGGTGTCTCTAAAAATACACAAAGATACAAAAGAAATCCCCTCCCCAAACTTTTCGAACCAAAAAATAAACGACGTGATTAATTATTCTGAAAAAAGTCTGTTTATAGTTTGGAGTCCATAAAACAGAATGCCTGATTTAATACACTATCCGAGAATGTGCTGTTTTTCATTTCAGCACAATCAAGACCTAAATCTGTGTCTCCCTCTCTCTCATCTGAGCTGGAAATGGTTTTATATTCCATCTTGCTTTAAATTATACACATCAAGTTTATAATGGGACACGGTCTATTCTGTTGCCAAAACCTGCTCTGTAAGATCATCTATTAAACTGTATTTATTTTTTATGACAAACAAGAAAAATGACAAAACAGCTACCGAGCTTCTGCTAATGAGGACCAAATGCCTCCCCAGGCACCATTCCTATTACAGGCATCCGCACGGGAGCTGCCTTCACGTCCTCCCACCCGCCAGCGATGGCCGAAGGAAGATGCAGGGCTTTATAAACCCCACTATCAGCCCCGGGGGATCACGGCTCTTGCTGTCTGCACTTGGCTACGAGATCTGGGGTCAGGAGCTGTATCCCAGTGGGATTCAAGCAAGGAAACTCAGCCCTGGAAGAGGGGGAGAAAAGCTATTTGAAGAAAGGCGATGGGAGAGCCCCCGACCGGTGTTCAGCCTCTCGCCTGGGATGAGGGTGTGGGAAAACAAGACTGGTGGGACGGTAGTTAAAGCTGAGGCTTTGGGGCTGGCAGGTGGGGAACCATAAGAGGGGCAGGTTCCCCAGCCGACCCAATCCTCCTCCCAGCTCCTGGGGATGAGACTCCCCCGAGTCTTGAAGGGGCTACAGGGACCCTCAGCTGGAGCAAAGCCATGGCTCTGAGTCCTGATTCTGCCTCCCAAGAAATTCTGGCCTAAAAAATGACCTCGAGGAGGTTGCCAGATGAGCACTGGGCATGGGAAGACGTCTTTCACTCCCTGGGGCCCCACCAGACACTCCAAACTCTTTTAGTAGCACAGACTTTAGGAAACACCTTCTGCTACCCAACAAGTCCACCCAGGCTGGGTGAAATCAAGCCATGGCCCATATGCATCTCGAGATGCAGATCTTTACCCGTCCAGCAGGATCTATCGGTCTATAGATTGATAATAAAGACAACATAAGAGTGTCCAACCTGCCTTGGTGCCCTGAAAAGGAGTGTTAGAAAGTGGGGACCCGGGAAGGCGTGGAGGCAGAGCCATGCTGGGGTGAGAGGACCTCCATGACATGCCCCAACCCCTCAGGACTCATTGCCTCCCCTCCGCCGGCAGCACCACCCCAGTGCAGCCCAGGAAGGTAACGTGGGTGGGAGCCAGCACCAGCACCCACCTCCCCGGCCCCGCGGCAGCTTTGCATGCAGCCACAGAGCAGGCCATGGCCGAGGCCATTCCCAGCAGGATGTTTGTTCCTTCCTTCCCCGCCCTCAGCTTTTGCATGGCAAAGGAGGGAGCTGCAGGGGAATGCAAAGTGCTCCATCAACGTGCTCCTCCGCAGGTCGCCAGCACTGAGGATGTTGCTCTGACCCAACCACCCTCGACCCTGGGTCTGAAACCAGCCTGGGCATCAGGGCAGACTCATGTACACCCATTTCTCATGTCCGTGTTTTATTCCTGGAGACACGGCAACAAGAAGACCCTTCACCGACCAGTACAAACAGGCCTCCAGTAGTGCAGGGTGCATTATACACGTGCTAAGATTTTTAGCGTTGAAGGAAAAAAGCAAACGCTGTATGGAAAGTGGAAGACATCTCAGAGAAATCCCTTCAAGCCTGGTGTTTCATCTGCTCTGCCAGACACCAAAAGAGTCCTGGGATTTTTCTTATGAGCGTTGACTTTGGAGGTTTCCCTTAGCTAAATGATTGCTTATTATGGCACTAAGCGACCGTCCTACCTGGCTCTTCGCCACAACCACAGCGGTGGCCACATTCTGCAACACTTTGGGAACCCCCATTAGAGGCGAGCAAGCCTGCCCATGTTTCCTTGGCAGGAAAGCAGGCTATGACATGAGATCTGTGGCTAAAAATCACCATAAACCTAATGCTATTTCAGTTTAAACGACAGCTACATCTATACTACAGCGTTAATGTAAAAAGGCCTTTCCTTAGCATCCTATTCGTTTATTTTCACCATGCTAGTTGCCAGTGAGCACAACAAGCTTTTAATACTGGGCATGGCAACCCACGCCATTACAATAAATTCCTTACGTATCACGTGAATAGCTAGACACATGAATAATTTAACCATGGTTTAATCAACATTAAACTAACGGTTTAATCAAGACCAACTATGTCATCTTTCCCTAAAAGAACTACAGACCAAGGCTCTGGCTCTGGTTTCGCAGCATAGGAAGAACACACGTATCTTCAGTGACGTTTTAAACAAATTAATCATGCATTTCTCCATGGCACCAGCGAGGCGAGGGCTGGAGCGCGTTAGCCGTCCCTTCTCCTGCTCCACCCAAAAAGCCTTCTACATCCTTTCTGCTGGAACTGCAGAGCGAGTTGGACGCGATGGAAAGGAGGTTGTGGAAGCAAAGTCCGTGCCAGCCTGCCAGCCCCGGCCTGTGCCAGGTTTGCACACTTGTGCACGTGTGCGTGTGTGTGTCCCTACGTCCCTGTTCATGCCCACATGTGCCGAATCGGGTCCGCACCTTGGACCTGGGAACATCACCCAGCCACAGCAGGCAGAGCAAGAGAAGAGCCGGGGGCAGGAGCTTGGTGCTCCTGCGCTAGACTTGCTGCAAAGATGGAAATACCATGGAAGTAAGGAAAAGTTATGCGGCAACTGCCATCAGCTGGAAAGAGCAGAACCACTCGGGCTAAGCAGAGAGCACTGGCATGAGCGACCACGCGCAGGAGGCCGGAAAATCACAGCCCTGGTGCAATCCCCCAGGCAGCGGGAGAGACCTGACGAGCCAAATGCAGAAGGGATCACCCACAAACAAATGGAGGAAAGATCATCCATGGACATCTGCTGGCCTCCAGAAAGGACCAGAGAACCACGGTCCTCCCATTCTCCGCAGGAGCCCCCGGAGACCGGCAAAGCCCTGGCTGCTGCTCAGCGCCAAGTCCACGGGAGCTGGACCCCGCGGTTTCGGGGTTAGGTCAGGAGATGCCTGTCTGAAGTGCTGCTGTGATGGGCCACGGGAAGGATGGTTTGGGTGCTCGGTCTCCACTCCCCAACCATGTTGTCTGGGATGCACAAGGGCCCTTTGGCTAGCAGGGGTCAGTGGTGCTCCCCAGGGGACATTTCCGGCCTCAGATGGGACACCTGACCTGGGACACCACCAGTGAAGCTGCGGTATTTGAAGTTTCCATTTTCAGAGAAGAACTAAAACTCGCCACAGAAAATACGGATGAAAGCAACATCTTTCACCGTTGGACCTCCAGCAGCCGCAGTGCAAAACGTGCGGCGCACACTGCACATTTCCAACGCCGTCAATAACGGGGACAGCGGCGTCTGACACCCAGCTCCCCCCCCCCAAGCACCACCCTCGGCAGTATTTGCATTTCTCAAGAGCCCATGAGATTTTTGAAGGAGAAAATTGCTAGCTACAAGCTCAAACTCAATGGCAGCCCGTCAAATCCTCCCTCTCTGGACCCTTCAAGACACTTACTAAAGCCCTTGTGAAGCCCAGATCTGCCTCTGCCCATGTCCTCTGATTTATTAACTGTTTTAAAGGAGTTTATGGCTGTTACTGCAGCCGGAGATCACTGTGAACTCTCAGCCCGCACTGCTGGCTCGGAGCTACACGTTTGTTCCTCTCCAAAATTCACAGCCACGCTGATTTTATTCCAAGCAGCTAGGGCATCCTACAGTCCAAATGGTTCATTATCTCTGGCTTTCTTTAAAAGGTCAAGAAATGCTCTCTGCTTGGCAGATGGACTAGCGCAGGAGTCGCGAAGTCTCAGGATTTGTAACTCAACAAGGTTATTAAATTGCGAACTCTATCCTGAGCAGAGGCAACACCAAAAGTCTGTCTAAAGTTTTTAAAGAAAAAAAAAAAAAGGGGTTATTTTGAGAAAATGATTTTTTTTTTTCCATTTTCTTAAAAAAAAAAATCAAGGAAAAAAATAAGAAGTCGGATCTCAAATCAAGTAACTCTGTTCTACAAATAAGTCCATTTCTCATTCTTCCAGTATTTGTTTTCTAACCTGTTGTCTCCAGGCCCTTCCTCCCTTTTCTTAAACTTTTTATTCCACCGCAGCTACTGAAGGACAGAAAGAAAAGACAAGAAAAGAGGAGGAAATCCCTCTCTCAAATAATCTACTGATTCAGCAGCTCTTCAGTTCCCACTGCCTTCATGTTCTATAGAGAAATTCAAAGCTCACCAGCACCAGACATGACCTCCAGCTGCGAGGGCAGGCGGCAGTCCCCGTGCGCCAAGCGAGCACCGCTGGGGCCACTTGTGCTGCTTTGGGCTGGGTGGGCGCAGGTGGGCACCCGCGGCCTGCGCTCACGTCCCAGCCGGGCACCAAGAATGGGATGGCGCAAGGGGGGATGACAGCGCGGCATCAAAAACCCGCACCCCCCTCTTCGTCTCCGAGCGCTTTGCCACCGAGTCTTGCTGATCTTTTAAGCTAGATCAAACGAAGACAAATGCACCAAGCATGGAATAATAATGAGCCCCCAAAACAGACAACCTCTGGGAGTTTGCAGCGCTGCTGCAAAACACGGATCTGACTGATGTGAAACCCTGCTCCTTGCCAGCAAGCATGTCTTGGCTGGCGCACCAGGACGGTGGTGCCTCTTTGGCTGCGGTTTTCGCAGGAGCCAGGATGCTCAGGAGCTGCTCCCGTGCAACCCCGAGTTCTCGTTACCCTTTGCATCCCCACAGCTCTCCATGGAGTACTGGACTATAATCACAAATACCAGCCCCAAATTCCCAGGGCGGCTCAAAGGGTGAAGGCAGTGGCTGCAGATCCAGACATGCCGCTGCCAGGCAGGGAAAGGAATAGGTGGGTTTGCCAGTCCGGGTGGGAATTGCAGCGTGTGGCCGTGCAGGCATTAGCAGCCCTATGCCGGTCTGCAAAGGGCGCTCACTCCAACGGCCCTGCTGGGGGGGTCTGAGCTTGGCAATTCCACCTCAGGCTTCCAGTTTGCAAAATTACAAGTTAGGGAGAGACAGTAACTCTGGCTGGTGCATCCGCGCATCGAGAACGAGCGTCTTGACGAGCTCTGGGGCACATGGGGCTTCAAGTGGCTCTAGGGATGGAGGTTCCCTCTCGGACCGAAAAATGATGCTCCTTAGCATGCCCCGAAGGATCCCTGAGCCCCACTGCCCTGCCCCACAGCCGAGCTCTGCAAGCCGCACTGCTCTGCCGCACGGCTGAGCTCTCCACATCCACACACTGCCAACTTACACCAGCAGAGGATGGGTCCCTCCCAGCCCCTCGAGGCAGGACCCGTCCAAGGCTGCGGTTGCGACTCTGCGCCTTTTTGTCACCCCCCAAAAGGCACCTAAACACCCGGTACTGCTCAGCCTGATAAACCAAACCATTGTACCTTTAAGGCACTGCTCCAGAAAGAAAAGGCCTTTCAGCGCAGCGAATAGCATCGCTTTAACTCCACGCACCATCTGTTTGCCAAGATGAAGAGCTCCGGGCTGGCAGAGGCTTAGTCATTCGGACAAGAATAGGTCCCACTGTACTTACACTTCCCAGCTCCCAAAATAAAAAACGCGGCAAGTCATTGACTTCACTTACCCTGTAGCGAGCAGAGCTGGTGTGAGGAAACACCCGACTCAGCTGTTATCTCCTCCCAACACAGAACCAAAAGACGAGCACAGCCCTGGGACCCCCACGGTCAACGGTGCCTTTGAGCAGCCTTATCAAATCTGGTTATTTTTCGGAGAGGGAAGGAGAATTACTGCTTTAGAGCATCCTTACAAATATTCCTGACAACACTGCCACATATAGACCCATATCATGCCATTCTACCGGGAAAAAATACATGACAGATCCCAATGGCCGAGATTCAGTGTGTGCTGGGGTGCTCAAGGTGCCAGCAGCTCCCTCCAGGCTCTACATGTCCCTGGGGATTGAAGTCTGGCCGCACACCCAAATTTCAGCATCTGAGAAACTAGCTCAAGAGATGATTTTGAACAGAATTCTCTAAGCCAGGATATCTGGGGAGAGAGAGGTGGGTACACCTTCCACAACTTGAAACCTCAGATGCCTCTTGTTCCTCAAACCCAGCAGGGTCCGTAAGACTCCCACCTCGCTGCAATTCCTGGGCAGGACCACGTGATGCAGCCAGCACCATGCACACCGCTTTGTTATTGTAGGGTTGCCCAAGGACACAGTGCTATTCCCTACATGCACGGGAAGCCTGGACCACCTCCAGCACCCCACCAGGCCCTGGGACATGGCACAGTGCCACCTCCCCAGTGCTGGAAGAAGCCAGGCATCTGTGCAGCCCTGAAATCTGCTTCACTACCCAAAGTTTTGCCGCTGTTACTCCCCCCTTCCAAAATCTTGCCAGCCAGGAGGAGGAGGCAGCGGGTGCGGGGTTGCAATTCATTTTCCATGTGGAAACAGGCTTTCCCCAAATATCCCCTGGGGGCAGCTCCCCGCAGTCCCATTTGCGCCTCCAGCCACCTCTATCTGGTATGTGCTGGAAGAGCTTCCGGCCCATGGAGCAGATGGTGCCGTTTGAACAAAATTGGTGACAGGTATTTAGCTAAGAGCCCGAGGGGAAACATTTGGAGCTGTCGGGTAAATAACCCTCCGTGGGCCAAATTCAGCTCTCCATCACTGCTGCGGGGAGCAGGGAGAGCACCGCCTGTGCCTCATGGCTGCTCACCTGGGAGCCAAACCCACCAGCTGGCATCACCACCACCACAGGGCCTCTGCAGATGTGCCCCGAGTGTCCCCGCCGGCGTGTGGTCCCCTCTGCCCGTGGCAGGAGAGCCAGGGCTGCTGCCCAGGTACCGGCTGGCTTGGCATCAGCTAAGCCAGCAGCAGCAACTGAAATTCCCCCTCCCCGTTCCTGTCCCACCCTTTGGGGACATCAAGAGAGCACATCCCCTCCTCCAGCTCAGATGTCCATCCTTCCTCTGCCCGAATCCTGGGAGAAATCTGGTCTCAGCCCTCCATCGCCTCTAAAAAGCCACACAGCCCTGTCACTCGGTGCCACGTCCCACGTGGCTACACAGCGATGCTGCCTGGACCCTCCCCACGCTTTAGTTTACAGGTGGCACAAACACCTTCACACACTTCAGAGCAGATGTCCCCGGGACCCTGACGTCCCCGTGATAACCCGCTTGTCCCTGTGACCCCATTTGCCCTCTTCTATTTGCCACTCAGAACCCTGACTTTCACACAGAGCCCAGCCCTGGCTGCTCCTGCACCATAAACCCTCTGGCTTGGATGGGGACACAGCTATTCAGCCCCAGCCCTGAAACAAATCCCCTCGTGCCCTTTCCTGTGCATTGCCCGCCTTCTTCTCCAGGACTGGTGGTCTCTGTTCCCCACCAGATCCCAGGAGATCTCCGCTGGGGAGCGAGGGCTGGGCGAGCCCAGGGAAGCAGCCCGGGGAGTGGCCGACCTTGCTCCGGGTTTTCTGGCTTCTTTCACTTGTGGCCCAACCTCAACAGTATTTAAATATCATCTCCTTGCTCTCCCCTCCCGTTCTTTTTGTCACCTGCAAATTTAGATTAACAAGGAGGTTTGACAAAGTGCTACTGTATATGTTAATAAACCCATTAGTGTCGGCCCGCCTGACGTATAACCTGCAGAGCCTCCAATGTTTACTAATATGATTGTCAAAGCAGAGGAACATTACTTTTTAATGACATTTCATATCACTTCAGTTGAAGTAATATCCTGGGACATGATAATCAGAAAGCCATTTAGCCACAAAACTATGTGCTGAATAGAGGCTGGTGCATGAAAGATGCTCATTTTGTCAGAATTAAAACATTTGTGTTTGCTTCATAAGTTGTAAGCGCACTTGTGGAGGAGAAACACACTGTGAAATATTTATTGGAAGCAGCTCGGTTCAGGTAAATGGGGCTTCAAAATGAAATGCTGGGAAAGGTTATTATTATATTCACTGTATCTTTTGCACGCAATACATCAATTGACAATTCATACATATGATATGCTTAATAAACCAACAAGATTTTAGAACTTCCCTGTAAAGAACATTTCTGAAGTGGTGCAACTGGCCGTTACTTGCCCAGGTGAATTTATTGCTGCTTTCAGAGTAGGGGAACGGCTGCGAGACAGACTGAGATGGAGTTTGATTTTTATAGAGCACCTCTCATGGTCCAGGAGATTCCAAAACGCTTTACAAAGTCATGAGGGTGGTAAGAGGACAGCGGTGACACGGTGACTGCAGACAGTCCTGCTGCCCTTATTAATAGTCCTCTCCCAGGCTTGGCTTTTCAGGGCCATCTCGGAGCTTTGCACCGAGCTCCAGAGGCAGCGGATCGAGGAGCAGAGGATGCTCAGCCAGGGGAGAGCGAACCGGGGAACTCCCCGACACATCCCCCACCGCCTCCGAGCTGCACTGGGGTCACTGAATAAAACAAAGAAATTATCCCGGGACAGATAAAGATGCACAAATTAATAATAAATTAATAATTTCTCCTTTTTTGAAATAATAAAACCAAGGGGATCCCCCCCATCAATCTGGTCAGAACAAGCCTTCTGGTAGAAACTAGCAATTGATTTAGTTAAAGTCTCCCATCGGATGGTGGATAGAGCTGATTAAAGCTGTGCATGCACTATTAATAGGAGCAGGATGCTGCTCTGTCATTATTATTAATTATGCTGCTGTGATTACTATCTGTTCATCCATCCATCCATCCTCCCTTCTATAATCCCAGCGCTGGCCAAGTATGTATGAATAAAAATTCGTCCTCTCTTTTTGTTCCCAGTTTTCCAGGGGCGGGGCAGAAAAAAAAAAAAAAAGGATCAAAAAACTTAATTTACAGGATTTCTTATTAATATGTGTGAGAGTGTGAGTGTGTCTGTGTGTGAGAAAGTGCGCGAGTGGGTGGTGGGAGATGCGTGGGTGCGATGCATGTGGGAGCATTCGTCTGTGAAAAATGCACAAAGGGAAAAGTTAAGTCAAAGAAAAAGACTTTGTGTTTCATGTCGAAGCCACCGGGTTCCCGCAGCATCCTCCCTTCCGCAGGAGCAGTCCCACGGATGCGGTCGGACCCCCTGGGAACCCCTCGCCCATGCTCAAAAGCACGTCCCTACCTGGGAGCCAGGTTCTCCTGAACTCTCGGCCACTGTCCCCAAGACAGTCAGAATTTTTCCGTCACCAAATAATTAGACTGCGATAAGAGGAAACAAATGGGCCCTCGGAGCAGAGAGGGCTGCAATAAGAGATGAATTATTAGTCCAAGATGGAAATCTCTTTTGATAAATGACTGGCCCCAAGCAAGGAAGGATTCAGCAAAACACAACGACGTCCTTGTTGTGACACAGGGAAGAGGAAGGAACAACCTTATAAGGGGCAACAAAGCCTCCGCGCTACCACCTTCACCAATTGATTAATCAAGCGTATCCCACGACATCAATATGTGTCCCTCTTTGCATTAGTTACAGCCTCTAAATGCGGAGGACAGGGATGATGTGTTTGGTTCAGGACCTGGTTTGAAACCGCGGCTGAGGCTGCCCTGACAAACTCTGCCGCGGAGGGCACCGGGACAGAGGGGAGAGCAGAGCCCGATACGTCCCAAGGAGCGGTGCCAGAAGCCAGTCGATCCATACAGCACTCCAAAGCTAACACAAACCAGCACAGAGCCACAGCGGCCCGGGAACAAAACAAGGAAAGGAGAGAGAACCAGGTTTTTCCCTTTTTCCTGTTCCGCAAAGAGCCCGGCTCAGCGGGGTGGGGCGATGCCTCGTGCTCCAAGTGAAAGAACTGCCATTTATTAATACCGGCCCAATTCCTGAGAGTTTTAAAGCCTAGTTCAGAGGGGGGAAAAAAAAAATAAAATCCACTGGCGTCACTGAAAATAAACCTGACAATGCGGCACTGGGCAAAGCACTGAAATCAGCAGGTTTTAACATCACAGCTTCGCCTGGGCTTTGAAGATGGGGTTGGGGAGGGGGTCGGTACGTCTAACTCCAAGCAAGGTACAAGAAGGACCCCAAGACCTCTGTGGATTAACACCCAGCCACGAGCAATGATGACACTATGGGAGTTTCTAAGTCCCTATAGCCTGGAATGCAGTTATCCCTGGGGACTGGTAACTGGGACCTCTGGTATCACTATTTTTAGTGAGAGATTTAAGTAGAAACAGCAGAAATGTACATATATATATATGTATGCTACGTAACACATATATATACTTTTAAAAAAGCTGACAGAAATAGCTCAAGCTGGAATCACTAAACATATTTCTTTTTGTCCTCCCCCAGAAACCGCTACCAAAACATACCTCTTCATCTAACGAGATTAGCAAGGTACCATGCTAGATCTTTATTAGTTAAAGCTGACCATAGCGCAAAACCTGGCCTGAATCGCAAACGAGCCGACTGCCAGAATGAGGAGCGCAAGCAGATTTATTCCAAATGGGTCTCTGCTCTTCGCCTTGGGGAATATGCTTCCTTCTCTTTAACTCCCTGACAACTGGTAGCCAAAGTTCAGCTCTCCTCGCGCTCCCCAAAGCCAGCGGTACCAGCACTTCCCACTCACGCTGGCTGAATTCCGGCCCACCGGCCGTGGTGATTTGCACAAACACAAGGTTAAGAGAGAAACAAACTTATTTACTGTGATGGTTCACAGTAGGATTTAGCACCAAGGACATTTATATATGGCAATTCCTGCCTTCTCTACTTTACTTGACTGGCAGCTTGAAGAGACCAAAATATCAAATACTAACAGTGGAGCCCTGGATGGTGATAATCAGCTGTACTGATTTTCACAGCCATCTTCTGCCCTCAGGCGAGTTAGTGTGGCTCCCAATGTTTTTCTTTGGTAAAAATGGGGGCAGGGAAGAACAAGTGAAAAAGATAATTTCTATTATGGAACCAAGGATGCTGGCCTAGCCTCACATGTAGTGGCCGATAGGAAATCTTTCACGAGATCGGCACATTCCTTTCCCAGGTCACACCCAGAACCTCCTTTTAAAGGTCTCAGGAGGACCAGCACATGCCCTGGGGGAAGGAACAGAGGCCAAAGCATGGCCATGTATGAGCGTTTCACTGCAAACAAGTTTCTTGCTTTGGAGTAGAAATGGGAAGCATACGCAGAACAGATCTGGTTTCCATCAGCCCGTTATTTATAGCATCGGTTTCACACCATGGATTATACACACTCGTGCTTGTTCTTTCAGGCTCACTCAGTGCTCTGCCGCCCTTCCTTCTTACCTGAGCGATGAATCTGCGTGTTTTACCCTGCCGTGATCAGGCTGTTCATGTCTCATTTAGTTGTGCCTTCACTAAATATGCTCCACAGAGCTTGGCTGCTCAAGAAATCAGAGTCTGCAAGCAGAGAATCTCCAAAACATCCATCTGAGCCTTGGGCTAAGGTGGTGAACACAGACTAGTTTATCAATGGTGCACAAGGGAGAGATCTCTTGGAGCCTTTGATTCACAGGCCCCAGAGGACTAACTACCTCTCTACAGCTGGATCAATTGAAAACACCTTTGGCACAGAGAGAAATATGGTCTCGTGAAACAGCAAGTTACTCTGCTCAGCTATTGCACTCTAACGGCTGCACGGTGGCAAAGACTTGATATGAAGTCCCACCTCAGCCAACTCACCAGAGACTGCACCGAACACCTCCAATGCTGCCATCCCGTATTAAACAGCAGAGCTCTCTAGCTGGGCAGGAAAAAAGCTCCGACGCAGCACAGTTCACAAGGAAATCTGCAGCCCATCCGCTTGCTGATTACTCATAGAGAGCAGAGTGAGGGTGGTAGGTCCCATCTGGTACGCCTGGAGTCATCCAACGTTGTTCTAAGTAGTGAGGTTAAACAATAGCTGTTTAGTCTCTGCTCTTGATTGAATGAGATTTGTTGTCCATAATAAAACCCCTGGCACATGATCAGTCATTGCATACGAACCCAAATTACACTAAGAAAAGCCAGGATAGTGTCAAAAAGCTCTAAAACATCATTAAAAGAGAGGCCATCCTCAGTCAACACATTCTGAAGAGCCCTCAGAAAATGATGGTATTCCTCAGGTTCCCCTCAGGTAGACATGAGGGTGGAGAACATGGCTGATGGCTCTCCTTGGAAGTTCCCTGCCAATGTCTGCATCACAACACAAAGACTGAGACAATTTCTAAGATACCCGGGACAAAACAACAGAAGATGACACAACACTGTCCCTGAGGCCACAATCACCAGCATCAACCACCTATCCCTGCTAGATTCAACCAGGAAAGCAGGACATGAGTCTACATCACAAACGTGACATCTTCCCTCAAACCCGCAAAAGTAAAATTGAGAGCAGCCTAGATAGCCTCCTTTGGAGACGTAAGCCTGCCAAGCTGTCCTCCAGTAGGACCTCACAACCAGACTAGGGGCTCCACAGCTGCTGCAACGGGCAGCAGAACAGGCGTGTTATGCCAGAGTCACCTTCTGGGCAACTGTAGCTTAGTGAGCGTTGACTTAGTTACCAGAAAAACATGTAAGCACCTAGACTAAGCAAGATGTACTCAGAAGACTAGGTGACAGGCTGGTCTACTACTAGACCTGTAGGTGGTTCAAGTTAGGGGAGATGGATCTCACACCCTTCTTCTGGAATTTGAGGGCTTGATTCAGGTGCCTGAAGGCAGATACCTGTATCTCGTGCCACTGCAGATGTGGAAGATCTGCCAGTTCCACACAGACGTCTCAAATGGCACGATGTGCTTATCGAGCAACCGAACGGTACCTAAGTAGGAATTCCAGAGGGAACTGCAATTACAGTTCGAGGGCTGTGGGGTGGAGGGGAGCTGCTCACACTGAGATACTTAAGGTGCTTAATAATTTAGCTTATCAAAAAGTTAAGAGGAAGAAGTACCTTATTAACAATAAAGAGCACTTACTAAAGAGGAGATCTCTTATAGCAGAACTCTCTTTAATCTAACAGACAAAGCCGTATCAACATCCAATGGCTGGAAGCCAAAACTAGACAAATTCAAACTGCACGGAAGGTGCCAGTTTGTAATTGAAAGAGTAATGAGCCATTGGAATTACTCGCCCCGGGCTGTGATGGATTCTCCACCATCTGAGTGGATGCTGTTCTAGAAAGTGCCACATTGCAGGCACATATTTCTGTGTTCGGGAATTATTGGTAAAGGCTTTCCAGCTTGCAGGAGTTGTTTGTGCTCTAAAAAACAAACAAAAGCAGTATTATGCTGCTCAGTTAAAGATGGAGAAGGGAGGTACGGTGAGTTTAAGCAGACAGCCTGTGACAGTGCTAGGAAGAGGACTCGGGTCACTTAAATGTCATTGCCCAGCCACTCTTCCACTCTCCAGAGGAGCTCCCAGCCCCGAAGCACCCTGCATTTTCCCGGCAGCACCCTCAGCTAGGTGAGAGCTGGCTCAGAAAGTAAACTCAAGAGTCACAAGGCAGGGTTCAAACGAGAGACAGGGAATGGATCGTATTAGCCAAGCACTTCTACTGGGAACACCTCCAGCAACACCTCCAAAGCTGCTCCTTATGAGAAGTCTGAGAAGAACAGGACATCCAGGTGGAGCATGGGTTTGCTGAGCTTTCTCCATGCCTTTGTCCAACACAACCGTGCTCACAGAGCCCTCGATCGTACACCCACGTACTATGGAGGGGTGCTCTGCAGATGACCTGCTCTCTTTCCTTCTCTTCCCAAGGAGCATTCCCATCTCCTGCATACGACATAGGACAAAGTACACATAAGAGGTATAGTTTCCTCGTATTTCCAGCAGGCAGGAAAAAGAGAAAGCCACAGGGGAAACGGTCATCTGCCAAGACACCTCCGTGCTGGACCCATTGTACGGGAACGGCTGCTGCCAGTCATCATGGAAGAGCAATAAACACCCAGGCTCAGATACTCCCTCATTGAGAAAGTCTATTTTGCTGACTTCTAGAGTACGTAATAAAAATTAGCAGGAAGGGCAAACAGAGGTAAAAGCGCGTGAAGGCTAGACTGACTCACTGTTGGGCCCCGGGAAAGAGGTAAAGCCCAGAACTGGGTGAATAAATGATTTCTTTGCTTCTCTGGTAAATAATTTCAGGTTGCCCTCACAAAAAGACACAGAGATCGATTCACTTGAAATAAAAACAAGTTTTAAAGATGCTTAGATATCAAAAAGAATATTTCGCCAACTTTGTCTAAGTTTCGTTTTGGGGCTGTGAAAAAGGCTTTTGAGAAATTAAATGTAGGTAAATTTCTAAGACACCTGTTTTGAAATAACCAAGAGAAGCATGCCAGCTTGGAAAAGACAAAATAAAACCTTTTGAGTTAGAACCACTACAGGTAGTCTTTCTTGGCTGAAAAGATGTAATAAATTTGTGGATAGTTTTTATAAAACCCCTGCAGATGCACTGGTAAGATTTCACGTAGACCATAACCAGGAAGGACTCTACAACACACCGGCTTGGAACAGCCCAAACAGAGAAACTCTGTTCCTCCTCCTCTCCCCAGTCTTTGCCTGCAAACACATCACCACAGTTAACGCACAAAACACCATTCATTATAGTCAGAATCCAGGAGCACAAAGTTAGCTCTTACACTGAGGCTGGGATCAAAACCTAACACAAACCTTAAAAAGCAAGGGTGAAATATCGAGCTCTCTGAAAGTTCAAACAGAAACAAATGTTACTGTCTCTCAGGCAAATGTGAAAAGATTATAAAAGTTATCTTTAGCTTTATTCATTTGAGTTTACTCACTCTCATCCAGAAGGTGCTCCAGATTTACATGTGGTAGGGTGGCTCGGGGCAAAATTCAGCCCCTAGTGACGATACTTCGGGTTCACACCACCCCTGTGTACCCAACTGCCTGGGCTCAAAGAAGCCAGCGCTGCTCAACGTTCAGCCTCATTCTGCAAGCCTTTGGTTCAAGACCTCTGTTACCTGAGGCTTATATGTGCCTCCTGAACATCTACAGGGCTCCTAGAAGCGCTCCGTGATCCCAGTATAAGTTACCAGGAATAGTTATAGCTCCAAGTACACAGGTTCTTAATGACTCAGAAGCTACTGGAAATTTCCAGACCTTCGTTGAGAAATTACATGGCTAAGAATTACCCAAGCTGTTGTGGACATGAGAGGGATTGTTATTACATTAATATCATTCTTCAGGTGGGAACCTAACCACAGAGAGACTGAAACAACCTACGCGAAGGCACACAGGATGTCAAGACATCCTGAGAAACAGAGAACAATCAAACCACATTTGGCCAAGGCCAGCCCAGTGGCTTGCCCTTCCTTGTGACGGTCAACGGAAAATTTCAGCAGGTGACAGAGGGAAGAAAAATTTGGCTGGATGAGCCTGAGAAGGGAAACAGAGGCCAAAATTTAGGGAGAAACTCCCGCCTGCAAGCCTGGCTGAATAGACTCCTGAAGGAACCATCTCACTTAGGGCATTTTCCTTGGACCGAGTGAAACCCCACAAAATACACCCTGGGCAACCCTTTGTACGCCATGGCAGATGGGCCCCATCACTTCATGGGCTGAGCAGGTATTTTCCATGCCTCACTACAACACTTTGGTGTTTCTGCAGCACAAATGCATCACCCTTGGCCAAATTAACTAAGCCTATGCTGTAGCCTTCAGCTTTTTCAGCCCTGTGGGCCTGGCCCAGCTGGAGAAGCTGTGGTCTTCCTTAGCAGAAGGACTGCCACAGGATCTTCTGTGCTTTTTTTTATTTTTTCAATCAAACTTTGCAAAACCAGTGGGTTTCATGAGTATTTGCAAGAAGTAAGAGCCCCTGGATCTTTTCTGGCAAGGCTTATTTTGATTTCTCCGCTAAGAAGAGCAGTGAGACGACGAAGAACTGCCTCCTGAACAGGAACACTGTGGAACTCAGGCAGGGGGGAAAAAAATATAAAAAAAATCGGGAGATAATAATCACTGGTCTGTGCATCCTTCCTGCTTCCAAACTTCCAGGCTGGCTGTTTTCCGAAATGACTGCCCAGGTTTGCATCGGCTCAGGTACCCCAGGAGGCTGAATACACACAGCTATAGATACCCCTTCCCTTCGAGCAGCCAGTATGACACTGCCCGAACCACAGGAAAAGCGGGACGGATGAGAAATTCTTCCCTCACAACGGGAAATACAGCAACCAGGATACCAAGAGGGTGGTCTGCCTGTTAATTCAGGAGACAGAATTCAAACTGAAAGCTCCATGTGGAGCAAATTAGCAGAAACTAATTCTAATCCGTCCCACGCTGGCACAGAGGCACGTCAGCCCTGCTTAAAATTGCACCTCCCTTCAGATCTAGGCTGCCCCTCGTCCTACGTGGAGAGAAAAAAGGACGGGGAGAGGCTGCATCACAATCTGCGTGCAGATGGTCCATATTATTGAACCTCTGCGGACTATCAGCCACTTGCCCCTGTGCCCCATGATAAATCACAGTCTCCTTCAATGTTCTCGGGGAAGAGCAACGCTCTCCCGGGCTCTGATTGGGTTGAAAGCCTTGACTAGTTAAGGAGATGTAAATACTGAGCCCCTATCAGCCTGTAATTGTCATCATCATCCTGTTTAGGGAACTGCTCACATCTTTGAGCAGTTACTCCGTGTCTCCTCCACCCCAGGAGAAGGTCTGGAGCCCATTTCCGGCAGCCGGCAGAGAGCTGCTTTTCTTTCATTGACACAAACAGAGTTTGTCAGCTTGTGCATCCTTGGTTTCTGCTTGGTTTAAAGTTGCTGCAGAGGCCTTGGGAGCAGCTCAGCAGCTGGAAACAGAGAACTCTCAACCCTCGCCACAAAGATGCCCATTCAGCAGCCGCCGGTCCCCCAGGTCCTACCCAACAAGAGCATCCTCTGTGCGGTGGCCTTTGGGACGGGGTCCTCGGTCCCCGCCTGAGCTGGGGGAAGTGACACTTCCAGTGGCTCTCATGGAAGGCAGAGCCAAAACGTGTGCATTCACTTTCTTCTGCAGACAGAAAACTGAAGAAACACCCCGCTGGGCCAAAATAAATACATTTGGCATCTTTCCTGTGTCTGCACCGGCACGTTCATGGCGCTGAAACTGAAAACAGGCCTGAGCCTTATTTACACTAAAATCTCTTTCCATCACTTTGGCAGTAGGAAGGGGCTTAGTCTTGGTACATATTATATTTTCTTTTCAACATGTGTAAATGAGGATCAAGCTTTTACGTTGCTTAAAATAGATGTAAATGACCCTTTATGCTGTCAGAACGGTGTCGAGAGGCCTTCCTGCAATAAAAAAATCAGCCCCATTATGCTTTCATATCATGCTCCATTCATTTAGTTCTAGTTTCCCAAACTTGGGCAGTTCCCCTTGACCGTGGCAATCTGTGCTGAGATTTTACGCAGCTGGGACTAAAACCAGAGGCAGAAGAAGGTGCGTGAGCTCAGACAGAAACACATCGAAACCTTCAATCTAAACTGGACTTGAAGCCCCACCTGGAAGACTCCCCATTCCCAGCGGGCTCTAGGCCATCTGTGATAGATTTATTCTTTCAATCAGTTGTTTTGAAGACATTTTAAAAAAACATTGTATGTTCCAGTCCTCTTTACAAAACCATGAAAGGGAGAAAAAGGCAGAGAGAGAACAACAAGACATGCTGGGCTGCCATCAGGGTTTTGATGCCTCACAGATGGACTTGCCATGCCTCCTGCTCGAGCCCAGGGGAAGCCACTACCACATATCCCTGCCCAAGCCACTGCCTTTGCTCAGTTACCAGTTTGCTCATTGCACATCGGAGGAGACGCTGACAAGAAAGGAACCGGCCTTCCTTCGATCTCTACTACTAAATGCATCAATTTTCCTTGAAGAGATAGTCTCTGACCACTGACCACACCAGGCAGATGAACGAATGGCTGTATGAGGTACCCAAGTTTTTTGGTGGTTAAGGCCGGTGATGGGACCCCCATCCCTTCTGATTAATGAGGAGGAGATCCATTAGCCAGCAAGCACTGCCCAAGGAGCAGGCTCAGCCCAGACAACCTGGCAGCCCAGGAGAAGGTCCCTCTGGCTTAGGCAGCCCATGCCCTTGGGCTCAGTCCTGAAGAAAGTGTCTCCAGGTACCTCAGGGATGCAGAGCCCTGCGTTTCCACCTTTCTGTCGCTCCGTACGGCAAGTAAATTACTAGAGCCCTTAAAAGAAGGTGATATATTTCCACATTGTTGTCTTTTGCCAGTGAGGAATCTCTAGAGCCAAGAGGGGGCTGGCTGTTACCCTGATTAATTACTGTCGGTGCTCCTTCCTGCCCAAACTGCCTTCTCCCCTTTCAGCTCCTACTTGTAGTGTGAACTACTGAAAGAGAAGGGCTTTCATTCCACCTTCTGGACTATTAAATCCAGATCCCATCCACACTACTGCGGCCCCAGCCTCTCTCGCTCCGCCAAATAAGGTCCGCTCATAAACTGCGCCATTCCTTCGGAGCCACCATCGCATGCAGAGACGTCCCGACAGGTCATCAATACCATCCGCCCCTAAGAGCTGGAGAAAGTGCTACTTGACCCAACTGCAAAATAAGTTACTGGAATATGCTGAAGCCGTGTCAGCCCATCCCATCCCCAGAGCCACTCTGCGGGCACCGCCTGGCCCAGGCACGGCAGCCAGGCCAGGAGAACCCAGCCGAAGGGCAGAACATTTACAGGAACTATCATTTTAGTTTTCCTTCTGAAGAATGCACAAGGGATAGTCAACACTTTCCTTAACCCCACCTCCTCTTTTCCTCTGTAAAATAACCCTCTCTCCAGCTTCACCAGCTGAATGCTACTTCACAGCTTTTCTCCAGGAGCAGTTGCAGTTGGAAACACCCAGACAAATCTTATCCAAGAGTTTATGAGGAACAGCTCAGAGACACCCTGAAAACTGCAGTGTGCTACCTGGAGTGCTGCAGATTATTATTACTTCTCTAATCTCGGTATAGTTCTGGGTAAGGTTTTAATTGGGCATTGTATTTCAAAGCCAGGGAGTAGGATCTATGCAAAGCACTGGGTAGTTTCTGCATTAATTGACCATCAAATCCTTCCCCTTTGCATCTGCATTCTATTATTAGAGAATGTAAAGCAGTTTATAGAGCTTTTAACCTCTTCATGCAAACACTCTGTGGAAGTTATGCTGCTGCAGGGACCATATTAGCTTTATAGACTTCTTTTCTAATCCAAGGAGAGGGAAAAAAGGGAGAAGAGACAGATGAAATGAATGATTTTTGATGGCATAAATTCAGCTGGTGTAAATTAGCACAACTCCGGTAACTTTGGTAGAGTTATGCTGATTTATGCCAGCAAAAGATCAGACATTTGATCTGCAATGAGGTCCTTGCTCTCAAAAGACCAAAACAGTACTAGACAAATCTTCACAGACCACTTACCAGCCTTCTCAATTCCATTCTTCCCTGCTGCATGGAAAAGCCCGGATTGGATGCCAGGGAACCATCTGGCAAACTGGGTACCAATAGCACGCACGCACACTGTCTGCGCAGTCACCTGGAGGAAAGTCACCTTCCAGCAAGTCACTTGGGTGACCTCTGTGACCACCAGCCTGTCCCCAGGGCTCCCGTGAGTGTCAGAGGAAAGGCAGAACCACGCTGTGGAGTGGAAGCATAAATTGCATCTTGCAGTCTCTAACTAAAGCTGCTAAGCTCTACTTTCTTCAGGGTCTCATGGTTGGGCTCCTCAGGGAGTAAGCACCATTCACAGGTCAAAAATACCAAGATGGAGGCAAGCCAAACTGTCATGGGTTCCTGTGTGCACAGGAGATGTGCAGGCCAGGTGTTACCACCAAGGTAGGAAAACAAGCATCAAGAAGAACTGGGGTGTCCTGGGCTGATAGCCCCTCCCTTGCACAGGGCACTGGTTCCAAGCAGCGCCAGACCAAGCCTGTGGGTCTCGTGGGACCTGCAGCAATTCACCCTGATGGCTGAACCCTGCTCGGTAGCCACAGCTTCCACTCAAAGTAACATGAGTGCTCAGTACCTCATCCTGTCCCAGGGTGAGAGCCAACGTCCATTATTCCCACTCAACCGAAGATCAGAAGGATGACCAACCTGTCGCACCAAAGGACGACTTAGCACATTATCCTGTCTCTAACCCAAAGAAGAGCAGATGCCTAGAGAAAGCAACATCAGCGTAGTACATATATGGTACTTCCCCTTCCAAAGAGCTGGATTCCCCCAACAGAGGAGCTTGACACCTTCAAACCCAAACAACTGTTGCAGGAAGAGCAGGAAGCAAGCCTTGGTCCCACCTTAACCGTGGCAGGAGAGAAAAGGGGTAGTAGTGTGTTGCCTCCTTCAGAAGAGTCATCGTCACAAGATGAAATCTCTTCTTACAAAAACCAGACAAGACAAGCACTGTTTCATCTCCCAGCTCTGTGCAGCAGGGTGAGAAGGAAAACTCACCACCTCGCTTGCCACCTTTGCCTGTTTTCTTCACACGATTGTTCCACCGCCCCACAAGCAGGTGGGATTCCCATTTTGCAAATCCCTACGCTATTTCTTTGTTTCATAGTAACCCCAAATGTCACTAGACAGAGCCCAGGACAGCGATTATGAGCATGCAAACAACGGTGTAAGTGCCAGCATAATTATCTTGTTCCTAAGCACTCGACAATGCTTCCAAGTATCTTGTATTTAGTTACTTGGTAAGGTCCTGAACGTCTGGCGCTCAGGCACTATGGTTTTATTGCTACAGAATGAGCCAGAAACTATTCAAAAGCTTTAAAAGGTCTTTTTAAATAGTCAGAATGAATTTACAGTGTTGGCTGCCTGGCAAACGCAACAGGCATTTCAAGTGGAAAGGAACAGTCCTTTATTGCATCTGCTGTTGGCATTTAGGGCACCCTGATCACTAACAATTCCTCTGCTCTAACGCTCGGCATCCTGCAGGCTGCTGGCTGGGCAAAAGCAAGGGGAGCGACAGACCGAGAAGAAAGGGTCTAGGTGAAAGAAAAGCCTGGGTTTAGAATTAGTTGGAAATTTTCATTACAATTCAAAAGAAAATGATCATTTTTCACCCAAAGCGTCACAGAAATGCCTTGGTTTCCATCACCTGCTAGTGAAACAGAAGCTGGGCTCCACCAGTAAACCTCTCCTGGCTCTGCCTGCCCGGAATGTGTCCCACCTGCCTCTCTGTGTGCCACCTCACCTCAGGTGTCCAGGTCTGGCACCCGGGACTTTCTAGAAACCAGAGCTTTTGACAAACTGTTCTGGAGTTGACTTCTGAACAGTGCTGGTGTCCTTGAGCAATACTGCCAAGGAGATGAGGCTGAGACCGACCTCAAACCAAGTGCAACCCTCCCTCCACCCAAGTCCATGGCTATTGACACCCCGTCTCAGCCACTTCTTGACACCACCATCATTAACCCAGCTGGTGGCAAGGCCACTTAGTCTCAAGCAGCATGGCAGAGGGGAGGAACAGCGGATGCTTTTCTGACGGTCTGAAAAGCCCAGAATAATTTGCCATTTCTTGTGACTGGGACAGAGTAGAGGGACGCAGGAGCAAGGGGTTCCTAAGGCCAGTTTATGTCTGGGGTTAAAAAGCCATTGGACGAGCAGCTGGAACAGCCATTGCATGTGTGGAGAGATGAATGAAGATTCATACAACTCTGGGGACTACAGGAAAGAACTTCTCCAAATGCTCCTGCTCCATCTTAGCTAAGAATGAAGCCCACAGCACTCCTCGCCATTCCCATGCTCCCACTCCCCTCCCCAGCATCCACCAGCGTTCCTTCACCCACACCTGCAGGGTCACCCATCCCAAGCCCAAAACAGGTCCCTTCCCTCTCACATGCCTGTGCAATACCCCAGCCTTGTCACTTTGGGCTCCAAGACCCTCCCGCACGATGGAAGTACAGCAAAGGGCAATCATGTAGGAAATCCTCCATTACTTTCTACTCCACTTGGCCTCTTTCTCTACAAGAAAATGTGAGGCAGGGGCTGACCTACATCCCCTTCACAGGAGTTGGCTCCAATCTCCCGTCTCAGGCTAGATATTTCCTGACTTGGTCGATTACCCGTATTCTGGGGCCTTTATCTCCCCGTTCGGGGCACAAGAAGGCTGTCTGTCTTCTCCACCAGATTGTGAAGGCCAACTCCCCTGTCCTTCCTTGGCAACACTTCTAGAAAACGCAAGTTTTCTCAGGACACTGATGGAAGGCAATTAGCAAAGATGATGATAGTCCGGAAAACATCTTAGAAAGGCTGAAAAGAATAATTTAAAGGTATTATTATTAATGATGGCAATTACAGTACTAGAAAGCTCAGTGGTTTTTCAAACAGGACTGAGAAAGGAAAAGGAACAAACCCAAGCAACCTCTAGGAGAATGCAAGAGAAGCAGTAATGAGCTGTGGAAATCAAACAAGATCAGTCTCGGAACAACCAAGCCAAATCCCCTGCTTGAGTAAACCAGTGCGGGTCCCCTAGAGTTCAGGGGCTGGGGGAGAACCACGGCTACCTCCCTCTGACCAGGGCAGAGGATATTAAAGCTGAGCTTTCCAAAAACCTTTCGGGAAGTCAGCTCAAAGTCACTGCAATTAAATGAGCCAAGGAATTCCCCCGAGGCTGTGCAAGAATCTCCGCGCGCGCTGTTCTGCTGAGCTGTCCTCCCGAGAGTCACCAAAACCAGTGTCACCCACCTATGACACCCTGACGGGCATTTGCACTTTCCTACGTGCCATCAGGCCGACAGCTTGGGATGTTTCCTGAGGACCGTGCAAAGGCCGCCGAGCTGACCGGTCGTTAATTCTCAGGAAGCACCCACTGCCTCATTGGCAATTACTTAAACAAACTTCCTTTTCATGGTGTCTGAGCCAAGGCCTTTCTTTCTGACACGTCCCAATAAAGTTTTATTTAAGGTAAGATAACATGAGGGTTATGCACCCGAGCCGGGCTGCACCTGACTAAACACCGGGCCCATCGGCGATGGCCGGATGGCTCGAGCAGGGTTTCACCGCTCTCCTCTCCTCCGCAGCCAGCACGGCCCCTTCCAGCTCGCAGCGAAACCGCCCGCGTATCATTTCCCCTTATATATGCAGCGTATATCCTTCGTGCAAATCTGTCTCATAAATCACTGCATCCCAGGTGCACCACGGAGGAATTTGCTAGGAAAATACCGTTCCAAGCGGAGGACCCAGCATACCACCGTGGTCTTTAGGAGGGGTAATAGCCAGGATAGGGGTGACTTGGAGACCTGCCAGCCTCCGAAAATGATTCATCCTGCCTGACCTTAAATTGCGGATCCTGACTGTTGCAGATGGAGCTGCCTCCGCGGGCAGGAAGCGTCAGTCATGGCCGTGTTCATATCCCCTCCCTGCCCGTGGCTACAGGGCCCCGATGGCACGTGAGAACCCCCAGCTTGAGAACCTGGGGTTTGGGTTACAAACTACCCCAAAATAACCAAAACGAGGGTCTCCAGAAACACCAACCCGAAGCGTCACTTATTAACACGCACAGAACCAACCCCAGCAATTTGCCTTCGGCGACTTCACTAAAAGCCACAGCTTGTGTTTATCTCACCTGCACGATTTTGAGAAAAATCTTATTCATTTCAGTGATTTATACTTCTATCAGCTGAGATCCTGGTCCCAAAACTCCAAGAATTTCTTAAATTATAACACTTCTGGTCTTTCAAGTGATCATTTTATCTCTGATTTTACCCAGACATCTCAGTCTGCCGCAGTTAATCCAACAATACCCCAAACGCCTCTAGTTCTCACATATTTCCGCAGCACTTGGTATTCTCCCAAACAACTTATTCATATTTACCGATGTCAGGAATACACTTTGCTAACCAGACCTTCGACCCATTTCCATGTAGACCCGTGAGATACTGTAGAGTTGTTTGCAAAAGTGGGACTCACTTTTCAGAGAAGGCAGCATTAAGTTACCAAAGTAAAGATCCATTTAAGTCAAAAGTTTAATAGTTTCGCTGTGGCAAGAGCAAATCTCAGCATATCAAAGAGTCAAAGGAGGAATATTGTACTCAGCTGAGAAAATGGACCAGCAGTCAGACACAAAAGCCTTTCTACAGCTCTGACAAAGAAACAATATACTCAAGCTCCTGTAGAGCTTAGCTTAAACCAAAAGGATAGAAAAAGGAGACAAAATATGTAATTAAGGTATTTCCCTCTATTGATATTAACTACAGTAATGGAGTAACATATAAGCCATACAAAACCTTAACATTCATAAGAAAAAATAAACTCGAAAGGTTTGGGATTTTCAGTAACGCCCTGGAAACGGCTATTTTAGACCATTTAGACCACATCAGAGGTATTCAAGACTTTATCCACTTTCCCACGGCCAGTACTAGCTGTCGGCTACAGCAGCAGACATCGGGAGCCCAGGGTAGCTCTCGGTGGGTCTCTGGCCCCACGGTGCTGGAGCTTAGCACTGCCCACGGGTATTTATAACCCTGAGGAGGCTGAAAAGGATCGATCGGGAGCAGGGACAAATGGCAACACGGGACTGCTCAAACATAACCATCCACCCGCTGCTTCACCTCCTGCAGGCAGCTGGTCCCGAGCAGCTCGTGGTTGGCATGTGCTGCCAGACGGGAGGAATTCTATTCCTCGGTGTGTTCATTACTGCACCTCTCAATACCATGGGCCAGCTGACGTCCACCAGACACCACTGTTGGTGCTAGCATTCCCCAGAGAGGTCCTGGTGCGCTCCCAGCTTCCCTGTTAGGTCCAGACAGACACACAAATGTCTCTCCCAGAGGTAGTCCAGGAGGGAGCAGGCTTGTCCAAACACACGTCGGGGACAGGGCTCCTGCCATCTACCGAAATGCTTTGACCCCTGCCCTCCTGGAATGAAACCAGCCCCTCAAAACTACCAGCGTGAGGAACCGAAAATTGCAAATGACTTAAAGTGGGATGGAAAACTCCCGAGTTTGACGATCACAAGCTGAGGCTGCTAATCTTCTTGTCATGGGAGCAGACTCACCCGGCGGAAGGGAATTCCTGCCTTTGACTGGACTAATTAAAGGCATCGAACTCTGCACCCGTTATGGCTTGATGTGCCTTAATCCGATGTGACATTCGACATACGCGAGGAACGCAGACGCGCACATACGGTTCTCATTGCTCAAAGGGGTTTGGCGTCCATGGGGGTGTCCCAGCCACAGCATGCTTCCCCAGCTCGCCCCACTGGGGTGAGCTGTGTGGGGTGGCAAAGTGGGGGATAATCACTCATCCCGCCTCAGAGCCACTAACGGCCCGGGGTGGCTAGACACTCTGCACAAGGTCCCATTTAGGGGAGAGGAGTGTGGTCTAACCCAACACTGAAAGGTCGCTTGAGAAGGTGGGGATGGGAGCGGGATTCAAAGCTCAAGTGAAATGAAGTGGAAGGTGCCGAATGAGCCGTGCCCATCTCTCTCCCGTGCAGGTACAGGAACAACCAGTCGCTGCGCCTTGGGAGTGCAGAGGATTTCCAATCGTGATGGCACATGAGATTGTAAAGATCTCAAATTAGGTAAGATTTAAGACACAAGATGAATCAACAGGGTATTTTTGGATGGAGCGATGTGAATCATGAATATTGCTTGTGTTCCTTACCTCCTGTCCAGGACTGGCCTCTTGAAGTCCAGGGATAGGTCGTCACACTCAACCACGCTCAGCAAAATCCTGAACCAGCCCTGGGAAGAAAACTTGCTTTAGACACTGATGGGAAGGAGACAAACCTGTTCATACTTCAAAGACAAAAGCCCCCTTCTCCGCAGAGCATTGCAGGGTAGGAAGCAGCCACGGGGGCACCTGTGCAGCCCTGGACCAGCCGAGCACTCCCACCCAGTGATCCCGCAGCGCTGGAGACAGCATGGGAGGGCAGATGGTGGCAGACGAGCCTGGGATGGTCGTGCCATGGGAGCACCTGGCTCTGAAGACCTGGGTTGAGACGCAAGCCCTGACAAACAATACAGTTTTCTCAATGGCACTGCAAGAAAACAACTTCCTCTTCTATTATTGGTTTTTCTGTAAAAGATGAGAGTCCCATACCACTATTACTTGCACTGTCAACTCCAAGCTAGTTGGTCTGCGAGTTCGTATGGCAGCAGGTGGTGTGTTTACATCCGAAGGTCCCAAGTTCATTTCCAGTTAATGATCCATAAGAGGGACTGCAGCATTCTTCTAGGAAGATTGCTTGGAAGCAACCGATAGACTGCTTCGGCTAGGGTGGAAACAAAGCACTGAAATATTGTCACAAGTTATAAATCTGGCGAAGTCAGCGATGCTCTATAAGGAACAGTAATGTTTAGTGCACACTAGTACCAATAGCTGGTCAGTAAAAGCCTCTCCAGAGTTTAAAAAAAAAAAAAAAAAAAAAGATGGTGATTTCGGTACAACTGAAATGCAGAACATGTTCAAATTCATATTTAATAAAGCAATTATTGTTTATTAGTGAAGTACCAATTGATTATTAAAAACACATTTATTGAGGCTGGACCACAAGGTAACAGATATGTACCTCTGGCATAGCTGTGAAACCTCAGTAAATAGCGATTATTAGAAACAGATTTATTGAGGCCTAACGATACCGTAAGATGTGTATCAGTTACAGAGCTCTTAAAACCCGGTCAGCATGTTCTTAAGCCATTTTTACTGAGGGTTTATAGCTCAGCAGTAGGGCTACATGTCTTCATTTAGGGTTGTTAAGCCACATGGAATATCATCTGAATGCTCATGTGATACTTAATTAAGGTGGCGTTTGCAGGGAAGAGACTACGGCAACCAACAAGAACCAGGAAAAATCACAATCATTCTCCTGCTTCCAAAAACGCAGATCAGAGCTGCCATTTGAGCTGGTGTCGAACCTTTTCAGTAATCCCTGAACCTCTCTTTCGGTGGAGCACGTGGACCACAGGTGATGTGAGGACAGGACCACGCGACACGCAGAGTCGCCTCCATGCCGGTGCCCGACGCCACGTGCAGAGCGCGTCCTCCTGCCCTTGGCCACGCAGCTCCGACCTCCGCCAGGCTCTGACCAACGTGCACTCAACCGGCCGTGGTGCTCCCCGAGGGCCTTTGGCGAGTCTCTGTATCAGCGCTGTCGCTGCAAACTGACTGTAATCAAACCTGCAATGACACGAAAACTGGACAGAGGCCAAACGCTGCCCGGGAGGAGAGAGTGGAGCAGCACGGTGAGACCAATGAGGCTGCAGACCATGAGCGCAGCAGGCGGAGGGAACCCCAGATGTGCCGTCCTTGCTTATTCATAGAGAGCAAACCCCCTCCCACCCCTTCCTTCTTAAATGCTTAGAGACTTGCCCGGTAAAGCCACCCTTCCCTGCCACCTGCTTCTGCTGCCAGACCCGACGTCTCCATCCCACGCACGTGGGGCACCAGACTACAGCAGAGCCACTGGAGAATCCCCAGCGCCGACCGAGCCTTTCCCATGGCTCGGGATGAATACAGGAGACCATCTCCCCAGAGACGCAGCCAGCAAAACAAAGAGGCAGTGTGGAAACTACAGCCGGAGTGAAGGCAGCGATTTTGCCCAGATCATGCAGAACGGCTGGGGCAAAGCCCAGGGGAGAAGAGAGGTCTGCTCCTTTTCTTTCGCCATGCCTTAAGACCTCCCGGTCTCCCCACCGGAGGAGGAGGGGCAAAAGGAGCCCAGATTACCGAAGAACTCCCCTAGCTCCAGTCTCCTCTGTTCAAATTTATATATTCCACTACAGGTGACATCATGATTGCTGGAGTCTGACAGGTGATGCTGTAAAATGCATGAAACCATAAAAATTTCAACAGCAGCAAGCTCCATTGCCGCTACATCTGACAGCACTTAGCTGCCCAGCTAACACAAATATTATAAAAGCACTCGGGAAAGAAATCCAACCTGCCTGACCTCAGTTTTGGACTAATAAACAGTACAGCATGACCAGATTTCACCCACATATAATAAACAGACAGCTTTTAAAGAAACCAAAGCAGGGTGTTGGTAGGTGTAAAGGACTGAGGAAAGAGATGAGTTAAAAGTTGGCAAAGTCATTGCTGAAGGCAGAGGGCTCGGCTCCCTGCTTTCTGCCACTCCGTCTCCCTGCCAGGAGGAGATCTGTCTCAGGAACTGCATAACTATACCTGCAGAGAGACGCTCGCTGGTGTTACACAGCCAGACCAGGGGTGGGTTATTGCCTAAACCATGTCAGAGCACCCGATGTTCATTTCTGCCCTTTCCATGGGGAAAGAGTGAGTAATCTTGTCTCCCAAAGTTAGACAGCAAGTGAATCCAAGAGAATTATTGCCATTTCTTTCGCCACCCTCAGCATTACATTTTAAAAGGCCAAGGATCTTGGCTTTTGGATACTGCTTTCTGCTGTGAGGTCCCTCTCATCTCCCCGGAGGATGAAAGCCCCTTGCCTTGGCTCCATGCAAAGCTCTCTCTGAACGAAGACACTCCAGTGGGCAACAGCCTCCCAAAACCACGGAGGCAAGTCAGGAAGACAGGGGTTGATGGCTCCAGCCAGGGAAGGGATCTTTCAAACCAGACACGATGAAACGGATCTTCAACTTCTCCAGGGAGAACTGGTGTCCATGGGCTATTTTGGGATTAGTTAGATGGGCAGAAGGAGCTTGTCACCTTCCAACTGGCCACCCCAAAAGCTTTCCGGGCAGAAGTTGGGAACCAACTTGGTCACCTCTCAGAGACCCTCTGGATAACCCACAGGGTCCAATCTCCAACCCACCCTGCACCCATGCACCGGCCACCAGCACCCCCAGTACAGCTCTGCGCAGGGACTGTCCCAGCACCAGCGCCACCAGAGTCTGTGCCCAGTAAACAAACGGGCACCCAACCCCCTGGGCCAAAAAAGCGCACCTGGAATCCGATACGCTGTTAGATCGTAGCGACAGTCTATTGAGACAGGCAAGCAACAGAAGTTACTATAAATACATATATAGCTCCATTAAATCCTCCTTTATCGAAATGATTGGAGAGCTGTCTCCGAGCTCGCTCGCTCCCAGGGACGCCAACAGAAGAGGGGGAGCGAGCGGAGCCGCCGGCACCAATGGGGCTGCCCCACTCCGGAGCTGCGTTACCAGGCAAAACAAATACAGCATCAAAATGACATTATCATCCCCACAGCTACGGTAACTAGCAATGACGGTCAACCTTCTAAGTGCGGCTTTAGATATTAAAGATAGACACGTTTAAATATCATTTTTTCAACCAAAGAGAAAGCGCTATTGCAAAATTCTATACAGCATTTTTAATCACAGGTTTTACCAAGCACTTCAGTGGAAAGTGGGTGATCATTTTTTCACAAAATCAGTGCTGTTTTTTCACCACCGCAGATCTCCTTTTTCTACCGAACTAACTAGTGATAGATTCAGCAGATTTTTCAAACAGTTTTTAGTTCCTGAAAAAATATGCATAGTGAAAAAAATGAAAAGTGCATTCTCTGGACCAAGTTTAAATCTTTTTCACATAAATGGTTCCCCATTTTGCAGTCAGATTTATCAGAACTGACACCAACTGATGGAAATGTGATGGCTACAGGCGGTAATTAAAAGCACCTGATGCAGACCAGTATGGGACAGCAATTCCTCAGCGAGGAACATCAGCCCCTACCGTAGTGGGGGACAGGACAAATTGTTACCAAGGGGGACTTCACCTTTCCCGCTCCAGTTCTTCCAAGGCTCCAGTTCACCAGCCAGGTCCAGCTACAAAAACCCCAAATCACATATTTTTACAAATACAAGCAGACATCGACGTGAGTTAAGCGTGGTCTCTGCAGTCACCTTCATGCAGAGCCAGAAAGATATTTAGGCACCTGATTTAAGCTAAAATAAAGTAGATGTCCTGATGCCCATGGGAAGTTTCCTGCCTAATCCCTCCCCGGATCGCATCCCACACTTCCCTGCTGCTTCTCCACTGCAAAATGCGGTGGAAAATGCTAGCAGGACTTCCCAGAGTCACACCACTTCCAACTGGGGTTGCGCAAGGGCTCAGCTACTCTAATTAAAACAAAGCCATTACCAGGAAATGAGCTCTCCCTGACTAGCACAGGAGAGCAGCTCTGGATTAAGCACTCCCATCTCCTGCCGCTGCCAACCTCTCTGGATAACTTCCTGACAGAGACACCAGCCCGAAGGGAGCAGGAGCAGCCGTCCCGGGCTCCCTACGGATGGTGCGGAGCTGAGGGAATCCCCGTTAATTCATATCAAACCAGGAGGTGGCACTCCACAACATGCAGAATAACGCCTGGGCTTTGCATACCCCTAAAAACCTCCCTTTTGTGCCCGGCAAGCAGCTTCTCCCACCCATCGGCATCTCCGGGAGTTGTCAGCTGTAGCGTGTCCCTACCAGGTCCCCGGGGAGGTGACATCGAGTAGCCACCAGCCACTGGCAGGCAGCGGGACGGCAGCGCTGCCCTATACCTGCAGCCGTCCTATGGCACCACCTGGCTCCCAGCCGCTCCGGTTTGCAACCTTAGGGTCTCTTTAATGCAATCCCCCCCCCTCTTTTTTATGGAATAGGCAAAAAAAAAAAAAAAAAAAAAAGAAAAAAAGGCAATAATAACCAATCATAAAAAATCAAAATCGTTTACCTTTCAGGAGGCAACTCAGCGCAGGCTATTACAGGGTAATTTGGTACATCATAAAGTTTCCTATTAGAACAGAAAATAGGGCTGCTTGCATGAGCTGCCAATTGGAAATAAAATAGCAGTGGGGTCGCGATCATTAGCGTCGCTTTTTCTATTAGGTTTGCTTTCCATGGGGGTGGGAAGAGGAGGGAGACTGAGATGCAGGTGAAAGCAGAGGAGACGGGTCTGGAAGACGGGAGAGACGAACAGAAGGCTGCTCTTTATGTTTATGAACGGTCTCGTCTTGCACCTTTTGCGTTTACAGCGGAGAGCCCCAGAGAGTGGCGGTGGATGCGGGATGAGTCCCCAGGGTGTCCAGTCTCCCGAGGTACACAACAGCCCAGCAGGAGCAGCTCAGAAGAGTGGCAGCTCATTTATGCTACTAGGGAACACAAGCATACGTTTTGCAAAAAAAGCAAACAAACAAAATACTGAAATTGAGATAAAACCAGGCCAGAACGAGAGCAAGCTGGCCTGTTACTGCGACCGGCCACCGTTGTAAATAAAGGTCCCCAGGTGCTGGCATGCACATGCATTTCTCAGCACGCTTCCCTGTGCTGTTGGCAATCTGTGACATTGATCCCGTGCCTCTTACGCTTCTCCAGTTACTAGTTATATGGAAGGGCACGCAAAGCACCCAGAGAAGCCCAGTCTCCCGCCAGCTGCGTTACAATTGCCAGAAACAACTTCCCTGGGCTTGTCTGCGCGTGGCACAGCGAAACACAGCCCCACATCGCAGGGGGGAAGTGCCACGTCCAAGACTGCAGAGGAGAGCGGTGGCAGAGGCAGGAATGATGTCCAGGTTCTTGAGTTTGCACTCCCTAGGACAGCCTGAGTGGAGTACTGCATCCAGCTCTGGGGTCCTCAACACAAGAAGGACATGGACCTGTTGGAGCAGGTCCAGAGGAGGCCACAAAGATGATCCGAGGGCTGGAGCCCCTCTGCTGTGAGGACAGGCTGAGAGAGTTGGGGGGGTTCAGCCTGGAGAAGAGAAGGCTCCGGGGAGACCTTAGAGCCCCTTCCAGTCTCTAGAGGGGGCCTACAGGAAGGATGGGGAGGGACTCTGGAGCAGGGAGTGTAATGACAGGACACGGGGTAATGGCCTCAAACTGGAAGAGGGGAGATATAGATTGAATATCAGGGAGAAATTCTTTGCTGTGAGGGTGGTGAGCCCCTGGCCCAGGTTGCCCAGAGAAGCTGTGGCTGCCCCATCCCTGGAGGGATTCAAGGCCAGGCTGGATGAGGCTTGGAGCAACCTGGTCTGGTGGGAGGTGTCCCTGCCCAGGGCAGGGGGGTGGAATGAGGTGATCTTTACGGTCCCTTCCAACCCAAACCATTCTGTGATTCTGTGAAGCTATCACCCCAGTCCATAGGGAGAGCGGCACAGAAGGAAGGCTGAAGCATTTTGCTTCGGGAAAGCAACATAAATTATGCTTTTGTTCCTGTGAAGGAGGAAAAAAGCCTCTTCCCTCTGTTAGGAGGTTCGTTACGCTACTGCTCACACTAACAGTCTGCTTCCCCAGGTGACTGCTTGGTGGGATGGAGGGATCAGCTCACCTCCACGCTGCGGCACAGCGATGGATCCCCATCGCATCAACCACAGACACCATAAAAGAAACTGGTCCATGGCGATCAGAGGGCAGAGTCTGAGGCACAGGGGCCACGAAGGGCCATGGAGCCCACAAACAAAGAGTAAGCAATAATGACATGATCTGTTTGTTAATAATCATCCCATGGTTCCCATAAAAACCCTCACGCCCTCTCGAGAGCTCCATCCTACTGCATTATTCCTCGCAATTTATTAAGACAAATTGTTCCTGCACCACAGTTGGAAAGTAACTGAAACCAGCAGCGCTGTCTCCATCTCGTGGGGAACTGAAACCCGGCCAACACTGTGTCACTGCGCGCTGAACAGATCTGTGGTTTCCCTACCTCCCCGCTTCTTCCCTTGGCTTTTGGGTGGTTTGCCTCTCACTTGCTTGTGACATCCAGTTCCCTCTTGTCCTGGCATTCCAATCATCCCTGCAATCATCTCCCACCTTCGTGCTCCGGTGCTGCAGCAGGTCCTCCTCTGCTTGGGGACGGCCACCCACGGCAGGGCGAGACCGCAGGCAGGGGGAAGCCACCCAAAGCTGCACCTGGAAAACCTCTTTTGTCAGCAACAGCAGCATCTGCAGGAGAGGCCCTGCTACAGCCAGACCCACAGGTCTCTTCCAGCCTTGAAACCCCCAAACAGAACTCACGCAACCCTTGTGCCTCTTCAGCGAAGGTGCTTTCACAGCAGACAGGGAGAGGGCACGGTGCAGGGGATGCAGCACGGCTCCTGGTACTCGCGGAGCTGCTGGCTGACTTGGCTTTCATGTGCCTTCACCTCTCAGTGGAAAAGAAGCAAACGCTGGGTTCCCTGCCAAGGCGTCACGTGTCTCACATGGGCATCGCCTCCTCCGGCCCCCGGCGTGCTGCAAACCCACACCTCGCAGGAGCATCCCGACACTTGGAACTGCTCAGACATGGGAAACACCCATGGCACACACTTGGTGTTTCCAGCAAGCAAAGCACCACGAAAATAAGCAAGTGGCATGGCAAAATTTTTGGCAGCTTCCTGGGAGAATAACATGAAGATTCATTGACAAGGTCTTCTGCTGCCTGACAGCTACGCTGCTGCGACAAGGATGAGTGAAAATCTGCCCCATGCCAACAATCCACGTGGCCCAAAAGCTGCAAAGCCCCAGGTTCCCACCACATCTGCTGTCCCTTGCCTTTGCAAACCCCATTAGATGATCACAAGAGCAACCCTCCGGGAAGCGTTAGGTAAAACCGCTCGTCTTGTGGCCGCCGCAGCCGAAGGGCTGGGCTGATGCGCTCCTCCTGCAGACACACACACAGCTCTGCAAGGCGAAAGCGGATCCATCCCCAAATACCAGCTGGAGGCGACACTCAGATGGGCTGATGTGGTGATACTAAAGGTCAGTGCAGAGGTTGAGCGCTGAGGTGAGTGTTTGATTAAACCGGGTGGGTGAGGGTTTTTCAGGGATCTGTCGGGGATGGAAGTGAAAGGTTTATGGAGTGCTGGCGGGCGCTCCTGACAGTGCTGGAGACGACGTGGATTTGGCACGGGCTGTAGCAGCGTTCTTCCCTCGCCGTCTGATTTCCAAGCTCCAAAGGCCTTGGGGCGATGGAAGAAACTTTGCTACACAACATTTTTGGTTTTATGTTCCACCATATCACAACCATCCTTGAATCTTGTGCCACGCAAGGGGCTGTTCACATTTATTCTCAACATCTTCCTACAAGACTTTGCTCTACCCATCAATTCACCCCCACCCTCACAGATTTGATAGCCCATAACACAGTTATTAGGCCATAGCAGGTACTCCATGATGCAACTTTCAGTCATAGTCATCTTTTATGACCAGGACTCATTCCTTAACCCTTTTCTTTTCCTTCTATCTTGCTTCGATTGTGGCTTTTCTTATTAATTAAATGGCAAGTTTCAATAGCCTGAGATTGAATTATAAGGCTTGTTTAGAGCAAACAGAATGATCAGAGCAAAGGGTGGAAGCTATATATGTAATATATACATATACTTAAGATACAGAACTTTGCTTCCAGACGTTTGGAACAGATTAAATAGAGGATCAAATTAACTAGTGATTGAATTAAGTGGAAAGCATCTCATTACCTAAAAGACGGAAACATGTGTCATTTTAAAACAGCTAAAAATAAAGCAAGAATGGGTCGAAATGAAAAGCAGGAACCTTGCAAATGTCAGCCAAATTTGGGCTCTGTTGAGCCCTCCAAATGCGAAGGCTGTAAATAAGGTGGGTTTTGCTGCATAGTGGGAGCTGCTGGGAAATGATGGGCTTGGAAAACAGATGTTGCCAAAAGGAGCTGCTGCACATCGCATTCCATACGTTTGCAACCAAAGAAATGAGTGCAGGGCGAAAGGGGTCTTATCCCGGGATGCCCAGGACAACGTCTTCACCCACAGGCACCACCCTGGGCTTTGGATCTCTTACTTGGTTGAAAAAACAGAGTAACTCCGCGTACCCTGTCAACTAGATGAACCGTTCACTCTCAGTCAACGACTTTAATTTGCTCTTGCTGCTCACTGCCCAGAGAGTTATTCAACCAGATTGTGTTCCAAGTATTTCACAGAGAGGACCAAACCTGGTGATAAAAATGTATCTCTTTAGCCCCAGATTAGGACATCTTGTTGCTGTCTTAATTCAGCACCTTTACTCAAGGGCTCATTCTTCTTTTTTCCAGACACTTAATTTCCCTTGAAATAGATGGGAAAACCAGAGAGCGCCTTCAGATCCAGGCTTTTGTTTCACCATGAAAGAACGGAGATCATCTCACACGTTTCTCCCCTCCTGTGATATTGATGCTCATCTTCCTTCCTGCTCATCTGGACCTTACAAATTCCAGTCACTTCTCTTCCTGACACAACATTTCACTTAGCGATGCATCAGATGGAAATTGTACCGAGCTGCCACGGAGCGCAGGAAATCAGTTTTTCACTCCACCAAACTCCAGTCCCAAATTCAGGATGAGGAATAAGGCCTTAGCCCTTTGCTACCTAACGTTGTATTTTTTCCTTTTGTTCCTTTATATATATCACATTTTGACAAATGCAAGTGGAACTTTTCCAAGATAAATAACGTTATCTTTGCAGAACCCTACGGCACCCCATGGCAACTCATTATTTTTCAATTAAATTTACTGTTCATTGGCAGTTGCTCTGCTTTAATTTTCTGCCATTTGTTTACTGAAGAACGAACTGCATAACACAAAGCCCTATGAAAGTCAGACTAAGTTAATTAAATGTGAAACTGGGAAACCCTAACTTTGCCTCCAGAGCAATTTTATCATGAGATCTCCTTAAAAATGTCACTTTTTGCAGGAATTTATTTAGACATATGCAACCACTATTAATTAAATGTGCGGTCCCTTCACAACTCTCTCCAAAAGACACTTAGCAGTATTTTGTAACCACTGATTGTAGAAACGAGAGTTCACAAGATTCACAAAGCCAGATGAAGAAAATATTTTTCAGTCAGACCAGTATTTTTAGACTCCTTACATGTTTCTGAGTTATTTCGGCTTAACGCAGGGTACCTAAGTACCAGTTTGGAAGCAACGCACCATATTATATTCCTTCTGTTGTCAAGAAGACCTGATTTTATTCCTTGATAGGACCACAGGTTTGATCGATGGCAACGCTGTCAAGTACGTAGGCTTTTATCAACCATTTTACATACAAACAAAAATACTCTGATTAGGGCCTGCCACTAGCTGCACACTGCACATCACATGGATCAGGAAATGACTGCACAATAGACATCAAAAATTAATCAAGACACAAACCTTGGCTGACGACATTCCTAGACAATGTCAGAAATAATTTTAAGCAACAGTATTCAGTATTTGCATGCCCCTCTCCATCTGAGCTAGACAGCCCAGATAAATCACACCTGACAAGTACCTATTTCTCTGCTTGGGTGATGGAGACGTTGGTATCTCCTCAAATATGGCTGTCTACACTGCAAATCATCGTATCTGTTCAGGTGAAGTCCGTCCCCACAGCCTCAGAGGGGGGCGTCTAACACAAACCCACCACCCAGACACTCCTGCCGACCATGGAAACTCGCACCCTCATCCAACCCTAAGAGAGGTCCGTAAAATAGGTGACGTGAGTCGTCACTTAGAAGTGCCACTTTCCCACCACCGCTTGGAGCAACAGCCTAAACAATTTCCTGAGGTAAGTCACCAAATTTTAGCTTGAAAGCAACTTCTCCCAATCTAAGAGTAGAATTTGACAGAATTTGACATGTCAGAAATAGCTTTCCAGTGCTAAAAGATTCCCAGCTTGGAATTTGAAACTCCAGATTTATTTCTAAAGCCACCAGCCGTGCTGACGAGGAAAGGGCAGTCTTTTCCAAGAGGCACAAATTAGAAACAACATGAATAATTAGCAGAGGACTATGAAGCTGGATCAAAGCCTCCATTTAGGTACCCAAAAGCTAGTCTGAATGAGACCGAAGCCAAGGCTTCAATATTTTGTTGGGACAAATTAACTTCAAAAGAGAGACGTAGTAATTGCACCTATAGAGGTTTGGCCCTGGTTCTTACTGCAGGAATCAGCAACCCAAACTCCAGCTCGACGGGAAGAAGGTTTGTCCCGGTTGGAGCAACACACAGAGGTCTGGGCAGAGCATATGGCATGCATGGGAGTGTGCGCTTGATCTCTGTGCTACTGATCTCCCGGGAGGCAGAGAGCGGTGCCTGAGACGGCAGCACCTTGAGGCAGGTGCAAGTGAAAGGCAGTGTGACGGTGTTGAGGTGAGCTTTACATCTTGGGCAAGGTGAGAGAAGCACAGTGTCAACAGCTAATAAGTTTATAACGGGGTTTCTTCCTCAAGCCAAATTCAGCCCAGATTTATAACTCCCCCATACCACTCTGAACTTTCCGACACTCCTCCTGAAACATTTCATTATTGCTCAATTACTGTCATGTTCTCTTAAAGATCTAGAGGGGGGAGAAGGTCTCCATTTGGAGACCAGATGCCATTTCCATAGATACTCACAAAACTGTGCTGCGCAATAAATAATCCATTCATCCTTCAGAAACAGGCTTTGAGGATATGATAAGTTTAAAAAAAAGTGAAAACTGTGACATGTTCTATGTGTAATGGAAACTAAGCAGAAACTACGATGTTAAATTGGTGGCGGGGCACCTTTGGCTCGTAGCGGGGCCAGACTGTCTGTCTGACTTGGAGGTAACAGAAGTAAAAATCCTCCACAGCACTAATGCTGGTCACGCTGAGAGACACCAAACACCAGGGCTGTCAACCCACCATCAGCAGATGTGCACAAAACAGGATTATAGCAACAATTTGCAGGAGCTTGTTCCAGGCACTCATGGTGGGCTGATCCCAGAATGGGAATGACGCACCACGCAGGAGGTTAATGGGGAAGGAGAAGCGTGGAGCTGAGCCCGCTCACCAGGACACATGTACCATCTACACACAAGCTTGGCACCCACCTAAGATAAGCTCTGGAGATTGAGAAACCAAGTATGTTCCAGGTCTAAAAGCGGGTTTGACCACTTGTTCATAAGGTCTGGGCAGACTGGGCTTCAGGCACCACAGCCCACTCCAGCACTGGAGGTCTTAAATTCAGTATCCTTCACCAGAAGACACGGTGAAGGAAGTGCCTTAGACTACAGATCCTACTGGGCTTAAACCCCACCCTTGAGCTAGGTCTCTGTCTTCAGATTTGTGAATCAACTGATGGCACTTCCACAGCACATTATCATCCAAACCGTTCCTTCTGCTTTGATACTTGTAACAAGTCTCTGTTTGTACATATGGAAACCACATTATATATTCCAGATGGAAATTCATATTCTATTTCAGAGAAGGAAACAAGAGCTATTTCATACTAGATGCATAATTTGTTGTGTGAATATGAAATACGTGACTGCCTCACATGGTATGTTGTGAGCTAATCATAAAAAAATATAATGAAAAAGGTCCCATCTGTCTCTAAACCCTATAATCCAACTGTTCTCAGCTAACTCCGCCTCTGCCAGTACCTGGTACACATACAGCAAGGAGAGTTTTCTGTGCCAGGGAAATACTGAAAACCAGAAGAACATGTACAAAGCCGCAGCTAAAGTTTCATCCGAGGGAGTGAGAAAACGTCTTGGAGAGAACAGAGACCTTATGACACCTCTTCAGCTGACTGAAGTCATTCCCCAACTCTTCAAATTGTTCTTGACCTGCTTTTTTATCTGGGCTACCCTCTAATTACATTCTTAACATAATTTCCCCGCAGTTCCCTGAAAAGCCTTAATGGGATCACTGGGAAAGATCCAGCCGCACATTAGAAAGCGCGGGGGCAAAGTGCTGTCCCCGCAAGACGATGGGAATATTGCCACTCACGTCGGCGAGGCTGCGATGTCGAACTGGAGCTTGCTGGCTGCAGAAGCAGCTCTGCCACGCTAAGTCAGAAGATCTGGGGCAAAATGGCAGTAGGTGGGTCTGACATCCTCTGCCTCTTCTGCTGCGGTCTCATTTACCTGCAACCGAATTCCTGAGCCTGACCTTACAGTTCTATCGCAACAGCACCAAAGGAGCTTCTCCCCCGGCATCTAAGGGACCATTTATGGAGAATTACCCCATAGGAAACAGCGATCTTTGTCTGTTCCTTGTATTTAGCTTTCAGTGTGTTACTGCAACCGCTTCAGCTCGCTCACCTCAAAAAATAAAACAGATAATGAAATGGCAGCAGGAGGTGTTACCAAGCTCCCAGGACTGTTAGGACATTTCCATCTAAAGGCACCAAAAAGAAGCCCCAAGTCTCAGCTGGCAGCTCACTGTAATTTTTTATGCTTTCAGTCTTCCATACCAAAAATTTCAGTTTGTTAGATGGTTTGGACCTAATAATGGGCAAGGGTCATAAACGGGATGGCTACAGGCTCTCCTATACTTGATGTCTATCACATAGTTGCCTGGAGTTAGGGGGTGCCAGACCTTCTGAAAAACACGGTGGTTTCCAATCCTTTCCATTAACTACTTCCCTTCTCCTCCTCATAGGGACCACTGCTACCCCACTGTCACCTTCTGCACCATCTGAGATGCTGTGCTACAGCCATAGCAGCACGACTGTGCTCAACCACTCATGGAGGATCTCCATCCTTCTTGGTGCTGGATGAGGACAGTGGCAAGGTGAGGGAGATCTGTCACTCGTGAAGGATGGTGTCACTCCAGAGCTGCATCGCTGGATCTCCATGCCCAGGACCCATGGACCTCAATGCCAGATGGTGCAGCTCACTTTAAAGGGCTCTTTTTTTAACCTCAAAGCAACTATTTTCAAACAAGAGCCCTTTTATTGCTATGCCAGTTTCAAGCCATGCTGAAGCTCTTAAACATCTGGGCCTGGGCCGTTGCCTTTTAAATTTAACCGGTCCATCAGCAATTGCATTCCAGTAGTATGAGTTGTGTCTGTCTCTCCCCAGGCCTGCACTCCATTTCCCCTTCAAAATAGGCCTTATTTACCATCACCCCCTTACGTCTCTTTTCCTATCTCGCACGTGAAGTCTGGCAGGAATGGTGTGGCAGAGGCTCTCTCCCCCGAGGGCTCCTCCTCAGACCGAGGAAACACACGGAGGGCATTAGCAGGAAATTTGTTAAATATGGCTCTCAGGGGAACATGGGAAGCAGATCTTACTATTTAGGTGGGCAAAATAAACATGACCCAAAAAAAAGAAAGAAAAAAATGCCGTAACTACCAAGCAATCCCCTGCAGCCCTTTCCAAATGAAGCGGGATGGAAAATTCGCTCTTGACCCCAGGTTTGGAGACTGAGTGCAACAGTCAGACACCAAAGAGAACATGATGCCACCAGAAGGTCTGAAGCGAGCTGCTTACCCCCTGCCGTGCTCCAGGCTCCAGGGCTACAGAGACCTGGAAGAGCTCCCCCAACCCACAAGAAACCAAATTATGCATCAAGGGAGAAAACCATTCCTTCCCGATCTCAAAGGCAAACAGAACCAGCCAGGGAACACCGAATTTATATAAATACGGTACAAATAAAGAGTGATCTGATCTCTTTTCAAACCCATTGGAGATACCAACAGGTTAGGTGCGCTTTTCAAGCCCTAGGAATTCGCTGCTTTGTCATACGACCCCTTCTGCAAATTTATCAGACTCCATCTTAAAACAATCCCCCAAACCAACCCAAGGATACCTCAGCCCTTTTAATCACAGCAAGTCACTAGAATTCCTACTGACAGGGATGTCCACAATATTTCTCAGGTTCTTTCCAATTTACATGCCTCCGAGCTGTAGAACCAGACTGTCCCCACCAAAGCGCAGGCACTTCCCTCAGCTCTCTCTTCATCCAAAGAGCAAAGGCAGCTACCAAATCGGTGAGACCACTGAAATCCAGATCATCCTCTGGTCATTCCTCTCTCTCTCCATTGTTGAGGGTGATGACGTTCTACCTTAGATGCCACAGTTAAGGCCCCAAGTTTAATGGGATGAAACTTTGCCATCCTACAAGTTTAACCCACTTACAGGATTACACAAAAGCCGTTGCCTGGATTAAGATAATTTTGCTGGCTTGAATCCATTTAACTAAGCAATGCAGATCACTGTAACCTAATGTCTTCTCCTGGGGATTTATCACCCCATCACCTTTGTCCACCCTGTATTTCTCCAGGAATTTACACCATCCCCTTAGAGGGTTCCAAATGAACAGTTACTTCACGGCTTGATTCAGAGCCTACTGCAGTCAATTAGAGACTTAGGTACACTTCAACAGGTTTTAGATCTGACCCTTTAGAACTCTTTTTAGTTACAAACCATGTAAATGTTTTAATCAAGAGGTCATGCACTAATGAATTAAAAATTACCCTGTAAGTGTCTTGGCCAACCACGCGGACGTGTTTCTGACAGGATCCCTCTTCCATCATACCAGTGACTGACATCCATGAACTTTGCCACCTCCGTTGAAAGAAAGGCGAATTAGCAATGACGTTATTTACACCTCCCATAGCTCCCAGGGATTTCTCCAAGCCCATTGCCTCGTGCTTCTTGTGCCTCCTCGCCTGGAAATCTCCCCACGTTGGGATGCATCTCCTTACAAAAATGATGTAAGAAAATACCCAGAACAACATGTAACATGGAAAGGCAGGGGAAGGGGGCGGTGGCGAAGGCACAGGACTGGCCTAATGTGTCACACGCTTTTGGGAAACTGGTCAACTCTGGTCTTCAGCTTGCTTTAGTTCAGTTTTTGAGATCCACACGAGGAGAGCTGCCGCCTCCTACGTGTTTTCCAAGTTTCACCCCAATTGCACCAGTGCTCAGCTGCAGCCCTGGCTGCTCTCACCAACAAAGTGAAAGCACCAACAGCGGCGTTTGCTCAGGTGGCCTTTACTGCTGGCTCTGTCACCTTTTCTCTTGACTTGGTTGTAAATCCCTCCCGGATCCTTTTTAACACAAGAGGTAGGGAGAAGGCAGAATCCCTCCAGCTAACGGACTTGGGTTAAAACAAAGCATTTCATTCAAGAGCAGTTGTTTGCCTTGGGAGGCAAACACTGACTTTTACAAACAACAGACAACATCCTGGGGATTTTGGGTGACTGCTGCAATGTTTTCTAGCTGGATGGTAAACAGCCAGGTAACCACTGACACCGTCTTGACGCAAGGTTTGAGGTTCCTCCCCTTTTCCCTGAGGACAATAATCCAAGATCCTACTAGAGAAACAAATGATTTATCATAGCAGGGGTGCCTCATTAAGATTTATCACAAACTCTTACGATAGCTCAGGAAAACTGCTTCCAGGAGTTATCCAATATACCAGAATTATCAAGACAGCCCCTCAGATGGAACCGCGCTATCCAAATCCCTTTACACTGAGACCTGCAGCCCAGAAACGCTACGACAGCCACAGCAGCTGCCCGACATTAACAGATATCTGCAATTTTTAACAAGAATCAGGCACAGAGCCGTTCCGAGCCCCAGCTATAAAACTGATGAACTGAGAGGAATATCACAAAGAGAGAGCGGAAAAACACAGCATCATACCATAGCTATTTGATTGTGATTTATGTCCCACTCCACCTTGCCTTATCATAGCTGAGCTTTTCAGGAGAAAAACACTGCACACGCTGTATAGGAATGGCTTTTGGTCCTGGACGTGTAGCTCTGCTGCCTCATATGTCTGGAACGGGGGCTGTAGACAGTCCCACCACACAAAACCAACACTGGCTCCCACCAAGAAAGCGTGTGTGCCACTGCTGGATGCATTGATGGCACCTGCTTGGCCACACAGCCCTGCCCACGCTGCTGAAGTTTCACTACAGCCTTGAAATGCGTGCAACAGAAACGCTGGCATCGATTCCCTTGGGGACATCGCTGCCTCGGCCGCGCCAAAGTCTTCATCAGCCGTCACAAGCTGACTTCAACGCGCAGACAGCTGGGAGAGAGAGAAGGTGATACCTGGCACAGAACTGACAACCAGATCATTTTGCCAGTTTCCAGAACCAGACTTTTCACTGTTTTGTTTCAAAGTCACATTTTTGCTTGCTTGTCTAAAAGCCAACCATGTTTTAAAGAAAAATGGTTGAACATACGAGTCAGAAATAACCCCCAAATGAAGCAAAATACTGGGGTAAAATGAAATAATTCAGTTGTCCAAGTATTATTTTGTTTTCCAGGACAACAACAACAACCAAAAAAAAGCAACTTTTCTATTTAGCATGATCACTTGTTCTTTACGTCAGGATTGCCGAGTTGGCCAGCCACTCCATGTATCTGTGTTTCTCACACCTATCCCCTAACGTGTTGGAGAGGGGCCAAATGTGGCTACTTACAGCATCGAATGGAAATGCTCTGAACCATCCTTGAGACAGGTAACCAGCTCTCTCCATTTAACGACCGCAGACCCAGCCCTCTGCATTGCGATTGAAGTAACTTGAAGAAGGTGCAGAGCCCAGAGCAGCTACTGCCCTTCAGCGGTGAAATAACTGTTTTTGCAGTGAGCTCAGTAACACAGGGGAAAGCTGCCCAGTGTGTGAAAAGATCCAGGACACCATTTTTCAGCCTGTTTTTCCCATCAGTGTGTAATGTCATCCAGCTCGTACACGGCTGATCTAGCGCATCCCTTCCAGGGAGATATCCGGGTTCAAGGTGAAGCATCCAAGCTAGAATGAATTTCCCCCTTGCCTTGGTCAGCCGCTCCACCGGGAAATTACAGTGTTGCTCCACAGTTGTTTTATTTCCAACCTAACTTCAACTTCCATCCCCTGGATCTTCTTATATCCATTACACATCAAAAGTCTTCTCCTGGTGCAGGGAATTACCTACCATGATCACATTGCCTCCAAACTTTCTCTTCAGCAAGCCAAACGGACTGAGCTCTCTAAGCCTGCCTCTCCTTCCAGACCTTGGCTCACCCCCTTACAGTTGAGGCATCCTCCAACACGTATCTAAGAAGAGAATAAAAGCCATCAGGCCATTTGTAGGGTCATAATCCTGGCGCTTTGCCAATGAACGTCACCCAGAGAAATTGCCCCAGCTGCAAACACCGACCTGCCAGAGACGGGGTTTGTCAGAAGGGAGGGAATCACGGGCTCCGGAGCTCCTCAAAGGCTTTCATGAGCAGCCAGTTGCAACATTTCCTGATGTCAATTATCCATCAGCTCACAAGTCTCTGGCGATCTCCACTCGTTTGTGAGCTTTGAGGTCTGTTCTTCGCCATGGTGCTGTGCAACGTCCATGAGAGTTGTGTGCGGTGTTTGAATGGTTTCACTCAAAACGGCACCTGTCCATGGGGAAGACGACAATTCTCCAAACAACCGGCTCATTCTTTCAGCACTTGCATGGGAGGGGTCCAAAGAACGTTTTTCATCAACAAAGCTCTCTCTGGGTACCACTGACAGCCAGAGCTTCCAGTCAAGGCACGCTGAGGTGAAACACCAAGGAATGCCATTCCTTCTCAGAGCCGATTCCTCCGCTGTGAAATCACCATCCAAAGAAAACACATTAAAATCAATGTCCTTAAAAATGACAAGCCCTGGAAAAAAAAAAAAACAAAACACAAACGCACTCTGCAAACAGAGATGGTCAATCCAAAGCTTTTCAGGAGGCAACCTCCAGCTGCCAGGCTGCCTGTCACAACACTCACCCACAGTTTTTCCCCCATGAAATATTGCTCACCTTGCTGGAACCAGCGGGCTGCCGCTCGTTTGCTCCGGCGGCACTACAGAAGCGTGGAGCAGGCTGCGCCTCGCCATATTTTTTCAGCCCGAAGAAAGTCAAATCTATCCATTGACACACACAGTCGCTCTGCAGAAAGCGCATCCCGACGCGGAGGGGGCTCCATGTTTCCCCGCCGGCTGTGCTGGTGGTCTCCTGAACCCGGCTTTGCTGTCTCAGCAGCAGCTGTAATTATGGAGCCCAAGGAAGCAGATAAACAAGGAGCTGAACAATTTTGTGAGTGAATTTAGGGCTTGTGATAACAAAGACAGAAAAGCACCGCAGCCAGGCAGGGCATGGGGGAACACTGTAGTTTTTCATCTAGTTTGACTAAGGCGACCCAGCAGGAACGTGCTGAATCAGCCCTGGTGCCGTGCGGAGCTGAAGCAGCGAGCAGGCGTCCTCTGCGCAGCTCCAGCGATTCCCCCAGGACCCCATCCAGATCTGCCGACACCCCAGCAATCCCCCCGGGATGGTAGCACTGGTTCTGGCCTCAGCCCTCACTGAGCCACCCCAGTGCTAAGGGCTACCACGCAAAATACGGTCACACTCCTGAGACCTGAACCTTACACCTTGTTGCCGATGGAGCAATGCACCTCACTCATAGAGCGAAGCAGCGATACCTTTATTGATATAAAACAGGGATTTAACCAAGTTGGATAGTAAATGCGACTGTTTGAACAATATTTGAGATGGCAAGGCACACTGGGTTATTTACTGCATAGAGCATAGGGTCAGACAGAGCCGTCAGGGAGACCCTCCCGTTGAGTCACGAGGTTCGGAAAGGACCCCCCTGGCTTTCTAAACTCCTTCTCAGAGAGGAGTCTAGATGTGGCTGGATCCAATCCTAGCCCCAGACTCGGTCAACAGTTTATATCTAAAGGATTATAAATGTGCAATCAATCCTTTATATAACTCAGCTAACGTTACAAAGTTCAGCATGCTATCAGTCACTTACCGAGGATCAGTTGCGGCAAGGAATCATTGAATCTCGAGAAGTAACCCTGAGAGGAGTCCCTACACAAGGGGAGATCCTGGCATGCAGCCCGTTGCTGTGCAGGAATGCTCAAAGGCTGTTCACTATTTATGGAGGCAAGATGATTGACCTATAGTCATATTTGCATGCTGACCACAGTACCGATATTGCTCAAGTTAGCCATTGGCTATTGTGTTGTTATCTGTCTCCCTGACACCACGTTGAGGCCCAGATGCCGCCATCACGACTACATGCACCATTGTGACCACCACGGGCGGTTATCACTTGGGCAGGGCTATGGGAGATAAAGGTCGGGTTGGCGCCTGGGGAGGGGGAGCACACTGTCACACGCCTCAGGCTACCTACATACCATCCCCTCTCCCCAAACCATCTACCTCCTCACCCACAGCAGCCTTCCAGCCTAGTCCTGACCTTCTTGCGTACAGACTGCAACCTACAGGGAAGCACGGCAGGAGCAGCAGGGATCATTCCTGCTTTAAATGGAGAGACAGCCTAGCCGTTAAAAGAAACTATTAAGGGAAATGGTGGATTATCCACCACATGGTCTCTTCAGACCAAGAGTGGGAGAGGTGTTTCAGCCAGAAATGAGTTAGTGGGCTCAGTGGTGAGGTTAATGGACAAAATTTTATAGTCTGCTATTCATAAGGTCAGGCTAGATAAGGCCTTAGATGTTTCCAGCACTCATGTGTCCATATGTCTGAACAAATGGATGAGGGATTAATAGAGAGTCTCTTGCAGGCCACTCTACTCCTAAATTCAATTATGGGGAATGTGGAGAAAGTTTATACAACAGTAGCATTTTCTCCCGTGTTTGGCATGGAGGGAAGCCAGTACTGATCTCTATATTCAATACCCTGTATCACGTTTCAGCGCTCTCTGGATCTGGTTACCAGCACTGACCTTCCAGTCTCATTCATGCCACTGGCAAGGAAGAAAACTGTCCATCAAGTGCATCTTCACTCGGGAGCAATGGCTTGAGCCCAGGATGTCCTCAGACGGCCCGGGCTGTCCCCAGAAGTCCCAGCATGACCGAAGGAAATATTGACAGTGGAGAGGAGTTATGTTGGTGTGAGCAAATATCTGCTCCTTGAGCCAAGGAGGTCCTTTGGGGCCCACACTCTGGGCAGCAGCAGCAGCTTCACGCGCTCTCTTTGTGCTCACTCAATCACCGGCAGAAGTAGTTTCTGCAACAGAAACCAAAAGCACACGATGCTGCAGCTGGTGGCTTGAGAAGAATCAACATCTTCCAACACCATCTTCCGGGCACTGCGAGCCCCTGTTTCAGCAACATTTCTCCAATGCCTGTGAAGTAATCAGCAATAGCTCTTACCACTGTCTTCTAATGGAAGACGACCTCATTAATTACATTACACTGAGTCAGCTTAGCATGCTCAGAGATAGTAAAAATACTGTTAGCCCTTCTCCCAAAATAAGCTGCAAACTCACATTTTACAGACACTTAGACAAAGATCCCACGATAAAAATAGGATACCTTGTGTTTAAATATTTTCCATCGTGCCCTAGACTATCTGATTCCTTAAATATTTCCTACAAGAATCAGTTCACCCACTCCTGAACTGCCTGCACCAGACAAAACGCTATTTGTATTTTAGGGTATCCAGCAGAAATAGCAAAATGCATCTCGTTAAGAGGATGGAACAACCCTGCTCAGACTTTAATGAAGCATCGGTATTAATACATACCTGCATCACCTTAAAAGCATCAAGAGCCCTTCACAGCATCACCACCTTTCCCAGCACGACCTCTCCTGCTCCCACCCAAGGTCGCTGGTTCCGTGGAGGAACCTCCTCTGCTGGCTCATCAACTCCATCTAAATGAATGTGGTTGTTAATATAGACTAATCTGCATATTGTTCATGATGTTAATGCCTTTCACTTATAAACCCCACTGTTTCCCAGTGCCTCTGCTGTATAAGGCAAAACATTTACACCCTAAACGTACAAGCGAGGCTGTTTAAGCACTTCACAATATACGCTGCGCTTAACGTAGTGCATCCACAGGCCCAGCTTCGTCCCCTCTGACCTTAAATATATCAAAGAACATAATTTATGAGAGTTACGCCAATGCTTATTAGAGAAAGGCAGAAGGGTTGAATCACCTTCTAGATGTACCTCTTTTTCTTTGCTGATTTTTTAGGGCGCCTACAGTAACTAGGGATGGGAACCCTCCCATGCTAACTACTACATGGTACGAAAGAAGCCATAACTTCTTTAAGGGAGACAAAAATGTTATCTTTGGGAAAAGAAAAAATATTTCTACTTAGGATTTCGAAGATGTTTTGAAATGTTTAAAGCTTTCCTTCCCAAGTCCGTTTGTTTCAAAAAGTTATCAGCCTTTAATTTTTAAAGAGAGAGCTAAATGGTTTTGGAGCATGCAGCTGAAGCAAAATGACTCAAATGGAACATTTTGGGTATTCTATTTATTTTGCTGAATAATCTTCCCCTTAGTGTGATCAGAAAGAAACCAAAAAACATTTTTTAGTTTAACAAACAAAAGTAAAAAAAAAAACCAATTATTCAGAGTTCTAGTTCTGAGCTCTTTTGAAAAATCTACCTTTTTGATATGCTTGAGATCATTTAAAGATATTAAGAAATACAGCTATGTGCACCAAATTAAAAGGAGCATCAAAATATTAGAAGCAAAATAAAGGCTTTAAACCAAATCTCCATAAAAACCAGTGAAAACATTTGACAATTATTTATATTTCCAATAAAACAGGTGATTTTTCAATTAAAATGGAGATACAATCTTTCTTCAAAGTAATGAAAATGCAAATACTCAGTACTAGAGAAATTAGGCTGGGAAACCGCATATATACAGAAAATAGGTCACGTTGCACCGAGTGAAAGAGGGAGGGAAAAGTGGAAAATTAAAGGCAAAACACAAACTGAATTCCAGTTCTTATTTCTCAGCAGCACCCTTTTAAAAAAACCACCCTTTAAGTTTTCTCTCCAAACACTGAATCAACAAGGAAAAGGGCACCAGGCTCTGACCTTCCTTTAATAATACATTGGCAGTTTTTCCTTTGGAGGGAAAAACATTTTGTAAGAGGAAAGACAAATAATCCCAACTAGATGAATAAATTTGTTAACAGAGCGAGCTGAAAAAGGAAGCACTACCAATCAGGACAGACCCTCTGTTTTTATTTTAGCACCTTTTCTTTTCTTTTCTTTTTTTCTTTTTTTTTTAGATTATTTAAAATAATATTTGGAATACCACGGGGTGTTAGGGAAAACAGAGCCTACCCTGAGCTGCCAGGAGGAGCTCAGCCCCGCTGGGCAGCTGAAGAACGAAGCACTGGAGAGGCAGAGACGCGGTGGGGAGAAAACCCCCTCTCCTCTTTCCATTCTTGTTTTCACTCCCGTCTCAGAGGTCACTGGTTTATTTCATTAACCAAGTGGTGTCTCCCAGGACTGCGAGGCTGATCCTGCTCTCGGTTATCCCACCGGAGAAGAGGTTCAACGACATTTCCATGATGTTGAAACCATGGTGCCTTGGTCCAAGTCCTGGATTTCTGGCAGGGATGGGACCAAGCTAAAGCAGCTCATCAAGGTTTCAGGTAACCTGAAGCAAAAATGTTAGGAAGGGAAGAGGACAGGTCAAAAATGGGCATCACGGTCAGGTATGTTAGATATCCCCAAGACAGGGACCGGTCCCTGGGGTAATGCATGCCGGAGCCCCCAGCCCCACACAATTTCCCCAGGTGAACAGGGTACATTATTGCTCTGCACTTTGCGAGATCAATCCAGCAACGGTTTGAATGAGGTGACAGTCAAGACTTCCCTTGAGCGTCTATGACGTTAAAGATTCCCGCTACACAGGAGGAACCGGACTATCCTTCAGTAACAGATTTCCTTCTCAGAGAAGGCTTTGGCCTCCAGCAAAGTCCATCCTGCAACGTGCCAGGAGTGAGAGCAAGAGGAGAATCAAACCCTCCAAGTTCAACGAAAAAGATTTAGTCCCTGACACAAAAATGTTATTCTCTCTGAACCAGGCACAAAACTCGAAGGGACAAAGTTACAGCCTGGCCCCAGAAGAGCTAATCTTGCCCTGAGCTGGAGGTAGGATCACCCTCGCCTTGACATGCTCTTTCCCTGATCTCATTTATTTTGTACCCTTGCTCATCTCGTGCTTTAAAAACAAAAAAAATCCCCAAACGACCAAAATGCAGAAATGAATTCTTGCTAAAATTCTTTCCATGATTACTGTGTAAATAATAATCTGGTAAAATGAGTGATACAAATCTCCTTTAATGACTCATTCACCACATTTCTGCCCTTGCCTTTCAGTCCTCAGCATCAGTAGTGTGGTGTTTCGTCTTCTACCCATCAATTGATACTTAAATAATGCATAAAACTGTCTTATTAAATGCATGTTGAATATTTATTTGGAAGCTCATCACAAGTTGAAAGATAACCTTCATTTTCAATTCCCTTTGGGATAATCAGCTAATTGGGTATCAGCAGAAGCTCAGCCTCTTCAGTCTGCTGCTAGTCAGCGTTAGAGCCCCTTCTAACAATGCCTCCAACGCGCACCGAGAGGCTCAGGCCCTCGTGCTGCTTTGTCAAACTCCAGCTAATCCACGAGACGGACACAAAAGGAAAGATAATAAAAGCAGTCGCAGTCACCCACTTCTTCTTCAGTCTCGCTTGTGCTTTTGGATTCGGGCCAGACCCAGGCAGGAAAGAGCCATCCGCTTCCTTGAGCTAACTGCTGAAACCAAGGCCTGGCACCTGCGGTTTTCGCACAAACTCAAGAGCTCTATGGGACCTCCCGGCAGCAGCGCAGCAAGCTCTTGCTTGTTCCTAATATATGTTGCATTAAAGCATCCTGCGATAAATTCACTCCTTAGAATTACAGGGTCTGTGATACCGTCTGGACCGTATCCGACTCCGATCGGCAGAGCTGTTTCCCGTTCGTCACAATCAGGTAGCTGTTAATGAAATCAGTTAAGTAATCATGCCGCAAAGGCAGAAACCAACTCTACTCTCTGCTGAAGAATCCTCTCTCCTCTTTTCTGACTGACTCATTTTCAGAGTTGCTGCTCCAGACCCCCGCCGTGGAACAGCTCAACATGGGAAGGTTGTTGGTAAAACGTCATTTATTCTGCGCTGCTGATTATTTTCTTTTATTTTCTTCACAAAGAAACACAGTGGTATCAATGAATTAGAGAGAGGGAGGTGTATTATATCAACGTGGTAAAAAAAAAAATGAAGGACTGGTTGAATGAGGGGCCAGCCCAGACACACCTCATTTCTGCGAGCATTACATTAAAAGCCCGCTGACGGCACAGGAGCCACCAAAGCCGTTGGCAGACGGGCAGTTGCCCGTGTCTGACACGTTCTGCAGTACAAGACCTGACAAATCGGCACATGGAAGAAATTTACCCATGCCCAGAGAGCTCGTCGGGTCTTTGGCAGCTGCTGCAAATAGCTGCGCAGGGACAAAACAGAAGCACTTATGTGTAATACTGTCTTGCAGGCTTGTCAAATTCACTTTAAGAGGAAATTCAGTCAAACAACACTTGTACGGCAAACGCCTACTAATTTTCATACATTTGATTATTGCAAGCTAATGCTGTTTCCCTCCTCCTCCTTGCCATCGCTGCTCAGAATGAGGAGTGCTCCACCAGCACACGGCAAGGCATCCCGCGGGATACAGGAATTGTGCTGCATAGCAGGAACCGCTTCTACCTTTGCACTTGGGAAGTATTTTCAATCACATTCCTTTTCTCCCCGACCACCTGCATGAGTTTCAGCTGGATACTTCTTACCTGGGATCAGCAAGGAAACGCAGAAAGAGCTCCAGAACTTCCCAATAAATGTAGCCTCAGATTTTCACCAGTTCTGAGTTTCCTCCTGCGTAGAAAGGAATAGCGAGCATGAAAATCCCAAAGCGTGTTCCCCAGACTTACCAAACTGTAAAGCAGAGCATGGATTTTCTAAGAATCTAAAGTAAAGTGACAAAGTGGTTTGTGATTTAAAACTATTTGACAACCAGGTCCTGTAAGAAAGATCTAATCTGTGGCGGTTTTGTCCAAATTAAGTCTAATAATGACAAATGAGAGGCTTTACACGCTTCTGGAATGAGACCCGAGCGGCGTGCAGAGAGCAGCCAAGGGCTCAGCCTGCCCCGAAATCAAACCTCATGGTGTGACATGGGGAGGAGAAAATCAACACACAGGGTAAGTGAGCACAGACACAGCCTGGAAGAAAAAAGGAGGCACAAAACAGAGAAAAATAGGCACTTTCAGAGCTAATATCTGCTTACTTTAGGCAGGTACCTTGGGAGGCGAGGAACCACGTGGAGGGCTGGTGTCTCCGCAGGGAGCTGGAGCCCATTCGTTCATCTGGTGGCATCTATGTTTAGGCGGAAAAGCCTTGCTCTGGTGAACGAGGAAAGATCCTTTCAGCCCTCACCAGCTAAATCTTACTCCCCTCGCCACATTTCATTTCACAGCCGGATTCCCCCATCCCAAATTAAAAGGCAGTTCCTTTGCCAATCCGCGGGTGCCCGGCAGAGGCAGGGCTGCCACGTGATGAGGCGATGGGCCCGCGCGTGTCTGGCCGTTGGGACCCAAACCAGAGCGATTCACACGAAGGGAGAGGAGCTGCCTCTCCCCGCACGGCAGCTCTTCCCTCCTCCTCCTCCCCACAAGGACAGAGGAATCCAGTGAGATGGATAAACCGTGCCACGGAGCCAAAGGTCTCTTCTTACCCCTCTGTAGGGATGAATAAAGGCTCTCACTGGAACCTTAAATATTTTCACAATCAATCATCTAAATATTAACTTCCGACGCATGCGGGTGACAGACCAACTATGTTTTTTTCTGAGAAAGCCGACTCTACATCTGGCTGCCTCCCTTCAAAAAGCGATGAAGAAACGCAAGCGTCTCCGAGGTGCATCCGATAGCCGAGCCGGGCTCCATCCTGTTAATCAGGTCTCTCCACCGCATCCACTGCTGGGAAAGCACAGGTTCTCTGGGCTTGCTGGGATTCGGACTGGAAACGCTGCGCACAAAGAAGTCCTCAGTTTCCAGATGTTTTGAATTTTCTGTGTATTTGGAAAAAATAAAATGACTCTTTAATACTGAGAATAGTTAGCGATATTGGATTTGGAGAGTGCGAGGGGGGAATGAGCCAAACTGAAATGTGTGGTGGATCTTTCTCCGGTGTTTTACACATGCAGAGAGAGAATAAAAAAATGTGGCAATTGTTATTTTGTGGGATATTTAATTCCTCCAACTAATTGTGCAGGAAACAAGCTTTAGTTTTCATTCTCCCCTTCTTTACAGTTTTGTTTTGTTTTTTCAAGTCTTCCCCACCTTCCCTTCCTTCTTGGAGAGAAAATCAGAAATTAAAAATTTGCCCTTCCCCAAAATTTAATTTTTTTCAGACTGCTCTGTCAATTTATAACCAACCTTTTCCCCAGGTAGACCCCAGGTAGCCTTTGACATGTTTTAAAAACTCAATGCCTACAGTAAGGTTCCTAATTCCATACTTCCAGCAACAAAAGCATGAGCCAGTTTAAAAAAAAAAAAAAATGCTGAGCGTGCAGCAGCTCCCAATAAATTTCACACCCCTGCAAAAGTCCTGTTGTCGGGAACTGTTTTCATCCTTTCATTTGCAGGTTGCCTTCATTACTTCCTTCCCTTGGGTCACGAAAAGGCTGTTAGTGACATCTTCCATTTACCAGGTGCAGTAGTATAAACTCAGAGTAACTCCACTAAACTTAATGTGCTTAATGTAGATGCTCTGGATTTGCCTTGCTGCAAATGACATCAGAATTTGTCCCAGCCACAGGAGCCAGAAGGAGGTCAAACGCTTTACATACATTACCTCCTCTTCGGCATGCTAATGATGTGCAATTTTCAAATGCTTTTCCCCAGACGCTGCAGTTCCAGGAACGGCACTAAAAGCACTACAAGGATACAAGGCAGATTTCACCACCGGAGCAGGTGTATGACCAGCGAAGGTACCAGCCTGACGGCGGCAAACCTTATTTTTGTGAGTTTAGAGAGAAAAAGATTTGGCAGTATCCAAAAGATATCAACAAAGCCACCTTTGCTAATGCTGCTTATCATAGAATGGTTTGGGTTGGAAAGGACCTTTAAAGGCAATCTAGTCCCGCGCTCCTGCAATCAGCACGGACATCTTCAAGTAGATCAGGTGGCTCAGAGCCCCATCCAGCCTGACCTTGGACTCTTCCAGTGACGGAGCATCTACCACCTCTCTGGGCTATCCCACTTACTGACCACTGTAACGCCTTTCTCCATTCCCAGAAAAATCAGTTCTGGCCACTCCAGCAGTCAGAAGCCACGTTGGCCATGAGCACCTTCCTCCACTAGCCAAGGACTCGAGGGTGCGAGAGGTCTGCAATGGCACATGCACCTCGTGGGACACACTCCCCTCCCCGGGGCATTGGGACACAGCCGTCCAGCAGCCTTAAATCCCAACTGGCTTCTGCTTTGCCTGAAGTGGACAAATGCCTCTCCTGATTTTCGGTTCAGCCATGTCCTGCCATCTGGTCCTGGTTTTCCTGAGGTTACCTGTGCAGCTCCAGCGTTTGAACGTGGGCTGAAGCACATGTGGTTTTAAGCTGGATGTTAATTAGAAACATTTAGTGCGTCAAACCTATGACTAATGCACAGAGTTTCGAGTGAAACAACCCAGAGTCCCACAGATCCACGCTCCTTCCCTCTACTGCAAGACTTCAGGGGGGAAAAGAGCTTTTTTAAAGCAAAACAAGGTCAGAGGCTTGGTCACTGTAAAGCAGCCTATTTGTATTGGAGACAATGAAGGTTGGCATGAAAATCTGGCCTGAAAACTGTACGCTACATTAAAAATAATATGAAAAATGTCACAATACTACTCTGCTTTCTTATTAACAAACGCAGCTGCAAGGCATGATTAAGGGTGCTCATCATTCCCATTGTAATTATGAGGTATTATTTGTAATACCATTTTTAAATTTGCCTCTCAGTAATCCACTGAAGAAAATCTGATTTCCGTTCACTTCATTATTGTGGTTTTGGTGTCAGAATAATACAGAACTGCTTTGTTTTGACCGGTGGAACAGACCCAGTTTTCATGGGGCAAAAAAGATTGCAATGACTGAAGAAAAAAAAAAAAAAAAAAAGAGCAAGAGACAATTTGGGAATTCATCAGGTTCAAACATTAATTTCACAGTTTGCTTTTTTTAGAAAAGCACAGACCATTTAGCAGATGAAAGCTGCCTCTCACCTCCGCTACTCTGAACTTCCAGGACCTCACCAAAACGCGCAAGAAGTTTCTTCAGGTCAATTTTGGGACAGCTCGGCTTTGGCAGGGAATCGCAGAGCTCCAGATCTCAGTGGTCCAAACCAAATATGTTTTGAATTTTGCCGTATATCTGGCTTATTACATTCCTGATAAAGAGTCCCAAGATACTACTGTCAGTGAACTATGGAGTGTTTCTCAGGAGCAGCATAAACATCCCCTAGCACATCCTTTACCCAGGCTGGTCACCTCTTCCCATTAAACGCCCGACAATATTCTGATACGGTATCTGAAAAAAATAGTGGGTGAGCATGAAATGAAAGGCAATCGTATCTACATTTACACAAGGCAGCGACTTAAATTCTGGCCTGTTCTAATCATAAATTTTCTTAATATTCTTTAAAACTTGTTATTTTGATGTAATCGCCTACGAGTATTTGCAATACACTATCAAGTTTTAAAGCTGCTGACTGCTTCTCACCCTCGCTTGTTTACACAACTCTGCCAAACTTTAATGATTTGAGATGAGATTTTACAGGTGAACAATCTGCCTCCAGCAATATTTTCTTTTTAATTTATATCTAAAATGACCTGACCCTTTCTGGGATGAGGACAGAAGCAAAAATAACATTCTTCACCTACGTTAAACAGTTCAAGCAACTTCTTCCTTAAAAACTCCTCACCGCCTTTCCCGCTTTGGGGCAGGCATTTTATTGGGGGGTACCCTTGTGGTTGTCCTTGAGAAAACAGGGGCAATTTACAAGCTTTTGTAAAGGCAGAGTTTGCACAAGCTCAGAAAAACTTACATTTGCAGAAACCTCAACCCGTGTGGGGCACATTCCAGCCCGGAGCAGAGCGGAGTTGGCCTTTCCCCAGCTGCAGCTCCGGCCACCGCTGCAGACCCAAACGCGTCGGGGGGCTGGAGGAGGGTGGACGGGGGCTTCTGTTCACAGAATCAGAGACTGGTGGGGGTTGGAAGGGACCTCTGGAGATCACCCAGTCCAACCCCCTGCCAGAGCAGGGTCACCCAGAGCAGGTTGCACAGGAACGCATCCAGGCGGGTTTGGAATGTCTCCAGAGACGGAGACTCCACCACCTCTCGGGGCAGCCTGCGCCAGGGCTCTGCCACCCTCACAGCAAAGAAGCTCCTCCTCATGTTTAGGTGGAACTCCCTATGGTCAAGTTTGTGCCCGTTACAGAATCACAGAATGGTTCGGGTTGGAAAGGACCTTAAAGCCCACCCAGTGCCACCCCCTGCCCTGGGCAGGGACACCTCCCACCAGACCAGGTTGCTCCAAGCCCCGTCCAACATGCCCTTGAACCCCTCCAGGGATGGGGCAGCCACAGCTTCTCTGGGCAACCTGGGCCAGGGGCTCACCGCCCTCACAGCCAAGAATTTCTCCCTGATATCCAACCTAAATCTCCCCTCTTTCGGTTTGAAGCCGTTACCCCGTGTCCTATCATTACACTGCCAGACAAAGAGTCCCTCCCCATCCTTCCTGTAGTCCCCTTTACACACTAGAAGGCTGCTATAAGGTCTCCTTGGAGCCTTCTCTTCTCCAGGCTGAACAGCCCCAACTCTCTCAGCCTGTCACTTATCCTGTCTCTCAGCCTTACCTCTTGTCCTGTCCCCGGCCACCACTGAAAAGAGCCTGGCCCCATCCTCCTGACATCCCCCCCTTTCAGTATTTATAAGCATTGATAAAGATCCCCCCTCATTTTTTTTTTTCCCCAGACTAGAAAGACCCAAGTCCCTCAGTCTTTCTTCATAAGAGAGATGTTCCTGTTACGAATCCTTTGTTCTTAACTCACTGGCGCTCAGTACAACATTAAAAAATACCTTTGTATCCTGCTCCCATTGGAGCGCTGAGTGGGAAACATTAGAGAGGGTTTTGTGACTGCTCTGAAGGACACCAAAATCAAGCCAACGCTGCACATCACCATTGGGACACATGGAGGAAAGGTGCTTAGTCCTTATGAATAAAGATGTATCAAACTCCTCATCCTTGATGATGCCAACGAGAAAGCCCAGGGCATGATCTCGGCTGAAGTGGAAGGAGGAGCTTCCAGGCCGAGCAGGCAGAAGCACCCAGGCGCAGCACACCCGGCCGCGGGGCTGCAACAGGGATTTGCCCCGTCCCCGTTTTGAGTGACCCGCCTGAAACGTTTCAGAGGGAGGATCAATATCTTCAAGCCAGGCAACGCCAGGCACTTCCCAAAAGTCAGCCCTGCCGACTGTATCGGGAGTTCGGCACTAAAAAAGTCAGAGCGTCTGGCTCAGAAACACGCAGTTCAGCATAGCCAAAAAGAACAGACTGACCCATTAAATCTTCTACAAACTGCGCTGCAAGAGCCTTTATATTCCCTGAACCTTCGGCAACCCTGAGCAAGCATTCAATTCCAGCTGGTTTCTAGAAGCTGGCAAAACTGTGGGGCCTCTTTTCTGCTTTAAGCCGGCTTGTTTCCTCCAACTGTGCACACACTTTAAAGGACTTTTCATGGTATCTGAGATGATGGTCACTAAAAATAAAGCAGGTAACAGGAGCTAACGGCCTGCAAACACAAGCTGTTTCTAGGTTGGCAAGCGAAGGTATGAAGCATTTTTCTTTTCTTCTTCTGCCTTCCTTCTGCTTTTTCCTTCCCCAGTTCCCTCTTTTCTTAACCCAAATCCCTTAATCTCAGTGCTGATAATTGTAATCACTCTAATATGTAGCCATCTGAGCAGCTCAGAAATGTCCATGTTGGGCCAGTCCCTCTCGTGGTGAGGAAGAATAAATACGAAAAGCACATGGACTCCTCCAGAATTTTAATTTAAAACAAATATAGAGTGAGGATTAATCACTTTTCCACTGAAGGCTGACTTTTGTTGGGGGCTTCTGAACCCACGGTGCTCTTTAATCAAAGGAAGAAAACGATGATGGGGGGTGGCAATTGGAAGAGCTGATGGAGACGGACTGGATTTTCTCCAGACTCTACTGTTCTGACCCACGACCAGAGCTGTGGTTAACGTATCAAGTGAGACGATTCCCTCCTTCGGCTGCTGGTTTTTGGCAAACAATCCAAGGATCGTAGCGGGTCAGCGCAGAAATATGCTGCACGGCAAGGGTCTCTTCCAGGGAGAAATGGCACATGAAGGGGCAGGCCAACTGCGCTGCAGGGCAAAAGGGGACAGCGAGAGCAGGGGCTGTGGAGTGTGAACATCTTCCCCAGCGCAGAAGAAACCTATTTTACAAGCAACAGAGCACTGATGGGCCTTGGGGAGAGCTGACGAGCTCATTAACACCTGCCACGGGTCAAAACTTTGGAGTCTTCGAGGGGGAGGTTGGGATGGGAATTAGAAAGCAGTGATTGCAATCTGAATTTGTACTACTCAGGTACACAGGACGTTGGCTTTCCAGTCATGTACCCAATTAGAGATTATAATTTTTAATTAACCTCCTTAGCAGTTCTTGAAGGACCACAAATTTCTCTGACAAGACAACCTACTTATTATACAGGCAGGGACGCTTTCAACATTGCAAATGTTCTAGGGCTGGCTCCCTTTGCCTGTCTCCACAGTGATGGCTCCTAGACCACCAACCATAGCACAGGCGAGAAAAGTTTGACCAGAAATGTCAAACCGGCAAGCGAATCTGATCCACGATATAGCTGATTTTCTTTCAGGTGAGTATATCGAGCCAGGAAAGCAGGCATCAATGATATCTCGCAGCATCCAGGTGCAGGCGCGGGCTGCCGTACATCAGAGCACCGTTGCCTGCACATCCCCTGCCAACAGTGGTGGGGACATCCAGCCCTGAGCGACAGCTCGTGTGAAAGCAAGAAGCAGGCCTGGGGACAAAAAAAATGGTCTAATCTGAAAATCCAAAGCCTAAGAAAATCTCCAGCCTAGGATGAGAATACGGTGAGCTACTCCAAGCACAAGGTGACCTGTTTTTTCCCCATTTCTGATGGTTCTGATCCTCCCAGTCCCCATGCAGCCGCGCTGTGAAATCCATTTGAAACATCAGAGGGAGACTGTGCATCAAACTAAAATAAATTCTCCCACCCACCCAGCCCCCTTATAGGCCAACAAAAGGCTCCCCCTCTCTCTGCTACACCCATTTCACCACCTTTGGCTCGGCAGCTCAAGTACTTCATGGAAATCAAGCAGGTATTTGATTCCCTTGAAAATCCAAACTGAGATTCTTATTTTATTCTATTTTCTTAAGCCCAGATAGAAAAATAGGTTTATACAAATAAATAAAAAAATAATAACCTGCCATTTAAATCCTGTTCAGGCAATTAGCTCAGTGCCTAGCTCTGTGCTAATGTGATCGCCTTTCTTTGTTTGTTCCTATTTATACTGCTCTTTAAAGTTCATTAAAATCACTGCTGCTATCTCACACAGAACAACTGTTCAAAACATCAGTGTCACGCAGTCAGGAAATTTATGCTTTGAAGTTCCCTCCTTTATTCATTTTTATCAGGGCTTTTTTTTTTCCTCCTTTTCTTTTTTTCCTTTCTTTTTCTATTTTTTTTTTTTCTTAATGACTAAACCAGTTTTATGCTCTTCACAGTTATTCCAAAATCTGTTCCTCCTGACACGGAGCTGATACATCATTCCACGCTCATAACCCTTTTTCTCATTTTCATCATTTCTCTCCCCGCTTGCTTTGGCTCTCTGCTAAGTCCATCACAGCTTTGTTTTTATATCCTCATCGCTGTATTTTATAGCTCAGTAAAACCTAGAAAGCTGCTTCAGAAAACACACATGCCAGCCCTTTGATGTTTGTGTTTGTGTGGCAGCTTGCTGGAACGTGTCAGCGCTCGCACGGAGACAAAGCCCCGCCAACCCGCCAGACACGGGGCTGCCGGCAGCCCAGCAAAAGGGACAATAAAAGGGGAACAGGTGAACGCTCTCCTCTCCAACCCCAATCGAGATAAATCGCCTTTTTTTTTCGGCAGCTTTTCCAAAGAGGTTCAGCCCAGTCCCCCACCCCACAGTGAACTGCTGCTGCTTTTCCAGTATTAGAAGCTCCGTGGGACAGAAGAGGCGTCTCCCCGAGGGGGTCGCCGTGAGAATGCTTCTTTCACAGAATTACAGCGTGGTTGGGGTTGGAAGACAGCTGGAGCTCATCTAGTCCAACCCCTACCAAAGCAAGTTCACCTGGCGCAGGCTGGACACGATCGCATCCAGAGAAGGAGACTCCACACCTTGTCTGGGCACCCTCTTCCAGTGCTCTGGCACCCTCAAAGTGAAGAAGTTCTTCCTCACGTTGAGATGGAATTTCCCGCGTTCCAGTTTGTGCCCGTTGCCCCTTGGTCCTGTCGCTGGGCACCACTGAGCTTTTGCTTTGAGCTCGCTGTCCTCCTGCACGCTGCCCAAAAGCAAAAGGCAACACCTCTGGGTGGACACCGCTGCTGAGTGATGGAGGGCGGCCAGTGCAGATCCTTGGCAAGGGCACAGTCAGGCTCAGGAGCAGGTGGAGGATGTTTGTAAAAATAACGAGGATTTGGCTGTGAGCTGGCTGGAGAAGGAAGAGAGGCCAGCTTCATGTTTCTGCATCCTAAGAATTGTGCTTGACAGCTTTGCAGCAAAACACCTTTCTTGTCCAGGAGGCAACGTCCTGCCCCTCTCCACCACATCCGCAGGGAGCCATGGGACAACGTCCTGCCCCTCTCCGCCACATCTGCAGGGAGCCACGGGACAGGATCTCCAACGGCACCTACAGATTGTCTCCGCTGTGGCCAAGGACAACATATTCAGCTGCCGTAAATCCACGCTAAGGGAGCCCAGCCCAATTACCAACCTTGCCTCAGCTTGCAGCAGGGTCCCCCCATGCCAGACCTGGGACAGAGTCTTAGACACCCCAAACGCTTTGGTGTCTAAGCAGACAACTCAGAGGGTGCAAGCAGGAACAGCGCTGCAGGGGAGTGACCAACCTCGGGTCCAACAATAGACCAATTTTAACAAACATTTTAAAAAGAGTTCTTTTCAGAGCGGTGCTGTATCCGCCAGGTGACACTGCCTGGGTACCTGCACAAAGCCCAGCCTGCAGAGGATTGGGAGGAGAAACGTGGATTGATTCTGGATGTGTCCATCAATAAAGTCCAGATCACTGACTATCACCTGCTTTAACCATCAGCCTGTTCTCTTCTGCTGGTCTTCAACAGATTTTGGATTAGACGTGGAGGCTCATAAAGACCAGATTACCTGTAAGATTATTCAGAAGCAGATCTGTAGATCATTTTAGTTGCATATACTAAAATTTCACTTTTTAAATAAAACAGTTAAAAATACTGTTCAAGCCAAATACAGGTTACAAGACTGCATAATTTTGTACCGACGCCCTTTAGAAAGTGATATTTCCCTCTTACCCAGAAGAACTGGAGAAACTGATATGCTGAGAATGAGCAGAAGACCTCTGTCGGGAGCCAGAATTGTTCTGCAGCCTGCAGTAATTAACGAGTGCTGTAGACCATCACTTAATATGATACAAAGAGCACTGCCAAATCTCAGGATTATATCTGGAGCTTTACTCTCAAGTCCCCTGCGTCTGAAAACATGTGATTTTAAGAAAATCTCAGCTTTAATTTTTTTAAATGCTCTTCTAAATTCTACGGCTTCAGAGGAAAGCTTGAAACATGAATACTAAAGGCTACCAAAAGCAGAACAAAGAGTTCAGTATTAATGTATTTATTTTTTTTAACTTTTTCTTCTAAGCTGCCTCTTGAGTTAAGGGCCTGATTCATGGTATTTTGGCTACCAGCAGTTGGTGGCGCTCAATCTGTCACAGTAAATAATGGGCGCCGTGAGCCATCCTTTAGCAGTTTTAAAAATAATTCTGGCTCCCAGACAAGAAGGGTCAGTCGATAGCTGGGACACGTTACCACCACCATGTTTGCACCTTGCACAGAGGAGACACCACCCCATCTCTTCCAGGGCTTCTGAAAGAGGAAAACTTTTTTTTTCTCCACTAAAACACGAGTAATACTAGCTATGAGGTTATCTCATTCGGCTCAGCCGAATGCAGCACAGTTAAGCTGTTCCTAGTCTGCAACTCTTTCGGCTTGTCCACCACAAGTCTAATGAGCATTTGAAGGGCAAATCTCCCTTCCTGGCAAGCCAAGGAAACCCTGCCCAGCGGCTGCACGGGCAGACACGTAACAGCGATGTCACGCTCAGCTCTCCCCATGGATCGCTGTCATCTTACTCTTCTGATGACAGCTCGGGAGCAGGAGAGAAATCTAATTTCTCAGCATCAGATTTATGGCTGAAGAGGGCCTATCTGACAAGGGAAGGCATTGTGCTTATTGGAGCTGATCAAGAACCTGAGAGCAATTTCTATGGAAAAAAGGTTTGCTTTAATAGGCAGATATTGAAAGCGAACTCACAAATTGCTCAGGGCTTCAGATGAACAAAACACAAGGAGGATTTGATTTTCAGCTGCTTTCCTTTCTTCTTTCCCCGAACCTGTACTGGTCTCAACAGGGATGGGGTACCTAAACAGTCCCTAAGCACCCGCGAGGCTCTGCCCGGACCTCTGTGCCCCTCATTTTCACACAACAGGGAAAGCTGACAACAACCATCTGCAGTTTGATCTAGCTTGTATGCCCTCCCGGGAATGGCAAGGGTCTCCAACACAGTGCCCAACACAAACATCAATGTCATCTGCCACTACTACAACACATCCCCAGAGCGAGACGGCAGCAGGTAGTGAACCCGCATCTCCAGGAGCCCGCATGGGCCAGAGCAATTGGTAGCACCCATCTCACCAGCGGCAGAGGCCAAGGGCATTCAGAAAACCCTACAGCACGTGGTGTGGTAAGCTCAGAGCTTGCCCCCAGTACAGCGCACCAAGGGTTAACATCAGAGCGCAATAAACGCACTATCAATTTAGTTTGGTTTTTACAAGGCTAATTTGTCTGCCTTTTCGACATGTTCTCCACCAGGGTATTGAACATGAGCCTGAAGTAGGGGTTGGATGGAGACCGAGTGCATTCGCAGGGTTTTATGGGATGAAGTGAAGGGCCATGAGCAGCCACAGCCCCCCTAGTAACTCTGGAGAGAAATTCTAGGTTGAAATGTCTAAACCAGGCTTGACCTGCAATGGGATGGAAAAGTTTCTGCTCTGGTTATTGTCATCCTGGGTTTGGGTCCGAAATGTTTACCTCTCTGGTTGGAAGCCCATGGTTCAGACTCCCCAACGGTGCAGGTGCTGATGGACATACGGAGAATTTCCAGACGGCACTGGAATCCTGTCCACAGCGCAGCCCTCCTCTGATTTACTGAGCTGTGCAACGGGCAGGGACAGATCCTGTTCCTCCCTCTGCTCACGGCAGTATCCCTTGCTAGTGTCTGATAACGCTGCGTCTCACCCAGAGGTGCTGCCCTCCAAACGCACAGACAAAACCCAAACTAACAGCAATACCAGAGCTCTCCAGTTGCCAAAGTTGATCCCAGTTCCCTGCCTGCTCCTACGCTCCACTCACCAGTGCAGGGAGAGGTCTTTTCTGTGCTAGCTCCACACCAGTCTTGGCAGTCGGCTGGCAGTGCTCACCAGCTGCAACACAAGGTGTCCTTTGGCGGACATCCACAGGCTCTCCCATGTCCTTCAAACTCTTCTGAAGGACTCCTGCAGCAGCACTGCTCTCATGCAAGCCCATACTCTGAGACACAGAGGGTTGCACCCAACAGCAACCCTCTACAAACAAGGATTTTGGGGTGCCCCATCACCCAGAATAGACCCAGGCAGGCCACCGGCCCAGGAGTCTTTGGTAAGGAGCCTGTACGTGAGGTATGGGATGGAAAACGAGTAACTGGAGCTAACGCTGCGATAATATCTCTGAGAATAATCACGCACCGAGCTCCTACCATGTTGTTTATAAAGCCAAAGCAGGCAGCAAGCCAGACGGAGCCACACGGGAACGGCGCAGGAATGAGCGCACGAGGCCCCTCGCTTGCACAGACAGGACATAAACCAGAAACGTGGAATTTATTCTGCTCTATACTGGGCTGGACTGGAGCTTCTCCTCCCTCCGCTCGGTGGATTAGCAGCCACTAATAATGCTTCTCATGGCAGCTCTCAGTTTTGTTTCCAAAAAATTGATGCTGTTTGTAATTTCTCCTACTTGCTAATCTCTCCTGGACGTCCTCAGCTGCTCCAGAGCAAGGGTCAGGCTGAGCCACGTGCCGCAAGGCTTGTCGAGTCTTTTTTCACCTTGTCGCCTGGCTGTCATCCCTGCTGCTGCTCACGGAGGCAACGCAAAGAGAACGGACAGGTTTCAGATGCTCAGCTCCAGTGCTTCTTTCTGTGGGAAGGAAAATCAGTGGAAATTTTAAGAGCATGTTGAATGCAAGTTCAGATGGTGAGTCAGGGTCGGCTCGTCCAGAGGACTCGCATGTGGCTACAGCCCCACCTCAGGCATTTCCAAAGGCTCAACTGCTTGTCATTGCAGCTAGAAAGACCTTTCAAAGTCACTTTTGCGATCTCATGCATGCTTCCAGCATCCATACGCTCCTTCTTTCCAGCATAAAACTCCAATGACCCTGTTAAACAACACAACCAGCGAGGTAGCGCTCTGAAGCAACCCAACAAAAACCAACCAGTCCTTGCACTCAGCAACCAGAGGCCGCTTCCTGGGAAGAAGGCAGGGTATGGACACAAGGGAAGGGATCACACTGCAGTTGCTGCAAAGAGGCTCCTGCTTACAGCATAGAAAGGTTTCCTACACACATAAATAAACCCCGTGGCCATGTCCTTTCGGTCATGCTGATAACAATTTCCTCGGCTCCTGAGCCCTCTTTCAGTAGACGTGGGACCTTTTCCACAAGAAACTCATCCCATCTCACACTTCAGGCTGCTCCTTGGCCATGGACCCAAAGCGACAGAAATACTGAAGCCACATGGCCGTGTCGTTTCCGACAGCAAAAACCCACACTCTGACGCAGAGCATGGATCTAGACTTCCTATGGCAGTCTGGAGTATAAGGAGCCTCCAAAAGCTACTTATAAAAGGAACATGATGAACTGCTTTTCAACGTGTTTCTCCTGTTTTTTTCCCCCCCTTTCTCTTTTTATGCTGCAAAGGGTGAACGACTCCAGCTCTAGAGGAAAAAGGGAGAGAAGTACAGCAGGAATTATTTAATTATTGCTGCCTTTTCTTCATCCTGTTTTCCTCCCTTTAGGACTTGGCCCTGGCTGGTTTCCCAAGCAAGAACTGAGAGAGCCGACGGTTCATCCATCTCTATTTAAATTACTTTTGTACTACATTGAATAATTGTGCCTCTATTTTACTCCAGGGCTAAAGGTGACTGACTTAAAGGTGATTATCTTTTGTTAATAGCCTACATTACCGAGCAAGATCTCAGAATTACCTTTGTAATCCGTTCCCACATTTTAATGTTGCTATTATTATTAATATTGCTCTTTTAAAACATACTTTTCTCCTGTCATGTGAAGGCAGCGACTGCTGCTTCTCACAGGGATGGTGAAAAAACCACCTGGTAGTCTCAAGCAGGAAGAATCCCGTGCATCACACTGCTTTTTGCCTTAAAGGTGGTGGAGGTTGAAGTCCGGCCATGAACAAGAGGCTTTTGATTAAATCAATACAGGATGGCTGCATCCAGGCTTCCACAGCCAATATGGACACCACAGATTTGGGAGGGTACTCAACCATTTTGTAGGATTTAGGCAATAAGTTTTATCTTTTAAATAAACCCATTTCTACCCTACCTTCCACTGCAAGCCTTGGGGCTTGGTGGGCAGAGCCTTTTTTTCCCCAGCTCCGGACTAGGATACCATCCCAAATCCAGTAGACACGAGTCCAACTTCAGAGGCAGCATCAGTGACTTTTTCATCCACCTCAGGATTTAGCAGAGCTCATCAACGCCGCTTCAGGAAGGTCTTTAACCAAGCAAGCTCACACAGCGCTCCTGAAATACTCCATCAGGAAACCCCAGCACACCATAAATAATCGGTATTACGCTTATATTTCTCATGGCCCAGATTTTCTGCAGTTTGTGCTCTAACAAATCACGTTTGTCAAGCTTTTCCTGCATTGTCTGCTGAACACTGAGCACAGGCGTTGTTTGCTGAGCGCTCAAAGGACGGGCTCTGGAAGGACTTTATAGCTTGAATAGACAATATTTCACACATAGTCGCACACTGTGTGTTGCATCCAATGTCTTCTATCTGCTCTTTCTTCTCTTCCTCCCATATTTACATTACTGTTTGCCACCTCAGATACAGAGAAAACTACCTGAAGGCTTGTGGAGAAGTGTATAATTTGGTTCAAGCCAGGCCAGCATTTTCTAATACCGTCAGCGCCGCACCGCACTCAGGTATGTAACGTGCCAATTTAGCAACATATTGCAGGCAGAAGGTAAATGTCTTACTGTTAAAGATAAAATGTTATGAACTTTTAATGCTAACTATTATTATTAAATACTTAAACATCCAGAGAGGTGGAGAGAAGAAATACCTTTCCCATCCTGACCTTTAAGCTGTGAGGTGCATAAACAAATGATGTGGGACCGGAGGGGTTACATCCAAGAGTGCTGAAAGAGTTGGCAGACGTGCTCAGCAAGCCACTTTCCATGATCTACCTGAAGTCATGGCTAACTGGGGAGGTCCCAATGGACTGGAGAGTAGCAAATGTAGCGCCCATCTACAAGAATGGCAGAAAGGAGGATCCGGGAAACTATAGACCTGTCAGTCTGACCTCGGTACCAGGGAAGGTCATGGAGCAGATCATCTTGAGTGCCATTACAAGTCATATAATGGACAAGCAGGGGATCAGGCCTAGTCAGCATGGATTTATGAAAGGCAGGTCCTGCCTGATGAACCTGATCTCCTTCTATGACAAGATGACCCGATTATTGGACAAGGGAAACGCTGTGGGTATTGTCTACTGAGACTTTCGAAAAGCATTTGACACTGTCCCCCATAGAATTCTCATGAAAAAACTGGCAACTCATGGCCTGGATGAACATACGGTCTGCTGGATCAAGCACTGGCTGGATGGACGGTCCCCAGGAGTGGTGGTCAACAGAGTTAAATCCAGCTGGCGGCCAGCCACAAGTGGTGTCCCTCAGGGCTCAGTGATGGGACCATTTCTGTTTAACGTCTTTATTGATGACCTTGATAAGGACATAGAGTGTATCATCAGTAAGTTTGCAGATGACACGAAGCTAAGCGGGAGTGTTAATCTACATGAGGATAAGGAGGCTCTACAGAGAGACTTGGATAGATTGGACCGATGGGCCAACACTAGCGGAATGAGCTTCAACAAGGCCAAGTGCCGGGTCCTGCACTTGGGCCACAACAACCCCATGCATCGCTCCAGGCTTGGGGCAGTGTGGCTGGGGAGCTGCCTGGCAGAAAAGGACCTGGGAGTTCCAGTCAACAAGCGGCTGAGCATGAGCCAGCAGTGTGCCCAGGTGGCCAAGAAAGCCAATGGCATCCTGGCTTGTATTAGAAATAGTGTGACCAGCAGAAGCAGGGAGGTGATCGTCCCCCTGTACTCAGCACTGGTGAGGCCACACCTTGAGTATCATGTCCAGTTTTGGCACCTCAACACGAGAGAGATATCGAGGTGCAGGAGCGAGTGCAGAGGGCAATGAAGGCGGTGAAGGGCCTGGAGAATAAATCTGATGAGGAGCGATTGAAGGAGCTGGGACAGTTCAGTTTGAGGAAGAGGAGGCTGAGGGGAGACCTCATTGCTCTCTATAACTACTTGAAAGGACACTGCAGAGATGTTGGTGCTGGTCTCTTCTCACAGGTAATTAGTGATAGAACAAGAGGGAATGGCTTCAAGCTGCAACAGGGTAGGTTTAGACTGGACGTTAGGAAAAAATTCTTCACAGAAAGAGTGGTCAGACACTGGAATAGGCTGCCCAGGGAGGGGGTGGAGTCACCATCCCTGGATGTGTTTAAGAGTCATTTAGATGTGGTGTTGGGGGATATGGTGTAGGGGAGAACTTTGTAGAGTGGGGCTGATGGTTGGACTCGATGATCCCAAGGGTCTTTTCCAACCTAAATGATTCTATCATTCTATGTATTTCTTTCACATAAAATGCACATTAGAATGCCGTTACTGAACTCAAAACATCAGGCATCCAGAGGTAAGGAAATAGCCATGCCAACTCATCGATTAATCACATACTATTTTTTCCTGCCACATTTGGTGCCAACTGCTGCCTACATGATCCTAAACGTTCAAGACAGCCTTGGAGCCCGTGCTGCTCTCGCCAGCAGCCAGCCCCACAGGCTCACCTCTTCTGCCAGAATCCCTGCCAGATTTCCTGGGTACACAAGGTGAGCAAGATCTGCTTTGTCGAAGCATCAAAATAGCACGTTCAGTAGAAATTTGAGGCCATATCCTCACACCCGCTACATCAGCAGAGGTGGTGCATAGAACTGGAATATGATGGTAGGGAGAACCGAGCCAGGAACCATCACCCACCAAACCCCAACAGCAAGCTCCTCGGACCAAGCCCTTTCCGTGCAGACCAGTGTAACTCAACCAAGCCCTCCTGCAGAGATGGCGGGCTCTCCATGGACAGGCAGCAGATGACAAAATGCAGGAGAGCCAGGAGGGACCGTATCTCCCTGTCCTCCGGGTGCTCGTGCTGCCAATGCCATTCAGAGGAGGATAGGGCTGATCCAGATCCACCTTCCAGTGCAACCAGCACCCTGTCGCTTTGTCCAGGTCAGGCTGGGAGATGAGATTGTGTGAGGCTACCGAAGTCACCTGGAAATTTAGTTTCACTCCCTGCTCTGACCTGGATCTGGGTTGGAAGCTAAACTCACGTGTGAGAAATACAAGAGGCCAGATGCAGGGCGCAAATCCCCCACGCAGGTGTGCGGTCTGGTTCCGCCATCTCCCCTCCCGCCTTTCTTTCGGCACACAAGACGCCAGCCTGAGTTTCTGCCAAAAAAAAAGGCGCTGTAAGCAGCAGCTGTAAAGAGAAAGGAGCCGAAAGCCGCAAGGAAAGACCCCCAGCCTGCAGAGAGCAAATGCAGCAGCACTTTGCAGCACAAAATCACACAATTTCTGGAGAGCTGCACATGTCCCAACCCCACTGCGGCTCTCCAGGAAAGGGAAAGCCACACTTCAGGCTGGAAGCACCTTCCCGCGCCTGACGAGTTATGCCGTTATTTAACAACTCATCGTCTGTCATTACTTAGAGCTTTACACATAACCAGAACTTCCCAACTGGCTGCCCACGTCACGGTCACGGCCACCAGCAAAGAAATGCCCATGGCTGATGGCCTTATTTCTATGCAGGAATTCCACCCTGGGACTGAATACAAAATATTTCAGGTTAATCATTGCGCTTGTCAGGTGATTAAATCCACTCGGCATTTGGTCTCTCATCTTGCCATGCCCGTTTAGATTAAAACCATCCAGGCTTGCCCTGCCCATAGCACCTTATCATTCAGCGGAGGCTAGGCTCAGGTGGACAAAGTGCTGGTATATATCTCAGGCCTGAAAATAACCTTTCAAATAGTTTCCGCTGCAAAACCTGCATTTTTCGTGGCTGCAATCAGTCCAGCGCATTATCCAGGACGGTTCTTTAAGCTGGTGGCCCAAAACAGTGAGCCGTGCGACACAGTCTGTAACGCAAAGTCCCATTTCTCATATTGGTTTTCAAGTAGAGTTAAGCAGGTCAAGGGAAATGGTCTGAGCAGCAAAAGGGAAGAAAAAGATACGAGAAAAAAAATGTAGAAAAGTCTATTAGAGAAAACAGCACTTGGCTTCCGAGAATAAAAAGCTTACTAGTCAGAGCAGTCCTTCCCCAAAGCAGAAATTTTCCAGTGTTCCCATAAAAATGAAAGCCATAAAAAAGGATTTTCAATTCCAAAACATACACATTTTCAACTGAAAAGCTTTCAAATGTAAATACTTTTGTTCAGCCATGATGTTCTGGCTTTGAGTTACCGATAAAGCATGGGTGCTTTTAGAAAACAGCAGATACATTCCACAGAAATTTGTATTTCATTAAAATTCTTCTTTTTCTTTTTTTCTCAAATCAAAGAAAAGTTTTGGCAGGAAAGTTACAACAGGCTTAGCTGTGGTTAGGACTTTTGAATGCGCCCAGGACTGACCTAACTTTGCCTCTGAATGACATCTGCCCTCTGGCTTCAACAGGACATTGCCCCACACCAGAGCTGAGACAGGGGGTTTCTGACCCACAAAAAACCCTTGCAGCCCCAAGTTTGATGCCCAAATATATTATTAGTGACAAGCAATCTTCAAGAAAGTTCATTATTTCAGTTCAGCACCTACATTTTGATAACTTATCCAAAGCTACAAGATCTGGAAAACAAGACTGAGAAAGTCCCCAAAGCCAGGCCCTCAAGAAATATTCTGTAAGTCTTTCTCGGAGAAACCACGAGAATAGCCTTTCCTCAAGGTATTGAAACCTCAGCTCCTAGTCGGATTGGAGAAGGGCAGAGGCAAGTGGCAATGAAAAATCACCTGGGGAAATGTTCACAAGGCTGCTTAAGACCTTGTAGAAGCTCCTCTCTGGGTTTGGATGAAAGATGGAGACAAGGGCAGCTTCAGGGAACGAAGGAGATTAGGGGCAAAAGAGGCTGTTTGCATTTTAGCAAACTTCTGCCATCTTGAACTTCGCAATGGCTATGGTGAAATTAGATCAGACGCTATCCCACCAGCATCTGTGATGGTCTGAACTGGGAGCAGCTCTAATAGTACCTGAACTTAGAGGTGGATGAAGAATGAGACCCTGCTCTAGTCTTCAGTCTCACATCCAGTCTTCAACCCTCAGCACCATGAACATGTTCTTGTCTACATACTTTCAAACTGAACAACTGAGCAAAATTCACTCTGAACACAGTGAAAAAGGAGATTTGAGACTTTTTGCTTTTAAAACAACCTGTCAAACAACTGCACGCATGCAAATTACATGTAAAGGAGGCCTGACTTACCCAATCAAGCCTTCCCCTGGCAGCAGGAAGTTGGTTTCCCAGCGCCCACATGGTGTTTCTGGGGGGCTCTGGGAGCTCCCCTCTATGCCACCGTTGGGTACCAACACCACCCCAAGCTTCTAGGGCCTCGTACTTGGCTTTTGAGTAGCCTGTTGGCTGAAGATAACATGAACTATGGGCCAAAGGTACAGCAAACGTTTTGATTTACAGAGTTGAGCAGTGGCAAAAGTGCCTGTGCAGGTGGGGAGGAAGCAGCCTGAAAGGGGGGTTTCCTTCCTCAGCTCCTTCCATCTGGCAAAAGGCTGTGGAAGTCATTTGAGGCCAGGTGGAGTGGGCTGGGAAGCACCCCATGTCACCAGGAACAGCCGTGGCTTTGTATGGCTCGCCGTGTTTTCCTCCACAGCTGAACCATGAACTCACAAGAGGAACCTCTCTGACTTTGGCTCAGTCTCTTACTCATGGGCAGTCAGCAGCGAGAACAGCTCTGGATCTTGCCAAATACTTCAAAATACACATCCCCATTGCAGGAAGGACAGAGGACCAGCATCATTACTCATATCTCCCAACAATGACAAGAGGCAACGTGTTGCCCTCAGAAAGGCTGACAGACCATGAGCTCCCGTGGAACGACGCCAGTTTACATTGGGGCAGATCTTACTTTGCTCCTGCACAAGACAGAGTAGAAAAATATTAAAGCTCTGCTCATAAATCACTGTCAGTCTCTAACGAGGGTTGTCCAAGCTACGACGAGATGAATTGCTCAATCCGTGATTCCTTCTCCATTCCCCTCCCTGCCCGCTCCAGAAGTTGGAGGATCTGGAAACCATAATCCAACAAACATGGCTTTTCTTTTCCTTTAACCTGATGGGATTTCAGATGGATCAGCTGCAAAAACACTTCAAACCCATACACAATCTTTCAGAAAATCAGGAAAGGGCCGTGGGGCTCCCTGGGCAAACAAGTGCCTAATTATGCAGGCAAAGATATCGTGCAATGCTATCAGCAACTAACTGTTATGTGGCAGATGCCCCTCACAAATCACTCCTGCTTCTTATTTTTGTATTTTTCTCTGTCTAGTCATCGTGTGCAGCGTAAAACAGAGCAGTGTGTAAAAAACTCGCTGCTCTGGAGCAGCGCTGAGAAAGACTTTCCTTCTCGTCAGGGCGGGAACTCACACTGAAAATGGAGAAAATACTGGAGAGCAAAATCACCCCACCATGATTACTTGGCTTTAAATTACTTAAAATCTTCACATTCTAAAAACACATCCAGTTGTTGCAATAAGAAGGGAAGGGCTAAGATTTCACCTGCGTATAACACCACAGAGCTTTTATTGCTCTCCAGAAGATGGACAACATGCATCAAGTTGCATCTGAGACTATCTTAAAACAATCAATAAGAGACTAGAAAGCGGGACAGATGATGTCCCTCGCTACCTGCAGGTACAGCATGAAGCACAACAGGTCACTCCTCCTGCTTGGAAACATTACGCAGGTGATGCCACAGCAGATTTTATTACCAACATTGCTCCAGCTTCCTCATTCTCAGATGTCACCGCTTTTTCTAAGCTTCCAGCTTCTCCCGAGACAGGAGGTGGCAGCAGGTCAGCGTGGTTCAGCGCTTTCCTTTCTATTGACCTCCTCATCCCTTGCGAAGACAAAAACTCACCTCCTCCCACACTTACCAGAGCCCCCGTCAGCCTCACACTCTGCAACCCGAGCCCCTTCTGCAGGCCCTCAGCTCAGCCTTTACCGCTCTCAGTAGGAACCACATAGGTTCCATTAATCATCTTTTCTCCAAGTCTCCGTTTTCCGCCCAGCGCTCGAGCATCCTGTCCTCCACACCGCTCCTGGGCTGCGGCCAGGCCACTCGCACTCACATCCCGACTTCTTTGCGCCACGCACATCTGACACCAGTTATTAAGCAACACCATTTACTGAGCCGTACCACGCTGGGCTGCACCGTGTCTCCTTTCCTATTCAGATATAATTCTAGGAACAATCTGGATGAAATCATATAGAGAGGAAATGACACTTCTTGCCTGTACTGAAGACCAAATGGCAGCGTTCTACAGCGAAGTGCCACAGACAGTTGATACGGTTGTATTTTGAGCCATTCTCTCTTCCCAAATCAAACCAACAGGAGGGGGGTTTCTGGGTGAATTTTGCAATACTTCTGCTAGGCTGCAGGTAGAAACATCTCATGAAACCAAAGGTTTGGAAAGCCCAGGTACAGACTGGTGCGATGGGCTTGAACGCTCATATCAGCTGCATCGGCATCATCCACGGTCCTCCTGGCAAACAGAGGAGACGGCAACAACTTCTCTCCATTTGAGAATGAGAGTTCAGCTCCTCCCGAGGCCCCAAGTTTGTGAATGGCGCCTTCACAGCTCCCCTGTATTTTCCACAGCCACGCAAAACTGCAGCAGGCAGGTAGACAAAACACCAAACCCAACAGAAAACGTGATCCTCTCTGGGGAAAATTTCAACTTTTCAGCCAGAAAGAACAAACTGTGTCCCAGAGTGCTTTGAACTTAATGAAGCATGTTATTTTTAGCTTGTACAGATGAAAATGTCATTAAAAGCAAACATATTTTTGGGGGGGAAAAAAGCTAAACTCCCTGCAGTTTGGCCTCTTTTGAAGGCCACCTCTACTTTCAACAGCAGATGATGGGTTATAATAATAATAAAGATAAAAACATTGGGCACCTTTTTCCTTTCCACACAGGGCACTGCAGTGTTGCTTCCAAACAGATAACAATGCAATTTCCCTCCATTTAAAAATCCATTTGTTACTACCATGTAACTGAGAACCTGGCCTTCTCCTGCCAGAACGGCCATCTGAAGTCTGGCTGAAGAGGCAGCGCATGGAAACCTAACACAGGGCAGATGGCTCCGTACGCGGTCAGGCACAATAACAATCATTCAAAAGCCATACCCATAAATTGAGCTAAACGGAAAGCTCTGTATGGGCAGGGAAGTTAGTTCATTTTGGGGTTGGTTTTATTTGTCCTAAGGGCTACTGGCACGGAGAAAAAGTAGGAGGGTAACTTGAAATCAATCTTGCTAGAAAGCTTTCATCCCAGTGAACACATCCACGAGCAAAGTAGTTTGCAGCAAACGATCATCTGGTGCCTGGGTTTGAATTGTAAGAGCACAAAGTTAGGCTCTGAGACCGTCTCTGGGAACCCAGGCACTCTGCAACGGAACCCCTCGCAATCCAAAGATGCATTTTTTCAGTGCCAGTAGAAATCAGGCTTCTTTTGGCACAGGACCTAAAGCTGGATTTAGGAACCATTCTGGGAACCACGTTGTGAACATTTTTGCTCAAATCCTTTGTCCATCTGATAATCTTCCACCACTCTTCCAAGAGGTATCTGCCAAAGTAGCAAATTAATGACTTTATCCACGTGGATCTTGCCACCTCCCTGCTCTCCCCAGCCCCTCGCGCTGGTAAATGGGGCTCCTCAGAACTCCCAGTTTGAGGAATGCGGAACTTTCTCCAGGAAAAACACATCCGTCTTCCAGGTCTGGGAAATGTGACTCAGTTGTAACATTAACAAAGCCTCTCTTGGACAGATGTGAAGAAGGACATAATCAACATTCTTCCCTAGGTCTAATCTGCTGCTGCACTGGTGCCGATCCCAGAATCCATCCGAGCAACATCATTACAGTGTCTCCAAAGAGGTGTAGCTGGAGGAGGGTGGGAGGCTCTAACTCTACTCTACAAACCTTTCACTCCAGAGGCAAACGCCAAGGCGGAAACTCTACACCTCCAAAAGCTTCCAGATATTGCTTCCCTTCAGCCCCAACATCAGTGGGGTCACAGGGGTATCATTCAGGGATTGATTTACCAAAGGATTAAAAACATCACTGGGAAATGTTTAAACCAAGCACACATTGCACTCGCAGATGTTTACAGGGAAGACTCCACGACCTGCTTTCTGTTTGCACCCTTTCTTGAAGAGCAATCTGTAACCACCCTGGAGCTGGAGGATGCAGCAAGAGCCAGAGCACAGGTGGGAAAAGAGCAAAGGACTTGGATAAGAGAACGTCCAGGGTCTGGCAGCCTCCTCCACCTGCACGTGGGGCAGTGAGGACCATCCTGCAGAAAGGAGGTGCCTCTGGGACACTTGGCCACCAGTCAACCAGTACAAGATTCTCAGTTCCTGGACTCTCCAGGATCCAAACAGGTTAAGATAAATGGGAGGGCTGGAGGGAGCAGCAATTCCAAAACTGTGCATTAAATACAGCACCTGTACCTACGTGTGCTTAGGGGAGCATGGAAGGCCTCAGGATGCTTTTGGCTTCCTTCTGAAAAAGACACGCCATGAAGTCTTGCTCAATAGTAGGTTCAGGAAAATATAATTTCTGACATGGGTGGGCTCCAAACCAGAGCTTTAACCCTATTGACTTTAATCTCTGCCTCTCAGGACTAAGTATTGATGGATTTATTCTAAGCACCAGGTTAGATTCCCAAATGCTGCCAACCAGCTTTTCCTGGAGGCCAGTGGAGCTCTGCCAATCTACACTAACTCTGTATTTACAAGGATTTTCGATGGGTAGAATTCAGAGATTTTGAGAGGTCCAGATTACAAGAAGTAGCACTAAATCAGGAGGGTGAAAACGGGGGCAATGGGCAGACAGATTTCAAGAGACCATTCACGAGCCTTTTCTTTAGAAGAACATGAGCCGCAGCCAGAACAAAACCCACACATATGGCCCCACAGCCTAATTCCAGGAAACCAGAGAGTGAAGTGGTATCTACTTTATCCCTGTCATACGTAGATGAAAATCCAGCGAACGCTTCAAGAGACAAACCCCCCTGATGTTAAGAGGGAAACTGCCCCCAACTTCTACCCACTTTGGGTCAGGCTTGAAAAAAAAAAAAAAAAGATCATTTTTTTTAAAGCACTGAGGTAAGGAGCAAACTGGTCATCAGTTCAAGCAGCTTTGTGTCTATAGGTTACGTGGGCAGCTGTGAATACCCCTTCCCTCCCCAATATGTTACCAGGCAGCCAGTTCCACCAGTAAAGAGCCCCAGAGCACCCAGCCGTGCTCCTGCTGCAATTCAAGTCCTTTACAAACCACCACCTGCACCGCAGGAGAGGGGAGCCAGCTCTGCTCCTGGCCCGCCTTTTTTGGCCATACAAATACGACGTGAGAAATTTCAGTCCAAAACTACCTTGCTAAATAGCATGTAATAGATAGAAACAGCTCAACACACTTGCCAGTCACCTTTCAGTGCAGATTAACTCACAAATTCTGTCTCTGAGCATCCCACACGTACCAAGCCTTACTCCAGGCAGAAGTGAGATCGGCGCTTGCTCTACGTGTTTTTCCAGAAGGAAGGGGAAAGGAAAAAAAAAAAAAAAAAGACAGTTGAAGGGTGGCATTCTTTTTAAAAAGGGGTCAACAATAGGTCAACAATACAAGAAAATAGGTCATGTCATCTTAATTGGGAAATCATGAATTTGGGGCTGTCCCCATCCTGGTAACACAGCAAGGACCTTTGTTCCAAGCGTCAGGCAAAAGCCAGCACCGTTAGCCAAAATAACTTTTCAAGCAAACTCTCATTGAATAAATCTTTTACACTGAAGGGAACATTTTTCAGTACTCTGTTTTTTAACACCATTAACTTTAACTGTCAAGCCTGACAAGTATGGAAAACTGTTTTCTTACAAAAGTTAACATAGAAAACATTTTCCACTAAAAGGAGTTTTGCTCACTACACATTAACTCTCCATTTTGCCATTTAACTCTAATTGCTATTTTTCTCCATTCCAAATCTTTTTTCCTCTCCAAGATCTGGACTTTAAAGAGTCTGAGCAGACAGACGTTAATGCTTGTTTATAGAAGTTCTGTAACATGGATGTATCATAATGAACTAATTATATTTAAGAGATGGATCTGGGAATAACCACGACCCGTTAATCACATTCATTCACATGCTCCTGTTCTTCTTCCCTACTGTTTCCAAGTGGTCAGGTGAATTCTTGAAAATATTCGGGAGTCTAAAAACATGCTGGGACATTCAGAGCCAAATCACGACAGCAATGCACAGCCACATGGGGTGGAAAGGGAAAAGGAATGCCGGTCCATTAGGACATCAGCTTACCAGTGGGGACATGCTGGCTCAGCAAACTGTGGGCACGTGTGCTGGGAGGGGTTCATCCTCCTGGCTTTACCTTCTGAACATCGCATCTAGTCTCAGCTGTGTCCTTAGTTAGTAGAAAGCACCAGTAACTCCTGGTGACAGCATGGACAAGGGACAAACCTGTGCTGCGCAGACCGACATTAACTGCCCGGGTGGATGCGCTGGGGGAGTCCCCGCTGCTCCCAGCACGCTGCAGCGACGGGCTAGATTCAAGCCTGAAGTGATTTAAGACATGTAACTTGATTTTAAAATGTCCACGCTAGTGGGATTTGTGTTGATTTACCTCCGCACGTTTCTAAACCGAGTTAAGTGGCTGCACAAATGGTCCGGAGATGTCCCCTAAAAGGGGGTCCCAGGAGATGCAGCAAAGAGAGGAGCCTGTCGAGCCGCTTGTCTGCACGGATGCACTTCTCATCTCCGAGAAGGTGAAGGAATCAATATGAAGCTAAGTGAATTAATCTGTATCTGGAACGCTTTAATAAATAACAAGGTTTTCAGAAAATTCAGTCCCCAGTTCATTGGTTCTTCCGGAAATCCTCATCTAAGGTGGTAAGAAACAAATAAAACTCCTAATTCACTTCTAGATGAGCCTGTTTTTGTGAAACCACCTCTTGTGGTGCAACATGCAGGCAGCCGAGCTGGTAGCACACACAGAGTCAGGGGCTGTTGGATTAATCGATGACAAAACCAGACGAGACGACTGTGATTTTCACGTCTCACCCTCTGGATAACCCAAGCCATAAGACTTCCCAGAACCGATTCCTCCTAAAACTAGAACAGATATTTTAGGAAAAGAAAAACATGTAAAAATTTCCAATGAAACAGAAGGCTTCATGTTTCTTGGTGCACTGTTGTGAGTGGTTAATTGCTCTCGCTGCTGAAAACGTGTTTTATGTCTAGTCTGAGTTCACCTACCTTCAGGATCTTTCTACTGGGTTTTTATTACATGTTTGTTTGCTGGACTGAAGTCAGCCTTTTTATTCTATTTATGTTTCTCTCCACCAGAGCTTTCAAGTCTCCCCGTCACCTTCCTCTTTGTTAGAAGATGCAAACTGCCTCCAGTGGGTAGATGTGCTTTCCAATCATTTAATAATTCTTAAAACCTTTTCCTCAGTTCCCTCCAATTTTTGATCACAGCGTCTTCCTTGAGCTACCAAAGTCACAGCTGGAAACCGCAGGAGAAGCACCTTCCTCCTTGTCTTTATATTCCTCCTTGTATTATATTCCTATTATTATACACCCGAAGATGACATTTCTCTGCCTTGCCGCACTCCCATGTAGGGGTCCGTACTTGGCTGATGGTCCCCACAGCTTCATATACGTTTTTGAGTGTCAAAAGTTCCCAGGATAGGGCCCAGCTCTATATGGGTCCTATTTAAACACGTTGCTTGTTTCCATCCAGGGATCTAATGGGATCTAAACCATTCTGCACTGGTGATCTGTCTTTTCTTTCAGTTCTCTCTTCTTCAGATTTTGACCTCATCTCAAAGATAGAGCCACGATAACCTCAGGACTCCAACAGAAGCATATCTACTCACTGACAAATTCCCATTTAAAACTGGAGACTACAGCAGCTTCTTACCCATTTCAGAGGTGCCTAATTGGTTCTTAGCGTTCCAGTCCTGTATAAGAAGTTATTCATAGCTTAGGCGATACTTTCACAGGACCAGAGGGTGATTCAGGCTGGAAAGGGCATCAGGAGGTCCCCTAGTCCAACCTGCTCCTTAAAGCAGGGTCAGCCATGAGACAGGACCAGGAGCCTCGGGCCTTTCCAGAAGTTCATCGCATCAGTACTATTACATTTATCAACACAACTTGTAATCTTCCTGAAAAAGAAAAAATCTAATTAGACAAAAAGCATATTCTATAAGCCCATGTTGGTTGACACTACTTACATTAATCCCTTTAATTCTTTACTAATTACATGCCCTATCAGCAATTCCATTATTTTGTCTAGATTAATGTCAGGCAGAAAAAGCCGTAGTTATGTGAGCCACCTTGTTTATCCCTTAAAAAACAATAACACAAAACTAAACTTCTTCCACATAGCTGTAACTTGCTGGTATTTATTATCTCTAATTAAGAGCTGCTATACAATGTTCTTTCAATACAAAAGGTGTTTTATTGTTACATGACATGATCACACAATCTCCCTCCGCCCCGTAAGAAACAGCAATATTTATTGAACTCCTCAAAGTTCTGTACAATATTACTAACAACGGTATCATTTTCATGTAGCACTGATCTATTGTAAACATAATTATATCACTCAAGAAAGAGAGCTGCATTTCTACGGGGATTTCATTTCGAAAGCCATATGTTGGAGCCGTGTGCTGGAAATACTAAAAATGTGCTTGGAATTCCTAAAATTATACTTGAAAATATCCAGACGCAAAAACAATCGCATCTAACATAGAAGAAATTCTATATTAGGCCTCATTCTTACAGATCAAGGGGAACTGATGACAGAATGTAAAAATATAGTAGCAGCTTAGGTACAAGAGACTGATTTGATTACATTTGTTATGTGCAAATAGAATAAAGTCCAAACGAGTAATGTATCTACTTGATGATTTAAAATGCCAGCTTAACAAAGCTGAAAATAATTACAAAGCAAAACAATTGGGAGAAAGAATTTGAGCAGGAATCTGTGAATGATAATTGGGAACTGTTCAAGCCCATTTTACTGCCTACGCAGAGGAACCACAATCCCAGGGAAAAGAATGAAGGCTGCGCCGGCTAAAAGCTGCTCTGGTTCGGAGGGAAGTGAAAGCCAAATCATAAAGTGATAAATGGGAAATTCTTCCCCGTGGAAGACAAGAAACGTTAATGGCAATAAACTGTAAGTCAGCAGCAAGGAATTCCACAAAACTGATAAGGGATGTCATGCACGGACTGAAGGAAAATAGAGGTTCTGGGGACAAAAGAGGAAATGAAGGTTTTGTCTTCTGCGTGCGGAAGGTGGAAGATTCAGATCAGTAAGCAGCAAACACGCTGCACCGGGCAACACAAGTGAGACCTTCTGCTGGCACGCTCAGCTCTGCTGCTGGACCAGGTTGCCCCAGCAACCCTCTCCCTTGCTGGAGTCACCCCTGTCTGTCACACAGAGAGTATCCAAAAACGCCAAAGGAGTGACAAGTTGCCCCAAATGGGGTTGAAGACCACGCGTTTCCTCAGCTGGCCGCTCTCCTGGGCTGTAGGGGCATAGAGAAGGCAATGGGCTGGCAGGAGCGGGACCGTAAGCAGAGGCAGAACTGAAGGAGGAGTGAGCCATCACAGGATGCTCTCTCGGATAGGCCACACTCGTGGTGGCTGTGGCATGCACTGGGTGCCTCTCTATCGACAGCAGCAGGACACTGGGGTAGGGCTTTGCCCAGCCACAGACTGCTAGGCATCTTCTAGAGTTACAAAACAGCATCGCTGTCTTCAGCTCTTTCCAGCTAACCTTTGACCTATGTCTGCACAAGTTCTGGATAATAACACACATCGTTGCATCAGCATTGTGCTGGGCTATGATGGTCCATCCAACCCCTCTCCAGAAAAAAAAAAGGACCAAGAACAAGTGCCATGGAGCTAGTCCAAGGCTTCAGAGCAACAGCACATAGAGCCGGCAGGGCCATTCCCAAAACAACTATTCCAGGCAGCAAACACTTCGCACCAAGCAGCATGTGAGTGCTCCAAAGCCTCCCTGACCACCACATCTGCCAGGTTTCCCCTACCCAAATACCAAAGTACACGATGAGGAGGAAATCTCAATATTGAGTATGTTGGGTGGCAGGGAAGCAGCAAAGACCGATTTGAGAATAAAGGCAGTAACGAATGCTAGGAGTCAGCAGATAGTCCAGGAGAGACCCGGAATGTCCAAAGTCCAACACAAAACTCTTAAGTGCGTGTCTGCCTTCAGTGTCTCCCAGCATCACACATGGAGTCTGAGCCAGTTCCCAGCTAATGAGGTCAGGAGAAAACTTTCTGGGGCAGGTTGTCCCACTACTGCTGCTCTGAGCTCTCTTTTGCCTTGCTCATGGCACAGAAGACACTGGCTTAACCAAACCCTAAAGGCTTGTCCAACATGGGTACCATCAAAAAAAAATGAGGACCCATGGTCCTAGTGAAGCAAACACAAATGCTATGTTAATCTTCAGTCAGATGCTCCCCCAAAGGTAAGAGCACTGCAATAAGCACAAATACACAACAAAACAGCCATTGGGCTGCTCAGGTTTGTAGGACTGGGTCTAGAGGGGCCATGCAAAGACTTTCCTGTACATTCTCCCTCCAACCCAGCATACACAGGATGATCTGTTTTAACATGGTGAAAGAAGAGAGACACAAACAGCTCTTCCATAAAAGCATGCCAGCTGCGCTCTACAGACACAGCAAACAACTCGCTCACGGCTGAAGAGATGCTGCTGTGGCAATGACTTCTTTACAAAGCAAGGTTTTCAAGGGAAGACCCTTAAGGGTTAAATTCCCTCCCTGTCTCCTCTTCTCCATCCACCTCCTCCTCCCTACGCCAGCAAAGGATCCTTGTGAAAGAATCCGTATTCGATATGCACCAAGAGAGACTCTGGTCTGGGCTTTTTAATAAAGAGCAATTCCTTTGCATTCTCAGGTGTCCCTTAAAATCAAGCTCTGATATTTCTGCTGCATTATTACCATGGTCTGTAGATGTCTTCAGGCTCAGAAAGGCCATTTGCACTGCAGGTATGCTTTGCCCCTGCAGTGCCGAACAGTTTCTCTCTGTTAAGAAAAGCCCCTCCAGAGGAATTGGTACTTGGAGCCAATTAATGGACCTCTTCCACCTTCTGTCTTGCCAGTTTTTCTTGGCAACAGCATCCAGTCCCTGTGGCTGAGACACCGGTCGTTACAACGTGCCATTAAAAAGTGAAACTGGGGAAATAGCGTGTGTAACCTCAGCAAAAAGGAGGTGCCTGAAGCATTGCCGGCCTCACTCTTTTCTAACCTGTGCGCCATTCTTAATTATGCACTTCATGATTCAGCTTTTGCGGCGCCACTAATTAACTCTGAACAGCATAAAAGCTGCATGGCACAGAGATAAATTTAACTCTAAAGATGAGGAAAATCCCCGTAATTACAAGCAGGGGAGAAAGGTGTTCCTGGAACCACGAGGAATTGGGAGCGAATACCTGTCTCCCAAACGTCCAACCGCTCAGCAGCACCCCTGACCGCGGGGGCAGCTCTCCATAGCCACATAAAACTCAGACTTTAACAACCACCTGAGATCTGGGCTGAGAAAAAGCCATTCTGTACAGCCCAGAGCGGAGGTGGAAGCTCTTCATCGTCTCAGCCAAAATCCCCATAGACCTTCCCGGGCTGAGAAGAAAAGACTGCGTTAAACTCTCCAAATTACTGCCTTAGAAAATCCCCTCTATTTCTGCGGGCAGATGGAATGAAGGGGGGTGGAATTTAGGTCCAGATTAAGTTTAAATGCAGGGCTTGGAATCAAGGGATCATGTCTGGGTTCAGATTCACAGATTCTTATCTCTTCAGATATGATAGGCTGACCTCCTGCATCGTCCAGGTCACACAATTGCAATTAAAAAAAAATAAAACATCTGCATCGAGCCCCTTCTGTTTGAGCTACAGAATATTTCTGAGGAAGACACGCATTCTTGATTTGAAGAGATCAAACCATGGAGAATCCATCACATACCCTGGTAAACTGTTCCAGAGGTTAATTACTCTCACTGTTAAAAATTTGTACCTTATTTCCAATTTGAATTTTTCTGGCTTCAGTTTCCAGCCATTGGACCTTGTCATGCCTTTGAGTGCTCAATTAAAGAACGCTAAAGCATCAGATACCGATTCCATCTGTCAGTGCTTAAACACAGAAATCTCAGTAGCTGGTTCTCATGAGGGTTTTAGCAGGATCTGAACTCGAACAGTAACTTTTCTGTCTGTCTTCAGATCTGACTTGGAAGCCAAGTCAAAAGGGTGAATGTAATTGATTTTTAATAATTAGTGATTCTTGAGAGAGCTGGGCAATAAATAGATCTGATCGGAAAAACTCTAATGAATCTTGTTTTTATCAGAATTCACCATTTTCTCCACAGAGAAATGTTTCACTGGAAGAGTTCAACTTCAAACCCAGCGAGCTGAGCAGGTTCTGCCCCGAGCGCGTCCTGGAGCCCGCACCACCACGGCGCTGGCACTCAGCATCTCGCAGTGAGCCGGCTGCACGATGTGGCTGTGACAGTACAGGGTCATGGCAAAACGGAACTGCAGTTCCCCTGGGAGCCGCATCACAATCGAAACAACCACCCCTACCATGACAGGCGTGGAAATGAACCTCAACACATCCCAAACGGCTCTGGAAACCAACCCATCCCATGAGAGCGTTGGTGGATTTCCCTCCTCACACCTTCCTCCTTTTCTCTTCCATGGAGCAAATCAAGTTTTTCACAAGCAACTGGCACAAATAATCTACGTGTTCAAACGAGCATCAAGTGATATTACACCCCAACGCTATGAGACAGGCACCCTCCTTGGTAACTGTCCCATACCTGATCAGTATCTGCCCGGATGACAATATGGTGATGCTTCTACTAACAGGACATTTTCTCTCTCTAAAGCGCCACAAGCAGCTTTTCGACAACAAAAACCAGTGTCGGAGGAGACCTGGACAAGACTCAGGAATTCGGACTGGCTGAATCCGAACGGATGGAGCAGTCAGTGACTGCTTCCAAGTGAACTTTAGATGGATGGGTGGGAAAATGGGGACTCGTGATGGAACCAGACTCGCAATCTCATTTCTGGAGCTACTGCCGTGACTCCTGCATGCGAGATGTTACTTCATTGCTACTCTGAGAGGCTGCTCACGAGCCCGCTATTAGGATGAACTATGTTTCCTGCAGAATGGCACTTGCCTGCTTGAGGCAATGGTGCCATATTCTGCCATTGAATTAATTTGCCATATGACAGGCAGGCAGAGTACTCGAATACGCCCGGAGCCCAGTGATTTTGGCTTGCTTTCACAAGGGATATTTCCTCTATGCGTGAAGCCTCCATTATAATCAGGGGAAAAAGGAACCAAGTTTAGCTCTTAGACAAATATTTATTTGCTGGCCTAACAGCAAAGGGTCACTTTGGGTTTTTATTTCATCAGCTTGAATTATTACTTCCCCCGTTGCTTTTGTTATTCAGCCAAAAGCACAAGATACTGCCACAAGGATCCGAACTCACAGGTGAGACTACATGTGAGACCTTACAGCCAAGAGCCACACGGACTTGGATAAATATTGCAGCAAATCCTCAAGGTCTGTCCAATTCAGCTACAGACACTTTTTGTGACGACAAGCATTCAGAAAATGAAAACAGGTTACAAAGGTCTATTCTCTCCTATAAAACACTAAATGCTCACCTGAGGAAGGCTGATTCCCACGCCTGCCATCTGCTTCTATAAAGCCAGATCCAAAATGTCACAGGGAAGAGGCACTTGGGCAGGAACTGAGAAGCATTTTGGTGAACGACACTATTCATTAAGGGTCCTGATGCAAAACCAGAGACACGCATAAATAGAAAAGACCTCACAGGTCCCCCCGCCTTTCCTCTGGCCACCACAGGATTGTTCCCCAACTTTCATCTGTCCACAAGAGCTTAAAATGCCCTCAAGCAGGGATACCCACCCTGCAAAAGGCAGTTCCGTGAACTACGGGAACCCGAATGCCCCCCTTCCCTGGCTCACCCCTGGGACAGCCCTGCTGCACGTTGGTACCTCTCCCAAAGCCAGATTTTCCAAACCCGTGGGCAAGAAATCAGGCAAGCAGGAGGTTGGGCTCATTTCTCACATTCTTCAGGTCATCTTTCCCAAAGATTCCCATTACTGAGCCTACTTTAGACCCCGTAACCTTCGCCAACTTAATCTTCCTATTATCAGGAGGAAATAGTGATAGTTTTTATTGTATCTACCTGTCTCAGATTTATTGTACCCAGATGGATGACTCTGGGCTGTGTTTTCTATTAAGAAGTATCTTTATTTTATCACATCAGTACGAGAGGTATGCAGGTCTTGAAGGCTGTTCAGCCCAGCCATCAGACACATAATATTTTTCTTTGCTAAAGAAAACGGCAGGAGTTACTAAGGCCCTAAATTAGCAAAACTTGTAAGTATAAACATAGCTTAAAAATGCATGCTTAATTCCTATTTAGATCATGGGAAATTACGGCTCAATTCCAGCAGGCACCCAGAGTTTTCTATATATACATTTATAAATATATAATGACATGTTAGCTGAGTAAGTACACCTCAAAGCACGGGCTGGAATATATTGCTGAATCAAAGCTCAAACACCCTCCATACCAATCTTGCAGCAAAACACAATACCGTTATTGGAAATACTACTAGCAGTGACCACATCTCAATAAAATGCAGTTTTAATGCTAGGAAATGTCCCGTGCTACCTGACCTAACCAAAACACCAGTGGCTGCTAAAACGACAAGACCTACATCTGATCTCGCCTTTACACAGCAAATGCGGGAACACGAGCTCATAAACAAGTGGAGGAAACACATTTAACCAACAACCCACAACTTACTTTCAACAAGCTTACCGATGTCAGCACATGCGATAAAATTAGCCTGTTGGAGTCTGCGATTTTGGCATGATTATCTGCTAATTACATGCTGTAAGCTGAGAGGGGTGGGCTTAGCAGCTCGCCGGGGGCTGCTGGCTGCTTGTCTTCCCACAAAACTTGCTCAGAAGGCATCTAAAAATAACTTTATAGGCAAATCTTCTTCTGAAGGGAGAGGCAGGGCAAAACAAAAGAGTGTAGACAGTTTAACCTCTTCGTGCCCAAACATCCACACTTGCAGCGAGGTATCCAACATCCACACCACCAGATCGAATCCTTTAGCCTAGACCATATTTTATTTTTTTTTTCCTCATTTCCTCCAAATTCAGCTTTCTACCTCTTCACCTCTGCCCTATCCCTTTAGCATCTAGCACATCACCACTGGGTCTGTTCCACAAGTTGGATGCTTTCAATCCCGCATGGAGCTTTTGGGCTCTGCTACCACGTACCTGCTCACTGAGAATAACCTGGTTTGAGGCACAGGGATGACAGGTTGTCGGGTCTCTTCAAGCCCTCCGACTGAGGTTACACGCTTGTGCGAAGAATACGAGTGGAGATTTACCCCGCAGCTTTCCTGCGTTGGATCTTCTCTGCCCTGCTTCCATTTCCCCAGCAGCTTCTGCTGCTTTCCACCCAGCTCTGATTTTATGCAGAGGATATTTTCATCCCAGTTCTTTTCAAAGGATGCAAGTCATCCCTGTCCTGGAGTACGCGTGGGAAAATACGACGATGCTCATTGTCACAGGCATATGACAACCGCATGATCATTTTCAGTAGTTATTTTGATGGAGCAAAGTTATCAAAAGAGTGAAATAAGCTAAGTGGATGAAACACAAGCAAAATTTTATCCATTAAGCAATTCTATTAGGTTATAGACCCAAGGGGTTATTGATTGAAGGAGCACAGCGTGAGGGACTAAATACTTATGAGCATCAAAGAGCCACTGCGGGCAATTACTGCTCACAGCCAGCGACTGGAGCACCACGTTGGGAAAGGATGTGGTTTTCCAACATCAGTGATTTGGTGAAAAACCACGCTGTTGGTGCTAAATATGATAGAGCATATGTAAGGACTACAGACAGGTGATCACACAGGGAATATTTAAGCTTCTCCACAAACTAATTATACTGTTAACAATAAGCAAACTAGGAAGAAGCACAGAAACTCAAATACAGACTGCACACAAGACTGGCTCTTACGTGAAGGTCCAACTCATACTTTTTAATACAAAATTCAAAAAGACACCAACCTTCTTGGATAATCGGTCATGTTTGTCGTTACAAGTTCATCTCCATATTCAAATCTGATGAGTTAGACTAAAAGCAACCAACAACATTAGCAACCGTTACGGCTGAAGTCTACTCGAGACAGCAGATGGGCAGGTGGGTGGCATCTACAAACAATACACAGGTAAAAGCATAATTACAAGGAGTAACAAAATGGCAACTTCCAAAAAATAAAGGCAAACTCCTATGAGCAGCAGCAGAGAAGCAGTGTTAGAGGCAAACGCTATAGTTAAAAGTCATTAATGATCCTTTCCAAATGGCTTCATACTGCCACGCAGACAAGATGCATTTTTTTTTTTAAGGCTTAATTTTTAGAGGTTGCTGAAAAGGAGAGGAAGACACACATCTCCTACATCTCTTCTGTCTTTCAGCCAGAATGAAGACACGAGCCAGGCCTATTCTGTATTAAACTGAAAAACAACAACACTTGGAAGTCTCCTGACGCCTGCCCATCATTACACTTCCACTTGTAGAAGAGGCCAAGCTTGTTTCCCCAGACAAAACTCGGTATCTGCTGAGGGAAATACAGAATATTGCTGGCAGAAGGGAGGCATTCTGCATGACCATTTCCCTTTTTCCGCATTAATCCCCCTTCCCTGTATAGCTCCTATGTGGATAGAATTATTTTTAACGCTAGTTTTTCTACCAATAGCAGCACCGCTGTTTTTCACTAGAAGCAAATGCGCATAAACACGAGTTCCACAAGTTCAAGCTGATTTACGAAATCCCCCCATTCTCTGATCCTATTGTTCCTTGGCGGGGCTGGCTCACGTCAGCTTTGGCGAGTGAGAAGAAGCTGCCCCCTCCTCACAGGGTGGGATCCGCTGGGAGCTTTGGCTCGAAAGTGTGTGTTTTGTATTCTTTTTAATTCTCAAATGCTAAAAATGAATTGGGGAAGTAGGACAGCTGCTGGAGGCTGTTGCGAGGTGGTAATTTAGCAGGGTTTACGAAGCCAGGCACCCTGCCTTTTACAGAAAGCACTGTATTCCCCAGAGACATTTTAAAATAATAGGATAGGATATAGTTCCAGTATTTGCCCATGTAAATTGTTTTTCTTCACCCTTTTTTTATTCTGTTGGCTGATGCAAAGGATTAGAAGTATCAGCATGTGGAAATGATGCAGACAAACCCGCAATAATCCATTTTTACCCAACCTGCGTATCACCGGGCCTTCAGTTTGAGAGCTCAGAGACCGAAACCGATGGGTGCGCTCTGCGACCTGAACTGGTTGCAACATAAAATGTCACAAAAAAGGAGACATTCTACATTTTATTCTCTTATTGATATTGGGTTCTTTCCCAGCCGGATGGTTTGGGGTGGGGGTTGTGGTGTGGTGTGTGCGGCCAGTCCAATGTGGACATGTGTGTGCACCATACGTCAATCTGGCTGAAAGACAGAAGAGATGTAGGAGATGTGTGTCTTCCTCTCCTTTTCAGCAACCTCTAAAAATTCAACCTTTAAAAAAAACACATCTTGTCTGCGTGGCAATATGAAGTCATTTGGAAAGTTTAGGATCATTAATGAGTGGCAGTCTGTGTCCTCCTGGACACCTTCACGCGCAGCTCCGGGCTGTGGATACACACATGCAGCTCCACGTGCGTTTTGGTGCAGGCGAGCAGGGACCCGACTCATGCTATCACTTACCCACCTCCCGCATGGCTGCACGTACCACGGCTCCGCCGCAGGAGGCTGAACGGGAGTTAATCTTCTGTGCAAACGTCTTCCTGGAAAAAGGAAAAGCCCTGATGTATATGGTTGAGCTGCACTTTCACCTTGACCTCCCCCAGCCCTGCCGAGCTGCCGGCGGGGCCCCGCAGCCTTGCGGCAGCCACAATATCTCTTCCATAGTCCAGAGGCGAGAGAGGGCAGGTGGGCTCCAGCACCACCACCTCGCTGCTGGGCGTTTTGCTGCTAGAGCACCAGCACTGCAGGTTTTGTAGCGGCCATCATCGAGCAACCCTCCTGATCTATATTTAAAAAAAAAAAAAAAAGGGCGGGGGGGGGGTGGGGGGGGTGGGGGCGCGCTTAAAAAGCCCAGGGGTGTAAAGGCTCTGGCTTCTCCTAGGGCACAAAAAACACGAGGTCATGGGCATTTTGATACAACCCATTTTCTGCCCAGTGGAGAGGCGTGAGAGCGCTGAATCACAGACACAGCAGATTAGAAAAATCAAATTTTGTTGAGACCAAGATGTTTAACCTGAATGCTTGATCTGAACCAGCCTGGGCTTAACTGAAGATCTGCCACAATCAAGGCACAATCCCGCATTCCTCCAGAGGCTCCAGCTTTGCAGCAAAGCTATCCTGCAGCATACCATGGCCTGAATGCTTTTCATGTCCTTAGCTCTGAGTAAGACCCTCAAAAGCAGCAGGCCAAGGACTTGTCCGAGCCCAAGACACCACGAGTCATGCTCTGGGGCTTTCAAGGCTGCCCATGATGCAGGCAGCCCTGCAGCTGTGCCTCTGGAAGAGCACCTCAAGAGCTCAGACTGCCAGACAAAGAGTAACCGAAACTGAATTTGTCACAGACACTGCTACTACTATCAAGAAGGTCACTCTGTCAAAGAACCTCCAAGATCCAAGATTAATTTTGAGTCATAAATGCTTTGTCCATATGTCTAGAACAGATCAAATTTGCATTGAAACCAAGTGTTTAAGGAACTCCACGCACACTCTTCCCACAGGAGCTGGGTGATCGTCAAGGAGACAACTCGTACCGTCCTTCACTAACCTCCTAACATTGTTGTTCCCAATGGGTTTGATACCACCCCATTTCAGGGAAGCACACGCTTTCCTGCCACAACCTGACTGTGTACAATGTGCACGACACGTCCCATCACCACCAAAGCATTCCTCATCTGCATGGCATTTCGGAAGTCTGCAACATGCCAAAATCAATCGTCCATCTGTTGGCAATTTCACAACACATAGAGCAAGGACTGCATTTTATTTTCTTCACTACATCGCTTACCTATCAATATCCCAAGTACCTCTGCCCTCAAAACAAGCGTTTCATTTTATTAAAAAAGACTAAGCCAACCTATCGATGGTTTGGTACCAATTCCACAAAACAATTCAATAAACGTACAAATTTATACTTCCATTAATCAATACTTACTCGTGGACAAAATGAAGGAGCCACCTTCTGGGCACACATGTTTAACGTCAATTCATGACTACGAGCTGAATATACCTCCCATGGCTCCAAAACCCTGAAACAAAGAGCTCCTGTTCACTTGAGATGCACAGCCAGGGTCAGGTAAAGGTTATGAGTTATCCCTATCTCAAGGTTACTTACACAGTACACAAACTCCAGGATCAAGTTGCAGAGTCTGCAGCAATTGCTCACTCAAAGTCAATCACCTTGAGTGGAGATCAAGCAGAAGCAGAGGCCTTTGGGTCTGCCTGGCTTCCAGGAGTGAGCTTGGCTGTTTTATCAGCTTTCTGTCTCCAAGGAGCCTCCTTAGATGTCGGGGCTTCTACAGCCAGCCCTGTGAACCAGATTTGAAACAACATGACTGTTATTGATATATTTTGGAGTGACTTCAAATGCAGCAGAGCAGGAGAAGCGAGGGGAGGTCAGGAAGAGAGGTGTGAGAGGGCCCGGTGAAGGCCTGACTGCCTAGACACGAAATGCCTTTATTTCACCTTGAGACGTATCTCTGCCCAAAGGTGCTGTAGGACACCAGGACCACAGTCCACAGGACTTCTCTGGGGTGGTCTGTCATCTCATTTGAAAATCAGCAAGGTACAAGGTCTGCTCAGCTCACCCCAAAGGCTCAGTGGGCAGAGAACATTGTCTGACAGAAGAACAGCCAGGAAAACCAAGAGCCCAAATTCTTCATGATTTTCACCTCTATCTTTTTTTAAAAAAAAAAAAAAAAGTATTTACCTTAAAAAAAATACATAGCTTAATAATCAGGAAAGGAAGGACCTGAACCATTGCTATACCTTAAATCTGTGCACTCAGTGAGGCAAATACCAAGACTTCAACTTATGAGTACATTTTTCAAACAAAAGGGTTCCTTCCTAGGAGCGTCCACCAAGATCTCAGTTGTTTTAAAGGGATTTCTTCTGAAGAATGGGCATGATTGCACTGCCCAGATTCACGGTCCGAGCATCCGAAGGGACGATCAGTATTTTGAAGATGACAATCACCCTTCACACTGAAAAAAAATTAACTGCTCACTCCCCTGCCAAAGAGCAAAGCGCACATTCGGAAGAAGCCCCGTTCCCCTCCCACCGCGGACTTCTCTTAGCAGCACAAAGTCCTTAGGAATTTCTAGCCTGTCTCACAGGGGAATTGCAAGGCTCCATATTATTTACAAAGCGCCCTGAAACCATTTTATGAAAGCTTTATACAAACACAAAGTATTTTTGTTGTATTACTTTTGCTAAGCTTTCACCCAGCTTGCAGGGCTCTCCGCTTCTCACATGCACATGTCAGAGGGAGAAATCTTTTCTCCCTTACTAAATTGCTTTAACTTTCTTGCTTGAACAAACACTCAATAGCTTTCATGTGGTTGTAGGAACTGCCCAACAATATCCCTGCTGCTACAGGCGGCCTGAAGCACCCCTGGCTGTCCCCGAGCACGCTCCCGATGCGGGGGAGCAGAGCAGGCAGAGTTCCTGATAACGTGGCGGTTTATCCCACGGCAGAAAACAAAAGCACCAAGACCCTGCACCAAACCCTCCACCTGCCAGAAGGCTTTGTGCCCCTGGCCTGAGTGGCGTGTCCCCGGCAAAGGAGGTACTGCAGGGCAGGGATGAGCTGCAGCTTTCACCTGCCCCATGTAATGCATTTCCCTTTTATTCTTTCCCTCTCCTTTTACAGTGGTAGGTGGGAAAACAGAAGAGCAATCTCGCATCGACATCAGAAGCCATCAATCGTCCTCTAAAAACAGCTGAATAATAGAACAAAAAAGAGAAAGAGAGAGAGAAAAGGGTTGGGGCGGGTCCTTGGGTATGGAAATGCCTGTCCTGGTGAAATATACTGTAAATTAGTCTGAGACAGGGGAATTCGGAGCCAGCAGGGTCCCCAAAGCTCACTTAATATTAACTCCAGAAACATTACACTAATGTATTTTTAAATATGATTTACAGGACGCTCTATCTGAGAGCATCGAGTGGACAGAGGAGAATGAAGCGCTGGCCTGGCAGGAGTAATGTGCTTCGGGGAGGCGGCCGCTGCCTCCCTGCCGCAGGATTCAACGCTGGGGGGTGGGGGGGAAGAAATAAAAGCACTTAAAGGGCAGCACAGCTTGAAGGTGGCCAGCCAGCCTCAGCGCTTTGGAAATGCCTCTCCAAGTACCCAATTTCCTTTGCAAATCAGAGCGGTGGGGATTTCGGGACATGCTTCCCATCACCAAAAGAAACTTGAACATTCAGAAACCTGCACCCCGTAGAGTTTAAATGGCTTGGACGCCACCCCCCCGTGCAGCCTAACCTGAAGGGACAAAGTCCCAAACCTCTTTTGGGCTGCACGAGGCTGAGCCACAGCCACCTCTATGAAGGGATGCAATTGCCTACGTGTCTCTGTGCTCCCTGCAGAGAACGGCCTCTCCGCAGGACAAGTCCTCCTAAATACATTAAATAACTCTATTAAGATGAATCTCAGGTGGTTCAAATGGGGAAGATGAAGCCCATCCACAGGGACCCTTCGGCCGTACAGACTCCTTTGAAAAAGCCTCTGCGATGGGCTGAACTCCACTCATCGGGATGGAGGAGAAATCCTCTCCCAGCAGCAAAAAGTGCTCTTTCCATCAGCATCAGCAGAGATTTTTGCGTGGAGAGCAAACAAACTGTTCCCTGTGATAAGAGTCCGGCCAACTGCCATATAGGACCTGTCATCAGTGCGGAGCAAGGGTGTCCAGCCCGCTGTCCCCCCATGCCAAGGACAAACAGATGGCTCCAACCGCGGAGGGGCAGGTTCAGCAAAGCACTTAAGCACACACTTAAGTTTCAGCATGTTAGGGACTGTCCCCCAGCCAACAAAGCACTTGTGCCTGGGAAGCAAAGGAGACTCTGGCAAGGGATAGGAATTAAGCATGGATTGGTGAACTTGGCCATGACGCTGTCATTCCAGTAATTTTCACCTGCCTAGACTTCTTTTTTTAATAGCTCATTTTTAATTAAAATGTCCTTCGAGAAAGAAAATAAATACTTGCTCAGCTTAATGCTCTGCTGCTAATCTTGGTCGATTAGAGGATAACTGAATAAAACAAACACAAATAACTCCACTGTAACAATCTCCTACAGCATCATTATGTGATTCTGACATTGTATTTCAAATTATTAACACTCGCTGCAGCTCTATTCATCATCATCTTCAGTGTCAAAATACTTCAAGAGGCAAGTGAGCTTTTAATGAGCTCTCAGACCGAAACAGGAAAGGAAAAATATATCCAGTGCCTACTACTTTAATGATCACCTAATTCATTTTATTGTACCTGCTGTTATGATTTATGAATTAGGCAGAAAGATCAGAGACATCAGAAAAACACTCATGTACACAATATCCAAAATAAGACAAATATGCATTTATATATATCGAATATATATACCTGGATTTTATATATAACATTGCATCTTCACACTGGCATTCGTTTTTCCTTATAAGCCCATGATGTTCTCACTGCACAAGTCGCCATGTAATTATGGATTTGTCATATTGATTTAAACTCCTCCAGCCCGTGGGTCCGCCTGCTCGCCTTTGTGCTTTATACCAACACAAAGAAAACAGCTCGGGAAGGTGGTTCTTTGGCCCCAGGGTACTAATGAGTTGCTCCTTACGGGCTCTGCCTCTCTCCCTCCCTGACCCCGGCTCACACCCCGGAGCTGGAATGATTTCCATCTGTCAGCTGCGCAGGGGACAAGAGGCGCTGGACGTTTCACAAATGCAAGCGACTCCTCTAACCCTCCCGGTGTAAGCACTTAAAACCTGCTCTCACTTTTTACTTATCCTGCAGTCATATCCCATGAATAAAGGGGAACGACTTCCTTTCCGTGGCACTGACTACCTTTAGTCAGGTGGATATTCCCTGCAGATGCCTGTTGCGGGGTTTAAGAAGTGATTCGTGATTGAGAAAGTGTCCTTCTGGAGGCCCTGCAAAGAGCCTGGATCTGCAGTGCGACACCGCACCGGGCTCTTTGTACCACCGCAGCTCAGGAATCCATCACAGGGAGTAAAACAAAGCGCCGAAGTCTCACCTCGGCACACATCTGAAATCAAATCTTCCCTTTTTAAGAAAAAAAAAAAATTAGACAGAAGCTTCCTGGAGATGCTGGAATATAGAGGATGGAAATGTTGTGTTATACCTTGTACGTGTGCGGGGCAGGAGCAGCCCAGGGCTGCTGCAGGCAGCACCAGCCCGAAAAGCTGATCCTCTGTGCTGGGAAATCTGCCCCTGCGTCATCCCAACTCACGGAGAGCAAAAGCAGAGGAATGGACACCCCGGAGCTCCCTCTGTAGAGACCTTCCTCAACAAACGACTTTCTGTGACTCCTGAAAGCCTGCAGTCAAATTGATCATGCCAAGTACCCACCCGGGCTCCCTGCACCTTCAGCCACTCACACTCGGCATCACCAGGCCATCACAAGGGGACGGGTGTGCAATCTCTTTCCAGGCATCAGCGGGGGTAACGTGAAACATGTGTGGCTTGTTTTGAAGCTCTCCCTCTCCCGGCTGTGTGCAGGGGTTAGTGCTCATAGGGTGATGGGACAGAGGGACAAGGACCCCACGCCCACCATCACCTTGCGAAGCCTCAGAAGTAGCTACTGATGGAGAGAGCTTCTCCGGAGAAAAACACGGCCATTTGCACACACAGTGATTGATAGCCCTGGGCTGCCCCCGTGCACCTTCCCCCTGACTTTGCGCACTTGTTTCTGCGTCCCATCGCCCGCCAGCACTCCTCAGTCACTCTTTGCTACTTCAACAACCATTCCAGTCATCTTGGTGCAACCTAAAGCCGACAACGTGAATACGTGACTTTGAGGAACACTTCCATTCTGGAGTACAACTCATGAGGACACCCAGCTCTGGGCAGTACCCAGGTAGCTACTGATTCAAGCACAAGCCTTGGGCAGTGGCCCTGACCTTCTAAGCTGCTTGTTTCAGGGTTGAAATCATGACAATCGCAACCTGCACTTGGGAAAGCCTTCAGCCACCAAGCACTCAGCCTCCAGAGCACAGTCAGCTTAGTTGGCTCAGTCCTTCGTCATAATATCACGCGCTAAAGATCTGGGTATTCAGAGCAAGCAGCTGAACACAGCAGCCAAAAAAGCCTACAAAGCCCATCTCCATAAAACAGACTATTGTTTTCCATTACCTCTTTAAGAGAGCTTATCCTTCCAGCTCTAACGTTAATTTTCCAATTAGAAAAACTGCTGGACAACTTCATTAACCAATACCTCTTCATGTCACTGAAGGACTTGGTGACCACCTGCCATCAGCTGCTATCAGAGGGGCACAAAACCCTTATGATCAACACAGGGACTGGAGTCCGTCCACGTCAGATTGCGGCGATTCTCCCGCAGACTGGATTCTCCCCAGTTCGCAGATGACAAATGATACTTTCCAAGTATCCAGCTCCTGCCACCATGAATTGAACCCAATTCTTCCATTACTAGTAAGCCACATATATCTGTCATATGCTTCTCCAATGGTCTGGACATAACAGCAAGCATCCCTTCATCTTTACTTTCCAAATGCCAGCGCCAACCATCTCCTCAGAAAGCTTCAAAGGGCTCATTCCTTTCCCACCAAGCACTATAATTCCCCCAAAATTCAGTCCAGCACCACTATAAATGCAATTATACTCTTCTTACCAGGAAGGACCTGCCCACCACTATACTTTGTTGAACCTTCAGGCATAAAAGTCCACTTCAAAGTGCTTTATGTGGGTCATTTTTACCCGTGCCCCGCTGCAGTACTTTGCAATGAGACACAGAGTAAGTTTCCCACTGCTGTCCATTTGTTCTGTTTCACCTTTCTGTTTTTTCACAGCTCTCAGATTCCTTGCTGCAAATATTCTCCTCCAACTGAAAGCAGGAAAAGATCAATAAAAATCGGAACTTTGCTGAGGGTGCAGGAATCAAACACCACCTGAAATACCTCTGAAATAATAGCGTTCTGGTTTCAGCTGGGGATAGAGTTAATTTTTGTACTAGCGGCTGGTATAGTGCTGTGTTTTGGATTTAGGATGAGAATAACGTTGATAACACACTAATGTCTTAGTTGCTGCTAAGCAGGCGAGGACTTTTCAGCTTCTCATACTGGCCTGCCAACAAGAAGTTGGCTGGCTGGGGTTAAACTACAACAAATAGGTACATCCACCAGTCCCAGCCCAACGTGGAGATCTCCGAGACAGATACAGCAGCTGAATGGAGGAAATTGCATACGCCAGTTTGAACACGAACTCTGGGAAAGCACCAAGGCAAATCAGCAGAATAGTTCAAAGTGATCGGTGCTCATGGTATTGCTCTCAGGTGAAAAATTCGTAAAGATATACCGATGCCTGGAAATCGGCCAGCCAATTCAACAAAAGGAATGCGTTCAAGAGAAGGGACACGTGAAGTATTGTGACTATCACAGCAACCCTCTGATGGTCAAGCGTGGCATGGCATAATTCAAGACACGTGAAGTAAATGATAGAAGCAGAACTAATGCCACCATCAGCTGGCTCCTGAGATGGAAAAGGCACCTATAGGGAAATTAAAAACATCCTTCATGTCACTGAAAAAATAGAGTTTCAGCAGCCATTGGTAGTGCATTTCACAGGCTGCTCAAAATATCCAATACATCCCTCTCTGCCATCAGATAAAGGAACTCCAGAGTATCTCACCGAATTCACTATGATTTTCTTCCAGTAAACAGAAACCATCACCACGAACAGCAGCAGTGAACAAGTGGCTTTGCACTGGGTAGAAGTGACACACACGTCCTGCCACGGAGCCTCTGCAGCACGTACATTGAATTTATCCTACAACAACCCCGGCTAAAGTGGAAGCAGCTGGGAATCGCACTGACAGACACCTATTAACCTACATCACACATGACAGTGACAGAGACAGCTCGTTGCTACAACCCCCAGAAATACCAGAGTTAGTGTCAATAAATGAATAAATAAATAAATAAGGCTGTCGATGAGTATGGGTTACCCTCAAGCATGCTGAAAGCAATGCGTGTGTGCACGTGGATGCAAGCTGTCAATATACTGAAGAAACTGATGACTTCGATTATATGAGACCACAGACACCAGACCAAAGAGGCAGTTCCCAAAGAACCCAGAGATCACTAGGAACAGCTTCCTTGGCCGTGGCCTCCCTCCTGAAAGCGTGGAAGAACTACGGAGTCTCAAAATGTTTAAGGGTTTGATGAAAAGCTTAATTTTTCCCATAGCAATTTATGGATATGAATCATGGGGAAAGAATGCTGCTGACATGGAGAAAAAACTGAAGCCTTACTGATGTGGTACTGACATATCTTTTAGATTGAAAGGAAGATGAATGCTGATGCTAGAAATATTAGTGGAGAACAGGCAGACTCTGCTGTCAGAAATCAATATATACAGACTTATGTACTTTGGTCACATCAGGCACCGAGATGAAAATAAACCTCAAGAAAGTAATTACGGAAGGGAAAGCGGAGGATCATTGCAGAAGAAAACGAGCAGCGAGGAGATGGAGAGGACAGCCGCTGCGAGGTGGGCTGTCGACCACTCGGAGCTGATGGGAGCTCACGGCGGCAGTTAAACGCCACTGCCACAATGTCACCCACACAGGGGAAAAAGGATTGTGCTTTGCTCAGGTACCACAGTGCAGCGATGAGACAGCCAGGGAAAAAGGCAGCAGGGGCTGGGCAGGGAGGAAGGGAGATAGAGCACGCAAGAAGGTGGAAAGAGGAAAGGTTGCGGCATGCTCTGTATCCACTTAGAGCAAGATTTTTGGGCTTGATCTCAGGCAAATTTGTTCTTTCACCCTTTGCAGAGGTCACAACCCCTTCTTTTCTATAGCTTTGCAAGAGGAAAGGGGGGAAAATGAAAAGAATCTATTTGGTAAGAGTGGCTCTTCCGTATACCTCCCCTATCCTCCCATCAGCACCATCCGCTGATGCCACACACACAGGGTGACACTAGCACAAGCTCCATGTACAGGAAGGACTGACCTGATTATGCAGGATGCCCAAACCCGGCCTGGCCTTCAAAGAAAGTCTTCAAGAGTCTTTACCCAATGCGTAGGCAGGGCAGCAACAACACCCCTGGTCATCCTCCAGGCGCTTTGCGCTCCAGAACATGAAAAGAAAAAACTAAGTCTTCATCTGAAGAAGTTATACACGCACACATGTGTGTGTAGACCCACCTGAGATGTATGACCATCTCAGTGCATAGTGTGTGCGCACCCCTAAGCACAAATCATAGACTCAGAGAACGGTTTGGGTTGGAAGGGACCTTAAAGATCACCCAGTGCCACCCCCTGCCCTGGGCAGGGACACCTCCCACCAGACCAGGTTGCTCCAAGCCCCGTCCAGCCTGGCCTTGAACCCCTCCAGGGATGGGGCAGCCACAGCTTCTCTGGGCATCCTGGGCCAGGGGCTCACCACCCTCACAGCAAACAATTTCTTCCTGAGATCTCATCTAAATCTCCCCTCTTCCAGTTTGAAATCATTACCCCTCGTCCTATCGTTACACTCACTGATAAAGAGCCCCTCTTCACCTTTTCTGTAGGCCCCCTTTAAGTACTAAAAGACAGTTATAAGGTTGCACTGGAGCCTTCTCTCCTCCAGGCTGAACCACCCCAACTCCATCATCCTGTCCTCATAGCAGAGGGGCTCCTACAGAGTGACACATGGCACCCAAAGGTCTCCCCCGCTGCACCCTGTCCACTGGCCTCGCAAGTCTCTTCACCTTCATTTGAACCCGTCCCTGCTTTTTTCCAGTTCAGCAGCTGCCGCTCTCCTCCTGCATGGCTGGCAGCCGTGGGGACGTGGCAGAGCCTGACGCTGCGCAGGGCTGCCCCGGGGACGGTGCTCTGCAGCGGGGCTGTCACAAAACTATGCCTGCATAAAAGGCAGCAGCTCCTCATAAACTTCCAGAGATGAAATCTCTGACACAAGCTCTTAAAACTGTGATTTAAAAGCCCGGTCAGCAGCTGAAGTGGCAGAGATAGGAACCTAATTCATCTGAGCCAACTGCCGCTATCAAGAGTTGCTGCTTGGAAAGCAAAAGGAGCTGATGAACCCCAACAGCATTCCCAGATCTCTGCCGCTCCGAGACCCTGCTAGGACCAGCTTTCTGGGAAGCACCAAGTACCCACTTGCCTAAAATCCAGCCTCTTTGGGAGCTCTCAAGCACCAAAGTATTTTGACAAGAATCCAAATCCGTTTCATGACAATGGAAAATAAGAAGCAATTTGCAAGACGGAGAGGGTCTAATTAGACTGAGGAACACACCGCAGATTGTTTGAGCTGGTCCCTGAGCTGATGTATCTCAAGCAGAGGGTGATTTCTGGAGCTCCTGTGATCTGCCCGTGGGAAGCTGAAGATTACTGATAAGAGACTGCATCTGAAATAAATTTTTTTACATCATACTCATACCAGACAAGTCTGAAGAAGTTATCTGTAAAATTCATGTAGTCAAGGTCTATTTTGCTCTTTCCAAAGACTGAAGGATTAGCTTTGCAAGCACCAAGAATAGCTCTAACCACTGATGATTTCTCAAAGGTACGAGCTGAGCCTTAACATTCCTCTTCTGCACCAAAACCCAAACAAAATTGTCTCTCCGGGCTGCTGTTCAGTTCTGCACGCTGTTTCGCCCACGAAAACCACCCTAAAACAGTATTCAAAATCTAATCAAACGGCAGACAATGCCTCGGATTTCACTGGGATTAATTCTGATTTCCTCTGGCTAGAGTGTGTGCAAATAATACCAGTTTCTTAAATTAAGAAAATAATTCAAGGTAAGACTGATCCCTCTCCCAAGCCAGCAGGTCAGGGAGGGGACGCCTCTTTCCACTGGGCCTTTGATCTTTGCTGCTTGACCTTGCTTTTGGCAACCTTGGGAGGTCAGGGAAATTGTTTTCGGAGCCCCGCAGCCTATTGATTTCTTCACCAGGGGAAGGACATTAGCATTGTCATGGTAATGGCAGACCCCTGAAGGCTTGTTAGGTGTTACCACCCCTCCAAGAGGTGCCCCCTCGAGGGCATGCCTGGCTTCTTCGGAGGCCAACAATCTGCCAATCAGTTCCACCCCATGAAAGCCAAGGTGAACGTGAGGAGACCTCACCACCTGTATTATAATCTGCAGCTGTATTGAAATTTTCCTGGCCGAGCTGAAATTTTAATGTTTAATTTACTTGAACTAATGCGTCGCAAAATTCCCATCTACACTGAAAATTCTAATGAACCTTTGGACGGACAGAGAGACCTCCAAGCTTTGATCCTTTTCACTGCTGTATTTTAAAACAAGCAGTTCCTTAAGAAGGTTAAGGAAGCAATAATAAAGAATTTTTAGTGTGTGTACATGATCATTCCATACTGATGCACTTCAGCTTTAATAATATTGTATTAAATTTTATTGTAACCTTGCTGACATTTACTGCAAGGGAAAGTGCGTAAGCTTAACAGCCTTATAAAATACAGCCCAGTAATGTACCTATAAAGCATAATATTTCTATACCAATGATGAGCTATTGCAATTGCATCCAATTTAGTGGCTCATTATTAACGAGTGCAATCACCTTCTCAGTCACATGCTCTGAAACGCGGCATAGTATATTGATGCCATTTCACATTTTACAAGGCAGCTGCTCCAATTTTGCTCAGCGGTACAATGATCTGACAGTGGAAATTCTCTTCTCATTATGAATTAGCTGTAAAACGCACCTGATGATAAAGAGGTAAGTCCTTACGCGAATCACCATGGCTCGAGTAAATTCAAAGGAGGGAAATTAGTTTACAGTAGCTGAGATCAGGCCCGTTAAAGCTGACTTGCCTCCCTCAACTCCCGAAGATAGCCTTTTGCTACGAAGTGATACTGTTTAGTAAAATTTCGAGAGAAGAGACAATTACTGAAGCCCTTTTATGGCCTAAAACGGCTCAACAAAATTGCGTCTCTGTATAACCTGTGCAAGCGTCCACAGGCTGCCCCAAAAGCCCTTGGCCACCCTTGGAGTCCAGCTTCCCGAGAGACTTTTAGGAATCCCACGAGGTACCCAGCTGCACTGTTAAGTCCCTAAATACCTTGGTAAAACTGAGCTCAGCAGTGCTTGTGGGAAAAGCTCATTTGGTACCAAAAATTGGACTTTGGTGGAATTTAAGCACCTCCTTTCAGAAAAGCACATCCGAAAGTCCCTGCATCCACAACCACTTATTCCTAGAAGCCCTTAAAACTCTCAAGTGATCCCTCTATGGCCAGTTCATTCGCTAACAGAAGTTCTTAGGCTCTCCCAGACCATCCTGGTGGGCCAAAGACCTGCTGGGAACCAGAGACCTGGCAAAGAAATAGCTAAACTGTCCTTATAACCCCAAAAGAGGTCTCCTAAGCAAGTCCTCTGGATCCTTCTCAAAGGCACCGACAACAAGGTGACACTTGAAGTAAGAACAGCCTTTCTTATTAAAGAAGAGAAGGACAAGGACACAAATTTCAGCACAAACAACAGGCTCGGTTGCTACCTCCGATATACATAACTTGTCTTTTCCTCAACCCTTACTCAACACCACTTTCAAAGCTTAGCTCAACATGATGCTTTCACCGTCACAGCTGCAGATTAGCAACATTCCAAGACCAAATCCTGGTGTTTCTTGACGGGTACAACTTGAAAAAAGGCAGAAGGGGAACTCATCCACACTTGAAAACACCTACGAGCTTTATGACCATGGATTCCACATCTCCTTCAGCTGCACTGAGATAAGGCACAACAAAAAGACGATGGGACAAGACCCTACAAGATGCAAGGGGTGCCCCTGGCATGAACCAAAGTTCAGGATGTCTGAAGACCTCTACCACATGAAAAAGCCCAGTGCAATGAAGTCCTCAAGAGCAGCTGGGGATTTTCTGAGCTGTCAAGGTGACGCAGCCTCAAAGTGATCGGTGCTGCTCAGCGGAATGAGACAAACACAGCTGGTACCTGGAGGAGATTAATTCAAAGAGTCATCTTGGCTGGAAGACAGGGAAAGATTTTGAGACACTGTGTATGTGGGGTAAAGAAAATAAGTAGTTCATTTTCTTAGAGCATTAAGCTGTAATGGCTGTCAAGGGGGATTACTGATATTGTTATGCCAGTGTCAGCACATGTTGTAGAACAGCTATATTTTGAATTTCCATACTTGCTTAATTTAATGTTCGGATAATCTGGCAAATGAAACAGGAGCCTCAAAGACTCTTTTTTCCCCCCTCTTTCTTTTTAAAAAAATCATTCCATTAAGAATGTTAAATTCTTGGGAGCAAGAGCTGGCGTACATGGAGGGCACATACTAATCTCATTTATGCTGAGATTTGCTTTCTGTTAAGCAACAGAAAAACAGCTAATCAAGCATAATTCAATAATACATCATCTGCAGATGCAAAGACTCAGAAGATTGGTATGGAGCTTTGCCTATTTACATGAACTGATGATCTAGGCCAGGTGCATTTAATTGCACATGGGGCGTGGGTGCACACCTAAATAACTCCTCTGATGGCTCCTCCCCAGCTTTGGGCTAGCTGAAATCTGGGAGAGCTTCCAGCACACGACTGAACGGCCTCCATGCTCCTCTACACGTGTCATCGGTTTGTGGCAGCCACGACAGCCCGCTTCCCTGGGTAGAGAGCACTGGCCTAGCTGCCACCGTCCCTGTTGCCCGGTGTTGCCAGAGGCTTGAGGATAATATCAGGTGGAAGCTTAGATCAGCTGGTGACACTGCCATGCTCTCTGCATCACGCCACAGAGCATTTCCAGACGTCCTCAGAATAACATTATGCTCCTCGCAGAAAACCACAGCTGGAAAAACATGGTCTGCTCAGACACTCATTGCCATGGCTGGATCTGCGTGGTCTTCCCATTTCCATGCTCACAGCCACCACACAGTAGGAGATCAGGAGGAGAACTGACCCATTCATTCTTGACGTGGGTCATGTCATAAGAAAAAAGGCTCCCTGTGACAACAGCCCAGCCTACCTGCCAGAGCCACCCTGCAAACGGAGCACCACATTTGGCTCCCACATGCCCTGTAGCTGCTACCAACACCGTACAAGGCAGAGCAGAGTCTTCCTCTGCCACAGGTGACGCAAGGGCAGCATTTCACACCGATGGCAAATCTTGCATCGCATTACACTTATCAGGGCTGTCTGGAGGAAAGCAACTTCATTTTGTGGAGGATATCAACACTCCTTTTCTTTGTTTCATTCAGATTCAAGCCAAAAATTTAAGGTGTTTGAAATTCCCTACCCAAGAGAACAGAGACATGTCCCACGGAGAGCTGCTGGGCACTGGAGCCACAGTCCCAGTAGCCCTGGGCTCCTCGTCAGAGATGCTGTGCCAAGGACCGACAAAGAAGGTCCTTCAAGCCTCTGAAATCAGAAAACATGCTACTAAACAGTCTACTTGGCAAACTGGCAAATTCTATCCCCTAAATATTTGTTCAGTGTTACTATTATGCAGCTTCATAGATCAAAATGTCATACAGTAGGGTAAAAACCTCATGTTTCAGACTAACTTAAAAGAATCCAGGTACCACCTCTTGCCAATGCTTCCTCTGGCTATTATCTGATACGTAAGAAAAGACATTTAGGGAGGCTGGAGGGTTTGGAGTGCAAAATTATCACTAATAATAGACGGACTAGCAGAGAGATAGCACTATGCATGAGGACACGTAGACAGACGCTTGGACCAATACATATATAAACAGGAGAGAGGCCAAGAGACACTTCTCTTTGTTCTCCATCCCCTGTTTTGTTGTTAAGGCTCTATGCTAATTTCCGTGGAATTACTACAGCACATTTGTAAACACACATGAAATGCAGACAGCTCTCTGCAATCACTGCTGTCTTGGGCTATTAAGTATAATATTTAGCTCAGCCAGATGCCGCCAGAAGTTCGCCAAGCCCATAAAACAAGCTCAATCACATATTTTCGAAAACAAGAACACGAAGCCATTTTGGAAGAGTTTACGTACATGTTTGTGTATTTGTTTCCTTCCATCTGGCAAACTCCCTCCCAAGACAGAGAGCTGAAGCCCAAGGGAGGAAGTTTTTGCATTCAGTCACCTCTCAGCGACACCCTCCTGAAACAGGATTGCCATCAGTCCCCCTTAGCTAGAGCACGCTGCTTCGAATGGCACAGAAGATTAGAGAAGATGCTGTCGTTTTTGATGGCACACAAGGGAAAACAGGACCCTCTGCTGGGTGCAGATCTCCAGGGTGACTGGTTCCAGCATACTGTGGAGGTATCTCTGCAGGTTTGGATGGTGCTAAAACCCCAATGTCCAGTGACATCATGTTTCAAGCCTCTCTTGTCCCATAAGGCTGTTTGAAGGGGCTCCACAGAGGGAGGGTAACACCCACAGGGTCCAGACCCGCAAATACACCTGCACACAGGCACCCTTCCAGACCCGAGCACCTCAGCAAGACGCCTTATGGGGTAGAGCCATCACATGTGCAGAGCTTGAGGCTGAGGATGTCAGAAAGGCATCACTGGATGTGCTCTTCTGTCTGCATTTGCTTTGAGGCTCAGGACATCTTCAGCCCTGTGCAGTTGTTTTTTCCATTGAACTGAACCACGGTCAGTTATCCCACAGAAAAACAAGGCAGGAACAGGAAGGCAAAGAACATCAAATTATTAAATCTCTTAAACTACAGCCCTGGAGCATATTTGATTATGTCCTGATGCAGAAAGTGCTGCAACAACCAGAAACCTGGAAAATCACAGGAGGCACCTAAGAACAGCTACACCAGGAGCAGCCAGACAGGCTGATGGCCAGGGCACAGTCTAGACTGTGCATCAGCTCCAGTAATGGCCGCTGTCAGCACAGGCAGCAAGAAACCCACAGGGGAGAGGTGTGGAACATTCATCCATCCAAAGAAAAAGGTCCTTACCCCTCCAGCGCCTGAGCCTGTCACTTGCTCTGACGTTACCCACCCCCTCCAGCACTCACACCCCAGCACTGAAGTACAGGGATGCTCGTCACCTGCACAACTCCGATCCAGGATTTTTTCTTGTATCTCACCTGTAGGAACTTTTAGCTGGTTCCATAAACATTTAATGAAAATATTTTACAATTCAACCACCTCTGAGTGGCACAAGCCCCTGCTGCAGTCACACACGTGCTTTAGCTTTGCACTTGGGCTGTGTGCACTAAGCGTCCCCGCACCCCACATCCCACACAAGGTCTTTTCCCTGTACATTGGACCCTGCCTAGTATAACAAGAGGCACCTCAGGTGCTATCAGAATATAAATACTAACAGTAATGCTCCTACAAGCACAAATAACGAGGATGTAAATCATAGAATCACCTAGGTTGGAAGGGACCTTTCAGATCATCGAATACAACCAACAGCCTAACACTGACAAAAACCATCACTAAAACATATCTCTAAGCACTGTGTCTACACAGCTTTTAAATACCTCCAGGGGTGGTGCCTCAACCACTTCCCTGGGCAGCCTGTTCCAATGCCTGACAACCCTTTCGGTGAAGACATTTTTCCTAATATCCATCCTAAACCTCCCCTGATGTAACTTGAGGCTGTTTCCTCTTGTCTCATCACCTGTTCCTTGGGAGAAGAGACCGACCCCCCCCAGCTACCCCCTCCTTCCAGGGAGCTGCAGAGAGCGAGAAGGTCTCCCCTCAGCCTCCTCTTCTCCAGGCTGAACACCCCCAGCTCCCTCAGCCGCTCCTCACAAGACCTGTGCTCCAGACCCCTCACCAGCTCCGTTGCCCTTCTCTGGACACATTCCAGCACCTCAATGTCTCAAAGTCCACCGACAGCAGATGCAAACAATCCAGACAGATGACTGGCTTTAAACTTAGCACAGCCCTAAAGAAAATTACAACATTGTCCCACCCAGAGAGAGCTTCCCCTCTGCTTTGCACGCCCACGTAGCCAAACCAGTGGCTCCAGTATCAAACAAAACCAACTGAACAGGCAAACACCAAAGCTCTTGGCCATTGGGCAGCACGCAGCTCACAGCAAACACCTGCCTGCTCTCCCTGGCCCCAGCCCGCTTGTTTTCCCTTGATTCCATCCCAGGGGAAGGATGCAGCAGAGCGCACGGGAGCGCGTCCCTTCCCGCAGCTCCTTGTCCCCTGGCCAGCCGTTGTGCAGAGGAGCATCAGGGGTGGACCTGGCCAGAGGCCAGTGCCGCGGCACACGTGTTCCTCCCCAAAACGAACCAGAGATTTGGTTGCTAGGTCTCAAGTTTATCCACAGGGCTGCAAGTCTGAGATGCTTGGCCCTGCCCAGAGCCAGAACACATGTTTGTGGGATATACAAACTGCTTGAAATAGAGGCCACAGAGGACCCATTAGAAATTCAATATTAGCTTTGTAAAATTGCTAATAATTAGCTACAGCTCTTTTCTCCATCACAGCAGCTGGTGACATGAAAGTGATTAAGTTTCTAATGAATAGATTAGGGTTACTGAATATATTAAATAACAAGGTTTTTAATCAACTGTTTATTGATTCCAGCAAGACGGTTCTGACGGCAAAAAAACCACTGGGTAGCAATGGAATTTATTTATGGGCTAATGTTCTACATCAGAAATAATTAAAAATAGATTATTTTTCACCAAATCTAGAGCTTTTTTCTCTTTGAGGCAGCTCAATATGGATTAAATTAACTGCAAATAATAAATTACGGGAGAATTGAAAGCTAAATTCAGACTGGAGAGGTGCTCACAGCCTGGCAGTCAATCTTTGTTTTCCGTTGTTGTGGCAGAACCAGCCACATATTTATTGTCTGGTTTTAGCCAGGAGAGACAAAAGGTTGGACATCTTGGGCAAGAGGTTTCTGAGACACCATCCCTGTTGTCCAGCCTCATGGGAAGGATCCACAAGGACCCCATCCCACAAACCATCTGGGGAGAGGATTTGGTGTTAACTAACCAGAAAGCAAACTTTTATTCACACAAGCTCCTTTATGTGGGAAGAAGTAAAAGTATTTTCCACCAAAGTGCAACACGCAGCTATTAACACTCCAGGCTCTCGAAGGGTAGCTGGGCTCTGCACCCCAGTGTCACAAACTGTGCCCAGCACTGCAGGGAGCCACATGCCTCTGGCTGGGAGTGTGGAGGGGAGGTCTCAGCTGCTGCTGGGGCAGGACACCAACACAGGTCTTCTCTGAACAGGGTCCCATTAGGACACTCACAGTGCAGCATCTCCCCATCCCTGTGACCCTCTGTGCCAGATCACAGAATGGTTTGGGTTGGAAGGGACCTCAAAGATCACCCAGTGCCACCCCCTGCCCTGGGCAGGGACACCTCCCACCAGCCCAGGTTGCTCCAAGCCCCGTCCAGCCTGGCCTTGAACCCCTCCAGGGATGGGGCAGCCACAGCTTCTCTGGGCAACCTGGGCTACGGTCTCACCACCCTCACAGCAAAGAATTTCTTCCTAATATCTAATCTAAATCTCCCCTCTTCCAGTTTAAAACCATTACCCCTCATCCTATCACTACACTCCCTGATCCAGAGTCCCTCCCCAGCTTTCCTGGAGCCCCTTTAGGGACTGGAAGGGACTCGAAGGTCTCCTCAGAGCCTTCTCTTCTCCAGGCTGAACCCCCCCAACTCTCTCAGCCTGTCCTCACAGCAGAGGGGCTCCAACCCCCTGATCATCTTCATCTGGATCATCTCTGGACTCACTCCAACAGGTCCATGTACTTTTGGAGGCAGCACTGCAGAGGAGTCTCACCAGAGCAGAGTAGAAGGGCAGAATCCCCTCCCTCAACCTGCTGGCCATGCTGCTTTTGATGGCTTTCTGAGCTGTGAGCACACATTGCCACCTCACATTGAGCTTCTCATAACCCCCAAATCCTTCAGATGCAGCTGGAAAGCAGGGCTGGGGAGATGCTTGGCCGCATCCCACACCCTTGCTGGGTGTCAGGGGTTACGTGTTGCAAAGCAAAGACCAGCAAGCAGGTCATTCCCACAGCTGGGAAGACCTCTCTGACGAGCAACAAGTTTGCACTAAAAAGCTGTGAACCTGCCAGTGACATCTGATGTCCCAGCCCTTGTAAATGAAGCTAAAAACCAATTTCTCTCTGCTCGTCAGCGATCTTTCCAGTGCTGCTCATTGATCTCCAAGGCCAGCCAGGTGACAAGCAGCACATTTCATGTTCTCTTTAAACAGTTTCCATTTCTGCTCCCATCAGCTTCAGAGGACCATGGCTGCATCCCTTCATGCAATAGGATCCAGGATGTTCTGCCGTTTTAATTACCCACAGTGGAAACCAGCCGGAGGAAAAAGAAGAAATGTTTAGGACCGCTAACTTTTTCCATGGCTCCAAAGGGCCGAACAACTTTCTGCCAGTATATATAGCTACCTAGGGGTCTATTATTTGAAGTGCTCCATGACATAAGCAGATCCATTATATATATATATGTGTATATATACAATGCATATGCATACGGAGCCATTTATAGAGCAAATCTTTCTAGCCCTGATAGTTTATAACGTAGAGGACCTTTAGTCTGGCATTGAACCAAAGCCAAATGCTGCGTGTGCTCTTTAAATCAATGTAATGCAGAGAAGACATTTTTCTTTGGAGCCCCAGTGGAAACAGGATTCCCTGGAAGGTTTTGCTCTCAAAATGGCAGCTGTTTGAAGCTGCCGTACGGGTTCGGATCAGTATAAGCAGTGCCTGTCAAAAAGGTCTTGGTGTGCAGAGGGCTGTTGAGGTAATCAGAGGGCTGTGATAAATCAGGTGACTGTGTTTGTCCATGGTAGGCTACAGGGTTACCACCGCTGCATGCATGACATGGGCTGGCACACAGGGACGGAGCATGTGGAAACAGGTTGGATCCGCGTGACTTTCACAAACAACACAACCATGCCACGTGAGCCCTTCTTCCCTCGTTTTGTGTGTCTGTCCGCTGCTAAGTCATCTTTCCCTCAAGAAAGTTAGCATAGAGAGAAAAATAAAAACCAGATTGCTGACAATTATCTACTAGGCTTTCCTTGCACTAATGTCACAGTTTTAAGACCAGACACCGAGATATGATCTATAATATTAATATCTATATATGATACCAACCCTACAATTACACATTTATGCCACGTGAAGTGACAGGTAACCATGTATTCAGTCCTAGACAGTTAGATGCAAAGATCACCTACACCCCAAAGCCCAAACGCAACTTGATCGAGTTTTTTCCTTTTTTTCATTCTGCTGAGCCTCAGTATCTTAGCTCTTAAATACGGGAGGGGTGACACAAGCGAACACTAGCCAGGTCCCACTTCAGGTGGACGTAGAATCATAGGGTCGGAAGGGCCCTCTGGAGATCACCCAGTCCAACCCCCTGCCAGAGCAGGGTCACTCAGAGCAGGTGGCACAGGAACGCCTCCAGGCGGGTTTGGAATGTCTCCAGAGACGGAGACTCCACCACCTCTTGGGGCAGCCTGGGCCAGGGCTCTGCCACCCTCACAGCAAAGAAGTTCCTCCTCATGTTGAGATGGAACTTCCTATGGTCAAGTTTGTGCCCATTACCCCTTGTTCTGTCCCCGGGCACCACTGAAAAGAGCCTGACCCCATCCTCCTGACACCCCCCCTTTCAGTATTTATATGCATTGATAAGATCCCCCTCAGGTGTCTTTTTTCCAGACTAAAAAAAACCCAAATCCCTCAGCCTTTCTTCACAAGAGAGGTGTTCCAGTCCCCTCATCCTCTTGGTAGCCCTTTGGTGTCCCCTCTCCAGCAGTTCCCTGTCCCTCTTGAACCAGGGAGCCCAGCACTGGACACAGCGCTCCAGATGTGCCCTCCCCAGGGCAGAGCAGAGGGGGAGGACGACCTCCCTCCACCCGCTTACCCCACATACCCACCGCACCTGCAGATGTGGGACAGCCTTACACACTCACCCCTCCGCGCTGCAGCTCTTCGTTTCAGTACTCCTTCCAAGGCTGGTCTGTGCACGTGTTAAGAACCTTAATGCTCTGATGAGCGGTTATTTTAGCTCTGGTCACTTAAATCTGTATTCACCTGCTAAAGACACATCTCTGCATTTGGTGATGCTGGTTAAATTCAAGGAAAAGTCCCACTGCAGACGAGATCAACCACAGCGAGAACTTTCCTTTTTTATGTATGCAAGATTTTAATGTAATTTGGAGTTTTCCCAGGTTTTTGTTCATCAGGCCCTCCTGAGCAGGATACCTGGGGAAGAAACCGCTCGGTCTTTTGCCCCAACCCCAGCCAGCTGCTACGCAAGCACTCCTGCCTTGTAAGCATCAAAGGCGGCTTTTAGTTTGATTTTCCAGACAATTAACACTAAGACGCCTGACCCCCGGATGGTGGAGATACCCCACGGAGACAGGATGGGGTCTGACAACAGGAGTTCACAGCCACATATCAAACCAGAATCAGATCTTTAAAGCTGTTTGCATTCACCACCACCCAACTGGGTCTGCTCCGGGCTGGCTTCTCATTTAAAGCGATAGTGACTTGGCTGTATGGTTACATGTTTCCCTAACTTTTTTTTTTTTTAACTCACACGTCAGCACGCTGCCTCACTGTGTCTATGTGGTGATTTTCCTTAGCATCCAGGTACAAAACAGGAGTCTCCGCAGCCATCCACGCACACCTCAGCGGGACAGAATTACACTTACATGTCCCTGAGGTTCTAATTCAGCAAAGCCTTCGGGCTTTTATGACACTAAAAGTTTCAGCGGGCCACCCCAGCCCTTCCTGGCTTGGACACTTTGTGAGGAAGGGGGAAGGACTGGAGCATGGTCCTGCCAACAGGGAGTCCCTGGGTTCTCCAGGGATGTCTCTGGCTTGTGCTCCAACCTCAGATACACCCAGGAGAGAGGAAGCTAGAGAAGTGATTTGGAGCGTGCTTTACACCTCACAACCAAAGAGCACTCTGCACTGAACTGCAGTTAACATCTAAGTGTGGAGAGCAGAAAAACTTCAATAGAAAATAGAACAAACGCCAGAGGAGACAGCAGCATCACCCCCATGTACCACGACTGCTGCAGGAAGCAAGTCCCAGCTGGCATCCATGGCCCTGTGAAATAAATGAAGGTGCCTTCGAGGAATCCTTTTCCATCACATCATCAGCCTTTTTTTTTTCCTCTCTCAATCCCAGAGGCAAACCAGCTGAACGGCACCACAGTGAAGGCACTAACAGAAGCAGTACTTCATTCATGCTTCCCTTCCAAGCCCTGAAAATTGGTATTTTTAAGACAAAATTAAGAATGCTTCCTTAGAGTCACTAACCCCTATTGCTTGCACTTCTCCCTGTGCGTAGAAAGTATCACAGGTAAAGAAACACGTTACCTTCCTAGTCTCCAAATATGTTTTTAAACTTGCTCCTATGCTGAACTGGCCAGAGGAAAGCCAGGCTCACAGGCATAATCAACATGTGAGATAAATTGTCCAAGCATAGAAACAGCAGCAGAACATTTAATGAGGACGTGGAACATGGTCAAGGGCAGTGAAAAAGGGGGCCTGGGCTCTCCTGCGTTGCACCCCAAAGACAGCAGTCCCTTCTCCTCCAACCCTCCCGAGACCAGATAACAAGACCCGTGACATTCGCAAGAGAGGCGTCAACCAAAAGTGCATCATTAATCTCCAGGCTTTTCACCTAGAACACGCTGCGTGGGGGCAAGTCTTTGCCCTTCAGTCACACTGATCATCTTGAAAGCGCACCAGCACACGCCCTGCTCGCTCAGCACTGCGGCTTGAGAGCTGGGAGGCAGCACGGTGGGCTGAGGAAAGCCACGTGCCCCCAGGCGCTCATCTCACCAGCCACTCCTGCAGAAATCCTCTTTGCCCCTTCTTATCATCTGCAAACTCGTACTCCAAGCTTAGTTTATCTTCTGCTGGAAGGGCTGCTATCCAGAACGTGCTGGCAGGAGCACGCAGCTTCTTGAGCTAAGCAGCCATCTGGAAGAGCCTTGTTTCCAAGAGGCAGCTGGAAAATCAGCAGCGTGGAGCACCAGGAGAGAGGTATGTGGAGACCACACACCCAAGCCTGGAAAGAGTCCCCAGCATGTTCCAGCAAGACCCAACCATGCTGACAGCGGCCTACACCACCGTGTATAGTCCCTAAACTGCTAGGTGTATGGGGACCATACCATAGGAGGTGGTATGCATCCTGACATGAGAGCATATGAGCTCTGGATTCAGTACCTGAGGTAGTGGGGTCACTCCTAGAAGCCACTGAGCATCCAGTTGAGCTCAGCAGGAACTAGGTTAGATGTCAAAGGTGCACCACAGGAATCAACATAAAACCCTCTCCAAGTCATTAGCCCTTCTTCCTTTCTTTCACCACTCCCATTTGATGAGTCCCTGGAAAGAGCAAGGTCAAAGATGAAGAAAGTAGTAAATACTTTTGGGGAGACACTGCAGAGAGGTTGCATGGCAGAAAGACCACTAAGACCAAATCCATCCTGGGCATTTTCACCATCTGGAGCTGCATTCACTCAAAGACACTCCTTGCGGGGATTATCCCATCACCTTCAAGCTCAAGTTACAATTTATAATGCTGAAACTACAGGAAAATACAGTGCCTAAGCTCTTCATAGAAAGCAAGCATCACTAGATTGCCCTAGGATAACCTCCCGCTCTGCTTTTTCCTCCCCTCTCCGCAGTAACTGCAAGGTACCAGACATGCATCCACAGGCACATCCTACCACCGATCCACCCGGGTGCCCCTCCTCACTCCAAGGAGATGCGACTGCACAGAGCCAAGGAGGGGTGCTCGAGGCTGCCCTTATCACACTTCATCTGCACGAATTCCAGAGAGCCTCTGGGAATTTAAGATTTGTCGGCATTTCCCATCTCACATTTCCTACTGGAAATCCCTCCAGCTGGTAAGATGCTGTAATAGGTACCATTTAGTGAGCTAATGAAATCCATATGTAATTGTCAGAAAGATAATTGACACATTAGGACTCAGAGATTTGCATTTGGCCTTTTGCAGTTTACATCTCATGGCACGGCAGCTGCAGGGATGGCAAAGGGGTAGCATTTAACAGCACTGCACGTGCGTGATCTTTTCTCCCCAGATTAAAAGTTCTACCTGCCTAAAAAGCTGGTTTAACGTGGCACAAAGGAGCCACCCATCTCTCCTCCCTTAACGATATTACACTGTTGGTTTGTGTCTTCCTTTCTGGAAGATTACCAGTAGGAAAATGCTTGTAAGGAGCACGCTACCAACACCCGTACTACTACCCGGAGGGGAGTTAAGCTGAAGTGAGGGCGGACGGGCAGACTGACACACAGACACAACTGTTCAAGTCATCACTGAACGAACGTAGCCTGCCCTGCCTGCTGTTTAGTTAGCTGTGGGTAAACAGCACAGAGTTGGACCTCAAACTTCCTTCTTCCTTATCATTTCTACCTGTGACAAGTTTTGACTATCCTCAATACTTTTATCACTTGCAAAATGTGTCACTTCACCACACACTTTGGCCACGGGGGACTCCATTAGTGACCTTTCTCCACTGGGAAAACCGACCGTTTCTTTGTGTCCTTTAGCCAGCTACAAGCCCACAGAAGGACATGCCTTCATCTCCTACCATAACTTAGAGTAAGAGCCTTTGATGAGAAAACTCGACAAAAGCTTTTTGGAAATCCAAGTACACTCTGCAGCCTGGATCAAGCTTGTGGTGGAAAATGGCCAAAAATGCAAATTCTATACAATCATTTAAAGTACATTTTCCATAGGTTGAGCATGTACATCCCTTGGTAGAGGGGAAGCCAAACCTACCACATGGATCTTTACATCCAAGGCTCTTGGTTCAGGCCAAGGTATGACTTTAAAGGAGATCCTCTGAATTTCTGTAGAAGCTTCGCAATGTGTGAATGCGTATCCAGACAACCACAACACTTTCGGGCTAGGATGCCATCTGGAAATCATTACAAAGCACAGACTTGCTCATGGGATTTCATGCACTTCCCGCCCGACATGGGAACAGCCGGTTCCTCATTGTTTGGCTGCTCCTGTTCCTCTATACCAACTATAGACAGGGCAAGTGTGTCCATGCTGTGAGCTGCCTTTTTCTCCCTGCCCTTTTAAATCGCTCCTTTGTCCCCAGTTTCCAGTGCAGTAATTCTCCCCTTTGGCATTTTGCAAGGACCATCCCTCCTGCCGGCGGAGGGCGACGCTCCGCACTCGAGCACGCACAGCGCTCGGAGACTGGGGCAGTCTGCAGAGCTCTTGGCTGAGGCCTGAAGCCAACTGGCATGGGGAGTTTTGGTTTTTCACATTTTTTTTTTGTTAGGTTGGCTTTTTTTTTTTTTCTCTTTTAAACATATTTTGCTAAGTGCAGAACAATGCAGGAACAGCACAGAATATAAACTTCTTTCCTTTTCTAATTAGTTTCACAAACTAAACAGGATCCGTAGCTTTCCTGAGCTACTTCAGGGACCCTCTGGAGTGTCTCATATGTTCATATTTCAGCCTCCTTTCTGTCTGCATTTTAGGCATTCTTCCTCCAAAAATTTTGAACTCCCTCTCCCCTCTCTTCCCTGCTTTTAGGGAGATTTTTACAGGCATATAGAGGCTTCATAGAAATCCCAAAGACCCCATTTCTCCATTGCTACATACAGAAGCTTCACAGAAATCACAAAAGAACCCAATTCTCCATTGCTACATAGTTTTAGCAGTCACTTCCACTACTGAAAATGCAAAATAAGAGGTCATTAAGAACATTTCTGATTTATATTCACTTTCTGCTAACTAGAGGAGATCAAAAAATGCTGCTCTACCACATATTCTGACCAGTTCTCCCGATCTGAATCGCGCATCTTGGGGGTGGAGAAGGAGCAGGTAATACATGTTCAAACAGCTTTGATAGCTATCAGAAGACCTCCCAGTCTTGTATTGCAGAAGGAAAGTCTGACAAAGCAGGAACATCTGGACGTAGCCAGAGCAGTTTGTGCATATTTACTGAACAAGCTTATTTACCATCTAATTGTTTCCAAGCAGTTTCATCATGTTGTTAATGTTGTGTCAAGAGCAAAGGCAGAGCACTCAACACGTTTAATGACCGACTTAAAGCCCCAGTACAAGGAGTCACGCCATGGTGTGGGAAATAATGCTGCTCCCTCAAGACTTCAGCCAAGCAGAAAACACCTCCAAAGAACTTTCTGCAACGGGGTGGGTGGACAAGAAACTTGGAAATGGAGACAACAAATGCACAGAAAACTGAGGACCAATGAAAGGAAGCCAAGTTATATTTTTAAGAACTCATCATTATTCAGCTGAACTCATGACTATGTTTTTCTGAAGGAGGGCCGGACTCATGCCATAAACAATGGTGGAAGTGACTGCTCAGCCCCCGTACACCACGCAGTTGTAGCCAACTTGAGGCCAGGATGGGCTGACGGATTGATTGACGGATGGATGGTGGGGCTGTGGAGCTGCTCGCCCTGGAGCAAATACCCCAAACTTGCTAAAATCAGCAACGCTCCAACGTTTTTTCATTGACAGCCAATGTGTTGCGATAGAAGCAGAAAGGAAAAAAAAAAAAACAAAAACCAACATTGTTTTTATTGCCTCTTGAATGTCAGCTGGCGTACTCTGCCTTGGGATAATGTACCCTAATTATATAGCTAGCCTTCCAAACACACTCTTCAAGTCTGCTGCATGTGGCATTTACAGTTGCTGTAATAATACAACAGACAGCCAAGAAGCATAGCATAAGCACACCTCTGACCTGCAAGTGACCCACTAATTAGTGGATGCACAAGGTTAACGAATGGAGCGCTTCATACAGAGAGGCGTGTTAGCAGCGTGAACTCCAACCTCGGTAAACTGGGAAATCTATGCCAGGAGGTGTTTACACATTCATTAGTGGCGTTGGCGAAACAACACACAACAGAAAAGCCCCTTCCTGTTAATATTATGCTCAGAATAAAATGAGAGGTCTCTTTTTTCTGCACACAACAATTATTGCAGAGGTTGAATCGTAACTATGGAATTAGGCACTGCATTTGGAAACTGCAGGCAATTAGCTCCCAGTTGGCCCCGGATACTTTGCCAGGGCTTGTCTACCATCACTAGCAAGTTACAAATACCTTGTTTTATCCTTTGGTTGGTAGTAAAATGGTCCTGGATGCTCCAGATTACAGCTGGATTAGCACGCACTTCCAGAGAGCTAGAAGCATTTGGACCTGGGTACGGAGGGCACATGTGGCCCAATACAAGGCTGCAAGACTTGGACAGCCCCAAGGTCTCTGATGAGGCAACCAGAGCCACCCTGCTGGCCTGGAGCATCCCCTGGACCTGCGTTTCCATCCTCCCTCTTCCTCTCCTCCCAGAGGGAGAATTATACCACAATCATCCAGAGAAGGGGCACATCTGACTTCTCCCCTGTGCCAATGGGAAGAGGCATCTAGGACTTAGGGTCAACCCCAGTCAAACAGCTGTAAGCCAAGCCACCAAACCAGGAGCTTTGGTGTAAAATGGGGTCATATTCCCCTGTTTGCCTATCAGGTGCTCATATGAGGACAGAAATGGAAGGTTCTTGCTGTCTCCAGTCAGATATATCAAAGCAGCTCCCAGCTCTGTAGTTGTAGTGGCAAATCAATAGCAAGGTTATTACTACAAACTGCTGACCCCACTCCCCATCACACAATGACACGGGCATGTCCCAAAACGTACTCAATCCTCACTTAAACCTCCTAAGGCATGATCTAGACCTGACAAGAGATATAACAGGAGAAAATTGCAGAGAAACTGATGGGAGCGCAGACATCCCAGGCAGGACTCAGAGCTGTGCAATCACAGCCACGCACATGGGTGATGGATGGAGCATGAGCAGAGTTTGTTATTAAAAAAACGGAAGCAGCTATTTTTGTAAAAAGAGCAATTTTGGTGGGAAAGCCCTTTTTTGACAGAACACCAAAAATCTGGAAGCTATTTTTATATTTTCTTTTTAAAGAAGAATAATCTAAACACTTCCAGCTCAATCGGATCAACCCCAATGGGCTCTAAGGATCTCCCATTTGGGAGAGGGAGTGTCAGGTCTGTTGACAAAACTGACAATCTTTAAGTTTTGCTAACATTTTCCCTACAGAAACGAGACATTTCTTGGGCAGCCCATCACTCCCAGAGCTTCCTCAGTGCTGATGGAATGACACAGCCCAGCTGGGGACCAGTTCCACACGTCCCCTCCTGGAAGCATCAGTTAAAACCTTACACCCTCCATCTCTCCCACAGCAAAGATGCAGAGGACCCAGAGAGGAGGATTTCACATCTCATACTCAGGAATCCTCTCTTCCCTGGACAACACCAACTTCTTAGGGTAGAAAAGTCCAGTTTTCCTGGCAGGCTTCTGGGCTCTAACCGATAAATCGCTCGCTCTCTGCTGCTGCAAAGTAAGGAAAGACTTCCCAGATTCGCCTCCTGCTTTAATGGAGGGAAAGAGCAGAGCGCTGCATTTCAGACAGGTATTTTTTCAGCAACATTTAGGAGCAAATATTCCCCTTGATCCTTAGTCCAAGCTGGGATTTTCAGCAAAGCTGGTCCCTCCAAGTTATTTGTGGTGAACATAATTCCCTCCAGCTAATGCCCATATGGGAAGTAGCCCCCCAGATGGGCCCGCCTCTGGAGGGAACAGTCCACATCATCCCCAGCCTGGCTGAACAACCTCAAAAGCCAAAATAAAAGCAATGGCAGGAGCTGTTTAGCAGCAAAGGAAACAACAAGCAGCCAGAGGCTGAGAAAAGAGAAATCAGAGCAGTGGCGAAGGAGGGGTGACTGCCAGTTCTGGGGGGAGCAGGGCAGAGGATATCCCGGCGCAGTTTGCAGCACTCCTGATTTCCAACACTCCAAGGATAACGCAGAAAGATGGTTTTCCCTGGAGAGGCTGGAGTTCAGCTGCCGGTAACTGTGGCTTATTCACTCCGCTCCAGCCTAGCAGGCAGAAAGCAACCTCTAAAGTAAAAATAATAAAATAAAAAAATAAAAAAAAAAAAAAGAGCTTTTTTCCCCACTGTTGGAAGATGAGGGGATTTTTGCTCTAATCCCTAAACAAACGCATTTAATGCCATTAAACACTCGCTGGCATTACTGAAACATATCATTCTCATGCTGCTGCATGCAGAGCGCAGGCTGAATTTCAGAAAGCTGAGCTCCTGCGATCGCGTTGCACTCACAACCTGCCCCCGGTGGAAAAAACAGCCCCTTTGTCACCGTTCACTAGGAACGGGAGTAAAGCGGTGAGTTAACTTTAGGGAAATGGACAGTTTGAAATATTTTGTGGCCCAATATTTAGAACTAATTTCAAAGAATCAGTGCAAATCTCAAAACAAACCCATTCTTCTCTCCTTTCTCTTCTTGTTCTACAATCTTTCTCTCCTTTATCTCAGTTTGCCTCTACTCTTCTTACCGACAACCAGCACAGCACAGAACGAAGCATCTCTTCTCTTGCAGAGCAATAGGGTAAGGGAATCAAAGGGAAAAGGATACTTCCAAGCTCAAGCTCCTGACACTCCAATACAAAATATTTTCTCCCTCCCATCTTAAAACTGGAGAAGACACCCAAACAAACCCACCCAAAAACATCTACAAAGTTGCATGAGCCAACATCAACTGAATTGAGCAGACGTAAATATTTATTTTTTCCAACTGAAGCCAAAACAGTTTGTTTCTTTTTTTTTTTCTTTAAATAAGGAGATAGATTAACCTGGATTTTGTTTCATTGCAGATTACTGATAATTCCAAAGCAACACAGCATTTGTATGAAAAAAGTCATTGCTGGCACTGGGAGTATTTAATTCTGTAACATTATAAAAGTCAAATTATCCCTTAAAATGATCCCTTTCTCATTAAGGGTGATTTGAAAAAAGGTGGACTTCTCCAGACTTACATTTCCCAGACATTCCTGACCAGCTCTTTTCTGGGTTACATGGATAGAGATGATTATGTGGTTAGGAATTCAAATCACCAATATGATGAGTTGGACAGGGGTGGCCCAGCTCCAGCATGTACTCGGAGCCTGCTACCACCTGATCGCTGCTCGGTGGCCTTAGGGCAAGATGAGCTCTGCAGATGCTCATCCTTTGCCCATCACTGTGGTAGGTCTTTTCCAGGCTCCAGGTGAGCCAGATAATATTCACGGTGATAAATACTTGCAAAAAAGCAGCTTTGGAAAGGATCTAAAAATCACATTTTTCTAGGCTTAATGCAACGCCTCTGCACAAAGGGCATCTCCCACCCCAACTCTTCCTTTTAGACCTTTCTCTGAGGCACAAGGCTGCACTAAGACATGGGCACGGATCCACTTGGGCAACTCCTGCCTTCCCAGGAAGCCTTTATAGGACAAACGACGCAGTGCAGCTAGCCTTCCATGCAAGCAGCAATAAGGACAGGATCAGCCAGGTTCCTGAAGACCGCACCCATCTCACACCCTCCTCCTACTGCAAGTCTGTCTTCCTCACAAGATACTACCTCCAGCTGCTCAGCAGCCACTGTCCCCTCCCCGATTTCAACAGCATCACAGAATGGTTTGAGTTGGAAGGGACCTTAAAGACCACCTCATTCCAATGCCCCTGCCCTGGGCAGGGACACCTCCCACCAGCCCAGGTTGCTCCAAGCCCCGTCCAACCTGCCCTTGAACCCCTCCAGGGATGGGGCAGCCACAGCTAGTATAAGCAGCAATTCTTTCCTGGTCAGACTTGATTCAAGTGGGACAGGTTAGCGAGCAATAGTTTTGCTGGTGGACTTGAGGGAGAGGATGGACAAACAGCTGGAAAGAACAACCACTGCAGCAAGCACAGCTGCAGCCTGAGGACAAGTCCCCAGCCTTATAAATATCCCTCTGGCTTAGGGCATAGACACTTTCTTAAGGAAATCAGATAGACTTTGGCTCCGTCTTCTCAACCAGCAACTGTTTGCTGCTCTGTTTCATGCTCCCAACGCAGGGACACTCAACAACCGAAGGAGATGCCAGCACCTTACTGTCCTCAGCTCCCCCAACCCAGGCAGCTTCCAGCACAGAGCAGTCGCTGCAGCAAATACAGCCACCTCCGACACCCAGAGCTGCCACCGCGGCTACGGCATCGCTGCGATACTCCTGTCACTTACTTGAGCGAAATAAAGCTGTAACCATCCCTTTAAAAGAGGCAGAAATTGGCTTCCTAGGACTATAATGATGATGAGGAGTTTAAATGTAACCACAAATATAAAACTTTAAAACTCTCATAAACAGATTTGAAAGGGAGCCAGAGGAACTGGTGCGAGTGTGAGCTGCTCTGGTACAAAGTAATAACAAAGACACAACTACAAACCTGGGCAAGAAAGAAGAATCATTGAAGAGTTTTCTTTTCTGCATGTGCAGGAATTAGCTTGAAAACAGGACATTTTATAAGCAGGGCAAGATTGGGTTGTTGGGTTGGTTTTTTTTTCTTTTTAATTTTATTTTTCACTCTCCTGGTTAATTGGTGAGCACAGCCAGAATGCAGACACATGCCAAATGCAGATGTGTCAGCCCAAAGAGGTTCTTCAGATGGCCCTGAGCCAGGTAAACATTTGACCGAAAAGCCCACCTAATTTTAGTGGGCTGCAGTCTGGAAAAGCGATTAACTACAGAAAGGCCAGTGTATTGCTTTGTACCTGGGGAATGCCGGAGCAAAGCAAAGGCTCTCAGGCCCTAATTAAAAAACTGCCTTTTCACTCGACGGAAAGCCGGAGCGCCGTGAAACGAAGGAAGCTGGTGCTTTTCCAACAGTGCTCATAAAGCTGTCAATAAGTTGAGAAAGTGGCCTTGATGGTGTGAAAAGCCATCTCCAAGAAAAAAAGAAAAAAAATAATAAATTCTTTGCTGTTCAATAAGGCCTAACAAGTCATCCAGGATCATATAAATTGCAAATTTAACAGCAAATTAGTAGTGTTTATGAAATCTAGACAGCCAGTTAAAGAAAGACAAAACTCAAGAACCGGTAATTGAAATTAGATTCAGCAGATTTTTTTTGATTGCTTTTTTTGGTTGTTTCACCAAGACAGCAGGGGACTGTCCTTCTCTTGGAAGCACAATGGTCTTTTTGGGAACATGATGCCAAGAGCAGACATACCAGGCACGGCACGCTGCCGGCAAACATGGGCACGTTACCATCCAAGGGATCCCACCGTGGCGACCATCCTCTAGAAGGACACGGTTTTGCCAGGCTTCCTCCAGATCCACGGTGCAGTACAGACCTGGTTTCCAGATGTACCTCTTGCAGCTGGGAGAAAAGTCCATCACCTTATCTTTACAGACTCCAGAGCTTCCAGAGGACTAAAATGGCTACTTCTCTTCATAAAATTAATGGCGTGCTTTTTATGGGTTTCAGCTACAGCTGGGAGCCTGATTTTGCTTAGAAGGGACTGCTAATACAATTACCAGGCTGGTTTTACACTGTAAATTCTCAGTTGTTTTCTTTGCACTGTTTAGGAGTTTCTCATTTAGACGTGCCCTGGAAATCAGGTAGGGCTGTTACTGCAGCTGGACCGAAGGTTATGCTGGCACTTGCTTTATAAAAAACATATTTTCAAGGTTTATAATGGCAATAAAAGTTTTCCCTTCTTGCCGAAACTTGGCATTGACACTTCAGCAGAGCTCCGGAGAACATTTTTTGGAAAATTTTGAAGAAAATACCCATGCAGCCCATGCAGTTTTCAGGCCCAGAGGCTTTAGAGGGCAGACAGGGCTGGGGGTTTGTAAATGGGATGTGGGGGCATTTCTACAGCATCTGCAGCATGGCGTGAGTTACCCTCTCAAAAGAGACTTTAATCTTTTGTCCTCCATTAGGAAGTGGTACCACATTAACTTAATTGCAGCTTGATAAACCTCCTGATGTGAATACAGTTATAAACGTTTATTTTTAGGTATTTTATACCAGTGGAGTTACCCCCTTATGGGGAAAATAAGCTATACCAGCGTAAGTCCTTACACTATTATAATTAGGCCAACACAGTTCTGAATGTGCGGTTACAAGAAAAAAAAAAGTATCACAGTTTTATCCAGTGCGACCATATCAAATATTAGCCAGACTTAGTCAAATGAGCACCGAAGGGGGAGAGAGGAAGCACAGCTCAATTTAAGCATATTTATTTACCACTACAAAAGCAATCGGGAAACAATTTTCCCTTCCCAGAAGAGTCTGAGATTCCCATGCAAAAATCAGATGAAAAGTTAGTCTCAAAAGTCTTCAGGTGCTGAAAAACAGGAAGGAAAGGTGAAACTTCACTGGATGAATTAAAAAAACAAAAATAGAAGGGTGTTTTGTTTCATTTTTATCTTTATGTGGTTTGTTTGTTTGTTTTGAGGCAAGATGCACCTTTCAGCCAAAACCAGATTTTTTAAAACTATTTCACAACATGTTGGCTCAGGCCATTTAGGAAACTAAGCAAACGCGGGAGAAGAAGAAAAGTCCTTGCAAGGATAAATCCCGGTTAAAAGCGAGGAAACTGGGAATGGTCAGATCTTGCAAGGGAGCAAGGTCAACGCAGAACCCTAGAGAGATGTGTGCCATTAAAAATGCATGTTCATAAATGACCTGGAAAAGGGCATGAGCAGTGAGGTGGGACAGTTTGCTGACAATACTAATTTTGAGAGCATCGTGATGAACTACAAAACAATTTTATGATACAGTGACAGGTAATAAAATGGCAGATGAAATTCAATGCAGATAAATGTAAAGGGACTCGCCCCGGAAAAAAACACAATCTAAGCTTCCTATGTAAAATGATGGACTCTAAGCTGACTATAAGCTCACCGGAGCAATACCTTGGGGTTGTGACAGCTGGATCTGTGAAACATCAGCTCATTGCTCAACAGCAATTAAAAAATTACATCATTAGAAATTCTTATGAGTAAAGAACAAACCAGAGAATACCATTATACCACTGTATGTCTGTGCTTCACCTGCAGTCTAATTGCCACGTGTAGTTGTTGTTCCCTCAACTCAAAAGGGATACTGTGGCATTGCAAGAGGCAACAAGGCTAGCCAGAGGGAACTACAGCTCCCAAAGGTAAGGGTCAAGCTAGGACTCTCCAGCCTAGAAAAGAGTCGACTCGCAGAAGGAAAGGACAAAGGTCTATGAAACCATAAGTGACACAGAGAGGTGGATGCTGCTCACTCCCTCTTCCAATATGAGAATCTGGAAAGAACATCAGATGAAGCTGTTAGGAGCCAAGCTCCAACCCAGTGAAGCAGATGACTCTCCACCCTGAATATATCAGCCTTCACTGGTTACAGATGCTAAAGGTTTACTTTGGTTCCCCTGCACCATTACTTTTTCTTTTCCCCCCAACCAAATATGAAGCAGATCGGAATTTCCCAAACGCTACGATTTTTACAACATTTTAAACTTCAGGGCAAAGATCGGCATTACAGCTCTATAATCACCAATACTGTCTGAGTTCTCATTGCATCGAGTTCTGTCCAGGACATCAACACCAAAGGGTGGTGAAGAAGAGCTGAAGAGCCAGCCTTTGAGCAGCCATCGCTGACTAAGACAGCAGAAAGTGAGACGTGAGGGCTCTGCACGGCAACAAGCAAGAGCTATCTCTGGTCCTTCCCTTTCTTCCCACATTTTTTCCTTAGCGTGATTTTCCTTCTCATTTACCTCAATCAATCTCTTCTCATTTCCAGACCAAAGCCAATTCTGTAGGGATTCATTACAGTTGTTGTTATTTTCACGGGACAGCAGCCACGCTGAGTGCTAAGTTAATTAGCCATCACCTTCCACTTCCTCTGCTTCGAGCAGACTGGAACAATCACTCCTTTAAGCCCATCCTCACCCCTGCCATCGCCAGCCTGCTCAGGGGACACCCAGCCAGCCTAGCAGGGAATGAGAAGAGACCCTGAAAAGCCCTTGCCATGGTATTTTTTAGGATCAAGCCCCCAGCTACAAGGGTATGCTGCCACTGTGTGTCCATTGATAAATTTATAAACTTTGGGGTTTAAATTACAGTATGACAGTCTTAAACAGCACTGATACAGAACAGGGAACAAGGTCAGTACGATCTCCAAGGCTTATGAAGGACATTCTTTTCCTGTAGATTGTAATCTAATTCTATAACTAGTAAAACAGGAGACTGGGACCTTTCCATCTCTGTTTCAGTTTGTTTTATCCCTGGAAACGAGTAAGAGAAGTGCCTGGTCTGCACAGGCAGTTCCACAATGGAAGGAAGGGTTTTTGCAGGTCAGCCTGAGGCTGGACAGTGGCCTCTGTTGAGACAGCACCAACGGGACCCCTGATCATTCACTGAGTGAACTTTTCTCCTACATCAAGACCTGGCATCAGTCTGAGCTTCAGTATGCCCAAAGGTCCTTCTCCGATGCATTCTCTGTTTGGCTGTTTTAGCTTCCTGCACTGCGCTAAGTTTAGCTCTGGGACAAGTTCTGGTACCGTTCTCATCTCATCACCCCGATGACGTTAATTCAGGCATCCTGTTAGCCACATCTGTCAGCTCTCTTGGGATAAGCATATTTCTGATCATCACGGTTACCCTTTATCCACAGCCAAGAAAATGCCTCCAGCAACATCTCCAGCAAGCAAGTCTGGTCCATAGTTTTTTCTGTGTAGTGGCTGAGGAGCAGTTTGGGGCTCGAAGAGACCAGAGTGGCATTGCAGAACCTACCTGCAGAGTACCAGAGTGGCCACCTTAGACGTAATCATGAGTATTTAATGCTCGTTTTTAGAGAAGACGGACATTTTGTCCCTGAAGCTTTCCAACACTGACAAGTATCTATGCTACCTTCCCATCACTCCTAGCAACAGCCCCAGGCACCTGGACCTTAAACGAACAGAAGACACTGAAGATGCATTTATGTGTTACCAGAGGCAGCAGCTGCAGAGTTCCTCCGTCCCTATGGGGAGCAGAGCATGAGGCAGTTTCGCACAGTGACATCGCTCCTTTTGCTTCCTCACGAGGAAGGTTCAGGGCGCGTCAGGGCATTCCTCTGCGGATTTGAAAGGAGATCTTCCAGGGCTGCTGTCTCCCTCCTAGGAATAGATTCCTGACCTGACCTTACCTTATGGCGGAGACCACCACTGTGAAATAAAATATGACTTTTGAAGTTGTGTTTTTATGATCTATGAAATCACCCAGACCTCTTGGGTAAATAAATTCTGGATATGAAGCTGACCTCTTAGCTTTTAGCATATCAGTAAAGCCTTGAGGTTTTTCATTAAGCTTAAATAACATCTAAAAAGCCGTGTTTTCTAGTCTTTCTTAAATATCCCAAGGAGGTAAAGCCTCGTGGTAAATTTTGCTTGAAATATCAACCGGAGATACAAGCTCAATAAGCATAATATCTTAACTGCAGAATGCCAGAGGCGAGCAATGCTATTCACGCAAGGCTTTTGGAACATTATTTCACTGTGCTGCCTATGCTGGCTCTTAAATACTCTTGGAGGTTGGTTTCAAAGCTCCAACTGATTTCAATCACCAAGCAAATGAAGAACTAACAGCCAAGGCCCAGAGAAGAGCACCAAATTTCATTCTTCAGAGCGTGTCAGTCACCAGAACCCAACTTGGCATCACACCACTGAGGGACACAAACAGAACCCCAAGTGGACTAACAACACAGAGGGGAAGGACAAGGGTGAAAATGAGGTGCTGAAGCGGTAATCCAAAGAAGAATGCCTTCAGTCAAACAGAAAAAGCAATGTATCAGTCCCATCACTTCTTACAGGCAATATTGCAGGACAGCAGAAATTCAAATCCAAAGAAATATGCAATTACGCTGCAGAGTTGACTAATGTAAGAAGTTCTTCAGGCTACAGACTCAGCAGGAATCAAGACAATATTCGATATTACTCATTAATAGAAAAAAAGAATCACATAAGAATACTAGAGGAGATATCAAACCCCCCAGCCTTAATGTCTCAGGAAGCATGAGGCACAATCCAGTCCCAGAGACAGGACACAAGACTGTACAGGTCTGACTGGTCCAACCTGAGCAATTGGTGGCATGAGGTTTCCAAGAGAGATTTGAATATAGTGAGAAGTTTCATGACAGGCAAGACCAGAAGGAGCATTCCATGGTCAAGGGACAAACACTCCAAACATACTTTCCACACCAATTTCTAGCACCTCTCCCCTACCTCCGGAAAATGGGTAACATTACTTGAAGAGAAAAAAAAAGTCATAACCCAGCATATCTGTCAAAAAAAAACCCAAACAGTGGTTAAATGTCTCACTGGTACAAATTATAACTTCCTCCAAATCAATGCCAATTTGCCACTGTAAAGTAAGCAAGTGAACCAAGCTGTATCTTGGTGTGGTCAGATTATGGTAGGTGTTGTCCCTGCACTCCTCAAGCACTTTGCAATTCAAACCCGTTGACGTGAACAGAAAGTCTCCTATTGACTTCCCTTGCACCTGAATCAACCTCTACATCTCCACCTCTGATGGAAGGGGACAGGGGGCAAATCCTTCTCCCCTTCCTACATGAGCCACTTGGTTCACATTAACTATAAAAGCCACACAAGGCTACAAAGGACTGATTCATAGGGAAAGGCAGAGAAGGAGGAATAGCAGTTCTCATGCAGCAAAGTCTTTATTAGGAGACTGGAGGCGAAGAGGTCTCGGGCCCGTCTGGAAGGCACCCAGACCTTGCAAGATCCGTCTGTCTCTCAGTATGATGTAACCAAACACACCCATATGCCAGCTGGTTTGTGTAAAGTCTCTCCTATTGCCCCCCGGCCATTCCTCCAGCCCCTGGTATGACACTTTCCCAGCCTGCTGAGCTCACTTCCCCTTGTAAGAAGGATTGTTGATGAAGTGGAGCAATGGTAACCACATGGGCTTCCTCACCCAAGTCATCTACTCCAGCAGGCTTGTGCTCAGGGGATGCAGGATTTCACACATCGCCTCATAAGGACCCAGCAGCTCAGAAAAATAATACACACCCGGGATGGAGCGCACCTTACTGCCTGCATCATTTTGTTTCATTTTTTTTTCCAGAAGATCTACGTAGTCAATTTTCCTTCTGTTTTCATTTGTTGACTCAGCTGCACTCACAGCCCGAGGCAGGGCCCTCATTCACACAGTTCAGTTGCTGGTAACAGCTGGGATTGCTGTGGGTCTGAGGGTCTTTGGTATATATGTTCTGGTTTAAACAGAGAAGAAAAATTCTCCCCGGACTGAGGCCAAAAAACATCTCAGCCATGTAACATTGCCATGTTTGAGATTCGCATGTTTCCTCCATCCATCTGTCCTTTAAGGCATCAAAGGAGAGTCAGGAGCTGGTTGGTAGCCTAACCAGAGCTAGTAACGTGGAACTGGGGATCAGTTATTAGGGTTAAAGAACATTTTGTTACAAGTTAAAAAGATAACCTGCTGTCATCTGCCTGATCAATGACAAATCCTGAACGTTATTCTAACCATACCTTACTGTCACCTTCTATTTTTGAGGCCCACCCTCCCCCACACTAAAACTTGACTGATAGTTGCCTGAAGGTGTTGCATGAAGATATTCTCAGTATGGTCCTTAGTTGCAAACTATTCCCATCCTGATCCACTGAAGTGTCCATCACATTTCTAAGCTGCCTGCAACATCCTGGGAATTTTTATGGGATGGACCACTAGTCTAGATTATATTCAGCAAAGTCATTGTCACAGCCTTAATTTAAGAAGGGCTGCAAATTCCAGGCATATTTTCTGCACCAAGATGTTCCTGCCAATCACCTCACAATGGAGCCGCTTGAGCAATAACTGTGCCTCAGTGACCAAAAATGGTAGGGGGGAAAATGATACCAGACATTCTGGTAGATATCTGAAATCCCCTCATTAAGCGTCTTCTCAGGGCCTGGTGAGATCCTCGACATCCAGAAGAAATTTTGGGAAATGACTTTGCAATATGTACACCATTAATATATGGCTGGTGTAATTCTACCTGAGTCACTTCACGTGTGCAAAGAGCTCTACAGGTGGGATACACACAATTTAGCGGTACAGAATAACTATTTATTGGTTAATATCCTCAGGAGGTTTCCAGGAGTTACATGCTACTAGGTTAAGCACACCCAGTGACTCTCTGCTGGCCAAGCAATCAGTCAGGTGGGGATGTGATAGCCTTCTTCAAATAGGCTGATTTTCAGAGTTGCTGTCTTCCATTTTTCCACATTTTTCCTTAGAGTTCTATAAGATTTCATGCCAACTGTATCCCTCTTGAATCATTGTCTCAACAGTTACACTCTCTTTTCCCTTTTCCTACCTTGCGTGCCTCTAGCTGACGGACTTTCTCACAGCTCAAAAACTATTTTCTCAGCAAAACTGAGCCAAGGTTACACAGCTGTGCTGCACCAAACCAGGCCTTGGGTCTGAGAGTGCTGAAGTCCTGGGCTGTGGGTTACATTGGGTCATCTTGGCAACCCAGGGCTCATTTTTCTGGCTTGCAAAGATCTCTGCTGACTCCCAAGACAGATATCTTGCATTGCCATTTGAACACTCAGTTTGAAGCGTGAACAGCCAGGACGAAGCCCCAAGAGCCAGGCCAAGGCTAGGCTAAATGCAGCAGCATGTGTGTGTGTCCTCCATCACGCGATGGACACCCTGCCGAAGACCCAGCCACCAGACCTGCAAGCAGTGCACGCACTGTACTGCACGGGATGGGTTACATCAGCATACACCATGTCCCACCACCACTCCCCATCACCACTGAAACATTCCCAAAAGGAAAAATAATCGTTATTTCCTCAAGGCTTTAATGCGTTGAGTGGGGAAGGATGTGTCGTTACCATCAATGAATGGCACGCACTGAAAACCCGTGAGGTCAGCAGCTGCGGCCTGAATGCATTTCTTTCCAGGAAAAGAGCAAAAAGAAAAGAGGGGCTGAGGTCTCAGTGCCCTGTCCTTCAAAACAACAGCTGGGAAGTTGCCCCCAGGAGTGCGAGATGAGCCTCACTACACCACGCAGGCCATAATTGCATCTGCATAGGAAATTACTTCTCCAGTTGAGGGCCAGGGGATACCCACCCCAGAACAGGATGGGCCTGAGCCGGGAACGAGCATCACATCTAGCCAAGTGGAAAGATCTAGACAAAGGATGAGAAGAGTGGATTCTAGGAAAACATTGATGGCAGTGAAATGAGTTTGGAAAAACTCAGAACCTAAACCTTCCTGTCAAAAAGGAGCTTTTGCCAAAAATATGTTGACTCTTTCCACACAAAGAGAATGAGCTTTTGCATAGCAAGCTAACACGTCTCAGCAAAATCTTCTACTGAGAAGCAGTTTTAATGGACGTTTCTCAGTCAGCCCTATCTAACCACTTAAAACATCTGACAGAACATATTATAAGAGCAGTGGTTGGATGAACTAACTTTCCTCCTTCTCTTCATGAGCACCAACGGAACCAGCACAAAATAAACTCCATCACCATTTCTCGCTTGATCCCCTAGATTTGTCAAGCAATTAATTGCAAGCAGCAGTCATTGTGGTTTCAATCTTCATCATTTGTGAACTAGTCCATGAGGTTTTGTGAGCCAATCCATGACTTCATTACTCAAAGCTGCTCACCCCAGAGCTGGAATGAATCATTTTCATCCAATGGACCGTTCACTCCAGCGTGTTTGCTCTTCATTACCCGTGTGTGAAACTGCTCATAAAAGTTGCACAATATCATTCCTACTGCCTCAGTGGGAAACAAACTTTCTGAAGACAGAAGGGAGGAAACAATCCTTCTGTTCATGCAGAAGTACTCTTGTCCTTTCAGAGGACAAGAAGAAAGAACAGCCAACTCCCAAACAAGGCATACAAGTAGGAAAGCATTCTTACGGCTGCTTGAATGGCCACAGACAACTAGGAGGATCAGCCCTGGGCAAGACAACTGATGTCACTACTGGAAAAGAGAGATGCAGTCATGGACGTTGCCTTATGACAGTGAGAAATTCACCTAAAGACAACTAAAAGAATGTCTAAAGACCCCAGGGTATCCAATACGGAATATCAAGGTGAATGGACTCCAACACTACCATAAGATAATGGCCCACAAATGCAGCTCGGTTTATCATTAACAACAGGTCATCATCCAAGATGCTTAATTATTAGACAGGGTGTTTAACCGAGCAAGTCTTTTGTATTTCCCTGCTGCAATCCAAACAGCATCCTTTGGGCTCCTCCCATTGCAAGGATTTCTGGGGCTCCTCGCGTACATACTATACTTGTCATCAATGGCTATCTCCTACTGCATCTTCTGTCCTTAGGAAGTTTCACCTTTAGCAGCTTTCAGGTAGCAAGAGCTGCATCCCCAACCACCCAGAAGCATTCACGATTGAAAACTTGCCATTAAAGTGTCACTTTCGGGTCCTACAGCAGAGCTGGAAGGAAGCTGGGCCAGCGACTGGACTGTAACTCATGCGAACGATGAGTCATTTGAGATGAAACCAGCAGCCAATATTTGACAAATTAACCTTCTCAGAGAAAAGTAAGTTTCTAATACACCTGCTCCAGATGAGAGTGTCAAGATTTAAATAGGCACCAGATTTGCATAATACCCTTAAGATAAGCAGCACTACGCCAAAGCCCTGCAATGCATGAAGGATTTATTTCATGTCTTATATATTTCTGTATTCCAGAAGAGGCCATTCATCATTGTGCCAATACTTCAGAGATTTCACTGAAAGCTCCAACAGCGCTAGATTATCGGGGAATTATATATATTTTTTCCTCACTGAATAATCATTCCCAGAAGCCTGCTAGAAAAAAAAAAAAAATCCCATTTTCATCACGTAGCCTAATGACACTGCAAGAGATGACATTCACTTCTAATGACTACCCAGTCAAAGACATTGAAACCTCTCTTTTTGACCAGTTGAATGGATCTGCTCATTACTGCTTAATTTGCAGCTCTGTTTAGACATGCACTCAACATCTTCGAGACAGATCTTCATCGATACCCTGCCTGCATAGGGCCCCCACAAAAGGAAAAAATTCCAAGAGTTATTCCACTATCACTGTAATGAGAGATTCTTCCTGACTCAGGGACCATAAGAATTAGTATCCCCAATTCTTGTGGCCCATACATTCAGCCTCCGACTCACAGTTCCTATCCACACTGCCACTGGTACACGTACAACTTGTGTGACAAACCCCACACCAACACAGCCCCATCCTGGTAAACCCAGATTAATCCCTTCCTGAATGCGGGTCCCTGAAAACTCACTATTGCATTCCTTGGCACTTGAGCTGCCTGGCAGGGACAGGAACACGTCCGGCAGTTGGGAGACGGAGAGTAGCAATGGATTAACCCAAGCGTGACTACTTTGTTGGTCACTACATCAGAAAGCCAACACCAGCTCAAAGCTTGTGGACAGATGGGATATAAGGAGAGGCAGAAGCTTGTATCCCAGTGGTTTGAAGGCTTAACTTGCTTAAGCTCTTCCTGAGACAGCCAGGCTATAAAATTTCCCTGTTGACACCGATATACTGATCGATCAAGAAGCTACATGAAATTGGTCCCATCTGGAGAGAACTCTGCATGCACTATCTTACCTTCAGTATTCTGTGATGGCCTTTAAACCTCCAGACTCTGCTTTGATACACATGTGGTTTAGTTCAATCTGTTTTCCTTAAATAGAAGAGTGATTTTCAGGGTGCAAGGATCATGTCAGACAGTGATGTTCAGAGCAGGAAAACCTTTTGATAAGGGGAAGGAGGTTACTGTATATCAAAAAACCATCACTGCTGGAATCACTGGAAATTATTGCTCTGTTATTTGTTTGCTCTGAATCTTCTGCTGCCTCTGCAAAGAGGCCCTTAGAAAAAGCTATTAGAGAAACCATGCTTATAAAGGGATGCTGTAAAGGATCATGGACAGAAAGCACACATAAATCTCAATACTATGATCACTCTTACTTGCAGTATCTGTTAACACTTGAAAACACCTTTGAAGACTAGGAACTAAATACACACAGTCACTAAAAGGAGGATGCCAGCACAGGGAGTGGAATTACTTCAGGGACTTCCTTACTCTGCTCTTTTCAGCCTGAGTGCTAAAAACAACCTTGTTAGCGTGGATCTTAGGACCTTGCTGCAAGATCACACATCTGTCTGTGCCACCAACCCCACGACTTTGAGCCCAGTGGCTTGTTTCAGCCAGACCCAACAGCAGCGTGGAGCTTTCACAAGCATCACATACATGAAGATACATGCTGAAAGACCACATGAAATGGCCTGTAAGCATAAGCCAAATCAATCTTCATCAGGAAACAAGGAATCCCAATGAAAGGCAAATAAGGGAAATACTTCCTGTAGTAGGCACCAGAGAACCCCATCCCAAGACCTGGCTCTGCAGAAAAGGAGCGTTCTGCTGCTCACAAACAGATTTTTTTTTTTTCCCCTTCCTGCTTTTCCATGTACTCACAAAGAGAGAACATGGCTAAACAGCTTTGTCCAGGGGGGCAATAGGACCCTCAGTCCAGATCCCTGTCTGCTTTGGTCAGTTATTCATCCCCAGCCGCCCTGGAGAGCTGCATTCCTCCCTCCCTCGGCGGCTGGAGCCAGCCCTGCACACCTTCATGGCACTGAGCATCAGAGAAGAAAAACGTCTGGTAAAGTCTGTTTGCTGAAAAACACGGTACCTAGGTTTGTCAAAACCATTCACGAATCTGAGTCAAATTCAGTGAGCTGTTTCCTCCCTCTCTCAAAACAGTAATCAAGGAACGGCACCACTTCGCACAGTCACCTTCCATGTGGAACCTGCCTGGTTTTGTCACGAGCTGAGATGCCTCTGAAAACACACAGAGACGAAGCAAATAGACCCAAACCAGAGCAGCCTACAGCCAGGCACGAGACAGACGCCAGCTCCGCAATCCCCCAGCCCCACACCCCAAGCTGGATGACTTCATCTCCTCTCACCGCACTCCCTGCTGCACAGATCCCAGCTGGGCTAGTTAGCAGGACAGCTGTGCGCTGGTTTACAGTAGGAAGACTCTTTGGTAGAGCAACGACTAGAAACGTAATCATTTTTTAAATGAAAACTGATCCAAACCTGACAGGGATGCCAGCACAGCCTGAGAATCCCAGAGGAGAGGGCTTGCTTGGGAGAGTTATGGAATTTCCTGCTTCTGGACCAATTAAAAATAGTACAAGATCATACCAATATATTCTGATGACAACGGGCCATATCACTCATCATTTTGCTTTTGGCTTGAAACTTGGAATTATAGACGAAATAATGGGAAGAAGAAACTTTTTTTTTTTTGCAAGGTTTTCTGAAAGACTCTTCAGGGAGATAGCGTTGTTCTTCCATCTGTATTCTTTCACCCATCCCATCTTTATAGACCCTCACCTGGCAAATTACATATGTTTCTGGAACATGTTCTCAGGAATTTGAGTAAAGGATATTATAGTTATAAACGAGAACATCCGCACTGCCTGGCAGACAGTGCATTCACTGTGTTCAAAGCAGAATAAATCACAGACATTTCGGAAAGCCTCAGGACAAAAAAGGAAAATTCAAGGGGGCATTGATCCATATCGATTAGGTATTTCACATTGTTAACATTTCTAGGCACCTGTAATCTTTCATACATCGACAGCATCAGTAGCCTTGGGAGATAGGGAAAAACTCTGATCCCTACTGTTCTGATAGGGGAACCAAGAGATGAAGAACCTGGGCTCAAGACAAACCAAGATCTGGAATGGTGGCGTTCGAAACTCCCGATGGATACCTTCGCACTGGGCAAGGCTTCCTCTCTGAGTTGTATCGAAACTTAATGAGTACTAAATCTGTCATTGCCTCAGTTTGAGCTGGAAGAGGCAGTTCATGCTGACTAAGCTGCCATTCCCCACCCATTCGATACTGAACGTTGTACACGGTTTCCAACTCCAACAACATTGTGGTTCCTACTGCTGTACTATCCAAGCAAGGACTCAGGTCCCATGTGTTTGGTACTGTACGTCCAATGTAACAGAAGTAAGGCTGCTCTTGCAATTAGGGAAGCAAAGAAAAATTTAAGCTTGAAGGGTCTCCTGAAGGTATCCAAAGCCCAAGCAGGGCTGTCTCCAAAGCCAGACTTGGTTGCTCAGAGCCCTGCCCAGTCAAGTACTGAAAACCTTCAAAAGACAAATTTCACAGCCTCAGTGACCCTGTTGCATTTCTGCACCACCCTCCACAAGCTGGACATCTTATTTAGCTTTACCATTAGGTTTTAAACCACTGGTAGCCAAACCCTCTAACACAGCAGGCTGCACAGTCTCCCTTCCCATCCACAGCACAGTCGCCCCATACTCACTCATTGACTGTAAGCATTCATAGAATCATAGAACAGTTTGGATTGGAAGGGACCTTAAAGATCACCCAGTTCCAACCCCCTGCCCTGGACAGGGACACCTCCCACCAGCCCAGGTTGCTCCAAGCCCCGTCCAGCCTGGCCTTGAACCCCTCCAGGGATGGGGCAGCCACAGCTTCTCTGGGCATCCTGGGCCAGGGGCTCACCACCCTCACAGCAAACAATTTCTTCCTGAGATCTCATCTAAATCTCCCCTCTTCCAGTTTGAAATCATTACCCCTCGTCCTATCGTTACACTCACTGATAAAGAGCCCCTCTTCACCTTTTCTGTAGGCCCCCTTTAAGTACTAAAAGACAGTTATAAGGTTGCACTGGAGCCTTCTCTCCTCCAGGCTGAACCACCCCAACTCCATCATCCTGTCCTCATAGCAGAGGTGCTCCAGCCCTCTGATCATCTGAGTGCCCTTTTCCTTCGGGGCTGACCGGCTCTCCTTCCCACCAGCTCCATTAACTCTCCCATACTACACACCAGGCCCAGGCCCACATCTAGCCTCACGAAGGGGGAAAAGGGATGATGCCCGTAGGAAAGGTAGCTAAGAACTAGCTGAGGACAGCCAACATCATTCATACAGTCCACTCCTTGCCTGCGTCCGAGAGGCCCTCAGGAAAGCGAGTGGCTGGGAACGGGCTCCAGGCCACATGAATTGTCCTGGCAGGCCAGATGCAGCTCATGAGCCAGATACTGGGCAGCCCAGCTTCAGACTATTAAACAGTGAAATCTCATCACCGTTTACGGCCCAATCCAGGCTCACACGCAAGCCCTGTATCCCAAGCTCCTGACCCAAAATGTAGGCAGCAGGTCTTTAAAATCTGGACCCTAGCCGAGAGCAAAAATTTCCATCTCTGGCCACCTTATTTCACTGGTGCTTTTGCATTTCTGATGTCAATATCATTTTAGGTAATAATATGTTTCAAGTCAATTCACTGTCTGGCCTTCATGCACATACAAAGTCTGACAGGCAAATAAAGAAAAGGAACATATATTTGATAGATTTAAAAGCTGTTTCCATTTGGATTTCCTTTTAATGGAAACATTCTGTTGGTCTTTGGTTTTGTGGAAGTTGGGGGGTGCTGGATTTTTTAAATAGAACATAATTCAGGGGCCAAATTTGACTTAATGGGGTCCTGTCAATCCCTTGAAATACTGCCTCGGAAAACTGCAATTAAAAAAGTGTTTCAAAACAATAGGACAGACACTAAAGTGGATAGGGGAGATTGTTGAAATGGTCTCCAGCTCACTGCCTGGCTTTTTGCGAATTCTGCATGATCTTTATATAAGCATGCTTTTAAAATGCAAAATAAAGTAAAAGAAAATGCAAAAGCTTCTTATGCAGATGTCATATGTTTCAGAAATAACCCGTAAGTAGTTGCTGTCCAAGACTCAAGAGCACCACTACCTACCTGGACTAGTTCAAACCCATGAGCACATGGCCACCAAAGCAACGCCAGACACACAACCAAGCACTGACGGGCAAGTACAGGAATATGTTTTTGCACACACAATTCAACACTTCAAAGCAAGTCCATACTAACAGAGTAGCACGCTCATCCTGTCAGCAGCAATACAGCAAGCCACTGACAAAAAAAAAAAATATCCCTAAGGAATATCAGTTCTAATGTCTAAGGGCTTAGAAAATATCAGTAATGGCGGAGAAATGGGTTTACAGATAGACAAAATTGCTGGATTCATTTCTCTGCAAGCATACAAGCACAATTCTTACTGAAAAACATTCTTTTGATTGATCTATGTGATTGCAAGTATCTGGTAGAGAGCAAAACGCCAGTGGAGTTGTTTCCCTTTCCCTCCCCTTTGAATGACCGAGCTGAAGTTTTGCTGCTCCAGAGGACGGCAGAGCCAAAATCCTTCAGCAACAATCTGCCACAGAGAAACACTCAGGAACATCTCCTGCCACTCCGCTACACACACGCCTGACCGTCATGTTAGCAGCACATTGGACAAACACCTAAATTAGCAGCAACAAACTTCCCAGGAACCAAAGTCCAACAAATCAGTGCAAGGAAAGAGACTCCAACAAATTCCACCACTCAGGAGTATCTCCAAATCCATACTGAGTTTCGTGTTATTCTTTGATTATACTGACATCTAAAGGACATCAAATTAACTGTGTTAAACCTCCTGGCCTGATTTTTTCCGCTTCTTTTCCCCTATCTGATCTCATCTCTAAAAATCAATGAACATTTGCTACATTGTTAAGAAAAATGGAAAACTAGTAATACATTAAAGATCTTTCCCTGGTTCAGTTTTTAAATAAAAGACAAAAAAAAATAAAAAGAAGTCTAAGTCTGTTGGTACACTTGCAGATGAAGGATCAAGAAGATCATATATGGTCTATCATACTTCAAAATAGTGGACCTGATCCTAGATTCACCTCTGGCTTACACCTTCAGCTTCTAAAAAGAAACTCCAGGTATTCAGCAACACAAGGAAGAATGAATCTGACCCATAAATCATAAATTTCAGCAGTAAATCTTCCTATTATAACAATTCCTGAAGTCTGAGCTCACACAGACAACTAGATCAGGATATTTCAAGAGGTCCAAAAGTGACATCTGTATGTTGTACCCTCAGGAGCCAAACCGTGATGGAGATCCCTCTGTGTTTACAAAACATTTCCACAAAGCTCCTGGAGCACCAGGTGAGGAGCTGAGCCGGGGACCCCATCCTGGTCAGAAACCAGTTGTCATGCTTGTGAAGACCCCGAACACAGATACAGCTCACCAGAAAACTTCAGAACAAACAGTGCAAACTGAAGTCTTAACACTAAACCTCCCTCCCTGTCACAGGTATACAACACGCGCAATGCCCTGTGCACACAGGGGTTTGCACGTGGATTTGCTACGAGCCGCGAATAGTTCCCCTGCATAGAAAGAACTGAGCCCTGTCCCAAGCAGGCAATCACAGAGGGCAGACATGGTACAAGAGGGGACGGAGGTTTGTCTGCACAAGCTGAAATCCCATTTGACATCCAGGTGACAGTCCCTGGAGCACCCCGCCAGCTCTCCTGATGCCCTACTCAGTGCTACTAGCCTAAGGAGGAACATATTAGGGAAACAAAGAGCTTTTACCTAAACCAGCCATCACACAGGCAGGGATTAGCCAAGCTTTATGCACATATCGCACATCCATCAGCTCAGAGCAGCAGCATCCCAAACCTGGATGGCTGAGCTGGAACACCCCAGAGCCTGTGATGGCTTTGAAGCAGCTCCACGTTGTGGAGCCACAACAACTTGTACTGGTGGGGCCAGGAACCAGCCCTCCGGAGAGGGAGGTAAGCGGATAAAGTCTCAGCCCAGTCTGGGTCAGCCCTCAGAAGCAAAAAAACCTGGAAAAATCATGCAAATCCCCAAGGACATTTCAAAAACAAATGTAGGTCTCAAAAAGGGTTAAGCAGAGGGCAACAAACTTATTCACATATAATGTCTCCAAAGGGGGACATCCAAATGAAACAAGCCATTCACTCAGCCTTACCCCCCCGCCACTCCACCGAAGGAAAATGACCCCCCGAGTTTCCCTCTGCAGCCAAAGCAGAGCCCAGAGCTCAGACAAAGCCGTGCAGCCCGGGAGCCCCAGCCTCAGCCCACAAGTGCTTTGAACCTGTATTATTATTATTTATAATCCTGCACACGTGGACACAAAGAAGCCATCAGCTTCCCGGAGCCAGCCCCCTTGAGAGGATAAGCACCCCACACTCCAAGGGTAAACACCGGCTCTTGAGCCCCCACAAATCAGGCCGCCTTAAGCAGACTGGCACTGAATTAGCCACTAATCGGATTAGGATAAATTGCTTTAAACTGACATTCAGGAGTGAAAGGCCCTCACCGCCTCTCCAGGGCAGAGCCCAGGGCTTCGAGTGAACCTGACCCCTGCTGCCTCACTCACAAAGCATGAAGTATTTGCCTTATTCCAGCCAGCAGTTTTATTATCTTAATCATGGATGAAACAATTGTATTTGGGGGCTGAGGAAGGGGATGGGTTGGGGTTAACCAGGCAGGACAAGGGATGCTGCTCTCGCAGGAAAAACAGTGTGGCGGGGGAAAATGCTCAGTCTCAAGGTGGCAGAAGGTGGAGGGGTCTGAGGACAGCCCGGGTGAGCAGCAGCGAGGATGCTGGAGGGGGCAGAGGAAGGCAGGGGCAGCAGCGCATGTGGTGGGACCTTGGAGATCTTCATCAACACCTGGCAGGAGAGCAGATGTCAGACCCTGCAAACCCAAGCAGAGATGCCCAAAGGACTCCACATCTTGCTGCCGGGCTGCCGGAACAGCTGCCTCAGCCCCCTTGAACTTCGCTTCACACACATATTATTTGAGAGCAAAACCAGCAAAGCCTGGTTTCCTACAGATCTGTTTTCCACTGTATATTCTCTGATGCTTATTAAAGCCTGAACACACATCGCATTTCCTCCGCGCAGCCGCATCTTTCCACTACCCCATCATCTGCTTTGGTCAGAGAGCCATGAGCCCAACAGCTCTGGGACCTCGCTCCCTCCCAGCAAATCTTGTTGCAATCGGCCTGCGGTTCAAAGGCTATTTTAGAGGGCCGCAAACAGATAGCGGCAGACTTGCAAACGCACAACTACATAACCTTTGTCTCGTTAGGGGAAAAAACAAAAAGAACAGCAAAAGATGAAAGAAGAGAGCACAGCTGTTTTGTCCCCAGTTACACAAAAACCCAGCATCAGTCCAGCCACAATCCTGGAGAATTAAAGCTTCAATGCCGCAAAAATGTAGGTGGGTATTTAAGTCCACAGGTACCTCCACCCCAAATCACCCCCAAAACCAGAGCAGGGAGGCTGCCACAGGACACATACCTGTCCCTCCCCCAAACCATCACCCAAATAGTTAAACAACCCAGTGGCAAGCAAAACCAACGCATCCTTTTTATTTATAAATGCTGATCCTGCAGAGACCGTACCCTTCACAAAATCCAGAGGCCCGATCCTGAAGCAGTTCAGCCATTGGTAACCAGGCAAACCATTCAGTGAGGATCACCGGAATTTTTGCCAGAGTTCCACCTACAGGATTGGGCTCCAGCTGTTTTGACTTCCCTGGCAGACTGATGTCATTGGCACACTAAAACAAGGGCTTGAGTTGCTTTCCTCGCCCCGACCTCCCTTCGCAGAATTAGAAGGTTTATTTGTTCTAAGATAAAGTATGGTGACACATTAAAGATGCCCCAATTTTCCCTCTTAGATCAGCTTGACATCTGGTTCAAAAATGTTATGAAACACTCTCTGAACCTGCTGTGGAATTGGATATTATGATATTTCACCAAGACGTGGTTCGAGCGAACTTTCACCTCCAAGTGAAAATTTGAGTGTTGAAAGTGAAAACAGACCATTCAGAGCCTTTCACTGGGACAGACCTTTCAGTGACACTGGATGTAGGGAAATAATTGCAGATGGTATTGCTGTGGGGGAAATATCACCTGCCATGAAATCTCACCCTGAGCGAACATTCAGTTGTTATAAGATCATATCGTTGGGCGGCTTCGTGGTAACACATTCAGGCTGCAAACTTGAGCAAGGTCATTCCACAGGAAACCCGCACACAACAACAGGGTTTTGTTCATTGTGGTTAATGAGACTAGAATGGGGCGTGGGGGGGGGGGCGGGGAGGGAAAGCAAGCCTATCAAAATATTTTTGCTATAGATAAAACAGCCTTTGATGGGAGGGATTGCTTTTTTCATGTCCATTTACATGAAGAAATTTCAGGTTTCCAATGGAGAAACAAAAGCCGCAAAAATGTGACATTCAGTGAAAATGAGAGGGGGCTTTTTAAAAGAAAAAAAAACTGAAAAACTTGGTATATAACTAATCAAAAAAGGAGAATGCTTGTCATCTTTGTTGAATTTTCTCACACTTAATGACCCAACAATTTCTATGTTCCTTGCAAAAATAGCTCGCTCCAAGCCCCTGGCTGACAGAGGATTTCTACCTCTTCTTCTGTGGAAAGGAATCCGGAAAGCATGTTTTATCCGTGTAGATGCTTTACAAAAGAAGAGTGATGTTTATGAAAACCACACAGGTCTGAGCTCTGCAACCTGCTGCCTTTGCAGACTTTATAGCACAGAAGAAATCTTCACATAACTGGAAGCCAAACCCTCCTTCCCCTCGGGTAAGGAAGCAACCTGACATGGGAAAATCAATACGGGGGAAAATTAGAACCAGGCCATCCCCTAAACCTTGCTTCTGCTACATGTGCATTTACAAGTCCTATTTTCATAACCCAAAAGAAATTGAAGCCACCTGCTTTCCAGGTGCTGGAGGCAGAAACCCAGAGACACAGTCACTTGTGAAAGACACCGAGTGGCATCCTCTGCCAGAACTCACCACCCTGGGACGTGGCACACGCTGCAGGGGCTGGAGCAGCTTCTCCTCCTGAGACGTGCCCACGGCTGGAAGAGCAGATAAGCCAAAAGTTCTCAGCTGCATTGTCAAGAGTCACCCAGACATGCCTGGAGAGCATGAGGATGCTGGGGATATTTTGGTGGCCTGGAGAAAGAGCAGAGAAAACCTGTAGCCCACAGTGCAAAACAAAGGGTATCCTGAGGCTCATCCATGATCCAAGCCACTGCATGCAAACTCCAATTCGGACTGAGACAAGCACAACAGAAGCAAAGAGTCTGTTCGTGTCCTTGCTTCCATAACACTAAATCTTCCTTCAAGTTGTTTTTTAAATAAAAAAAAAAAATTCTTTTTTGAACAGCCTAACTGGTAATACCCCCCAAAAAATGAAATCCTTAAAAACCCTTTACAACCTGTTAACAGCTCAGAAACCAGCCTAAAATAATGTCTCCACAAACGCAGACGACTGTGCTTTTAATTAAGATTCACAACTTTTTTTTATTGAAGGCAGTGAACTATAATGAGTTCATTCATTCACAGGAGTCAGCTCAACCTGTGCTGCCTCCATCATCTAACCTCCCCGGGATAATAACGACACCGTTCACACCCCACTGCCTTCCGCCGCACAGCATCATGCAGCCCCGCAGCAAGGGGTGAAGCCCTGGATGGCCTCGTAGGAGCCAGCCGTGGAGCTAAGTGACACCGGGAAACGTTTTGTGACTTCAGCACCGTCCAGAAGTTTGAACCTCCGGGAAATCTTGCTCTGCATGGAAGTGTGAGAAATACCAAACTGCCCCCAAAGGGGTTGTAACATGGGATAACAAATCCTCCAACAGTCCCCGTCTGCGTCTTTGAAATGAGCAGGCACCCAGGGCACATCCCTTGGGGACAGCAGCACGCATGAAAACGATGGGAAAACTGAAAAAATGCCCCTCCCTCTCACTCACCCTCACTGGGGAGCCATTAAATACCTCTTGCTATTGCTTTTTTAATTTTGGGGTGCATTTAATGGCCACAGGAGACAGCTGGAAAAAGACACCTCCCTGACATCGCATCAGTCCTTGCTCCTCAGCTCCTCCACACCAACACCCTGCCCCTCTGAAGCTTGCCAGGATCCTCACGTGGCTCTGGGAGATACACCTTCAGATAAGCCCAGAAGCAGAGACAAACAATTGCTGACATGACACAGATGCTAAACAAGAAGAAGGAAAACAAAACTGTTAAAGTGGGACTTAAACATGAACCTCCTAAACTGAGGATGGTCTCAGGTCCTCTGAACACGGTCTGCAAAGGTAACCTAGCAGTTAGTGAGACCGGAGGCTCCTCAGCCCCTCCGAGCCCTTTCCAGGACTAAAACAACATGATTAACTTCATGCACATTGACCTCTGCAGTCACATGTCACTGGCTTTACAGGGATGGGTATCTCTTTCTTAATGTAGTGTGGTTGTAGCCATACGGCCTAATGATACAAGGCAAGCAGTAGAGCTTGCAGGCATGAAAGCCTGTCTGTTTGCCAGCTATGCCAGGTGGACAAACAAAGCATTATCTGTGCCTCCAGCCTGAGCTTGGCCTGACCCGTAACTCGGGAGTCTTCTTCCTGCTTACCTTCTTCCCTGTCTTCTCCCTATAGTAGCTGGAAAGTATCTTTGTACATAGTGATGTTCATACAGAAGGAAAGACTTTCAAATAAATAAAAAAAGATACTAGAGTCTTCTTCAGCCAAAAGAGAGTCTGTGTATGAAGTGTCCTCGCAAGCATTTACAGGAGCATATTTCATAGACAGCAACCTGATTAAGACTGAAAGCTTAAACACATGAGCAACAGAGCTTGAATTAAAACTTCCTAGGAAACACTAACAGTCCCAAAAATCCCCCAAGCTCACGTGAGAGTGGGATCTGCAATACCAAACAGGTTACAGCTGCATTTACGAATCAGAGCAACAGTCAGTCCGGTGGTAACCTACTGCTCCATCTCCAGTATTCACCAAGGTCAAATATTTGAACGAGGCTAAAAAGGCTCCTGAAACGCTACCTGTGCGCCAGCAATCTGCACGCCTCTATTTCAAACCAAAGTGAAAGACAACTGCCAACCAGGGACACACAAAACACAGGCAGATCCTAAGGGAGAGAGCTGCATGCAGGGACACGACAGCCTGTGTCATCACAGCAGAGCTGGTGAGCCCTCTTCCTCAGAAAAGCCAGCACTGGGGCACCAGGATTATATTGCACTTTATCAGAACTAAACCACTTGGACAGAGAGGAGGAGAAAGGAAAAAACCTCAGTGCCTGAGCCTCCTGCAGGTGTGATTTGTGCCTAGGACGCCAAGCAAGAGGCACATGGCTTTGCTGTGTTACGTAGCCAAGGCAAACAAGACACAGCAAGGTCCAATTCTGGCCCCCTCAGGATTCATAAACTGGCCTCTGGGAGCTGTGGGGGGCACGTTAGTCCTAATTGTGTCTTGTTTAACTTGGCCCTTCAAACAGCAAAGCTTTTGCTGTCTTGGCTAGAGTCACCAATCTCACACCTTGGTGGGACTTACCTCTTTTCTGGGATTGGCAATTAAAAAAAAAAATCTCCAACGTTGATACACGTTAAATGTTTTTGATCAAAACCCACTTATTTTTTACAAGAAATGGGATGACGTGCTGAGATCCTCTGCCCCACGCATCAGGGAGAAGCGGACTCTACTTACAGAGGGCAAGATCCCCCCTTTCACGCTCCTTTATTTTCACCGATTGCTGTCACCTTTCTCTGGATTCTCCTCTCCTAAATAGCTGCAGAACAGAGGCTTTAGCTAAGCAGGGGTGATGTACGTCACTCTGGAAACACAGGTATAAACCCTAATAGCCTCATTCCGCACTGCAGCCGCTGATCCACAAAGTGAGCCAGGGAGAGCTGTTCTGAGGAAGAAGCACCCAACATCCACACTGGGGCTAGTCCAGTCATTTCTTTGACCTGCAAGAAGTGAACAACCCGTATTTTTCCACACAGGCATAACCTTGTGCCAAACACACTCTGAAATGACAGGATCAGTCCCATGTTGAACCCAAGAGGATAAGCCCCAGAGAAGAACCCCTCTGCGTTTGCTTGCTCACCAACCATGTCAACAAGCCGAGGGATGCAGAAGTCTCAGGACCAGACAGCCTCCACAGCAGCCCAAAAGCTCTGTGAAAGTACGTGAAGCTCCCGGCACTGGGTATCTTCCAGATCAGCCTTTCCTTCTGCTTTCCCTCCACATTTCTTATTTTGGCCCAGTAGGGAACACAACTGCGTTTGCTCACGCAGAACTGGTCCAAGCTTGAGAAACAGAGGATGAGGTGTGATATTGTCAAACTTCCAAAAGCCTTGAGGGATTTGTTAGTTTGGTACAGAGAAAACAGAAAACTGAGGTGGAAAAGACAAACCAGGAGTTCAGTCCTTACCTCCCACAAACTTAATGTTAAACCCACGACATTCAAAGAGAAGTTCACTTCATGGCAACTTCTGTGCCAGGGCAGAATGGCTCTTGCTTGCCCATTTCCAGCTCTGCTCACTGTAGAAATGCCCCAAGGTGCTAGTGCCCTGCCCTGATGGGCTGGCTGCAGTGCTCACAAGCAGGCAGGGGTTAGGGATCTCTTCTCAGCGTAGCACTTCCATCTACATTTTAGTCTGGTACTGACAAGGTTAAAGCTGATTTGACAGCCTTGAGGTCCACTGCTCCCCTCCTCCCAGCCACTACGTGACTGTGCAAACTTATTCCCCCCTCACCTGCAGGTTACCCAACCAAATCACACCCCTCCGGCCCAGGGGAGCTCCTTCACCCACCCCTCTCCTCTTTCTGCAGGAGACAACCCTTCCACACTTCACCTTTGCAGTTCTACTTAACACCTGACTGTTTCAGGAGACAGAAATTGGGGATAAACCCTCCCTTTCATTCCTATAGCAAAACCTGCTTGGTTTCTGGTGTGCTGCGTGCAGAGGCAGTTCAAAAAGGCACTGTTTTCCCCTAAAATAAGAAATAAAAAAAAAAAAACACCACAAAACCCACCAGCTGCTTAGTGCATTGCAGGTTCCCATCTGATCGGCTCATAACTTTCTCAGCCCTGCCAACTCTCAAGCATCTTCCTCCGGCACGTGTGTCTTGGATTACCATTTCACTAGGGAGTCCACTGCCTTTTTTCTACTTTCCACCTCCTTTTCTTATTTCTGTTCTGTATTTCCAGCACCTTTTGATCAGTTAGTACACTGAACACAAGAAATGGCAACTGGATAAATCACCAGCACACCTTGTCCAGTTACTCCCCCATTATAACCATGTCCAGATGCTTCACTGGAAGTTGCAAGAAAGCCCATTGGGGATAGTTATCAAATTTAAAACTTATCCTTTCCACTCCCCCTGTTACCAAGTTGTAGTATTATCTAATTTGGAATACACATAGCCCTCATCCCAAAATAGCAGGGAAGATGCAGAGCTGGACATTTACATTTATCTACAGACTAGACTAGACATGACACAAAGCTAGGGTCAGAACACAAGAAAACTTGTGGCATGAGACTTGAAAACTTGGGCAAGTCCTTATCCACATAGTATAACCCTATTCTTAATCTTTTCCACCATCCAGATTTCTCTGGACCTTCTCCCTTGGGAATTTTTTTTCTTTTTTGAAAGTTTGCAAGCAGAACTGTACATGGGATTCCCAGATCACATGGCCACGGTGTACCATGACATTAGTGCTTCCTTATCACTGCTGGTGCTAAAGATAAGGAAGCAGCCTCCATACTGCTTTTGCGATTATGTCAGTGTCTTGAAGGCACCTGTGATTGATCTACACAGACAGTTCCTTCACTTCTGTCACTGACAGCCAGTGAGCCTCCAATTTACAGCAAAATTTCCTGATCTTAAATTCATCACCTTGCACCTAATGTCAAACCACTTGTATTGCTCCACTTCTCCAATCCTCCTCCTCCTCTGTTGATGCCTCTCAACAAGGCAATTTCAGAACGCACCTCCTCTCTGCAACAACTTCACGAATGGAAATATTTAACAAGATCAGCCATAAAACCCACTTTACAAGACTCCACCCCACAAAAATCTTTTGTCCTGACAGCTCTCCTATCAACAAAATCTATCATGTGTCCTTTAAGTTCCCTTTAGACCAACTTTAAAATCTTGCCTTAAGCCCTATACTCTATAGCTAAATAGTAATTTCCCATGTGGCACAATAACAAATGCTTGGACAATCATGGATAAGACACCTGCCTTTTTCTAGATAGAGAAAAGGTAGTGTAGCTTACGAAGGTGTCATATTTAACCAATCCAATGCATCTAAATCGAAGCTGCATCCCATCCCACTGTCCCTCTTTCCCTATGTCTTTAACAATCTTTCCTCCAAGATTCATTGCAAAGCTTTTCCTCCTATTCAGGTCAAACCCAAAGGTCTATAGTTACCCATTACCACTAAGTCTTTTGTTACAGTCAGTATAAAAACCTCAATTAAAGCTGGATTATGGTATGCTTATGCAGAACAATCTTAATCCACAAATGGTCCTGTGGAAGCCACATTTGGAGTCAGATCCTAGCTGGTGCAAATAAGAAAACTGGAATCGAGCCCAGAGGAGATTAATACAAGAGTACCTCACTAATTCACGCTAAAGGCGAGGAAACCACATTGAATATTTCAGACCAAAAGGAGTAAGACAAGTACAAATAAATGCATCACTAAATACTCTCCTTTTCAATTTCAATTTCAAGTAGCTATTTCTGAGCAAACATCATGGTGCACTGAAATGAGAGGAGCACGCTATATATAGCTAATGAAATCTTGCTAACATTAGACATGGCTACAGCATCTGTTACTAAATCTTTGCTGAGGAGTTTAGATAGACCACCAGGTTTCTGGAGAGCTTATAAGAAAAGCAATTTATTGAAGTGAAGCTTTGTCAGCTTCTATTGTACATAAATACAACATTAAATTGAGGCTTAATATTTACTGCTGTGTCATTTCAGCAGGCAATTATCATCAGTGTCTGAGGCCAGATCCTCACGTGATGTAAAATACTAGAGCACCACTGATCTCACTGACTGTCCTTAATACTCTTCAGAAAATTTTCAATCAAAGGAAATTATGCCCCAGGCACAGCTGCAAGGCTCAGACCTGCTCTCATGAACTCGATCTGCATCCACAGGATGGCCTGTTCAGGAAGATTTTCATCTTAAAAACACTTCAGCATCTTCTAGGCACTGAGCACCAACCCCAGAGACCTAGTCTGCAGGAGCACCTTGCTGCACATGCCCCATACACTCACTGCCCATGACGTAAAGCAAAGCTTTGCAGGTGCAGCAGAAAACACCCTGCAGCAGGGCTGTAACTCTCTCACAAAAAAGTGTACCAGCTTTCCTCAAGCTGTGCATCCTTCAGGCCCAGCGCTCAGGGAAAACAGAGAAAGTCTGTTTGTGTTTCCCCATGACCAGCGGGGATCTGCTGATTCAGGGCTATTGTCACTTTGCTCTCCACACTCCGCTGAGGACCTCCCTCAAATATTAACTTTGGCCTCTGTTCAAGACTAAGCCCCTGCCCACCCTAGGCAGGCCCAGCCATTTACCTTGTTTGGGTTCATTTCCCATAGGAGTTTACCTCTCCAGCAGGCAAGGAGGGGAGGAAGATGTTTTGTCCTGAAGAGGACCTTTGCCAGCTTTGCACCGTGCAGCGAGAGTCAGTCCCTGCACACAACAGGCTCTGCCCCGCTCCGACATCCAAGCACCCGGACACCTCTGCTGCACACCTCCACACACACACCCCTGCCCCAAATCTGTAAATCCATCTTGTGACATTAGGAGAGGATGAAGGAAGAGGAAAGTAAGGTGAGAGAAAACAGAGGTCCCCACGGACAGCCGCTTTCTTGTCTCTGTAATGAGTAGCAAGTGCCTTTGAACAATGTATTCTCTTAAAAGGGATTGGACTACTGTATATCACCCTCTTCTTTCTCCACAAGGCAGGGGGGAATAGCAGTGTGAAGGGGGATGCAGATCACTGGCACAGCTCTCTGCAAGCATTCCCATTTGGCCTGCAAACCCCAGAGGTCACAAGGCCAGCAGGAGGGAGCCCACCTTGACATGATTAAGTTGGTGGCTCCAGGCTGAGCATGTTCAAGTGGCCTCCCTGCCAGGTGGGAACATTTGACACCATCCTGCTGCTCAAACCCACCACTGACCAAAATGAGCCATCATCCCTGCAAAGTGGGAGGAGAGCAGCCTCCTGCTCATGTGGCAGAAGTAAAATCTTTAGTGGCAAAGCTGGGGGAGGAAAAATTACTGGGACAGAGAAGACTGCTTGTCCTGCACACGAGGCTTTGGGACCTCTCCACCCTGCAGAGCCTGGGCAGCCCAGCCAGGCTATCTTGGGTTACAGGAGTCACACAGCAGTGCTGGTTAGGCAGCCCTGATGGGACATTACATTGCACAATACAGCAACATTGCTTCCAGCACCCCCAGCAGAGCCCCAGCCTGCTCCAGTGGATGCCCTGCTCATCCCAGGTCTCCAACACAGCCTCACCCTCCCCCATGCAGGAACAGCATTAACACCTGGGGTGTTCGACATCAGCTGCAGTGTTCAGAGGACTCCCAACGCCTGATCAGCTTCTCAGTCCTCAGAGACCCCCAGCAACTATATTTCTGCCACAATAAAGCCCTCAAAGTTTCTAACAACAAACATAAGCAGGAGTGCCCAGGTCTGGAAGCCAAGCACAGGTTGGGCCAAAAGAACCTACAATGACTTTTCCTATAACGAATCTCCCCGAGAAAACCCCAAAGCCAGTAGTCTACTCTGTAGCTGTAGGGTTTCAGCACCCATTGGAGTAAGTCAGCTACGGCCTTACTCCAAGTCTCTCACTACTGGTGCAAAGTCACCCCAAGAGGTCAGCCCAGGAGAGCAGCCAAGGCGCAGGGAGGAGCCCTCCTCAGCACTGCAGCAACAGGACAGACACTACATCATCCCAAGACATGATGCTCTGAGTTTAGATCCTTTTGGGGACAGGGAGGGAGTCTGTAAGATGACGTGGAGCAGAGCTGGAGACCTGGGGACTTAGCACTTCGGACTACCCCAGCACAAAGCAGCACAGGTGACTTCCCCACAGGAATCAGCCAGACCCTCCCACCACAAAAGGACTATCCTTCATGCAACTAAGAGCATAAGCTCAAACTGAGCACAGCATGCATTTCTGAGGCCACTTCTTGCCTTGCAAAGCCTTACACAAGAGAAGTAAGAGATCCCAGGCCACAGGTAGGTTGTTCCATCCACTCAGGCACAAAGCCAGCAGCGGTATTCGCTTAATGTAGGAGGGCTGCAGCAAAATATCTACTCCCTGAAAATACCTTCTAGGTTCCTAACTATCTTTCATCATCATGGTGTTGAACAATAACAGTCAATAACTTCCTGGCATCTTGGAGAATATCCATCTGCACTTTGCTTTCTAGCGACTTATAAAATTTCTGCCTCGCAGGACCCCGTCCATTTCTTGTGCCGGTTCTCCCTTCAATTTCACACTTAATTAAGTCCCCGGATCAAGTCTCAGGATGGATTGCTCACTAGACCAGCAGCCAGAATTGATGTCATATCTAAATGATGGGTCCTGAGGAAAAAAAAAAAAAAAAAGCACACAGGAGCGATAACAAGAGAGAGGGAGGGAGAAGAGGGAAAGCTGCTTTTATTTCAGGGTTAAAAGCTTAATCTTCTACTAAAACGGTATCACATGAGAGGGAAAGAGTCTCTTATCCCTGTGATACTACTGACCCAGGCTTCATTTAGAAGCTGTAATATCATTCCAAGAGAAAATTACGTTGGCAAGTAACTTTTCTTCAGAGGCAATTAAAAGGAAACAAGACTCAGAGAGAAGACAGCAAGGGATGGAAAAGAGAGGCTGAATAGTGCTCGTTTGTGGAGAGGACGTGCTGAGCCTCTGATGAGGAACACTGTATAACCAGACATCAGTAAGGGGAGAGCCTACAAGGGCTCAGTGTGATGAAGTGCTCAAAAGCTTGGGTGTTTCCTCTGAACTTCCTCCAAACTCCTTGATTTAGGCTGAATAGGGCTGCAAACCTCATGAGCTAAACCCTTCTCAGGAGATTTCTGGAAGTTCCTGTTCTTCTTGGAAGTATCACAAGAGGGCTTAGTTTTATTGCTGCTATTTAGCTTTTCAATTTCCAGCATGGTCAAACCCAGGAAGGCCAGAGGCAATGAAAGAGCAGAGCTAACAACATTTTTTGAGCATCATAAAAAGCTGAATTCAGGTTCACACTAATAGTGTTTCAGGTCAGTCTTATTCTGGGCTCTTCATAGTCAGAGAGGACTTAATCATCTTCTTAAGAGCAATTCAGCCAAATAATAAGGCATCTTCTAACATATCTCAAAGACCCTGGTAGCTTCTTGATGGATAAGGAAGTGAGAGGACCATGTGGGTTTCTGAGGTCCCTTGTTGACTGTGTATACAAACTTATAGGTATGCAGTATCTCTCTGGGACAATTTGTTCAATAGAGGATGGCCTAATGTTAAAGTACTACAACGCCAACTGAAGAAGTTCCTCCATCAACAACTCACAAACCTCTCTCTACATTTCATTCATTTACTCAGCGCCCCCCAACATGCTGGATAACATAGATGGGATAACACATGCTAGGTGCTGCAAACACTAATCACCATCCGTTACACATCACCTGCTTTTTCATCCTTTGTGATGAAATCTGTATCTTTCTTCATCTATTGAAATATCACAACAGTGAATTTAGAGTCCTTTGGCATAAAAGGTTTGCTGGTTTGACACATAGCCAGAGCACATTCCTGGCCTCAAAGTAAGGCTACAGGCTCTGGTACGAGCCACCTGTCCAGAAAAGTGAAAAACTCTTATTCATTAAAAGTAATGAGATGGATTTAAGCTAGACACCTGCCCTAGAGCTATAAAGGGGCTTTCGGTTTGGTATTTCTGAATTAACAAGCAGAGAAAAAGAGGACAGATTAGAAGCAGTTAGTGATAAATGCGGCCCTTCAAACAGGTTTTGGTATCAAGCCTCTGCAGTGGCATCTTTTCTCCCTGATCCTGTAGTATCTGTCCATCCTTAGCCACCCGGAGAGGTGGTATCTCAGCATATACGAAGGTTTAAGCCATGACCTTCTCAATGCGGCCACCAAGAGGTACACCTTCCATCCCATGAAAACCCTGGTGCCCAGAAATCTATCATTGCCAGAGCACAGCAAATTTCTAATACAAGAATGCTGTAGTGTTGCAGCTACCGAAACCCAAAAAAAAAAAAAAAATCACAGTATCCAGGAGGGCTGGAAAAGGCTGTGAAAACTCACTCATAATTACTGTAGGAATTAAAGGTTTGTTTTCTTGGTTTTGAAGCAAATACAGCCACAAAGAGCATTTAACACCTAAAGCACACTTACAGAATCCACCGGTTCAATGCAAATTCTGTTGATTCCAGGGAATCTTATTCTGCTCTTCACTAAACTGAGGTGACAGATGCAATGGACTGAGGTGGCCAGAATGACACAGATGGTCAGAGTGACCCATGGACAGACTCCTTGCTCCCTTCTTTGTCCAACTGTCTCCATTCCAGCAGTTCCTACTTCCCATGGACAGGCACAGTCGGTTGGAGACGTGCAGGCTACGTACAGATGATTATGAGAAAAAGGAAAGAGCTGTTTGTTTTCACTTGTACTAAGACCACCTGCCCAAAGAAGGTCCAGATCCCAGACATCAGCTGGCGCAACGGCCACGCTCCATCACCCAGCTCCTCTGCCACAGCCCAGGCTCCTGCAGAAGCTATGCACTAGAGCCGTTTTTATCATATGTCTAAAAAGCGTTCACAGAACCTTGGTATTTGTCTTTCTCAAAAATAGGGAAGCCTAGAAATACACCAAACAAAAAAAAAAATCCACACAAATCTGTCCCCAAACTAGGAAAGATTAATATTCCTTGCAGATCCCATATGAAGACAACTGCTAGGAGCCCCCAGCACAGTTTAGACCCAGGGGACGATTCTAGCACCAAGCAAACCCCATCACAGTTATTACCCAGGAGAAATTATCTGATCCCAGCAACACGAGTTATTTACACGACAGCTGAAGAACACAATGAACTGCACACAGTCCCTGAGTTAACAACACAGCACCTTGCCTGGAAACCATGGATAAACCCAGGTAATAACTCACCACAAAAGCACTACAATTCTTTGCAAGAGGCTGGCGCATGGCCTCACATCACCACTCTGTCAGGGGCAAACAGGCATTGATTAGCGCCACCAAGGCCAGATCCCCTGAAGCTACAGCAAGAATTTGATGCTGCATGAGATTACCCTACAATATGCTGCACTTTAACTGCACTCACATATACAGGGAGCTGTGTACTTGTTATTATATTTGCTTGCCTGTTTCTAGAGGAAGGGGGAGGCTTCCCTGCAAGCCATCGCCTTTATCCTGACATTTGGCTTTTGTGAAAGCAATTTTGGATTGAACCTCAAACAATGATTCTCGCCGTTATGCTTGCTCTTTTGTCTCCTTGGACACGTTGGCAAATTCGCTTCAAGCGAAGGCATGAATTTAGCAGGGTATGAAGGGAGCAGTTAGTGCAGCGAGACAGCTGGAGATAGAAAGCATGCAGTGTGTCGCAGTTTTTAATTGTTTCTGCTGTCAGAAAACAACCCAAGTACAGTTGCTCATATTTCCTGCACATAAAATCCTAATCATTGCCTGCATGGGATCCATTCATTGGCAAAACAAAGACTTTCCCAAATTCTGTATTAAATTGAAAGTAAGCATCCATAGGATTTTATCTTGTCCCACCTGCCTGCATGGAAGGCTTTCCCTTAGCCACTCTGTTCTTTGTTCCCATCCAGAATTCACACCTCACACACATCTGCCTTCAGAAAAGAAGCATTTCTAACATCCCAAATGAGCTTTTTTGGTTTTAGACTGTAACACTTTACACTGCCATAGAAATTCTAACTAGGAGATAAGAATATCTACTTCACACTTACAGAGCACTTCACATTTTCAGTGTAAATTACTGCAAGGACACCTGCTTACTTCCTTGGGTACATACCTCTCTTCAGTACAAGCATGATTTAAGAGCATGCAAATAAGACTTTCCACATTTTCTGAAAAAAATTGGACCCAATGCGGGCACCTAAATACTGTAGCGACAAGCTTCCCCCAGGTGTGGAAGAGATGGGCTCGAATCCCCTCTGGTGAAGAAATGTATAGAACAGACCTCCCTGAACACCACAGATGCTGGGTACGAAGGAAACATGGTTCAGAGTCACACAAAAGCAAGGGTGAATCTACAGGCTGGGAGCAAATCATTAGCACCTATTTTCAAAAGGCAGAACTGGGCTGGGAACCATACATAGGACCCATCTAACCACAGGGCTCAGTCCCACCCAGGGGACGCGAAGCATTGATTCCATATATCTGATATCTAATTCTTCTGGATCCAGGCAGCACTTGAAAGAAGCAGAAGTCCTAATGTGCAGCCCTTTGGCTGCAAAGCCCATATCTAAGGCTCGGCATGGCTTACTGTCTTACAGAGTCATTTCAGTACCAGGCTGCGCAGGAGGCTGTTGGGAAGCCAAGAGCAGAATATCAAAGCCCCCAACATACAATGGTGAAAACCTGCCCTAACACAAGCAAAACTCAGGCTGGAAGTGAGAGCTGAGCCGCAGGACTCCAGGGAGCTATTGCTGTTCAGCGCACTGGAACAGGAGCAGCACCACTATAGGCAGAAATCTCTGCTGAACTTAAACCCGAGCAGAAGATTACAGGGGTCACATTGGGTACATTATTCCAGTTGGTATTTTGAGAACTTAAAATCTGAGAAGAGCAAAGGATACACACAAGAATCAATCTCAGCCACAAGTCCAAGCATTTGAACTTATAACCAGCTTTTTTGTGTCCACAAATCAAGCAGGGAGAAGTAAAATCTTTGAAGACTTTCACAAAAAAACATTATTATGGATCAAAAAAAGAAAAAAAGATGTGGCTAGAATTGAACTTCTTGAACCTATGCTGATGCAAATGATGGGAGCAATATTTCAGTTTTCATGACTTTACATAGCCAGCTTTGTCCTGGTTTGAGGTAAAACAGAACCAACTTTCTGTTCAGTAATTTTATTTCTTAGCTAGGCCTCTTCTAACTCTCTGAAATTAACAGCCTGTTGTGTCTGAAGTGGTTCGTTCAGAGTGATAAGACAGTTTGTGCCAAGGAATGGTACGCAGAGAGGCTCTTGCTTCTACTTATTGCTATAACAGCCAAGGGCAGCTAATTCCGTTATTTGCCCCGTTGGAGGGGCATACAGGGGTCCCATCTGGGAGGAGGAGCGGACAGGACAGCGGACCTGAAATTGATCAACGGGGGTATTCCATCCCATCTGCCCCATGTGCAGTATAAAAGCTGAGGGATCAAAGGGTCAGCTCTTTTCCTTCAATGGCCAACATCTGAGGAGGACCCTGCCTTTGATCCCGATCCGTGTGTTCCTGACTCCAACTCTGGAACCCAGTTCCCACCCATCACTGAGTCCAGCCTGGGACTTCCCCAGTGCCTGCCAGTGACATCATCCTGGGAGCTTAATACGGTTTTGTATATACTGTATCTATTTCATTATTTCCTTTATATTTTATTACTAATATTTCATTAAAGTAGTTTAGTTTCTTCTAAACTCATAAATCTCTTTATCTCTCCCCTCCTCCCCACGCACGAGAGGCTGGGGGGAGAGCATCTGTCGCCAGCCATTGGCCAATTTGGCCAAAACGATGACCCAGCCATTTCAGAGAACTGGTCCGTGTGAATGTACAAGGTGGCCCGTGAGCCCAAAGGAATGAAGAATCATGGAAGGGTTTGCAGAAGGACTCTCCTTAGGACAGACTGGGAAACAGCCATATCCTTCAGCTTCACAATTGAACAAAGCATGATCTCACCATAAGGCTAATGGACATTTACATTAGTGGTGTCCTCTCTCTCCAAACATTTGCTTCTGTTACTATATACGTCTGAATGCAAGAAACCCACTGTTATCTAAGCACTTGGCCACCATCTGCCAGGGGAGAGGGCAGCGCCGCACTCAGTAAGAGTCCCAGGAGTCACCTGAGGTCCAGAAAGCACCGGTGTCATGGGAGACTCCCTCCCCACGCAGGCGATCACACAAGACTCACAGCACTGCACAGGGACACACTCATCTGTCGCAATAATGACGAATCTGCAGTGTCAAATCCTCTAATTTCTGGTGAGGCTCCTCATGTTCACCACTGAGAGTCCCCTTCGCTGCTGATGGCAATAAAGCTACCAAGGAAATCTATTCCATATTTCAAATTCCATATTCCATATTCGGTCAAGCTTTTTCCCCCAGCAAGAAAAGACAACATCCTGGGGTTTGTTCCAACACCTTGAGAGAAGTGATTTAACTCTCCGTATTTTCATGCTAATAGACTTTTTTTTTTCTGCTTCAAAAGTATTAATCTATTTAAAAGGTCACTTTTATTTAAAAAAGTTCTTCACGAAGGGTTTCAAGAATGCCTTTGACACTGGATTACATCATGTTTCCTCTGACATCTGAGTCACAAAATGCTCAGAGCAGGATTTCCAAGGCTTCCCTTTATTTTCTGTTCCCATGAATTCTACTCCCACTGCGATCAATAGGATTATTGCCACAGGCTTCAACCGGAGAAGGGCTGGCAAATGCTGAACATGTTGGAAGGCCCTAACCTCAAAGTCAATATTTTCCAGTCAAGAAAATAGCACTTTGGTTATCAATAAATATGTCAGAAAAGAGGCCTGTTATGAAGAAAGCAGGCTAGTAAATGACCCCAAAAAGAAAAAAAAAAAATACTATAACGTAACATATTCCCTATAGCCTGTGGCAGTTCCCTGTGATGAATTTGAGCTGGTTTAAAGAGCCTGTTAAGTGAATCAAGAATTAAAGCAGTATTTCTGAATATTTAAGAAGGATGAAAGGGATGCCATAAGGCTGTCACAGTCTCCTGCTTGTACCCAAAAGCAACCTCTCTTCTGCCTATGTCTTTCCTGCTAGATGTTTCCCAAGCAACTATTAAACACCTTCACTCGTTCCATGCCTCTTCCAGACAAACTCCTCAAGAACTTTATTAACTTCATGGCTGGTCATCACTCCTACCATTTATGGCCCCTCCTGTAATGCAAACCTGGGGGGGACACAATTAAGAACTCCTCCTGATCCTCTTTACAATAGCTTTTGCACTCATTAAGTCTGTGCCTCCTGCAAATTAAAACACCAGAATTTCTTCTCTTTCATAGGTCATGTTTTCCCAGGTCTTTCTAAGAGCTCACCTGCAGACTCTTCTGGAGGACCAGGCCTTTCCTGAACTCCCACTCATCAACCCTTATTCGAAAAAACACTGTGATGTACCAAGCCAACCAACCCCTTACACCGGCATTTCCCTTGATTTTAAGGGATCAGCTCAATCTTTGAGGTAAAATCTCTGCGTGACCCCTCTCGCAGCAATCTCACTATTTTCTCCTTCAGTTTTGCCTACAGCTAGGACATCTACTCTTTGAACTGTTTCAAAGCAGATGGGTCCGTCTAGAGCAGCACCTGCAGTTTCACGATTTCATCTAAAATAGCAAGGACATTTCTGATGCAATTTGAACATTTCACATGATTGCATAAAACCTTTTGGTCAGCACAAAGGCAGCCAGGCCTGGAAACATGCAGTGGCAGCAGGATCCGTGCTCCTGCAGCTTAAAGCCCAGTGCTGTACGCTGTTACTTAAATGGAAGATTCTTTCAGAGCAGTATTAAGGTTTAGGACTTATAACTGAGGAGCTTTAATCCTTTCCAGTAGAGGCCAACGGTGCATGTAAGAGTATTAAACTTGGTATACGTTAAATCCTAAACATTTCCAAGTTGCAAGCAGAAATAGATCACAATCAAAGCCTGCAATTCAAATATGCTTACTTGAATGAGCTCAAAATCCAGGGTCTGATTTCAGCAGAACTCTTCTCCGTACATCGTGAGTTCCAGATCTGGACTGAAGATATTAAATAGCAGTCTCAGTCCTTATCTTTAGCCCATCTGAAGATCAAAGAGAATTGGAAACAAAAGCATTCCAAGGCATTGAAGTGATACATTTGTAATGAGTTTCTCCTTTTATTCCACACAGTCGGGATTTTACGGAGGGAAGGAAAGAGATTTTGGCAGCCAGTTAAGAAGCAAGGATGGAAACACATTTTAATACTAATTTCTTTCCCTCCTCTCCCACTTTCTGCTCAACAAAACCACTGAACAGATCCATGAAATTACAGGATATACAAATCCTTTATCCACAGTTTGCAGTTGTTGACATGCAAGACCCTTAATATGTAAATAAATTGGGCCGGGCTTCTTTTTTTTTCTTGTCAAAGCAGCATTGCTCAGCAGATAAACAGCAACAATGCAGCCTGTGTGATGGCCCAAATAATTAGTTCCTGCAACCAGGGCATCTTCTTGAAGCACCTCTTCAAGTCTAACTCTGATGGAGAGCAAGAGGGAAGGGGCTGCTGCTCAGCTGCAGGCGAGAAAGTGACATGGCTGAGAACAAAATTCAACTTCAAATCATCTGCCATTTTGAAAATGAAGTCCCTTGATCATGAATTAGTGTCAAGACAGATGAGGGATGAAGCAAGGAATGAATGAGCAAAAGAGAGCAGGGAGAGGGAGAGAGAGAAGGAGAGAGAGAAACAAGGAGATTCTCCAGAGGCTTACGAGAATCACACCAGTGAAGAGACTGCACACAAGCCATCTTCTCAAAGTCTGCATTTTGCCAAAAAAATAAAAAGACCCTGATCCCTAGAAATGTTCCTGTCTGCTGGCTCCTAGAGATAAGGAAGCGATATTTCACAGTCTGACACTAATCATATTTGGGCATATTAAGTAAGGATGGTCCAGGGGCTTTCTTTGCAGCATGCATATTCCAAGTTCAAAGCGAGAGCTCGTTACTGTGCCTAAAAAATCCTCTTAACTCAGAAACACGAGACAAAGAAGGAAAAGAATAACGAAAGGGAGGGAGGTGTTTGGGGGGGGTGGGAAGTGTCATTATCTTTGTATTGTTCTCCCTACCCAGCCCCATCAGTGACGTCTGCTGCAATATTTTATGATGGAGGGGTGGGGGACAGAGTCCTTTTTTTCCCCCCTATCCATGAAAACAGACCAGAAGACTTGCTAAAACAATATTCCACGGCTGCGACTTACACATCCCAGACTTCGTTCCATCTAAAGGTACAACATCCACTGTGGAGCCAGCTCCTGGGGCGAAATCCGTGGAATTATCCCCATCGGAGACCCAGCCCCGCTTGCTCCTACAGCAGGAAATTGCTCACCTGGCTCTGCTGCTCTCCCCGAGCAGAGGTCACTGTCTGCCTCTCTGCCCTTGGCTCCTCATTCCAGTCTGCTGCCCAAGGCATAAAAAAAAAAAAAAAAAAAAAAAAAGCCTTCACTAAAGCTTGAAACAGGTGGCTCCCTTTACAGGGACCTGGAAGCCAAAGCACAGCTGAAAGCAGACTGGGATGGAGAGCCAACAGACATGGCCCAGTGTGGACAAGCACTCGGGTCCCTCCATAGCACAGCCCATCCCATGATCGACCAACCCTCAGCTTCTCCCCCAGGCTGCTTCACCCTGTTTCAGCTTCTGCTCACAGAGTATGAGGCCTACCAAAACGAAAACACCTTTAACAACTCCAGTTATCAGATGAAGGCTTTATCAAACATAGCCCTCTCCAATATAACAGTCCTTACTAAGCTCAGCCCATCAGCTTGTGCTGGATCTCAGTGAGAGCCAAAGTGCTTGGCTCAACCAGACCCCACCTGCAGGGCTCGGCAACTGATGGGCCAGGACACACCAAAGAGATGAAGTTTAAGCAAATGGTATATTAAAAAGGTGAATCAGTTTGGAGAAGAGCCAGGAAGCTCACTATGTCGAGTCTCAACATTATCCAGAATGAATGTTTCCACTCTTTTTGCCAAATTATATTTTTAGTTGGAGACTAACCTACTTTTAATGAAGAGGATGAAATAACCCCCGTATGAACTTCAATTTGTCCCACCAGTGACAATTCCCACATATTCAATTTTTCATTCTGCCATGCAAGCAAAAATAAAACCCAGACTGCTGCTTACAGTGTGAGGTGACGCTACTACAAGAAAATGACTTGCCACAAGTCTTTCTCACACCTCCCAAGCTCTTCTGAACACCTCAAACTAAGTCCTGCAGACTGATCCAACTGTGGAATAGCTCTGCAAAACTTGGAGTGGCTCAAAGAACCTATTCATTTCACTGAGATGAAACAGCTACAATGGAGCTGTTTTAGGAGTGGCACAGTTGGTCCAGGATTCTCAAACGGTGGATTATTAAAGAGAAGAAAACTGATTAGGATTGAAGCTGAGCTAAAAATCCCACTGGTCTCTGGGGAGCTATACAAGAAAATGCTGAGAGGTGGAGGTGGATTTATTTTTTATTACAATTACTATCTTTGAAGCATTCACACGACACCACCTATCAGTGTCTGGATAGAAGCATCAGATTTTGCTTCCACATGTTAAACCTCAAGTAGGTTTCATCTGAACCACCACCTAGGAGCTGGTTCTGCTCAACAGGGCAGACTTGTGCTGCAGCCGCCACCCCACTCCTAAATGAAAACCAACTTGGACATTAGCAACCGTACATCAGGATTTAACATATTGCCCGGTCAAGTCTAGGCTAATCCAGCAACACAACATTCTCCCCAGAGCCCACGCTGCTCTTTCTCATAAATCTAGGTGTGTAGTAAATCACTCTGTAAGGTACAATCTAAATTTTTTTTTTTTTCCAATGGGAAAACAAATCTTATTATGTTGTACAGTGCCACTCACGCACTGACTGCTCTCAATCGAAAGGGTCAGCATTTCCCATGTCAGTTCACTCAATTGCAAAGACCTCAGGAACTGGAAATTTTCGGGTTAGAGATGACTTTGGTTTTGTGTTTTCAATTCCCAGAGCAAACACCTTATGCCTTGCCATGCTCAAATAAAATCGTCTAAAGATCTATTCCTGTATAGAAGACATGCCCTCAGCTGACTACTGACCAGTCCAAAAGCTACAGGAACAACAAGGAGTATTACTAAACGTGATGGAGGACTTTGAAAAATTTTGGGGGATTGCAGTTAAGAGAAGACACCACCAATTTCACATGGCCACGTGTCAGAAGGCCACAAATGGCCTTGGTCTAACCCCACAGGGAAGAGACTACTCCTCTTTCCTTCCATTTACAATCCTACAACCTGAAATTTACTTCTTAACAAGGTAAACCTGGACAAAGCCATCCCTGTACGCTGAAGCTACACCAGCAGTACAGCCCGGCTCCTCTTCTCTTCCCTCTCGGTGCAGCAAGCACTGCAACCAACCTGCTGTGCCCTACGGTGAGCTGGGAGCATCTTCCCAGCTCCTTTACATTCTGCTCATCAACTAGAAAATCAGTTTTACTGAAACCCAGCCTTCCAGCTACACGGAATGCAAGGAATGAGATTAAAAGGGATTATGTGTTTCTTGCAAGCAGTGAGGCTTGATAGCTCAGACAGGCATCGCCTTAACATGTCCTCCACTTTGTTTGAGTAGTTATTACCCCCCAGCTCTTTGAGTACGAAGGTTTGTAGGGATGAGCCATATGCCATGCAATTAGGATTTCATTTCTGCTTATTGTTCACACAATTTGGAACGGTCTTTTGGATGTTTGCAGGTTGCTGACATTTATCTGTCTCTTCAGGCAAGACTGCATGATTAGGAGTAAACATCCTGGAGGAGGAAGGAAAGCCTTAGATCCGAGTGGAATGGATGCTGAATCCAAACTTCCCTCCAATTTAAGCAGGGAAAATTTTCAGAATTAGGTTATCCATTACTACAACACAGTTCCAGGCAAAGGCCATTCACAAGGTCCAGATGCCCTCAAAAATGGGACACAGGCTTTTGGTTCAGACTTTCTAGTCATTTCTGATTGAGTGTTCATCTGCATTGCAACAGGATCCATGTGGATAATAAATATAACCAGTTGTACCAAATAAAATGCATATATTTTATGAGATGTTACAGGAACAGGTCTTTTCCAGGGGGCTGTTCCAGTGACTCTTACTTGAGCAGAGACCTGAGGAATCCACAGTCATTCCCTGACACACCACCAAGGTATCACAGAATCGCACACAGAATGGTTCAGTATCTGCATGACTGACTTCCCCACACCATCGAAAAACACCTGGAAGCATATACAAATACGGAAGCATATACAAATACACAAGCATCGAGCGGACCTGATCCCCGCACCGCTCCTCAACCAATCTTCACCTTATTCCAGAAGTGTAGCTGGAATGGATCTCTCTGCTCTCCAGCCTGGCGATCCAGCATCATCCCACCTTACTGCTGGAAACACCTCACTTTGCACTTCTGTCCTGGAGATACATGGCCACAATGTATGTTCTGGGATCCAAAACCAGAAGTGTTACTTTCAGAAACAATATTTGCAGCGGCAGAACCAGAAGCATCAGAAGCCTTGGCCACTTCAAACACTGCAGAATATCTGTGCACTCACAAGTACCCCACATCCCACCTTCTCCTGTTATCTCCACCACAGCAAGGCATCAAATCCAGCCAAAGCTTCCTTTTCTTCCCTTCAGCAGAGGAATGCTGGAAAGGCACAATCCTCGCGATGGATGGATTGACACAATCAGAAGTAATTTAATTCATGTTTAATCTGCAGCTAATGACCGCAGGTTCCCTCCAACTCTCAGTCCCCTTCCAATTTTTCACTGGTAAATTGCTATGGTTTGCCGTTGAAGCTCTTCACAGTAGATTAGTTAACATTATGTTTTTATTAAAGCCGAAGTTAATATCCTTATTCTCTGAAGGAGACCACTGGGGTTGTTGGAATTATTTTTTCCCCTTCAGTTTTTTCTAAGAGCGTTCTCTGCTGAGCTAGAAACACAGAGCTTGCAGACCCCCAGCTGAAAGCTTAAGGGAGCCCCAAACAGTTACCTCTTAAATGATTATTTACATTGGAATATAAAAATCACTCTGCTGGATCAGGCCAGCGGCCTGTCTACCCGGTATCCTGTCTCTGATGGTGGCCAGCTGCTCTAGAGCAGGGCTGGTCATAAGTTTTCTGTCAAAGCTTTACTGATAGATACACTTTTTTCATTATATTACATTCTTCTCAAAAAAAAAAAAAAACAACAGTGCGCTGCCTACAGAAAATGTTGACTTTGCAATCAAAAAAACCAAAGGTCTCTAACCTGAATGATTTTGTATTCAAGACATAAAGCTTCCCGTTTCCTGATCAAAGATAATTGGTTTCCAGCGAAGAGTTAGAATTTTAGGGGGGAAAGTAGTTATGTGAAATTACGTTCAAAACCATCAACATTTTCCACTAAAATGTTCCCAGCTTATGAAATATTCCAAAAAAATCTCTTTATAAAAATATCTTCAGCTCTGATCTGAAGAAATCCTCAAGAATCACCAGGCAGAAAATTATGATACAAGTCATACACAGAAGTTCCTTCTAAACCCCACAAAGCGGATGGCTACAATACCCCAAAGAATGAGGGGGTTTGTGTATTATTGGCCCTTTCTAAGCTGACACAAAGTCATTCCAAGACAGCACGGGACCCAGCAGGGTGCTGTTGGCCACGCAACAGAAGGTGGGGATACCTGATGGAGATAGCCAAGGAGGGAGCCACAAAGCTCTCTGCCACAAGCCATCCCCCGGACAGGCAGTTCTGAACTAGCCTGTGACTACCAGGGGCTCAGAGTTACTGAGCTCTCACAAGCAGCTCCAGATGTCCATTCAGGTATAAAGCTCTGCGTCTTCCATGCCATTTTCAGAGCCTTCGCCCTGCTTCTTTCATGCTTTCCTTCCCTATTTCTGCTCATGGAAGCATTGATGCTTCTAAGTCCCCTGTTACATCCTGCTCTGTTCATCCCTGTGCCACAGACCAGTACTGCGAACCATCGAGAAGTAACTCAAACCAACAAACAGCTGTTTTGAAGCCATTCTACTCATGGAGAATTTCCATCCCGTGCCAAGAACTCCTCAAGAGCTCCCTCCCTGCTCTCCACACACGACTTTTGTGAAGCCAGAATTAGAATCAAACTGTGACAAATATCTGGTGTCCTTTACACTGATGTCAATCACGAAAAACTCCTATAGCATCGGCCACACTACTCTGAGGTGAACCCTGAGCCAACATGTAACACGTCCAATCCACCCATCCCTCACAGCACCTCCTTCAGCTGCCAGAGTCCCTTTACCCTTGGTTAAATGTTACACAGACAAATGAATTGCCTCCAACAACTCGCTGCGTGAATTTAGCCCTCAGCCCATCCCTGGCAAGCACGAGGGGTGTCAGGACCACCTTTCCTGGGACACTGCACAGAGAAACGTATTAATGAACAGTCTGAGCCCATTCAGGAAAAGTAGCAATTGGCAACACAGCTAAGAGGAAAGGAAAAAAAAAAGGATTCCCTTGGAGCGAAAAGCAGAGCCATTATCATCTAGGGAGATTTAGGAGACAGCTCTAAATCCCACAGGGATCATATATTCAAGTTCATCTCTTCAATCAGGAAAGCCAGAAATTGCCTTTTTATAAAAAAATTAATGCTGAACTGTCAAATAAGCATGAGATGAGGCTCAAAGAAAAAGCCTAATTTCTCCGGGCTCTCTGTGAAAGGAAGAGAAGCTGCCACAGCGCACCCGAACACTTGTGGGCAAGCTTCCTGCAGAGACATGGGGCTAACCCAGGGTGTGCAGGGACCGCGGCTGTTAAAGGTGGCAGGAAATCTCTTACCAAGATGGACTTCAACAAAGAAAATAGCTTTTTCAACTCTAAAGTTCATTTTCACAAAACTTCTTCCAGTTTAATCAAAACAGCTGGGGAGGGGGGGAATGGATCAGTTCTACAAATTCTCAAATGATTGTAGCGGGTTTTGTTCTTCTGGTCAGATACTCAAACTCCGTGAGATGATGAAACCTGAAAAATATTTGTTCAACCGTGAAAACTGCAGAAATTGCACAGAAAAGAGTACGGTGACAGGCTCAGATCTCATATCCCTTTGCACCTCCACAACCACAGCTACTGGGACAGGAGGGCTCTGCTTTGCAGCCCAGGCTGGCTGCAATTTCTTCTGGACTTGCTCTTGCCATCCAGAGCCATAAGCCCTATGCTGCAGTTGACGCACCACCCCACGGCCCAGACGCAGAGGTGACTCGCAGTCCAAGCCCCAGGCTGCCAGGGGACCACTAGGAATCGGTGAGTTATGCCAGCAGTACAGAGGTTTTCTAGCCCCGAGTCCACATAGGATGTGAATCACAGCACCAGCCAAACCCCAGGATGTGCCGCTCTCCAATCTGACATCTTGTGCACCGTGTTTTTTAATTAACCTTGGAACAGCAAAGGGTCTTTTTTTTTTTTTTTCCTTTTTGCCAAACACAGCCATATTTTACAGGGATGGTGACAAGCTAATTAACTTAATTCTTATGACACCTTTCTGAGATGAGGCTAGGGTTGGCTAGCTCTGCAATGCAGTGTTGGGCTAATTAAAAAATAATTACTACTTCACCAAGGACAAGAACAAGAAGTTAATTAAAAGAATGAGGTGTAGCCTTAATGAAACTCATCAGATTGTGTTCATTCAGATGTCCCACAGCCAAATTCCCCCCATTAGAATATAAATCCACGTTGTCTCCTTCTTCACAAGTGTTTGCAAGTGGGCTCCCCTCTCCCCCTCCTCCCTTTCGCCTTCCCCTGGCAGAAGTGGTATGAATTATTTCAGGAGCAAAACAGTAAACTTGAGCTGAGATTTAACATGCCCTCAGGGGCTGAAGGATAAGATACGGATCTCCAAATACTATCTGGGATTATTTGCAGTATCTCAAACGCCATGAGTTGCACGGGCACTATACCATTTGTTTTCACCTGTGGATAATTAGGGAGCACAGGCGGTCCTCCACCAGCACAGCCAGGCAGAGCACATCTCCTTCCAGACACCATCCTGAAACACTGGGATAATGATGGAGAACAGGAGATCTCCTTGGAGAAAAGGAGATTTTACCTGAGTAAAATTGACCCACGGTCCAGATTCAGACCCCTTGCTACATTCCTGGACAAGCTGATACAGAAAACAAAACAAGCATTGGCTAGGGATGAAATCTTGCTCATGAACAGTTTGGTGTTTGGGATTGACTTAAGCCCTTCATAAGTTTAGGTCAAATGCCTCTAATGCTCCCACAAAGGGAAAAACCCGAAATTAAATTTCAAATTAAATTTCACTTCTAGATGCAGGGCAGGTGCCCCAGAGTTGAACCATGCTAAGTTTTCCAGAGGTAACTTCATTCTTTAAGTATCTTTTTTTAAAGCAGAGTGTTTAGCCAGGAGTTGAATTAAAACACGTTTAGCAAGAATATTTATTTTTTTGATAAGGATAAAAAAAAACTAGGAATCAGATCAAAACAAAGACAGTTTTCCCTGTATTTTGGTGCCGTCATTAACACAAATATAAGTTTTGCAAATCACAAACCATACCCCCATTTATAGACAAAGGCACTGTCCCTACGTACGTGCCTGGTCTTAGACAGACAACGGCTCATCTCCCTTCTGGCATGCAAACCAGAGGCGCCCAGCACCCACCCCCAGTCCAGCTGAAGCCAGTGAAAGGTCCAAGGGATGCTGAGATTTCTTAGCACACGGTGCATCCCCTCGGGGGATGACTGTTCACCGCGGGGAAGCTGTGATGATGCTAGTTCAGGAGCACGACTAGACTGAAGGTGCAGTCCACTATTAGCGTATCTAATTCGTAACAGTTCAATACATGTTAAACGCGATTGGACTGATAGTGCTGAACTGGGCATCACTCAGAATTTAAACCTAGACTGCACCTAGCCTCCCACCTCGGTGAGGAGTGTTAGAACGCAAGGGGGTTTATTTTCTGCCAAAACCGCTTTGCCCCTTTCACACAACAGTGAGTGATCCCAAGCACTAGCTAGATGCAGTGGAGCAGGTCTGCTCAAGCAATGTTTCAAGAGTTTGCTGGGCTTGAGAGAATTCAAAGTTTGGAAATGATGGGGGTATGACAATAATGTTCCTTGGCTGATCCCCAGGACAGCACAGAAGATGGCAGCACAAGTGTCCTCACACATGCCACTGCATCTGAAAGAGTATCCAAGGGGGGAAAAAAAACCCACATAAGCAGCAGAGAAAAGTCAACATTTCCTCTGTCCCTGGTCATTACACACCGATTAACAGCAGTGGGACCGGCTGCACTCAGAACCCTGATCACAGGATTCACTTGTGCGAAGCACAGTGCTTTCTCCAGGATGGATCCAGCAGTCCTCAGTAAAAGAGAGAACAAGACAAAGACACAACCAGACCGGCCACACTACTTAATGAGCTAGGAGGACCTTCAAAGCGTGCACTGACAAATGAGACGCGAAACTGAGCAGACCAGCACATGAGGCATTGACGTGAAACAAGCCGGTTCAGGTGACAACTCTCACTGCAAACCAGGAGAGAAACTTCATCTGCCGGTGAGATCCATTACTGGAGCATATTTAACTGCTAGAATTCGCACGGGGAAAAAACAGGGAGAGGGGGAGAGGCAGGGAGGGAAAGGAGGGGTCCTTACACTGACAGCATCATCTTCCTGCACACAAGATACCACGGCGGCAGCGGACACAAGCCGCCCTTACCCAGCCTATGCTTATTTCCCTTTTCAGGGTCCAGCTAGCACACCAAACGCCCAGCTCTCAGCAGAGAGCAGACAGCTCTGCCCAGAGCCAAGCAGGCATCTCCACCACTTTCAAACATCTGCAAGGCACACACGAGGACAAGAGGGAGATCAGATCTAACTTCCCCCCAAAGCCACTGAACAACAAGAACTGAGTAATCTCACTAATTTACATCTTTATGAAAGGGCATCTCTTCAGATTCAATAGATACTGTACCATCAGTGCTTGGTGTAGGCTTTCTGGACCTGCAATGGAAGTATTCCCCGTGGCAATCCTGCTTCTTGTCTGCTCATAGCTTTCCCTGAAGAGTGAAATTTCATATTCAGGCCACTTGATTCTCATACAAACACTGTCTGTTTCTTACCATTTCCATATTCCAAAAAAATTTCTTCTCTCTCATCTAACACCCTTTGCTCCCTGGAAAGAAGCACAACTATAAAAGAAGCAGTTTTGCAGCTACACACATGCAGATGCCTGGACACGCATCCATAAGGTCTGACAGACATATATGCATGCGGCATGTGGACATGTGTTCGGATGCATGCAGCTATGCATGCCCTACACCAGGAGGTGGGTCTAAGTAACATCTTTTTGTTTTCAGCTTTGTCGGTCTGCTCCAAAGGAGGTCAGCTAAGTCCATTCTCTTCTTCAGGTCCCCCTCCGAGAAGGCTATTTGCGAGAGCAAACACTAATCTCTAACACCCGTTCATTTTGAGCACTTGCTGATCATTTACATTTCTTTAAAAAGAGATTTCACTTCAATAGCTCCAGAAACGAAGGAAGATGAAACAAGTTTCCCGAGGTCATTCAGTCAGCGTCCTCCAAACTGCAGGGCTGCTGAAACCCAGTTTAAGGTTTCAAAGAGCCCAGACCCACAGGGATCCTAGACTTTTTGAGAGGTTCTTCCACAGATCTTTCCTCATTTCATGTGGTTTCTATCCAGCAGAGATTTACAGGCTCCAGCAGATTTACTGGAGTTATATTGGTACAAGCATGAGCAAAACTATTTGCATCCCTGTGCCACGACAGGCTCAGAGGACAGTGGATAGAGAATTAAGGACATGGGAAGACTCCTCCCCACTCTCAAATGATTCACTCTCTGGCCTCTGCAAAGTACCTCTCCATGTCCCTAGTTAGGGTCTGTGAAACAGAGCCTACAGCATTTAATTTTTGAGATATCCAAGGAAAGGCTGCCCCAAAATACCACTATCAGCACAAGCAAAACACAGCAGGATGTGCAGCTTTGCCCTTCTATTGTCTTTGGTGTGAAGTTAAGAACTGCTCAAGCCTACAAATTCAACAGGTCACAACCAGAGCGTATTTGAAGTCATGGCTTCAGCTGAGGAACAGGAAATTCAAGTGCACACTTCAGTACAGTTCAATAAATTAATATTTTGTTGCACTTCAAATGGGATGACGATGCAAGAAGTCAACCAAAGCACCTTGGAAAAGCCCAGCGGTGATTACGTGAGGGAGGGGAAAGGCTGCACAACCTTCAGTCTGCTTCAGCACTGGGTGGGAAAATCCCCAATTAAACCAGAAACACAGTACCCATAATCATCAGGGGAGAGAAAAAACAGCCAGGAATGCAAGCAGAGGAAATTGATTCTTGTTGCAATCAAGTGTCTTCCTTCCTCCACTTCCCTCCTCAAATATGATTTTTTTTTTAATTTTTTTTTTTTTAAATTCAAATTCACTGCAGCTTGTAAAGTCTCTCAGCAGACCCAGCTCCCACAACCAGTTTTGTACTGTCCCATTTGGATTGAGGACAGCAGCAAGAAAAGTCAGTTCATAGAAGGCAAAGAAAGAAAGAAAGTTTGAAGTCCAACCCTTCCTCCTAAAAAGGGGCATGAAAGCAATTCAACATCAGAACACCAGAGTCTAAGCATCAGCTGCTAGATGAAGATATTTCTACCCCATTTTGCTCCATGACAATACTAAGGGGAAAGCTGCTGTTGCTTTGGACAAGGTTTTTGTCTGCTCTTCCAGCGAGCAGGGAGCAGCAATGGCTCTACTCCCAGCAGAACAAGTCCTCTGCAGGTCCACTGCCAACTGCTGCAGTTTGTCAGGTCCCAGATGGACCAGCTCTCCATTTTATTTTTTTTTTTTTTCCCTTTCTGGCCATCCGTATGTATTTCTAGAAAGGGTGCGAGAAGGCCTGTGCTACACTCCTTCCTAATCCCCATCAGCCAGTGGTTGCTTCATGCTCTGAAGAGCAAGGGTTTGTGCCATTTATAACTGCTCAAGCTGGGAATACACTTATTAATACACTTATTATCCACCCAGACGTGAAAACTACCGAACCAGGACACAGCCTGCCCATTAGCCATGCAATCACCTGGGTACCAGGCAGGGTCAAGGTAAGCAGAGATTTAAGGGGTTAATCCCAAGGCAATGTCAAGGTAAATACAAGGGCATCAAATGAGGGAGTCAACTGAAATTATATTATAAATAAAAATAATAATCCTCAAATAAGCTGTTGCCAAAGAGGCTAAGCTTCTGCATCCAATTTGTATCACATTCAGACAAGTGATGTTACAAAGCTGTGTCCATATATTATACAATTACAGGAATCTGGCTTTCATTACGTGATTAAAGCACTCCTTGTTATGACACAGCCCATACTATCAACAGATGTTGGGCCAGCACATACCACAGTCCTCCGCGCTTTGGGTGCCAGGTTGCTTCTGCTAATAGAGGCCACACAAGGTCAGGGGGAAGCGCCTGCAGGGCCCCCGGCGTGTTGCTGATTGGGTTTAGCTTACACGAGGAACGGGACTCCTGCAAGACCCTTCCTCCCCAGCCCTTCCGAAATGTTGTCGGCAGGAGCAAAGCAAACATAAACCAGATGGTCAAGCGGGTATTCCCAGCAAGAAGAACCCATTCGCATGGGATGTGAATGAGAAGGAGCCCATATCACATAGGCTAGGCAATCGTTTCCATGTTTTCAGGATACCCTGTGCTCCACAGACACATCGCTGCTCTTTCAGTCACTGACCAAAGTCAGGGGAAACTACACTGACACCCACAGAAATCTGTGGTTTTGTTAACAGCTACCCAGGGGAATAAAAGATTGTGATCAAAGCTTCGGTAATAGAAATAGGACCAAGCTTTGGAGCCCTACCTCAAATGTTGATTTTTCCTTCCAAGAAAATAGGGTTCGACCAAAAGCAGCTAAAAGTGAAATCCAAATTGCCCTCAAAACTGTTTTCACATCAACATGTTCTGTTACACAATTTCACTTCATTTTCCAGAAGTTCTTATTTAATGTGTATTAAAAATGCCAAAAATATTAAGAGAATCAAAGCCTGATTTGTAAGTTACATGACAGGTGACATCTCAATATTGTTTAGATGGTTCAGATACAACTTGATATTTAATTTTAAATAGGCATTACAAATGAAAATGTATTTGTAAGCACTAATTTCCATTCAAGTAAAGAGTCATTTTTCAACAGTCTGAAAGCTCGTTTGGTTTTTCCACACACACACACACTTCAAAACACTAATTGGGTATTATAGGTGAAGGCGAGGTTCAAAACCGAGCAGAGGCAGAGGTTGGGGTTACGCAAACTTGGAGACAGCCTGCGCTTCCTGCGGTATCACAACAATGCTACAGAACTCCCGGGAAGTTCATGCAATGGGAACCATTTGGCATCCTTGCACAGCAAGGAGTAGTAAAGGACATGCGTGGATTTATATATACGCTGGATGAGGCCCTAACAGATGCCATGACCTGGAGCCATAGCCATACCTCTGAATACCATATCAATCATCCTCATAGCCCCCTTTTTCCCCCCAGCATGCTTCAGGACTTCCAATCCCCCTTAGCTCTTCCCCACTTACAGTCCCTTTACATCTCCCTGGCCCATCCTGTTGCTCCACCAGCCCTTCAAATCCCCTCTCTACAGGGCTTTCTCCCTGCTACTCCACACCTCAGAGGCATCCCTGCAGGCTCCCACTAAACGCCAAGGCTTCTCTAAAGTGAAGACAAGTTTTTAAGCAGTCAGAGGAGCCAATTTACAAGTCATCATATCCTTCAGTTGTCATTTATGCCCCTCCCCAGCTGCTCCAGCAAACAGCCCTTGTTGGTTGTGTTTTATTTTTGTGGTGCTCATTTAGCAGCCGCATTCAGTATCTCTCCACAAAATTACACCCATTTAATTTCCCATGTGAATCTGTTGACTGCAGGAGTTCAAAACAGCAGCACTTCTATATAGTTCATGAGCACTTTATAACACATCTGTTGGGCACTGCTGGGAAAGTTGCATCTGAACCACAGGCCCATAAGTCATCCAGAGAGTTCAGCTCATACAAAGAACTCACTTTTTTTTTTTTTTTTTGAAATCTGCCCTAAGGAGAAGGACTGGAGAAAAGGAACAGGATTCACCATTGCCAAAATGCCTCACGTGTTAACTGCCAGACAAAGTTAATCCAGAATCAAACGGAGCTCATTATATTTCTAATGCAATCCCCTGATGGGTTCCTTCCATTTGGGCCACAAGACAGCCCCAGCTCCTCACCACAGCACTGGGCCCAGATCCAACTCAGGTTTCCAACTCCCACTGAAATATTTGCATGATCCTGAGCTTTATTATTTTAGCTTAAGCTGCACAGACTGTACAATCAGCTGTACAAGTCCCATTCTCAAATCCTATTCACCAGCACCTGAAACTGGCTCCTGATCAAAACACAACTCAAACCCAGGTCTCACTTTTATACTGCCTTTCCCAGCAGACAGCCAATACTGCCTTCTTTCATTTAATCCTTCTCCAATCCTAAGCTTAACCCAGGATTTCTTCACGTAAAAGAATTAAATAAGTATAAAACTCATACTAACTGAACAAGGATGTGCCTACCTCAAAACTGTTCAGGCACCCAGCCCTGAACATGAGCTTAGACAAGCCTGGCAACACTATCATGGAGTTTCCTCTGTTAAGACATACCTGCAGGATATACACTGAAAGAAAAGGGATTTTATTCATTTGTCCAAACAGTTATTATCTCCAGGCCAACAAGCAAGCAGCATTTTGTAAGGATAGATTACGTGGTATTTTTATACTGCAACTGAAAAGAATAAACTCAGTACTTTATTTACACATGACTGCTTTTAAAACACCTTTTTTTTTTTTTTTTCAAATAGGGATAAATATCTACAGACATAATATATTGTCCAGAGAGGGACAGAAATAGGTTAGCACACCACAATGTATGCTAAATGACAACCAACTCCCATGAAAGCGCATGTGATCGTATAAGAGATCAGCATTAACATAGATACGGAAAAGAACTGAGGATGTGTACTGTAAGAAAAGGGAGGGGGAAGAGCGTGTAAATAATCCATTTAACATCCAATCCATCCAAGACATTTAGAGGTGCACACCAGTTGACAAGCTCCCTGCCAGAGCTCTTAATCCAAAAGCTGACTGACCAGCAAATTCCAGTTTTTGACCAGTTCTCAGTGCCCAGCCAGGCACCTGGAAAGGGGCCCGACGCTCAAAGGACGAGAGCTCAGTGCTTTGCAATAAACAGCCCCGTCTAAAATGTGTTGAACGAGGCATCAAAGCTGAGGCACACAACATCACTAATTGCTTCTGAAAATCTAAGCTTCAGTGCCTGCAAACACTTAAGCACATGTATAATAGAGTCCTCCTGTTGACTCTGTGGTTGGCCTTGCTCGCATACGCTGGGAAGTTGCTGCAAATGTACACGCCTGGGATGGGGGAGTGCTATTAATAACAGTAATATTGAGATCTTACATAGCCTGGGGGACATCGGAGCTAGATAATTATACAGGAAGGTGAGTCAGGAGAAAATAACCACCTCACTCTTTCACAAAGAGCAAATTTCACCCTGACACATACAGCATAGTGAAAAACAGAGGAAGTAAACAAGTCCTGAACGGATTATATATATCAGAAAAACTGCAGTCATTGAGGGCAGCTTTGGAAAAAAAAAAAAAAATCACTGCCCAGTGATCAAAATAAGCAAACTAAAGGTGAATAACATGAAACCCAAGCGAGAGCAGCACTAAGCCATCAGGTGCACTCTGTGTACACCCTGCCCTGGTGCAATACCCTTTCAGCCAAAGCAGAAAGGGAACAGGCAGATTCAGAAACAACTCCTGGCTAACAGTGTGAATGATTTTAGTTCTGGCGAGATCATCACACGGTGAGAGATGACAAAAATCATGGTTCTGTCATTTCAAACTCCTACAGTTATGAAACAGCTTAAAAGCAGTAGACAGAATGATGCATAGCAAAGGTGAATCCTCTATCTTATTTGAATTTTCTCATTACACAAAAAACGGGCCTTCTAAAGCAACTGAGGAATGACACATCTACAAGAGCAGCTGTGAAACCAAATGCACCAGCTATCCCCACTGCTCAACCCCAGAACCACAGCCAGGGTTGGATCAGGGTTTAACAAATAAAATAGCAGGAAAAAAGCCCTTAGAATGTCCTCTCATGAGCAGGGCAGACGGACCAGACACAAGAAGGGCATTTCCCACCCTGCAACACCTTCACAAGAAAGAAACCATTTTTGCAAATGTTTGCAACCATTTTCACTGCCTCCTTGCAATAAGTGGGAGGCAAGTTTCCAACTGCCTTGAAGCTATCTGATTTGCCCCAAATTAAAGAAGACATCTAGAAACTGAGCAACAGCCCTGGGCAATAGCCACTGGATCACTTCCCCTCCCAATCTTAAAGCCCTCACAGGAAGAATGAAAACATCTGGAGGCGAGTATGTCCCTCCATAGCTCAGACCCTCGAAGGATGCTATGACAGAAGTATCCACCCTCATGGGCAGAAAAAGGTCACTAGGATTCCTCATGCCTTAGCTGAGGCACTTACCTTTAAACAACATCAAGGCTTTCTCTAAACAAATCAATAACAAGCTTTAATGTATCTTAGAATGGGGTGAACTGCCTTCTGGAGGAGACTCCTGTGTGTCTCTCCATTAAAAAGGAAGTCTGCAGGACCAGGCAGCAATTTCTGCATGGCTAAGATCAGGTGCACTGAAGTCCTTCCTAAACGATGAAAGTTAGCAAAATTAAGTGTTCTCTGCAGACATGTTACTGCAAACATTCCTCCACTAACAACTCTTTTTGGTCTTTTCTCTACAGCATCTGGTTCTGGCCGCCACTAGCAGCAAAGTGCTAGACTCTGTGGAAATCAGATTTGACCAAGCATGGGAATTCCTGTGTACCAATAAGTCATCCTTTGATTCGTGGCATATTTCAGATTAAAGTTCCAAGGAGTTACAAGGGGAGAGGGAATTCTCCGTTTCAGTCCTGAGGACTGCACTGATTTATTATTTCTGGCACGACATAGCACATTGTTTGGTTGAGATTGGCTGTTAAAATCCATACTTAGAAATGTAATATTCCTCTGGAAATGTCCCATTCTCATTCTTTTTTTAAAATGGTATTTTTATTCAGGGGCAGGAATGGTAGAATTAGCCTAGTAATGACATTCTAAACCATTTCAGGTGGTAAACTCAGGTAGACTAATATTTTATTTCCATTTGGCCACTTAATTTCTTTAACCAAAACAGAGATGAGACCCTTGTGAGAATTCTGGCAGAATAATTAGAGATGGCTGTACCTCTTCTGAATAAATGAAAGGCAAAAATGCCAAACGACTGGAGCATGGCTCACTCCTCAGCATCTTCTCACATTAGCACTGCTCAATAGCTAAATAAGGGTAGCTAAATAAGAGACTGGAGATATGAACTCCAGTATGTGAGTGAAACAGAGGTTCACAGCCATGGGCCCCTCCAGGGAACAGAGCAGCCCAGAGACATCCCTCCACTGGCTCCAGAGAGACCTTGGCAGATTACGCAGGCGTAGGGCCACCAAAAAGTGACTGCTGAAGCTGACAGACAGCAGAATGGTGTAAAACCGTAGTTTTCTGAGCTGCGTGCCATACCTGCATCCTGTTTGATCACCTGCAAGCGACACTCATTGCTAAGTTATTAATAACTCCTTGATTAAATTCACAGAGGCCAGATCTTCAGCTCATACTAACTGGTGTCACTTTACTGCAGTTAAGAGAGGGGATCAGGCTTGCCCCTGGTGAGATCCAACCCCCCGCTTGCCAACAGCAACCACTGTCTGGGAAATCCAGGCAGGACTTGGCAGTACGGGTAAAAGGCCATGTTTAGGAATTGGCCTCCTTTCCTTTTGGGGGCATTTACCCTCTGTTACCCCAGAGTGACCAGAGGCCTCCATCCTCCCGCTGCAATGGAGCGAACACAGGGACAAGGACAAGCAGAAAGCAGCAACAGCCTGCTAAAAACCCGAGCTCGCTTTTTGCTTACCGAGCGTTACAGCTTCTATCAAAGTCTTTTCAGAAAGCAGAGAAGTGCATGTCCTGCAAAGAGCACTGGGAATAGGTCCCCACAGTGGGGACTCCCCATGCCCCAGGCTGTGCCACCCCTGGGGTTGGTGACAGCTCCGGGGGCCAGGGTACTGCCACCAGGCTTCAGCCAGCACAAGCGTGAGCCTCTTCTGACACCTAGTGTCCAGAGAGCTCAGAGCCCGGGCAGCACCATCCAAACCACACCAGGCTGGGACACCTCCCTTGCACAGCACCCTGGCACCCAGTGACCCAGGCAAACGACAACACTTTAATTTGCTGTGTTTCAGGGAAGTGTCAGGTCCGCAGAGCCAACCTAAATACACACTTCAGACTACCCAAAACAGCCTCCATACAGAATCTGCTTGAAAATCACAACTCCACAGAAGTGAAGTTTGCTTTTGATTTTAGCAGGGTGCAGGAACGCACCTTTTCCTTGTCACTCTTACAGGATTCTCTGGGTGTAAATACTTAATGGAAATGTTCCTGGAATCACATTACCATGAAAAAGTATGATCCCAGAAACATTTGCATGAGACAATAGTCTGTAGCTTTGCAGCATCCACATCCAGATGTTTCTGGTGAGAAAGAAATAGATGACCTGAGAATTAAACCCAGGCCCCTTGGCTCCCCTCCAGATGCTCTACCAGCTGCTCACACCAAGTCCCCTCTGGTCAATTACTTTACTTGATGCTTCTAATCAACAATATTATATATGTGATGCTATAAACTTTTGTATTTAATATTAGCTCATAACTCAGCATCCAAAACCAGATGTTTTTGGTGAGAAAGAAATTGATGACTTATCAGAGGACTGAACCCAGGCCCCTTGGCTCCCTTCCAGACAGTCTACCAGCTGAGCTGCAAAGCTAACCAGTTACCTCCTGCTCCCCCCACGCCGCTTCTTTTCATGAAAAGAAAAGGAAAAGGATTTCACATCTCCCAGCGCAACATGCAGGAATATGTGAAAGATGTTTTTATAAACACTTTTTAAAGCAGTACAATGCAATGTTGCTTTGAGTCAGGAGAACACACTTTTTTCCCAGAGAAGGGCTTTGCAGACAAGCTCCTTCCTTTCCTAATACCAGTCCTCGATGAGGGCTCACGTACAACAGCACACAGAAGCAGCATAATAGAGGGCTAATTTAAATCTGAACTTCTTCAGCTTCCCCATACTCTGTTGAAGACGATTATGAGACTCTCCCTGCAAGGCTGCCTTCAGGACAGCTCACTGGGTCATACGATGTAGCAAAACGCATATATTAAAGAACTTAAAATGGATTTCTACAGGGCTGAAAGGTGGAATGCAGTCATTTCTGATTTATGGAAATCTTATACGTTCCAACCACACAAAGCAGTTAAGCAAGTGCTTTACTTCAAACCCGTAGTACATGCATTGAGTTCACTGCAACTACTCATATGTTTGAAGTTAAGCACGTACTTAAGTGCCATCCTGTACAAGGCTGTACTTGGGGAACCCAGAGCAGTGCAGAGCAATGTTCTGCTGTCACTTAACTACTCGGGATGCTCTACCACAGCAATTACGTATTTATTTATAATAGGATAGAGCACCAATTCTATAAGTATGCATTCACACGGTTTTGCTCTTAAATTATAGCTATATAAGAAATGATGAAAAGCAACTTCCATGAAAACCCAAAGCCCACAGTCTTAAGAGCTTTGTTTAGGATAAGAGACAACATCCGCTACAGAGAGCATACAGATCTACAAATATTTGCCCAAAATTGTCAGAAACAACTGTTAAAATATTATTGCAACTGAAAGGAATCTGAAAGTAAAACCAGCACGCTATGAAAATCTATTAGAGACTGTTTTCCAAAGAGGCAATTCCACCTTCCCTAACCAATGAAGACAGTATGCCTTTTCCAAGGAGAAAGTACTTTTCTTAAGAAGAAAATATGACTGCAAACATGCAGAGAATTGCCAGTGGTGTTCAAATAATTCAATAATTCTTGTTAATTAATTTGACTAGATTTTAAGACCAAGGTCTTGCTTTGACTTAATTATAACAAAGTTGTGATTTTGCAAAGTTCAGTAAGTTACAGTATTTATTTGCTAGGGCATCTCACCGTATCCAGAAAATGAAATTAGGCAAAAGCTTGGAGAGATCCTACAACTGCTGGAAAAACAAATCTCATCCTCAGTGAAACAGATTTCTAAATTTGGCTCCGTTCTACTCTGAAGACTCAGCATTATCTTGCCAACATTTTCACTATAATCAAAGCAGCTGAAAGCAAAGCTCAAATAAAACATTCTGACTAAACTGCAATGGCACAGATAACCTTCCATTCAAGAATCGATACCTGAAACAGTACAATTCCATCGAGTCATCTTTTACCAAAAATTTCACATCTCTCTGGTCAAATTACTTTCCCAGATCATTTCAAGCTTTTTGGGAGGATATGTTATACCAAGGCTGTATAGCACGAAGAGCCGGAAAAGAGAATCTACATGGTGGGAGGTTACAAGGAAAAGGAGAAACAAAGATGGAAAAAAAAACAGGCTGAGAGAGCTTAAAGGGTAGAGAGGGTAGAGACAGACACAGGGGCAGGACCAGCAGGTCAGGGAGAAGTCCAGGGAGATCGCATGTCTGGAATCAACACGCTCCATCAGCTTCTGGGGTTGACCAGACCACAGCACATGCAAGAGAAAAGCCGAGAGCTGCAGAGCATCACAAACATTTCATTTTCAATAGCTGGTACAAATCATGTCGGGCTTGACCCTGGTGCAGAAGCTGATGAAAGACAAGGGCAGTCAGTGTTTCCTTGGATGCTGCGCATTTAGCAGTATCGAGCCCACACAAGAGCACTTTCCAAGCTACTGAACTGAAACCCTGTGATAAGAACATTGTTAATATATTTACCAAGACCAATATATTAGTGCCTGATGCACTGCTGGGGGCAAAAGCACTAACTACAACACTGTGGGAAGAAGAGGAAGGTACGTGGCACAGGCAGAACACAGAAACTGATGAGCGACAAGGATGGAGCCTGAAGGCACAGGGCTCCAGGCCCAGCCACACAGCACAAAGCACACATGGCCTCTGATGACACAACTCACTCATCTAGTCTTCTGCAGAGGAAGTAACATTTCAAAGCTCTCAGTGTCTCAGCTCTCCTCCCACTTACTTCACCAATATTAGTTACCCAGCACATCTCACTGGCACAGGATGAATTTAAGTCAGTAGCCTTCAGCTAAGCACTGCAGTGCCTTGGAATTCTCTTGCACCTTTTAATGCCCAACGCAGCTGTTTCAAAGTATTGGTGTGACTGATTCTGACAGATTCAACCTGTCCTAAGCAATACCAAGAATTACAACACCTTTCCAGAGTTTCCAACCTTTTGTTTTAACAGACACATTAAGAGACACAGATATATAATTATATATGCTTGAAAGGAGAATTACATCAATAGCACATTACAGAGTTTGTCCATCCTGGTTGATCGGCTACTGCAAAGGAGAGGAGGCTTTAGACACTCGGCCCTCATTTGGTGGTCTGAGTGTTGCAATACCCATCACCTGTGGGTACCAGGACACACGTAACTGCAAGAAGCCCTCTGGGGTCCCTGAAACACCTACGCAGATCTACATGAGGAGCAACCAAACTGGTGGATTGTAAATGCTCTTTCTTCACTGGGTGCTCCTGCACATCTTTCCTCTCATTCGGCTGGCACAGCAACACACCATCCTGTACTCAGGCATCACCTTTCCTCTTCAGCCACTCTTGCCAAGAGGCAAGACAACCAAGGGGTGAGAACCTGCATCCTGCAACAGCCCAAAGACATGCAAGCCAACAGGACTCAGTACCATCCAGATTATGCTGTCTACTTCCAAGTCCAAAAAAAAAAAAATCCAAGACCAAATGGCAAGAAACACTGCTCTTTCTTAAGATCAAACTTCAAGGTGTGTGGAGGAAGGGCTAATGAAGTGCAAAACAGAAACAAGCACAGTCATCAACAAGCTGGGAGAGAATAGTGTTTTCTATTTCCTAGTTAGGTGACTGCATTTTCAACACCAGCACAGGCTGCCTTTAATTAACCGTGATTGCACTGAGCCATAATTTGCAAGTTGTCAGTACCAGCACTCATTCAGAGAAAATCTACACTGCCACCAACCACCCACCCTGCCCCTTTTTGCAAGCCAACCTTGACTCCCAGATCATCCAGGACTTCAGAAAGCAAATTCCAGGTCTTGAACCAGATCTGGAAGCAAAATGAGAACGTCTGGTTGTAAAAACTGAAGCTTTACAAGGGTTTGGCATTGTTTGGGTTTTTTTGCATAATAATCTGATACACAACATTTTGCAACAGTGTATGGATATTACTCATTTTCATCTTTTTCATAGATTGTAGATTTTAGAACACTAAACACACTCTAAAATACTTCCCTTAAAGCCTCCTCTCCTCCTCCCAGTCTGTTGTCTGCGGATACAGCACAGACCAAGTGATCAAATCTGCTTGTTGCTTCATTATTTTTTTTAATCATTCACAGACAGGACACTGTCCAGGAAAGAGCAGCTGGAATCACAGCTGCAAAGCTCTTACTAATGTGACACCACATAATCATACTTGATAGCAGAAGAGTTCTTTGGAGGAGGAAATCACTTCAGGAGATATGCAGTAACTGAGTGGGGCTCCACCAGCCTTCTGGCATTTGAGGATTTTTGTGCTTGGCAAGCTTTTGTTGAGAGCAAAATGCAAAGTCTTCTACCCACACAAATGCACTGAACTGACAGAGGTATTTTAAATAAAAACCAGAACAAAATACATACAGGTATAAACCTGGAAGGCAGACAGCAAGTCTTGAAAGAGCACACTTGCTGCTAGTCTGAGGTACTGCCCAGTCTCCAAAGGGGATTTACCCCTTTTCACCAGGAACTAAGCTGGCCCGCTCTTAGGTTTGTGTGCCAGCCACTTACACAGAAAACCCACCAAAACTGAGACAGGTTACTTTCATCCAGATCCATGCCCAAACCTTGCAGCCTGCATCGACAGCCTGCCTGAGTCCTCAAGGAAAACATGGAATTTGCACATGGCTTATTTACCCCAAACAGACACAATCTCTGTATTTACTTGCAACCGGCCTCCCTGAGACAGAAAAAAAAACAACCAAGAAAACCGGGCTCTTCGCAAACTTCATCTCTCAGGAAGGGGGAAAAGGAGGACAGCAGTACCTGGGTCTCAGACCAGGGCTTCGAGCAATCTTCAAAGCATTTTGCTGGACCTCCACCTCTGCAGTGTCTCAGACAGCTCCCAACTCTCCCCACCATTTTGGGAGGGGGGAGAGAACTGATCCCGCCCCTTCCTTTAAATCCTGCAGAGCCCTGTGCTGGTCAAGCAGCCCCTTAACCCTTTCCTGGCTGGTGGACAGCCCTGCCATCTCAGGGGTGCTCCCAAGGGGCAAGTAAAGGCAGATCCTCCATTACTGCAGTCTTTGGGCTATAGCTCAAACTCAGAGGTGCCATCTGTTGCAAGATGGGGGTTTAAGCTTTATGCTCCCCAAAGCTGAGGCTCGCTGTGGTTCTACATCATCCTGCCTCACTGTAGGAGAGGGAGGATTTTAATGAGCATATGTCTCAGGACCCCTCCCAGCCTAACATTTTGAACAATATCTACAAAAATGTGGGAAAGTGCAAAACAGGGAGCCAAGGACAAAGTTAGGGCCCAGGCAGGCACATGTAGTTCATAGCATTACACACCTATGGAGCAACGAGAGTGACCCGTGGAGCACCTGAACATCAGTGTGTGACACCCCACAGCTTGGGGACATAACAAGTGATACCTGTTGGGTGCAACAGAGCCAGAGGGTCACAGTGTCCCTGAACAGGAGATGGACAGACCCAGGGCATGTGACAAGGGGACAAACCAGCACTAAACTGGTGCCCAAACCCTACAACACTGAGGCAGGCCGTAGCCCCCCCAGGGAATCGCCACACCAGCTGCAGAGCGGTGGGAGCTTTCTGCAGCACTGGGGCCTTGGGGAAGGGAGACCCGGGGGTGTCCTATGGAGGGGAGGCAGACGGGAAACACACACATTTCATTTTGGCAGGATAAGACTTACCGTGTCTGCCTCTTTTAAGTGGTTTTGAAGTGCTCAAATAGGATGCTCATAAGACAGGCTGTCTGAAGAAGGCTGCTGTTCCCTCCCTGCGAGGACATGAGCCCAGCTCTCAGTAAGAGCACCTGGAATTTTACTGGGACACTGGCAGGACCGGGAGGTGCATCTGCAATCAGCTTGTTCACCTAATCCACAATCACAGCCACACTGCAGCTTAATACCTGACAACCAGAACAGAAGACAGCAGACTAATTACGACAAGATAAGAGGGATATGCTCCAACTCACTGTTCCCCAAATCAAAAGAGCAAACATTGCTAACATTACTGGCTTTGCTTAGCAGGAGAACAAGGGAAACCAAGGTAAAAATTAATCTATGCAGGAATAAAACCCTCCTCCAGCAGCCTGTCCTGAGGACTGTATGTGGCATAGGAATGGAGGGAGTCAGGGAGAAGAGGAGGGAACTTGTGCAGTGCAAGCCCTGAAGAGGAGTTTGTTCCTGTTGTTCCAAAGGACTCTGGCTAGCACCATTCCTGCAAAACCATGGCCTCTTTTTCTGCTTACCCAGTGTCTGTGCTGAGTTAAGACTGTGTTTTAAAGTTATTCCACACTCCAGCAGGGATGATGCAGTCTTTCTCAGCAAAGGTTTGTATACAGCAAGCTGAAGCGTCTGTAAGAATGAGACGAGATGCCTGTGAGAGATTGTTTCTTTTCCGTTATTGCTTCTTTCAACCTAGGCTAAGAAGCTGAAATACAAACAGAAAGCACAGAGCAAAGCATGAGCGGGTGGAGGAACAGAAGGAACACTGAAGCTCGTACAGCAAGCAGGTTAACGCATCTTTCTCCATGATCCTTTACCCCAGTGCACTGCTCAAAGGTACCTGGCTGCAAACTTCAGCTGATGTGTATGGCAAATGAGCACAGCAAGGCTGTCTTCTGTGGGTAAAGTGGGTAATGGAGCCTGGCTGCTCATCGGGTGTCCCTTGTCAGCCTGTGCATCGGTGAGACAGCTCCCTGTGCTCTGCCACCACCGGCTTTTTCAACTTGTTTAAAAGCACATTTATTTCTTGGAAGCCTCTGAACATCAGATGGAACTAATTAAAACCAGGAGAGCTCAGGGGAGCTGGGAGGAAGAGGGAGACATGCAATTTGGTTTCCACTTCAAAGTGGTTTAGCAAAATAAAAGCACTCAGGCCCTCTAACGAAAGTGCATGCCCATAGGGAGGGGAGAGAAGGGGGCACTCAGTGCTCTCAAGTGCCCACTTTCCCCCCCGCTTTTGCTCACCAAGCTCACCAAGCTGTGCTTGGATGCTGTGCCAGCTGATTAGTCTGGGCATCTGAGGTTAATTGCAGCAATTCCTCCTGTGCCCTCCCGTCAGTTTTGCAGAGCGGGTGGCACTGCACGGGGAGGAGGTGGCATCTATGCTCGCAAGCGCCTTCAGACAAGACAGCAACCAGCGCTGAGGGGCTTCAGGGCGAGTGTGAGGAAACAGCTGCTGAGCTGCATGGCCGCTGCCACAGCCTGGCTGTTCCAGGGCAGAGGTCCTATGGGGCAGGCCTGTGCAGTCTCCCTTGTCCCAGCATGGAGGGAATCACCCTGCAGGCAACCCCAGAGCTCCACCGCAGCCTTCCACCACCCCTGTGGCACTGGGGACCCCACAAGTGTCCCCCCCATACCTCAGGGGTGCCAAGGCTCCCCGGGCCCTTGTTCCTGCACGGCCCCAGGGCCTCACAGCACCACCCACTGCCCAGCCCAACTCCTGCGCGACATGGCGTCCTGAGTCCCCCCATCCCCAAGATGCCTCAGGGGTGCCCTCACCCCACAGACACCCTGCCACCAGGGCTGCCTGTGCTGAGGGGAGGCCGGCCCCAGGGTCAGGCCAGGCCCGGGGAGCCATGCAGCCCCAAACCCACCTGGTGGCCTGGCTCGGGGCCTCCCTGCTGCCCCGCCAGGGCCTCAGGTGTCCCCCACTGGGGCCTGGGGTGTCCCCTGCTGCTGGGGCTGGGCACTGGGCACGGCCCTCGACCCACCGGCCCCGCACCAGCCCCAGTGGCTTCCCTCACCCACTCGATGTTAAAACCTCTATGATTCTAACCCTGTAAATCATTTGGCTAGACAGTTCTTGACAAAACAACGGGATAGAAGGAATAAACGGACCTAAAACCAGGTACCAGAAACTTAAGTGGGCCAATCACCCAAGAAATTTGTCTGTACCACATGAAATGTGCCCTTTAGGTGAACTTAACTAATTATAAAATGAAAACCACTCCTCTAGAAGTTAGGATATTCGTCTCCACTTGAAGACCCTCACCCACTGAGCCTGTGCAGTAAAATTAAGAGACACTGTATCTTTAATTGAAGACCAGGACATTTCACACCAATCAGCTCCAAGATAAGGAATTATAAGCAGGAGTAAAAAGTTGATAAACAATGAATATGTTAATTTACAGTGTATAAATGAATGACTGTTTCAATGCTGTGTGTGCTAGCTTTGCAGAAATACCCCCTAGCACCCATTTCTGCACAGAACTGCTAATAAAGAACTAATAGCTCGACTCCGCGTGTTATTGGCTCACACAATGGGTAAATGATCCCACGAGTTTTGGGACAACACACTCCCCAGCACTGCCCCCTGCATCTACTCCATTTGGGCCTTTTTTCATTCCTTTTTTTTTTTTTTTTTTTTTTTAACAAAGCATTTTTCCCCTCTCTAAACCAACGTTTTAAACCCTGCATTAAAACAGGGTCTTGCACCACGCCGTGCTGGGCGGCAGCTGCGTGATCACCATCCACCACTGACAAGGACTAATGGTGCCTGCTCCCACCCCACGCCATGTCTGAGCTCCTTCCTCTCCCTCTCCCTTATTTATTCAGCCCTCATTTTCGCTGACAAGCATTCCGGCCTGGGTGACGGTTTATACAGCAGGAGCACTTGAACCCACACCTCATGTCGCACAGGTTGGCAGGGAGACAGGGCAGGTATTTGCCTGACACCCCCCCAGTTCAACCAGTGACCTGGGGTGACATGACGAATCCCACCACAGTCCCTCCAGCCAGCCCACGTCCTGTCCTCCTGCACCCCCTTTTGTTTGTTTTCCCTCATTTTGCGTAGCTGGGGGAATGGAAGGGGAAGGAATCAATAAAAATTAATTCTGAAAATAAATAAGGAACGAATTGGCAGCTTGCAAGTGGCAATGGATAAAGTGCCCCATGATGGCCCCATGAAACATCTCTCCACACACCATTTATCACCAAGCCAGTATGTCTTAGCATCAAGCTTCATTTACTCAATATTAAAAGACATAAACCCGCCCTTGCAAATTTGGGAAGAAGAGTTTCAGCCACAATCAAGATTTTAATGCGCCGGATGCTAACATGCCTGTGCTGGGGGTTTTCTGTTGTTGGGGGTTTTGTGCGCTTTTGGCTGGGCTGAACGGTTAGGATGGGTCACTCGGGGGTTTAGTTAGGCTCCCTGGCACCTGACGTTAGCTGTCAAAACCTAAGGAGTTGTGGAGACCTGACCATCTCAGGCCTGGGAGACCAGGAGGGAGCAATTAGACTGGCTGCCGCATCCTCATCAGCCTCGAGCTGCTGCAGCCCCCCTGGATGCACTTGCCCGCGGCTCGGGCTCGCTGTGGCTGTGCACTGCCAGCGCTGCCGTATGAAGGGAAGCTTTCTCCACCCCCTGCCTGCCACAGAGAGCTATTGTGAGCAACAAATTACAGCCCCGTCGGAGCCTCCTTGGCCGCGGCACAAGAAGGGAGGATGCTGGCCCTTGAGTAAAGCTGACTGGATTTTATTCAGTTGCTTTTCTTTTTAAAAAGTTTGTAATACACTGCCCAAGACATAGTGCAAGCTCTGTATGAGACATGAATAACATTCACTCATGTGACTGTTTGTACAACCGAGGGCATTACAGGTCAGGCTGAGAAGTGTTGTAAGAATGATGCAAGGCCCCCAGCCTAGGCAAGCAGGGAGCATGGCGAAGTAAGATAAAGAGGCATTCACCGGGCTGTGTGGGGTCCAACACACAGTAGCTGAAGGCCCAATAGGTCACCCTTTCAATGCACGTTCTTGGAGCTGCCCAAGGGAAACATGGCTCTTTTTGGGCTGCACAATATCAAACTCACCTTTGAGAGCCAGAGCGAGACCCCATCTGCCCAGTAGAGACAATGAGATAAGGAGAAGAAACCAAAAGAAATTGCGTGATACACATGGCAGGGGAAAACGCTAAACCTTCTGTCAAGCCGTAGCTAGCCATAGACCCGTCTTGTGCTTCATTGTATCCTCTCACATCTGCTGCCTCAATACGCACCTTCACAGCCTCCTTGCAGGGACCGGGCTCTGCTGCACCACTCCAGTCCATCTTCACAGCCTCCTGCTCGGCTCTCTAGGTCCTCAGCTGCTCATGGTCACCTCCTCGTTACCTCTTCCCCTGGCATCAAGCAGCCCAGGGAGAAAAGGCCACCGAAGACAGATACGAGATGGGTTTATTACAGCTTTCAACCAAGAGCCTACACCAGGTAGCAGTTCTTCTGCTTGTAACTCACAGTAAGCAGCGGAGCGAGAAGCAGCTTTTCCCTCCCTCCATTGAAGCACTTCAGTGCATGCATTTTGGAGGTAGCATTGTGGCAAATCAAAAGCCCAACAGCAATGCACGCAGCGCAGTGTAGGGGCTGGTTTCCCTTACTACTCATTCCCAAGAGCTACTGCTGCTGTTTGGCAATTGCACATACTCCCACTCTTGATTTTTTTCCCTCCCCAACCCAGTCCATCTGCCACCCCGCACACCCAGCCTGCCCCTCTACATCCAGCCCGCTGCTTCCCCTTCCCTCAGCATTTCTGCACGCAGCGGCGTTGTTCTGTAACCCAATCCACCCCAGCAAAAACAACTTGGCTTAGGGTAGTTCTTCTCCTTAATTTATGTAGGGTCAACCTCATAATTGTACCCCTCTTTTTATCCCTTCCTCCATATAAATCATGTAGGTGACATTTTAGCGGAACGCCAACAAATTGAGCATGATGTTCTTATCACCAGCTTAATAATTTAATTCGAAGGGGCTTTGCATCATTGCACACCAGGATCAAGAGGAAATAAAATAAGGCCATCCGTGTACAGCAGAGCTCCTCCAAGCTGGGCCAGCATGTCACACAACCCTGCATTCCCGGGCTGTTTTTCTTTCATTAAAGTTTTATTTGGAGTCTGGGAAGAGCCAGCTGAGTGCCCCAGCAGAAGCAAAGGCTGTTCAGTCAAGAAATAGAGCTAGTGGGCTCTGCAGTGCTGGATGCTGATGAAATGTCTATGAAAGGCAAGAAAAAGGCATTTTTAAGCAATACCTGGAGCTCAGAAGAAGAGTAGCCTTTGCACACAGGACCCAGGCTTTGCCCAGAACCTGGCCAGAGCTGTGCAGGTATCAAAGGTGATCAGCAGAGCAGGAGGGGGGAGTCAGATTGTGTCTGCAAGTCCCTGGGTCCTTCCTTCTCACACCAGGCAATACCCATCCAACCCAGAGCAATGCTTTACCTCCCGTTTGCAGGCACCTGGCCAACAGGAGGTCACCAAAAAAAAAAAAAAAACCCAGAAAAAAACACCACCACAAAAAATTGCAGGAGGTTTGTTTTCAGGAGGTGAAAACTGTCCATCTTTGATCTCAGGGTCTTCTCCCTGTGCTCAGCATTTGTGGTGAGAGACTGAGGAAAAAGAAGGAAGCTAAAACCAGGAGGAGTTTTGGAACGGAGACAAGCAGAGCCCCGTGTGAAGGCGCACATGCAGCCACACGGTGCGGTCGTATCAGCACATCCCACCTCACGCGTGGCAGCATGCGTATCTGCAGATGTTTGCCCCCGGTACCAGACCCTACATGCCCCAGTCTGCCTCCCTGCCCGGGGTTTGTGCCAGCTCCCAGCCTGCCAGCAGAACCGTACCACTCGTTTCCATCCAAACAAGCCAGGCACAATCCATCACTGCTGGGGAAGAGGCAGGAGAGCAGCTCAGCAGCAGCAGAAAAGGCATGATAAAGAGATATGGCTCTCCCCAGCGTAGCTGCAGCTGGGAAAGGACAATATGTGTGTCTGTGCACGCTCCATGGGATGCATCCTGCTTTCCTTAGGCATTGTTGCTGGAGATGAAGTGACCCACAGATGGAGATGAGACAGGTTTGATTGATTACTTAGTGGGAGCAGGGCTATGAAAGTAGAAGCCCCACCAGCATGGCTGTCAGCAAAGCTGGATCTGCACATCTGCTGGGTAAAATGGTCTAATTAACAAAGATCATTTTTAAACAGCCCTCATAGCATCTAAAACACATCAAGAGCTGAGGGAAAGCAGCAAGCTGTCCAACTAACAGCCTTCACCAAACCCAGCCTGTGTTTGGGAGCTCCCGGCTCCCTCTCTATCCTCTACCTAACTGCAAGACATGGAGCCAGAGCCCTCCACCCTACAGCCCGGAGTCACTGGGGGGGTGTGATTTTCCAACCTGCCCTGAAGGCACACATGCTCTGACATACCTTCATATCTCATACAGGAGCTAAGAGCAGGCAGGGAAGAGATCCTCTCTCAGGTCCAAGTATTCATAGTTGACATTTCATGAGCCAGACAGCCTCCTGGACAACAGCAGGTCAACCCACGGTGTGTGGGCCTGGAGAGCTGCTCAGCTGTGATCTGCAGACCACTGATGGTCCATGAACATCAGCTGGTCCACAAAACAAGTGCAGTTACAAAGCCACATACTTCCAGTTCTGTGCAATGGAAAGGGAGGATCTGCTCCTAGTGGTTTTCTGTGCCCAGGTAAAATGTTTGTAATTATAAAGAGTAAACCACGATTTAACAGAACAATGGAAACATATTTACCTAAGTGTTAAGTACTTTAGCACCCCATTTCCAACCCATTAATGGGGTTAGAAAGTAGATTTTTTTCTTTTTTTTTCTAAATCCTTTAAAAAGTTGAGAATTTCTGGGGCACTGCCTCGGGCAAAGATGTAGGTGAAAGAGGGGTAAGGATATGCCATGGAAAAAAAAATAACCAACAAAGAAATTCCTTCTTCCTGCTTTGGCATTTCCTACCTCTGACCTGGAGGGCTTGTGTTTCACAAAAACTTTGTCTATTGGTGTAAAGAAGACTTAACCTTTACTCCCAAAGTGCCGTTGTTGGTCATGTTAATGATTTCATCACCCAACTATTTCAGAACCATTTGTTCTAAAAGCTGTTTGAGGAATATAGTCAGGCCTCCATCAAAAGGAGAGCGTTAAACTGAATTTTTCAAAATGAAGAAAAGTTTCCATTGACTGGGTGTCCTGACCTGGAGATAGTTCTGCCTTTGCTTCCCTGCCGCCAGGTCAGGCAGCATCAGGCAATCACGTCCCCTCCCCACAGACATCTCTGCTGCAACCCCCAGGAGGTATTGCCCCACAGCAGGCCCCACACAGGTCCAGCTCCTCTGCCCAGACGTGCTGGGCTGGAGCTAGCTTGGGCATCCTCTGCCCACTCACCACGCTGCAGTTTGATCAGCTGTAGACAGTTACTGTTCCACCTCTTTTTATTCTTTTTTTTTTTTCTAATCATCTCAGCTGTGCATGTCTCCTACCACATGTTCCTGCATCTGCACAAAATGGTCCTGCTCCCAGCAAGTTCCTTCTGTACGTGCAAACTAAACCGAGCCAAGACACAGGCCTGAACGTGAACTTGCTATCTGTAGAATTTGATTGTTTATGGCGTTCCTGACCACAGGTTTTGACCCGTGCCAACCAGCACCCTCCCAAACTGTGCCTGGGCACGGAGCAGGGCAGAGCATGGGCCAGGAACTGTTCCCAGGCAGCAGTATGGGCACGGTTTTATTAGGAGCACAGACACAGCCAGCTGAGCCCCTGGGGTGGAAGAGTCCTAAAATCAGAGTGCTCACAGTCCACTGTGAATTTTGTATCTCTGGCAGCCCTCAGACAGGTTTTGCAATCGAGACTAAAAGGGGATGAAGGCCAGCACCTTCTTGGGTGGCTGCAGGAACTTGTTCTCAGCCTCTGAGCTCCTGCTGCTGCATTTGAGTCCTGCCAGTCCCCGGGTGTAACCACACACCTTGCCCATCTGGTCTTGCTGACATGTACCCATGTGCAAGCTACATGGCAAGCGAGAGAGCGGCATGCATTACAAACGAGGTGAAAAAGAAACCAGAACCCACCACTGGATTCTTGTAGCCCTCTGCTAATTAGGTGAGACATGGTAAGACGAACCCCTGCTATCAGCCAAGCCAAGGGAATGTAAATATTTTCAGGTCTAGGTCACCAGATCCATTATTTACTGCTCTGCCATATGACTTAAGGTTTGACATAAGACTTGAGGGTTTTGGGGGTTTTGTTGTTGGTTGTTTTTTTTTTTTTCTTTTTGCGTTGAGCGTCCCTTGATTTCTTTCCAGTTAGGTAACTGCAAAAAGGGAGGGCTGCCTTCAATATCCCACACATGCAAAACAATGATGCTACTGTGAACTTTGCCCATTAATTCCAGTTTACTGGGTGACACAAGGTGTTGGGCGCTATGAGCCAGAAAGGAACACGAGGCAGTGCTCTCAGCCTCCTGTCCTGCAGCCGCCGGTGCCATGGCAGCCCTGTGTGGCCATGCATGGCGAGTTCTGCTCGCAGTGGGGGAGAAATACAACTGCAGCAGCAGGGACGTCTACTGCAAAACCAGGCAGCTCCCACCCAAAACTTGGCCACGGGAGCCACAAACTCTCAGTGTCTCTGTTTCGGCAGGAACCTTCAGTTTGCACATTTACACTGGACCCTGTCCACAGATTCCCATTCCCAATTCCTTTGCCAGAAAGTGGGAAAGGGAAATGTTTGGGGTTTTTTTTTATTTGAAGGGAATGTTTCCCATTGAAGGGGAAAAGCTGCATTCATCTACCCATATTGCGCAGCCTCCTGTCAGTCAGTATCACTCTGCCGGGGTGATGTCTTTTCAAAGTTACTGATTAGATACAAGCATTTCAAAGGTTCATTTTCCCTCTGCCTGGTAATTTGGGTTTGCCCATTACATCCACCTTGGTGCAGGCATTTTCCATGGAGCAGCCTCCCCAGTTCCCCACTGCTGCCCATGGCTTCAGGCTTCCCCAAACTGCAAAGGAACTACGTATGGCTGAAGTCCTGCTCTCTGCTGTTCCCTCTGCTTGAGACCATCTCCAGGGATATAATGTAAATCATGTCTGGACCAGGAAGAAACAAGACAGTTCTAACTGGCATATTGCAGAGGTTGTCATGGTTTGGGCTGGAGTGGGCACATATCTGTAACCCAGGGTCTGCAGACTTCTAGCAGCTTTGTGCCATCATCCAGCTTGGCCCGGGATACTGTAGGTAAAGAAAAACAATGAAGGTTTCCCTCCTTTGGGCCAAGCTCTCAAAACACATCAACTGTTTTCCATTTGCACTGGCAATTTTTTTACTTTTCTTCCACAATGCAAAAATGTACATTTCATTTTCTGACCGGGGAAGAGAAAAAGAAAAAAAAAAAAAAAGAAAAAAAAAAAGGAAAGCAGACATTTCCTGTAAGACTTCCATTTCCAGAGATGTGGTTGGCCCTGGAAAAGAGCTTCAATTTAAATTTTCCCACTGGTGCTGCCCCTGACACACTCTGCTCCCCAGCTGCAGGAGCCAGAGGCTCCAGCTTGGCTCGGTGAGAGTGGATAGAGCTCTTCTGCCACCAGGGATAGGAAGGGAGGGAAGAAGGAGGCAGCAGCAGCCACGTGGAAGGGATGGAGTAGGAGACCAAAAAGGTCTTCTCTGAAACACCCTGTGAAACACCCTTGACGTTTTCCATGGGTAAGAATGGCAGATAGTTGTTTGGCTGCATTTGGTTTGTGTGGTTTCACAGCAGGAGTGGGGGTGCTGGGGTGCCCTGCCAGCGTCCCCATGCTCAGAGCAGCCCACATTGCTGGGGCTTTTGTGCTCAGAAAATACCCCAAATCTCCAAGGAAGATCCTCTCCAAATTCCCCTGCTGCTGGCAGCTCTCTACGGGTTCACTGGCTGAACAAGCAGGACTTGTCGCACCCCATCAATCTGCAAATCCAGATGGTGGGGTGCACTGTCGCCTGCTGCTGTCCTTGGCACACCAGGCACATTTTAGGGTCATCTTAGCACTGTTCATACCAAACAACACAAGCACGCTGCTGAGATCACACTGGCTTCCCAGCAAAGCTCTTCTGACCTGGAGAAAAACTGACGGATGCCCTAAATTACACGTGGTCCTTTGCAAACCCTCCGCGGGACCACGCAACCCACGGGCTCTGCACAGCTCTGCGCTGCTGCACCAGGATGGGCTGCCCTCGGCCACGGCTTCCCACTGGGTATCAAAGGGGTCACCCCAAACTGGAGACAGCTCAAAACAAGCTGCCACAAACACACAAAGCTGAGAGGGCACGGCAGGCAAAGGAGAAGAGATGGGGGAGTTTAATTTTATACAGTCTGTAAGAAAGCAGATTAAATAGGGAGTGTGATAATGCTATAAATACCTCCAGGGAAATACCATCAAAGGAGAAAGGGGGATTATTCAAATGATCTGGAAACGGTAAAACAAGGAGCGCTGGGGCCTGAAGCTACAAATGGAAATATTTCAGGCAAGGCATTAAGAAAAACTGTCTTAGAAGCGAGAGTGATTAGGTGCAGAAATTGGCTATTCCAGCAGCGAGTCAGGGCTTTATCAGAGGTATTTGAAGATGGCGTAAGCATGAGACGGGAGGAGATGTGGATGTGACCCACGTGAAGAAGAGGGGTCAGACCTAAAAAAGGCAGTTTGGAACTCCCTCACCCGGGATGCTCCCGTCTCCGATACCTCACCGTCAGCCCTGGCTGCACGGCCTCGGGGCAGAGCACCCGCTGCAAAGAGCTGCAGACACAAAGGCACCCACATGGACCAGGTCATCCCAAATGTACGCATTAGTGCATTCCCAGGCACTCACCTTCCTCTTTCCTTCCTATCTTCCAGCCTTTCTCCATTTATTTTTGCATTCATTTCCCTACCCTATGACCAAGGGAAACAAAGGCTGATGGAGCCATATGCTGACTTTTCTGATCCAGGATAAAATGCCATATAAAATATTCCAGCCAGTTCGCCACTGTGTAACTTGGCAGAGTAGCGTAAGTAGCTAATGAGTAAAGCTGAAGTTGGCTGTGTAATTAAAAGTGATATATTTTTATATATAAATGATGAGTTTTCCATCCCCAGAGCTGATAAATTTCTCAGGCTGAATTTCTCAAGCTAAGAGCCTTTTGTGGCCACTTTTTTTACACAGCACTATTTTTTTTTCTCTGTTCCCCTCCAAAAAAAATGACCCATTTTCCCATCTACTTAATGGGCTGTAAATACTTTTCTGCTAAGATGAAAAGTCCATTTGATTTGCATTAAATCTTCATCATTACGAGCTCTCGGCTGCAGCAAGGCCTGGATACTGACAATACCACATCTTTTTCTGGAACCCCCCCCTTAAAGATCCCAAGGGGGAAGGAAAAAAAACCAAAAAAGAAGTAGTCAAAGGGAGAAGGAGAACCCATGGCACTTCTTGGTACTGAGAAACAAATGCTGGCAAGGGGGTATTGCTAGCCCTGGGGTCTCCTTCAGAGCCTCAGTGTCTGGATTGCTGTCCTTTTGGCCCCTACATGCCATCCTAGGTAGTGGCATCTCCTTTGAGCAATATTGCACCCATATCAATCCCAGCTTAAGATCCCCTGAAAGACAAAAGAGGACAGAAGAAAGCTCATGGCCAGGTCTGGAGAGAGCAGTCCTGCCCAGCACCGAGGCTGTTGATCCGTCCTCGAACGCAGGAACGCGCCCACGGCCTCTTGAGCTGCCCTTTCAGCTTCATGCGCAGCTATCATCGCTTCCGCCTGGGATCCTGCTAGGGATTGACCTGCATCAGTGCTTAAAAGCTGGCCACTTTGCCTTTCTTCTCGGCAGATTACAGATGATTTAGTACGTTTTGCTGATTTTTGACAGTGATGAAGAGTAAGGCCTGGAGCTGGAGCACTCTCTGTGAAGCTGGCGCTGAGCTCAGCACATGGCTGCGCTCCAGCCAGAAACCCTGTTCTGACTGTCAGCTCTTCCCTTGCAGTTGTATTCAGATATTCTGTTCTTCTTTGCCTCTGCTCCTGCACAGGCAGGACATAAAGGCTCTACAACCTGTTAAATTATTGGCATACTGTAAACCAAGAGAGGCCACACTGCAGTTGTAAGTAACATGATCCCAATGAATAAGTAATCCATGTTATGAACAGGACCACAAGTGCTATTGCTTGATAAGGACAGTCTGTGATCACAGTACTGAGGAGCAGGCACAGGAGAAGACCAGCTGTGAAGCCTGACCTCCTGCAAACCAGAGCCCAGCGAGTTCCCTGACCCTTGTGCTGGAGAGGGCGACCCACCAGCGGCAGCACCGGCTCCGGGGTCTCAGCACCTCAAAATCCATCACAAGGGTCCAAGAGGCTTCCACCCAGGACCTTTCAGGCTCAGTCTAGTGCTCAACAACAAAACAACATGAGAAGGGGGTGAGGTGGGCAGAGAAACCCTGTCCAGAAGCAGTTGATGCTCGCCCTGGACAGGGCTGACGGGCGAGTCCCTGGGCTGCCAGCACAGCATCCCCTCCCAGCCGTGGGCGCACGAATGCTCCCACCGAGGCTATTTGTTGTCTGGGCCATAAAAGACTTTCAATCAAGCTGGGACAGTAAATTCTAGTTTAAATTGAACAGCCCCATTTACTCACAATGAAGGCTGTTCACAACCGAAACCCTGTCTCGGACAAGTAGTGCTTCAGAGCACGGATTTGGCTTATAGCGTTTAATGCAGCTGTCTTCATAAAAGCTAATAAAATACAGTTGGATAATTAAAAGCTTTAATTAAAAATGCAAAGTCCAAATAGTTTCATATTAACAAGGAAACTTGTTTTGACATCTGAAATTGCTGCACTAGCTAAATTCCCGTGTATTCTCTCCAGGCTATTTAGAGTTTGCTGCGTAGCTGGAAATGTCTCCTAACTCAGTCCAATCACCATGTGTTGCTGGGGACGTGCACCAAAAATTGATGCTGCTTGTTTTACAACTTCACTTTTAATTATCGCAGTCTGAGGCAGCAGTGGGCTTATTTGCATGCCAATGCCTGAACACAGCCTGGGGATGGAGCAGCTTGGCACTCCGGGGATAAAATATATAACTCCTGGGCATGGGCTGCCAAGCTGAAATGAGAGCTGAGCGGAGCCACAGAGCCAGCTTTGGGTGGAGGTTTCTGCAGCTCTGTCCTTAGCCGTGGCACTGGGGTATGGGGCTATGCAATGCCACCACTGTCACCTCCACCTGCGGTCGGGAGCACCCACCACACAGGTGCTGGGAAGTGGGATTTGGTGGGGCTGTGTTGGGGATGGAGGGGGAGCGGGACTGAGCCTGGGTGCAGGAGTCGTTTTTGCAGCTGAACATGGGAATTGGGTCGATGGCTAGTCCCACGTCTGCAACAGTGCAAGGTGAGCAAGTTTTGTGGCTGTTTCTTCTTGCTTTCCATGCCAGGGTGAACTGGAAGCACACCTCTCCTACATGAAATCTTATTTCCGGCAGGACAGGCGCAGGCATGGACGCAGCCAGGGATGTTCCAGGTGTGAGTGCAGTGTGCTGCCAGGAGAAAGGAAACTCCAGCCTGCAAAGACAGAAGCAAATCCCTGTCCCTGGGATTGCTGGAGGTTCACACATATCCTCATTTCAAAGCCCCCCAAGGCCACGCAGCCACTGCTTCAGCCACACTGTCCCCTTTGGACCCTCTAGAGCATCAGATCCTCTTCTGCCGGGGCTGATGCACGGGTGCGATTTACAGCCCCTTTGCTCTAGTTAGTGTCTTGGAGCAAAATACTCTTGTAAAGAGCACCGGTGAACTGGCAGTAAATCCATCAGTGCACCCTTAGGATTACAGATCCATAAGGCTTAAAACCAACAGGGACTGATTTAATTGTGTAATTTGGCATTTCTCATAACACAGAGCAAAGAGCCTCTCTAAGCACCAGCTGTTACATACCCATCACCAGAGCAACTTTCCTTTTAGCTACAACACATCCACTCATTTACTGGCCTTTGGCAGCGGAGAAGCCACCCTGGACCTGCTAAGGGGACCTGGTTGTTACTGCCCTCGCTATGGAAATGAGCATCTCCCGTCCAGATGCCACTGTCCAGCTTCATCTCCGAGACACTGGGTCTTGTTGGACCATTTTATGAAACACTAACTCTTGACTTACTGAGTCATAAGAAAGCAGATTTCTTTTTCCATTTCACAAAATTTTTATAGAGGTTAAATGAGAGTAAACTTAAAACATTTGGATTTCAACAGCCAATGGCTATGGTTTGGTGTTTTATTTGTCTTTTTCTCCCCAGGAAAACTTTAAAAAATTAAAATCTGGCTTCTGGCCAGCCCTTTGGTGAGCAGTAGAAGGACCACGTCTTCGTGCCTTTTCTTTTCCTCTACCCTACCTTACCATTTCCATTTTTGTTTTGTACAGAGAGCACAATGAACGTTTATCCATCCCAGCCGCAAGGCTGAAAGTACCTGGGGTAAAGGCAGAAACTTGGTACTAACGCCGCGCTTGGCCCAGTGCTGACCAAGCACCCTGATACCTGGATGCATCTCTCTGCTAGGTGACTGCTGGCAAATGATTTCTCCAACCCCTGCCTCAGTTTCCCCACTTGCAGAATGGAGCGATGATGGACTCGTCTCCTCTGCCAAGGGCTTTGTGAAAGCTTCTTTCTCTTTTTCTTCTGGCTCTGCTGACTTCTGGAGGGTGGAAACTTTCAGTTTCTCAGCAGTCCCTGCAGCTCGGCCCATCCTGCTGAAGAGCAACAACGCGTGCAGGGAATTTTCTGTGCTTCCCACCCATTTGTTCCCTGGCCCTGGGTGTGAGGGGGCTGGAAAGGTCACTTTGGGTCCCCAAGGGTCATTCTGCAGAGTGCACAGCTAAATTAGCCCACAACGGGACCCTCTTAGAGCCGTCCCCTCTGCTACCATTGGCCTCCGAAAGCAGTGGTGAAGCTGACAGGCGCCAAGGGTAAGGGGTGCGTGGGCAGGGTGCAGGGGTGCTGGGGCAGGTGGGACATCGCCCAACAGGAGAGCACCCCTCAGCCACCCACCTTTCACGTGGGACCTCTGGCGTCCCTGGGCAGTGAGCGAGGAGGACACGGCGGCAGGGCTGGGGGGTCGGGGGACAGGGAAGGGGAGACCGTGGGGGTGCCCCTGTCCTGTGGGTGCTGGGGGCTGCAGAGCCCCGTCCCTGCTACCGCCAGAGGAGGAGGGAGAGGAGGAGGGCGAGGAAGGCAGCGGCGCAGCAGCGGGCTGAGAGCACCCTCCTGCGGGATGCGGGCGGAGCTGCTGCTCCTCCGCTCGGGAACGCGCTTTCCCTCCGGGCACGGAGCTTAATCGCTGGCTCATCCTCCTGTTTTCACACGTGTGCAGCCTCTGCTGCTCCCTGCTCCCCACCAGCGCTTTCCACCCTCCTCCCAGTTACCTCTGGAGAAGGGCGGGGGGGGGGGGGGGGGGTTGGCTGGTCCTGGGGGGCACTGCATGGACTCTCCTGCCCAAAGCAATGCCTGCCACCAGCATCACTCACAGCTCTTTGTTCTCAGTGCAGACCTGGGGGTGGGAGGACCAAGAGGGACCTTTCACTGCCCCAGTGCCACCCTGATCCTGAAGCCAGCTGAGAACTGAGCTACAGGCTGAGATCTTTTATCCAGGCGCAGGAGGGAAAATGGCAACACAACCTTGGTCTGCCTGGCTTCTGTCTTGGTAAGACACATACACTGTCTTGGTAAGACCAACATGTCAGGGCAGTGACACACCACCATCCTTGGCGGGGGAAAAAAAATAAAGAAAAGCCTTTAGCTCATACTAAACCAAATATGAATGGATATACTGCTGGGAACAATCTGCACTGACTCCTGAACAAGCAACTGCATGAACTCTCAAGCCCTGTCTACCACTAAAATACGGGATGCTCAGAACCATATTTGATTACAAGAGTCTTTATTGAAACATCTCTCTCTTCTTCATCCAGCTACCCGCAGCAATAGCATTGGCATCACACCATAACCTGAGCACTGGCCAATTCTTCTGACTCAGATGCTTTCAAGGGAGCAGCTCCCCAAAGGAAGGCAAGGAGGCTGGGGTCTTCTCAGCACCTTCCCCCAGTCACATTATCCTGGCAGTTTTCTTTCCTTAAAAGCCAAAAGTCGTGGTAGAGGGGCTCAACAAAATCATATCAAACTGGTGCATAAAGGTCGTCTCATCGCAGGTGACCCTGTAAAAGGACAAGGTCCTGCTGGGGTAGTTTGGGTAGACCCCTATCCTACCAAAGACTTTGAGGGGCATCTCCACATCGCTGGGCCATGCAGAAAACCCTTTCCCATTCCGCAGGGTGCTCCAGGAGAAGTTGTTCCTCAAGGTGCAGCTATTGCTTTCTGAACCTGCCTGGTCGATGCTTCTGTACGTCATGCCAAGGTAAATGTCAGCCCCAGATATCTCAACCTCAAAACAGCTAAAGTACAAACTCTTGTCAGACATCACCTGGTGTCTATGTCCAGTTCCTTCAGGATGATCTGGGTACAGCTGTTCCCATGGATCAGTGTTGGTCACTTTGTCGTTGTTGCTGGCTCTGCATCACAGGCTGAAGGACACAGAAAAATAGAAAACAGTGGTTTTGAAACATAAGAGAAAATATTTTTACTGTGAAGGTAACCAACCACTGGAAGAGGTTGCCCAGAGAGGTTTTGGAGTCTCCATCCTTGGAAATATTCAAACCCAACTGGACTTGGCCCTGGGCAGCCTGCCCCAGTTGACCCTTCTCTGAGCAGGGGGCTGGACTCAAAACCTCCAGGGGGCTCTGCCAGCCACAGCAATGCAGTGAAATGTTTTACAGGACCCATCCAGGGACATTCTCCATCCTGATTACCTAACATACGAGCTTTGTATTTAAAGTCTGCGCACAACCACAGCAGCATTTTCTGCACATAACCACAGCAGCATTTTCTGTGACTGATGGAAGCTACAGTCATGCTAGGCTTCAGCCATGCACAATGGAAGTAATTAACAAGTGAAAAATCAAAGGCAAACTATGCAAGACACTCAAGAAAATTAATCTGAATTGATTTTTCAAGTGGATTAAGATAAGCCACGTTAAACTTCTTTGTACTGTTTTTAGCAGAATTAAAATGACCATGACTCAGTTTAGTTCTTAAATGAATGAAAGTAAACTGAATTCCTTGTGAGAGTCTGCTACCAGGGAGTTTAATCCATAAACCTTTATTTAATTTGTATTTTCTTTCCTAAGTGTCCTTATGAGTCTAAGCCAGTCCCTGAGGCTCTCTCTGCTGTCAGTGGAAGGAGACAGACACCTCCAGAGCATCCTGCCCCACTGCTGAAGGAGACGTGTGTCTGAGACAGGCGAGACGGATTTCGCATCTCCAGAAATCTCCCCCTGAAAGGCAGGTCAGGATTAAAACCACCAAACCCAAGACTTTGTTTGGGGGGCAGAGATGTGATGGTTGGGCGGTCCAATTGCAGGCACCATCATCTTGATCAAGCAGATCTCTTCAGCAATAAAAGGAAAGAAAGCAACATTCGCTGCCCCAGCACTAACCGTGGGCCGTGGTACTTGGGGCTCGCACACCATGGGGACAGAGGCAATGGTCCCCAGCTGTGCAGGACCAGCTCCTGATGTTGTCCGGAGGATGAGGACCTGCCAGAGGTTTCACCCAAATGCAGAATTTTGTGAGCACATGCTCACAGTAGGGCCTGACTCCAGCTTCACGCTGGGCAACCCCCCATCAGCCTTTGGGACACAACCTGGGGCTGAGGGTGCTCTGCGCAGCACCCTGTGCTACCTCCAACCCACGACCACGTACAACAACAGGGGACAGAGACCAGAAAGGACTCCCTGACCCCGGGATCTGCAAGCAGTTCACGCAGAGCCAGACAAGAAGCGAGGGGCTGTATGTCCTGCTGTGATCAGACACGCTCTCGTGCCGCCTAGAGGCATTCGAGCTGTTTTGCAGAGCTGCTTGACCGCCGTTTTTATGAGAAATGATTCCTGCCTGAAAACAGGAGAGAGGAGGGAACAGGTCAGCATCCCAAGTGCACTGCAGCACTGGTGCTTGAGCCCCCATCGCTGCTGACATTTGGGGTGCAAAGCGCTTTTCAAGATTGACCCCAGCTGGCACAAGCCCTTCTCGTCATCACTGCTGGCACCTGGCAGCTTTCCCTTTGCTGAGGGAACTGGGCTGATATGTATAAACTGGTAGGATTTATGAGGCTCAGCCACATTACCTTGTGTGGGTACAAACGCAGCCAGTTTATATATTGCTGCTCAGGAGATTTCTACGGGGGACTTAAAAGGAGCCGGGATAGGGACACCGATAAGGCTCAGGCTTTCCACATACTAAATCATTATCGGCTGACTGCTACTGTTTATCATTTTAAAGAAAAACCAGGACAAAGCCAAAGGGGGGAGGCAGAAACCTCTGGTCTTCCTTGCCCTCTGCTCTAAGGTGATGTTGGAGTGAGACCCAGCATCCCTCCTGGTCTGGGGCATCCCTCCCCTCTCCCTTTGATCATCCCGCAACCTGCTAACGCCTCGTCACAACCTGCCACTAAAGCCAGGCAAGAAACAGTGCTGTCAGCTCTGAAAACATCGTGTAATCACCAGTGTTTTCCCATTCCTTGTCAACATGAGACCTGAAATTTTTCGCCAGAAGATAAAGCAGAGTTAGCTCCCGGCCTGACCCCAGTCTCAGGGGACTCACCAGGATGGTGAGTTGATGCATCTTGTCTCGAGCAAGATGAGCAGCGAGTTTGGTCTCTGTTGCTCACACTGCGAGTTCATGCCCTTTTTATCTGGCTGTTTCTCATTCTCTCCAGGTCTGACAAGAAAGTCCCTCCTGGATTTCAAACATGTTCTTGTGGGCAGTTTTATCAGGACCTCTGAAGAGTTCCAGTTGCAGCAAATCGAAAACATTCAAGAAGTTCCTGGCCTGCTGTGCTTGCTGTCACAGCAGCCAGTGTAACATTGCAAATCCAAAGCGATGATCTTATCACAGAGAGGGCAGTACAGTGGGCTCTAGCCTGCTTCACACGCAATTTTCTGAGCCTTTGCTTTTTCCACTTGATGATAGCACGGAGCTGTTTATAAGCAAGCACTTGCCCTCAGGTGCAGCTTTGCAAAAACAAGTACAAGCAGATATCAGTCTCCATGACCACCCACCTGATTCGAGACAGTTTGTTCTTCAGCCCGCTGTAAACGCTGGGAAGAACATCCACCCCGGAGCTCTTCCTGACTTCACAGCACTCCTAGCCACAAAATAAACATAAGGATTCACCTGTTTCAGGCTGTGATACTGCACCTTGGAGGCATTTTGCAGGTGGGAAGGGCACGTTACGGTGGTCAGGGCAGGCACTGCTCTCCCGACTCCACATCCCCCCAGCTACTGTAATGGGACACATCTCAAACTACCCTACTTTTAAGAAGAGACACTTGGTGTGAGCTGGCATCTTCTCCAGTTTGAGGTTATCCTCAATGAAGGCTCACTTGTGCTTTAAGTGGGTCTTTATCCTGTTCATAGCCACGCTCTCCTCCTCCAGAAAGGCCACTGCCTCCCGCTGGGCTGTCCCCACTGCCACCAGCAGCAGCCTAAACCCTCCCATGAGGCTTTCCACATCTGAGACAGACACCTATGGTGCAGACGTCACCTGTTGTACCGTCCTTCTTGTCGTCTCCTGCTGCCATTGGCCCCTCTCCACGCCAGGGCACGTCTCCTGCAAACACTGGCACGTCCAATGCCTTTTCAGAAATGGAAAACTCACCAGCACGGAGGCAGCTGTGGCTGCAGTAGCTTTGAAACAAGGATCAAAAGTTTTATTAAACTTTCCATGCCCACACTGGCAATGACCACTTGTTTTGGAAGCAGAGCCCTCCTCCTCCCAAGGGGAGAAAGTAAATCCATAGAGAGAAAGGACAGAGTGTCGTTTTTCAAACCTCCCTCTTTCCCACTTACCTATCAAACTCGCTTTTAGGGTTACACCTAAAAATATTTACCCTTCGCTTACCCGGGCTGTTCACTCACGACCCAGTTTCTGGTTATAGAGTTAAGTGCTCTAACCCGTGGGTCGGCAGCGTGGTGTCCTCAGAGGGGCTGCATGAGAGCCTGGCGATGCTCTGGGCAGGCGAGGCAGGATGTCACCACAGCCACCTCCTCCTCCGCCGAGCAGCAGTCACAGTAAATCTCATCTTTTTTGCTCTCCTGAGCTCTGGCTGCATTCTCAGAGCTGTTCAAAACCAGCCTGCACAGGGCAAATCTGCGTGCACCATCCGCTTCACCTTCCCCACCGACGTTGTCCTCCAGGCCAGCGTTGTCCCCAGTGAAGGTGCTGCCCTCCAGCCCCAGGTTTGGGGGCAGTTCTCCTGGTACAAACATTTCCTAACCTCTCCCCAAAGCCTGGCAAGCGGTGCTGTAATCCTGGAGGCCAGGAAGGAAAAAGCAGAGCCACACCTGAGCTCCTCCAGCAATGCTGCGGCTTAACTCTGTCCTCGCCAGGGCAGGATGGCTCTGCAAGGAATCTCCCCGCTCGGCCCCATCTGCCCCCCCAGGCCATCTCAGCCTTCCCAGTTCCACCTCCATCACTGTCTGTCTTTCTACTGGCAGCAGCTGCAGCATTTTTCTCCTGTGTTAACCCCATACAGAAAGTAGGAAACATAAGATAGCTGAAAAGTACCAAAATAGGAAAACAATAACCGCCCTTCCCTGTTGCTTTTTGCTGACATGATGTTTGGCAAAAGTTCATTTTGGCAAAAGTTCAGTTTTCAAGCAGTTTTTAAGCAAAGTTCATTCCAGCTTTGCACAAAGTAATTTTACCAGTGTTAGTTTTCACCCGTTACCCAGAGCAGCGCTCGCGGATGGTCGAATGCCCTGATGTGCTCTTCCTCCAGCCAGCCCCGTGCCTGGGAACGGCCTCAGTCAGCAGAGTCTGAGGAAGAAGGTGAGATGTGGCTTAATAATTGCACTTAATGCTTTTTTTTTTTAATTTTGTAAACCTGGGCTGAAAGCGAGAAGCGGATGGTTTCCACTGCAGAAATAAATGACGCCCCACTCAGAGGATGTTTTTCTGCATAAATTGTTGGGAACAAATCTCTCTCCTTTTTTTCAGAGCCAAGTCCTTCCGTCGCCCAGGGCACCCCAACGAGATCCCACGCAGTGATGCTTTCTGTTTCCTATCCCATGCTCAAATCATCAACCCAGCCCAAGCAGGGACTTGCTGCCCAGCTGAATTTCTCCAGCAGTCATTTCTTCTCTCAGAAAGCCAAAGCCGAGCAAAACTGGTTCTTCTGCAAGCTCACGCAGCTAGGGAAGAGAGAAAAACATGCTGATAAGCATCTCTGATGGCTTCGGGATAAATTTATATCTGATCTTTTCCCTAAGACAAAGTATTTCAGTTATTTTCTCTCCTCGGCAATTGTACATTAAAATGAAAGTTAATGAGATGAGGATTAAACACCCTTAGGGTGGGGAAATAAACCTTGACTTCTGGCAAGATTTGAGAGGGTTTTTTTTACAAAATAAAGTCACACAAACAGCCATGTAAATGGCTCAGCATGAAATTTCCCACAGCACTTTTTATGTTAAAGCAGATTTTACGTGCGAGGATGGAGGAGCACTTGCCCATCTCCATCCTATGATGTGGCACGACAGAGCCCTGAAGCCACCAGACATACCATAGCGGTGTTAGGAGGACTTACGGTGACTGGGCTGGAATGAGGGACCAGCACCCTCCTGCAGGGCAGGCGTGGGTGCCCCGGTGGGTGTCTATGTGCCCAGCCCCAGGGCACCACCACCTGTGGGTGCTGTGCTCCATGACAGCAACCGTAGGGACAAGACCAGGCAGGACACGGGGCAGGTCTGAGTCGTGGTCCCATCTGTCCTCGATGATACTTTGGGGTGTGCAGAGCTTCCCCACCTCATCCTGCAGCAACAGCCTGAGTTTGGGTCATTTTGGGTGCTCAAGACCATCCCATGGGACGCTGGAGGGGTGATAAAGCGGTAACAGCCCTGCATGCCAAAAGCTGGGCTCCTGTCACGAGATAGGAGGAACAGGAGGAAATGAAAAAAATTAAACTAGCAGGGAGGGAAGTGTACGGGGACAATCCTAAGGTCAGCCAGTGTCACCTGTCACCAACAGATGTTACCTCTGTGCCCCCCAGGGAGCCTCCTCCAGCTCATGGGTTCAGTGCAGCATCGGGAGATGGAGCCACAATTACCAGCCCCGTGTCTGGGGTACCATCAGCACCCTGCAGCTCCCAACGCTCTCGTGCATCCAGGCAGACGGCAAGAATACTAGGCCAGGATAGAAGTTGACATTAGTAAGCATTATTCACCAGCAGAAATTAAAAATAACTTATTTTAACAGGAGAACTCGCTGATCTGAGGTAACGGTTGGAGACCAGACCATAAGCTCTGACCAGAAGCAGAATAAGGGGGAGAGTGTCAAACCCAGGGAGCCGCCGCTCCCCATTACCTGCTCTCCTCCCCACCCAGCACGGGTGCACAGCACTGAACCCCCTTGCAGAGCTGCCATCCCAGAGGTGGACCCTGAATGGAGGACACATCTCCATGATGATGCAGCAGCTCCTTATTTCCATTGGCACGTTCACCACCCATCAAAACAGGGTGCGTTGAGTGGGAGGCTTAGATAATAATCCACTTAAAATTCATTCTCCCGCTCCACTTAGCATAAATTTCCAGCAGGTCTACCTGAAAATACCAGTCAGCACCAGCCTGCAGAGTTCCCCCACCTTACTGGTGGTCGCCTGGGTCACTGAGGCTCCCACAGAACTGGGGGGAGATGCTGGTACCTGTTTGGCCATGGAGAGAGCAACAAACAGTCCCAATTTGTCCCATATCCAAATTTCCCAACCCAGTCAGTGCACTGCGTTACAGGTTTTCGCACACTAGATGTCAGCAGAAGAATAAAAATAACGCAGAGAGGTGTCTGGTGCACGGGCCTGAACCTGGCAGCGGTTTCCACTGGGCCAGCAAAACTCACACTCATGCAACCTGATGCTAATTTGCTGCAGCAACAACCAGACTGGGCGGAGGGTGGCAGGGAAAAGCCACCCCGAGGAGACCGGTGCCTCTGGGTGCACCTGCAGGAGTCCTGGCCGGGGCAAGGTACAAGCCCAGACTGACCCATCTGTGTCAGCAAAACCCTGAGGTACTCACAGACCAGCAAAACAGCTTTTATTTTGCATGTGCGTTTTCGGTGGTGGGGGTTTGGTGGGGGGGTATGGTGCTGGCCCAGGGCCCAGCTTCCCCAGTACATTTGATTTAACCGACCGGCACTGCTCCCCTGCTTCTCCTGCAGACACCCCTTTGGAGCCGGGATTGCGCAACGTGGCCCACAGGTACGACCTGTCCCTTGCTCCACCAGCAGAACAACAAACTTCAGTATAAAACACCTTTCTGTATACCAGGAGAAACGGTCCCATGCTATCAGCTTTTCTATCTTTATAGCTGTAGCAATAAAACCAGACTGCAGCCCTTGCAGCCAAGGGGATCGAATCTGCGTGACGAGTGGCCCCAAGGCTTTTCTGCCCTGCCTGAGCTGGGGCGTTACCCTCTCCCAGCAGCTTTTACCCACTTTTTGGACAGGATTGAGAGATGAGAGGTTTGAGATCTGTGCTGGCCTCTTGGTACAAAAGCGGGAGAACGGATCACCAAGCCCCGGGAAAACCCCTGCCCCTAAAATGTGCTCTCGCACCCCTACAGATTCAGCTGTGTGCATTCTTGCTCCCTTCTTCTTGACTTTGGGCCATATGCCTGATATGGACAGTGAGAATCTTACCCTTCAACACCCTTGAAACCCTTGTGGGGTTCCTAATCCCAGAGTTGGGTTGCAGCCAAGGGGTCCCCTTCAAGTTCCGCTGGTGCTTTGAGACCCCCAATGCTTTGGGACATTCATAGTTTTCCTTCTAGACCACGCTCTTACCCATAGCAGCTGAACCGGCCAAAATGGCATTACATGTAGGGTAGAGGCAGCCTTTCAAAGACAGAGCACCCCAACATCAAATTTGCTCTCCTCCTTCGCCCCAAGCCACCTCCATCACTCTTGAAAACATGGGTCACTTCTCATCCCCAAATTCCTTCTCTCAGCTAATGCCCTGGAGATGGGTGGGCTCTTCGGGCTCTCCCACCGATACCTCTCCCAGGCAATCGGTCTCCCCTTTCCCAGGGTCTAGGATTTCAGATCCTCCCCATCCCAGCCCGAGGTGTCTCCCCGTGCACTGACCCTGCAGGACACAGTTCAAAGCCTCCAACAGGAAAAACAGGAAAAGCCGCCTCGGCTCTCTCCGTTGACATAGTTTCGGTCTAGTTCTTGGTGTCAAAGGAGGTATTCACCTCTGCCTCCACTTGTAGGCCCTACGCGCCGCCGCATCCCACTCGGCAGATGGAGGGAGGCCCCCAAGGGAGAACAACCACTGGCACATTCAGGGGTGGCCCTGTGTCAGGGAGCTTCTGGCAAGTGCCGTAAATCCCTGCTGGAGCATGTTTGAGGGTACCGCCACTCTGCCCCACTCCGGGAGGCAAACTCCATGTTTTAATTGGGAAAAACACAGGGGGAAATATTTTTGCTCTCGTCCGTGACTCAGCGCACCCCAGGGAGGCACCGGAGCCCATTAAGCATCTCCCCACCGCCAAGGGAGCAGCAAGCAAACACCGCGAGGCTGCGGGGTGTGAGACGAAACCGTCTGCTGGGTTTACAGCCAGGAGATGGTGACTCAGCCCACGCAGGGCAGCAATATTTGGGAAGCATGGAGCCTCAGTGTCTGCAGCGCCGGGATGGCCTCCAGCTCCATCGCTTTGACGGGGCCACAGCAGCATGGGGAGCCCAGGCGCTTGGGCGCGTCCCTGGCGTGTAAATGGAGAGCATGGTCCCACCACCACCAGCTTTTGTCTCTGGTAAGGGATAAGGAGGAACCTAAATACAGGACCCTCCACTCTGCTCCATCCAGCAGGTGAGGCACCATGCTGCGGTTAGGCAGAAGTTTGGAAACTCCTCCTGCAAGAGGTCTGTCACCATCCAGATCACCACGACCGCCCATGTCTCACCTCCTGGCTTCCTCACTGTCGGCAGTTACCACCTATTAATCACCCCCTGGCCCAGCCCCGGCCTCAGGCCAAAAGGTGGGGAGCAGATTTCCATGAGATAGAGGAGGCTGCATTTCCTGCTGAGCAGGTTCGTGGCTCTGCTTATCCGCAGGTCATTAGCTTGTCCACCCAGGACAGAACAGGGCAGCACCCAGGGAGGGGACCCATTCTGTCTGTCATCCCTGGGTCATGTGGAAGGGTGACACGTTGGCCAAGTTGGGACCTGGAAGAAGGCACAGAGGGCACAGGTGCGAGCATCTCCATGAGCACAGAATCAGCATAGAATCCTGGCCAAGACTACGCCTCCTATGATGGTATCTCATTAAAAGGTGCTCCAGTGATGAGCCGCTGATGCTCTGGAGATCAGGAGCTGTGCCTCCCCCACCCAGGGGCACAGGGGATGAGTGACACCCCCCCAGGACACTGCCAGGCCACAAACCAAAGCCTCAGCCTCCACAGGCTGCACTAAACGCCTTAATAACACCCTCGCTGAGATCCCAACCCCACTTCCCTTCCCTCACCTACTTATTTCCTCCAGCTGCTTCCCATCTGATCTACATGAAGCAGCGCAGATCTGAGTGGCGTGGGGCTGGGTTGCGCGGATGAGCAGGGGGTACATGGGAGCGGGTGCGAGGCAGCCCATCTGCGGAGCAGGGCCGGCAGCGCTGCCTTTGAAGAACTTCACTCTGACTTTTGGCTTCTCAAAAACGCAACCACAGAAAAGAATTTTTCTCCCCAGGCCTCATCTGGCAGGGTCCTCGCTCTGAGGTCTCAGCTTCTAGCATAAAAGCAAGAAATTCTCCAGATCTAACGCTGTAACTCCCAGGGGCAGATGTAGCATGAAGTGGGCGCATGCAAAGGCCCCCTCTGGCTCCGTTTGCCACCACCCATCTCCCCAGATGGCACCAATCCCACCTCCTGAACACTGCAGCTGCTTTCCTGACTGCAGTTGCAGAAGATGCTCCAGCTCTCCCATGCCTTTTGCATCCGCCACCTCTTTCCCACATCTCCTTCCCACTCCTCACACTGCCGTTTGCTGGGTCCGTCACCAAATCCATCACCATCACACATGGATGGAGATTTCCTGTGGGTCACAGACATCCTATTGACGGCCTCACGCCCAGCCTCCCCGTCTCAGCACACGCTGTCCCAGCACTCAACAGCATCTGCCCTTCAGAAACCACTTCCGCAGAGCCTGGGACCTTCTGGCATTCCCCATACATCAGCACAGCCCAGCACGTCCTCAGTGTTTGCAGGTCAGTTGACCTGTCGGTGGCACCAGCTTCATGACCAGACTGTAACGATGCCCAAGTCACACCCAGACCAACAGACCTGTCCAAGGATGCTCTCAGCATCTGAGCATCCGAGGCAGCTGGTATTTTCCTCCCAGATGGGGGACGGCCAGCCCACCTAATGCCCTGGAGATGCTTCCTCGGGGCTGGTGGGACACAGAGCCATGGCACACCTCCCGAGCCTAAGACAGGGCAATGCTACATAAATACACCGTGTTGGACCAACTCAAACACCCTCTCCAGATCAAAGCAGCTCTGAAGAAGCTGCGGACGGCAGCGACATGTTGGTCCCACTTTAGGATGACGTAGGGTGCTCAGGAGAGGGTCCTGCAGCCTCTTCCATCCCCCTGCTCTTCTCAGAGCTGCTGTCAAGGAGACACCGATGGTGCCTCCCTCTGGCAGGGAGGCGAGGATCAGAGCACAATGCCAGACGCAGAGAAACAGCCCTTTCCCCTTCCTCCCCCCGCCATGGGGCAATGCAGCAGCCGCTTCACGGCTTAATGCGAACCAGCTTTGGTAAATATAATGAAATCATAAAAAAAGGGGAAATCTTAGCACTCCTGCACCAAAAGCGCTGGAGACTCTCACGCGACTGTACTTTCCCCTCAGCTAAACTGACGGGAGCGGTGGATGGACCCCGATTCCCATGGGAACTCGTCCACTTGCTGTTTATCTTGAATGCAATAAAAATTATATTAAAAATAGACTGCGGAGTAGAAGCATCAGAAAAAAAAAAATCAGCACCTGATGCTGTTCCTCTCTGTTGTCTGAAATCCAATAGCTGAGCTCTGGGAACAGGCATGTCCGTGCGATTACAGCGCAGACACTCCCAGACCTTGACTCGAACAGGAGCTGACTCTAAATTATACTTCTAAAAGGCTGAAACGTTTCTGTTTGCACGTTTTGGTATTGAAGCCGCAGGTACGGCGCTGCCATCTCGCCCTGGGCCCACAGCCGCTTCGCTCCCTCCCCTGCTCATGCAATGGGAAGAAGAGACGAAGATACCAAAACCCACAAAGCATTAAGATATCGCAGCAAACAGCAGCCTCATAAAAACCTAAATGCTGCGGGAAAGACCAGCTTTGTAATACTCAAAGCTACATAAAAGAGGGAAAGCTGTCGTAAAATGCTGTTTGAACCCCAGTGCCAGGTGGACGGGGCATTGCCGCGGCTCTGGCCGTGCCCCCAGGGAAGGTTGAGCTGTGCAACGCAGGCGTGTTGCCAGACCGGCTCGATGAAGGAGAAGTTCTGAATTAAGACTGGAGGGGGAAAAAGCAGCAGGCTTGGAAATCGCTGCGAATCAAAGGTGGGGAGGGAGCGAGGCGCTAGTTCATCCTCGCACTGAGCCTCGGGGTTCAGGTCTGGACTTGGGCACTTTTGCCAGGCACCGTTTGGTCGGGCGCGACCTTTGCTGTCGCAGAAGCAAAGTGGTTTTTTTCAGACATCATTCACTTTTACTCCTTTTTACAAGTTTTAGTAACACTCCCATAAACAGGTTTTTAATGCAATCCTTTTTCTCCGACACACTGCACGTTAAAGATTAGCAGAGGCATTTTATTGCAGGTAATAAAGAACCCTGATGTCAAATATTTTAACAAGACGAGTGCTCCATGGGAAAAGCCCAAGGGGCTCCAAACGCATTTCTGCTCTGCTCTGTCAGGGAGAGGGGAGATTTCTGGGAAAATAACCTCAGATTTTATCTATTTTTTGGAAAAGAAGAACAAAACCACAGCAGCTCCAACCACATTGGCCATTCAGCATCGCGGAACTCGGGAGCAGTTACCTGCCACGCTTCCCAGCTGGGCATTTCCCGCGCTGTTTCCCCCAGAATCTTCATGGATTTGTTCAAGGGAGATGCTATCTTTTAAGAAAAGAGTGAATTTAGGTTTGTCTTTCGGGAGCTGCAGTTTATTGTCCCTAACGCATCCTCCCAGAGCTGCCTGCAGCCAAGCGGGAACAAGCAGCAGGGCGATGCTACAAGCAGGACCATGAGTCCACAAGGGGTTTTTCTTCCCGGGGCGATGCTACCGGGAGGAGGAGGTGGTGAAACCCATCAGCAGAACAGCACATCGTCACACCACCCTCGTAAAACACTGCAGAGAAAGTGCCACTCGCTAGGGCATGGGGGGACGTCAGCCCAATGACAGCCGTGGAAAAGAGCCTCTGCTACCGTTTGGTGGGAGCATTTGGGATCTAATGGGGGACAGCTGGGGGAACTGGGGCTTGGCAGCCCTGCCCGCTGCTTTTCCCTGTGTTGCCCACTCATCTGCACGCCCAGGACCCCTAATGGATACCACATGGGGAGCAGCACTCGCACAGCATCCCCCAGCGGGCCCCCGCGTGGGAGGGGGAATGGAGCTCATCACGTCCGACTTGGCGGAGGAGAAAACGGTGCGGCCGCCATCCCAAAAGCGTTGGGGGACAGGCACGCCGCCCACGTGCGGGATTAGGTTTCCAGGCCTCAGCTGGCTTTCAGAGCGGGGCCGCAGCCTGAGAAAGCGGGAGGGGACACACGCACACGAGAGCCGCCCACGCCGTCAGCAGAGCCGCTGCCAAAATTATTGCTGCCCACGGATTGAAGGGGAAGAGCCTCATGCCATTCCCCAGGACCCCAAACCTTTTTTCCCATTCCCATTCCCCTCTCTTTCCCCCTGACACCCCCATCCCTCCCGGCCGAGGCAGAGCCTTGTGCAGGGGCTCACCCACGCTGACCGGGAAGGATTTGCACCGCTATGCTGGCTCCTCACATGGGCAGAGGAAGGAGATCTGCGGAGCAGGGTATGTGTTTGCGAGCGAGTGATGCTCCCACTGATATTGCCTGAGAAACCAGGCCAGCCCGGGGCTGCAGGATGGGGTCACAGAGACCCACAGAGTCACGGAAAGGTTCAGGTTGGAAGGGACCTTAAAGATCACCCAGTGCCACCCCCCTGCCCTGGGCAGGGACACCTCCCACCAGCCCAGGTTGCTCCAAGACCCGTCCAGCCTGGCCTTGAACCCCTCCAGGGATGGGGCAGCCACAGCTTCTCTGGGCAACCTGGGCCAGGGGCTCACCGCCCTCACAGTGAAGAATTTCTTCCTCAGATCTCATCTAAATCTCCCCTCTTCCAGTTTAAAACTGTTACCCCTCATCCTATCGCTCCACTCCCTGGTAAAGAATCCCTCCCCATCTCTCCTGTAGGCCCCCTTTAGGGACTGGAAAGGGCTCTAAGGTCTCCCCAGAGCCTTCTCCAGGCTGAACCCCCCCAGCTCTCTCAGCCTGTCCTCACAGCAGAGGGGCTCCAGCCCTCGGAGCATCTTCATGGCCTCCTCTGGACCTGCTCCAACAGGTCCATGTCCTTCCTGTGCTGGACACAGTGCTCCAGGTGGGGTCTCACCAGAGCACAGCAGAGGGGCAGAACAACCTCCTCGACCTGCTGGCCACAAGCAGCTGCACGTGGACACCCCACCATAGAGCCACGAGACCCTCCGTGCCCTCCCTCCTCCTTCAAGCCCCGCAGAAACGAACTGAGCTGTTTCTTCACTTTCCCATGACCAGATTCCCCTGAAAACAGCAGAAAATACATATGTTGACAGTAATTAATCTGACAAGAAGTCAGGAGACACTGATTAAACGTCTCGTATCACTGGGGATCACGGATAATTGTAACGATAGACTCCCTTACAAAATTGGCAGGCAGTCTCAGTGCGCATTTAGAAGAGATCAAGGGAGAGATAGCCACGTTCGCACCTTGGGATTCACCACAGTCTCACGGTGGTGATTCCCCACCACCGCTGGAGCACGCACAAACACGCACGCCCCCCGTGTTTGGTTTGCAGGGCTCCCCGACCTGCCGGGACGTGGGGCAGAGGTGCTGGACACCCTTCGGGCAGCCACCCCAGAGGAGCATGGGGACACGGGCACACTCCTGAGAAGAGGAAAGGCAATTTCAAAGGCTCTGAGCACTGGGCCCAGCTCTGGTCCCAGTGAGGTGGATGGTCAGAGTGGGACAGAGGAGTTTCTTGGCTACTGACCTCCTGCAGCAGTTGTCCACGGGGCCCAGGTCCCTCTCGCCGCCACTCTCAGGCTGTGCCCCTGAGAGTCTTCCCGCTCAGCGTGTGGGAGCACCTTCCGAAGGTCTCTGCAGGGTCATTTATCTCCTTCCAGACTAATTCAAGGACTTCCACTGATGCCATACATGCATACGTACATATGTGTGCATATATAAATATACGGTTTGTAAAAACGCAGCCCCAGCCCAGCGTTGCTGCAGCCAGGTCTATTTGGGAGTAAGTCAGCAGCCACCCGTTTCTCTGCCATCCAAGCCCTGCAACACAGATCTCTACAGGTGTCTCTGATCAAACTGATTTCTCCCGGCGCCTAAATGATAGTGAAAATGCTTGGCGGTCATATTATGTGACACCTTTTATTAAAAACCCAGCACCTGCTTCAAGCCAATCTGAGGGAGCTCATAAAAATCCCATGTTGTGATAGCGGAGCAACGCTTGCTGCTTTTCGTGTTGGTGCTCGACAGGGGATGCTCTGAAGGTGGACACTGAAGAGCTGGGTTGTTTGGCCACCTATTGAGAGCAGCACAGTCTTGGAAGTGGAAGAACCAGTGTCCTCGGAGAAGAGCAGACCATAGATGGTGAAGCGTTTGCGTGATGAATGCGAGCAGAATACAACAACCAACCCTCAAAAGAGCAGAAAATCAGAAAGCGTCAGGGAAAAGATTTTCCAGCAGCATGGAGGAGTTTAATCCTGGAAAACCATCAAGAGCCAGGATGGGAAGGCAGAAATAGGACCTCAGTGCACTGTTGGAGCTCATTGAAAAGCCCAGGGAGCTTGGAGGGACGACAGCTGGAGCCCAGCACCATCACCGGACACCAGAAAGATCTTGCTCCACATCTCCAATGCAAAGTGCCCAAGACACCCGTCCTCGCAGCTTGAGGCCAGCGATTGGCTTCATACACAAGAGAAAGGTTGTCCTTGGGACATAACCCTGCACCTTCCTGCAGGACCTCAGACCCTGACCTGTGCGACAGGCACAGTGACACCAACCTGCCTGACCAGATGGCCCTGCACTACAAAGGCTGTGGCTACTGGTGGGACATCTCATGTGTTGAAAAGGACCGGACAGGTCAGACAAGCAAAGCATCACTGTGCTCCTCGCCCGCCTGCACCCCTCTTTCTAATGTTTCTTTTTGCTGGGGCAAAGGCAGGATTCCCACCCCCTGTTCGAGCCTGCTCAGGTAACCCCAAGAGCTCTCTTCCACCTCCCAGCACCGCTCACAAGAACAGATCTCGCTGGTCATTGATAAACTCTTGCTAAACTTGTCAGAGGGAAAAAATGCCTTCCAGATGGGCCTGGAAAGTGAGGGCTTCAGGGTTTGGGTGGTTTTTTTGCATACACATGAAATTGTACAATAAATATAAACACTGCTGAGGACAGCACAGAACTGTCCTCAGCCCTGTGCCCTGGTATCGGGGTTGGGCAATAGGGTGGTTTCAAGGATCCAGTATCATCCAGTCTCCCACTGGTGCTACAAAGGGCGGGTATTTTTTTCCTTGCAATAAAACTAGTGGCCAGATTTTTAATTGCCAGCAGATGGCAAGAGGAACAGTACATGAGCTTCCCACACAATATAACTTGTTGCATTAAAGTAATTACATCCAAACGAGTTTGCACTTAGCGATGGTCTCCCCAGCAGTCCAGTGCTTCCAGTTTGCCACCGCTTCTGGAAGCTCTGGGGTCTGTCTGCGCACATCAGCTACCCAGGACAGTGTCTCCATGTCCCGGGTGAGATTATGCACACACGGGACGTGAATGCCTCCGTCAGCTATCACACCTACAGCATAAATATCCTCTCCCCAAGATTCAAGCTAACAGAAAATCCTAAAAGAAAGACATGCTAGGGGACAGAATCCAGACTCCGGATCCACCTAATCTCAGCAAAGCACTCCAGCACATACTGAATTTCGGACGTGTCCCTAATGCTCCCTAAGCAGAGGGGGCTGCAGCACGTACCTCCATCTGTTGCTGAGTTTGCCTTCCACTGTTCACCATATTTGATGGTTCGGGGTATTCCCAGGTTCAGGAGGGGCTGTGATGCATGAGCCACCAGCAGCAGCTACTGGAACAAAATCCAGGCTCAACTGCTCACCTGAGATTTAGAAGAAATTCTGCTTTTAGCCGCCAATATGACTTACTTTCTGATCATTTTTTCTGGTAGCAGTAGATGTACGAAGTGGACCCTTAGTAACCCATCTGCAACCGCACATCATCCTTTCAGGATAATCCATGAAGACTTTGCAGCCAGTATCCATAATCCCACAACCCATCCCTGGGTCTTGCCATCACCCCTGCTTTGGCTGCGGCTTTAGGAGGACCCTCCTTTTTTCTCTTAAATATGAAAAGCTGCACTTGGGTCCGAGAGCAGAGGGGTTGTGCTTTAGCTGTGCAATCATTAGGGTTTACCGAGGCTGAACAGGCCCTGGCAGCAAAAGCAGAGCCATGTCTCTCAACAAACCAGCCTGGGCAGGGGGACGGCTACGGCTGGTTTGGCTTTTGGGATAGCTCCTTTCACTGCAGCTCTCCATTTCTCTTAATCAGCACAGGGATAAGGTGACCTCACTGCAAACGCAGTCAGTGGCATTTTGATTTCAGAATTGTTAAAGGCATCTGCCTTTAATTCAGCACCGACCGGGGCAACCTATCGACTCTCTTTGCTCAGAGCTGACGGGTTTTCTCTTCCTCTCAAGATCTGTGTCTGCAAAAGGCAGAAATTGCCCAGTCAATGCATCTGAAAGGAAATTTTCAGGAGAAAGGGCTGAGCAGAGTTCGGAGGTGCCAGTGGGTCCTCTGTCCCCAGTGTCCCAGGCTGCCAGACGAGCACGTCCGACTCCCCAGGACACGGGGAAACCCACTCCTGTCCAATCCACAATTTCTCCCACCCACATCCCAAACACAGGATGAGCATCTGATCTAAAGCAGAAACAAATGAAAGAACTGCAGAGGGTTTTCTGAGCGTTACATTTGTACACCAGAATGTTTTTAGGGACTTCAATGCTGTTTTCTTTCGTAAACGTTTTATTAAAAAAAATCACAGTGAAAATTACCACGTCACTGAGAGCAAGCGGGAGATGAAATCCCTCCCCTTGAGCATGCATCGTCCCCTCTTTGATGATGCCCTTGGGGAACAAAGGTACCCAGCCTTACTTTGCCTCCCCTGGCCCCTACGCAGTGCAGGGGACCACTGTCCCCCTTCAAGTGGGTGACCAGAGGAATGGTCTTCCTCGCACAACCTCCTCGTAATGTTCATGCCTAGGGACATGAGCTCCCTGAGTAGAAATTTAGACTTGTGCTACCAGCAGCTTCACCAGCATCGCAAGGAGCAAGAAAACACGGTGCCTGCTTGGGCGTGAAGATGGGAGAGCCCGCCTCGCCGGGGAGGAGAGGGGGCACCCAGGTCTGATGGCTGGTCATTACACCCCCCCCATTTAAATCACAGGCTAATTTGTTCATGCTGTAGGATAATAATTGTAAAGACAATGTGACTTTAAAGCTGCCTAGAAGGCAGAGTAAACCTCCCCGCTAGGCCGGGCTTTCTGAGGCTTTATTGTCTTCTCTCTTTTTTTCTTCCCTGTTCTGGTGCTTTATGGCTTTGGGCATGGGCCAGGTCTCCTGTCTGCGTAGGGCTTTCTCTCCCTTGATGTTTTCTCTCCCCAAGTGCTGTGATGGAGAGACCAACCGAACTGAAAAATCAATTAAAACCAGAGGTCAGTGCTGTGCTCTGGGGAGCCAAGTCCTCTGAGGGAGGGCTGGGGTTCAGCCACCGCAGCCGAGAACCTGCACAACCTGATGGCTGCAACGCCCAGAGGCATCTCCAAGCCAATTTCTCTGCAGGGAGCACCTATGTGGCCTCTGCCCTTCATTCACCACCTTGACTCAACCCCTCTACCCACTGCCTACAATGGAGAGATCGTCTACCATCGTGTTTCCAGCCTGGCAGCAGCACACCCAGTGCACACGGTGTCACTGTCCCATTCCCACCTCTAGGAACGAGCTCCACCACTAACGCATCCTCACAACATTGCTGCCATCAGTTTGCGTGGCTTTGACTATGGCCAGGGCAAACCAGGAGACCAGAAGCAATACAAAACCAGTGCAGAAAAGCCATCAGACCCACCTGCCCTTGCCTTGCATCCAGCCACCGTCCCAGCTCGCTGGGGTTTTCTGCTCCCTTCACACAATGGCAAGAAAACAAGAGTGAACCAGCCTTACCCGGGAACACCACACATGCCTGGCAACCTCTCAGTGAGGCACGAGGGTTTTGCTGCTCCTGTTTTTTGGAAAAATGCACTGAGAAAGCAGAAAGCTGAGAACTTGCCCAAGGACATGCAGAGTTCACTGGGATCTGAGGCAGTGGAGCTGCCATCCTGCTCCCGGCCCTCCAGCAATACTTTCTCCTCTAAGACCCAGCATGGGATGGAGGAAAACAGACTCCAACACGTCATTAGATACCCAACACCAATCTGAACTGAGCACAAAGCCGCTTCCCTCTCTGCATGTGGACTTCACAGGGTCTTGCAAAGGTCCGCCTCAAAATCAGAGTGAACCACTTCTGCGCGCAGCCAGATCCGCTCTTGGTCCCACCTTCCTGACCATGGCCAAGGGGGGATGGCAGAAGGATCCCAGGGTCAGTGCGACTCAACTCTTTCCAACACAACCATCCACTAACTGCAGCCACATGAAATCTGCACAGAAAGCTCTTTTCCAGGCTGGCCAGCAGATGGGGATGGAAGAGCAGCCAAGGTCTGATCCACGGGCAACCGTGTCCCTCCAGCCTGGCTGTGTCCTGATGGCTGTCAGGGCTCAGGTGGCACGGGCTGCTGCACTGGCCATGCTCGGGGCAGGGCAGAGACAGGCACTGAGGCAGGGGCTGCGTGACTTGGAAGCAGGGACAACACCTGAGAGCTTAAGTCCCCATCCCTAGGGCAGCAAGCGTAGGTGATAAACCCTAAAATAACTCCAACCAGATACCCTGGGGTCTGCCTGGCCCCTGATAGTCCAGGATGAGGAGACCTGTCCTCACCGTCTCTGCTGGGGAGCTGGATCACCAGCTGTCTGCCGGGGAGGCTGAAGGGGACCAGAGAGCAGGTCCAAGACCTCATCCTGCCTGCAGCACCGCTACCCAATGAAACTGTACAGCCAAGTGCAGCTCCTTATGGCAAAGAGAGCCCAAAGAGCCCACCACATGCCCTGGCTTGCCTGTACCTGCGTGCTGTAACCCCCCAGTGCACCCTCAGCCCCCACCTTCCAGATGTGCTCGTGTTCAAGCCAAGACACTGCATGGTGGGGGGGGAGTAATTTGGAAACCCCAGAAACAGCCCAGAGACGCAGAGAAAACTCCCTCGGCTCAAACAGCTCTGCTGGGCTTAGCTCTGCCCCGCTGACGGGAGGCCGGCCATGCTGAATTCCCACCTTCGTCGCCTATCAGGATCTGCCCAGTGGATGAAGGTGGCCGCTGAGCGGGATGGGTAATAAGAAGTGACAGGAGACTTCCCAGCAAAGGGACATGTGGGTTTCCGCGGGGTGCTGGTGCCTTCCCACCCCAGCACAAGGCTTCCCCCACCGGGAACCGGGCAGCCGGCTCCGAGCAAACCCCGAAGCTGCCTGCTTTCATGCTCCAAAATAAAGAAACAGGAACAAACAATGAGCGACACTCAGTGCCCTGCCCCGAGCTTTGCTGTGTCAGGAGCCGTCATTATGTCAATGTGTAATTATGCCATTAATTACTGACCATAAAGCTCTAAAGAAAACAGACCTGAAATGAGTATAGCACTGGTGCAAAGTCCTAAGAGATAACTCTTTGGCTGCTAAGGTAATGTAGACCGAGCTGCATTTTCCAAACCAAAATTGAATTTGCAATTAGCTCTCCTTGTCGCCTAAGTCCGACAAAAGACCTTCCTGCATTTAATGCCGAGAAGGGATGTCTCTGAGCTGCCATCAAATGACAGAGGCTTACAAAAAGCCGACTGGAGCAGAGCGGAGGGACCAGAATCCCAAATGTCTCTTTGGGCTGAGTGAGGCTCTTGTTTGAGTTTGGATTTGCCGCACACTCAATGTACATCTCCGAGCAAGCCACTTAATCTGACCCTGGCCCAAAGTTTAGCTGTCTGTCAAATGTTAGAAAAGGGCTTTGTCTGCCTCACAAGGACTTGGAGGTTTAATTACCGGCTGTGCCAAGATGCCCTTAGGTGGAAGCTGCAATGCAAATGCAAAGTATCATTATTAGAGCTTAGCAAATAACTCAAATGTTTTTCTGCAGCAACTCCCTCGAAAAGAAATTAGATTCCTTTCTGGTGTGTTTGGGCGTCTTTCCAGGCTCTCTTGTTGTGACACTCACGAGTGAGTGAAGAATTAAGAACGTGAAGGTAATTCACCAAAAGTCAATACCCATCTCCTAAACCTGAGCTTTCGCACGGAGCCTCGCTCCTCCACAGCCCTCGTCCGCACGCCCAAACCCGGCGCCGAGAAAGGCACATGATGGGGTTGCACCCAGGCACGGTGTCCCTTCGGCAGCCTACGGATGGATCCAGCCCATCCAAGCAGGCCAGGGTCCCTCAGGGGTGTGTGGACATCAGCCATGGCCTCCCCGCATCGGGTCCAACACGGATGCCCTGGGACGGCTCCCACCCCAAGCAGCCGCAAGGCCTTGCTGAGCAAGGTGGGCATCAAAGGTTAGAGAGATGAGGGAGAAGGGCTTCGCTAAAACCCCTTTCAGAGGAAGCCACACATCCCCAGCAGCTCATGCTGTGCAAATCCCAATGATTTAAGCCATTTCACACTCGCCTCTGAAAAGTCTGGGACGAACATTTGCATCGTAAATTCTTGGGGATGGCTATTCTCCGGGGTTGAGCAGTTGCCATAAAGCTCCCAGAGTTTATGAGGATCTGACAAAACCTCCTGGCTTCCGCTGTAACCACTCAGTCCCTTCCTCGGCACCACGCGCCGGACGGCAGCTGCCCCAGCCCTGGCCAGGGACGTGCGGGAACATCCCCGCAGCCCTGAGCTCCCCAACGGTCTCCAGTGAGCGGGAACGGCGCGGAGGAATATTTTCAATTAGCTTTACAGAAAACATTTGCCTGAAACTGGATGCTGTGTGAAACTCCTGAACTCTCCTTTTGTTTTCGGAGCGGGGAGAATTGGAAGAGCTCTTTATTTTTTTGCATCCGAGCACGTGTGGTTTGGGCGGCCGGAGCCAACGTGTGATTCAGAAGGCGGCAGCTCCCGTTGTGCACCGCACCCCGGCTGCTCCGTGGGACCTGACCCAGGACATAAAAGCAGATCACCCGGCTGCCCATCCGCGCAGGAGCTCAGCCCACCCAGCCCTTGCACGTCATACGTGGGCCACCACGGTGATGCACGTCACCCTGTTGGGTGCTTGGTGCTGGGACACAGATGCAAAGCAAAAGGTGCAGCAGGAGGAGGGGGCTGGACCTAACAAATACCCAACACCTCCTGCGCCCTGACGCCGCCTTGTTACCCTGCGCTGCCCGGCAGCACCTCAAAGCCCAGATCCTTCCCCAGGGCTCTGAGGAACATGTCCTGGGTGCAGGTGAGTCAGATCACCCTGACACCCCCGACCTTGTGGCAGCGTGTCCGGACAAGGACGCCCTGCCCTCAGCGCTCCCCAGCCGCCGCAGCTCTCCCGGGCCCGGTTACCAACGAGCCCCATAACACAATTTATTCCATCTAATTAACTTCTCCTTCCCTCTGCGGCCGATTTCTGCACCAAGTCAGGACTCCAGAGCTCCTCCAGCCCGCTGAGCTGGCAGCACAGGCTTTTGTTTGGGCACTCGCGTTCCCCTTTGCAGTGGGCAGCCCCATTTGCTTCAGTTTTCCCCAAAGGCGCCAGCAGCAGCGAGCTGCCCTGGCACCGAGAGCAGCGTTACCAAAACCAGCCAAAACTCAGCTCCTGTCCCACCGTGAACTCCTTTGAGGTTTTTTTTGTTTGTGGTGTTTTGGTTTTGTTTTTTTTTAAAAAAAACACCAGCAATTAGGAAAACAGCAAGAGTGTTTATTCAATTTGTTTCTCCTCCTTTGGCTGGGCGTTTTCTCCCCAGGTGCCACCCTGCAAGGGTGCTCCAGTCTCCACGCCGCGCTGCAGGCTCCGAAACGTTTGCAGCCCCTGTCGCAGAGCAGAAACGCTGTTGGGGAAAGATAAAGACAGGGGCTTTTTTTTTTATCTGCAGCTGATGACGCTGGCTGCATCATTTGGGACTACTTGGGTGCAATTTTGCAGCAGTATTGAGTTTCCATCCTCTTGCTAAGGGCTCCACACACCACTTTTCTCTCTGGTGTTCCCAATGCACGTCTGGTCCTCTGCCTGCAGATGTCCTGGTGCCTGTGTGGCCCACGCCTGCGCTCCCAGCTGAGCCACAGCCTCTACGAATCCCTCATGGCCTAGGCACGTGGTTTCTAAAATGATGTATCTGCCACGCAGACTGTGATGATGTGAAAAAGTAAGAGCAGTTATAATTAAAGAAACCTGTTGCAAATTAGTTAACAGCACAAGCTCGCACCGAGGCCAAAGCTATTAACAGTCTGAAGCCGTTCAGCCAAGCCACGTTCAAGCCATGACAAGTCAAAAAAATAAAGTTAATAAAACATCCTTGAAATGAAACACAGGTCATGTACTCAATCTGCATATTTATAAAAGCCTAGCCTAATCCAGCCAAGCTTTCCAGAAAAAAAGATCTTGCTGGTCTTTGAACCTGCCTGTGCTTCCTCAGGGAATATCAGTTTACCTTCAGCGAAGTTAGATGGGATTAAAATTCACCTTAAAAGGAGCGAGGATCCGCAGTGGGGAGAGAAGTGACCACAAGCTGTCCCTGCAAAGCCGCACGCACTGACCACGCACAGCCTGCGCCATGGGATGGCTTCAGGGCACCATCTCCACCTTTTCCAGGGCTGCCAGACTTTACGCCCCCGCAAACCTCCTGGCTGAGGTCTGGGCTATCGCAGCACCTGCCAATCCAGCACTGAAATCCACCACCAGATATTAGAAGCAGAGGGCCCCCCTGCACCCAGGACCCAGCTCAGTCTGCTCAAGTCCAGCCTAAACCTTCACGGCAGAACACGACACCTCCGGGCAACTCGTTCGCCCAGCACTGGATACCGAGGTTTCTGCAAAAATCCCATCTCTCACCTTAACTTCAGGGAATCCCCGTCACACCAGCAACAGGGGAATGAGGATGAGGAGCATCCCTGGGCCTTCGCTCCAGGATCCGTGCTGCAGGGCGAGGGCAGCAGCCTCCTGGATCAGATTGTCCCCCACTGCTGCTAAAACCACGCTCACGCAATGCCACGAGGCTCCGTTTCCACAAAAAGCTGGGCACAGGCTGGGCTCGGGAAGGCAGCCCCCGAGGCGATGTGGCGTGTGCCTCTTCCCCTGAGGAGCCACACGAGCTGCGAAACCCCTCTGTGCCGGAGCACGTTGGTAGCTATAAACACTGCAAGTTGTCAAGTCCGGTGCGGCGGCGAGTGGAGGAGGTGGGTTTGAGGCTGATGTCCCTAGGAAAGCCCGGGTCCCCAAGGCTTGTGGGGCGAGGAAAGCGGTTGCCAGAGAGCGTGAGAACAAGCCACGGTGTTCCCTCCTGGCACCTTCGCTGTGGGAGCCATCCCCGGACGTTTGCCATTTTTGCGCAGGCCCCCTCCCAGCAAAGCGAGGGATTTGGCAGGGTGGGCGTGAAAGAGCGTGTCGCAGGCTGGGAGATTAACGGCTTCACCCGGGCTGAATTTTCACGGGGAGAAAAAAAAGTTTCTGAGTCATCAGAGCTTAGAAATATAAGATGCTCCTCTGCAATACCAGGGGCCGAGAGTTGCTCTGTGTCTTTGCAGATACAAATACTTGTGCAAATACAGGGAAACAACAGATATTATCCACACAAAATAAAATTGCCCAGGAAGTGGCTCCAGAGATTGCCATCTTGGCTACGGGGTAGTAAGAAAACATGGTTTCAGGCCAACAGGACCGGTGGTCTCAATATGTTGAGGTCAAGCAGGGGGAATAAAAGTGGAAGAACCATTAAGACAAAAAAATAATCGTTGTCTTGCGATAATTTGCAATGAGGGTCCTGCTTAAACGCTTTCCTCTTCTTTCTGAGCAGGGTCAGCAGAACCATTGCTGCAGAGCTCTATGAGAACCAAAGCTATGGCACCAAGCCCTGGCCCAGCTCCCCAGTTTGGCCAGTGCACAGCCGATGTGACAGCACCGCCTGCTTGCCACCACCACCAGCCTGAGCAGCAGTCCCCGCTCTGACTGTCCTGTCTCGCATTTCCTACGAGGGTCAGGTCACACACACCAGGTAATAACCAGCTTCCAGACAAGACCCCAAGGAACATCTCGCTCCAGCTATCTGAAAGCCTTTGCAGCCCTGCAGGTAAGGTCTGTTGCTCAGGCTCTGGCTCTCCTCCTGATTTTGACATCCCCCCCGCCATCATCCAGCATCCCTGTGAGTCAGTCCCCACATGTGTAATGACGAAAACAATCCTCCATCCCTCTGGCAAGTGCCTCTGTGCTCTGGAGACAGCGTGTTGCACACTGTCACCATGCAAATATGCACATTTCTTGCTCTCTTGGCTGCAGAGAGAACGTGAAGGTAGCAAGTACCACCGAGGCTCAGAAATCAGAAGGTAAATCCAAGGAGCGCACGTGTGCTTGCAGGCACGAGGGTATCCATGGGCTTCCTGAGGTTTTGCTCAGCGACACAGCAGCCCAGTCTAAATCTATGCTCTGCTTTCTGATCTTCCGCCCCCCCTCTCCCTCTTTCATTCTCCATTTTAATATTTTGAAGTGTGAGCTTTAAACCCCCCATGTACACTCTCACCCACACCCATCCCTTGGTCCCTGCTCAGGTCCAGGGCTGGTGCATTGCAGAACAAACCATCACAGAATCACAGATTGGCCGGGGTTGGAAGGCCCCTCTGGAGATCACCCAGTCCAACCCCCTGCCAGAGCAGGGTCACCCAGAGCAGGTGGCACAGGAACGCCTCCAGGCGGGTTTGGAATGTCTCCAGAGACGGAGACTCCACCACCTCTCTGGGCAGCCTGTGCCAGGGCTCTGCCACCCTCAACAGCAAAGAAGTTCTTCCTCGTGTTGAGATGGAACTCCCTATGGTCAAGTTTGTGCCCGTTACCCCTTCTCCTGTCCCTGGGCACCACTGACAAGAGCCTGGCCCCATCCTCCTGACACCCACCCTTTCAGTATTGATAAGCGTTGATAAGATCCCCCCTCAGGCGTCTCTTTTCCAGCCTGAAGAGACCCAAATCCCTCAGCCTTTCTTCACAAGAGAGGTGTTCCAGTCCCCTCATCACTTTGGTAGCCCTTTGGTGTCCCCTCTCCAGCAGTTCCCTGTCCTTCTTGGCTTCAGCTCTACTCTCCAGGCAAAGAGGAGTAACGTGGCACTACAGAGAGGGACTCAGAATTCTCACCTCCCCAAACCTGGCCGGAGACAGTGGTGACCCAGAGCCAGGGAGGAGTTTAGGGTGGTGAAACCACCCATTGCAATGCCCAGGGCACCAAGCGCCAGTGGCAAGCTGGCAGCGAGGGACCTGCTGGGCAGAGCCAGGCCCCAGCTGGGCTCTCGCCCAGCCACGAGAGCAGTGAGGGGACACTGCAGCCGCCTCCTCTTCCTCAGGGATGATGGCACGGGTACTCCTGTGCTTGGAGGGCACTGCAAGGGCAAGGAAAACCGGCTGCAGTTCATCCTTGCCGCCCAGCACAAGGTGGGGATAAGCTCACACACACGTGGAGACTTCTGCACACAAAATGGGGCTAGAGTCCGAGTTTTATGGCCCCAGCAGTAGGCCAGAAGGAAAGCAGGGATTTGCCTACAGTTACACAACAAGTTCGTGGAGAGGAAACAAGCCCAATTTTTCCAAGTCCTCAATTAGCCTCCCACTAACGGGATGCGCAGCACTTCCTCCGCAAGCTGCGGAGATGCTCGGAGACGGGAGGTACCAGATCTCTCTCTCTCCAAGGACAGGGAAATGCTGGAGGAGATGAATGCCTCCCCCTGCTTTCCCACCTCTCCTCCCGGAGCACGGGGAGCCGTGGGCAGGGGGCTGCCCCACCACACCCCCAGGACCCCGCAAAGCCCCATCCTGAGTCACGGAGCGCTCCAGCCCCAGCACATTATATTGGGATGAATCACTCGCTGACCTCTGCCTTCCGCAGTGTTCGGTTTCTAATTTTATGGGCTGTATCAACGGGGTTATTGAATCCAGATGTCTGCAAAATGCAACTGCAGCACACAGAAACCCGCAAGGAAAGGAGCTGGTGGCGAGGACCAAGGCATGTGGTTCATTTTTCATAAGCAAACCCTGGCTTAGGAGGGAGAAGGCAGCATCTCATCTGCCCTGGCTGCCAGGGGCTCAGCAGCAGCATGTGGGAGGCTGTGATCTCCCCAGGCCACTCACATTTCTCTGGATAACTGCTCCTGCCCTCTCTTTTTCTGAAAGCATCTTTCCCTCAAGGCAGCGGACGCACAGTTGCATCAGGCTGGGATGGGTCCCACCTGGGGGAGCTTTGGGAGATGCTGCAGAAACGTGGGTCCTGTGCAGCCACGGTGGGGACACCAGCACTGCCATGGGAAGAGCACCGGGCTGGGGCAGAGCTTTGGCTTTCCCAAACCCACCTCTCCAGCACCGATCAGTCATGGCACGAGACACAGCAGCGACACCTGACAGCCGTCTGTGCCGGGCATCTGGTTTGCATAAAGTGCAGCTGGCTCCGAAACAACAGGAGTGCGTTTGTCCCGGCAAGGCAAGAAGAAAAAAAAGAGAAGAAAAAAAAAAAAGAAAAGAAAAAGAATATCCAGACCTTGCCTAAATTTCAAATAGAACCTGTGGAGTGACCCACCCGCAATGGGGCCGTCCCTCCCCGACAGGTAACCCATGGCATCGCCCGCGCCACATGGGTGATTCCTGAGCATTGACTCAACGCAGCATCAGAGGCCCCAGGGGATGGAAAGGATTTCTTAAACTTCCTTTTTTTTTTTTTCCCCCCTTTAAAAGACCTGCCCACACCTTCCCTCCTCTACAGGTCTGACCTGAGTCTCTCCAAGCTGGGGATTCCCAAGACCTGCGTGTGGATGCAGATCCCCTCCAAAGGGATACTGTCCCCGCTCCAAAGGGATACTATCTCCGCTCCAAAGGGATACTGTCCCCTCCATTGCCGACAGCTTTCTGCAGCAATGCAGCCCCCGATACCCGGTGTGAGAACGGGCCTGGCTGTGTACAGGACCTAAGCTAACAGCAGCAGACCACGACACAAATAACCGCCCTTTCTGCTTAGCTCTGTCGTACGGTCACCCCAAACAAATCCTTCACTTCTAGCCTTTAGTTTACCTGACAGCTTGCAGTGACATATCTCCACCTTTACAAGAAACACAGACCTCCAGGTGGGATATTTCTGGTGGTGGCTTGTTTCATGTTAACTGAAAATAAAAAACAAACAAACAAAACAAACAAACAAAAAAAACACCACCAAAAGAACCACCCTACTTTCTGCTTGCTAACCAAAAATTACTGCAAATCCTTGTCAGGAAATGAAAAGTTTGGCCATCTTGTCCACACCTTGGCCTCCAGTCCTCCTGAATGAGCCCCAGGAGAACATCTGCAGAGAGGCTAGCACTGGTCCCCCACGCCTCTGCACGGCTCACGGGAGGTGGAAGATACGCTGGTGCTTCATGCCGAGTTTCTCCTTGGCGGTGCTGGGGTGTATGCGGGGAATTTCTCTGCACCCCCCTTCTTTCCTACTGCTGCAGATGCTGCCATGCCCCATGCAGTACCCTCAAACCCAGCAGAGACCTGGCTGATAAAGGCCCTCTTTGCTCTCCCCCATTCCCTGCAGCTTCCACGTCTCACTGCTCGGGACAGATGGAAGTTGTGCAGAGAAGCAGAGATCCAGGAACGCATGTGAGTTTTCTCATTTTCTACCTTGTCAGCCTTGGAAAAAGCGAAAAATAATATACAAAACAGAAGGAGATGGTAATAAAGAAGAAGTTGACCTCCGCGCTGGTATTCCAGCTCACACGGCTGCGCCTATGCCGAGTCGCTCCTGCCCTTGGCTGCTCCTGCCTCACCGTAAGGCTCCGCTGTCTGCAACCCAGAAAGGAGCCTTTTAGGGCAGTCAGTGAATCTGGGCTGATATTTCTCTTGTGCACAAGCCACGCACACGCGCCTTGAGAAAGCTCAGAAGACCTGCAGGGGATGAGTTTAACGTACGGATGTGTCGGTGCCAAGTTTCAGCCTAATGGGAATCACAACAGCTGACTTACAACACCCCTCCTTTAAAGCCAGGGTTTACAGGGAGGGAATCTCTGCCAGAACCAGAAACTATAGCAACTGCTGTAATAAAATAGCATTTCAGTGTAAAGCTATTTTTACAGCACATTGCCACGTTCGTGGTATGGCAGTTTCCAGTGTTTTTCAGATGTCTGCTGCCAGAAGATTTAGTTGGATTAGTTTCTTATTCGTTAAAGAGGTAAGGATCATATTGGGTTGTCAAATACACCCCTTTCCCTGCAATGGGAAAAATTATATCCTAAGAGGTGATTCACCAGGTATTGAATTCACGTAACACTTGATCTCGACTGACTAAAAGGCTAAGATTGCCTCAGGGCCCAGACCTGGTCGCATTGAAGTCAATATGGCTTTTGCAATCGGCTTTGGTGAAGCAGCTATGAGCCAACCCACGATCAGACTTGCCTGAAGCCTAGAAACCCATATTTCACACTACTCACATTATAAGCAGCAAAGGGTTATGATCTATAATAGATTAAGGTTTATCTCAGCTCAGCTGAAGCTGATGCAAATTTTGCCACTCATTTGAATGGGGTCAAAACTCCAACCAAAGTTGTTGGACTCAATTTCTGGGTGGCACCATTTCTTCCTGTCCTTCCAGTCCAATGTTTGCCTCTTGTGCAGCTCTTTGGTCTTTTCTGTCGTAGGAAAATTTATTTCAATATTAAGGAGGGTGGAAACGATGGTCCTTTGAGCAGAAGTTAAGTTTTACCAGCATCCAAAATTAAGATCCACTCAGATAAATTGATCCGGCTTCACCACTGACACCACAGGGTGGAAAAAAATTTTTTAAAAATAAAATTCTATTTCAAAGAGATGCTGATATCAGATCCAATGCTACATTAAGCTACTTTTCAAAGAATTATTCGTTCTTGCTAACTCAATGCAAGCGATGCCGGCACCTCCATGAAAACAAAAGACTGACAGGTCTAATTTGAAAGTGGCCTGTTCCGGCTGGTAGCACAAAGACACCTCAAACAGGACCAGTAGCCTCCCCCGTATGTCAAGTCCCATGTCCTATATTTTATCTGTGGCTTTAATGATTGGAGACCCATCTGATTTACCCCAGTGTTGGGCCCAGTCTCTCTCTGCCAAGGTACCTTCTTAGTAATCCGCACCTTCTTCCAACAATTAGCTTTGATTTTTGTCATTTCATCAAAAAGTTTGGATTCCTACCGTGTTTTGCTGTTGCAGTCCAGGTTTCCCCAGCCCCATCTCCTCTCCTACCACCAGCAGTTTCCCTACACGCCACACTCTGCCAGTGGGGAGGTGTGCTCCATACCTACACCACCAAAATCCACAGGCACCACCCAATGCCAGGATGGCTTAATCAGGGTTGAGGTTTCGCACAGACCTTGCAGTCTTTTCTCTTCAAAACCCATATGAAGCTGTGGCCCACAGTGGAACTGTAGCTACTCCCATTTCCACTTCTGTTAGTACAACACGGGTGTAAAGTCAAATGAAATCAGAAGCGACCGTTCACAGGAAAGAAACTTGGTGCAAACTTTGTTTCCCAAGAAACATTGTCCACGTATGGGGCTTAAAGCGAGGGATGGGTCACACCAAGTACACACCGTGTAAAACAAAAGGACTTTGGTGCCCTGCTTGGTTTGGAGGGGCTCGTACCTGCAAACAAGCACACTTTGGGCAGCCTGAAGTGAACAAACCTCGTCGACACCCTTCTTATTATGTGGAAAATCCATATCCTGCTCAGCCTCTTAAATAAACCCATGTCTCGTTAGGCTGTAGGACTGGTGAGGGAGAGCTGCTCTTTTGCTGAGTGTTTACTGGAGTCTTTTCTGCATGACCCAGTTACACCGCTTACACAAATAGTGAAACTCTGTGCGTATCTGGGTAGGGAATGACCCATGGTTACGAAGCGTGTATTATTGGTGTAAGCTGTGCAGGAAGGTACGTTCATCTCAGCTCTCTGAGCCAGACCATCCCAGCCCTCACCTTGTTTACCCATGAAACGCGACTGGGAACCATTATACACCCACTCAGGACGGGCAGGGACGACAACACCAGGTGCAGAGCAATGGAGAAACAGGCGGGTCAACAGTCGGCCTCACTCCCTTGGGCGACGGTTCCTCATCCGATACCAGGAATTACAGTGAACAGCCCAAAGGGAAATGCCCAGTGCGGAAAAATATTTGAAGATCTCCAAATCTGGTCCTCCTGCCCCACCGGTGCTGGGAACCCACGGTGCAGTCAGACAACAATCTCCACAGCAACCGCACAGCTCATGGGCATCCACCACTCAAATTGCCTTTCCTCCCTGCGCTTTGCCATCACCCTCCCACTTCTCAGCACAAGCTGAGGATCAGACACTCACCAAGCACTGTCTCGTGACAGCAGCAAGGGTGACAGCACCATCGGCACCTTGGAGGATAGGAATAAAACCTGAAGGCACCTAGAATTAGAGGCAGCTTTCCAAAATGTCAGCCTTAACCCAAGCGTTGATTTGTCACTATGTAAAATGAGGGTAATAAAACTTGCTTGCTGCCCAGGGAGGGTATTTCAAGACTTGATTAGGCAATCTTTGGAGATCACTTCGAAGATGGAAAGTTTTATTGTGTTAAAGTGGAACATGGCGTATCCATTGATCTGAAAGCTCTCTACACAAGGAGATTCGCTTCATTTGAAAACTGCATTCATACTTTGCAAAATGACCTGCCTGTACGTAAAGCTGCAAAGCGGATGTCTGGGGGCACATCTCCAGCTGGTGCAAAAAAAAAAAAAAAAATCTGCTCTGACTGCGACAAACCTGTCCTGATTTGCACCAGCCAGGAATCTGGCTGTTTCACAAAAATCGAGCCTGTTCTTCTAAAATACTTAATAAGAGCAATCACCCAGGCACTGACCTGTCTTACAAGGGAGGAATCATTATTTTCATTATTTAACAGATTTGGAAGTGAGACAAGGAAAGAAATAGGGAATTACCCAAAGTCATGCTAAATGTTGGGTTTTTTTTACTGAAGTCTCTGGGGACATTAGCCACCTCAGCCATTAGCCTTCCCCTTGAGCCCATCTTGTTGGCTAATGCCCAAAGCAACCCCACGGGTCAGTTTTTAGCAAGGCGAGAGCAGAACGTGACTAATGTTTACCCAAGGAATACAACTAGCTCTGAGGAAGCTGAAGGGGGAAATATGTTAACCACATAGAAAAGATAACAAGTAACACCTTCAATATTGACATATGAATTATACTGCCATACAAATAAGAAGAAAAAGCACAAAGATGTCCCTATGATGGCAAAGCAATACCTGTCACCTCCCTCTCAGTCATCACCTGTAGCTTTCTAATGGAGAACCTTTATGCATCTCACTGCTTATCTGGTTTTTGCCGGAGTTTTCCCCATTTTGCACATCCAGGAGCCCCGTCCTGTCCTGGCAGCAATGGCCCATGACAAAGCCCAGGTGAACCTCCATCCCCAGTCCAGGAAAAGCCCTCGCAGCCCAGGTCCCACAGCACTACCAGGATGCAGCTAAATCCATTCCAAGCCGATAGCATGGGGAGCCACAGAGCTGGAGAGGGAAAAAGTGCGCTGGCCCAAGCCCAGCCCGTCCCCCTCGGCCATGGCTCCTTGCCCTTCGCTTTCCCTGCCATGAATTGCTTCACAGCCACGCAAGAGGCCAAAGCAGCAAAGGCAGAGCTGGAATCGGCGTGTCCAACACCTGGGATCCGCAGGGGTAGGAGATCCTGCCAAGAATTGTTTTAACCTTCAATATTTCTGGCAGCAGAATATCAGTCAAATGGTTCCTACTGGTTTTTTGGGTTGTGTCACTCTGACACAAGCTGGTCCAGACCAAAAAGATCCCTGTGCTCAGAGAGAGCGGGGTTTGTTTTCCATGCTAATGGGCTTTCAGTAGCAGGGGGAAAGGATGCCTGAAATAATAATCCTTAATAAATGCAACATTCTCGAGGAGGAAAATCATGCTAGATATAGCTAATAATACACTGTACAGACGCAGAGTACATTTTTCTCCTCCAAACCGCCAGTCGGGCCAGCAGCGGGGGACTTTCCTCCTGCATCCCAAGTCCTCTCCGCAGAGCCAGGTGGAAACAGTTGTCCTGGGACTCAACCCTAAACCTGCAGCAGAAGAGGCAGGAGGGTATGAGACAGCCCCGTCACGCAGCACAGCAGTACCGCGGCCAGTAAGGGAGCTCTGGCTGCTCCCAGGGAGCAGAGCGAAAACCTGGTCCCCTCCAAATTCTTTTGGAAAGGAATTTTAGTATTCCAACTTTTCCATTTAACATCTTTTTTAAAAGCTGAAATTGGCATTTTTAGTGCAAGTTACTTGCTAAGATCATTTCTTCCTGAAAAAGTAGGAATCCAAATGAAAGATTTCAATTGATGTGAACTCCATTGTTTCCAGCTCTCCATAAACATTAAAAAAAAAAAAAAAAGAGGAAATTGTGAGGTTTTGCACTAATTTGGAAAACCTTACGGTAGCACCCATCATTAGGCAGGGCAATACCAGCTGCGTGCCATTTCTTATGGCTTTCCATGCGTTTGTCACCGCAGGTGGAGCCAAGTCTCATGACCTGGCGTGTGTCCGTAGCAGAGGGCACCCGCGCCAGGAGCCAGCACAGCTCGGTGGCCTTGGGCAGCTCATTGCACCGCGGCAACTTGGTGATGTGTCTGGGCCCAGAAGCAGAACTACGCTGTCCCAGGGAAGTCAACGATAAACATCTCCAAACCCATCATACTCAGACGTGTCCACGTCCTCTTGCTGAGCCCGGAGCAGATTTTGAGCTCTTTAACAGGGAGATGGAAATCACACAATGGCAGAACCCAAGGCTGGCCAAAAGGAGATTTCCAAACCAGTCCTCATTTTCTCTCTCCTCTCTTTTCTCCCCTCTATTTCTGCGACTTTGGGTCAAGGTGAAAAACTAACAAGTGTTACAAAACATCCATTCCAACAACAGCAAGGATCATATTGACAAGTGCGCTGGGCTTTTTTCTCAATATAACCTTATTTATGACTAATTCAACTCAAGTTTTCCAAAGTTTTGTTCAGGAAGCTGGAGAAGAAGGTGGGGGTGATTTTCCAGGTTGTTACATGAGTGGCATTCATCTTTAGAGGAAATTATTGCCCTCTTGGAGGATACTGGGAGCTGTACCTGGGTTAAGGAACTCTGTCTGGGCTGCCATGGGAGCAAGGGGCAGATGCTGACGCACTGAAATTGCTTTTTAAAATTACTTAAAAAAAAAAAATCATGTGAAAGGCATCAAGAGTGGCTTTTTTCATCCCATTATTTGACTCCAGCTGCTGACCTTGGCTCTGGGAAAATAATTATTCTTGACTTCGAAGTGGGGAGGTTTTTTGCGCCAAAGGCAAATGTCTATAGATTTATACTATTTGGAAAAATCAAACGGCTGCGAGCCAAGCCATCCAGCTTATAAAACACAACCAGCCCTCCAGGGATAATTTAAAGCTGACCCTGCAGCACTGACATTCCAACCATAGATGACGGAAAACGTAACTTGCACCATTTTCTTATCTGCTGGATGCTCCCATCAGTGTGGGCTTCAGGGACAAAGACCAGCCAGAAGGAGACTGAAAGAAAAGGACAAAAAAGAGGAAAAAAGGCTCTAAAATAAGTTTGTTCTAAGGAAGGCGAAAAGGCCTGGCAGGCCAGAAGGCAAACTTTGTCATCCACACAGCCAAGAGTTGCGAAGGCAGCCACAGTCCATGCTTTTTCCATTGTGCTCCGCCAAAATAACCCTCAGAATTCTCCCGGGATGAAACACAACCCACTCTCTGCTGCTCGGGCAATCCAGGCTTAGATCCTGCTTCTGACTAACAAAACTGTGACTGTGATGGCTTGTTCCTACATAATTAGGACTCATCTGCCAGCGATCAGTTTTGTCTCCAGTCCTCGAGCCTTTAAGCACAAGCTACCTGGCCAAGCCCCGTTAAATCCGCGAGACCTCCTATGGCCAGAGGTCCATCCAAACCAGGATGCAGCAGCACCTTGTCCCAGTGCCATCACAGGTATCGCTGCTGTCAGTCACCCAGTTTGGCAAGACGTATAAAGCCATTTACTGGGGAATAAGCTCTTGTGGAACAGAGAAGCTGGAGATTTGTCCATTTGTGCTCCTGGCAAGCAGGAACACCGCGTGGAGCGTAACCTGCTAGGAGGTGGACAGGGCTTTCCTGCGATGAGGGTTTAGGCTACCACAGCTGCAGTACGCTCTGCCTTACAACTCATTGCAACAGGTTTCTGCTCCAGTTCACCAGGATGTGGTGGCTTCTCTGCAAAAGAATAGGTACAAGGCTCATCCAGAGCAAACAGATGCAACAGTCTGACAGCAAAAAGGATATATGCCAAGGATTCAATAAAAATAGAATGATGATTTCTCCAACATTGAACTCTAAATAAGGGCATGGTGATGAGGCATCCAGACCGAGACATCTCAGCATTCAGCCAATCCCCTCTCCAAATTTGCACCACACATTCCTCTACCTGTCTGGAGAACCTGACCCATCACCTTTCAGAACTTTTTAAAATAAAAGAAACTTCACAAGACCAAATCCACAAACACAAGACCCACCTGCACCCATCCCTGTCCCTAAAATAACCAATTGCTGTTTGTGAGCCACTGTGCGTATATGTATGTGTGTGTGTACACACAAGGGTGTGCATTCACAGCTCGGGGATGACAAATGCAATAAGGGATAAGTTTTAATTTCAAATCTCCAACTGGTTTTGGTCTCCAGACCCCAATAAAGCAGAGAGTGGCGTGCTTTAGCACTTCACAGCTGTAGACACTGGGGAGGAGTCACAAGCATCATCTTGCAGCACTTCAAGTTATGATTGTTAAATTACCCCATATGCTGTATGCAAAGTGCAAGCGGCTGAGATCACCTCTTTGCTAATCCCCCTCTTTTACCCACAAGTCCTCTGCAGATGTAAGAGCACGCTTAGGTTTCGCTGATCGCTCACAGTGGGAAATTTTGAGAGACTGAGCTTGTGACTCAAAGATTTTTGCCAAGTAAAATATTGGCCTGCAACGATGTCCTAACAATGCAAAGTAGTCGACACCATAAAATAAACAATTGCAGAGAGCATAGCAAAAGGGTATTTGGAACTGCCAAGGACCTTGCAGAGGTATTACTAAGCCAGACTGGAGTTAGCAAAAGCAGTTTTTATGACAAAAACAAGTGTCAGTCTTTCCAACACCCCAGCCACCACATAGAAAGAGCATCTCTGCCTAGAACAGACCGCATTGCTGGCTTCTTTCTTCAAGTTTCATAACTTTTACAGTGTGCAGAAATAATAGAAAGAGTGAAAACACAATCAAGGCAGAGTACCCATTAAAGAGTGAGTGTACACATGGTCACACCCCCCCACACTTGGATATACAGCTACGGATAGAAATGGCAAAAGGAGAGCTAGAGGGTGCCGTGTTCTCTTAATATAATCACAAGAAAAGCACTGTAATTCCAAGCAGAAACTTTCTTTGCAAGAATCAGCTGGGCTCAATTAGTGGCAGCAGTATAGCTGCCTCCCCATCACACTGAGAACATCAGCAAAATAGAGCGCAAAGAAGAAAAAAAAATAAATAGAATCAAATACATCGTTGTTATTTGTCAACATAAGCAGAAAAGCCCTCACCAGTTAGGATTTCCAACATCTCCGCTAATTTCTGCTCTTTGCTGCTGCTATAAAGAGTGCTAAAACGTTCATAGGTACTAGTCAGCCAATATCAAGCACGTCTGTAAGTCTCCCTTCTGAGCAGAAGGGCATGATCAGCCTCAGAGCACGGCCCCCGTAACCGGGTGCTTGCCGTAATCACGATTTCCATGCAAGAAGTTATCTGCACTTTGTTTTCAGAGGCAGATCAGAATTAAGGTCCATCTAACAGCATCCCAACGCCGTCAGATGCTTCAGAGCAGTGCGGGGATTTCGTGGCAGCATCTGCTCGTCATCTTGATCTAGTCTCAAGCTGAGCTTGCTGGTAGAGGTGGACTCTCCCTGCTCTTCCCCGCTCAGGGGTCCCCGTGGCCGGCCAGCGCGGGGAGAGCTCTATTTTGGAAGCATCTTTGCATCTTCTTATGACGCATCGAGCTCCCTGTTTTTCTTGTTAGCACCATGGTACTTTCTGAGCTGCCAGAGCTTGCCTGTATCGGTGGCTGTGACACCAGTAATCTTTGCACAGGGCAGCTATCACTCACAGGTGGCATGTTAATACATGATCTGGAATGTCTGCACTAAAAAAAACCTGCAAAAAAACTAAAATTAAACCCTGCACTAAAACACCTCTTTTCCAGAAAGCACCACTGTGGACTAGAACAGTTTGAGTGGGATTCACCTGTCCTTAACTGGGTGTCTACAACTGAGATGACCAAATCTAAAGAGGTCACCCTGAGCTCTGTTGAAGTCCGTGACAAGAAGCACCCACCTACCTTAGGGTGAGGAACCTCCAGGGGGGGAGGTGACTCTATTTTTGCCTATTTATTCTGATTTCAAAGAGATGTTCTAGAAAATAGCTTAGCCTTCATTGTCTTGTAGACAGCTGCAGTTTGGCAAGACGAATCACGCCACTGATATCACATGAAAAGTCCCTCTTTGGATCCTGTATTATTACAGCCTCTATGGACCCCCCCAGGGGAACACGCAGCAGCGTGGCAGCGAGCACAGCAACAAACGTGAGGTTGGGCAGATGTCCCCGGGGCAGCAGGGTGCTGGCAGGCCACCTTAACCTCCCAAATACTTCCGTCACCTCCCGAGAGGGCTGCCCGGCGCACGGCTCCGCATTCCCACGCCTTGTTTCAGCACATCTTCAACACCCTGCTCAGCAGAGCGCAGCCTGGACATGGTTTTAAAGGCCTTTCCTTGCCAAGTGAGGGATATTTCTGTGACCTTTCTCACCATTTCCTATAGCAATCTAATCCTAATTTAAACTGTCATGCCCTGCGGCTTCCCCATAAAACAAAAAACACCACACACAAATAAACAAACAAATAGACCAGATGAGTTTTTTTTCTATGAGCAGCAGAAATAACACAGGGTAGTTTCCTGGGGATTTCTGCGTTGTGGTTGGATTCTCTGGTGCACAATAAAGGCTGTGCCGTGATTGAAACTCCTTCTGTGGTTGGAGCATTTACAGCATGCCCCTGTGTGGATTCTCTGCTGTCTACTAAGGGTTGAGCTTCGATCTCAGTCTTCTCTTCATTGCAGCTATTAATAAAAATGCTTTTCTCTTTTGAGCTGCTTATTTCCACACACTTTTAGATTTAAAATCTTCAAGACCACTATCAAAATGTCATATTTTGCTGAAGCTGGCCCAGAGGTTCAAAAACTAGAATGCAGGAGTGAATACGGATGGGTAAACACACACACGCAAACACACATACATATAGCTCCATATGAGCACTACATCCTTTTCTCCTTAGGGAGCTAGAATTAAAATAAAATTAAAATACTATTTAGAACTTGAAATCCCGCCATGACAATCTACATCATTTCCTATTTTTAGCTAAGTTTTGGAAAGAAACAAGTCTTCTGTGATCACACACTCTGCAAGCCTCCACACCCCCAAAGAGGTTTGCATGCAGTTGTCCAGGATCAGCCACGTGCGAGACATGGGTGGAAGTCTTCAAGACAGAGTCCCTGCGTGTTCTTTTGAAAATCAACACCTGGGTAAAAGGAAGAGAGACCCTGGATCCTGGCAGACAGAGCTGGTCACCCTGCCCAGCCAACACATGTACACACGGGCTGACCAACAGCTCCATGCCCGCTGCTACAAAGGCATTTCCACAGGCAGGCTTTATAGCTGGAATTTAAGAGGGCGGGATCCACGAGAGGGGCCAGATTTCCAAAGGACACAGAACCCCAGGCTTGTGTTTTGGTGTAATCCCACAGGGACTTGTTCCTTCCTTTGGGCCAGGGGTCCGTACTTGCTCATTATAGAAATGTTGCGACACAAATTAATGTCCTTCTCTCTAGAGGTGGTAGATGCATGACTCCGTATCCTGGCCTGTTCTCTCTACAGTAAAAGCAGTTTGTCTTGCTTTCCTCACCAAAATGCATTTTGGCATCCCTTGGGTATCTCTTTCATATTTGAAAGGCAGCCCAGTTTGTTTCATAGATTGATAATGCATCTGCTTCCCTTGCCTTGTTTGTCTGCTTGGTGTGCTGTGCAGAGAAATGGGTTGTTTTCAAAAAATAGAAACTACTTCTGTAAATCACTCATCATATCATTGTCATCAGCCATTTTCCAGAGACATCATCACATCAAACTCTACCTCCATTTCAGGCTCTGAACGGTAAGATAGTCCCATTTAGCAGACAGAGAGCTATAAAGGCATGTTAAGCACAGCACACAAAAAATTAGAGAAAGGCATATTTTTAAACACTTTTAGCTCAACCACAGTCTTTAGAAGATATCCTGGCTGTCAGCAGCTCCTGGAACAACGTGAGAAAGCAACGGTTTGAACACCTGCCATCTCTTCGTATTGATCCACGGTGCTGCTGAGCCAGGACAAAGTTGCAGACACCTTCAACCTCATCACACAGGTGAGCCAGCAATCAAACCATCGGATCAGGGCTCCCGCTACAGCCACGCCGTAGGTATTGAAAGGTGTCTCCGTTATTGATAAAACGATGGAAGACCTCCGTAGGACCAACAACAGCCAGCACAGACAACACATGCTGGGTGACGCCCCAGCCTCCCAGCCCATCCTTTCAAAGCAGGTACGAAGTTAGGTGGTGCGTGTCCCCATGTTCCTTGCACGCTGGACACAGGAGGGCGAAGGCCAAGCCTCCTTTCCCCTGCACTGCCAAGGCTGGGCTCCCCATGCACGTCGGCTTTAGAGTCGCAGCGACAGCGCACAAGCGGCAGGTGCTGAGCTGTTTGCTTTCACAGGCTCTGAAGTAATTGCTCTTTGCGCGTTTCAAGATGCTCGAAGTAAGCAAGAGTGTGACACATGAATCACATGCATGAAAGAAATAACTGAGGCTTAAGAGGGCCATGGCAAAAACAATTACAATCTTTCCCTTTCTGAGCTGAGCAGATGTTTAAAATTATGTCAGTGGCCTCCAAACCGTAAACATTTCTCAGGAAAATGTAGATGTGGTTTGCAAAAAAAGGAGATGTGTCCGATGTAAAGCAGAGGTCCTTGCTAAGCGAGCCCCCTTTGAGCACTGGGAATGTCAAACATGCTTGACCTCCAGATCAGCAAATAAGCACATTATAAACAACGTTATTAATGGTTCTGCTTTCACTACAAGGAGGAGTCTCCCTGTTTGTTTAACATACAGCAAGCTGGTTAGAGTGTACATAGTTTCATGGCCAAACCATATTAAAGCAATATTGGGAATTTGCTCCTATTGTTTCTAGCTCCACTGCTGCGATTCTGCGAGTGGTAGGCGGCAGGAGAGGAGAGATGCTGCTACTCCCCGCACCGTCAGGATCACTGTTGTCATTTCATGTTTAGATACTGATACTGTGCCTTGAATCGCCGAGTAATCACCACCCAACAGTTAAGATAGATGTGAGAGGTCATCAGCTCCTCTGTGAGAACAGACAACAGTCTCCAAGCGCAACACGAGCAGATGTCTCCATCCACTTGCAAAGTCTGCTTCGGACTCAGTCAGCCCAGAAAAAGCTGGTTTTGCCTTGGGTAGGAGTACAAGAAACAAACGAGGCACTCTACCAGGACCTGATTCTCTTCCCCATGTATTCCCCTGCACAAGCTGTATGCTACAGCCAGCGTAACTGTACTGCATTTCCAATAGAAACACCTCAGCGATCCTATAACCTTCCTGCAAGCAAAGATGAGACTAGGCAGCCGGTCTACACCCTAACTGCATCCCAAGGCACCAAATTTTGTCCATCCTACGCCACTCAGATTCCCATTATGCGCCACCTCCAACGCGACTGCCAGGTGTAGGTACCACCCCAGAAAACCATAGGGCACAGCAGCAAGTGGGATGGGAAATTTCAGCTCAGGGTATCAAGGCAGAGGTGTGCAGAGGCTAATATTACATAGAGTTGCCCAAATATTGGTTTCTAAGATCCTCCTTCACATCAGCCAACATGAGGCTGCAGGGAAGGCAACGGACATGTCTCCTAAAGAGCGTCTCTGAGAGCGGCAGAGTTGTTACAGGTTCCAGGCCACCAAGGAAATCCCTAAGAAAAGTCACACTGGTTTTAGCCATGCCCGACCCGGTCCACGTGCTGCGTTCCTGTAACTGAGTGCAGCTGGTGCTGATGGAAGCAGGGAAGGGCTGAGCCAGTTTTGCTGTGGTTCACGAGTCTGAATATTTCAAGGCTGATCCTCAAAACCGCTAAACCTTCCCAAATGACCATGCCGCAATGGCCAAAGAGCTCGACTTAAGGAGTAAGGAATGCAGACTCACATTGAAAATGCATTAGATCAAGGGTTAGCGCAAACCCAGAGAGAAAATGCAGAATGAAAGGAAACAGAGTTGTCCAACAGCCTTCCTACCTGCGCAAACAAGTAATGATGTCCCAAGCACAGAGAAAAAGAGCAGAGACCCACCCAAGGAGCAACTCAGCAGTAACTGAGGAAGGAAACGGAAGGATGGCCCCTGGGGATTAAATATTCCTACATCGAAAGCCTGTGCCTCGCAATGGCCTTTCCTGCATGACCTTGGGCAGGTCACAGAGGCAAAGCCAAAACTGGGATCCAGGGTGGCCCTGGGAGCCCGACACGCCCCACAGGGCAGACAGGTGGTGACGTCTCTGTGTCTCAGCTCTTTCCAATGACAAGGATAAGAAATCCCTTTCCTGTTTCACAGACACGTTGAGAAGATGCACACCAGCATCAACGAGGCTCTCGGGGACTGCGGTAAGGAGACCACACCGACAGCCGGGCTCTGACAGCAGCGCTCAAAGTCCACGACCATTTTGTTTTACACAGCTGACTGATTGTTTTTACCACTTAAGGACTCATCCAACAGCTAATGACATTCCTTCAGGTCAGTCTGATTTTCTGCACTGATAAATCCCTTCCCTCCACCCCCAAAACATCAGTTGCTCTCTCCCTTATTTTATGAGCACAGACAAAACCCGCGGCAGACTAAACACCTCCCTTGTCTTGGAGACTGTGCGGAGCAGTGGTTTGCCGTTAAGAACAAAACAAGCTGATAGCCCAGCAGCATCCAAGGAAATGAAAAGCAGATGAAGATACAGCCCCTATAAGCTCCAAAAACATCCAGAGAGGCACGGGAGAGGTGGCGGGGCATCGTCACAGTGAGAGGGGATGATGCTTAGGGACCCCCAGAGGCAAAGCCCACAACTGTGATTTATATTGAACGGGCACAGGATTTATATTGGGCTAAAACCTGGTATCTCACTCCTTTGCCATTAGCAATAGCGTGCACTCGCAGAAAGCTCCTCTCCGCCTCTGGCTTCGGCCGCATCACGGAGGAAATCGCAGGGACTGAGGAATGTGCACCAGGGAGAGCAAATAAACAGAGGTGTGCAAATCTGCTAAAAATAACCCTGGAATTGCAGCTCTTGGAGGGGAACACAGATACTCAGTTGTTCACCACCGTCTACCACAATTGAGGCCTTGTCTGAACAGGTGGGTGGCTTTCCTGGCAAATCCCACCTTAAAAAACAACACCACACAGAAAAATCCCTCCTCAATCATTCCTGCGGCCCCTCTGTTTTCATCTAGATTCTTGCCAGAGGTTGTCAAAACAAGAAAGAAAAATAAAGCTCCAACATGGCTTTTACTGTTTTCCCTGCTGCTTTCCAGGGCATTGATGTGTTGTTCCAGGCAGCCCAAAAACGCCAGTGGGATGGTGACAAGGGGCAAGGCTGGCAGGGGACGGCAACCAGCAGTGCCAGAAACATGGAGCAACCTGTTTGAGACTCCCATGTTGGAGGAAGAGGCCTCAAAGAGTCCGGTAAGAACTGGAAACAGGATTGAATTGTAGATACCTGCGTGCTTGAGGTCTCCATACTGAGTAACACAGGCACCAGCCCCGGCAGCAGGGGACTGCGCGGGATGGAAAGCTCAGCAGAGGCACTGGAAAAATGCGGTTGTGTAAGACCAGTAAAATGCATCTCTTGCCAAACATGGGGGATACAAACCAAACCCCCTGGTAAGAAACCCAAGCGCTCTGCTGGTTTTTTCAATTCCAGCCTTTAAACTAAGTACGGGTAAGTCTCCTAAAGTCAGGAGGGATCTGTGCGCGTTAAGAAATCCCTTGCATCAAAACGGCCTGGTGACGTCTTCTGTTTCTTTGACTTTTCCCTTAATTTAAATGTTCCAAACCCAGATAACCCCAAGTCTCTCAAAGCAGAATCTCAAAGAAAATATTTTTCTCGCCTTTTTTTTTTTTTTCTTTTCTTTTTGGCCATGCTTCTCAGAAGTCTCCTTTCATCTCGCTCGAGTCTGAAATTTGCTGAAAGACTCCTTAAAGGGTAAGTCTCCAGTGCCGAGTGTGTTTCCCAACATCAGAGAGCTCATGCAGCAGTGGGAGCACAATTGTTTCCGTCTTTCACTTTCCAGAGTGTAAATCCAAGCTTAGACCCAGACTAGCTGATCTCCACTTGGTGCAGAAGATGGGCACAATGACCGCAGGCGTTATCTTCGCTCTGCTCCAAGCCCTTCACTGAAGGTGGAGGCAGGGCCGTCTCCTGCGCTTTTACACCCTCATTTCTGGAGCAGACATGATGGAGGGCAGGGTCCCAGCTCCAACAGGAGCGGTGGAGCTCATTGGAAAGGAGGGCACAGCCAGCCCAGGACGTGGGGTACGACACAGAGCACGGCACCGGAGTCAGGCGGACGTGTGACGCCAGAGCTGTTCATCCCGCTAGGAACACAGCGTTGGTGCCTCCCCATCACTAGCGGGTGTCAAACACCATTCTGTGGGGCATTGCACGCACTGTCATACCCTGGCCCACAGGAACTGGTCAGAACGGCCCGCGCTGTCAGCAGAGACCAGGTAACCTGCCCCAGCTTGCTCACAGCTGCAGCCCACCGAACAGCCCAGGGTTAACACCGCAAGGTCTGGGGTCTCACGGGGCTGTGTTTCACCATAGCCCAGTGTTGGTTTGAAAGTAGTCGAGTGCTGCTGCTCCCGTGGTCTGGGAGTGGGAACAACACGCTGCAGCAAGCCCAGGAGCTCTTTGGCTCGCTGTGCTGGGGCACTGTGGGACTCCAGGCACCCAGGGACCAGTTAAGCAGAGCTGAGCAGTCTGGAGGAACAGCAAGAGATTCCTCCACTTGGTCCTGAAGACGAAACCACTGCACCTAAGGACACTAAAAGAAAGAACAGACCACGCATACCCAACATGATGCCCCAGAGAGACTGCATCATGCTTTTTGATAGCCCAAACACACACGCCCCAGCACAAGGCAGATTGGTGTCCACCCTCACAGCGCAGATGTGCCTAGTAAACTAGCCTGGCTCCCCCGAGCTCTCCCATTCTTGGCCGCCGATAGAGTAAAACGCAGCAGTATCAGCCCAGCTGCTTTCTGACTTGCTTTATGTAACCTCAGCTCGAGTGCCTGATAAAGATAATCTGCACTCGTGGCTTCCTCTGGGTTGCTGGGAATCCTACAGACCCCGATCAAAGGGCCCCTGAGCCGGGCTTCAGATCCGGCTGCTCCTCTGCTTCAGTGGTACCAGCAGCAGAACCAGTCTGGCCTGTGCCAGGCTGATACTGGCCATGAAAATAATCTTCAGACCACATAGACGCAGGAAAGTCTTTGAAGGGAATAAATAACTAACTTCACTCGCAGAGGCACATATTTGACCATATTACCTCATCTCAATTGCAAAATATCCAGCTCGCAGCTGGTCCTCCTGATTTCTTCCCCTTGCAAAACTGCATCCAGCTCCCCCTGAAGCTGATTTAATAGCCTTTAACCAGTGGTGTCGTGGGCCATTTGCTCCCTACTTTAGGTGAAGAAAGTGAGCCTGAAACTTTTTATGCACCACTCAATCGCTTTTTTCCTTACTCAAGACACCTGGTCGTAGCATTGTGATTTCATAAATGCCATAGAGTAATACCTCTTTATAGCAATCAGAGCAGTATTTTTCTGCTTTCTTAGACTAGTTTTCAGTCTGGTTAAGCTCCAATGACTCCCAACAGTTACTTTTATTTGCAGTACTGCGTGCAAGGCAGCTCAGAAGCTGGCCTTATGCTAGTTACGCAGTTTCCAGGCACTTGGCATCCACATTTCACAAAGTTATGGGTAGGAATGGTATTCAGAGAAGGCTTCTGAAATAAAAACCTAGGCAGTGAAGAGAGAGGATAAAATAACACATCTTTCAACTCAGCAGTTAGTGTCTGGCTTTTTAAGTTTTCCACCAATGCAGGAAATAACACGGGGAAGGTTCAAGGTAATGAGGATACAAGAGTCAGTCTTCCCTATCTTTTGTCAGAAACTGGTCCAAAATTTGCTGCTTTCATGCACACCACGGAGTGCCCTGGGAGAAAAACCCCCTCTCCCACTGCATGCCCTGCAAAGCACTGCAGGAAGCCACCCTCCTAACGTCACCTGGCAGGAAACGGTCCCCCTTGGATGAGCGGGGATTGCTGTAATACAGCGTCACCCATCGAGAACAGACAAACTGTTGCCACCCTTGTCCTTGAGGAGTTTCTGTCCAGCACAGCTACAGCCCCATGCACCTCACAGCTAATTAAGGGCTGCCCATAGAAACCCCTAAAAACCTTTGGGTATTGGCAGAGGAAAACTGAGATTTGTCGTTTGGATCGCTCGCTCTTAACTGCACTGCGAAAAATAGACAGCATTAACGTAGGATTCAAATCTACTGCCAGGTACAGGGTTAGAGCTCTCAGGACTTCTTATATTCTCCAATAAATCCATCTATGGCCTCAGCAATGCTGCAAGTTATATGTCAAACCAGATAGCCTCCTGCAGAGAGGTAATTCTGCATGTACACTGGGCAGGAGGTCAGACCTGTGCCACAGTCCCACTTGCAAAAAAAACCCCAACCTAGCTTAGTTTAAAATAAAATAAAAAAAAAAAACAAACAAACAAAAAACCCCACAAAAAAAACCAAAAACCCAAGGCTTTTCATCTTAAGTAACAGAGTTGAAGCTCTTTTTATTTGCCTTCCGGTATTTAGGCTGCAGGGTGAGAAAGACTCATATTTTCCAGGTTTCCTCTATGACTCCAAAAGGCAAAACAATTTTTCTCATGTAACTTTTTAAACCCGAACTCAGATTCCCCCTGAATCTGAGAGGGGAAGAGGGGGCGTTGAGGAAATCATTAACATTGCCAGGACTTCGATAAGGACGTGGAAGCAGACACGGCCGTCCTGGCATCACGGATGGGAGAAGCAAAGCAGACCAGTGACTAATACCACATCCAGCAAACACAGTCCAAAGCAACTCGGGTCAAGAGTGCTATGTTTTCCTCTTTCGTTTAAAAAGCAAGACAGGAAATGTATAAAAGCTGACAGGATCATTAGGGATTTTATAAATGCTACTTCCTGTGGTACAGAAAAAGGAAAGAAGAAAGGCACGGGGCCAAATTATGTGCTAGCGCAGAAGCGCGCGACTGCCACGCAAAGTAACGCGCTGCAAAACCGGTGGGTCTGCAGCCAGAATAAGGTGATCCAGGGTCTGTTCTGCAGTGAAAACAGGGGCAAAGCTTATAACCCGTGGCAGAGAGCCGGCGGCGAGGCCATGCTCACTGCCGGGGGAGGCTCCGGCACCTGCGCCTTTGACGAGTCAGCAGCCCTGGCCCCAACCTGAAACCCAGCGAGGCCCCGGGACGGGAGGGGAGGTTGGTTTTGTTTTATTTTCTCCAAGGCTTTCTCTCTATGAAAACATCACCTCCTACCAACATCAGACCGTCTTACCGAGCCGACAAAGTTAAATCATGAATTTGGCACTTTCCTTTGGTGTCCGCTGACCTGCTCCTGAGTCAGGCACTGGGAATTTGGGGGGAGAGGGGCTATCAGGGAGGCAGGGTCCTGTTTGTCTTGGAAAGCTGCACACAAGCCCAACTTGAAGCATCACTCGACACAGCCCACTCTTCGTTTTGCTTCCAGCCTCAGCGGCAGGCAGGGAGGCCAGCACACCGATCCCTGCTCCAAAAGCCTCATGCCGTCAGTACCCATCTTCCAGCACGCTCAGAAAAACAAAGGGAAAAGGAAGGGGTGGCATATGGGTTTGTTTAAGAAGAAAGAAAAGAGCAAAGAAACAACAGTCGCCACAGGACAGCATAGCTTTACTAGCATGCTATGGGGCTGGAGGGGCTCCTGTTGGGCATGGGAAGAGACCACCAGCCATCCCAAGCCTCCCAGTTGAGCCAGATGTGGGAGATCCTTGTTTAACAAGCAAGTACTTCCCAACCAGGTTCAGCATTGTCAAGAGAAGGAGCTCCTGTGCACGCCAGCTGAAAAACTTCAGCAGGACTTCAGTGCTGGATGTTGAGTACCAACACACCAGCAGTGTCTCTGGGGGCTTTAGGAGTTTTGGACCGGAGCATCTCAATCCTACCTCGATCCCTTTGTAGGTGTAGCCAAGAGCAATTAAAGCAGAGAGAGTGGGCGAGGCGTGTGTAAATCAGGCTGAGTCACGGCTGATGGCCTGGGCGAGCTGTAGGGATGCACAGCACGCCGCCGGGGCCCTCGCACCCAGGTGTATTTGACGGCCGGTCAGGATGGATGGGGATGAGATTATGCCAGAGGAGCCGCTGGCTGCGACCGACACAGCTTTGAAACAAACGCGGATAAATCCACCGTGCGCAGCGGAGCTGAAGCTCTCGGTGGAGTGTTTAGATTGTTCAGCAGCCAAAGCAAATACGTTTGCTCTGCAAGTTATAGAAGGCTGTTAAACCAGCCGTGCAACCAACTCCTCCAAGCCAAAAATGATCTTCTTTCTCTATACTGGAGCCTAATACCTACAGTCACCCTGTTACAGTTCACCAATTCTCCTGCTGCCTTTAAAGGATACACATTATAAATAAAAGGGTGAATACTTTAAGCAACAATACACTCCAGATTCGGACCAAAGGTTTTCTTTTTTTTCCTTTTTTTTTTTTTTTTTTTTTAAATAGTTGGCCTTTTTCTACTTATGATTGAGCTCAGTCTTGCCCAAAACAGAGGGGAGAACAGCAAGGATTCTCCCTCAAATCTCTGACACTGAAAAGAATTCTGATATATCACTACAGCAGAAGACAAGGGCTAGAATAAGGAGTAGAAGTGGTCTCTGGGTTTTATTTATGGTATTGTCCTGCAAACACCTACTGCTCAGCAGTGCACTTGCTCCCTCAAGGAGTTCCTTTGGGACCTTGCCTCCTGAAGGCGGTGGGACTGACAGGGTCTGCACTGGCTGGCTTGAAGGGTGGTGGCAGAAAGCCACCGTGGGTTTGTTGCAGGAGGAAAGGGAGAGAAACCCCTGGGTGCCTTGTTCCTCTCTTTGCACAAGTAATGGATCAGCTGCAGGTGGTGGTGACCACGGGCTGCCCGTGAATTAGATGCCAGGGATGCTCGGAAGAGGTGGCACATGGGAGAGCACATCCTTGAGGTGGCAGCCTAGTAAAGGCACTTGCTAGGCACCGGCTGGCTTGATACCAAGAGAGACTTGGAGGACTATTAATTACAGAGTACCTATCTCATGAGGTTTTTTTAATCTCCAGTGTACTTTGTGACTAATGAGTCATGTTTAACTTGTAGCACCAACCTCTGCCCTAACTCCATCAGCACTAAATTGCTGCTTTTGTTGTACTGAGCCCCAGTCCAGCCCAGCGCTCCCTGGCCTAGGTGCCTCAGAAGATACGTCCCTGCTCCTCCTGTAATGCAATTTGCCCAAAACACACGAAGCAGCTCCGACAAACCCCGCATCTACCACTCCAGAACGCCTGGTGTAGGAGGGAGTATTGTTTACGTGGACAAACAGCTCGTATGCCATACGCTGTTGCAATACCCACCTATCTCATGGCGATCTTCACTTCTGTCAGCAAACAAGTCCTAAACACCACTTAGCATCCACACAGCGTCCTGCTTGCTGCCACAACGTCTTCTCACACAGCGCCTTACGCAACAACCAGACGATCTGGATTACTCACTGGCACATGGCTTTCTCAAGATTCATTGCTTATCGGCAATCAAAGAAGGATTTTTATGTTTGTCAAGACAACAGCACCTAATGTTACACCAGGCAGGCTTACGTTTGTCAGGGTTAGAAAGCCTTCAGCCTTCAAGACACAAACCAACCTTTAAGGGATTAAGTAAAATCTTTCCCCTAAGTGGTTCCTCAGCACCTGCTGCTCAGACATTTCCTTCCTCTTCCTTCAAAACGTGCAGCCAGTCACTGTAGGAGCGCAGTGACAGACGGCCATGGGACTGTGCACTGCCTTACTCACATGCTTGGGGGAGCCAACCATTTAAACAACACTAAAAAAAAAAACCCAACCAACCCAGAAAACAAAAAGCCAAACAAAAACCACTTTCATTTATTTTCCCCTTCACTGGCAGCATAAACTTACTGCCACTGCTCCACAACAGCACACTGTACACCCAAATTATTTTTGTGGTTGTTTATTTACTGAGATTATAGTCATGCCTCAAGGCCTCGCCTTTGATGTCTGAAACTTTGTGGGCAAAGTTTTCGGGGGGAAAATAATGACTTCCAGTATTCCCCATCCAGGCCTGTGACTTGCCCCAGGTCACACAGCCGGGCAGTGGCAGAGTGGGGACAACGCACCTCTGCACGGGGCAGTCCCAGGGCAACCTGCTGGCACCCCCCTTCCGATTCCAGTTGCACAGGCACTAAGGACCATGTCATCAGGGTGAAATCAATGATAAATTAAGCAGCTAAACCCCGCGTGGGATCTTGGCTCAAATCCATTCGGAAAAAAAAAATTGGAAACAAAGTCAGCTTCGCTGCGAGTAAACCATTTGCTCTGCAGCTCTAAGAAAGCATGTAAATGGGAAATCAAAATATCCCAACAAGAAACTCTACAGTCAACCCCAGGAAAGAACACAGGAACAGTTGCACAGCGAAGGGCAGAGCTACCTACAGTTACTGAACCTATTTTCACATAGGATAAATAGGGTAGATTAACAGACGTAGCAGACTGAAATGTCTTCAGCAGGTACCAGAACCAAGTAGCAGCAAGATACACCAAAAACACGTATTACAGGTTAACGAACCCTCAGCTTAATAAGGCAGTAGGTCAGGAGAATATACGTGCGATTCGCCTCCAGGAAGGCCAGATGCTGAAACAGGAGACGCCTTTGCAAGCTCAAGGGAGCCCCCAAAGGACTCAACGGAGCCCACGTCTCTCCAGCTTAACAAGGTCCAGAGGCACTGCACGGCAATTTATAGAAGAGCAACTTTGACACAGGCTGCAGGGCAAGGAGGGAGATTTCACACCAATTAGGAAACGCTGTGAAGAGGAGCCTAGGCAGAGGGGGTAGAGTTTCAAAAAGCCATGCCATGCCAAGTCACTGATTGTATCTAATTGGAATATTTTAGGCAAATGAAAGCAGAAACGCCAGCAGGAATTTCGACACGTATAGTGAACAGAGAGAATATCCTATATTCCATCTGAAGGGGTAGCAACGGAAAGACAGCCAAGAGCAGTTTTCCAAAGGGAGAGCCAGACAAAATAATATATTAGACCCAGCTTTTGGCAGCAGGAGCTGGACTTGAAGGGTCTCAATACAGGCCCAGAGAATCTTTCACCTTTCCAAAGCTCCCAGTCCAATCTCCATTTAAGGCTGTCTAAAACTCAATGATCCAGCTGAATCCCCAGTTACAACGTGAAGACACCACATGATTTACCATGGAAAGATGCCAGCTTTGTTGTCAGAAGTCAAAAGCCGGGAAGAGACGGGCTGTGCTCAGGTTTAGGCTCGCAGAGTTTCACGTTGACTTTTTCTCAGTTCCTGCTTGTTGGGGTGGGATCAAAAACCAGAAAAAGTTTGGTCAACAGCTTACAGTTACGCCTGGTTTCTACTTAAAACCAAATGGCCTGCACCAAACTGATTCCAGATTTGCTCTGAGGACTTGCAGCCTTTAAGGCGTCAGCCAGGGAATCTGCACGAAATTCAAACTTGAGCCTGAGTCTGGCAATGGAAACACAGCTCACAGCTTTCAGCGAAGCATCGTTAGCCTCCTTCGGCCTCACTCCATCCCCCATCCCAGTCCCTGTGCTGCCGGAAAACCCTGCCGCAAGCATGCTCCAGCACGGATATGGACAGACTGCCCTGCACAGCTTAAAAGCTACCCAAGACCCATGCACCATGGATTTCTTTCTGCTGACTTCTCTTTGGCATGTCCTACACAGAAACAAGCGGGGAAGCAATTTGAGAGCAGGGATAACGACAGAGTCCAACTAGATCCCAGCAACTGCTGCACTGGCTGCTGGACCCTCGCAAGGCAAATAAACCCCCAGGAGCACCACCTCTGCAAACACACAACGTTCACAAGCACAAAGGGTACAGATGAAGCAAAGCATTTGGGAACAAAGAGTGGGCATTTTTCTGAAGCATCTTGGTGATGTAGGGAATGGAAATAAACAGCATGTTACACCACCCAAAAGCTATGCTGAATTTCTCCAAGGGCCGTCCCAGATCCAGCTCGGTTTTATGATATATTGCTTTTTAGGACTCACAGCCGCATTCCTGGAATAAGGCCCTCGAACCCTCTGAAGATATACCAGCACTATGACTATCCTAAGATCAAGAGTAAGTTATTTAACACATAGCAGAAGCGTGTGAATTGAAGGGGCAATGATAAGCTGCCTGCAAATAAACAAAATTATAATGTTCCTTTTTGAGACGCAAGCGCGAGCAGATTGCAGTGCTGGAGAGGACCCTGTCAGGCCCTTGGACACAGCCCAGTTCAATGCAAGAAGTCAGAGCAAAGATGTCCAGTAGTTTATATTTGGGACACACAGAATGAGAAGATGGACTGAAAGCTTGCTTTTCCATGATCTAAAATCCCCAGGACAAATGTCCCCATCTTCCCAACAGGAATTTGAAGAGCCAGAGTGAGCTGCTGTGATTTCCTACTGACTCCGTTGGCACAAGGTTAGGGTTTTGGTGAAAGTGCCTTGGAGTGGTGCAGAAGAAATATTTAACTTTGGGGGCAAAGAAAGCCAAAGGCATTTGGTTTCTCCAGGACTTATCCCAGTAGGCTAACGTTTTCTCAATATTTGCCTGCCCAGTAGCTGAAATTATGATTCTTTTCTCTTGTGCAAAGTCATAAAACAAAGGGTGACAGGCAACAGGTTGCACTCTCAGCTTCTGCAAGAAAACACGTTTGATACTTGCCCAAACATCAGACTTAAATAGACTTTTTCTGCATTTCTCATTAGATTTGTTCAATCCTTGCACAACTATGGAGTCCTGGTACTTTATTCTTTTTTAAGAAAACACTGGGCTTTGTGTACAAATGGGTAGTTCCTAAAGGTATTCCCTCCGGTTTGTTAAGTTCGTTGTGGGTCTTGGGACCCCATAAAGGGAGAGCAGACTCCCTTCTGCCAGAGAGTTAATAACCAGCACGGAAAGCAGAGTTGCTGCTGACAGACATTGTTTCTATAACCTACAGACAGAGAGGGCAGAGGGGACGGGGGAGATCAATAGACCTGGAGTGTGTGTATAAGTCAGCGTGTCTCTGATCAGGTTTCCTCCAGGGGCTGGATCTCCATTTTTTTTTTCCTCCCTTACCAGAAAAAAAAAATCTCCCGGTCTGAAAGAGTAAGTTAGGACATCGATCTCCAGCCATAACAGAAAAAAAGAAAAAACATATTCTTCTCCCATTTACACTGGTGTGACACCAAGTGATTGGTTTACAGTGCTGCGACTGCAAGTACAGATTATCTTATCATTTTACATGTTTTCCACCCAGATTAATGAAGCTTTCATGCTCAGAGCATTTTGGTCAACACTTAGCATTCACATCCCATGTTTGAGTGCTTGTAAAAACATTTGTAAAACGATGAGTAGGGTTGTTATTTTTACAGCCAGGATTCCTAAAAAAATGAGTCATACACAGCAGCACTGCCCATTTCTTTGTCCCCTCCTCCCCAGCACTCCTCCCTTGAAGCTGTTGAATCTCATGGCCCATTTCAACCACATTTGATGAAGGAATAGACCTCAGAAGGATATTTGGACCCTACCAGTTCTGCAGTTTCCAGAGCCTCTCCAACACCCCAAATTGCAGCAAGGTCTTCTCGACCCCCACTGGCCCTCAGCGAGCTCAAGCAGGCATCCTCCTGGCTGCATTGCTCCAGCTCTGAACTGTGTCTTAACGCATTTCCATGCCTACGTATGGGTATTAAAGAAAACCTAGGAACCACCAGATCCAGTTTCTGCCATGGTTTGTCCAAGGCCTTCTCCTGCCTCTCAAACCGACCCAGCTGCTTTTCTTGCACAGACTGGAGAAAGAACACCCCAACACATGCTTTCTGGTGTAGCATCTTCAACTAATTCATGCTTATATCCCTTACCACTTTCACCCCATCCCCAAAAGCGAGCTTTTAAAACTCCTGCTCACATCTTTTCCTGAATCTTACCATTAACTTCTGGTCCCCAGCATGTTTTGCACATCAGCGAGGACTGTTTGTCTCACGGGTGGGCTGGTCCCCACAGCCTGCCCTTATCTCCCTGGCAGCCGAGCAGCTCAGCCATCACAGCACTGTTTGACAGAGAGAGTGTCAGGATCTGTGCACTGTAAAGGGCTCTTCCCCACCAGCAAAATGCTGTTATTCATGCAAGGCTTAAACACTGGACATACAGATGCCAGCCACAGACCCTCAGACCTGACATTTAACATCCCAAAGCCATTTATCACTCAGCACCCTCATCCTGGTTTAAAATCCCCAAGTCACAAGGCAAACAACTTAGCGGTTCATTTTTCTGTGCTTTTGTACGTTTCTGACTGCCTTTCTCCTTCCGTCTATTCAACTGCTTCAATTAGCTTCCCCAGTGATCCCAATCTCTGCCGCTCTCCTCAGTGCCACCATTGTGTACCCACAATACCTTTGGGCCTGCCCCATCCAAGCATGTCCATACTAGTTTCCCCATCAATTCCCCCACAATTTAATAGTGCCATCTGATTCACAGCTTTTATACGTTGCCCGATAGCGGAGACCCCAGCGAGCTGCTCTGGCTGCCTTAGCATTTCAAACAGCTTTACCCTGAACTGGTCATCTGAAAAGCGCTTATTTCTACAGAAAAGACGATGACATCAGCTGATGTGGGATAACCATGACAACCTCCCCACATCAGCAGGGCCACATGCTATTTGAAAAAGTTTAACTCTCAATAACTTTCCAGGCAGGACGTCCAGTTTTAATTGGCAGAGTGAGTGCATGCACGCCTTTGCACGCATTTTACCTGTGCTCCCACCAGCATTTTTATGCATTAAAGACCCCTAAGGTCTGGAGAAGGTAAAAGGAAATCTTTCCAAAACGGCATTTTGCATTCCTACCTGACACAGAGCTGACATGCAGATAAAGAGGATATCAGCCCCACAACCCGTCTTCAGTCTGTTTTCTAGCAGACTTGCAGCAGCATCCAGCAATTGACAGTTTTGCCTAAGAAACACACTTTGTGATTTGACACATGACGGGACTTCATGAATCAGGCTCCTCACCTTTAATCATCCGCTAAGAAAGCGGAGAACTGAAAGCATTTTGAAGCTTGGATTTGGATCCAAAACCACAAAAATTCCATCTTCTAAATGCCGTCTTCCTACAGGAAGGGCTCCGTACCCGATAGGTTTTTTTCTTGCTCAAAGCGGGGTGGAAATATTTTTAAATAGTCTGGTGTGGAGAATCAAGAGGCAGCGTGCTGGATCTAGAGAGGTTAATTCTCCACTGCCACAGTTTTGAAGCCGGGTGCATTCTGGAAAGCCCCACACTTATTTTTCTACACTGTTGCTTTCCAACATATAAACCCTTTATTAAAATAAATAAGTGTAGGAGGATTAGCCTTCTGGATCCAGAATCTCTTACTCCCCAATTCTTCGTAACGGTGTATTTATAAAACACATGTGTCCCATTCTGGGGCAATTTAAAGTTTGCCTAGTACATAAATGCTTCATTAAAACAGCTGCTCACAATCTGTTAGTATAAATATTTTTCCACCCCTTTCTGATCATCATGAAAGGAGGCCAAGGCTAGAGCCATGGATCCAAACAGCCTGCGCGTTGGAGGTGTTCACAATTTACATTCACATGCATACTTCACATGCAGGCTTGAGCCTACTACCCATGGCTCCTTTCCAGGCGCTGGGAACGGCTATTCTGCACCACTTGGGTCCTTCCAGATGGAGAGATGAGGGCAAAAGAGTATCCAGCTGAATTTGCAGGAGCCCTCCCGAGCATTTCTGTGCAGCAGGACTTCGCTGGGCGCAGTTACAGGACACTTTAGTCCAGCATCGACGTGTCCGCTGCCAAAAAGGGACAGTCCCTCCCCCACCACTTGTCCCTGCCCATCTGCTCCTGCTCCAGCCCTTGCACCAGCCCTACAGCAGGCTGGATTGCGATCTGATTCAGCCGGAAAAAAAGTTTGTCCCCCCCCATTCTCTCACCCCTGCTTCAAGTATTCTTACAAGTTAAAAAACTGCATTTGAGCAGAATAAAAAATACCCCAAACATGAAGGATTCGGCCCAGATCATGCAGCTCCAACCCTAATAAACACTCCCAGCCTGAAACCAGCAGGTCGAATACGATGCACACACAATGAACATCTCATCACCTATAAACGACATCCTAATTTGAGACGAGCAGGCCCCAAGGGGTCTAGCCCGGAGCGGGGAAGTCTCCTCCTCCTAACACGTCCCTGCCAGCATTGAACAAAGAGTTGTTCACTGGCCCAAAAGATTTGTTTGACTTGGAAAAATTAATCATGCCCAGAAAGCCAGTCTCCTTGAGATCAGGAGGCTCAATTCCACCTTTCATTAAACCCCTGCCCTTCTGGAATAACTGCAACCAAGTCAGCAGGGTCACATCTGATTCATACTGCGACTAGGGATGAAACCTGAACTGCAGGCTCACATCATTAATCCTGTTATCTGGCTGCCTCCCTGCATCAATCCAGGGAGGAGGAAGCCTCTTTATCGCGGTTCTATGCCTCACGATGAAATAATTCAACTGGATTAAATCAGCTCTTTGGGTGCATCAATCATGCTATTGTCCCCAGAGCAGGAAGTTTCCTCCTCAGCCTTTAGCCACCTCTGCCCTGACCCATATTCCAAGGACTTCCCTGCACATTTCATTCATGCCTGTATTTTGCATTTACTTACACGAGCAGCTGTGTCCTGTGAGCAAGAGCAATAGAAAAAGCTAATAAACAATAAAGCCAATAACTCTAAGTCATATAGGGTCTAAGAGATGCAGACAGTGATGCCTGGAGAGATTTTCAATAGAAGCACCTTATAACTTGCTAAAAATTTCTCCAAGTAGGCTGCCTTAGAGCTTTGAAACTACCACTGAGCACCTGCCTGAATTGAAGTCTCACCCAGGGACCCACATCTTCAAAAAGCATTGATTCCCAGTAACTCTGTAAGACTAGGCAATAGCAGACGCTGAATATCTCCGGGGCAGCATCGGAGCAAGGCACCAGTCAGATATAGCGTCCCTGTATACATATCTACATGGAAGATCAAGGAACCCCAAGGTGTACAAGCAGCAGGCAGGGCAACAGCAACTGTGGTCCTTTGCTAAAATCTCTGAAAACATTGGGTTCTCCAAAGGAGAAGCTTTTTCTCTTAAAACTGTTTCTTGCCACAGAGACGAGAGCAAAACCCACATCCTACTTTTCAACTCAGGTGATAACTATGAGAGATGGCAAAAAAAGATGACAAATGAACAATTTTTCCTTCAACTTGTAACTTGTGGGGATGCTGCAAGGCTCGCAGGGTGAGTTTTGGGGCACCGGTGGTGCTGCTCATTCCACGGTGCAGCCCACCGTGGGGGAAAAAGCATGGGAGCAGAAATTACCCTGGGATCCTTGCATCCAAGAACACTTGCGTCCTCTGAACAGGAAGTATCTCCTCCTTCACAAAATGAGTCCAGAGCTACCAAGGAGCCCCCTCTGCTCCTCACTAACCCCCATCTGAACTCACGTCAGGGAATTAATTGCTTCTGTTTAGCAGAGCAAAGAGGCAAAGGAACTCTGGGGGAGGGAAGCAAAAGCGATCAGAAAGGATCAGTTGTTGGGCTACACGGGATTTGGAATCCAGACACGTGAACTTTACAGCAACAAAATAGGCTTTCCATAGCATTATTTACTCTCCCGATACAGAGATAAACCATCGCTTCCTTGCATTACCCTCTTCCAAGCGAGAGCAGTGAGAAACATGACAAATAAGCATTCCCATTTAAATTCATGCTCTTTCCCCCCCCCTCCCCTCTCACAAACACACAGTTGCTTTGAGCCTCAGGTTAACAAAAACCACAAAACCCCACTTAGCCAAAACCACAACATTTTCCTTGATTTGGGGTCAAAACTGACAAGTTCTGCCTGTTTTCCTCCTGCAACCATCAATCTTCTCAGGTTCACTCTCAGAGCACCTCAGTTATACTGAAAAGTTCACAGACCTGGCACAAGTTTGGGATTTATTATTAAACCTGCCAGATTTCAGGTTTGATTTATGGCTCTTTCATACGGCCACGTTATCGAGTAGAGACAGGCCCTGCAGTGCATGCTGTGAGGCGTTCATAAAGCTATAAACTTTGAAGCCAAAAGGGACCACTTAGATCTGGTCTGACCCCCCGTATAAATGCAGAGCGGCCTCCCCTCCAGCCACCCGCCAGGAGCAGGGCCGTAGCTTTTAACAATATTGTTGTATTTTCTGTTTCTGCCCCTCTTTGCTGTTTCTAGAGGCTGCTTGCAGCAGAAAGGACCCCGTGGAGCAAAGCAAGAGGGGAGGGACCCCTCACCGTGCCCTCAGTTCTCTTGTGGCTTGGCAGCTTTCTGCAGCGATGCTGAACATGGTGAGAAGAGCACAGGAAGGTGAAACTGTTCCTCTGACGAGGTTGTGAGTCACAGACCTTCTCCCCCAGTCAGAGCTATGCATTTCAGCTCTGTGCATTGCTCTGGGGCGCCCAACAGCAGAAGGACATGGACCTGTTGGAGCAGGGCCAGAGGAGGCCCCGGAGATGCTGGGAGGGCTGGAGCCCCTCTGCTGTGGGGACAGGCTGAGAGAGCTGGGGGGGTTCAGCCTGGAGAAGAGAAGGCTCCGGGGAGACCTTCCAGCCCCTTCCAGTCCCTAAAGGGGATACAGGAAAGCTGGGGAGGGACTCTGGATGAGGGAGGGGAGCCATAGGACAAGGGGGAATGGTTTTAAACTGGAAGAGGGGAGATTGAGATGAGATCTGAGGAAGAAATTGTTTGCTGTGAGGGTGGTGAGCCCCTGGCCCAGGTTGCCCAGAGAAGCTGTGGCTGCCCCATCCCTGGAGGGGTTCAAGGGCAGGTTGGACGGGGCTTGGAGCAACCTGGTCTGGTGGGAGGTGTCCCTGCCCAGGGCAGGGGGTGGCACTGGGTGGGCTTTAAGGTCCCTTCCAACCCAAACCATTCTACGATTACAGCACTGCTTTTTCCACTTCGGTTCAGAAGGATGACAGCCCTTTTGCATTTGGCCTCGTGCCTCTGCATTCAGCAATAAGCATCTTTCCTCCAGCTCCCCCAGGACACCCCTAAGGCACGGGGACAGGGCAGGATTCCTGCTGCATTACACCAGCTCCACTGCCTTTGGGCGCCTCCTTTCCGGGCCCAAAAGTCACGACTTCAAGCACTTCCCCGGGATTACAGAGGTAGGGAAGGGCTGTACGCACACAGCCCCGTCCTTGAAGACCTGTTTGCAGTCGCCCTACCACCACTCTGCTTGGCCTCAGCCCCATCCATGGGCCCCACCTTCAGTTCAAAGCCTCACCACACGTGTCCCTCCTCCTGCAGCCCCCAAGACCTCCCCACACGCACAGAGTCACCCTAAAGCTGATTCCCCCAGCCTGGTAGTTCAGAAGGAGCTCTTCAAGGCAGGTTGAGAGGCAGCTGTGATACATTGGGATGGATCAAGCCCCACCAGCCACTGGCACTGGCTGCTCCTCGGTAGCGGGAACCCAGCACTGCTGCTGCCCTGTAGGGCTGGGGGCTGGAGAGCATCCCTAGGGTCTTCAGGAGACCTGAATTAGCAAGCACTCAGTTTTCTCCAGCAGAACTCCCTGCAAGCCTCAGGGTCTCTGTGAATAAGCCAAGCTGTGACCAGCCGTAGTCCACCAATGCACTCGCTACCCTGAACACAACCAGGACCTCAAAACTCCCTATTCCTTTGCACATCCTCCCAGAGAGACCTGGTCTGGCATTGAGCATTATTTGAAACATCACAGCCATAGCATTTACTTATCACATACTGGCACTAGCACAGTCCTAAAGACCAGGAACTGCTGGAGCAAGGGGTGCCCAAAGGCTCCCAAGCCAGCTGTGCTGGATGCTGCAGAGGAAAGCAGAAAAAATAAAAATAAAAAAAACCCCTTAGGATTCCCGCCAATATGACCCAGAGCAGAAACTGGGACCAACTGACATTAACTCAGAAGGCAAACCTCCACTTATGGGAACTTCCAGAGGTCTTGGAGAGATTACAGCAAGTGTGGAGAGGAAATAGTAAAAGGCACGCACAGGAAACCCTGACGTTTTGTCGCTAAGCCATATGTCCAGCATCAAGCGGTTCATACTTTCTTCTTGGATTTGCAAGGTGACATTTATATCATCTTTATATATTTTATATAATAAATATAATTTATTTATTTTACATTTTAAACTCCAAAGACGTCAAAGGCAATCTGCAGAGATGAAGGGCAATTTACTGCCGAGGTTTCGGGAGCGGTCCCCGGGGCCCCATTTGCAGTTATAACACATTTTATCTTCTGCGCAAGCAGGAAGGGGGGGTGTAGCAAGACGGAGAGACGGAAGTAAGCGCTGGCAGTGAATCAGATGATGTATATTAGGGAGATAATAAGCAGAGATTACACGCTTGGCAACTGTTTTGTGCTGTGCCCTCGGTTTACAAAGCTCAGCTTCCCCCACCGGGATTACGTGCTGTCCCATAATGCCTCAGGTAGTTTAGTCTAAAAGCACATCCCGCCAGGAAGACCTGGTGCGGCCGAGCCGCCTCGTGCTCTCCCCTTTCGGTTTCGGTGAAACTCTCGTCTTCAGAAGAAGTTCAGCCGGCGAAGCACTTCAGTCCCAGCCCTTCACAGCTTCCGAGGGCTCCGAGTGCTGCGCATCCGGCACTCCAAGTGGGTGGTATGCCCAGCTGCCAAGTTTTCATGTTGAACAGTACCATTCCACTACTAGTTCGGTTTTTTTTTTTTTTAATTTCTCCCCCCGCCAAGGCAAACAGACAGCTGCGTGGCAAACACCCGCAAGAGCTCAGTCGGAGACACCGTCTCACACCAGCGAGCTCCCGGCCAGAGCGGCGGCAGCCTGCTCAGGTAGCGGGGTTGTGTCTCACACGGTACAAACCGTCCGTTTTGGACGGGACCTTAGCTAACCCACACCCTCACTTTAAAATGCCTGGAAGCCCGGCAGAACACTGTTTCCGATTCAAAGTTGCTGACGCTAAGAAATACTTGATTTGACCGTGTTACTTAGTGAAAAAGCAAAAAATATGACCCATTCAAAGCTTTTCTACAGTTCCTTGTTCACTTGAATACAAGATGACCAAAGCTTTGTGAAGTTACCCAAGTGAGCTCCGAGTGTTGTATTTAATTTCCTAGTAGAGTGAATCTCAGCGATGGCTCCCTCCAAAACTTCAAAAGCTTCAAAGAAACAGCACTTGACTCTAAAAATGTTTGCTCTCTTACCACAGTGACTCACTATTTTTATTCCAGTAAATGGTCACAAACTTCTGTTTGTTTTTGCAGACTCTCTTTGTCTTCTCGCAAGCATCACTCTGCCCTTTTGCTTTGGCACTTGAAAGTTTTCTCGCAGCAGCCCACGGTGCCACGTCCTCCCTAGGTAACAGCTAAATTTGTCAGTGGTAACAGACCTGAGGTAAGCACGGGACCAAGGAAAATATTGTCCCTCCTCTGCTGTGAGGTTTGTCCACCTGGGTTGCCTGCACTAGCATCTTAATTAAAGTCAGGTACAGCTGCAGGAGAAAGCCAATGAATCAGCAACCCCCCTACGCCACCAAACAACTCGAAGCACAGAGCAACAAGTGTGGGAGGAAAAAAACCAAAACAATCATTTTCGGTAATGATTTTTTAGGTGGTGTGACCCCAGTTGCCCAAAAGAGGAAAGTAATCAACATCATCGTCTCCAGGAACCAAAGCTGCATCCCTCTAATATATATGCTAAACCTTCAGTAGGAGATGCCAAAACCAGGAGGTGAATTTCTTTGGCCAATGTTGGGAGGAAATATAACTAGAGAACTGGAATAGACGCTTTTAGACCTAAATTTGGTAAAGCCATGAAAATGCTCAAGTATTCACTTCAGCATGTGCTGAAACACTTTGTTCAATAGTTCTAATTTAAACAGATACTGGGATAACGCTATTTATATATTGAAATCCGTCAGCTATTACTCATTTCTTTTTAGCTCTCTAGCTGCATGGCTTAATGAATGAGTTTTGTCCCAAATACATCCACATTCTCATCTGTTCTGTGCATTAATTCTCAAAAGGAGCTTCAGTAGAGGATTTCTTATCTATGCATTCATCAGTTCAGACTCCCTAGTGAGGTCATTTCCAAGTTTTTAATAAAAAGAGACTTTTGATTCTTGGGGTCATGTTGCAAATTATATCTTCACTAATCTAGCAGAGGTCAAAAAAGAAGTTGGAGTCAAAGAGCATCTCTGACTCCTCAGCACACGTGTGTCTCAAGGCTTTTAAAAATATACAGTCCTGCTGTTATAAATAGAGCATTCTTCTCTAAGGTCAAAAGCTTTCAAAGTCCAGGAAAACATTCCCGTATTTCTTTTTATAATTATTATATGTTTTTTCTCCTCGGAATAAGGGCGCATTAAACTGAGACAAGAAGGGCTTTTGGGGACAGCATTTCACCCTGGCTATTTTTACATTGTTGGAGGGTTAACGGGAACATCGGTGTCATTTCCTTTGTCAGACACTTCAACAGCACACCAAAACCAGCAGCTAGCTATTTACTCAAGAAAAGAATAAGAGCATGAAAGTCAAGAGAGAGAAGATGAACAGTTCTCCACTGAGACCTTTTCAAGGACATAAACACAGGAAGGCACCGTGGTAGGGTAAATCCTGTGCTTGAGGCAGTGATCTTACACTAAAAGGTGCTCAGACACATTGGAAACAGCAATTGTCCCACACAGACAACGAGGCTCTTCCACATCTACAGGCACAGCCAGACTGAGCGCACAAAAGCAAAAGAGCAGTTCAGATCATGGGAAAGCACTCTTCAGAAGTACGCTGATTTTCTCAGATCCCCACGCAGTAAACACATACTTTAAGGTAAACTTATGCTCAAGCTGTCCTTCAAAGAATGGGAAGCGTCACTAGTTTAAGCAGGGCACAAGCATTTTTCCAAGGGCTTTGCTGAATCAGGGTGCTAGCTTGCAAGTTTGACTATGCTTTCCGGAACATGCAGCCCAACAGGACCATAGTCCTACTGCGAGGCCTTGGTTGCTATCAGTCTGCAAATAATCATGCAAGCCAGCAGCAGCCCACCCTCACCAGGTGTTACGCAGCTCACAGGACTATTAAGTATCTGAGGATCTAACTACATGAAGACAAGCCAGACACCATGCGGAAAGAAAACCAAGAGGTCAGTCAATAGTTGAGATGTGACAAGACTAAGGAACCATTTCAAAATGTATTTCTTCACATAGCCAGCATTTATTCATTGTGTTCTCGGTTCTCCAGGTGCAACAGTCCCTCTTCCACCTCCAATACCTGGTGATTTCCTTGGGGATGGATGAAGAGAGCAACCTCAGTTAGCTCTCTAACTGGCCTTAACCTGGAGTCATCTTGCAGAGCAATTCATGCCTCTACATCCAGGATCTCTCCTTTCTCATCAGCTGAAACTTTGCATGGAGACAACGCCTGTGAATATGTCCCCAGGTTCTGGTTGGAGGGCTGTAGAATAAACAGGACAATGCATTTGCATGGCACATAAATCCAGGTTTTATAAAGGAAATTGAGTTCTTCCAGGGGTCATCAGACCTCCAAACAGAACCTGCAGTGTCCAGAAATTGTTTTAGCTCCTACTCTTGAGTAGTTAAGATGCAAAGCCTGGTTTGTTTTCAAACAAACCAGATCGCAGGGACCTGTCATGGGGTTGTTCATAGGGTTTGGCCATTAGATTGTCTTTGGGTTGAACCTAAAGTAAGGGAATACAAATCAGATAAAAGATGCCATCTCCTTTTATCTTACTACCACTTCTGTGTCAGGCTAAGCTTGGCAATCACTGATAGGGAGGTGGTGAGATCTCTGAAATAAATAAAGCATGTGCATCCTTCCAAAAGAGGAGTAACAGGACATTGCAGGTTTGCTGAGGGGGCACATTACTGTGCTGACCTACTAGTTAACTTGGGGTCTATAAAAGTTGCTTTTGGAACAGCACAGGGAAAGCTTAAATGCTTTTAGGACCTCAGATTTTGAGGAGCTGCTCTACAAAGTGATAATGTACACGCTTTCTCCAAGCTCTTCTGTTCCTGTATTGATGCCAGGAGATTAAAAGGGTGTTGAGTGGTGCTGAGCCTCTTGAGGGGTCATTAACATCACATGCGGTGCTAGAGTTATTTTCACTGGCTGAAACCGTCCTCGCCTGCTGATGAGCAGGCAGGGGTCAGAGGAAGTTGCTGTGGTCATAGAAACACATCCCTCAGGGTCTATCTTTCCTCTCCTTTCTCTGGGACACTTTGGGGCTCTCGGCTGAACCCAAAGCTATTTTTCCAAAGCCCTGAGCAACATCTCTTCCCGGTTGCACTGCCCACCATCGCGACTGCTTTGGAACTGCAGTCGTAGCGCAGGGACTGCACTTGGGGAGCTATTCTAGCAGAGCCTTTGGCAATACCTATCACATGTGAATTTTACCAGTCCCAAGACTAGTGTTCATTATTCATAAACACGCCACCTCCTTTTCACATCCTCAGACAACTTCCCCCTGAAAGCACTCTCAGCTTTACACAACCCCAGCAGCTCAGTTGTTCCACAAAAGTTAACACCCAAGGGCAATATGAATCTAACAACACGTGCAATAGGCAAATGTGGAAGTGAGGTGCTTTTCCCTACCCGTCTCCTCCACCAGTTCTGCCTTGGCCGATCCCTCCCATGTTAAGCTAACTCAGCTGGCAAGGAGAACGGCTCCTAGGCTTAGAGACAGTCCCTGCATTGGAAACAGTGGGATCCATCCCCACCATTACTTTTGCCGGAGGTAATTTCAGTGAAGTCTTTCCAAATTACATTCTCACACTAAGCACAGCAGCAATGGTAGGTATGCTACCACCGGTGCCACCATACACAGGAGAAAGATGAGGTGACACCTGCCTGTTGAGAACCTCAGGAAGTAAAAGCCAGTGAGTTGTACCCTGGGGACAGCGGGGTCCATTCCTCCACCCTCCCCACAAACTTCACAGCCTTGACTCTTTCCAAGCCCCATTTGCCTTCTCTGCTAAGCACTGACAGCACCCATGTCAGCACCATGGCACCCTGCTCACAGGGACGGGTGAATAAAAGCTATTTAGTAGTTAATCTCTCCCTTGAGACTTCACCTTGACATATCTAGGGTGTTTTCTTTACCAAAGACTTCCAAAACCTTGCAGTCTCTCCCTGGATTTTATCTCCTTCCATAGCCTGACCTTTCTGCATGAGTGAGGCAGATGCAAAAAAAAAAAAAAAAAAGAGTCAACCTTTTCCCCCCTTTCTGAGCAGCGAGTCTGACAGGAGATCAAAGCGCACAGTAATTTAGCCCATGGAATAATAAAAGTCAATGAGAACAATGTGCTGCTGACAGAGAAGTTGTGCCATGCCGCAGCAGGGAAGGGAGACCCAGGCGAACCAAGAGCTATTCACTGGAGCTGAAGGGACCAGAGAGTAGGGGAAGAGGGAGCTCTTGTTTGTTTTAAGAAAGTTCTTATTTTTAAAGAGGGCCCGTGGATTAAACCACAAAACTAATATGAATATTTATGGGCCAAACTCATCAATCCCATACCCAAGAAAGTTTCCTACTGGCGTTAGTAGATACTTTGCCTTCCTTTAGGTAAGCAGCCCCTTGCCACCATGTCATTCTGCACTGTTGAGTGTGGTTGCCTTCACCACTGCATGGACACTTGGCCTTGCATTTGGAGCTGCTTCACCATTTTGTGCATCAGCTCCCTTTTCTGAGCTTCCCTCAGAAAGGGCTTATGTAGGTGGAAAAGCCTTTTGGAATCTAGAAATGGACAGCAAGAAGAAAACAGAGTGTGGACAGTGGAAGGTGACGGGTCCAAGTTGATGGTCCTTCCTCTGCTTCATCCTCCTGTTTGCCTAGGGAAACCTTGGTTCCTTCCAGACTGGGAACGGTTGGCCATCACTGGAAAAGCACCTGAGCAAGAACAGTTGCATAACCCCAAACCCCTCCCACCATCAAATAGGAAAGAAAAATCAAATTGTAGGACTGGGTCAAAAATAGCATCCCAGTTAGCAAAGATAACATCCCAGTCCCCACCTCCAGCAAAGGGCATCTTCTCAGCTGTACATGCTTAAATCCACATGAATTTCTCATCTCACAGAGGAGGGGAGGAAATGACAGCTCCAAAGCAAAGGGCTAATGCATTAATGAGCTACCTCCGATACAGCACACGGAAAGGAAGCAAAGTTTTCCTTGGCCCGTTGTGAATCCAGAGGAAGCCCTTCTGCATTCACCTTCCTCCTGCAACTTCTCCTACCACCACGCCAAGCACATGGGGAAAGGAGCAAGCAAGCAGAAACGCTGGAATGACAACCCCTGGCCAAAGGATGATAATTAGATCAAGTTCTCATCAGCACACATTCCTCACGGTCACAGAAACAGCTGGGGCCTTCAGAAAGCCAAGGCCACTCCGATAGCCATCCCATTTGGCCAAAGCAAGTGGGGCCTGGTGTGACAGTTCACCGCTGCCACAAAGGCTAGCCAGTGGATTGAACGACCCCAGAGAGCCAACACATAACTACTTCATTTGCTCTGAGGAGGAACCCAGCCCCACTTCTGTCACTCTGACAGAAAGTTAGAAGCAGAACCACCCAAAAAAAAAAAAAACAAACTCCAAGTTTGGGTCTGACCTTATGATTTGGACAAAGTTCAAGCCCTCTCCTGTCCCTCCCTCGCAGGAGGAACACAAGGTCCTCAACACAGCTTCAGAGGCTCCACCAGCACTCCCAGCAGCCACACCATGATCAGGGTTTGGTTCCTGGCATCAGCCGAGGCCTTTGGTCTTGGACTCAGCAGATGAAACAACCAGCCCAAAGCTGAACCAGCCAAACTCAAGCCAACCCTTTACTGAGGTTTGAAAACATCAAGCTAACATTTTCTTGCCATGCTTTATTTTAGCATTTTTGCACATCTCTGCATTTTGTTGGCTTTGGCACCTACCTGAAGCCATAATAACACAAGAGAAGCTGATCTCTTTATCCCTCCACTCCAGCAAAACCAAGGAGCAGTGGAAACCTCATACACGTTGCTTCTAATTTTGTGAAGTTTCCAGATCTCAGTCCAGACCAAGAGCTTCTAATGAGTTTGGATAAACTCTGGATAATCCTCTAAACTTTCAAGCGCCTCAGGAAAACAGAGTCCAATACATTACCTGGGACCTTGAAAGGTGCCTCAGAGTTGGGTGCTCCTGGAACAGGGCAAGGATTAGAGATGCGATACCTTTGTATCCCCATGACTGCACCCCAGCCTTTCATTAAAGTTAAAATTAAAAAAAAAAAAAGAAAGAAAGAAAAAAGAACAGACACACACTTTGTTACTAAACTGATGGGAAAGAGAGGTAACCCAAATTCTCTCATGATATACCGGCCTAAACCTGCAGGGGAGTTCACCGAGGCACACCAGAAGAGTCAGAACAGATTTATCAAGCAGGTTTAAAGAAGAGAAAGGATGAATGACAGCTCCTTTCTTGAAAGGGAAAGAAAAGAAACATTAACTCCTGGTGTCAAAATGCTGTAAAACTGGCTTTTGACTCAGCACAGCATAATGCTGTTTGTAAATGGGGTAATTGGTTTGTGTGAGGTCATTAAATTAAACATGCCTACACTTGTCCATCCCCTGGAGCACCGTCAGCTGCAAGAGAACACGATGCGTGTACAGCACAGGTGAAGGTAAAAAGATTCATGTTTCATGAAACTTGTTAATTGGGGCTAAAATATATTTAGCCCTTCACATACTTAAATTTATTCATAACCGATAGCTTGAAATTCCTATACACTTGTGGGGGCACATCATGCCCATCAGCTCCATCTTATTTCTTCAGAAGCGTAGAGCTTGGCAAGCACACACAGTTCCCTCCTGGTTAGAAGTACTTAGCAGACCCAAATATCATCAGAGAGCAATACTGTACTGGAAATAAGAGACAAGCAGATGTTGGAAGGGTGGCAAAGGATAGAGCACGAAGCACGTAATGTGGTTCAAACACTTAGACACTGGGAGAACTGCTGGAATCCTTTCTGTTTATGTTTCCAGACATCTCCATCAAGTAGGGGGCAATTAAACACTACAGCAATTGGGTGATAGAATGATTTATTTCTAAAGCACCCTCACAGCCTGAGGCTTCGGGAAGCACATGGAGATGTGAACTTTACTCCAAGGAGGAGAAAGAGAAGAGCACTACATGCAACCCCAGCTGAGGGCAGGGGAGGCGCAGAAGGAGGAGCGAGCAACAGGCCAGCGCTGAAAGGTGATGTAGATCTTTGTTTCGCTGTCAGCTCAGGCTCTTTAATCTTTGCAGGGGTTGTTTATGAGTCCAGGGAGAGATGGGAGTGGTGCCAAAAAGCTTTAAAAAAAATAAAATTAAAAATTACATATTCCAATACAAAGTGTGCCACTTGGAAAGCACAGCCCGGCACATAGAGAGGGAATCCCAGAGAACATGACCGCTGATGAGTAGACAAAAATCAAAGAGCCAAACAAAGATGGAAGAACTTGCCCAGACGACCACAGCAGGTCCAGGGCCGAGGTGAGAGGCGTTTTTCAGAACTTCTGTCCACTAAACAGCTGTCCTTCACAAAAAGTGACTGTTCCCTGGGTCCCCTGGCTTTTGAGAGAGAGGGGACCAAGAGGAAACTTGGTAACAGTGCTCAAGCATGAGAGAGCTGTGAAGAGAGACCAAGGAGGTATTCCAGAAGGGGATACCTTGCCCCTTGCCCAGTGGGGGCAAAGGCTGCAGCAAGGGAGACCGAGGATGGGCCTTAAGAAAGGCATTTCTACCACCAGGATGCTGAGGCTTGGAGGTCTGAGAACATGAATTACAAGGGACCTTTTGGCTTCAGGAGGAGCTAACTGGTCTCTGGAAGTCTTTTCTGATCTTCCTTGTCCTGAACTCCTTCTCTGTAAAACCATGGAAGTGGGAAAATGACAGCAGCCTGTCCATCTTAAAGACACAGAGAACCAAAGGCATCTTGTCCTGCCCTGGAGGAGGTCAGGAGACAAGATCCACAAAGCCAAGGTCCATGGGAATTCAGCTTTGCATTCAGTCCTGCTTCACAGTCCGTTTATTTTACATGTTTATTTAACATCTACATGAATCAAGGCAATATTATTTCATAAAAAATAGAAAACTTGGCTTCAGTTATTCAAACATTTGGACAAGGAAGGAAGAAAGCCCAGCTCAGGATTTGGCTGGTTTAAAGAATAAGAATATGAAGTTATTACCCTCTTGTCAGTGGTTCAAAACCAGCCCGGTTGGAGGAACTGAATGCGATTGCCATCTGGCAGTTGTTTGGGGAACCTCCCTAAAAGAAGTCATGGCCTCAGCTCAGATCCAAGTAGATAAGAGTACTTGCAAGGACAAGGAGCAAGGCAGTGCCTTAAATTTTCCTGGAGAAAAAGGGAAACCATGCATCTTCTGGAAGTGCGAGGGTCCCAGCGTGAAGGTGCGTATACAGCTCTTGCGGTGCCCGTTTGTGACTAAAAGAAGTCAGACCCACACTGTGCCCGCCCCGACCCACCACGCTTTTACCTACCCAGCATTTCCCAAAACATCTAAGTGCCCAGAATAACAAACACCCAGAGCAAGGGCTGGCCAGGAAAATGCTGTTAAATGCTGGAGGATAATACCAACGGCACGAGGTCATAAACTGGAGCTGCCAAGTCCTTTAAAACAAGCTAGGGTTGTTGTTCCCCCCCCCCTCCCCTGAGAATAACATTAAACACCAAGGCAGCTGCAGAAGCCTTATTTTTCTAGCAATTCCCAAGGCAGCTACCATCTCTTGCCTTTAAATCAGGGCTGGATGGGTTTTTGGAAGACACACTTTTGTCAAATGCAAGTTATTGGGTTCAACATGGGTTGAAATTCTCTGGCCTGTGTTGTACAGGAGGTCACAGCCTGGATGATTTAAAGTCTCTTTTGGTCCTGATATCTATGGAAAAAACTACGAAGCCTCCCATATCAGAAATGAAAAGAATAAACAGCAGCAAATAATAAAATTGTCAAATTCAGACAGCCTTTGCCCACAGAATAGCCGTGAGCAAAATGAAGGCTCTTTGGCTTTGCTCATTAATCACAAGGATTCGAATTCATTACTAAGGTCTTTTATCCTACTTTCCAAACGAAACAAGGTTTATGGAGTCACGCTGTACGCACGTTTCATCACATCTAGCATTTGAGCCTGTTATCCCCTTTTGACAGGGACGAGAGATCAGAGATATTAACTTACGTTGAGCTTGGCAAACGACGGAAAGTGGGTAGAAGGAAAAGAGCTCGATTAATGTTCCCAGTGAAAGAAAGGCAGTAGCATAAAAACCAAAACTTCGCACACCAGAAAAATCTCCTGGGGCAGGGGAAAGAGGTTAGATGTGCCCCCACCATGGGGAGGGGAAAAGCTTCGATCAGGATTGTCGTACCCTGAGGAACCTACTCAGGCAACGTTTCTTACTAGTCTGGATTTTCTAGCATCAAAGGAGGACAGAGCTCACGCTGCAGCTTTAACGCAATTAATAAAACTTGAATGAGCCACCAGACACCAGTCAACGGTAAACTGAGCTCTAGCAGCTCCAGTACTCACAGAATTACTTTTATTTATGGTTAATAAGCCACAGTGTGGGTGGCAGAGCTTCAGAGCGGCTCGCAAGCCGCCCCATCGCATGGCGTACAGTGCAGATACCACCGGGAGTACCGATGGGCTGGGGCCAGAGCCCGTGCAAGCCCCCTGTATATGCACTCCTAACGAGCAACAGAGCTGTCTGTAGGGCTTATATAGCCTCCATCAAGACAGAACCTAATTTAACCGTTTATTCTATCCATGTTCTGCTGGGGAAGGGGTGAGGGGAAAAAAAAACCCCCCCACACACAGTGCCATTTAGAGCTTCCCTCTTGTGGGTTATTGTTGTAGTTTTACTCTCGTTGCTCGGGCACCCCATGCAGAAGACAGAATGTAAAGAATTCCTGCAATGACCTCATCCTCCTGGCTGGCAGGCACCGCTCTCCCTGCGTCCTCGGGTGGAATTCAGCATGAATATGGCTTTTGCTTATGTCCTTGTATACGTGGCACCGGTGACATCAGCGTAGCTGTGGGAGCAGGGATTGCTCGCTAGCTGTGATTGCAGAAGCCCAAAAATGTAAAATGACCATTTATATGAGGTCGTGTGTAAGTTTCACTCTCATCCCTGTACCATTTAGCACTAAAACTTAAAATACCTGTTTTCATACAAAACCAGATATCGTTTTGTTGTAGTTTTATTGGTTTTAATCAGGGATGACACCCCAGCACATAAAAATTATTTCTACATATCTAGATTCATCACAGCCCTGACTAGAAACCCCAATGAAATCAAAGGATTAAATGCATCTTTCTGGCACAAATCCAGAGTTAAGCTAGGGAACCTGTAGGAAAGGCCTGTGTTTGGTTTTGACATGCAGATCACCCAAGTTAAACAGGTGTCAGAGGACGCAAGTTCACTCCAGGGCTTTGCTGTAGTTAGCACAGGACAAGCACGTTTCAAGAACAGAAACAAAGACCTCTTAAAAAAACGAAAAAATTAAAAAAAAATATTAAAAGTCAGGCCTGAGCTGCACCCCATGATACTCTACTGCACAGTGGAAGCTAAATTTGTTTTCCAGAGATAAACTTGCTCTGCATCCAAGATAAACTTAATATTTGAGCACCTCTGAAATCCCAATAATTTGGGGTGTTTATCCGAGTAGACATGGTTTAACACATCTGGCTGTGACTGCCAATCCTTCTCATTTTTGCAGGTTTGCTCCATCAATACATAACACTATTTGCTTTCATTTGGGCAAAATCCAGTTTCCTTCACACCAAATCATCTGGACCAGCTTACAAAAAACCCATTCTGGCCAGCTACTATGGAAAAACCTGAATTCACCTGGAACTAATGAATGAGTAAAATAAACTGTGAATGGGACAGTCAGTAATAACTATTTCCATGGAAAATCCAGTCTTTGAACAACCAGGTGCCAGAATCATCCCTTAATCCTCCTCCAGCCTGAATCACCCACTGCAACAGCACAGTCCTTTCTTATTACCAGGTTCTCCCTTGCTTATCCTGAGCCAAGTATTTTTTCCCCCCCCTCTCCTGATGTTCCTCTCATTTGGGCTCTCATTCGGGCTCTCATTCCTGCAACTGTAAAGGCCGGTAGGAGAATCATACCAATTGTATTCAGATGCTGGATGTGAGAAACCAAATATTTTTCCTCACTTGAGCTCCTCCATCTGCAGAGCTTTGCTGTGCCTAACGCTGCTCTACACAGCCCATGGGGCTGGCAGGTGCTGCCTGCTGAGGCCAGCACATTTTTCCTATAATTTGTTCCTTTACTAGGTCTCAGAACATATTTAAAAATCCAGCTGACATGACTAAATTATTGATTCCACATCAAGGTGTGGATTTATGGCTTGTTTTGAAAGCTGCAGAGTCTTATTTTAAGTGTGCCTCCATGCACTTATACCCACATAGAAAATTAAAAGCTTTGGAGGGGGGAATAATTAGAAGAAAAATCAATGGAAAATGAAAAAGACAGTTTTACTTTGGTTCTAGCACTGCTGAGAAACAATCCCTTCATGATTCTTATACAACAGATCGGGGTTATCATCCTCATCTTGCCTGGCATCTCAGGCACCGGAGAGCAGCGCGCCCATGCGGGATGCCCATTACAGAGCCAAGATCACAGAACAAATTCTTGTCCACCAGTCCCTTGCCACTCTCACATGTGTCCTTGTTACTCCCAAGCAGATTAAATGCCAAACATCCACTTTGCAGACCCCCGGCCAGGGCCAAGGTCACCGTCTGGCTGGCACGCACCGGGGCTGTGCATGGGCAGGCCGCTGCAGTAGTCTGGGAACCAGGGCTTGGATTCAAACTAGAAAACAGCAAGAACCTTTCAAGCCAAGAACAACAATTCAGCTGGGAACGGTGCGATGCTTTACACTGAACAAACACGAGCTAATTTATCAGAGCGTTGACTCCAGCTCCCTTCCGAGATAGCGCTGGCGGCACCTCTGAGCAAAGGCAGACAGAAAGAGCAGCGGAGAGGGTAGGTAGGGCACAGAGGGGGAAATCCAACCAAAATAGCCTTTTCCAGTGAATTAGACTACACCAAAACAGAGAGGGGGGGAAATGCTTAGAGCTCGCTCTGAGCTCTGTCATTGACTGCAGACAGTGCACTTAACCCGATGGATCTAAGCACAAGACAGGCGCTAGAATAAAGCGAGCGCAAATAACCACATAGATAATACATAGACAGACACCCGCTGCCCTGCCCAGCTGCGCCAGGGTGCTGCACACACCTACCCTTTCCGAAAAGTGCAGCCCTACACAGTCATTTCAGCTTGCCGTAGGTCACTCCTATGTTTAATTTCATCTTGTTTTCAGTTTGCCCCGGTACCGTTGCCGTACACAAGCCGGCTCCGACGGAGTACATGTGCAAGTGAAGAAGGAAACGCAAACAGAGCCATCAGCAGTTTCCAGCGTCCCAGCCCCTGCCCTCTCCTAGCACTGGTCAGAGAGGCAGCGTGAGGCATCGGAAACCTTCAGAGATGGCCCATTTCTTGCAAAACTTCTGTTTTGCCAGCTCTAACATTCCTGTAAACATCAGGAAATTTGGGTACTTATCTAAACCACATCTTCAGGTGCATTGAGCGGCAGTTTCAATGGGATTACAAGGCTGTCAGTTAATGACTGAGTGATTGAGGTGACTTGTCCTCACCAGGGCCACGCTCAGCTCCACACTGCCCGTGCCACCTTCTCTGGCACGGGTCCCTCTGGGCACCACAGGGACACATCCCTTACTGCTGGGGTCATATTTGTGCTTAGTGAAAGCAGAATGTGATAAAAAGAATAAAACCTCTACTTATTCTTCCTACTTGGGAGTTTTTACTTCTTTAACAGCTCCTTTATTATTTCACCAAGTCGCCCGTATCCCTTTACAAGGAAATATATGTTGCCCCTTCATTTCCATGAGGGAGGCGGGGGAAGAAAGGACGCTGTTTTCTCTCTGCGGTATCAGCTTTCAGTGTGACACACAGTTCACTGCAAAAACCAAACAGCCCTAATGAGAGCGGTTGTGCAGTCGCTGCACCCGGTGTCAGCTCCTCAGCTGCTGCCAGCAGCACCCAGCCCTCCACAGGGTCAGCGGGGACCAGGACACGTCCCCCTGGCCCTTGCAGCTCCCACCATCGCTCCCAGCAGGTCCTGCTCGCTGGGGAACGGTACATGGGAGCTCTGTGCAAACCCCACTGTGACTTGCTGCAGCCGAGCCGGGGTCACTGCACCCAGCGCTGTGGTTACACCACATCAAGGGGTGGAAAAGTGACGCCAAATGACTTTACACCCAGAGCTGCAGTGCACCAAGGACTCAGATAAAGCAATCTTCTAAATTTGGATGGTGTTTGGATGGTGGGGAGAGGCCTGGGGGATTTCATGAGGTGCCTCAGGCTGGGGTCAGCCCTTCCAGGGGCAGTTTGGGTGTCCCTACACTGAGGGGTCAACATGTCCTAAGGAACCTGTAAGACCAGCAACCTCGAAGGACTCTTACCCACAGAGCTGGGCAACTCTACAGCCATTTGGAGCATCTCCTCTAATCCCCTTGATTGCAATAATTGCATCTGCATCGCACAGGCCTTGCTGGGCACTGGAGAACTTGCCCAAAGCACCGTGGTTCCCCTGCTTAATGGAGGTAGGGCCGAGCAGGCCCCTTCCCATGCTGGTGAAGGAGGATCCTGCTCTGAAGGGGCAAGCTGCAGGTTGCATTTGGTCCTGCCCATCAGCCCCCGGACCCCCCAGGCCCTGGCAGAGGACAGAGGTGCCCACCACCTCCCTTTCCCCTCCCAATTGGAGGGGTCAGGGTTCATCCCATCTGTTTGCTCACAGTTGCCTTTTCTCAGGCTGTGTTTTTCTTTTCACTTTTGACCAACAACCCCTGTTTTAATTAGACTCCGGCGCCATCACAATTATTTCCTTATACATCCTTGCCTTTTATCTGCCTATCAGAGAGCTGTCCATCAGATTTAGGATACCCCACAAAGCTGCTCCTCAGGCTTTGAGTGTCCCCATTGACTCAGGACAGGATCCCAGGCTGGGGAAACCGCCATCAGATCCTCATTCTTCACCCAGCTTTAATTTACTCCTGACACCAGGAGTCCCAAGCCTCTCCTCTTTACCTTCATTGTGGTCTCCAGCCACCGCAACAGCCCCGCTTGGCATCATGGGCTGAGGAGGAATGACTCCCAAGGAGCCGTTGCCATGGGTGCAGACGCTGGTCCCTCCGGGTTCCCATGGCGCCAGGCGAGACACGCACCGAGGTGATGAGAGGGAAGAATATGCACCCGCCAAGCTATTTGTAGCCCATCTAAGCATCTCGCAAGTTAAACAGTTTGCCTTTCTTCCCCCTGCTCCCATCACCCAGCAAGCTTGGGGGGCTCTCCCACCCACCAGGGCAGCGCTTGCGGTGCACAAAAGGCCAAATGATTGTCCCAACTGACTTGGAGACAAAAATAAAATTCACCACGGGTGCTCAAGCATGGCCGAGGGCAGAATTTGGCTCCAACAAGCTGCCTGTTGGCTGGTTTGCATTTTACAATTTTTGGCATGAAGTCCTCATCTTGGCCCTTGCTGCAGGCTGGGGTAGGGCGAGGGGCCGTGCCCCAGGGCTGGAGCACAGCAGGCTCCTCGGAAACCTGGAGTTTTTTGCCCCTGGGAAGCACGTAACACAAAATGGGTATTGCAGGGTGGACAGGAGGAGGGATGCCCTAGACCTTGGCTGCACGGCCACGGGGAGGACGTGGCAATGGAAACTCATTCCTCCAGCCAGGAGCAAGCACGTGTGGGACAACTCCCAAGTCACCCTCTCCCTTGCAGGCAGGCTCGAGTAGAAGAGGTCATTTGCCCAATCTGGGGTGGTTTTCACAGATGGTGAAGCTTCACCCAGCCCCTCTCCACAGCCTATAGAAAGGTTTCTGCTGGTCTGCCTTGGCTGTGCCTGCAGACCACCGGTCTCCCTGCCAGAGATGAGGCTTCATCAGCTGCCAGCACTCAAGTACTGTATCATTTAAAATTCCCTCTGATGTCCCATTTCACTGGTGATGTCAGCCAAAAGATATTTTAGCAGAGGGGGGAAAACAGCCCAGCATAAGCGTAGGGTGTGACCAAATCCGGAATAAACTTTGCCTACAAATTAAGCATCTTCCTTCTTTAAACCGATCCCCCTCCTTCTCCAGGCCTTCAAACATGTATCACCCCTCAGATCTGCCCACAAGCAGGGGAAGTCAGCGGCGACCCAGTCAGCTGGACACGGTGGTGAGAGCAAGAGGAATTAGTCTCCATAGCATATGAAAAGAATTAGGACTATTTAATCTCCTTTTCCCCTTATCAGTGGTCTCAAATGTCACTTTGAGAGGGAAACACAGTGGAAATTCCTGCAGATCTTTCCTACAATTAAGGAATTGACAAGGTTTTTCAGCTTTTTCTCTCTGCGTTTGAAAAATCACTACATAAAGGAAACAATCTTTGCGGAGCGTATAACTCACAATAGGCTGAAACATTATCTTAAACTATTCGTCTGCTTCCTGCTTAAGTAAACATATTAGGAATGCGTGTATATATTTCTGGGACAGCTTAAAAATAAAAAGAAAAGAGGTATATAGTCTCTCCTGCTTTTGAGTAGCACGTTGTTTATGTTGTTATAAGCACAGATCATATTTATAGCTGAACACCGCGTGAAAGTGCAGGCAAGCTGGGAAACATTTGTTAGGTTTAACAACCTTTTATTTAACGGGTGCAGAAAAATGCATCCCTTTGGATTGATTCATGACATGAATTGTATAGAAACCTTCTTCCTCAAGAAAAGAAAAACCTCAAAAGGTCAATCTGACATTTCAGCTTTCTCAAACAACCAGCAAAGATGTTCACAGAGCAAAATCCCCAGCCCATCAAGCTGGATGGGGTTAGAGGAGGGAAAGGATAAACCACAGCTAGAGAAACATTTCAGGACAAAAAGCAGAGCCATTCGCATCACCTGGGCTGGAAGGGACCCATCCCACTGCACAGTTCATGAAATGCATTGCACTCTTCAAAGCATCCCGAGGCAGGGCCTTTGCAGGCTGCAAGGAAGGGGCTGGCAAAGCCTTTTGGCTGCGTGGCATCTGCCCCACCCGACCAACAGGCCCAGCCCTCCTCTCGGGCTGGGCCACCCAGTCAAAACCAGAGGTGAGAAGAGCTTTTCTCAACTCCCACTTGCCGGAGCTGGCTGCAGCAAGCGCCTGCTGTACAGAGCAAGCCCACATGGGCAGAGGAGCAGCTCCTCCTGCAAGCCCTCGGTCAGGGAGTCACGGGTTTTTACAGTTTGACACCTCTCGCCTTGCCAAGGGCGTTGCATCTTTGCACTGGTGCAGAATTAACTCAGCCCTGGACCAGCCTTTTCCAAGCAGAGCAGCAACCCATCACAGGGCTCTGCAGATTGCGCTCAGCTTCCACCGCTCCTCCAGGGCAAAGCATGCGCACACACCTGTATGTGCTAGTGTTTGCTGCCACAGGGGTAAGGGCTGTCTGAGAACTGCTTTGTGGTCATAGAGAGGGAATAACGTGCAGAGACACACACCAGGGCACCCCCATGAAGCCTACTGCAGGGCCAAATGAGCCCAGGGGAGATGGTACAGCAGAGGCTCCCTGGGTGGCTCGTGCCCACCCCATGAGAAGACCATCCCTGCAGGCACAGGGAGCAGCCAGTGCCCCAGCCAAGGGCATCCCTCTGCCTGCAATTTTTCCTGAGTACCCACCAGTCCCCACACAGACCACTTCCACTTAGGGGCTGAACACTGATCACTCATTAGGCATTGGCCAGGTCAACCTGAGACATTCCCCAGAAATTTTGCCATGCAGTTGGGTGCTTTGTGGAGGGAGCTCCCAAAGCCCAGGAGAGCAGACACCACCAGTCTTTCCCTTTAGAATCATTTAGGTTGGAAAAGACCCTTAGGATCATTGAGTCCAACCATCAACCTAACACTGGCAAGTCCACCAATAAACCATATCCCTAAGCACCACATCTACACATCTTTTAAATACCTCCAGCGATGGTGACTCAATCGCTTCCCTGGGCAGCCTGTTCCAAAACTTGACGGTTCCAAAACGCCTTCGGTGAAAAGATTTTTCTGAATAGCCAATCTAAACCTCCCCAGGAGCAACTTGAGGCTGTTTCCTGTCTTCCTATCGTTCATTACCTGGGAGAAGAGACTGACCCCCACCTCGCTACAACCTCCTTTCAGCCTCAAAGGACTTCTTCTCTGGACCCTTCACCAGCTTTGTTACCCTTCTTTGGGAAACCAAATCTGTATTGCAGGTGACTCAGGCCATCATTGGTTTTCCAAAAGGAACAGAGGGAACACACAAGTTTGGTACTTGCTAAAAATGCTTTAGAGACAGAAAAAGAGAGGATTTGCTTCCAGAGATTACCCAGGAGAACTACATAATATATCTCCTATCATTGTATAAAGGGAGCAAACACCCATCTCTCTGGCTTTTTCTCTCACAGTCATGGCTGTAGGTCTCCAAGCCCCTGAAGTTCACTTTGTGCCCCACGAGGGGCTTGGTGGTGCGAAGCACATGCGGACTAGCATTTCCACAGAGTCAGCAAAGAGAGGCGGCTGTCTCACAGAGCTGACTGCCCTCACCCACATGCTCCTCTCCAGCCCTAAACCAGGGGGAAGAGATGACTGTGGACCTTTATTTGCCGCTCCTGCCTCTTCCCATTACCCACAGCAGGGCTCTGGGGCAAGGAAAGGCAGAACAGCAAGAGCTGCTTCACGCTGGCCGTATTCTAGAAAACCCTCATGTTTTTCAGTACTCAAGGAGTCACGAGTTAAAGCAGCAAACAAACAAAACAGAAAAACCAAAACAAAGGCTTCATCTCAGCTACATTGTCCTTATCTGCCTGGGTTTTCCTTTTTATCCCAGAGCTTCAGGGGAAACAAGCCCACAGGCAAAGCAGAGCTATTCCAAGGTGCCACAGCTTCACCCCCAGCATCGCTCTACCCCTCCCCACCCAGGCAGCTCTCACACAGATTAAACAACAGCTTTAAAAACCAACATCTTCCAAGAAGGCAGCCCCAGGGCTCCTGCCCCGGGCCTAGCAGCTCTCAAGCCAAGTAAACTTGATTGCTCCCGTTAAATTACTGCTATGCTATTTCTCCTCTGAAAAGCAGATCAGCTTCTCACCCCAGGCTGCGTACCCACCACCCTCCAAACCCCCACCACCCCTGCGTGACCCTGCCAGGTCCCCAACCAGACCCCCCCCCAGACACACAGCTCCCATGCACTTACCAGCAGCATCTCTCCGCAGCAAGCAAGCAGGGGCGAGATTACAGATAGAGCGGCTTAATTCATTTAATAGGCCTGAAGGAGAGGCGTGGGCTCCCACCTCGTCCCCAGGTCCCACGCCCCCCACCTGCCCTGCTCCTGCGAGGGAATGGCAGCACAGCCCGGAGCAGCAGCACCTGCTTGGTACATCGCAGGTGACCACAGAGCAACACTAACGTGGCAGGACCGCTGTGATAAACTTAGGCTGAAATTTTCTCCAGAAAGAGCTTGCTGGTCCTACTTACGGTTCATACCAGCTCAGCAAACTAAATAAACTCTTCTGGAAAAAGTCTTGGGTGACAGTTTAGCTGAAGCATTTCAGCTCTCACCCATTTGAACCAACTCAACAGCTGCAACGACTTAAGGCACAAACACACACACCTGCTCTGGGCAACCACTCCACAATTTGGAGACAATTTGCTCCCAAAAGCAGAGGGAAGGCTGTGCTTGCCCCTTGGCTGCTCCTGCTGGGCACCACGGCACCAGCCGGCCTCCTGGCAGCCGGAGTTCCTGCTGGAGGGGAGGAGGAGGAGTCAAGGGACAGAAATCCTGCTGGAGGAGTGGGATGAGATGGGTCCCTAAGGAAAGCAAAGGCTTGGGCATCTGCAATGAGGCCGTCTGTTAGGTCTCTTGGTCTATCTGGAATTGGCACCAAAGAAACCCAAGGCTCCACACCCCAACTGATACTACTGTTCTGGCGAAAGCTCCCAGGGTGGAGTTCACCCGAGTCATCAATTTTTACATTTGAGTTTGATGAGATAAAGAGCTAATGTGTGATTTGTGCCAGCCGAACCCAGAGCAGCAAGCTCTGTCCATCACCTTCTGGAAGGGCAAGGTTTATCTGCACAGCGCAGCTGCCAATGAGCCATTAATTATGAATTGCATAAACCGAGTAAATCTCACAACAAATCTTCCTGGTGCTTGTCGAGTAACCTGCCCTGCAACTGGAAAAGGCCCCCAGGAGCGTTTGGCTCTTGCAGGGAGCCCGCCCCACCGTGTCCCTCTCTGCTGTGATGGGCAGCCCCTGTTTGCCAGGAGGACTGCAGACTGGCACCTCTGGAGGTTTGCACCGATGGGCCTCCTCTCCTTCCACCACCAGAAAACAAGACAACTTTCCCACCTTTACATTTAATAGCAAAGCCTCTGCCAGGCTTTACGGCTTGGGCATCCAACCCCCGATGCAATCGTTGGCATAGCTCTGAGGAGGTGCCGGAGCTCTGCGTGCTCCTTACCGGGTGCTGGGGCAGCAGAAGCTTTACAAAATGCCACTCGCTGGCAGAGCTCAACCCACTGAGCTACAATGCGGTGGCGCTGGGGGAGACGTCTCCTTAGTGGGGATGCCACTGGGCAGGCTTGGGGGCTGGGGGCGGTACTGCGATCCGCTCCAAGGAGTTTGTTTTCCAAGAATCTAAGAAGCAGAATGAATGCTTTCAAATTCAGGCCTGCAGCCTTTCTACGAGGAGTTTTATTTACCCCTCACCAGACAGGGCGCAGAGAGCTCTCTGTGTTGGCCCCGCTCCCCGCTGTGTAGTTGGGGCATTTGCACGTGATGGTTGGAAACACTCCTTTAGTTCTTACAGCAACCAGGCTCACAGTGCAGAATCCGTTTGCTCATCGACTACTGTGTCTCCTAAGCCTTATTTTTGGTCCCCCTTTCCGCAGACTGGGAGTGAAGACACTTTTTTCACAGGAGACAACGGAGAAAGATCCCGAAGGGAGCTCCATGGAGCGCCATGTAATGTCCCCGGGGAAATGTGGTCTGGATGAATTCTGCTGCCCACACAACAGCGTCCAGCCAAGGCCAAAGGTCTCAAGATAAAAATTGAAGGTTACACCAGAGACATGAGTGCCACCAAGCTCGGTGGGACAATCATGCGTTTGTCCTCAGGATGAAAGAGGGAATTCTGTTTGCGCTGTGGCAAAGCCTGGCAATCACAGTGGGGAGATTTAACGGGAGTTTAATCACCGATTTTAATGGGATTTGCTAGAGGTCCCACAGGGCATAGGAATCACAGAATCACAGAAACATTTAGGTTGGAAAAGACCCTTAGGATCATTGAGTCCAACCATAAACCTAACACTGCCAAGTCCACCACTAAACCACGCCCCTAAGAACGATGTCTACCCGTTTTTTAAATACCTCCAGGGATGATGACTCAAACGCTTCCCTGGGCAGCCTGTCCCAATGTTTGATAACCTGTTCAGTGGAGAAATTTTTCCTGATATCCAACCTAAACCTCCCCTGGCACAACTTGAGGCTGTTTCCTCTTGTCTTATCACTTGTTACTTGGGAGAAGAGACCGACCGCAGGTCCCGGTTGTCCTCTCTCTGGGTTATGGACTCGGGGAGCAGCTGCCTTGCTGTACAGCTCCCCATCCCCTGCAGCGCTACCGCCCTTCTGCAAGGGAAGCTCTCCCCAGTTTTCAGGGCTGAGTGATCGCTAAGGACAAGGATCTGCTCTGGGGCCAGGGGTGACAGGGGGCTCCTTGCACATGGGGAAGGCAAAGCACCTGTTTCCACACCCCTGCTTCCCTCAGACTGCAGGAAAGTGACATTGGAAAGGCCTGTGCACCCCAGAGGCTGCATCCAGGTTAGGGTAACGCCAAGTCCTGTCCCGACTTGCTCCCCCTCTGTCAGGGCTGCAGAAAGAGCAAACTGCCCCGTGCGGCTCCTGCAGCCCCACCACAGCCACGGGACAGGAGGAACCAGCTCTGCAGCCCCGCTAACACCGTGCGAGAGCCCCATCAGACCCACGCTCCCGTTTGCACCCTCGGAGGAAAAAGCTGCTTGCTTAAAGCGGTGTGGTGGCCTCGTCCACGCTCTTCCTCCAGCCAGTGCCCCGTTTGTGCCGCTCTCACTGCAGGTCGGGGGAATGGCCACGGATTCCTCGGCCCCAAGGACTGCCGTTTGCCTCCCACGTTTCACTGCTTGGTGCCGTGTCTCCATCAGCAAATTAACTTCACTTCAGAGCCACCATGTTTCAGAGTTAGAAAGGTAAAGTCATGTCCACTTCGGTTGCAAGGATTATTCAGGTATCGCTGTGAACTACCAGCTGTTACTCCATCCTAACCACTGCTCCAGGTCAGATAAAGCCCTCTTTATCTAACATCTATTGTCCAGCAGCAAATGCTTAGAGAAAGCCTGTATGAATCAAGTGAATCATGGAGCCCAACAGCACACTGGGGACTCATGGGCTGATGTTTGTAACAGTCACAGAAGGACCATCCACCAGGATCTCTCTTAACTCTCCGTGTGTAATCCAGCCGCACTCACACACCCTGCACGGCAACCCAACGTGAGACGAGGCAGGTTTAAACCGGCAATAACGTCCCTGCACGAGGGCGCATCAGCTTAATTAATGTTTGAAACCTGCTGCCAAGGAAGCGGTGCTGCTCTTTGCACCAAGCAGAGGTAGGGCCGATGCAGGTTGGGGTGCAGGGAGATGCCACACAGCCGTAGGGTCGCAGAATCGGCTTTGCCGGAGATACGGGGCAGGAGAGCGCTCCGTGCACGGCCAAAAGCGAAGCAAGAACTTCTTGTCAGAAGCACTTGCTGTAAGGTCAGCATTTGTGAAAGCTGACAGCCTCAGAAACAGAAAACCAGAAGTCCTGTGAGCAGCCACAGGACAAGCATCAGCAAGAACCGCGCAGGGGAGAGCAGTGCTTGAAAAACACAGCAGAGTGGAAAAAACAGATTTTTCTGGAGCAGAGCACTAGGAACAGCGCGTTTGGCAGTTACAGCAAAAAAAAACCCCAGAGACATCAGCACTTCTGAGTCCCCAGCTCTGGGGAAGAAGCAGGTTGGTGGCTGGAGTAAGGAGACCGACGCACCCGCGCCATGCTCCTCCGACACGGAGCAACCTCGGGCTCCCACCGCACTCTTCCCTGCCCCGTTGGGCAGTGGGGACCCTTCCCTGGTGTGCTGCGGGGATGGCGAGTCTTTGGGACAGCTTGAAAGAGCCTGTGAGGGGGAAGGTGGCTTGGAAATCAAAATGGCTATTGTTTTTCTCCATGAAAGATGAACAAATTTCATCATTAAAAGGTCAGCTCAGTCCACGTGAAGACCAGGCTATCGTAACCTCTGCTGCTTCTTTGAACAATTTTTCTCCTGAAGAAGGAGCCGCCAGGCCAGTTCAGAGGGACCTCTGCTTCTGAAGGTGGAAAATGCCTGGCATTGTGTCCAGCCTGTGTTTGAAGTGGGAGAAAAGCAACTTTGAATAAGCTTTTTATGGGCCCCATGGCTCTGCTTGACCATAATGTCAGCTTGTAATTAGCAACAGATACCACTTCTGTCACTCGTGATGTTATCATCAGCCGTCTTGCGTTTCAAAGTGAGGAGAGGCATGTAAATTATGGGCAATTTGGTCTCTGAAATGGGCTTTATGGGTTGCTTTTTTTTTTCTGCAGGGCGACTGGGAAGCCTGGAGTTCGTTACAGAGATAGCGGTTGAGCCGGCAGAGAAAAGCAATGTACATTACGGAGCTGCTCCAGCAGATGCCTGGAGGAAACACATATGTGCCGGCTCCCCGGTGAAGGCAGAACTGAGGGGTAGGTCTCGCTGTATGTTCTGAGGAAAGAGGAGAGCAGGTTTGGAGGCAGCCACCGTCCTGCGTCTGAGATGAGGAGGGCTCTGCAAAGCTTCATTCACTCACTGACGCTGGAGCTGGAAGGGGAAGGGGATGGATCGCTCCTGGGCAGCCAACGCAGCGTTGTTTCCTACCCAACATATGGCAAGTACTTTGGCTGACAAAGGGTTAGATGGCCCAAAACCAGCTGAGACAAGATTTTCCCCTTATTGATAGAAAGCCTTGCCTTCAACTAAAATACAATTTTCAGAGCAAAGGAGAGGCTTGTAATTCTCAAAACAGATTTGATTTTTTGTAAGAAAAACAAAACCCCCAAACTCACATCGTTTCCAGTTTTGACCAAAAGCAGTTTTAACTTCTGTTAAAAAAAATAGAGCAAAATTTTTTGCCTTTTTTTCGGGGCGGGGAGGGGGGAAGCCTATTTCTTGCAGCAAGCCCAGCAAGTTTCCCACATGCCCTGGCACTGCTCTGCAGCCTAACAGATCCCACTGAGTATTTGATTTCATCTATTGCTGTACGAATTATTGAGCGTCCTGTTTCTGCCTTGCTTTGGCCTCCTGCAGAAGGAGTCACACCGGAGCTACTCTTTGCGAGGGCTCTCCAGGAAATGGGCTACAGCAGAATTTGGCCCCACGTTGACTCTGTGGTGTCAAGTTCTCCCCTTTTATTCGCTGGAGGAATTCAAGCATCACTCTGCTGCTCCAATCTTTCTATCTACCACTGGCAAATAACACAGCCAAAAAGGTTATCTGCCTTCAAACAGAAATAGCTTATGTTTAGAAAAGAATTAAATTTTGTTCCCTTTAGAGTTGCAACCACATCCTCAAAGCTGTTAACCTGAAAGTGAACTTCAGATAATAAAACTCTAACCTCACCCCTTCAGAAGAGCCAGCAGTCAGCAGCTACCTTGTGTACTTTCCCGCTATCTGCCCCATCGATTGCTTGATAGCCTGGCTTGTTTTCTTTTTCAAGGGAAGACAGCTACTAAATCTACGCTCCCCATCCCTCTCCTTAGCACTCTTGGGCTTCTCCACAGCTGCAATGCTTTTCCATCGTCCCTGCTCTCAGTTAAATAAACATTATGACACATACTGATTGCTTTAACAAACTTTACTGTTCCACGTCCTCGGCAAAGCACGGTTATCTTTTTACAGGGAACATTCCTTTCCTGTTGCTATGCCTACTTCAGCGCCATCCAGCACGATAGCCAAGACTGCTGAACTAACTCGCGATTTCCAATGACTCCGGGTTTGCTCATCTTGAAATAGCTCAGGAGGGGTGTGGGGCCAGACCGCCAGCAGATGTGAGCCGTCAGAGCTCCTCTGCCTGCAGCCGAGCTCCCCCAGTTTATCCCAGTCCAGGACCCGCTGTCGGAGGGCGAGTCCTGTCTTCTGAAAATGCCCCGGAGCTAAAAATGTCTGGGTGGAGTGAGGTGGGCGAAGGAAAAAGGAAAAGAGGGGTATGGCTGCCAGCACGGCGGGGGAAGGTTGGTTTTATCCTCCCTGAAAGGCTGCATTTGGAGTTCTGTAATTTGCAACTAAATTGCAGAATCCAGAAATATTTCTGGCAAATGGTATTTCACAACCATTCATCATCGTCGTGCACAATTTCCTTCACATGACACCCTATGTTTTAAAACTTGCAAAGAGAGGGGAAACTGCCATTTGTTTTGGCCAAGCCGAAATAGCCCCTGGCGCAGGGACTGGGGGCGCCGGGGCTGCTCCCGTCGATAAGGCGGGCGGCCAGCCCCGGCCAGGCAGCTGCAGGCACCTCCTGTTCCACGCACGACACATAACGGTTTCAAGAAATGAGTGTGCTTCGGTTTCCCCTAACCGGCTCGGTTTTGACATCTAGCACAGCGGTGCCTATGGTCCGTGGGGTTGCGCCATTCTGTTAACTACTGCAGGGCAACCTAGAGATTTTAATGACAAACTTCCATAAAGTCAGCGTTTTCACCTTTTTTCATGCTGTTTTCACTCCCCCTCGTGCAAACATTTGCCTCTCAATAAAGGATAGGTTGGCTCCTCAGATACCTCAATGCTCAAAGGTCTGGTTATTTCTATCTAGCGGAGACCCAGATGCAACAGCTCCGAAATATATCTAGTATGCTGGACAAGACGGGGAGAGGCCAGTGAAGCCGAAGAAGATTTCTGGCAGCTGATCGGTTGTAAAAGATAGCTCTTCCTCCAGGCATCAGCCCGAGTATTTTTGGATCCGCCGGACATGTGTGTGCGCTGCCCTCGCAGCTCTCAGTTTGAATGCTCCTGCACCTTCCTGCACCACAAACCCAAACTGTTTCCTCCTTGTTCTAAGGATGTTAAGCGATATACAGGATCTAATTAAGATTTCTTCTTTTTATCTTTCTATTTAGGCTTTTTTATGACCTAGCCACAATACATAGTTGTGCATGGGGGGGGAAATACAAGGGTGTGAGCAGAGGAAAGGACTTGAAAGGAAGCAGATAAATCCCAGCCCAAGTCCCTCCTAGCCTGTATCCGGCAGCGAGCACATTGCCAGCCGTAGAAGGGATGGGGGCAGCCCCCTTTCCAGGCCAACACCCTCCCTCTTGTTGGGGGACTCTCCACCTTGTCCCCATCTCTCTCCCTCCCGCCAAGCCCTGCACCCAGAGCCACGTCTATTTCCTGGGTCCGGGAGCAGCAGGAGGAGGTATCCAGGGGGTCCTGCTGGGGATAAACTGGGGGGTCACCCCAGGATAAACCCAGCCCTTGGGAAAGAGATTTCTCTCCGTTCTCCTCCCAAATGGGGCTGTGCACGGTGGCTCCCCGGAGACCCTCCACCTACCCTGCCCCAAGAGATACAGCAACGGCAGCTGACTTCTTCCATAGCTGAACCCAGCAGTGCCAAGGGATGCGTCTGCTGGCAGAACACCAAGGACTCATCTCCGGCCACGGTAACACAGCCAGGGCAGCACTCAAAGCCTGCACAGCTCAGGAAGGAGGGAAACCGGAGAGCTGGATGGGCCCAAACCCAGATGGAGAGAGACAGCCGCGCGAATGGAGGAAATGATTCAGAATCTGGAAATGTGAACAGCACAGGCCGCGTGCGCTGGGTCTGGAATTGGCCTCTCTCGACACAGAGTGGCTGGGTTGTTGTTTTTTTTTGGGACTCAGACAGGGATTCTTGGAAGTGTGTCAGGAGCAGGCTGAGTGCGTGTGCCAGATCCACGTGGAGAAAACCTCCTGGTCTGGAACGTCAGTTGGGTGTTTTTGCTTTTTGCAGGTTGTACAAGCTGAAGTTTAAACAGCCACATTCCTTGCGGTCATTTGCTTTTATTAAAGGAATGATGTACATACATATTGCCAGCAAGCCCTACACCTAGGAGATGTGCTGTGGGTTCTAATAGGAAGAAAAACTGGCCTTCCGTGGAAAAAGCGTGTCTAAAGGCTTTTCTGGTCCATCAACAGGACAACTTCTTTGTAATTCCACTGCTCGTTCCCACTGAACTGCAAACAGGTCAAAGCCAGGAGCACTGGAAAGGGCTCTTTCCCTCCGTACCCTGCTACTGCGTGCTCTGCTGAGCTCCGGAGCGGCACAGTGCAGCCACTCCAGCCACCCCAGACCCCGCAGGGTTCCCTCTGACAGAGAGCCCTAGCCTCCCATGCCGGGCCCCCTTCACCACCATGTATTTAAGCTCACCTTAGCCTAACAAGGCTGCGCTGCTGGTCTTTCTTTTAGCTTTTCCAGCCCATTTCCTTGGCACAAGCTCTGGTTTCTGCCTCTCCATGGAAATGGGATTGCATGATCTAATTGTCCTAGCTTTTAGGTAAAAACCAACCTTTAAGACACCCCAGTGACTCCCACACCAGCTTGCCCAGTTTTCCAGTTTGACTGTTTGAGGCCAGCAGACCCTCCTTTTTGCTTTGGCTCCTTTTTGCCCCCATTAGGCAAAATGCTATATAAGCCATCTTGGCTGCTTTTGCAAAGGGTTCCCCCGACCACTCTCACCTCCACTGCCATCCCATCCCAGCCCCATCAGCTCCTTCGAGCCTTTGTTGACCCACCATCCCTACAAGCTCCTCATTTTCCTGAAGTCACCCCTTGTCCTGCTCATTCAACCTGCAAAGGTGGAACAAGTTCACCTTTCCCTGCTGCCTCTGGTGTGGCCTCTGCCCATTTACATCTCGGCTGGGTAACACAAGATCAAAGACAACAGCGAGGTCTGGGTCCCCAGATGCCTAGATAATCTCAAATGCTGCTGTGGGGATTGTGACAGTCACGGGAGAAGGAGAAGATCCAGGAACGTCGGTCCCAGATATCATCGTGTTTAATTTCACTTCATTAAATTTAAATGGGATTGCATTACATCCTAGACAGTCTTTGAGAAATGCATTTATGGGGGGGTTGGTGGTGAGGTCCAACACTCGGACATTCCTGGATGCGTGGCGTGGGGTGAGGCAATCAGGACCATAAATCAGTTCCTCACAGGACAACCAGATGAGATTTCTGAATTCACCCCTGAGCTGGCTCTGAATTTGATACCTGGGAAGGGCTAGATGTGCCCGGCTGGGAAATTAATCTCTTCCAGACCAGCCTCAAACCTGGTCCTGGAGGTAAACACACCTCCCTGCCCCTGTGTCCTCTGGCCGTAGACTGGAAACACCACCTAAATTAGTGGGAAGGGAGTCTGCTTTCCTGTTTGTGCAAGAACTGACTTCTCTGAAGACTTGCCAGTGGTGGGGCTGGGTTTAAGAAGAATAAAATACTGTCAAGATGAAGGGGAGCATCAGTGAAGGTCAGTGAGTACTTTGGATTAAAATTTCTCCCCAGATTTATGTGAGGTTTGCATTGTCTAGCTTTCTTTCATTGGGTGATCTCTTGCATTCCTGTGGCATAAGAAGCCAAATTCATCCTTGCTCTAAATCCATTTATTTCTCTCCTGAAATTAATTTTGCTCTTGCATTTCAAAGAGCGGTGATGGCAGAACAGCTACTAAGCTCTGCGAGACACAAAGGAGTTGCGTCTGCTGCAACAGCACAACCATAAACACAGTTTATGCCCTCTGAGGGAGGGCTGTGGATGTTTTACCTTTGGCTTCCAGCAAGCCCAGCTTGCTTTGAGCCTCCCTCATAGATCTTTTCTTTCAGGGAAAATGGGAAAGAAAAATCAAAACCACATTTCCAAATGTACCTATTCCCTACCATCTTTTTAGGAAAAACCCATGGTGAATCCTTACACATCTCCCAACAATACGTGCAGAATGAGAATGGCTTAGGAAGAAGTGGAGAAAAAAAAAAATCAGCAAACTTACAGCAAGGTTGAGCAACAGATGAGATCCTGTGCCTGAAGAAATGACGTTATGAATCTGGTGAGGAGAAGGAACAGACTGTTTGTTGGCTTTTCTCTCTAGGAAGCAGCAGGCAGCCAGAAGTCTCCTGTAAATGAAAGTCCTGGAAGAGAGTAGCACGATCTGTCAAAGGGAAGAGCTGGTGCTAACCAACACCATCAACAACTGTTGACAGATGAACCTTCCCTAGACCGCTGGGTCTGGAGAATTTCTGAGGAGTGAACAACTTCTGTCCATTACTGAGACTCTTGCAAAATCCCTTTGAAATCCCAGCTCAGATTCAGCTATTCCAGAAACAATAGAATAACTTCAGAATAGCAAGCAAACATCTAAATAATCCCTCTTGATCCTGGGCCCAGCAAGGGGCTGGTGGCAGGATGCCGAGAACGCAGATGTGCGGAGGGTAGGTAGAAAGCATACTGTTCCAGCCCCTTCTGCAACCACCGCTCTCCTTGGATGATTCCTTTCCCCTTGGCCAACCCCAACACCAATGTTCCACTAGATCTGCTACAGCCTCGGGGCCAGGGTCACCACTCCTGTCCTTTCCCCTGCAGCAGCTGCTCTACCGGGTCTGGGTCAGGGAGCTGAACTGCTCTGCAGTCTTCAGATGGCTTCAGACATTGATGAAGAAAGTGGTTTCGCTCCTGTTGAGCTGCAATGGTGGGAATGGAACTAAAGAACTCTTGCACGCCAACACCTGGAACTACAGACCAGAATCGTATGCCCTTTTGGGGTACCACATATGTGAGTGCTCCCCCCAGCCCATTCCAGATGCAGAAATCACTGCCCCCTCTAAAGCATCATCTTTCCTTTTTGTGTCATCACCCCTTCCCCAACATATGAAGTGTATTTCTGTGATTTCCTATTTCTAATGATTTCCTACAATTTAACCCAGAACAGGAAGGGGAAAATGGAACAAACCAGTTGGATCAGAAGTAGTGACTCCCAGAAGGTGGCTGTGGTGAGCAGGTGGGATGGGTTGGTCATAACTTCTTCTGCTGGAGCCAAGCAATGGTATATGGACATGGACCAGTCGGAGAATTTGGCTTTGCATGGAAAGAAACTGCCCAGCAGGATGGCAGTGGCAGGTGTCACCTGTGCAGGATGTCCTTGGGCACAGCAAAAATCCCTGAGAGGATGAGAACATCCAGGGAACATCCAGGTCTTACTCTGGCCCACGTCCCCTTGCTCTGCAGAGGCAGGTGAAAACACCCCGGCGTTTCCACTGAGTCGAGCACCTCCACGTGCCACACGCCTCTGGTCATGCTCCGGAGGTACAGGCTGGATCCCAACAACATCTCAGGTCACACCAGGTGGGAAGGTGGCCAGGCCTGGGTCAGAAGCCTCAGGTGCACTGTGAGGCAGGGGATCAAATAACAAATGCCTTCACCTACCTGCAAATGACAGGTACCCTCATATTTTTTTTTCCCTCCAGCCTTCAATCACTGCACCAGCAAATCCAGTAGCTGCTTGCTGTGGCCGCTCCGTGGTAAGAGGACACGTCCTGGGCAGCTGGAAGGACCATGGTGGGTTGTCATATCTGCAGTTCCTTCTCCTCCTTCTTCTCTAGTCCACGGCCACCCAAATGAGATTTTAAGGACTTACTTTCTAAGAGGAGAGGTTCATACCTCAAGCAGGAGGTACAGAGCATGTGAATGCCCATACCTTTTCTAAAATCGGTATGGATTTTGCTGGGAGGCTGCCCTCCTCATGAGCCCTCTGTTTTAAAAGATCTTTTACAACAAAGTCATCATTCAGTTATGTGGCATTTTTATAAGTAAAGAACTGCTGCTCAGGAATCAGCTCAAGTCCATCTGCAAAAGCCTGAAAAATGCCAAATTCATGATTCCAGGAGACCATTATGTCTCAGGGCTCCCACCACCTGATCCAGTAGCAGATCTGGACTCTTTTCCAGCAAATTATACTTAACTCTGGCCTCTTAGAGCCCCAGATTGCCTAGCTCTGAAGCAGCAAGTTTAATATCCCTTTCAGAACGTCATTAGCATTAACCGTTTTTACTGCATATTCTTGTTATTCATGTAAGCGGATCCCCCTTTGGGCCTTGCTCCAGGCAATCCCTTGGGCATTCGCTCAAGTGAACTCGGTGCACTCCAAGCCGCAGCAAAGGGCTGCTCCTGAATTCCCTGCACACGTGATGCTCCCTTAGCACGTACAGCTGGACCAGCGGGGACCCCTCAACGCGTCCTCGTGGTCACTGGGTACATGTTCCTGAGGCTCCTGAGCTGGAGGAGAACGAAACGGACACCGGCACCAACACGTAGGAGCCGAGCGTGGCCGTGATGACGCACACCCGCCGGGGCCAGCAGCTCAGCTCCCAGCATGTAGCAGAGCAGACCCAGGGCAGATCCCCCTGTCCTGACACGCTGCGGCTGCAGGAGAGCCCCTTCCAGCTCTGCTCCACCCATGCACGTCACGCTGGGAGAGAGAAACCTTCTCTGATATTTTGTTTGTTTGTTCGAAGGCAGCTTGCCAGCCTCTCCGTATCGCTTTGGGAGTGCAAAACAGCCCGATCTACATCTTGGGTTCACACCTAGTTTTTGAATGATATTTTGGGACCGAGCCAGATCCTTAATTTGGAAGGATATTACCTGGTGGCTCTGGACTGAGGATCAATGCTAATACATCGTTTCCTCTCATTAGGTTTTTTCCATTTGTTTTGCATTAGAAGCAGACCTAAGACCTACACTGCTGATAGGAGAAAAGTCTTCTCCCAGGAAGAGCCTCTCGCTCTGATAAGGGCATTTTTCCTCATCTGCTGCGAATGTCATTGCCGCAACATTCCCTTTTAGCGCTCTGGGCTGTAGCTCTGTGTTAGGCCAACAAAAATAATAAGTCCTAAAATGAAAACCTCCAGATGAGCTTGGCAGAAACAGCATGTCCATCACAAATGGAAATCACATTTGATACTCCACAATGGCAGGAAACTCACCTGGTTTTATTTATTCTCCGCACGGCTATGTGCTATTGGCACTCCTCCAGTGTATCTCTTTCGAGAGGGACTTTTTTTTTTTTTTCTTTTTAAACTCTCTGTTAGTGTCTGTCTTTTCTTATCTAAAGCACCCTGCATGTTTGATTTTCACTGAGGACCTTCGCTGACTTTTTTTGTTTGCCTGCTGTAAAAAAGTATAAGGGAACTCAGCAATTTATGCGTTTGCAGCTCTGTTCCCACAACAAGGTGCTTAAAATACAGAAATTGGCTCAGGGTAATTGCTTGATATGAGAAAGATTATACAGGCAATGAACATCTGTATCACAGCTACGGTTGATGGCTCTGAGTGCTGTATCATGTGCCAGGAGTTCTCTGCCAAAACAAATACTTAAAAAAAAAAATTTCCAACCCAACATATGCTTATATAAGACTTATCCAGTATGCAAAGAAGCTCATGAACAAAAAAAAAAAAAATAAAAAGAAAGAAAGAAAGGAAAGGAAAAAAGGCTGGAGTGTTGAAATAACACAGGAAATTATGCAACTGATACCTGAACCTGAGCATTGCAGATCCTATCCGGAAACCTCGCTATCTCACAAAGCTCTGGTAAAATAAAACAAGTTATCCTCCTTTTCGAAACTGAACTTGTTGATACAGAGTCAGATGGAGGTTTTGCACCAACACGGTCACTGCAGGCCGGAGCAGCTGCAACACGGGCCAAGTTTTGTGTCATCCCCAGCATCTGGGGAAGGTAAATCCCCCGCCTCGGCTGCACGGCACGGAAACCTCCAGGGCTCAGCACAGACCCCGGGGGCGCATGGACACCGGCTGCTCCTTTGCATGGGGTTGAATTGACTCTGCGGCTTTTAGCATGCGAGCTGTGTGGATAAAAGGGAATGGAGAAACAACTTTGGAATAAAATCACCTGTGAATTTTTGCCAGAAATTTAAGCTGGCCCAAAGAAAACTTTTTTTCTGAGATAAGTTCAAGAACTTTTCCCACCTTATTATTTCCATGTTCGTATTTGACATACAGAAGGGTTGCATCCCACCCCCTATATCCAGGAACCTCTGCTTTAGGGGCTGTGCAAGCCCCCCTCAACCTCTGCACGGGAGTTAACCCAGGACTCCCAGAAATTCTCTCGGGAACCTGAGGCAAAGCCACAGAGCCCATAACCCCCATCAGTTAACAGGTGAGGGTTACGTGAGCTGCAGTTCACTTCTCAGCACATGACGGGGGAGCAGAGTCGGGACTTGTCCGGGCACAGCACCTGGAGCTCAACATCACCGTTTCAGACTTGTAACGGGAGATCCCCTTCCCACCTCGCAAAAAACCAAAAAGTAAAAGTTCTCAGGCTCAGATGAGCTTACCTGTCCTTTTCCCTGTGTGCGAGGAGGGCTGACAACCAGGGAAGATCTGGTTCAAAGTTTTGTTTTGGTAACAAGCTCATCTATCCCATGACTAACTACCCTTGCTAATGGCTTAAGTCAGCACTGAGGATCCAGACACCAACTGGCAGCTCCAGCAGGAGGAAGAGAGAAGGACCAGACACGCTGATCTTGCCAACCAGTCGCGCAGCAAGGGGAAGGGAAGGTAGAGGCAGGATGGGACCAGGACGATCTTCTTGCCCTGAGCAAAACACTCATACTTGTCTCCTGAAAGAAGATATCTGCCCGTGAAACGCTTTGACAGGAGAGTCCTCCCGTAACACGGCGCAAAGAAGCCTCATGGGCTTGGCCTGGAAAGGTTTGATTCCAAGTTCAGTGGGGCTGATGGGAGTTTTCACACTGGCTTCAATAAGTCAAAAGCTCAGCGTTTTCCTTGTTTAGCCTTTAGTAAGCAATACATTTAGGGGTACACACACCCCCACCCTCACCCTGGTTTCGCCCCCTGACACTACCCACCTGACCCTTGGGTTATCCTCTCCCACTGGTACAAAACCTTAACCCTCTTTCCTCCTGGCGGCACAGCTGTCTCCCCATCAGCCTTGGTGGTGAGCACATTCACAGAGCCTGGAGGGAAACTATCCTCCTCCCGGGCTGCAGAGCCCCAGAACTGCCTAAAAAACAAATCAAGAGTTTGAAGTCAGAGAGAGAAAAACGTCCCCTCTGCTGCCTTCCCAGGCCCAAATCCATAGCACCTCATAGACAGCCCCACTGCAGGATCTGGCCATGCCCTCCGGCCCGGTGGGACCTGAGCCCTGTGATCATGAAGGAGCCCTTTGTACCTTTGAAACGCTGTCAGCTTGTGAAACAAAGCTCCAACAGTCCCAAACTCCTTGATGCCCGAGAAAATGAGTGAGCAGAGGGGCTGGGAGAGTTCCCGAGCACGTCTCAGTGGGCAGAAGGAGGACTATCTAATCAGATGTGGATGGAGAACAAATAAAAAACAGCTGCTTTTCACCAGCTCTTCTCCCAACTGGAAAAAAAAAATGCATACACATACAAGAACAAGGGAAGAGGCACTGATGAGCTGTTATCTGAATTTATTGCCAGCATCTGACCCACAGTGGGGTCTATTCTTTTTTTTTTTTTTTTTCTTCCTTTAATTTATGACCCAGTTTCTCATCGTGTCATGACATCACCCAGGGAGATAGATTTCATAAACATGCACGCACATCGCAATGGAAACAGGATAAAGCCCTAGGCCATCCCGGGCTCCGTGGAGCATCACCCCAGCAGCGCTCCCCAGGCACCCTCTCTTCCAAGAAATCACTTGGCGTGGCCGTGACAGAGCCACCCACCTCCCAAGTTTTACTGGGCTGCAGGCAGCTTGGAGGGGATTTTTACACCACACCAGTCTAAAAGCAGCGTTGCACCCTTGTGTCCTCCTGCCCCACCCTGACTACACTTTCCCTCCAAGGGAGCCAGACAGCTCCACACTCAGATGTGATTTATGCTGTTTTCTTTTGGCAGCAAAATATACCAAATCCTTCAGAGACTGGGTGGAACCAGAACTGCCTTCTCCATCACTCAATCCAGGCTCAGACCAGAGAAGCCAGTGGTCAGCCTATGCGTGACCGATGTGCTCCCGGTCCAGCCCCAGCCCACAACAACCAGCGCCCACATGGCTGGCCCGGGAAGGAGCTCTTGGCTTTCCTACACCTAACACAGCCAAACTGATGGCAGATCTCTTGTTCCAAAGCACTGTTATTTGTTTGTCTGCCTGCAGCTTCCCTTGGGGAGAAATCAGGAACTACCCATCTTCATGGTGGAAATCTCAGCTGAAAGGTCAAGGCCAGATGAGCACGGGGCTTGAACTTCCCTCTGCTTTTGGAGGCGGAAAAGAAATGATCAGTACAGATGGTGGAATGACAGGAACAAGCATGTCAGCCCCCAAATGTACATGGGCCATTAGGAAACCCAAACAAGCAAACCAATTACAGCAATTGTTCTCAACACTTACATCGCCCTCTTCATCTTCACAGAGTATCCTTATACCACAATGTATAGGAAGAAACTGAGGCTAAAGAGCTGGCTCATAGTAGCAGAAGATGCAGGGCAGGCAGGGGATTACAGCTTAGGTCTCGTGGGTGCTCCAGCTTCTCCTCATTCCCAGGAACCTCAAGCTGAGGCCTGTTGCATGGGTGCAACCTCATTTCAGGACAACATGAGTCTCTTTAGAGCTCACAAAGTGCTTTTGGGTCATCAGGCTTTAAAAGAAGACCAACATTAAATAGTGAAAGTGAATGTGATTCTAAATCATCCTTTCATAAGGTTTATGAAGAGCCCCAAATCTCAAACATCAGGTCTGGTGGTGTTACCTGCTACAGATACAATGCAGCCATCGCGTGCCCCCTCCATCACATGAAAGTCCTTAATAAAACCATCTAAAGAAGAGCTGACCAGACCACTGGGATTTAGACTGTTCTCTGAGATGTCTTCCTTGGGGCTTTTAGCTCTCACTTTATTTTCTCATGCTTAGGACAGAAGTCATCTTTACCAGACATTGTACATGACTTCATCATTAAAATATACTGCCATCACAACTGGAACTTCCCCCATTTGTTAGCACTGGGTTTAAATTCAAGTTGAACCCCCGACCTCCTGGCTCCACATTAAGATGCCTAACAAGCCATTGCAGTTAAGGATGCTATGTAATGAGCCAAATCATCCTTCCTGCAACTCCAACACGGCCAATGGAGCTGGGCTAGAGGTTACTCTGCTTCAATGATTTTAGCAGTCTGTCGGAAACGCTTGTTTTATGTAATCCTTATATAAACAGTTGTGAGGAGGGTGGAAGGATATCAGGATTAAGGAGTCCTGTCCTCAAGGTAGAAAACTCTCTGCTTATGGATCCGCACACAAGCTGCAGAATCTCCCACCCAGAAGGTGACACACGACCCATGTCCAGGCAGAGACCAGGCACGGAAAACAAGTTAGGGAGAGAAGACTTCTAAGACTCTTCTTGCCATAGACTGAGAGCAAGCAGGCTCAGCCTCTTCCACCCAATCCTTTTATGAAATAGGATCAACTCATGCCTTCCTCCCATCAGATCAGCATCTAACCACCCAAGTGACCCCATCTCAGTATGCTGAAGAAAAAGTCATTCCTTGCATGCAGACTGAAAAACACAGACAGAGATCAGGTTATCACCAGGAGACCAGGGAAATGACTGACTGGTCTACGCGGATACCCACCTGTGCTTGCACTGGTCCACATTTCCTTCAGCACAAGCCTGAGCAGGGCTTGTCCTGGGGCTGGACACCAGCAGGGCCAGATGACCCCGTAGGGCTGCTTGGGAATACAAGTCTTGATGTCTAGTTGCTTCATCCTTTTCTGTGCACCCAACCTAAAATCCACCTACCCAGCTCCAGATTGACGTTCTCAGAAACCCCCAGGTTCTCCACAGCGGATTTAACCCAGGAGCTCTGGGATAATCTCCCAGCGGAGAGGAAGCGGCTTCCCCCAGCCTGTTTACTGGTTAGGATAATTCTTCCTTTGACTGATGATCAAGAAGCTATTATGTACTGAGAGGGGAGCGATTTGTTCTGTAACGCTCATGGCATTGCTTCAGTGCTTGGCGATTCTGTCTCGTTATCACTGGTGAAGAATTTTACAGGCCACTGACAGACCTTCAAACGCAGCCATTGCTGTGTGGAAAATCCAATTTGCTTTGGAAGTCTCCTGACACAAGGCCTTGTCTTCATGGTCCCTTGGCAAACCATTTTCAGCACATGCACTAGTTCATGACCCTATGATTTAACGGACATCATTAAATTTTAGCAGAAGAATCCATCACTTTGAAGGAACCCCTAACAAGTGTGTGACCTAAAAGTGAGACCTAATATACTGGCATCTCCGCACAAAGGGCTCCTTTTCTCTTAACATTTGGCTTATCGCCATGCCACTCCCAGGTCAAGTTCAGTAGTAAGCCCTCGTAGTCAATGCGCCATTGAGCCGCTCCAGGAAAAGCAAATAGCATCAATGCGAAAAATGTAAATGTGCGTTTCTTTGCAGCATCCCCCGCTGCCAAACAGATAACAAGTTTATGTAGGCACAGAAAAAAATTCCTATTTGAATAATTATTGTTTGCTTATAAATTAACCCACAGAACTGTGCCACATGCCATAAAACAATTTTACATTACATGGGCTTAAACGGTAGGGCTGGTATAATAAACTCTATGTTGAGTCACCAAATTCCTCACATTCTTTGACTTCCCATTCTGTCTCAAATGTCAGATATCTCACTGGGGTAACACAAGCGGTAGCGAGGGCCGGGGGTTTGCGTGGGTTTTAATTGTAAAAGCAACATTCTCACAGAGAATGACAAGGTTCACAACCCCGCTCCGCGGCTTGGGGAGACCAGGGGAACTTCAAAGGCTTCTTGTCTCCTCACTGGGTGTTTTGGGGTTTAAGACCCCTCAGGCCTGGCTGAGGGTCTCGAAGCTGCAGAGCACCCAAAACCCAGGTCACCAAGACTCTGCAGGCTACTGCCTTTTCATGAAAAAATCTGTATGAGAGTGGGGTGAGCATGGCAGCCAGCGTGGGGCAGCTCCTGTGTTTGGGCTGCTAAACCACCAAATCGTTGCAATAGCCTGATGGCTGCTCTCCACTCTGTTGTTCCAGTCCACAGCAAAGGCAGCATGAGTCTATCACTTGGAGATTGGTCAACAACATCTAGGCTTTATTTAGAACTTCAGTATTTAAAGATTTTAAGATCTTGTGGATTCTCCTCCTCCTCTGTATTCTGGTGCAGTGGAACCCAGACCTGTGCTTGGTTGTGTGGAGATCATTTGTGCTTTGTAGCTTTCTTTTGGTTGCTCCTCTACCTTCAGCTGAGCACCAGTGAGGATGACGCACCTTCTCCAGGCAGCCAAGAAAAATCTGTAGGCAATTTTGACATAACCTTTCTCCCAAAAATGCAAATGATGTTTAGACCTTGTCCATGTCCTTAAGCATGGATGCTCTGTGGAGACAGTCTGCTGGGAGCTCAGGAAAAGCCTGGGAGCCCAGAAACACCCTGCGATGTTCCAACATATGCATGTGTGTGCCTGGATTAAGAGAGAAATTACCCAGAGCCAGCACAAAGAGCTGGATTTCCTTTCCCTCGTTCTGGAGCACAGGTTTTGCTTGTGTCTACCACGCTGATCCAGGGGTAAAGCAGAGCTCAAGGCCATGGCAGCAGACGTGCAGATTCGACCCTTGCAAGCAAAGCGAAAGCAAACACAGTCCTGGACCAGCAGCCGCAGCCCTGCTCCGCCCAGCTCCCGGCTCTGAAGGATGGCGTGCACCTGCGAGCCTTTTCATCTCAATGGCATGGCGCCGTGCCTGCAGTTTTCCAATGCTGACAGAAAGAGGTTGAGGGTGAGAGGCGAGCTGGGTGGCTACGGCCGGATCCATTTCATCCCTCCCAGGACCTCTCTGGCACGAGCCCGCTGCACTCCCCCACGCCGGCTGTGCTTGAGCCCACCTGGCAGGAGCTGGGCCAAGGAGGGAAGGGATCTGGCACCCTGCAGCCACTGAAAACTCAAAAAAGGTCATGGGGGTCTGGCCATCAAGATTCACCCTTTCTCTACCTCCTCTTGTATCCAAGCAGGGAGGGGAGGGAGGGCTGTGCTCCCCGGAGCCACTCCAGGGGACCCCACCGTGGTCCACCCCAGTGGCAGGAGCATCCAGAGCCCAGCAAACCCTGTGCCCCACGCTGATCTAAACAAGCTGAGAAAAACCACAAATGAAGCACATGGATTTAGCATCTAAGGTCTCTTCCCAACTATGACCAACAGAAAACATCTGTAGGGGGAAGGAACTGCTCATTTACTATCTGAAATGTCAGTGAAACCCAAGAGAAAAGGAACCAAATGCAGCCTTTACCCAGGCCTCCTATAGCCCCCTGCAATAATCGAATATAGCTAATTTGCGCCGACTCCTTTTTGTGCTGACTCCAGGCACGGAACAGAAAGATCACAAAGGAAAACCAACCCCAGCCCCCAAGTCTTGTTTTTCTCCTCCTTAAAACTAGGATCTGAGGCTAACTAACCCCTCAGAGGAAAGCACGCAGCCAGAAGGGCAGGAGCTTTAAAAACTTAATCCTTTCAAGCAAATGCAAAATACTTGTGTTTCAGCTGGAGAATGAATCGGAGATGATTCCCAGTGATCCCTGATTTAATAACGGCAAGAGCTGGCTGCAGTGGATGCAGCTCTCTCCCCTCGCCCTACCTGCTGAATCCATCTCCAGTTTTTGAGGTTGATTTGGGGCTGGTTGGGGCAGCGGTAACTCAACCCTGAACAGCCTGCTCCCATCATCGACACGGAGCCACAGGGTCAACTGGAAACCAGAGAAAATCTGTTTAGTCATTTCTGAAGGCAAAGCAAACCATGATGATATCACTTACTCACGCAGACGCTCAGTCGGCAGTTCACTGCCAAAGCACCTGGTCCTGCTGCCTCAATAAAGCAATCGGAGACGCTTTGGTGAGCGGTAAGGGAGCCCCTTGCACTTTATTAACCAAAACCCTGAGTTTCTTTTTAGAAAACCCAGCGAAACTGATGTGCAGTGCTGCGGCTGCAAGTGGGACCGCATGAGGCTGGGCCAAGCCCCAGCGTGGTGGAGCTCAGCCCTGTTTCATCCCCACGGGATGTTCTGGGGAGCTGCTCACACCCATCCCAAGAGGAACACCCCCCCCCCCCCCACTGAATCTGCATCAAGGGCTTTCACGGTGGAAGAACGCCTTGTTCTCCATCCGACTCTCGTCAAGGTCAGTGAGCTCCCCCAGCTCTTGAGCCAGCGCCAGGGTGTCTCCCCCAGCACCAGGCAGCCTTCTGGAGCCATAACCATGCTGCAGTGGCAGCATCTGGGCACGGAGGGAAGACATGGCCCCCAGAAGCTCCCGTGGAGCCTTGGATGGCCACCAGTGGAGCAAGGAAGTCAGGAAACCTCATGCTATGAAAAGGTTGCATCCCATTGCCCTCCAGGGACCGCTGCCCCTTGACGGAGAAGCAACCCAAGCCCACAGTCCCAAGGGGACCCGGCATTCCAGCAAAAGAGCTTGTCTACCCCATTGTAGGCAAAGGCAGGGTGGGACAGTGTGGAACAGCGTTGTGGGGACAAAACGGACATGGCCAGAGCCAGCACTCGGCTGCCTGGGGAGCCCACCAGAAACAGTGTGATGCTCCGCTCTGTAAACCAAACAGCTCACGGCTTTTGCAACTCCTGAGCAGTGATGGGAAAGCTACCAGCACCAGGGAGCTGCCTGCCCACCCTCTCCCCGGGGGCTTTACTGACTGAGGAGGCAACAAAAAACCACCCTAAAGCGAAGCTGTCCTCTGCTTGAGCCGAGGGGCAGCAGCCAAGTGCCACCAGCGGAGCGTGCAACACGCACTCGCCATCAGCTCTTGTGCTTCAATTGCACCTGCAGGTACGAGCGGGGCTGAGGACCCTGGCACAGCACCCACGGGCCCAGCAGCACCGCTCTCAATAGCTTTTGCACCAAATAAACAGGATAAATGGAGGGGAAGGGAGGCTCAGGGAGAGGAAGAAACTTGTTCCCGAGTCACCAACAGCTAGAAACAGATTGCGGGTCTCCTCCTCCAGACCTGCTCTGCTGCCCTGCCTGGGAATGTTATTCTGTGACTGTATCACCTTCTCCCAACCTCTCCCCCCAGCGCTGTCTCACTCCCCTCCTCCTCCCCACTGCTGAAGTATTTCAGCAGCAAGCCCAGGGTTGGTGGTCCACTAAGAAATGCAAGCAGGGAGGCAACCCCTCTCCTGGGACCAGACTAGGTGGCCTTTTTTAAGTTCATGAGGAATTCAAGGCGGGGGGGGGGGGGAGAAAATAAAAAGAAGTAGAAAAAAAAGAAATCCATGTCCCAATCTTTTTTTTTTTTTCTACCAACGGCAATTGTTTCTGTTTCCTAATAAATCATGTAGGCCAGGGACGACCAATCTGCACAGCATTATTATTGTCTCAATACATTTGTTGAAAGAAAAATAACACTGCGGCTTTGCTGGAGCAGACAGGATCTGCTTTTCCAAAAGGTTTGTTGATATTAGCCCACAATCTTGTCGGGCTCCATGTATACTCTGGACTCAAAGAGCTTTGCTGCATTCCCATCTCTAAGATACGGAGAGTCACCAAACCCAAATATTACTCTGAGCAGCTGAGACCTCAAAAGGTCTTTCTTTATTTTCCTCCACACTCTGTTTCCCATTAACTCTTCAGCAGCATTTGTACGCGTTAAACTTAGAGCCCAGCGGCTGAACTCGGCTCCAGGCTGAACTATCTCACATCCATCTAAACAGCAGCAACAGTTTGGAACGCGCGTGATTTACTCCGAGAGATTTTCCACGGGACATGAGCAGGGCAAGACTCTCTTGCTCAGGGGCCAACCGAGGGCAGCCCAGGCTCTGTTTTGTGGATGAACACCAGACTTTGGTACACGCTGGCCAACCTATCGACAATTTCCTGCCATCATACTCCCCCAGACTGTGATTCTCAGCCTTCCCCAGCCCAGGCAGCACTAAGGAGCTGTGGGCTCTGCTCCCCACCAGCCTGGCCTTTTGCAGCTCCCCATAGCTACACGCAGCACCAGCGCCATGGGGAAAACACGGACAGGCCGTACGCTTAAAGACGCAGGCTTTAACCGGACCCACATCGTATGTCGGACCAGAGCAGGGGCCACCAGCACCCCTGTGCTGGTCCTCAGTGTCCCTAAGAGAAGCAGCCGGTTGGATTAGGTGCAGAGAGCAATGCTTTCATGTCATGCTCCACTTGTGTCATCGCTTACCTCTGAATGAGTATCAGAAAGCCTGGATTTTTCTGACTTTTTTTTTCTTTCCATATCACAAACAAGGAGAGTTCTCCAGCATGTCCAGGAGGCTCCACCCAGGGTATATTCAAGGGCAGCCACAGCTCACACAGGGACAAGAACGTCCTCACCCCATCAGGAAGTGTCCGCAGTGCAAAGGCTGCCACAACACAGACCCTCTGGTGCTTTTCAATCGGGTTACCTGACCCACGGGGATCCCATAAGCAAAACTGAAATGCTTGAGTTGCGTTCACCCCCAAACCCAGCCTCGTCTGCCAAGAACTAAGTTGTCCTGCCAATCAGGGCAAACGAGGCAAAGGGAGTCCTGCAAGGCTTTGGGCCCAGGCAGGGCACATCAGCTCAGACGTTCACACCCATGACAGACTCATCCCAGTCTGCAGACACGGAAAGAAGGGAAACGCAGGGACACAGGAGCCGATAACAGAGAGTGCTGCCCTGCTCAGAGGTACAGCCTGAACGAGAGCTGCTGGTGCCCATCAGCTCTGCAAACTATGGCAGTCACTGACCATCTCTATGGCCCATAAACAATGCCGCAGCAGATAAAATTTGTCCCCTGATATTTCCAAAAGTCACATATTGTGATACCTGCGGCTTTGAGGGAAATGATAGTTTAATTGTGGATGCTAAGCTAAGGCTATACTAGTTTTGGAAGTTCAACAACAAGTACAGAAGGGGTTTTCCACCCAGCTTCACTTCTGCTGCCTCTGCAGCAGTTCCCCAAAACCAGGCTGCTTGCGCAGGGCTTGCTTAACACCATCGCCCATTCCCTGCTCACAGAGGGCCCTGTGTCACGAAGGGGGAAGCAAAGGGCGTGTGGTATCACAAGGGAGGTAAGGCAGCGAGCCAAAAAAAAAGCCCTGCAAAGGTGAGCAGGCATGGCTGGCCTGAGCTCATCCCTTCTGAAGGTCTTCAGAAAGAGGGGGGAAAAAAAAAAAAGTCAAAGAAAGGCCAAGGATCAGCCTCAGGTTTAGCTACTTTAAAAGGTCTCTCAAACACAATTAATATCCATGAGAGATCCTTTCATCTCCAGGAGCCACTCCTGCAGTGTTTACACCCATGGCGTAAGGAGGCATTTGCACCCATGAGTCAGCACAAGGCACTTGGTCTCCTCTCAGAGCAAAGGGGCAAGTGAACTGGGCGGCCCAGCCAGGGACACATCCCCACTGCCTGTGGCCCTCCACCTCTGAAGTCACTCCGTGCTGGGGCCAGCCTGACCAGCTCAGGGCTTCCTTGTCCAAAACCCACCTCTCATCCCCAGCTCCCACCAGCATTCAGGGCTGGGATGTCCCTGTCGCCCCCCCCCCCCCCCCCCCCAAAACAGTGACAAAAATTCAGCACTGTGTTACTAGCAAAAGGCAGACACAGATTAAAACATCCCTTGGAGGATTAAAGAAAACCGTTTCAGGGTAGCAGCATTTGGGGTGGATTTTGAAAGCTTTTTTTTTTTTTCTGCCCTGGGAAAGACACAACGTCTTTTTGCATTTGGGGCACAGTAACAGGCAAATAGGATCTCCCTGGACTAAGCAGACTAGGAACAACTTGAGGAAGAGTGGTAACACTGTGCAGTCAGAAGGAAAAAGCCCAAGGGCAAGGCAAGCTTGGCTCAGCTGCCCCAGCCATCGTTACACAGGGTAACGAAGCTGCTGCGGTAGCAGCTCAGCAGCAGCAGCCCGAGCCCTGTGAAACGATCTCGTGTCCATGCTGAAATCTGTCCCTGGGATGTGTCCGTGCCTGAATTTCATGCTCCCATCAGCCGATGGTGCGCAGGCAAACAGTATTACCAGCACGCTGTCGTTTCCATCCGACGTTCGGCTCCCGCGCGAAGCCCTGACGTGTCTCCAAGAAACTCCGCGATCTGGATCATAATGAAAGATGTGTTTGTTTGCATCTCATTTGAGTCCTCGTTTGTCCTCTCTAAAAACCACAGCATAATTCAGCTCTGGGGCAGGCTCCGGCATGGCGACAGCACAAGAGCAGCGTGGGGGTGCCCAAGACCTCTCCCCACACTGTTCCTTTAAAAAACACAACTCCGGGATGAGGCAACTGAACTGATTTTTTTATTATTATTGTTTTTTCCACTCCAGGCAAATAAAGCCTCTGCACAAACCAGTCTGACTCCAACTAGCTTTGGCACTTCCCAAAGGAACTGGAGAAACCGGTTGGTGATGGGGCAACCCCTCCACAACCACCACGGCCCTGGATGGGCACCTGCACCAGCAGAGGTGACAGTGGCACCCGTGCTGCCTCATCCACCCCTTCCCCAGCTCTCTGGCCTTTTAATAAGGAATTTCAGCAGGTTTCCATGCAGGGCAATAGCACCCTCACCACTCTCTGCGGTACCAGGACTCTCCTTCAAGCTTGGCCTAAAGTCCTTCTCCCTCATTTCAAGTGGGATAAAACAGGTTTATCACAGAAGTGGTCAGGACCAAGCAGGATTCGGCCTCACAGCTATAGGCTCCCACCCAGAGAAGAACCCATGGGGCTGATGGAGGCATCAGGAAGGACCCATCAGCCTTTCAGGGCAACCTGGAGTTGGCAGCAAAGCTGCTGTGGGTCAGCATCCCTTTGGCTGGAGCAGGGTCCCACATCACCCCAGACTCCAGGCTAAGAAATTGCCTTCTTCCCAAAGTGGGTGTCTCTGGGAGCCACACAAGAGGCAGCAGCACCAAGGGGGTTCCCCATTTCCACATCCCCAACTTATTAACACCACAGGACAGGGGCCACAGAGCAGGAGAACTGGCTCTGTGCTCCCTGACATGCACGGCACACGCCACTGCCCAGGAGCATCGCTCTGCTGCGGGTCCAGGGGTGCGACCTGCTGCAACGGAGACGGAGCAGGGAGCCTCACCCAGCACCCCACGCACTGCTGTTATGGGGAGATCCCTCCAGTAGATTAAACACAGAAGTAAATCCTTGTTACGTGCACAAGCTGTTCCACATATCCCAGCTCAGCACTTAAAACTCCATGGCCACTGGCTGCAGAGGGCAGAGCCAAAGCTCAGGCACCCCAGGTGCTGCAAGCCCAGCAGGAGACAAGACCTCCATGGTGTGTTTTTTTTAATCCAGAAGCTCATCGCTGCCTCACCCAGCCTCCTCCATAGTAGTTTTGCTCTGACATACGCATGAGTAATACCATGAAAAAACACCACAGTGAGACTCTGCCAGCCAGAGGAAGAGCCTTTGTGCCCTGATTCACCCCCGCAGTGGCAGGGACGCAGCAGCAAGAGCAGCATTGCTGCAACACACATTTCTCCCCATAATTAGTCCAGGCTGGGCAGCACATGCTCCCCAGCAAGAGCACAAAACATACACCCAGAAGCAGCCTTGAAGCTTTTACTGAACTTCTTGGCCGTCGCCCCAAAACATCCAAGACACAACTCTCCCAAAACCAATTAAGCACTCACTCCTGCTGCAGCGCTATGGCCTCTGAGCCCCAGGAGATGCCCCCGGTTTTCAGAGAAGCCAGTAAAAGGCAAAGCTGCTGAGTCAGCACCCAGTGCTGGGGAGAAAGCCCTGAGTCAGCTCTGCTGCGAGCACAAGCCAACACTCCTCTCCTCTCCGCACCCCTGGCAGCCGCAGCCGGCACACAGGGAGCACATGGGTGAGGCTTTGCAGGCTGGAGACCGCAAACCCAGGAGCAGCCCATCACCATCCTCAGCTCAGGGCCAGTTAACACCATGCAAGGACCAAAGAGTCGCAGCCACAGACCTTCTGGAAAGGCTCTCAACAGCACACACTAGCACCAGCACAGAGCAAGGCCATGAAGGGGAGCTGTGCGCTGGGTTATATAGCACCCGTGTCCTCCAGCAGCCTCAGCTCAATGTGTTTCAGCTGGGGGAAAAAAGGCAAACACCATGAGACGGCCCCAGCTGACCCAGCCCCCTGCAGCCCCCACCCCTGCAGCAGTCGCTAGCGGTGCTGCCATTACTGTCTGTCCTTCATGGCCAGCAACAGGCAGACTCAACCATCCAAGGAACCGCCTGTCTGTGCCTTCAAAGCCTCTCCTGCGAGCTGGGCCCCTTTGAGGCTTTGCGAGTCCCCGTGCGTGCGAAGGCTGCTTGCCACAGCTTCCTCCAGATTATTACATTTGGATTATTATATTGTATTTGGAAGTTCTGCACCTCCTCCCCTGCAGGGAAGAGGGAGAGGAAGAAAATATGAGACATATTTCTTTAAACTAGGTGAGATGACTATTGAAAATCACCCTTTCTTTTGTCTTTCTCTAGCCCCACTGCTCTCGCTTAGATCTCGCTGTGTATCTCCATGGATGCTGCTACCCCAGAGGGCCAAAAGGAATGTCTTCCCTCAGAAACTGCTGCTCGGCCTCAGCCGGGTGACACGATCCCCTGCCCTCATCGCAATCTGAGTGAGCAGACAGGTGCTGGCTGAAGAAACAACCACATACTGGTACCAGTGCATGCCACTGGCTGGTGCGCTCCCAGCCCACCATGGGCGTCTCCGTCACCCACGCTTGGCTCTGGCACGCAGCCCGGGAGGACCGCTGAGGAGGGACACAGGGGAGCAGTTGTACGCAGCCCTGTTCCACATTTTCTGCCCAGCTTTGGACAGAGATTTCCAAATGCTGCCTGGGGCAAAATCAAGGCATTGGGGTGATGCTGAGATAGTTGGAAGTAACACCCCAAAATGAACTTCACAGGGCTGTTTTGTTTTCACTGCCTCTAAGCATCTCGCTGTCAGTAGGGCAGGAGGGAAGGGGAAGGAGGAGGAAGAGGAGGAGGAGGAAGAAGAAGAGGAGGAGGAGGAGGAAGAGTGCTCACAGTTGCTCATAGGGTCTGTCCCTCAATGACTCTCAGTGAAGCTCTAGGGTGAAGGAGAAAGGACTGTCTGGAGAAGGTGCCGCCTTTGCTCCAGCACCCGGACCGTCACACCTCATTCCTGCCAGGCAGAGTAAGGCATCACTAAAAGGAGGATCAAAGTCAGCCAGAGAAAGAGAGGGCTGGCCCCTGCGGCAGAAAGAGGAATCGCTTCTGTCAAGCTGGAAAGGAGACACTTGATTTCTCCTCCCTCATGCCAGCAGCTCCCCTTCTTCAGGCCTGAATCTTGCTGCTGTCAAGACATTTCTGCACATTGTTTTGGCTCTGTATTGCTTCTAACCCCTCTCAGAGACTTGCATGTCTTCTTCTTGATATTTTTCTGTTTTATTTGACAACCAATTTGGTTTTCAATTTGGTATCTCCTGGAACACCTGGTCCCAGTACTGCTAACCTTATTTACCATTCAACCAGCCCCTCTGACAAGCATCACTAAGAGACTTTTCCAGTTCCAGAAATAAGTATCATCTAATTAAGTTTGTGATGAGCAGGAGAGCTCCTATCTCCCTCGGAGGTGTTGCACCACACCAGCTGGTCAGGCTCGGAGCTCATACAAGTCCCGTCACACTTCAAAGGCGAGGTACGCTGGAAACACCTGCTGCATTGCACCACGGCACGTCCCTGGTGCACAGCCGCCGCCCCAGGGGCCGAACACCCTTGGTCGCTCAGGGGAGCTTGATGCAAGAGCCACATCACCTCTCCCGCCCTCTGCCAGGGTGACTCACTTCAGATCACACCTTCCCCCCTCTCATTTCAAGCAGCTCAGGACCGAGCAGGTCCTCTCTCTACTGATGGAGATGCTGATGCTGGTGTTCAAGTTGCCAACAGCTTGGCTACTGGTTTGCTTGAGCGTGGCCAGTGTCCTCCCCCACAGCCCATACGTGTCCTTAGAGTAGGGAGAAGCTGTTGCTCGGAGGACCAGACCACGATGTGCCCCAACACGGTAGATAAATCAGGGCAGTCCCCTCCCTGTGGAGCACAGACTGAGCCGTGAGGATGAAAAGGTGCTTCTCCCTTATCAGAAAAGAGAGCAGCAGCAGGGTGATGCTAAAGCAACATCGGAATGTTGCTAAAGCAGCACGGAAGCTGGGATCACCAGCAGGAGTGGGACAGCAGAGCTGGGAGAAGGTGCAGTAACAGGAAAGACGACGATGAAAGGCTGCCTACAAACGTCTCTGATCTTACCAGCCGGTCGGCCTGAAGGTGGGATGGGACATCAGCCGGTGGGGTGGGCTGTGGGGCACGCACCTCCCTGCAGCGTGGCCGTGGCTCACATGCAAGAGGCAAAACATCTCGGCATAGCTTGGGAGAAAAACAGCCTGTTCTTCCCGAATGGGAAGCAAGCAGGTGTTTTAATTAAGATCCTCTGCTCTGGCTGTAGGCAAACCACACACGGCCACCTCACTCCCCTCCGCGCTGGGCGCTGAGGTGGTGGTGTTTGGGGAAGCGATGATCCTGTCTCTCCACAGGATGAAAGAGGGCCAACTTTCCCCCAGGCAGGCAGCATCTGATAGACCTCAAACAGACCTGTGTAGACACCCACACGAGTTTCTCAACCTACTATTTGTCACCGCAGCAAGCTCTGCACGGCTCTAAGCTAGGAGGTGACTTCGTTCACCAGCGGCCTCGTTACTGATGCTTTATGGAAAAATCAGAGAAGTAGAGGGTTACCATGGAAAGTGTTTTCACTAACAACCCAAACCACAGGCTTGCCAGGGTTCAGATGCAAAAACACAGCAGATGCCTTGTGCCTATTTTTGGGTAGTGTTGCCCAACTGAAGGGGGCTCAAACGAAGGCAATTCAACTTCATTAGTTCTGCTTTCTTAGGAACAGATAAGTCAGCCTGTTGCTTTCAAGAGGAATTTAATTATGTTAATTAGGTATCAAGAGGAAGCCCTTCATCTTCAGATAGCTGCAAGAAAAGCAATGCTTTGCAAGCACCTGCTCCACCCCTGTCCCGGGTCACCTTCAGCCAAGATTTTTCATTAGGTGGCAACAAGCATGTCCTCACATAATGCTGCATCAATATGTCATTTGCTTCTCATTATAGAGTGGAGTCAGCACCTCTGAGCAAAGACAGTAATTTTTAATCCATCCTTTCTATCCCCGATGCTGCTGCCAGACAGGTCAACCTCTAATCATGTTTCAAAGACTTCAGGGTGAGTGTTTGGGAGCTGGATTTTAGGGCAGTGGGTGGAACCCCTGCATTAACATCCCTCTGTACAAAGTGCACGCACATCTAGCTATTGAGAGACGTGGCACCAGGCCCCGCGGCCAGCAGCGAGTCCTGCAATTACCGATGACTTGCTGGGGATGATGCCCATCAGCCAACCAGCGATGCTGCGGTGAGCAAGGCTCAAGACAGGGACATGGGCCCGGGGGAGGGGGCGGGTAGAAAGTGTTGCGAAGCAAGATCTTAAAGCCACTTTGATTAAAGAACTGGGTTCTGAGCGGAGTTATTGCTCATCCAGCCACTCCCTCCAACGCTCTGTAATTGTAGGTGTGCAAGCGCCATCAGCGTGATGGACACGTAGCAGCTACGGAGCCCTCCAGCACTGCATCTCAGCAGCTTGCTGTGGAGCTGAGGCAGAGCAAAAATCAGCAGGGCGGTATTTCCTCTCCTGCCAAGGGTTTCCAGGGAGCTCACAGGACACAGGCAGCTTCTCGGATTCAGCAGGGAGCCGGGCCAACACCAGTGGAGGTGGGGGAAGGCACAGCCCTGTTCCTCCTTGGGTAGGCAAACAAGATGCTGGAGTAAAGAAAGGCACCAGTTCAATGCTTGGCTCCAAGCATGGTTCAAAGGGTATTTTTTAATTTTTTAATTTAATTTTAAAAAGTCTACAAACTGCCATAAAAATCAAACTGCAGCCAAAGCTGGAACTGCAGGGCCAAAGCCTCCCTGACTGTTTGTATTTCGCTAGCACTGTCCTCACAAATACTGGCTGAACATTTAATTCAGCCTCTTCCCCTCGCTCCCGCTGCCTCACATAGGAAGAGGAGAGTGGGCAGGTTGGAGACAATTCCAGGAACATGTTGTTCTCCCCTCCTCATCCTGCCAGCAGCCTCTCTGCGCTGGAAAAACCTCATGAAACACAAGAAGAGAGGAGAGGTTAGGTACAGGGCTTCTGAAACGCCCCCTTAGATGTACTCGGGAGTTATCTCAGTGCTAAATCACAGGATCATTTTTAAAAGCCTACAAAAGGCAGGGCTGAGATCCCTGGAAGTAGAAGCAATGCCGCAGGAGAGGGCTTGGGGCAGGCTGAAGAGAAAGAGTGAACCATTTCCCCCCTTCCACCAGCCCTGGCCCATTTCTCTTAAAACTCAAAGTAGGACGAGGAGAACCTTGAACCGTACAGAATAGGACGCTGCGTTTGGGGCTTTGCTTACAGGAGGCTGGAAGGCAGCCAGGTCAAAGCAGCAGATAGACAGGTGCTAAATGGGGTTTAGATGTCTTTGCAGTAGTCTCAGTCTCCTGGAATCTCTTAGGATCACCTTAGCGCAGACAAAAGAACTCCTCTTCCCCAGTAGGGCCACAGAATACATCTTGCTGGGAGAAGTCTACAGAAATAGCTTCAGAGGGGTTTCAGTCCCACCTCAGGCCAATATTTTGGTACAACCCTGTTTTTTACCCACGAAAAGTCTCATGGGAATCTCTGTCCCGCCTATCTCAGAACTTCCTGCATCCACCTGAGAAGACCATCCTCCCAGTGGCTCCACATGCCCTCCCTAAGCCTCAGAAACAATTACATGAATGAGATATGAGTGATGAGGCAAAAAGAGTCAACAAGTGGAAACTTTTTATTTAAAGAACCCAATGGCCTAAAATAAAAGTTGGGGCAGCAGAAAGCGCTGAAGAATAAACATGGGCAAGAGGTTCAACATCCTTGTGAAGGTACCATTAAAGTGACGTGTTGCAGGTTATGGCGAACGACGGAACTGAACAAGGGGGGAGCACTCCTGTACTTCCCATGGGACACCGTCTGCAGAAGTGGCCCACCCTCATTAAAGCACTTATTTGTCACAAGATGGCCTGGTCCTGGGCCCTGGGACCCGCAGGCAGGCACGAAGGTCTGCCTTGCGCCGACCTACCAGCCAGCACAATTAAAAGCTTGAAGCTAAACACGAAGGGGCAGCCCGCTCCTTGGAGCCGTTCCCAAAATAACCCCATAGGCATCAGAGACAAGAACTCTTAAAGCCTTGCCTGGACACGTGTCTAAAAGTCTCCAAAAATAGCTCCCGCTTCCCCTTTGAAAAACGCTGCGGTTCCCAATTCCTCACAGGAACTCTGTTTCTGCTCAGAGAAGCCACAAAATAAGCGAGCGGCCCAGAATTGATCTATGAGCACATCTGGACTAGCCAAGGTCAGCCTTACGGAGAAGAAAAAAAAAATAAAGATTTTAAACAGTATGTGTCAAATCCAGGGACCTTTATTTCTCTGGAATGGAAAGAATTTGCCAGCCTGGACAAAAAATTGCAGGCGGCGATTGTACATTCTTTCAAATAAAAAAAAAAGAACACACACACAAGAGTTTGGCTCCATAAATTTCTGTCATAAGAAACAACTTTGAATTGTACACCAAGCTTTTTACAAAGCATCAATGTTAAGATGGTTTACTGTGCTCTATCACATTCTCGGCCATTTATACAGAATACGCCTTACCAAATGCTACATCAGCTTAAGACATTTTTAAAAATTAGTATTAAAAAGATACAAAGGCATGTTGGCTTTCATTTGGGTTTTTTATTAAGACATGGGAGTTTTCTTTGTTTGTTTTCCTAAGGAAGTCACTAAAAAAATATAATAACTTAATTCGTAAGGACAAGATTGGTTAAAAATCCAGCCTTGCTTGCTTGGCAGCCTTCTGCGCTCGTACCTCTGTTGCTTCCATTAGTCTCTCAGCTCGGCCGGCCGCAGACGCGTCCTGCGGGGTCTCAGCCTGCACTCCAGATCTCTCCATGCTCACAGTTACCGTTTTTGTTCAGAGTTTTCACCGCGGCCAGGAAATATTCCCAGCCAAACGCTAAAAGCGATCTTCAGCCAAACAGGGGGTTTCAATCGGGGCCAATTTCGCATGGGTTTAGCCCTTTGTCTTTTGCCTCTTTGTACATCCTTTGGAAGTCTTTAAAACGAGGGGCACAGCCTAACCTGGCCTCCCCAAAGTGCATGCGTCCCGTGAAAAGGAAGTCTCCATCTCCTGGTTTCACCCCGCACTCCAGCAGGGTCTTTATTTGTCCTCGCCAGTTCCCACTCTCCCCCGTCAGCTGAAAGACTTTGCTCTTCTGCCTGTACAGTTTGTTGACACCAACGTGAATTATGGATTCTTGCTCTTCTGCCTCGTTCGTTACATCTTGAATGGAGCCTCTGATCACTGGAAACAGAAAAAGGACGTAAAGAAATAGAAAAAAGACCCAAAACCCCTCTGGAAGAACCAGGTCCAGACTCGGCCCCACACCACCAGGCAGTTCAAGGGGAACTGATCTCACTACAGCAGCCCCAGTTTTGGTCCTTTCTTCTTTTTGGAGTTAAGTTTCTATCAGTAACCTCCAGCATATATTTGTATTTGTTACAGTTCATATTTGTAATCTGTCCAGCAAAGGGGACCCACATATTAATTTAAACACAAAAATAATTACATCAGAAAAATAGCATCAATCGTGATGAGTTCTAACAAGAAGATACATGCTTGATGCTCCCTGACAATGTACCTTCTGTTCTTCAGCCATTACAGGTACCAGCTAATATTAATTTCCCCTTGAAAAAGGGAAGCACTGAAAATTATTGAAACTTTTGGTCTTTTCTCAACAGTCCATTTTAGGGCAACAAGTAAAGGCCTCTCCTAGATGCAGCCAAGTCTTTGAACTTCTACTTCCATTGTGGTTGTCAGGTCATTCTCTGTCCACCCTGGGGAAGTGCCAGCTGGGCACATGGTTTGGAGGTCCTTCACACCACGTCCTCCTCCCTCTCCCGCGCACACAGCCCCTTCAGACCGCCTTTACTGCTGGCGGAAGCTGCCAAGCATAAGTAGGTGTCCATCAGCATTTATGGATGTCACATTCAAGTGAGCCACCCGGGGGGAGAAGGGAGGGGGGAAGCAACAACTCACCAAAATCACTAGTGCAGACAGCCAAGAGGACTTCTGTGTCACTACATGGTCGGCAGGGAGCTGCGGGGAAAGGGTCAGAGTTAGCAAAGGACTAGACAACAGTAAATAAATACACCAGTGTTTAAATTAACCAAAAACAGGACACGGACACACACACACGACATGGGGACAAGTGGTCCAAAGACCTGTCAGGCATCAATAATGCTACAAGAAACAGAGGCTAACCCTACCCCCCATGAGATTTTTGTACTTGAGTAGGAATATGGACCTTTTTAACGCTCCTGTTGGGATGTATTATCTAGCAAACACCCCACACGCTCGCCGTGCTTATGCAAAATACGTTTTGATACCGGGTGCCTTTGCAGCGTGCTCTGCTGTAAATTCAAAGCTCTCAGAAAGGCTTTGAAGATCATGTGCCTTTTAAACTCTGATGGCAAAGCTTCTTTCTTACAATTTCTATCAAGTGCTGTCGGGCTATTTCACAAGCCATTTAGTCTATCACCACATCAAAGATCCAGGAGGTTACAGAGTGGGGGAGGCAAAGAGGGGAAGAATAAAAAACCCCAGCGCATGTGTTTGAGGGCGTCGAGGCAAAGCGGAAACTCGAGCCGGTATCTGTTAGAGCTCAAGCAGCACAAAGACCATTTCCTGTACTGCTGGAAACATTTGGATATCAGCACTAATCTAATCAATGCAAGAATGCGGCTCCTCTTTGTACTCAGCCAGCTATTTCTGAGGAGAAGGTACTGTAGTTGAAGTACAGATGTTTCTATAATACCCTGTTGAGTTCAGGAATTTGCTTACTATCAGGGTCTGCCCTGCCCGGCGATGCTAATTAAGGCTGTCCACTGGTGGCCCAAGGATCAGAGCCCACGTCTTTCACTGGATGTCACCTCTTTCACTGGATGTCACCGTGAGGCGGCACTTGAACGTCAGTCAGAGAGATGAAAACCCATCAAGCGTGCTGCTCTGCCTGCATTACTACAGGCAAAGTCTACAGCAAAGCCGGGCTCGCGCGCCGGGGACCAGGCGAAGCGTTGGGAGCTACAGCTCATTTCATCAGGCAGCCCACCATCAAACCCCAAGCTGAAGCTCCCCCACTTCGCCCCACCCCAAAAAAATTCAGGTTTTTGAACCTCAACATCTGAAAGCACGTAGTTACCAGATTCCCAAATAGTCACACGCTTCCTCTCACCCCTGCCTGCTTCCCGGAGAAGTTTATCCATTGCACTAAGAAGTAGATTTAAACCAGTCTAAACAACGCCTAGCTGGTGCCTACGACGCTCGGCTATTAGCCTTCCTCTGTTAGATGGCACAAGCCATTCTTTTACGTAAGACACGGCAAATCTCTTATTTTTTCCAAGGTCCCAGAAAGGCAGTGATCCAGAAAGAAGGATTATTGAACCAAATCCACCAGATTTGCTCCAGTCAGATGATTAATACACAGTGTAACACGCTGTTTAATAGGATTAAAAAGAATGTAAAATGCACATTTCTGGCCAGGGATATTTGAAGGAATAATTCAAGAAGGTTGAAAAGCTACAAGAGAAGAGACAAGGAATAGGGAAAATAGTTTTGTGAAAGCATCTGGATCAATGGGGCATTTCTGTTTAGTTGAGCCTGAATGCCTCCAGGACCTTCAGAAACAAGTCAGCCTTTACCACCCTTCTTTCCCCCACGTTCCACTTCAGTTCTCATTTTTGGAAAAGTTTGGAAACTGTTTAATATCATGAGAAATACAGAGCCGGCCAAAGCCAGGACGTAATTGGAGTACTATAACAAAGTCAGTCTAAAGATACTTTAATTTTTAGACTCAAGAGATTTTGATTAATGGCTAGACCAAACATCCAAGTTTCATCTGACAGAGAAAATTGTGTTAGTCACATCACACCCTACTACAGAGTTGTTTCATTCAAGGCACCTACCAAATTCATCCAGGGCAAAAGCCCCTTTTCCGCAGCCTCCCCCTGCCCAAGCCAGGACCTGAGTGAGATCAACCAAATGGAGGGAACCTGCAAACCTGCGCGAATCCTACAGCATTTTCACACAGACAGAAACTCTAAAACAAAGCACAGCTGATGGACATCCTCAAAATCCACAGCTGGATTTCAGACCCTGGATTTCAGATATTTTGTTCTGCAAAGATCTAATAATAAAAAGGCATCATGGCCTTTTTAAGTCTGAGTGAAAACAGTCTTGGTTTAGACCAGACATCTCTGTAGTTCGTCCAACCCCATCAGAAAACTGAAAAAACCCAAATGACTAAGCCATTTTTGTTCTCAAAAGGAGTGCAACACAAGCAACAGCATTAAAGATGAAAACCAAAATACTTTAAAAGTGGTTCCTTCCGTTTACATAGACTGACACTGTAATAAATCAAATGAGCAAATCTCCACGTCTACACAGAACCAAATCATTTTAATTGTGGACTCTAGGCAAAATCCTGCATCCTTTTTAAATGCAAAAGGAAATTAAAAGAGCTCAGCATTGCTCACACTAGATCATTACTTAAAACCTACTTCAGATCCATGCTGACTCACAGCAGTTTGGTGGCATGCAGGCATATTTAACAGCCATTTACCACCACCCATCACTGCGATACCAGACATATGCAGAACAGAAATCCTCGTCTGTGGAACAGCTCCCACATCTGCATTCACAGGGTATCAAATATATCTTGCAAGTGGCAAAAACAAGGTATGCAAGCACAGATGGAAAGCGAGTCGTGAAGGATTACTGCCGAGGTAAATGGGCCATTAAAAAGCAAATAACATTCACTGGCTACCACCAAAGCTTCGTTCCTATATAGTCTCACAAAAGAAACAAAATCCTTGGGAGGAGGCAATGCCTACACTTTCTTTTGAAGCACAGCCATTAAGGAATCTGTGTGTTTATGCCGCAAGTTAGTGATTTTAGCTGCAGTTCAGCACTCATTCACTCCGGAATTGGGCAGGTGTTCTCCTCCATCAGTAGGTCAAAATGACACACACACCTCAAGGTAAAATGGGAAGCATCCTTATAACTAAAAAAAGAAAACCAAAAAAAAAAAAGCACTTCACTTACGCACAGCAGGTGAAGATGTTCATTTTCTGAGGAAACGGGCCTGGTTACTAAACAAGACGGCTGTGTTTGCCGGATGCCCGACTCCCTGGGGATGTCTCGAGGGCTGCCCAGGTTCTCGGGTCCACCAGCAAGTCTATGAACTTGCAACCACAACAATATCAACGTCAGCTGCTCTAATTCCTTTAAACTCGATAAGCCAAAGAGCCTTAATTCATACAGCAGCAGGGGAAGGGTGAAAAAAAAAAGAAGAGAGAAAAGCAACGTTTTATTGAAGCCCTCTAAAGCCCAGATGCCTATAACTCAACTCCACCGCCGGTGGCATAAAGCCTGCATTGTGCACGTCGGCTGCCGACTCTCCTGGGAATGCCTTTGATGGATTTTGACAGTATCCTGACCTGAAGTAACCTGAGGCAGCCCTCTCCCTCCATCCCCCCAGTCCAGTGCCTCCAAAGGCCTCTCTATTCACCTCCCCGCAGAGGGAGATGTAATTACATCATTCCTCACAAGCCAGCAGTCATGTCCCAGCTGCTTTGAGCGATTTGCCCTCTGAACCTGATGTTACCGAGGAGGACGTGGCGATACTAACAATAGACTGCACTTGTTGGCCAACAGCTTTGTCAAACACAGCGCTGGTCCTCTCCGCGGGGAGGCAGAAACGCTCAGGAAGAGAGAGGGACGTGCCCTGAGGAGATGCCAGTAGTTCCAGAAGGTCCCCAGCTCAGCCAGCACCACGGAGTTGAGTTGTCTAGAAAGGGTCTCCTCCAATATTGGGGATGGATCTAAGTGCACCTTCAGTGCTGCAATTTAGCATGAGTCTCCTCTGCCTCGAGAGCTGTGGGTAGGTGTTGCCGTCCTCTCTCGGAACACACACACACACACACACACACACACAACCCCAGTCCTTCCTCCTTTGGTTTGCGACATTTGCACGCAACCCTTCTCTCCTCCGAAAATATGAGATGGGGGTTATTTGAAGGGCCATCGTCATGGTTTAGGATGACAGCTCCCTGCAGGACACATTTGAAGTGAGACGTACTGGCTCTGGCTGCAGGCGTCACAGAAACCACATGAATGGGCCTGATCTTCTTTTGAAACATTTGTATTTCAACAGCCACCCATGGGTCTGACTGACCTTACCTTACCCCCAAACCAGCTTCCAAACCAGAAGTGAGAAGTCTCCTCTGTCTGTCTTGAGTTTTCTCAACACACTCCACAACCTCAGAGCGATCAAGAACACTAGATGAACCAGGCTGCAGGTCTCTACACCCTAAACCAAAGCTCCACTTACTGAGCCCAAAAGACCTGCTCCATCCACCCTACGTCTCTGCTGAACATACACCAGCGCTCTGGCAGCACACACAGGAAGAGAGACACCCTTTAAGCAGAAGTGAAAATGTTTAACACAAAGTAATTGCAGAAAACCGCTTTACCGAGGAATACCCTTTGGTTTTATTAAGAAGCTTGCGTACACGTGCGGTGTGGGAGAGGTGTGGATGGTGCAGGAGGAAAGCATAGAGCCGGTTTATCTGTGCTTCAGTTTCCGTGGCATGCATCACCCCCACGTCAGTATTTCTGAATAATCCTTTGAAGAGCAATCAGACCTTTTAAGTATCAAAAGCTACTGAGGAGGCCCAGGCAAGGTTGGAGCATTATTTTCTGTTAGTTCTAGGCTTAAAACTTTTGATGAAAACAAGTAGTCTTTTCTCTTGCACGCTCAGCGGAAGACATTCAAAAATGGGTCTTTCTTGCAGACCAGGTGGATTTAAGCTCAGCCAGCCCATACTGCAGCACCTCAGGGGGTGCAGCGTGGGGCCGGAGCAGACCCCTCTCCCGGATGAAAGGTCTCAGCCTGACATCAGCGTTAGTTCATATGGAAAAAAACCAAACACACCACCCACACCCTTCAAATTCTTGCTGGCAGCTTTGCAATTGTAACCGTACTGGAAAGGGCATCATAGGATGAGTCTCCTTCCTGGAAACACGGAGTACAGACTTCCGAGAGCAGGTTATAAAAATAGAGATGTGGTTTCTCCAATGATGGTGCATTTCTCAGTCATTTTTCTGAGTCCTAAGCAGAAATGACTATGTCTCAACTGATTACTGGATCCGTGATTTAGCTGGGAGACAAAAGAGTTTAAGGGCAAACATCATACATGCAAGGAAAAACAAATAAATCTTGCCCTGATCCTGCTTTAACCAATTAAAAAGTAGAATAATCCTTGTAATTATTTCTTCCTAAGTTTGCCTACGCTTCCTCTCTGAAGAGGCAACACTTCTGCCAGGAAACAAACCTCTCACAGCCCGTATCCCAAACCAAAAGACCTGCTACTTTGCAGTGGAGGTGGACAAGAATTTGACAAGCACTATGGTCTACCAGGCTTGGACAAGTCATCTCCTCTCTAGATATACCTTCAACTTTCCTCACCCCCTCAGAAAGCTCTTCCTGAGCAAGCCAAAATAACATTCAACCTCAAAACGCTCACAACCCCCACACCGAAATGCCGTCTAAACGACATTAACGCGTCTGCACGCCAGTGCATCTCAAATTTAAAATGAAGAAGCTAGCTGGGAGCTCAGGCCAGCAGAGCCGCATCCAGCACACCTGCATTTAACGTAATACCTGCGGCCGGGCAGAGAGGGGAAAACACGGCCAGATGACACAGAGCATCTCCGCAGCTGGGCTGGAAGTTACTGACACCCAGTCACAACACACAGAGGAGCTCTCTCATCACTCCTTTGTTTTACAAGGTTTTCCTGTCTTTGGATGGGATAGGATTACAGGGCTTTCTGCAAGCGCTGCACTTTTTCCAGCACGTCAGTAGGAAAAAGCCAAGTCAGGGAGCAAACACCAGAGCTGGACTCGTGCTACTCCCAGCCCCTCGGCTCAATAAGCCTCGGACATGGGATCCAAAGGGATCGTGCTTCTTCGATGAATAGAAGGTGAATGCTACGAATAACATACTGAGAGAGTTTAGTGCTCTGCTGAAGGCGGAAGAATTCGGCCCCATATTTGCTAGTAAATTAATCTGAGCCTGTGCTGAGCACAAAAGGCAGCTGCGAACAAGGATCACGAGCAAAGATACACAACTCAAAGACTCCCTCCTTCCACAGCCAAAACACAGCCAAGATTTGGTACAAGACAAGATGGTGATTCAGCAACTGGACCAAAATCGTGATGCTGCAATGGACGTTCTCCCCTGACTCCTTTACGTACTGCAGGGATATTGGTGATTCCATCTCTTCAGAAAAGAGAGCATCAACTCCAGTTCCTTGCCTTTGCTCGTTTCCAACATTCAATTTAACTTGCGCATATGTACAAGTTTCCAGAAGTAGCCTGGAAAATATAGACACTGGCCAAGAACAATTTAAACCTGCAAATAAGTTTAATGAAATGCAGACTTTCATATGCTGTGGCATGGATTGTGCCAAGAGAATTGAGTTAATACCACTTCCTTCCTGCGAAGGAAGAATAAAAAAAGCATATTGTAAACCTCACCATTAGAGATGTGATGACCTTTATGTTCTGAGAAACGTTAAGACAAGAGACCATAAACCAGAAATTTATCTTTTCACAGAAATGTCTTCCAAGAGGGTATTAAAGTCCTTAAGTACCAAAGATGACTATTTATGTAAACAGTGTGAGGAAGAGATTTGGTACTAGGAAAGCTCCGTTTGCAACAGCTTTCAAAATGAAACTTGGCTCAGCAGCTCCAGAGCATGTAAGGGTCCTCCGGGATTGCAGAGTCAACGCCTTTTCGTTGTTCCAAGATGCAGCACCCATTCTAACAAATGAGCTGAAAGGTCAGCTAGAAACACAAACAGCCATTTGTTTTTTAAAAAAAAAAAAAATGGGGGGGGTAGGGAGGGGAGAAAAAAACCCACAAAGCAGTTTTTATTCAAGCAGCATTAGACACTATTGAACTCTACCTCCAGGTCCATGCACGAGTTGCATCAACCCAGGAGAAATCATGAGAAGTGTCATATCTTTGAGACACTTCTTTCTGTCCCACCTCCCCTGGGCTGCCTATTGCTCCATCGGGGAGCAATAACGCCTGTCCCAAACACTGTCTCCCTCCCTTCCCCGCCTCCCCTCCTGCCGTACATGGCTCGGCCTCCATCACTACCCCGACCCTCTCCAGCCTCTCCATCCCAGCCCTGGGCTTTGGGCTCCCACGGCGAGCCCCGCTGCTCGGGTGGGCAGCGACGTAATGGCAACAGGGCCAGTGCCAACCCCCAGCCGAGCTCCTACACTTACCCATTGCATCACCAGCACTGTAAAAATCCTGGGTTACAGTCAAGCCTGCAATGTGTCGTGTCCAAAAAGCCCTACTCAGCAGATGAGATTTTCAGTTAAATTCCTTCTGTCTGAATTGCAGTGGAAAAGAGAGAGCCCAGCAAGAAAGAAGTGTCTCCGCAACCGCACTAGCCCTCAATTCTGTGCAAGCAGCATTTGTAATCATCTGCCATTTCCTTGCGTCCTCTCTCCCCCTTCCTAACTGCAATTAAAGAGAAAAGCAGGCAGCAAAGTAGCCGCCGGGAATTTCTCCTGCCGTATGTGCACAAGACACCAATATAAAGCCATAAAAAATACATCTATTTGTTTATCTCACAGAAAATACCTCTCTCCTTCCTCAAACCTATCGCTGCTGCCCAAGCGGGATCAGGAATGGGAAGCGCTGGGCAGGCGCGAGGATGGACGAATTGCTGGAAGACAGAGGTGCCTCCAGAGGGTTGAGGGGCTCCTCTGGGCTCGCAGCTGGGGCAGGACCTCTCTCCCGGCTGCCCCACAAGAGCCCACCATGGTGTAGCATCGCACCTCCAGGCTGCCCATCTACCGCCCAGCAGCACAGGACCACAGCAAATATTTCTACTGACTCAAAACCCACAAAGATTCAGGGTTTGGCTCATGCCCTCTAAAATTCGCTCCGAAAACATTTCTCTTTTCTTCTAAAGAAAATGTCATTCCAAAGCCTTGTAAAAGCATATGCTGATCAGATCTAGGAAAACATAAAGAAAGTTTTGATGTTTGTCTCTGATGGCGAACAAAGCACTTCGCTGAGATGTCACGCATGACACAAGGCAGAAAATGGAAAAGTAAGGTGTTTTTTACTCCCGTGCCCTGGGGAAGCTGTGCAGCCAGGCGCGCGGCCCTGCTGCCGGAGCTTCCCTCTGCCCCGGCCAGGGCTATGGGAGAGGCTGGAGCCAGCACCCAGTGCCAGGCTGGATTCCTGCCAGGAACACAAAGCCTTCCCTCCCTCCCCACCACCCTCCTCTTCGGCCCGGTCCATTAATGCCTCCTATGGAGCAGGGGAATAGAATTAAGTAACAAGTGGCTGGTTAAAGTTAAACCCTGAGAGTGGAGTAATGACAGATCAAAGATTAAGTGAGTTAGAAAAAAAAGAATAACAATAATAAAAAAAAGTAGCATATGTGCGCTCACATCCACACAGGTCCTTCTCCTTCCCGTTTCTAGAAATCAAATTCTTTTTGGTATGTGGGAGTGCTCTGAAGGAACAAGGCCAGTTTTCATTTTAAAACCACGTTTATTTGATCAGCCTGTTCTTGAGGTGGACTGTGGAAGGGCTACATCTCATGCCGTGAGATGTTCAGTGTTACAACATTGTTCAGTTAACCCCAAAAAAAGTTACTTAAGGTTTTCCATTTGTAACAGGTAAAGCTTTAAGATATATACAGCTTTTCTTCCTTAACAGCACACATTTCTTCGTCAAATTAAGATCATTTGCTGGTTGTACATAAGCCTGGGCTTCTTCCTTTTTTTTTTTTGTGCCTTAAATTTCTCATATCCACTTATACATAGACAAAGTTGGTGTAAAGTTGATAACAGTTCTGTTGGGGCAGAGGCGCATCCTTTCCAAACAGGAACGATGCCGGGGAGTTCAGGCAATGGAGGGCCAGGCCAGGCTCCGTGCGCGTATCCCAGCACTATTGAGTTGGACACCGGGGTTTCCGCCTGTTGCGGGAGTCAATGCCCAAATCCCAAACAGGACTCAGAGCAGTGCAGAGAGATACCCGAGGGGGGACTCATACAACCCATACCAAAAAAATCCTTCCACAAATTTGAATCATCAGCCGAAGGTAATGCTGGATCAAAGCTGCGTGTCATACGGCAGCAGCTTTTTTGACCCAATATTAAACCTCCCAAGGGCAGATTCAGCACATCACAGCTTTGGGTCCAGGGTAGACTTCCAAGCACAGTGTATATTTTCTGCCTTCTACCACAGATTAAGGCGAAAGAGATTTTCCGTCCTGCAAATCAAGGCCTTAACACTGGAAAAATTTGGCCCATGTTTCAGTGAGTTTCTTATTCCTCAGGGAAGGTGGGAGGCGTTCAGAGGAATGCGGTTCCCCCGCCCTCCCATCCCTTCTTTAACTACAGCCTCAGGAATTAGCAAACTAAACAGTTTTGCAGAGCAAGCACAGAGCATTATTAAAGACTGCCAAGCAACTCCGTTGGATTGCAAATCTGTTTGTGGGACCATCTTCCGCGGTACATAAAGGTCAGAGCAAAGCAGAGCCCCAGCTGCCCGGACAATACACCTGACTGCTTATTGGTTTTGACTGCCCACTGAGTTGAGAAATAAGCTAACGGCATTCGTGGCCAGTCTAGCAAAAATAAGCTATTTTCTTACCCCCTCTCCCCTGCAGCTGTGTATTTATCATTGCAGCTCCATTGTCACCTCCTCTGCCCGCTGCAAAACCAACCACTGTCCTGGCAACATCAAAGGGCAAGCAGGGCCAGAGGAGACTGCTGTCAAACTCGTTTTCTTGGGGGAAGGAGAGATTAAATTAGGGCATCCCTCCAATTTTGGATTGGGTTGTTTTGGGTTTTTTTAGGTGAACACTTCTCAGTTCGAAATTTTTCACCTTATTGAGGCTCAGACCCCCAAAACGTCACCCTCGCTCAATTATAGAACACGTAAGAGCGTGTGCGTTCGCCGAGCATCAGAACTGCGCTTTGAAATCATTTCACACAGGAAGAAACCCAAAAACTTTGCTCTCAAACTCTTCCCCCTCGGTCAATCATTTGCTGCAAACCCCACCACTTTAGGCACACGAATAACTGCAGCAGGTTTCTTGCTCCTCAAAATGAATCCTACTCCAGGCTCTGTTCTGCAGCGTCCGGCCGTAATCAATTCAATGTTAATCCAGGACCCCCAGTTCAGTGATGTGCCCTCGAAAACTAGCTTAAAATGTGCTTTTTCAAATACATATTGGGTTAGACAATGCTGTTTACTCTTTTGTAAAAAGTCACTTTATATCTAGTTTTGTATCAGCGTTTACTCTGGGAAAAGACATTGAAGTTACTACGGAAAATCTTCCTGCAAGGGGGGTGAGCAGACAAAAAACTATTCAGAAAATAACATGCACTAAAGCGGGAGTGTCTGAATCGTCCCTTACAAGGCCAATAATTGAAGTATATTTTGAACTGCATGTAAGGCTGCTTTCTGGTGGTTTTCTCTTAAAACTTGCTATGGATGGACCTTTTAGAGAGAGAAAAAGCATATAAAGCGGCAGCAAACCTTCAGCTGCAGCACAGAGCCTCCCTGCTGCCACCCAGGCCCCGTCAACCCCGTCTGACAGAACAGACCCCTGGGCTTCGCTGCGCTGCTCATTACGGATTTCACCCGTAAATCCTGCTGGGAGGGATCCTGTGGGATATCAACTCTGTTCTTCTGTGCAAACCAAACCGGACCACACTCAGATTTGCTTTCTTGTCCCCTAACACAGCTTAACCCAAGAAGCATGAGCTTACCCTGTGCAAAAAACTGGGGCCGGGGGGCGGTAGAGGGGGAAGACAAAACAAGCCATTTTTCTCATCTCATGGGGGGTTTTGGAAGACGGACCCCTGCCACCCCTGCAGCACACAGCGGTGCTGCCACCCCTGCCACCAAGCGTGGTGCCAACACCTCGGACGGTCACAGTGACTCAAGCAGAACCTGCACTAAGCATAAAGGTTGTGGGGACTTTCAATTTAAGTGTTCCAAGCGCCTCTTTCCATCACCTCTTCTACAAACGGCAGTGACGAGCACAGCGGGGCCCGAGCGCCATTTCCACACTGTGAGCACCTTGGCAGAGAGCGGGGACACCAGCCGCAGCCTCCTGCTCTGGGACAAAACCCAGGGATGTTTCCCCTCTGACAAGTGAAAAATACACCAGCGCATCTGCTGCTTCAGGCTACAAAGCTTAGCAGCGCATCCAGCCTCCAAGAAAGAAAAATAAAATGGGATATTTGGGAGCAGCCAGAGGAAAGCATGAGATCAGGAGCCCAGGAGCTGCGATGGCAGCAGCGCTCTGGGAGAATGCCTGCAGAGATACGGCAGATTGGTGCCCCACCTCTGCCAAACCCAAACTGCATTAGAGATCTAAAGTTAAGAGGGGTGCTTCAAAAAGCCATTTGTTAGTAGAAACACTGGCATAGCCCAAATTCTTATGAGCTTTCTTTATTTCCAATCTGTTTTCTCAGGCTAGTGAATTAACAGCATACAGGAAATAGCTGAATACTGTTCCTAATTAGTTAACTGGATTTATCCAGTTTTGCCTTGTTTTTCAGACACCCACTTGAGCACCGTACCTCCTATCTGTTAATATTCTCAGCCAGGTACCCAGCATTAATAAAGAAAATGTATAAAACAGTTACTAGAACCTGCAGTAAGTGGGTAGATGCCATCAAGATAAAGGGACATTTTTGTTAAAGTTTGACTTCTTTGCTACACAAAAGCGGGTGGGTAATGAAAGGGCTTTCAATTTACCTCCTGAGCTCAAACAACCACATTACAGACATCCCCATGAGCGTGCAATGGGAAAAGCAAACTACACACCTTACATAAAGCTGTATCCAGAGCTTGGATATGACGCTCTTGAAATAGACTTTAGGTGACAAAATAAAGGTCTTTTGGTGGGAGGGGGGAAGAGGATTGATTTTCCTCTCCCAAACGTTTGGTCAAACCTACAGATTCTTGTTTCAGACTAGCTGAGCAGAAGCTGAAGAACTTAAAAAGCCAATGGCTCTCAAGGGACCTTCACGCTTTTCATAGGAATTGAATCCAAGCTGGTTGCTGCAGTGCAAGGCAGACCTAGACCAGGCACACACTCCACTACAGCTGAGAAGCTCATGTGGGTCATCACCTTCAGAAAACTTCTAGGAACTATATGGCCAAACAACACTTTTGCCAAAACCTCCATCTGCTTGCCAGCCTAGGCAGCAGAGCAGAGACCCAGAGCATTATCTTCCAGCACAAGCAGAACAGATTAGAATCAACAGAATTCAACAACTTAAACAAGTTCTGCTGCTTCTCAAATGGCCTTGGGCCAAAATGTCACCGTGCCACAGTTCTTCAGTTGGGCAAACACCAAGGCTTCAGAGCCTTACTGCAAGCACCGAGCTGAAGTTAATGGACCATCAGTGTGGATGGGAATTATATAGGGCTGCAATCCAAAACCTCATCTGAAATCAAAAGCTCTTTCAGTCGCCTATCACTTTGGGTATCAAGAGGAGAACGCACCCATCGAGATGTCTGAATTGTCAAGGTGACCCTTCTTAGGGACTACTCACAGGAAGCGGTGACAAGTGCCGTAGCACATGCTTGCCTTCCCTCCTCTTCCCAGCTTAAGAAACTACAAACCCCCAGAAACGTGCTTTTTTGCTGGTGACTATCACAGTAAAAACCATCCCACACCAAATTGCAGCCATTTGAATTAAAACCCATCAGTATACTACACATACTTCCCACAGTTAGGGAAGCTGTAAGAGAATGTAATACGGCAGACTCAGAGCCAAGAAAAGGGTTAAACCCCCAAAATCTGGAAATTTTTAAGGCTGCACTTGTCTCATTGAACCTCCCCGAGAAAAGGGAAAGGCCAATGCAGAACCTGTGTATGTTTTCTACCGAATTATTTGCTAGACTCTGATTAAGTGGGAAAGAATGACTGTAAACTAATAAAACTTGAGGTTTTCTAATTAAACCACAGGCACCCTGCCAAGCATTGCTGATTTGTTGGTGCACCCTGCAATGTCAGGACTCTGAGGACACAACAGGTCATTAAAGTATTAAACAGATGACTTACACTCTTTAATCAGAGCTGGGATGCCAGGTTAGGAAGAGAGAGTAAACTCGAGGGCAGAGTACGATAATTATCACCAGGAAACAAACACACCGTTTAGCAAAGTGGAGAGAAGTTGTTAGCGAGTAGTTATTGCACAGGGAAAGGGCTAGAGTCCTGAGCCCCACACCTGGGTCTTTTAAGATTGTCATCTCCTCTACCCCGCAGTCGTAAGAAAATAATGCAGTATTTGTGATTTTTCGGTCCTTCGCCCTCAGACGAAGCGCTGCAGCGTGAAGCAAGGCCAGGAAATGCGCAAGCCTCCCCTGCCCGGCTCTGCCAGCACACCTCAGCCCCATCTGCAGCAGCATCTCGCCGCTCCGTCACCCCTTCACACCTACTGCCAGCTCTGCCCAACTGCGTCAAACTGCAATGCAGAGATGAGCGGGCTCGGGTTTTTTCCAGTGTGCGACAGCCAAAAAACACACAAACGTAAGCCGTGTTTGTGACCAAGGGACAGAAGCACGCTCAGAGGGAAACGCAGAGCCTTAAATCCAGTTTTCAGCTCCTTTAAGGTCAGCACTTGCCGCTGGCTTGAGCCTCCTTCCGATGAAGAAGCCACCGGTGGTTTCAGGGAATTGATTGCAAACCTCCCCTCCAAACGAACAGCTCAGTAAAGCCCATTTCTTTGGAGGTTTCACGGAAAAACTAGAAGCAGCTCCAGAAGAAAGGAGGTCCACGAACTGCAAAGAGCCCCAAATATATTGCTCTATAGAAGCCTCACAAGGCAGCTATTTGGCAGTTTCCCCAGACATATAGATATTTATAGGAGAATAAAAGTGCTCATCTGACTGAGTAGTGGAAAGAGTCATGTATGGCATTTTCATCGTGTTTTCACCCCCCGCCGCACCCTCCCCAGAGTCTGGGGATCCAAAAAAAGGCAAGAGAAATAATTTAAAATACAATAGAGATCCCTAGTTTGCCCGGAAGGCTCCGCTGATGAACTATTAAAAAGCTTCTTCTGTCCAAACAAGACACTTGGAGCGTGAAGCAGATAGCCTACCACATTGTTTTACAGGACAGCACTGAAATTCAACCAGTGTCTGTTACAGCTGAGAATACAGCAGGCACAGAAAAAGTGATTTAATATGCCTATCAAAGAGGAAGGCTGTAATTGGATTCAGTCCTCAGTTTGACTTCTGAAAGTCTCTGAAGAAAACCCCCATCAGCTTTAAAAATCTCCGAGATTTTATGTGGAATGAAGAGCACTTCGTTCTACAAACACAGCAGTTTGTGCCGGCTTGTGATGTTAAGGATGCCAGCAGCGAGTCCTCTTGATTTTAGCAAAGCTCGGCAGAAACCGTGTCTATGTGCAAACTAAAACCAGCAGTGATGAGCAGTATTTCTCACATCTTATTTTACCTACATGCACAAGCAATTTCAACTTATTTTTGGAAAAAAAAAAAAAAAAAAGTATAGGACTTTTCTTGGTAAGTTTAAGCAACTTCTCGCTAGCCTGCCTGTGTCTCCATCCTCAGAGCCCGTCAAAGAAAGAAGCACTGAATCTGGGAACATTCTCCAAATAACTGATTAAACAATGTATTTAATGTCTTCTGCGATGGAATTTTACTACATAGCTAACATTCAGCACAGCATACTCATCTCTGCAGAAATGATCTTACTGGGAAAACAGCTCTGCGGCAGATGCCCCACTTCATCTGCAGCCCTTGTACAACGCAGGAGCAGAGAAGCCTGCTTAAAATGCAGAACCCTCGATATTAAGCTGCAAGTTGCACACACGGCAAGAGTAAAGCAGGCAACTTCAATATCTGGATATTTGTGTTTATAGTTTTTTGTGTTTTAATGGCAAACACGCCATCTATCAGTTATTGGGGTTACTGCATTAGCCCCCAGCCAGCTACCTTCGCGCTGAGCTCAGACCTGTTCATCTCAGCCCAGCTAAGATCTGTACAAAACAAAAACGCCACATCTGAATTGGCGTGCCAACATCGGAACGCTAGCAGGGAGGCGAGTACGCGCGGACAGACAAACATATGAATCCAGAGCCCTGTTGTGGGAGGGAGCCACGGGCAGGGAGAGGAGAGGACTCAACTTCTGCAGCCGCTTATCCCGAAGTGACGGGACGAGGGATGCAGTGCCTGGAAGATCCAGCTGCAGTTTAATTAGCCACACCACCGCTTATCAAGTAGCATCCCAGGCAAAGCATATGGCATCACTACCGCAGAATCTAGACAGCCCACGTACGGCATCTTAGGCTTACTTTACATGGGGTTTTACTCAAATCGCCTCAAGAGTGCTGGGAGGACTCTTCTCCCCTGCTGTGGGGCTGCCTTCACTCCCTACCATTTCAAAAGAGCTACCATGGCCCTTCCACTTAAAATACCTAAACCTTGCAACCTCCCTAGTCATTTGGGACAAACTACCCAAGATCTGCTGTTCCCCAGGCTATTCTGGAACGCTCCCCTCCCTGGTTTTGGGGATAAAAGCTAGAGGCAATCCTGAATGGAGGAGATGCATGAACCAGATACTGCCTATCTAAAGCGAACTTCCCCTTCTCCCCTGTCATCCTCCACAAATGCTGGTTTTTCTTCTTCTCAAACTGTCTAATTGATTAGCATAATTAGGTTACACCTAGAGCTATTGTTCCCAAATGGTATTTAGCTTGGTATTTAGTATCAGACTTTGCAGGCTTGTGAGCTCTTTCAGAAAGTTTGTCCACTCCCCCTTCCTACAAGCTCTTCCTCGGCGTAAAATTCCTCCCTGCAAAACTTGCTTTTCATAATGGTTGGGAGAGAAGACAACACTGGCACTGTAAAAGCATTGTCATGGTGTTGAAGAGTGCTGGCATGGCACAGTAATGCTCAAGACAGTGTAGCAGACAGAGCGGAGGAAGGAACACACCATTTTCCTTGTTTTTTTTAAAAAAAAAAAGCAATAATTAGGTCAGCAAGTAGCAGTAGGTTCAGAGAGAGAGGAAAAAAAAAAGGAAAAGGAGTTCCTCCTTGTTTAAATGTTTATTATTCAAAACATGCAGCGGGGTCTTAAAAACTGAGTTAAAAAGTATTTAGAAAACTGTTACAGCAAGGTTTGGAAGCCCAGCTCACGCTGGAGTTCACTGGCGGGTAAAGCCAGCTCCTGTGACTCACCCCGCGCCTGCAAGGGGAGAATCGTTTACAGCGTAGCCTTTAACAAATCATTTGGAATTCAGCTTATGCTACCAGCTTCCAAAAAACAAAAACAACAACAATTTTAAAAAAAAAATCAATTCTTCCGCAATAGCCTGTTTATAAAACATGTCCTTAAAAGCACATGAAATTCAGACCCAATCACTTTCCCACTCACTCACGCTGCCATCTGTTATGCATCCAATACAGTACGTGAAAATATGACCAATATCCCAGAACTCACCAGAAACTGTGTGCAAATCAGCTGCCATCCCCTTGTTCATCAGTTCGTACTGGAAGCCCGTAATCTTCCTGCTAATGTCCTGCTGAGGGGTGGCCTCAATAAACAGCCCCCCCTGATCATAGCCAAAGCAATAGACTTTACTGGGGCTGCGATCTCCATCTCGGACCAAGAGTTTCAGTTCTCCAGTTTTTTCCAAATAAATATTTGCTCCTGCAGAGTCCTTGAAGGGCTTTATGCAAACAGTCAAATGTTTGTAAGAGGCAGGTGAAGTATTGGGTCGCAGGTTGACTATGAGTGCTCCCGTGGGATACATCCACTCTATTGACCCTTCAGAACAGCGGAGGTAGACCTGTTCAACATCCTTCTTGTGAGACTCGTGAGTTAAGCCACTGAGGGAAGAAAGAAAGAGAAAGTTAGAGAAATGACAGAGCTAGCAATGTGACTGTCATAACCTCAAACCTTCAAAGACCCACATCAACAAACGCAGGAAATCTATGAGTGTCGAGTATTGGCCCATCCAGCTCAGCAGCAGTCTGAAATGCTTGTCTCTTGCAAGACTGCAACCTTAATATTACAGGACAGTTTTAAATCATTTCCCAAAAGAAGAAGTCAAACCACTAGTAATTGACTTCAAAATTAAATAGGATATAAGCACATGATCAAAAGCAATTAAATTACTACAGCCTCAGTTACTGCCCATCAGCTGAGCTGTGGCAAATGACTTGGCGCATACTAAGTAGAACACGTACGCTTGGACTCCCTTCCTGGTGGCTTAAACCAGCACGTTCTCCAGCCTCGCGGATCGGACTCCACCTTTTGCCAAGCACTTTGTTCCCCTTCCAAGTCTATATTCCCAATGGATCTGAAACTGGGAGGGTTGCCAAGCTCACCCTGTGAACTGGAGCAAAGGGATGCTCTGTGGGTGCTACTGATACCCTCTACCCCAGCTGGGCAGCCCGTATCTCCAAACTGGGAGGTAGGGAGAGGAGAGAAGACACTACACTCCCCACTCATAGATGGGGAGGCATTGATCTACCCTGCTTCCTTCGGTACGTGTACCATGTTCCCCCACTTCCCCCCAATATGAGGTTTAAGCTTAGCTTAGCCCAGCTCCGATGGGCTACAAGTAGACACACAGCAGTGGCTGTTCAGCAAAAAGGAGAACGCGTGGCCAGCCACTATTGCTAGGGCACAGAGCCACCGTCAGTCCTGTGTCCTCACCCAGCACCGTGGCAAAAAATTAACATCCCAACAGCCATTTTGAGGGTTCAGAGAGATGGGACAGGAGAGCAACGTGGGGATCCCAGGGCCAACTGCCAGGGAGAGGAGAGCAAACCACCGTGCTTAAGCAGGATGACTAGTAAATCCTCGTGACTGGCTTGCCCACGGCCTAAACTGAGGACAGCTCTAAACAACCCTCGCTGCCTGTCACTGATGGACCAACTGGACCAACACCACAGGTTCTTGACTCAAAGCACTGATATGATACCGCATGCTGTAGGCACTCCAGATAAAGGAAAAAGTTGTGGGAAGCCTGGTTTATTGGTTGCAGTATTGGGGCCATTAGGCAAAAATCCTTTGGTCCCAGTCCCTGTCCAGTCACAAACCTATTATGCGAGTATGAGCAAATCACTTCACCACCAAGCTTGTTTCTCCTCCTACGCTGCTTTGCGTACCTAGTTCCCAAACATAAGCATCTTTTATTCTGCGCCTGTAGAGCACCACCCAAAACGAGACCCTTCAACGCAGCTCACGGGTCCGCTTCGCAGCACTTTAGGGAAGCTTTACAACATTCCCGTTTGCAGGCAGATGAACCAAGACAGGGAAAAAAAATTTAAAAAGGATTAAGTGACTCGTCTAAGGTTACACAGGAAATCTGTGGTAAAGAACATATTTTAGTATAGTGCAAGTAATGACATCAAGGCTCTGGTTTCTCAACAGAAACCTCCAAATACACAGTTCCCCACCCCAAAGATATATTCAGGTGCTGAACAGGGTTTAAATTCGAGTCAGCATTTAGAAAGTAACAACAAGCCATGTGTAAAAGAAGGGAAAAAAACCACCCATATGGTTTGCATTTACTGTTGATGTGACTCATTATTGTGAGTGTCAGTGTGACCCATTTGATAGAGGTTACACGAGGAAGCTCAGAAAAAAAAAAAGTCATATTTAATAACAATAGTGCCTGCAAACATGTGCTTTTGAATAATCTTGAAAGCCACATCAAGAACACAGATGAGGAGAAAAGAGGGACAAGTTTTTGACCTTTAGTCTCTTGCCCTCAAATTCGGTAGTACTTAACACATGCAGGAAACTTAACTTTCAATGGGATATTTCAAGTTGACTGTAAATCCACATCTGGTCCACAAAATCACTTTTCACCACAGCATGCGCATGATGCCACTCAACAGAAAACACAGAAGTCTGTTTATGTGCAAGCAGCGAATAAGTAAAATTAAAGAGTGTAAAGCTTACCCCTCAGCAAAGGGGCAAAAAAACTACCCTCACACGTCCCTTGTTCCTACTCAAGACATCAAAACAAGCTGCAAAGGTTTTGTAGGACTTAAATACTGGCAAATTCCACCCTGAAGCCTGAGTGCTTAAACAGAAGGAAGATACCAGGGGCAAAACTCTGAACTCATGCAGTGAAACTGCTGTTGCAAGTGATCCCAGGAACACCGAGGCAGTGAATTTCTGCCAGAGAAAAAAAGCCTTAGCATTCATTTTGTTCAAACGTTCATGCTGTTCAAACAAAAAACAGGGTGGATTCTGAAATTATCTTCTGAAAGCCAATTATATCCCACAGGCAAGAGTGATGCCATTAGACAGATACATCAAGCACAAGTACCTGTATGCATTAAGTCTTATAATAAAGGATGACTCAAAAGTTAAGCAGATTTCAAAATACACGCTCACATTACTTAACAGCAACCACCATCATCCAGTAAAACCTGTCGCTTTGCTTTCTGTCAAAATGACATGTCACCACATTGAGAGATTGTTTAATGTTGCGTTTAGTTCTCACTAGCCAGTCATCAGACACACCACATCCACAAAATAATGGAGGTCCGGGAGCCCTTTTTTTTTTTTTTTTTCCCCAAGCTCATTTGAGTTTTGTTTTTTTAAGTATATGGCAAGGAGATAGGGCAGTTGTTTCATGGTTACAGTGATGGATGAGCCATCCGTCCTCCCTTTCAGATGTGTGCTGTTTATTGGGGCTTACTTCTACTGCAAGTACTTCCTCATACCAATCCATGAGGACATCCTGAATCACTGCATTTGTCTCCTCGCTCTTCTCCCTTTCTGTTTGCAGCCACCCCCTCTGTCTGCCCCAGAAGATCAGTTACGGTGTCGGTGCAGTAAGCTGTGATGCTGCAACATGCAACAGGTGTTATGGAAAGAAAAGGAGAGCAGGAGGAATATTCACACTATCTACTTTAGCTGTTTACTTTATTTATCCTGCTACAGAGCCTCTGAAGAGCCCTAGAAGTACCTATGTCCTCCCAGCAGCCCTCAGCGAACCCAGGGAACTGTCGCTCCTAAGTTGGCTATCTAATTAAGGGTGACAAGCTAGAGAGCACTGAGACTTCCCCAGAGCATCCGCCAGTGCGGAGGGGAAGAACAAAGGACATTAAGCGGCCACATCAGAGCTGAATTCTTGCTTCTACAGTCAAAACCACCAGACTCGCATATTCCCAGCATGTCACTGTAGCACTTTTGCCCAAAGCATCAAGAGGTCATTGCAGCAGAAAAACCTGAAGTTACAGCAAGAATAACTGCCAGACACAGACCATAGTGAAGTTTCTGCTTTCTTCTGGACAAAACTTTCCTGGAAGCTCTCTGCCAAGCTATTTATTAAGATGCTGCTATGGCTTAAATTGCAGGTGTCAAGCTGTGCATTGCATCAGATTTCTCTAGAAGCATGAGGGGGGAATTCCTACAGGAATCCTAGTGAAGCTCTTCATACTACTCAGGGAAATAAGCTGGGCACCTCTTCACAAGCTAATGGGGAAAAAAAAAATCATATTCAGAATATTCTACTTCTAAGATCATTGCTTTTAATATTAGCATGTACAAAAAGGTGAGAAAACACCTTCGGTTTTACTGTAGGACATCACTAGCCTCTCAAATCTGCCTAAACAACCTAGAACTTCTCCATGGGAAGAAAGATTACAGTTTGGCATCCAAGTTCACAGGTTTTTCAAAGTTAAGATAAAAAACATTACATGCCTTCAAAACGTTATATTCCACAGAAAAAGTCCTTTCTGACCCATATAGCTATTAGTATCCACACTGAAATATTTAATTAGATGGTATTTACTGGTACATCAGATTACCTTTCTTCTTAACTGCTAGTCTTTTAGGACAAAGCAGATGATATTTAACAGCCTTAGGACCGCCAGCATTTCTGACAGCCCCTGTTTGCTACCAGTAAGGCCAAAGCCATCCTGGTTTATTTATCCCCTCCCAAGACTCCTGTCCACCCGGACCCCAGGACTCTCTCACACAAGTGAAACCACCCAGACCGAACTGTGCGTGCAAGAAGGCAGCTCTTCCTTCCCTGGGCCTCCAACGGCATCATCACAAAGCTGTCACCACTTTGGCTCACCAGAGCAACAACAGGCAAGTGAGTCCAAGCTTGCATCACCAGTTCACCCCAAACTCAGTTACAGGAAATGATATTTCACTTCCCCCCACCCCCAAAGCATCACCCCCTTAGTTGATACTCAAGGCATTGCTTATTGCACCCCTGCTCAGGAGACACGGGTGGTCACTGCTTGCTCTAAGAAAACAGCACAAAAATAGGAACCAAGCAGAACAAGATTACAAAGTCATCGGTCTTTTAAAAAACATGCTGTGGCACCATGTGGTAAAGTCCAGTTACATACATGCAGCTAGGATGCTTAGGGATGAAAGCAGGTACAGCTTTGGGGGGGAGGTTGGTAAAACAAAATGATACAATTAGGAGTTTGCCACAGAACTAATAGGTTTGGTCCCCACCAAACAGAGTCACCTTCAAGTGTATGCACTGGGATTAACTGCACATCAATTGTCAAGAGTCAAAAAAGTTCAAAAAAAAAAACCAAAACAAGCATCTGCATGTTTCAAACAGTAATAGATAAGAAATTATTAAGTTGAAAGCCAATCTATCTGTTCCCGGTCTGAATTCTCCCTCCTCCAAAATACCCTACTGACACAAGCTGGCCAAACTTTTATTTTAAAGAAAGTCAGATCTGAGCAGAATATTAGAGTCAAAGCATTTTACTCTCCAAGTACAGAAAGCCTGACGCAGCAACACTTGCTTGGTAGCAGAGTCGCTTTTTTAAAACTAGGAACGGCGGAGGAGGTCACAGACCCAACCACACACGTTAAGCTTATTACAAGCAATTAAAGGAAAGATAATTTGGGAGATAAACACTTGAGAACTGGAGAGCTTTCACAACCAGTGCAATTAGCATAGATGAGGAGGGAGGCCGCTGCGCCAGCCCCAGCTCCTGGGGCTCATCCCCGCCACCAGCTCCGCGGGACGAGGTGCGGAAAACTTCCCGGGAGCGATGGCTGGGGCTGCGGCGCGGCCGAGCGCGGAGGGACGGACCGGGCACGGCGAGGCAGAGCCGGGCGGGCTGCCCAGCCCTGGGCAGGGCCGCCCCGGCTCTCCGCAGGTGCACCGCATCCCGGGGCCGGTCCCCGCCGGGGCGGAGAGAGACGGCGCTCGTTCCGCGGGCGCGGCCGCCTCCGCGGAGAAGATGGTCGCGGGGAGAAACTTCTCCGCTGCGGACATGGCACCGCCCTCCTCCTCCTCCCCAGCCCCCCGAGCCGGGCAGAGGGGAGCCCAGCCCGCCCCGGCCCCTCCATCCCTCCCCCGCTCCGGGGGCCGCTGCCCCGCGCCTCTCCGCGGCGAGCCCGCCGAGAGGGGCCGGCCCCCGGGGGGGGATGGAGGCAGAGCCCCGGCTCCCCGCCTTGGGCCGCCCCCCCCTTCCCCGAGCCCCGTCCGGGCATCGCAGCGGGAGAGCTCTCCCTTTTGTTTTCGGCACCAACTTCTTCCCCCGACGGGGCGGGGATGGACGTGGCGGGGATGGACGTGGCAGCTCCCGCTTCCCCCCATCTCCCTTCCCCCGGAGCCCGGCGGGGTCTCGCCTCACCTCCCCTTCCAGTTGCACAGGTCGCTGGAGTACTGAGCCGCGGCTCCGCCGCTCAGCAGCAGCCGCAGCCCCAGGAGCAGTGGCAGGAGCCCGGCGGCCGGGGGGCTCCGCATGGTCCTCCCCCCCGCGGTGCGGTGCGGTGCAGGCGGCGCGGAGCGATGGGCGCAGCGCCCGGGAGCTCGCCTACATGGTGGGGGAGCGGAGCGACTACCCCATGCCCGGCTCCGCGCCGCTCCGGCTCTGCCTCTGAAGTTTGCACCAGCTCGCTGCGGGCTCCCAGCTGAGGGGCGGGGAGCGGCCCTGCCTCCCCGGGCCGCCCGCCGAGAGCCGGCTCCTCCTTCCCCCCTTCCCTCCCTCCTTCCCTCCTCCGGCGGGGCCGGCACTTGCTGCGCCAGCAAAACGCGGCGCCGGACCGGGGACCGCCGCCGGCCCGGCCCCGCGGGCGGCCACCGCTGCGTCCCCGGACCCCCGCAGGTGTCCCGGCCTGCGGCGGTGCCCTCCTCCCGCCCCGTCTCGGGTGCTCTCCGCGCATCCCCCCTTCCCTGCGCGCCCCCGGCCGGCCCGGGGACAGCCAAGGGGTTCGTTTGGCCGGGAAAGTCACCGGGCACAGCACTGGGGCAGCGACCGTCCCCCTGTACTCGGCACCGGTGAGGCTGCACCTCGAGGGTTGTGTCCAGTTTTGGACCCCTCACTGCAAGACAGATATTGAGGTGCTGGAGCGTGTCCAGGGAAGGGCAACGGAGCTGGTGAGGGGTCTGGAGCACAGGTCTTGTGAGGAGCGGCTGAGGGAGCTGGGGGTGTTCAGTCTGGAGAAGAGGAGACTGAGGGGAGACCTTCTCGCTCTCTGCAGCTCCCTGGAAGGATGGGGTAGCCAGGGGGGTCCGTCTCTTCTCCCAGGGAACAGGCGACGGGACAAGAGGAAACAACTCCAAGTTGCGCCAGGGGAGGTTTAGATTGGATATTAGGAAAAATTTCTTCATTGAAAGGGTTGTCAAGCATTGGAACAGGCTGCCCAGGGAAGCGGTGGAATCACCACCCCTGGAGGTATTTAAAAGATGTGTGGACGTGCTGCTGAGGGACATGGCGTAGTGGTGGTTTTGTCAGTGTTAGGTTGATGGTTGGACTCAATGATCTTAAAGATCCCTTCCAACCTAGACGATTCTATGATTCTACATGGGGGACACCCACAGGTGACAGCACGGACCCACTGCCTGGGCGTGGTGGGGTGCCAGCAGTGCACTCCATGCAGCAGTTACTTTGCCCACAGCAGGATCATCTCATTTCCACCTGGGCACGGTTCCTGAATGGATGGAAGCTGATAATTTTGCTGGGACCTCCTTGTGTCTCCACTTACTAGGAAGCACTTGGGACTCGATCTTATTTGTAAAACTCTCCAACAATTAATGACCACTTTGGATAACTCCTTGTCTTGTTTAATGTCCCTGTTTATCCCATAGTTGACTTTGGATGCTTAACCCTTGGTGGCAGAGACCCTTCTGTGAAAACCCAGAGGCAAAAAAAATGCCTTTCAAGATGTGAGGAACTGCAGGAGGTGAATAGGCCCAACGCTCAAACTACCCAGCCAAAAATAAAGGGAGCAAAAAACCAAGATGTGGGGAGGGGGGAGGAGAGGATCCAGCTGCACACAGACAGTGCTCTGCTATGCCAGGAGCTACATATTTCTTTCAAAGAAGCAACAAGGGGGTCGAGATTGATCTTGCACATCCGCAGATAGGAGAGGGGTTAAAATATTTCCAGATCACTGGGTTTCTTAGTCTCCTGTTGTTCTTCCAAGTGTCTGTCACGCAGCTTTGTTAAGGGCACTGCACAGATTTTTCTAGGTGAGAGTTCATGGATGAGTATTAAAACATTTACACCCTGTTCACAGTTTGGTGTGTAACACCTTGTGAAGTGCCCCGGTGCTGTCTGGGAGGATCCCATGGCTAAACCAGGATATTCCACTTGGGAGTGCTTCCTGCCTGCCTCTGCACTGAGGATTAAATCCTTCGCAGTGTATCCCCTTCCATTTGTGGGTTTAGCTTTTCGTGTCGTTTTTGTTTGGTAAATTACAGGTACTGTTCTGCTGATTATGAAGTATTAACATAATTACAGTAATTATGTCAAATGATGCAATGCATGTAAACATGTAATTAGCATGCGGGGACAACACTGAGCAAAGTGATGACAACATGCAATAATGCAAAATGCCTTATTCTCCCGGTCATGTGCAGTGACACGGGCTTTAGAGCTCAGTGCCTTGATTATTTCTTTAGAAGGAGGTTTTCTTAGAATGTTTTGCTTCCTTCCCTCAGAGTGGAAAGAAAAGCACACAGAGAAAACACCGTATTGCTTTATTCCTGGGAGTGTTTATATGTGCAACCCTCTGCATGCCCCCCAACCTACTGTATCTGATTTCCTTTGCAATATTCTAACTCTCTGCGTTTGATAAAACAAACAAGTGCCCAGGCAGCTGCTCACGTTACACTTTGGAACTTTTGAAACTGCCTGAAAACTGGGAACTTTTAAGATACGGAACAGTCTGTGCTATTTTGCAGTGGCTACTACCTCTGGCTTTCATTCTCCCCTGTTTAACTCAGAAAAGGCAGAGCTTTTATTTCTGGGGACTGAGAAAAGTGATGGCAACATGGGGGCTTTGAAAGCCCCTCCCGTCCTCCGTGCCTTGGTGATGCTGATACAGTTCTTCATCTGACCCAAGCTGATGAGTGCTGATGAGTCTTACAAATGAGCAAAGCCCGGGGTCGTGGGTGCCGAGACAGCGTTCTGGCTGCAGAGCCAGGGTTCGTGGGTGCCGAGCCATGGCCAGGTTAAGCCTCCCCCAGTTCAAAAGTGAGGGGCAGAAGGAAGGAGATAGGGAACCTCTGCGGGGAAGGGGGCTGTTGGGTTTGCTCATTTGCATCTCAATCCCCACAATGCTCTTCCGGCTACTCACAGCTATTCCATAGTAGTGCTCTTGGCTGAGATCTGGGAACACGCTCAAAGGGTGAGGCAGCTTTTGGATGCACTGAGCTGTTTTCTGTTTGAGCTGTGAAAAGCAAACATCTTTTCAAGGGAGAACATTCTGAACAGTAATTTTTTTTTGCATTTACCATTCAGAAAGAGCAAAACTTCACTGAAATCTCGGAGGAAAATATTGTATAGTGTTGAAAGGAAACATAAATCCTCTGCAGCAAAGGGTTCACCACTACTCTGAAAAGAGAAGCCGCGAAGTTACTACACTGGCCTAATGTGGCAGGACTGGAGATACAGGTTCTGGAAACGGCTTCTTAAACTCCAACACTTGAACCCCTGTAAAGCTCTGTCACATTCCTCAAGGAGCAACTCAAAGATGAGGATCTACACAGTCACTTCAGATACTTGATTCTAAATTCACTTTAAATATCTACTTGTGAGGGCTCCAAACCCAGGCCAAACAGCGGTGATTTTAAAAGACGCAGAGAACAGGCGGCTGCAGGAGGAGAACCTGTTGAAGGAGAGATGACTAATTTGCTTCAGTACTCAAATTTGCAGATCTGGATAAAACAAAAATCAAGCAGTGATTAGAGATGGGCTCAAGCTTAGATCTGGATTTACATTTTCTCCAAAGCATGGCTGCGTTTAGATCCCAGGTATTAGGGAACCAAACCCTCCTACTAAGTTGGGACCTGGACGGAAGGCATAGCAGGGGCGCTTTCAGATGCAGGATTTTGGGTTAAATGCATCTCAGCTGAACATGCGAAGCTGGTTTAAACAGTGTGGCAGAGCTAATCTGCTGAAAGGTCTCACTCAGCATTGCTGTCCCGAAGGGAATATATATGGGAGAAGTGCAGGCTCCTGGAGAAGCCTTGCTGGTCACTACCCAGCCCCATGTGTTGGTTTCGCCATGTGTCCCCGTGTTTTGCAACTCCCAAGCAGCTCCCTCTCAGCTGATTTATTTTCACGCTACTCAGCTTGCAGGAGGTGAATCAGGTCCTGTGGTTACGGAGCAGACCCAACCATAGTGCCTGGTGTGCAGCCCCTCGCCGGCTGCCAGGAAGGGAAATCTGAAACTGTAAAGGAGGAGGGGGAAGGAGGAGAAGGAGGGTATTCTCTGGAAAGGCAAAGCCATAGCTAAACAGCATGCAGGGCAAAGCAAGGAGGGAGAAGAGAGTGGTGTAAGAATTGAAACAAGCCACAGAGAGGACAATAGAAAATTAGTACAGGAGCAATATGAAATAAATAGAATTTGTAAGGTAAATCCAGCGAACAGACAGGAGCAAGAAGAATAACAGCACTGGGAGAGGTTCAGTGGCTGAATGGACAGTGGGAAATCTTTGTGTGTGGTGAGGGGAGACCGTGTTACTTGCTCTCATGAAATTAAAATTAGTAATGAAAATACACTCATCCATAATTGCACCCTTCTGCTTAATCCTGCTTACTTCTGTTAGTGCTAATATCTGAGCATAGTTCCTATTACTCCTAAGTTGCTACTACTCACAGCTTGCTTTTCTTGTTTTAAATGGAAAAGTTTTGGCCTGTGTAATGTCACAGAAAATGACATGCATTTAAAGAAAAATAAGTAAATCTTTCCTAGAAGAAGCTAGTGTTAAGTCCATGCCTGAAATCAAGTTGTAGGAGAACAGGATTTCTGATGGAACAGTGTCAATTTAGAGACTGCATTTTAAAGAGCGAGGCAGCATGACAGAAGTGTTGAAATAGGGAGCAGGGGAGCGCAGGGAGCTGCCCCTCTCCCCTCGGACACACAGGCAGCTCCCAAACAAACAGCCACCCACTGACCTGGCAGCTCCCGCCGCACACACGACCCCGCTGCCGCCTCGGGATGGGGCCGTCAGGATCCCAACCAGCGCCCACCCGAATCAATGGATTTCGCTGTAGGCACAGAAGTGAGACGTAGGTATTTTCAGAATCTTAATTGTCTGATAAACCAAAAAACTCTGGAAAAAAAAATTATTTGGGCAAGTTAATTACAAGACATTACACCAAAATAAATAAAGAAATAAAGTGGAGGTGTCCAGACTTGTGATGTGGCCAAACCAGTCGCTGTACTTAAAATTACACCTATTGGCTCTCACTGCACGGGGGAATGTGGAAACAGGGATGCTACCTCTGAAGGCAATGAAGTTCATTTACCGTGAATACTTAGACATTTAAGGCAAATCATCAGTTTGGCCAATGTGTACGCTTTATTTTTTAAATTTCTACCCTGGCAAACAAATGTCCCTTTCTCCTCATGGGCATTATTTCCACCTCACGGATATGGAGCAGGGTGAGACACAGGACTAAGACAGGGCTTTCTGCGGGGAGGTCAGACGCGCTCTCCTCCCCTGTGTCCCCCGAGGCAACGGTGCGTGAAGCCCCTCTGCAAGACCAGGTAACTCAGCCCAGGTAAGAGCTGAATCACCTTCTGCAAGCGCCTGCCCTCTCCGCTGACTGCAGAGGGAGACTACACTCCTGGCTAGCTACTCTGAATTCCAGCACCTCAGCTAGCTGAAATACATGCAGATCAGAGAGGCTGAGCAAGGTGTAACCTTGGCCAAGGAGACTAAAGTGGAGTAAGGATGAAATCTATGCTCTGTGATAGCGCTAAAACCATAGCTCTAGGATACCAAGGACCATTTTCCCGCAGCATACATCTTGTTTGTCATCAAGCCAAGGGCCACAGCCTGACGGTAGCAATGGTTCCTGTGCTTTTCTCTCACCATTTCCCCCCCTCCAAACACCTTAAACTGTTAAGCAACCCAGCCCATGCAGACAGGAATTTGTGTTTTAGTCTTTGCACATCAAACTGAAAAGCCAGGAAGGGAATGATGTCTGGACCCAAGCAGCCTATTGAGAGGATCAAAAAGGTAACACAAAGCACAAAAGATGGCTAAGAAACACAGATCATTTGCCATCCCACACAGCAAAGCTGTCTCAGGACCTGGGGACCCAGGCGGAGGATTTAGTGCCTAAGCCTAGAGACTCCTCTGGGTTGCAGGCATTAACTCATGCTTGCATGCCTGAGACCGGATAAAGCTGAAGTCAAAAACAAAAACCTCTAAAGTGGCCTCAGCATATTGTTGTTTTGGGGATAGTCCGGTGCATTTCATCCACAAGAATTAGTGTTTTCTTTTCATTTCACAATAACCTAGGTATTTAAAATGTCTGCCAAAAAGTACTCAGAAACCCAGCATTTAATCTGAGGACTTTTCAAGAGGACCAGTTGTTTATTTCTACCATCTAATGAACATTAATTTCCTGTTTTAGCAAATGTAATTTATGCCACTGGTGAAGCTGATATTTATCTTGCTGCATATCCTCTTGGCTGGCTTAGTTTTTCATTTTCTCCAGTTCCTCCAGCCTGCGTGCACTCTGCAACCTGTAGACTCAGCCCCTGCAATCAGTACGTTCTTCAAATGTATTCCAAAGTTTCCAGTACATGGTGGGAGAATCCAATAGCAGAGAACACAGGCCCGAATCCATTAGCAGCCACTTCTCATAATGAAAACAACGCTAAAGAGAATATTTGTAAGCCTGATCTGAAAACAAGAATATATTTTCCTTTCTGCTTCAGAACTTAGACAAAAACTAATGCAAGTTACACTGAACAAATCCAGCCCTTGCCAGGATAAACAAACATTTGCAGTGTTGTTTGCTACATGAAATAAAGACACTGACATGCATTTTAATGCAACTCTCCTACAAATTGTGAAAAAAATAACTGTGCACTGTGTATTCGTTGCTAGGTTACTAGAAGGGAAGAGAATATTTTTGCAGACATGATGAACTAACAAGGTAAATAATTCAACTTAATCATTTGCAAATTTCACACTTAATTTTCAACAGCAGGTCTTTTCAGAGCCCAGATCAACCTCAGAGCTGATGACAATGATTTTTTAGAGCAAGGCTGACAAGCTCCTGTGAGCCAGATTTGGCCCATGGGGTAGTTTTTATATGCCAAACTTCAACCTCCTCCCCCCACACCCCGAATAAAACGGCCGTTTTACTAGAAAAAGGGCAGTGAGGTTTACCCAGTTGTTATTAACAGCACATGAATTTTCATTTCTTCTCTGAACTCACTCACTCACTCACTGAGTGATGCCTTAGCAAATATGGCAGCATTAACAGAGAAAAAACCAAGAGAGCTCTCTGTACACATGCAATCTGTCTGCACAGTACTCCTATCAGCGAGTAGCACTAACTCTGATTAAAGCAGATCAGGGATTGTCTAACTAATCCATAAATTCCGACATTATTACATATTTGCTTAAGGAAAAACAATGGATCAGATCATGAAATCAGATCTGTGCTGCTCCACAAAGTAGGGTGCTTTGTGCTGCTTTGTGGCAGTACTTGCAGGGCAGATGTACCTGAAGGAAGGGTAAAGGGCCCTGCATCCCCATCTCCCTGTTAGCACCCAGCTCAGCAGCAAGAAAATGCCTCCAAAGAGACCTGAAGCTGAGAATCTTTCTATTTTGCAAAGTTTCCAGATGACAAACAATACATCTGCTGAAAGAGGTTCTGATTTCTTCTTTTTCTTTCCTTTGGTTCAAAGCATGTTTTGGCTATCATGGCTTTATTAGGTCAGATTACACTCTCATTTACGTGCCAACAAATCTGACCACAGAAATGCTCCACTGATTAATTAGTGGACTAAGGAAGAGGCAAGTCAGGTTCTCTGTCAAAGTCTCTACTCAGTTCCTTGCATGATTTCTGAAAGTCATTTCTCTGTATTACGATGCAGAATTTAGTTGATGAGGAACTCTGAAAATCAATTGACACAAATTCGTGGTGCTCTGCCAATTTCTTGTTGAGAGAGCAGTGGCAAAGACAAAACACCACGAAAGCTCAAAGGTATGGTAACAGGCCTTGTTGAGGCTAAAAGATCTTAATCTGAAATGTCCCAAGGACAGTGCCAAGCCATGAAATCTAATGAAAACTGATAAGTAATGACTAGCGAATTATAAAGTTTTCTTACTCAGAAACACCATGAAGCCAGCAGAAATTTCAATATTTTTAGAAGACACTGTAGTCACCCAGACTGTCTTTCTTTTAATGCTTTTGGGAGAAGTCCTTGAAGCAGTACGTAAGTATCAGATCTGAACTTTGCTATCCTGGTAATACATATGTCTGGGTATCTTCTGCTTTCTCAGACAGGATTCTGCCTGAAAATCCAATCAAATCCATTCAAGGGGAAAAGAACTAGTGTAAGACTGAAGGAAAGGGAATCCTCCCTAACGTTGATTTCACTAGACACTTGTGCTCCCATGAAGAACGGGAGCAGGTCTCTTGTTACGTATCAAACTTTGTCATTCTTCTCTTCCTGAGTCCATGCTGACAAAACGGGGTTGGGCCTTACGTGGACCCAAATGCTTGAACAGAAGCAAAGGTCTGTCAGTCTGTACTTCTTTCCCCTAACAGTGACCCATCTCACGCTAGCTAGCAAGTCTTCTAAGCAGAATTCTGGAGATCTCATTCATCATGTAGATCAGATGTTGTTTTTAAATTACTCTTCTTTTAGACAGCAAGAATGAGATTACTTTCTTCCGTACTGGAAGATTTATCTCTTACCAGTTTACAGTCATTTCCTTTTTTCTGTTTTATCCAGAAAGGATGGACCATTTCAAGGGGGGAAAAAAAAAAAAAAGTAGAACTAACCCAAATGGTTGATTATCTTTGTATCTCTAGTTCTATTTCATTTCATGCCTCCCTCACTTCACAGCACTATAACCTTTTTGAATTGCTCTCTGTGATATCCACTCCTTCACTGTTGACCATTGCTCACTTATTCATCGCTTGTTGGATCAGCTGGGCACTTGCACAATCAAGTCTTTGTTATGCTTTCAGACAGGCTGCAAGTCACAATATTGAAGCAGCACAAGCACTGTTTCCTCTGCTGGTATTCTTCTTCCCTGGCATTTAGGAAGACAGCATCCTAAACACATGAAAATGCATTTAAAGTAATTATGACAATAATTCATACAACAGCTCTCATTTAACTGGCTACACAATGTCTTTTCCCCTGTAATTGTCATCAGAGAGTGGAATATGCAAAAGTCTGAAGAGTTTTTACAAGTTGGTCAACTGAGAAACAAGAATTTTCTTCTTTGAAAAATGTATCAGATCTCAGGTTTTATTTAATGAATCAGTAGATGATGGCTGGTGATACAGTTAGCGGGGATCCTAGAAGAGCTGCTCTCTCCGACCAATTAATTGGCCCAAACAAAATGGAATGTAGTTTTCTAACTAATAAGCACTGACAATAATGAAGAGCAACTGGAGGGACGGTGGGAAGATAAAGGAATGCACATACCAAGGGTCCACAACAGTATGAAATGTCAAAGTTCAAGTTCATATGCATAATAACCACAACTGGCACATGGGTTGTTGGGTACATAAATAATCTGAGAACCCAAGATGAGAACAACTAACAAATTGCAACTTTATACAGTTGGAGGTTTTAAAACAAAATGAAACATCTCATATGCAAACACAGATACCCCAGAATTAAAATACCTGCTTCTAGGCCAATGCTGTCAGTGCATCTGAACACCTATATATCCTTGAACTCTCCCTCAATAGGCAGAGTATCGGACATAGCACAAGAAGCAAAGTTAGCAAAATGCTATTTTTAGTTGATTTCACTTGAAGTCAAAATGAGGATCTTGGCTTCCCAGATGGTGAAATTAAATCTCTCTCTCTTGCAGCAGAAAAAAAGAAGTACCTTATTTGGGAAGGGAAAGTTAAGATAGAAGTTAAGTAGCTGGGTTGATTATGGAAAGAATAAGAGTATTCAGCAGAAGTAGACGAGTAAGGATTTTGTCACTGGGAGGGAGAAGCAGAGTCTTTTGTGTATGGTGGTTTATTGCAGGCTCTAATGGCATCAGGATGATGTTACCAGGGAGCCTCTACACAATGAAATAATTTACTGTCATCTCTTATATCCTGCTAGCACAACAATGTAGTCTCCCCATAGACCTACTCCTAAAACAGTTTTGATAGCCAAATTCTATCTGTAGTGCTATGTCACAGAAGATGTCATAACCTTACCTAAAAAAAACCCAAACCCACAGCTTGACACAATTGTCAGTTTATTCATAAAAAATTACTGTGAATTGATAATGTCCTTTGAAAGGAATATTATACAGCCACACTTGCTGAGGTCTAAAGACCTTCCTTTCCTTTCTCTCTCATGTGCCTGGTCCTGGCAGCCCCCACAGTCCCTAATGCTGCCTGGGGCCATGGCTTCTTCTCAGCTCCCCTGAAGCCAGGGAGGAGCAGCGGTGCTGTGCAGTCCCGAGAGCCTGGGGGTGTCATCACCTCCTGCTCCCCACAGCAGCCTACACGTCCTCCAGTTGGGCTCAGTGGCCCAACATGAGGGTGTCCCCATCGTGAGTCTGGACTTGACGGATGGTCTCACGCTGGGGCTGTGCCTCCAGCCCTCCCGCAGCCCAGGAGCCCCATGCACTGTTGGGTAAGATAGTAACAAGCCATCCCAGATACCATTTGCACAGCTTGTTGCCTTCTTTCCTCGTAGAGCTGGAGGTCCCCAGGTTAGCAGCATATTTGTCAGGCTGTTCAAAGTCCTTCCTGGCCTTGAGAAGAGTTACATTCAGTAAAGAAAGTACATAAAAATAGAGCAAAGGCTTTTCACTGAAAGAACAGTTTCCTGTCTCTGTTCTGCTCACATCTGGTCAATTTTCTGACAAGAATTACATCTTTACTACTCTTTTACAACACACAGCCAATACAGCTGTAAGGGAGGGAGCTGCTCACTATACTAGCCTTTGTATTATCAGCAGTATTATTAACTTTAATGAAGCTGTAAAATCTGTTTTACTGAAGATGCGTGAGCCTGAAAGAACTTTGAATCTCATAACCCAGGGTGAGTCTGAAGAATTGGCATTTACAGGAAAATGGAAAAACAGTCTTTGCTTGAAAATTAAACAAAACTGAAATTGAATTAGTCCCAATAAACTGTACTTGAAGACACACTTTTCAGAGTAGATTAGTTATCATTTTAAGAATGATATAAAAAGATGCAATAAGATACGATCTAACAAGATGTCTTTTATAGGGAAGTATAAAGATTTAAAGAACCTATTGAATTCTATTTTCAATGAAGATGTATTAAGTAAATGTTGCTGTATTCTCTAGAGATACACAATTCTGGTAATCTTTTCTTCAGAGGCCTTTGGCTAATTCATAATTCAAAATGTTGCTCATTTCCCTTCCTGTCTGTATGTCATATAAAGATGTGCATCCAATACATTGTCTTGTGGGTCTCTGTATATTATACACATCCCAGTTCCTGTTATGTATACATTCCTTTGTAGGGATATGATTTATTTCTTTAAGCACTTTCCCATCTTAAAATGTCAGATGCTTCCTGTACTTATATACAAAGAAGTTTAAGCTCCCAAAGGTACTGAAGTTCAACAAAATTCTGACTGTGGACAGTATGAATTTACCAGTGAATCTTTGGGAAATACACAATTCCACCTACTTTCCTCAGCTGCCTAGCATAACTTTATTTCATAAGTGCTTAACACTTCAGTCATCAAGAAGATCAAACAGAGGTATGGTTTTGAAAACCAAAGAACTTAAACTGAACTTTCTAAAGGTTTATTCTTCTTCAAGTAGAAGCTTTGATTCTCAAGGGTTATCACTTGTGGCACACAGGAACTTGTCAAGATTAGGAAAATGGGATTTCAAGGCTAACTTTTATCTATTTCCATTATCTGAATCTTGCTATCTTTTGTAAATAAGGTTTTTTCCCCCCAAATAACTTACTTATAAAGCTTTTTGGGTAAGTAAGGAAACTACCATTATTGCTTTACGGGGTTTCAGATTGGTTACTTAATAACAAAACCAAACTGCGTTAACCGAGGTGGTTAGACCTTAATCAGTTGCCTATCACTGGATCCTCCAGCAGATTTCACCAGCTAAAAATTAAAGATGTTTCTTTTACTGTATTTTTAAAATATAGCATTATATAGAAACATTCCTTTCAGAAAAGATTCCCAAATAAAAGTCTAACTCTGCATAAGATTGCTCAGTTATTGAAGCCCTAGGCAAAGAAAAACCTGCACTGATCTTCTTCAACTCTGTGGAAGAACCGTGCCGCTCCCTTGCCACTGCCTTATCTTCTGCAGCCTTAGTCCATAAAAACACATTAAAAATAAAGGCATACTCAACAGCCTGAACTAGAGCAGCTAGGAGAATGGCCCAAGCAGAGGAGGGAAACTGCACAAAATCGCAGTGCGGCCCAGCAGACTGATGAGAGGACGTGAAAGGAAAACGCACAGGGAGCAGGATGACTGGTGATGGTCAAGAAGAGAATATGTTTGGAGGTGTGGACTGGTACTGAAATGAATTCGAGTGCTCCTGCAAAGGTACCTAAGTCTGGTACTCCTGCTAACAGAATATTTATGACATCTGCCAACTCATAAAAACAACCACAGGCTTCTTCAGATTGACTCATTTACAAAAAAGAAACAAGCAACAGCAACATCCTTTATAACGACAGATAAAGTTGCAAAGAGAGAAATGTATCACACAACAGATCTTCTCTATGGAGCAACAGCATTTTTTCAGCGAGGTTATTCAAACTCAACATGGCTAAATTATAAGATGTTTTCTTCAGGGCAATTAGCCCTGCAATTTCAGCTGAGCATTTGAAGCCTTGAGTACGCAGGGAACTTGGCCCAAATAACTCTTAGGTACTAGTCCCCACCAGTAATAAAGGCTCTGAAGGGCAAAGGAAGTCATTAGCAACACTTGTGCAACTCCCTTAACAGGGTGTACACATGTAACTAATTGGAAATCAGTAAACAATTCTGGTATTGAAGCACAAAGCAGATAATCTCACTCACACTACTTCAGTCATTTTCTTCTCATGTGGCTGACTAGAATAAAACTGCTAAAATACTGTTTCCCTCATGCAGAAAAAGATCTAGGGGATATAATAGATCACAAGCTGATTAGGAGTCAACAGTGTCAAGCCATTGTGAAAAAGGCAAACACTGCACTAAGCTGTGCAAACATGAGTATGGCTTGCAAGACATGGGAAGTAATCCTGCTCTGCCCAGCACCGCTACAGCCCCAGTGGGAACGCTGGCTCTGGCACGGGGTCTCGTTCTCCAGCCGAGATGCAAAGTGCCCGGAGAGAGTCCATAAGAGAGCGACGAGAATTAACAGAGGCCTAAAGCACGGCTAGCGAGGAAGGACTGAATGAATCAAATGTGCATAACCTAAACAAGAGAGTGGGATGGGGCAGGAAATGTAACAACAATCCGCAAATACATAAATCGTGGCTGTGGAGAGGAATGATTGTTTTCTGCGTGCCGGGTGGATTTGGGATGGAGTTTGCCTCTCAGGCAAAGCAAGGGTTAACATAGGCATTAGCAAGAAAGCAGCTGAGAAGGCACACAGCTGCAGGGGATAAAAACAGTGGAGAGGGCTATCAGAGGACCCCTGAAGGAGGGGGCCGAGGGAGCCTCTCAGGGCAAAGAGACAGGCTTAAGGGATGTTGGGCTGCCTCCTTTAGAAGAGATTCTAGTCTTATCTTTGGTGGGTTACTGGCCTCTTCGTTTGTATTGACTCAGTCTGTTTGATTATGAAGTGGGTATCTTTTTTTAGGCCTGCAAAAGAGAAGGATGGGGTGCTAAGGTTTTATTTAAAAAAAAAAAAAAGCCCAGCTGAACTTTTCACATCTGGCCTAAAACATGGTCGAAGTGCTGAATCAATGAAAGGCAGGAGGATAACTTTGGCCTAAGGGAAAATATTTAAATTCCTGGTGCTAACAGAGGATTTAAACTGAGGAACTATACCTTGGGAGCTGAGGACTTGAGTCTGTAGACAAAGAGACAACAAGAAGCTTCTGTATCAAAGGGGAAAATTAGGCAATAGGCTCATGCTCAACAACTCTAAAACTGGGGAGATGGCAGGTGTCAGGATCTTTTTGCTAGGGGGGAAAGATCTCAGCCTGCCAAATTGGAGGGGGCTTTGGAATCACAGCAAGGTCTAGGTTAGATTCTAAGAAATTCTTTCTAAGGGCAAAGAAAGCGAGGATTGCAATAAATTGGCTGAGGATGTTACAAAGCCCCTATTGCCAAGGAAGGCCTTTGAGAACAGGCTGGGAGGTATTTATCAGGAATGACAAAGTTCATCCCGCCTCAGGATGGCAGGACTACTAGAGGAGCTTCTGAAGTCCCATTCTGCCCTATAGTACTGGAAAGAGAAATATTGCATCCCTCTCTTCTTGCCACTTAACTGTGACATTTCATGAAAATAACCCAGTGTTTTTGGAAGCTCAAAGCATTCTTTGAATAGAAGTGGTTTCAAAACTAGCTCTAAGCTGAATATTTACCTACTCTGTTGAACGATCCTTTCAGCATGGCGTGTTCTGGAAGTATTTCAGTCCTGAAGCTTGTGAATTTAGTGACAAATGTGTGGGAATAAAACACTATAGTCACTCATTCTGTCTTTGCAATAAAGATACAACTAAACTGTCACCCGCGTGCTCCACAACACCAACGAACAGATTTGTATGTAAGGATACTCTTTTACCCCCCCAGTTACGGTTTGATCTCTTCAAAAAGAAACTAAACCCAAGACTGCTTGGCCTAAATAACCCTAGCGATACCCTACACAGGCAGTCTTTTTTTTATCTTTTTTTTTTTTTAAACTCACAGTGAAATCAGTTGAGATCTGGCCTCACAAGTCACTAGGTCTAAGTTGTCCATACTACATGTAGTCTGTGTCACTTTTGAAATGGCAGTTAAATGTAAAGAAAGCAAAACAACTTCCTAGATAGGATGCCTTTCCATCAAGATGGGGAGAAAATCTATTTGATAGCTAAAGGCTCCAAAATTTGCAAGTTTTAGGTTCACGGTAAGGATCCCCAAGAGGTTGTTTTATCAGAAATAAAGGCTAAAAACAGGCATGATGAGAAATGTCTTTGATTCTGTAATGCTTTTAGCTGTAAGAACTGCTTTGTGTGCTGTTTCCCACCACTCTGAAAAAAAATCTTTAAAGTAGAGCAATTGGAAGTACAACTAGGACAAAACCATTTTTGCTTGCTTCTAAATGAGTTTGTCATGCCAGTGTTAGGAGATCTCTTTCCATTCTGACCCACATGAAAGAGGAATAGGCACTGAAACAGTGGGCTATATTTTGAAAACTATTTAGTTGCCCAAGAATGCAGAAATGCCTGCTAGATTTTCAAAAGCCAGTAGGTAACGACTCTCCCAGTGGAAGTGAGATCCCACTGAATAGTTTTTGCATGCTTGTGGGCCTTTAAAAGTCTGTCCAAAATCCCCCCCAAATGAAAATCACATTTTAAGTAGATGTTTGTATTTAATTACCCTGTGTGGTCAGCTATAGAATATAATTTCGAAAACATTTCTGGTGGTTTTGATTGGTTCCCTGTTTTCCTCGGGGAAGGAAATGTGGGCTTTGCTCTGCATTTTGTGGACTTGTTTCACATAATGAGGCACCGGTCCCTGACTGGGACTTTTGTTTGGTGCCGCGCGAGTAAAGCAATACTCTGCTACACTTTCTTAGATAAAGTGAGGCATGCAGGCAACATAAAAGTGCTAGCAGCCTTCGTCGCCAGAAAAAAAAAAAAAGAAATGATCATATTTAGCAGTGCTGTTCGCAGAGAGATTAAACCCAGGCTGGATGGGGAGAAGCTGTGTAGATAATTTGAAATAGATTCCGAGGGTGAATTACTGCTTGGCTGTCTTCCTCACCTCCTCGGTTCTCAGATTTGTGTGCCAACAAACATTTTAAGATAACTCTGCACTGTTTGCTCCTTGAATTGTCTAGCTGTTTAACAGGCTCTTCAGATAAACAAGGGATAATCTCAGGATTTCATTCAACAAAGATCGCTTTGTGCAAATTTTAAAAATTCTGAATAGGTTGTTGTACAGGGCCTGGTCTTGCAATCGCTTTTAGTTGTGAATACTTTCACGGGAATAAGTAGTTGCACAATCATAGTTTCAGTAAGTAAATGATCAATAATGATATCATTAGCACCAACAAATAGTTTCCCATTTTTAAAGGTTATTAAAAGAGGCACTGGTAGCACTGAACAGACCAGTCTTGATCAAGAAAAGTGCTGACTAGAGAGATTTAAGTAAAAAGTGTAATTAGAGAACAGGGGTGAAACTGCAGACACCATTTATTTAAGAAATTTGTGCCTCCACAGGCAGGACCTCCAGCCCCGCCCCGGCCCGGCCTGACCAGCACACCCCGAGCCGGGGGGGCAGCGCCGGCGGTGACACCGCACAGGCCGCGAGGAGCAACGCTTTAAAACTTTAAAAAGCCACAGGGCAGCCTCCTTGAGCCGCCCACACGGCCTGCGGCTCGCCCCGGCCCTCTCTCCGGTCACACCGAGGGCGAAGCCGCCTCCCCGCCCTCCCTCTCCTCAGCGCCTCGCTGCTCGCCGCCCGCCCAGACTGTCGCGCAAGGCAGCGGCACCGCTTCCGGCCTCTCTGGCCGCCTGCTCGATGGTTGTTCCTCCCGCCGGGGTCTCCCTGAGGGGAGAGCGGGCGGGAGCGGGCCCAGGCGCGGGGGGCGGCGGGCGGCCGCTCGGCCCCGCGGAGGGTAGCGGGGCAGTTCCTGTAGAGAAAAGCGGGGAGGGAGAGGGGCAGCACCCCGCGGCGGTGGGTGTGAGGTAGCCGCCTTCCCCCCACCCCCCTCCCTGGGCCGGGAGCCCCGACTCCCTCAGGGCGTTACGGGGAGAGCGGCCCCCCCTCCTCGGCCAGGGGCGGCCATGGCGGAGGCGGGGAGGGCCGGCGGCAGCCCCGCCGTTCAGGTGGTACGTGTGGGGCGGGAGTGCGGGCTGGGGCTCGGGCAGGGAGCGGGGCGGGTGGCTCGGGGGGAGGAGGAGGAGGAAGAGGCCGTGGAGCGAGGTCCCGCCTGTGTGGGAGCTTTGGGGGTGCTCGACGGAGGGAAGCAGCGAGGATTTCATGAGAGACTTTCTCCTTGTCTTTGAGCTGGTTGCCCTTAGAGAGGAGGCCAGGCATGTTTGGTTCCCTGTAGTTTGAAGAGATAGTTTTAAAATTTTCTTCCAGTACTTTATTGTTTTGTGAGTCCCGGTGCCTTTTTTTTCTTTTTTTTTTTTTTCTTTTTTAATTATTTTTTCTTTTACAAATTTACACACGTACAACCGGTGCAGTTTGGCAACGGTTTAGCTTTGGTGAGGCAAACATCTGAAAAGCACACACGTGCAGATCAATGAGCAAGTAAAAATGATGAACAGCTTCAACACAGTTTCGGCTCATAGAGGCAGGTCAAAGTTTGTGGCCTGAAAACCTCTCTGGGTTTATTTAAAGTATCCCATATGTGAGATTTGACAAAACTAGTATGTTTCTGCCAACAGCCATGAGTTTCTGAATGGTTTGGAATAATGAGTCATATGAAAACTTCTTTTAAAAATAACGGTTTCCAACTTCTATAAAATCTTCAGCAGCGTTAAAATGATGTCTAAAATTTATTTTCCACCTTCAGATATGGAGGCAGGTGGGAGTCTGCTTGAACTGAAATTTGTGGAAACTGAAAATAAGTTTTCACTTTGGAGTTGTTTATTGTATATATTCTTTGTGGAGGATAATGGTGGTAATGCCAGAAACAAGAGATTCCTTGGATTTAAAACACTCAGTTACACAGTTTGATACTTTTTTAAAAAAAAAACCCTCACATTTCTCTACTTCTCTTCAATCTTGTGATTGATGTATTGTTTTTCAGTGGTCTAGCTGAAGGAGGGAGCTTTTTGGTTGAGTAGTACATTTGTAGAAGAAAGGGGATTGAACTACCTGTTAACCATTTCACATTCTGTCATTTTTGCCATACCTCAAAATTCTTTTTGCCGCAAAGCCAGGAATCATTATCTTCTGCTTAGTGATGGCAAAACTGCATTACTAAGAATACCTAAAATTGCTTCAGGTCTTATTCTAAGTGTGAAGTTCAGGGAAAAGCAGGTAGTGTCACAATGCTCAGATCCAAATCTGATTCGTAGTTCTGTGTTTTAATTGTTGTACTTGGCTCGTAGGCCATGAAAATGCTCCTCTGTTGGATTCTACTGTAAATCAGCCTCACCTAATGAAATTATAATTCTGACTCGGTTGTCACTCAAGTGATCTTGTGATGACAAAAGTACATTAGTTGTTTGCAATTTATGTCCCTGTGTTGTCTCAAAATTAACTTTGCAAGAGCTTCATGTATATTTCTGTAGTTCACTATTATGGTAACAGTCTTCAAATGTATGAAAGGCTGCTGCAAAGAGAGCTAGAATAATAATCTGTGCTGGGATCAGGAAGTAGAGTTGGCATAAACTGCAGCAAAAGGGCTTCAGACGTTAGGAGAACTGTTCCAGGTCTCCCTTATGCCTGCTTTTAGAGATTGCTTTAGCAAGGTTGGTGTTTCTCTCCCTGGAGATTATGGTTTATCCGCAATGATTTAGCTGTAGTTGATCTTGTTTTGGGACAGAAGAAATAGTGTCTCATCAGGTTACTATCAGCTGGTTTTTTGACTGTGAATCTGCACCTGTAAGTGAAATAGTGCCCTGCTTCATGTTTTTCCCTCTTTAAATGAACCAAGGAGATAGAAGTATTCTGATAGAGTCACACGATGGCAAAGGCCAATTTGTGAATGCCTGGTTCAGGCCAAGTACCAACTGCAACTTTTAAGCCAGGCTACAAATGTAGAAATGAACTAGGGAGAAATGAAAGTTTAGCTCTGTGGTGGTTTTAATTTATCTTTGGCTTGGAAAAAAAAAAGTAAACACAGAGAAACAGTAAACTGAATAAGAATGGTAGAACCTAAGGAATTTTTAGTATACAATGTTATCAGTTCTCTGGTATTTCAGTCATATTGCTGTGTACAGTTATTTGTATGTATTTGTTAATTTTTCAGGTTTTACACAGAAGTTTCATCAGCAATTCAGCTCTGTGCCTTATTTTGGCTCAACACTGTTGTGATAGTTCTGTGGGAGTAGAACTTGCTCACAGTAATGTGTTTAGGAGCATGCTAATATATTACGAGTTATTATGTTGAGTTCAGAGTACTTAAGTGCCATGAGATATTTATGGATTATTTTATATGTGCTGCCGTTAAAGTACTGTTTTTTCTGTTTCCAGTTCAAATTAAGCAGAGAGGTCCAAACATAATCTCAATATTTTGCGCTGCTGTCCTGACTTAAAACAGGAGTTCATTATGAAAAAAAGCAGAGAAGTTCCAGTTCTACAGTTTTCAAGCCAGTGTCAATCTAGTTTCTGATGGCGTAGTCAAATTTTTACTGTGTTAGTTAGAAAACATATTGGAAAATCATTGGTGTTTCTGGATGTGCAAAACTGTAGCTAGTTTATATTTGAAGAATTGGAGAACCCCTTTCTTTCTGAATTAATATGTTAGATTGCTTACTGTGAATGTATTGGGTCATATTTTAATTGCCATCTAGACACAAAGGATATTAAATCCTCAGTAAATTGAATATATTGCTTTAGAATCTCAGATTTTTGCTTATTTTTTTTAGTCTCAAAGTACTAATCTGAGACAATGCTGAATTAATCTGTTTGTATGTTGCAATTATTTGGTAATCAATTTCACATTTTCATTTCTCCTTATTTTACTTACTTATCTCTCCAAAATAGAAGTCAAAGACCTGCTTTGCTTAAAGTTTTAAGTATCTTTCCTCGTACTTCTTTTAAATACCTGTTTCCCCTGTTACACCATCCTGCCAAAAATCAGGGTGTTCATTCATTTTAGACAAGTATAGTTTCTTTTATTTTGCTGTGAAATTATAAGTTTCTTATTTGTTAATCGTTGTATCATACATCTTATGTATGGTAATCTTATGTATGTAATACCTACATACATCATACTCTATAAAAAAACCAAAAATAAAGTGCTCAGTGTCCACAAAATCTGCCTACTAATGTGTGTGTTTGCATGTATTCACACAATGTACATGTACTCACATGTCAGATTTTCACACATTCACAATAGGAACTAATCCTCTGTTTCTTCAAACTGTGTTTATGGTTACACCACGCGATAAGGAGTTTAAGTTCTGTTTCTAGGAACTTCTTAAAATGTCCCATGAGACTTTTTACAAGTTACTTAGGCTCTTTGCCTTAAGTTCCCCACCTATAAGCGATCTCAACAAGTATGGGTTTGGACTCTCCCTTTACAGACATAGCCAGTATATTAATGTGCTAATTTCTGAGGACTTGACATTCTGTGAATGGAATGTATTCTTTTTTGAGCTACTGAAGGAATTGGGGGGTGGCTTTTGGGGGGTAATTAGAACCCACTCAGTGGTGAGTAACTGAACAGAGAAATCCCTCATCTGTGATTTGTAACCAATTTAAAAATATTTCGGATAAGTTTTCATACTTTGCGTGTGTGTGGCTAAACTAATAGACACTATCATAGGAAAGCCTGGAATTGAAATGGTAGGCTGTGGAACTATGTCATATGTAATCTTCTAATGTGTTAATAGCAGTTTTAGATAAAATCATATTTAAAAACTTGGCTACAGCATCTCCAATTAGGTGGTAAGCTTAAAGAAAAAATTGATGAGTAAGATACATTAATGGAAGACAGAAGTAAAGAGTGTTGTAAGAAATGCAGGAATACTAGAAACAGGTCAGTGTGATGTTATAGATGGTTTGTTAGCATTTTTGTTCAGTAGTCTCTTTTGTTTCCTTGGAGAAGCAGAAAAAAACAAGACCTACCAAAAGCCATCTTGTAGAACTTAAAAAAAGAAGAAAAAGTTTGATAGGGAAGAAAGCAAGTCATATATTTATAATAAAAATAAAATATCTTTGCCTACTCTTATATTTTTAAGATGCATTTTTTGTGAAAGTTCGTTTCCGAAGGATCTGGCACTTCCCCTTTTTAATGAATATTCTTATACTGTAAGTAAACAAAAATAGTGCTTACTGACATACATTTGGATTTTTGTTTGTTTTTTTTGTAGTCTGTCATTGTGCCAGTTCACAATAGTGAATGCTGGTTAGATGAATGCTTGAAGTCAGTTTGGGAACAAGATTTTAAAGAAACCATGGAGCTATCAGTTTTTAATGATGCCAGTAAGGTATGTTTCAGACCTTATTTAAAATACTATCCGAGTAAATACTGTCTCTGATAGGAATTTTTGTTTTGGACTGTGTTTGGTTCACCATACAAGTTGAAATAGCTGCATCTGTGTCATTATTTTTCTAGGATGGTTCAGCTGAAATAATTGAAAAATGGAAGAGCAAGTTGGAAGATGCTGGTGTTCCAGTAATCGTTGGTAGTAATGATTCATCTCAACCTCGAGGCGGTATGTGGCTTAATAGTGATTTTTTGAGAGTTAGGTTGTTATCATAGGCATCTTCTGTTTTTTAGTTTGAAAAGTGTCTTTGTAGCCACTTGCATTGCAATGGAAAAAAACACATTGTTTTCCAGGGCTCTCCATTCAAAAGCTCATTCCAATTTAGAGTTTGGCCCTGTTGGTTTTGTCTATGTAGAATTTGTTTATACATCCAGGAAAGAAGAACTTGGGTTAACGCTTGTGCTCTACTCTGCAAAAGAATTTTGTTTAATTGTAGTGTACACAATGTTGTTAGTGCTTACAATTTTCCTGTGGCTTTCTGATATCTGATTTATCTTCAGGAGATGGGCTTTAAGAAAAAAGAAATCCAAATTTTCTTACATAAAGATTTAAAAAGTAAACGTATATCTTCCAGTTTCGTAGAATAGACTCTGGAACAGAACAAAATACATTTTTGATATCCCTTTGATGATCAGTTTTGATGTGAGCTAAAAACTCTCACTAAACTCCTAATTATTTACACAAGGGCTTAAACAATAGAGTTACTGGGCTACCATATAGGTGTATGGTGTGACTCCCTATTGATTTACTTGCTAATATGAATTACATTTATCCACTGGAGGACGTAACAAACAAATCTCTCTAACAGTTTTTATTTTGCTTGTTTTGGTTCTTTTATGTTTAAGTTTTTTTAGCAGACAAGCTTGCTAGAATATAAAATAGAAATAGAAGTGTTTTGCTCTCTGAAGAAGCTGGTGTTGAATGGCATTGAAGTTGGAAGATCATGTCTGTGTTCTCAAGGAGAACAACGGGACAAAGCGAGCAGAACAGTGTGCTCACATTTTGTAGGGGAGCTGTATAACTTAGTGTTGCTATCATCCTGAATTTTCTAACAATGAGTAGACAGGTAGGAATTGATACCAAACAGGTTCCAAATTTGTGTCTTTCAAGTTATCTCACTTAAAAGGCACAGTTTGGAAACACTGTAACACAAAATCTGGTCAGTTCCTGTTTTTTAACATAATGTTCTGTTTGTAACTGGAAAGAAACCTAGGCTTGTTACAGTCTCCTCAAAATGATCTTCTTAGGAAAAAGCCCAGTCCTGTTTCAGAAGGCTTAATTTTCGTCCCCTTCCTGAAACATGCAAATAAATGGGAGTTTGTGCACTGAATTAATCTGCAACTTGGTATAGGCCCCTGGATTTACTTACTGTCATTTCTTTTGATTATAGCCTTCTTTAAAGCTGTTTTTTAAACAGTTGTCAGACCTAGCAATACTGAAGTAACACAGCATAACTGTTACTGTAAATATTTTTAGTACTTTAGTATCTCTAGCATGAACTGGTGTTGTTTTGGCAGTGCAACTTGTAATATTAGTATTATTGAGCTGGTGATGACAAAAGACAGACAAGGCTGGTAAAGGGAATTTTTCTCTTTTGGGCAACTGATAAAGCTGGATTTGAGCAATGTCAAGAACTGCTTGTATTTCTGGAAATTTATCTGTCTTCTTTTCCCCCCCCTTTCAGAATTCTGAAGTTGGTTCACCTTTGCACTTTAGGAAACTGAAACTTAAACTAAGTTCAAGTTGTGAACTACAGGGAGTATATTGTGCCATTAGAGACATCTCTGATTAGTTTTTGGTTTAGGATGCATTTGTCAGTGTTGAGATAACTGAAACCTGAACAAATCTGTAATAAATTGGGGGTGGGGGCTGCAGCTGTGAGCGTTGTTTTAAATAATGATATGAAATGCATAGTCTTTAAAAAAAAACAAACAAACAAAAAAAAAAAACAAAAAAACAAAAAAAACCCCCAAAAAACACAACAACAAAAAAACCAAAACAAAACCAAACCCGAGCTTATTCATGTGGAAGTCACTCTCAGGTCACCATTAAAATGAGGACATCTTTTCTTCACAGTTGTTACATTTTAGGAGCAGGTTACTTGAAATCCATAGTATTTGTTTGCTTTCAGTGATTTACTTTTATTATGTTAAGGACTGGTTACAACTGTAAGGAGTCTTTCCTTTAAAAGAAGATGCTTTAGTACAGAAACAATGTACTAGTCAGGCTTCACATCTTCAACTATTTACACAAGATTAGGATTTATTTCTGATTCTTTTCTAACATGTAAAAGAAAGGGGGGGGGAACCTAGAAAAAAAGAAAGGGTCACTTGCCTAAAAAAAGGAAACCTTTTTCTTTCCAAGAGTGAGGAATGTTAATATCTCACTGAGGCTTAAGTTTTTACGGCTGTAACCATGGTAACAGGCTCTTTTCACCAAGTAAGCAAGCCTTACAAAACTAAGAGACCTGGCACAAACATTTGATTTTGTTCAGTAGAGTAATATTAAAGAACATTTTTTACTCATGCCAAACATGTAGGATTTGTTGTGAAACAATTTTTAATATCTAGTTTCTTCTATGGGGAGTTATATCTTTCTCATTAATAATTTTTAAAACATGTGTATTTTCTTCTCTCCCCTCTAAAAAAATAGCTGGTATATGAAAAGCTTCAGAATGATTTCCATCCTAATCTTAGAAAGAAGTATTTTCCAGCTTTTTCCTCATACAAATATTAAATATTTCATTATTTTATTTAAAGTGTTTTATTTGAAAACGAGATCTGAAATATTTCAGAAAGTTCATAGAGTAATATAATTGTCATCTTGTAGTTGCCTTTGAGTCTCCTTCACTTTTCTACATTAGTGATTCCTAGTATTTCGTTATTTTCTAGTGAAGGTTGTTGAAATATAGGGGTATACTAATGAAAGCATTGAAATCTAATTACAGGTAGCTTTACAGCTGGTAATGATGTAGGAGAGTATTGATTTGATTGATGTTGGGCAAATTTTGTTCCATCGTGTTCTTTCACCTCTTGCTTTAGTTGGGACCTCCACAGTGTTAGGGTTTGTCTTGTTTGGCATGTCCAGACCTGCTAACTTGCATCCGTTGTTTCCCACTAAAACTGCCCATGCCAGGATTCAGCTCTGCTGTTGTGGTAGCTACTGACTTTGCCAGCTGCTTTTTTACTGCCAATAGGAAGGAGAATGAGAGTAACTATATATGTGAGATTAGATATTCATACGTGTGAAAAAGTAATATGTAAACATGCTGTAAGACAATAGGTCCAAGAAATCCATGATGAAGAGAAGTTAAGGTGAGAATTAAAATGCTCAAAATACATGAGAAAAGCATAACACAGTTATAAGGAAGAGCCTTTATTAGTAGTGTTCTGTTGGTAGTTGACATAATGTTCCTTTGAGGCAGTAAGAAACGCAGTCGTAAGTCTTTTTCTGTACTTGGACAACTCAGCAAAATAGCCAAGGAGCATGTGCCTTAAAACTAAGTGAACCTTTAAGCCCAGTTAAATTTGTTTCCTGGACAAACTTAAACCTGTATCACATAAAAAGAGTAGAGAATTAAAGTAGTCTGCTTTTTTCAAATGCAAAATCAGGAACTTTAGAGATAAAATTTTTTAAAATTATCCTGCTCCACTTGCTGGTGAGCTTTTCTGGCTTTACGTTTCCAGTTTTCTCATTAAAGAATAAAACCCCCACAGTATTGCGCATCTTCACATCATTTGGTTTGCATGTCAGGGCAATCTTGTGCTGGATTCCCTGACTTGGCTCCGTAAAGGCTTAAACAATGCTTAAATGTTACATATATGACAAAATGGAATTCATATAGCATTTTTCAGGATAACACTGGATATAGCATGGTCTTTTCTTATAATGCTGCCCAGGAGAAGAATTCAAAGACCAGAATGTTCTTAGGTAGACCTTGTCTACATGCAAAAATGATCCCAGATAAACACTCCTACCTTGATGATGTATGTCAGTGGTAGGCTGAGTTCATCTTATTGCTGGTTGCTGCAGTCCCATCCTTACCCTTGGCTGTGTATTCATGCTCCCCTGCCTTCTTTTTTGGCTCTGCCATTTGCTTGACCCTCCAGTATTGTCATCTGCTTCAGAAATTAAGCTGACAAAAAAGTTTTCTGCTGGTTCAGCTTCCTGAAATGACTTGGTAAAAGATTCAGCCAGTATCAGTGGGTCAGAAACAAAAAGACCCTAGATGTCAGTGTTATCATTTGACTGAATTTATATTTCAGTGTGTTCTTCCATAGATGATATAACGTGTTACGGTATAAATAAGCCAGGTTTGTGCTCCTTGCACAGATATTCTTCTGCTTTGGCTCTGCATTACATGTGCCATTACATAAATGGTACATGAAGTTTTTGTATTTGCGTACTTTATATTTAAGAAGCATAATGGAACAGAACTTTTTTTTGAGTCCTTCTGAGGACCTGCTCCCCTGGTAGAAAGAACAAGTTGCCTAGCAATCTCTGGTTCTTTCTTTGCCTTTTTCTGATTTGTTACTATTTGTTATGACCTAAGAGATGAATATGTACATACAGCCAAGGGTCTTCAGCATCTGCTCATTGTAGGAGCATTGGACTAGATGACCGTTAAAGGTCCCTTCCAGCCCAAACCATTCTATGATCTGAGGTACTGGATGTGAAACCTAGGTAGCTGGGCTCTTCAAGATATGTATTACTTATTACGTCTTTGTGGAGGGCTAGCAAAAGTAGTCTAATTCTACTTGGTGGTAGATTTCTAACACATACAGCTCGCTTGGAGAAAACTGAAATAGGCATACCACTTAAATATTTACAAATTACCTCGTTTTAAATATGGAAAAATTGCATACTTTACCTGATACCAATTTTCATATTTAATTTCATCTGTTGCTGACTGTGGTTAGATTTAAAAAAAATCCAAAGGTAAAAATTACCACATAATTTTATCTTTATTTTCTCAACAGTTGGATTTGCTAAAAATCAAGCAGTAATTCAGAGCTCAGGCACCTATCTCTGCTTTCTGGATTCAGTAAGTTAATGCCTTTTGTCTAACTTAGTTTTGTCAATAAAATTATTTTGTTTTTAACGTAGCTGTTGGCTTGCCTTAAAGACAAGCTGTTTAAAGATGTTTGGGTGCCGAACGTGCTGGTTACTATTTATAGCTGTAAAGTTGTCTTCCAACCTGTAGAAAGCCTACAGCCTTACACCATTCTTTGATCCTATCGGATTTCACAAGCTATTGTGAGTAGGGTTGGGCATGGTTGGTATTTAGGTGTTTTCAGGATTTTTCTTTCCCACATTCTTCAGAAAATTATATTGATGAGAAACTAAGAGCTAATCTAATGGCTTTTTAATGCAAATTAGGAGAGGTCTCACCTTCCATCCTGATTTTTTGTTTTTCCTGTCCTTTGTTGGATACCTTCTGTGAACCCATTCAGCTCACTAACCCACAGATAACTATCTGACTTTATGCAGCTTAATATGCAGTGAAGGGTTTCACAAATGTGCATAGCTGATCTGAGGAATGGTGCCATGTGGCTAGGATCAGGCAAAAAGAGCAGGACCTTTAAGGCTCACTGATCTTATGTAATTTCACCTGAAGATTGATTCTTTCCTCTGAATTGGAACTGAACTATGATATAGTGTAGTACTAGGATGAACTGGCTGATGGAAATGTAGGTTAAGTGCTGGTACATTTCTTCTCACCCAAGGCAACATAGCAGAAATTTCTTGTCTTACCATTTAAGAAATTAAGTCTTGCAGGTGGCTTTCCTGGCCTTTATTCTTGCTTTTATTAAGTTATTACTGTATTTAGCAACACAGTGTGCCTTTTTAAATGAGTTTATTTGAATTTATCCTAGTTTCCCTTTAACAGTTTGTTGGTTTGGTTTAGGCTATTTGTTTGCTTTACGGAGTGTATTTCATGTAAATCTTTGTATATAAGTTTATAGAGGGTGAAGCTTTGAAATGCAATATCTGATATATATGGGTATTTCAGAAAAAAAATTTGAACATCCATTGAATACTCAGAACTCACACTCACATATACAAATTAAGGTCAGTTTCTCAGACATCAAAAAATAACTATTTCATATCCAGCACTGAGTGTCAGTGTCTGTTTCATAAACAAATTATTTTGAGGAAGTGTGAGCGCAAAACCTGCTGCTCTGTTTTTGATCACCAGACTCACCAGATCGTGAAAGAGTGTATGGACATGATAAATTATGCCATGATGTAATTGGAGTAATGCCAGTTTTGTTGAGATGAATGAACTTCGGGTCCAGTTCTTTTTGCATTACTTTAGGTAGACACAAACCCAAGTGCCATTTAATTTATATGAATGATTCCATGGATTTAACTCTCCTATACTGTGAGCCAGTGAGGCTGTCTACGTATCTAAAATTAAAAAAATAATTAGATCTTACTTATGATTTGCCAGGTTCAGGTATTCCAGGCTTGGGCAGATACCACATTGTATGGGGCATTCTAGGGAGTACGTAGGAGGAGTTACGTACTTGCTTATGTTGGCTGGAGCTGAGTGCATGTATGCATGAGTGAGAAATTAACCTACTATTCTCTTGTCCCGTGGAGCTTCATGTCTTCTGTCTCAAATCTGTATAGTGTTTCTTTTCAATCTGGACAGATCTAGTTGTTTGTAAATCGATAGCAGTAAACTAGAAAATTAAATTCTTTAAGTTAATTAACATTTTCATAGAGATGTCTTCAGAATTGTTAAATTGTTATATACCTTATGGTGTTTATATGGTATGCATCTTCATACTGCTGTGTTGTTTCCTTTTGCTGACAAGTTGTGCAGGATAAGAAAACATCAGGGAAACAAATTACATCTATTAAGGAATGTAACAGGTGATGATTTTGGATTTCTGCAATAGTATCATTAGCATAAGTTTATATTTAATCTAATTAAGACCTACTTGAAATGATCTGTGAATTTTATGACTTATGGTGTGGATAAGCTTGGAAAAAGCTACCAAGATTTTATTTTCTACACTTCTCTATTCCTGCTATTGAGCTAGATTCTTCAAAATGGAAGGCATTCTGAACTATCAGAAGCCTAATCTTAGTACCAAAGAAATATTAAATGATTGGCATTACTTAAACACATTTTCAACTGTCTCTCCTTGTGACTACCATTTTTTGCTGAAAACAGATCAGGGGAAATAAAATGAATGTGGAAACTGCTACAAGTCTAAAAATTGCTCAATATTTTGGCTGTAGTTAGTACATGTCGTGTGGTAATAGCTGAAACACAGATGTTGCCAGCTGTTTAACAACTCCGCTTCTACACGCCACCTACCTTCTTCATTTCAGTCACCAATCCAGTATCAAGCTCTCTAGGAAGGAATGTTGATATCAGCCTTTTGGAATGTGCTGCAGTAATGCCAGGGAATTGACCTTCAGAAGTGCAGCCATAATTTCAGGTTTGCTATAGGTGGATGTGGAGAGAAATGGGGCTGGGTCAGTAGTTTGTATACATTTCATATAGGTGGAGAAATGCATTGTGGCTCCTTGTGTATTCATTTCACTTATTTGAGTGAAATGAATGTACAAGCGTATTTGGGAGCATCTTTGGAAGTACTGGCTCCAGAGAGACTGTTTTGCTTGCCATTCCAGCTGGAGTCAAGCTGCTTGTGTTATGTCTCTCAACACAGATTTGTGAGGACAACAAATTGGGAAGAAATGTGGAAAAAAAGGTTACAGAGCTCAGAACTGTCAGAATTTGATCAGCCTATTCTAGTATGAAGTGGCAGCTGTTTGACTAATAGCTATTATGGAGTGTTTTTGCCGTGGTGGTTGTTACAGATTTCACCTCTAAGCTACTGAGGCATTTTTCCCACCAGGAAAACAAGTAGAAAAACTGAAGCTACTTAACAAATTGTTCATATTTAACATTTGTAGTCTCAGAAAATATTGGTCATAATGACAATAGAATTAACTAATTATGCAAATACATTTCACTGTTAGCTTTACTCTTCCAACTGTCTGCAGTTATGACTTTATCTACCAGTTGCCTTTTATTGTAACCTTAGTTTTGCAGTTCTCTGGGGTGGTTACCATCTTTGTTATAATCATTTACCCAGTTGTAGCACAGCAAAACTCTTGCACTAAAAATTCCCTTTTCCGCTTTGAATGGCTATTTTCATTGACACCATTTGGTTTTATTTACCATTTTTCATTTGGTTTTATTCACCAAAAGCAAGGGTGGGCCACCAGAATCAGCATTCCCATGTTTGAATTGGCAGCTGCTGACCTGTGCCTTTCCGTTTGTGAGACTTGCTTGTATGATTTAAGTTGGGAATGTTAATTCTTAATTGCTGTGAAATTGCACGCTTTTCTTGAGTTTCAAGTTCAAAAACACTTCATTGAGGGGGTACTTATAAAGGTCTTGCAAGAAGGTGGTTGGACCTTAGCTAGCCGGTCTTGGTAGATGTTTCAGAAACTCCAGCCTTCGAGCTAGCTTTCAGTTATAAACATAGCTGCTTGTTCTTACAGTCTCCATAACTTGCTGGTTTTGGAAAGACCGATTTCTTGTTAGTTGCCATTATACGTTACTCTACAGGCACTAATAAAGTTTTAAAATATGGGGAAACATAATCCAGGAGTGCAGCAGGGGCTGGGATCTACCTGGCTGGGGAGCAGTTCTGTGGAAAGGGACCTGGGGGTCCTGGTGGACAAAAAGCTCTATATGAGTGAACAGTGTGCTGCTGTGGCAAAGCAGGCCAACAGGATGCTGGGTTGCACAAGGACATCACGAGGAGAGACGAAGAAGTCATTATCCCACTCTACTCAGCGCTTGTCAGGCTATACCTGGAATACTGCGTTCAGGTTTGATCCCCGTTATGCAAAAAAAGATGGGGACAGGCTGGAGAGGGTCCTGGGAAGGGCCACCAAGATGATCCAAGGACTGGGAAGCCTGCCATAGGAGGAAAAGCTGAGAGACCTGGGTTTGTTCAGCCTTGAGAAAAGATGGCTTAGGGGAGGACCTTAGCACTGTGCTACAAAGAAGATGGAGACTCCCTTTTTATGAGGAGTCATGTGGAAAAGACAGGGTGTAATGGGTAGAAGTTACTCCTGGGAGATTCCAATTGGACCCAAGAGGAAAATTTTTCCCAATGAGAACAATCAGCCACTGGAAGAATCTCCCCAGGGAAGTGGTGAATTCCCCAGCGTTGGACATTTTTAAGATTCAGCTGGACAGGGTGCTGGGCCATCTTGTCTAGAGCGTGCTTTTGCCAAGAAACATTGGACCAGATGATCCTTGAGGTCCCTTTCAGCCTGGGATTCTGTGATTCCTTTCTTTCAAATTAACATCTCTGTAGCTTAAGAAATGATGTAGTGATCAGACTTAATGTTTTGGCTTTCTGTTATTTTAACATACTATTCCTTGCTAATTTGATCCTCTGATTTAAAAACTGAAATAAGCTGTTACTCAAATAGGTAAGTGGGTGTAGTGATAAACTCCATTACCAGAAGCCTGTTCTGTCCAGAAGAGGTGTGTGAGTTTCTGAATCAGTAATGAGCACCAAAAAAATCAAATTATGAGTCCTTGAAGGTGTCATTCCTTTTATTGTTCTGTAAAGACGTGCATGTATTAAAAAAAGATTAAATGCCTCTATCTGGAATGTGAAATGTTAATTTTCTGATTCATAAATGAAGAAAAGAAGTGTTGCTTCCCTTGCCTGCAAACGCTCATGTACTTTTTATTTCAGTGATCTAATTGTGAGAAAGATCCAAGGTGACCTGCAGTAAGTACAGAAAAGCTAGATATGGAAAGGCAGATGTCTGAATTTGCTGAACAAATGCACCAAGGTGGGACCTGCTTTGGCAGCAAAAATTTCCTGATCAATTAAAAGTGATGCTCAATAAAAAGATTCCATAAAGAGATTGTAATTAGTTTTATATTGATGAAAGGTACTAGTCATTCAGGTGCATGATAACACCACGTATATCCTCCCACGTAGACATCTTTGTTGCCGTGCTTAATAAAGTCAGTTTCTTAAACTTTGAAGTGTTTTCTTTGTTGTGACCTTCCTTCTCAATTTAATTCAAAAGTAGAAACAGAAAAGTAGGATTTTTTCCCTATGATCTTGCAAGTACTGACAGATCATTAGGGTGTGTTCTGCTCAGGTGACGTGCATGTGGCCATTAGAGTGTAGGATTCTAATGTGTTTGATAGTGTAGGGCTTAAAAAACCTGACATCTAGAAAATTGCCTAGGATCAGTGTTTTTGCTTTGGTGGTGCTGTTGACAGGCCAGTTTTTGGAGGTCCCAGGCCTTTTACTTCCCCGGTTCAAGGAGCTGAACTCAACAATAGCAACAAAAGACTTTCACTATAGTCTGAGCAGGTGCAGGATAAATGACTGACCACTTGATGGATTGAAAGACTTTGGAGATGCCATATTGTTTCTCAGTGAGTCAGACATTCCTCTGGGTGTTGCTACAGGTTGTATTTTTATGTGTAATAGCTGCAATGGAAAGAAGGTGCTATTACTGTGAGGATGGAGTGTGTCGGCTCTTTTTTGGGTTTGGTTTTTTTTTTTTTGAGCAGCCAAATATGAAGGAATTTGGAAAAGCATGTGATGCTCAGTTTGTAATGTGAGTTTAAGAAAGCACTTCAATACTGAGCTATAATTAGTATGTTGTTTTACGTGAACTTGCCCTTGGTTTTAAAAAGCAGATGTGTATTGTACATTGAGTTGTATGTTTTGTTTTACTTTCTGAAGTGCAAAACCCCCCACTTCTAAGGGAAAATGATGAAGTTATCACTGTGGAGTTCAGTGTGGTCCGGACAGCCTGGTTGAAGAGGCCAGCGAATGCTTGTCATTTGAATGTACCCAAAGTGATTTAAGAAACCCATACGGAAACAACAACAGCTTTGAGCAATATTCTTACGTTTAGTCTTTTGATTTAGTTTTCCTTCAGCTAAACATACGAGTAAAGTAAAGCAAAACAATTAGCTCGGTATAAATTGTGTGTGTTTTTTATAAAGAATGGTGCCTCTGGTTGGAAGGGGAACAACCCAGCCGATCGTTGTATAGCGTTTCTGATTTGGCAGCATCTGTGAGTGTGGAACTTGACAGGAGCAAGCCAGCTTTCTGCAGAAGGGATACATTTGATAGGAACACAAGCAGGCGGAGTGCCTGTCGGACTGAAAGGTGGTGGAGATCACAGCCCCCCCCTGGCAGAAGCACATCTGGGCTTGTTTAGAAATCCCTGCTGGTGTTTCATCTGAAATAAAGTCCTTTTCATTCTCCCATCTTTCAGCAAATTGTTTTCCTACTCAGAACGGACACTGCAGAACAGGAAGCATGTTTGTAATCAACAGAATTCCTATAAATTCTGGGTTGAGTGTCTAAAGTAGGTTTCTATTTATGTTGCTTTATTTCTTGCTGTTTACCTGTTTGTTTGGTCTTATTTGCATTGTGTATATGCACATACTTAGATGACAGTAAACCCAGCTATTATCTGAGATGTTTCTTAATTTATCTACTAAGTTTGGTGAGTGGGGTCACATGAAAATAGATTTACTTACAGGTTCTTTTTTATTTAGCTATCCTATTGCAAGTGTATGCTTAGTGAAGGCATGCATTTATTTAGCATCTGTTCTTTTGTCCATTGTTTCAGTGGGGGAATCTCTCTTCATCCTGTCTGCCTTCTATCTGCTAGGAGACAACTGGTAGAGACTTCCATGTTAACAGGGAAAATTGAACTTCAGTGGAAACTTCTGGTTTTTAAAATTATATATTCAATGTAATTCACTGGTAGCCTTGTTATCTTCCCTGCCCGCACCTAGGAGACAGAAACAAACTAAATATACTTCCCTTTTTTGATACAGCAGCTACATACAGATACGTACTTTCTATTTTGATCTGACATGACATGAGTGAAAAATAATTTGGAGATTGTTTTTCTAATTACTGATGTTTTATTCTCAGTTTTAAAGCAAAAAAGGTGACCAAACTCTGTTGACTGTAAATCACAGTCTGGCAACACAGTTGCTGAATTCAATATCATAAACACAACAGTTTTGATAGAAAATTTATGATTACGTAATGTACAGCCAGATAAAATATTTTAACATTGTAGTTGTCTAATACTATAGTTGCTTAAACTCCGTAAACTCTTACCAGTACAATGCATGGTTGGGCGTCTCACTCCTATCAATGGCCTATGAAGTTGAAAAAACTTCAGTATGCTCTTATTTTGGTTTTACTCTTTGGTCTCTTTGTTTTTACTCATTAGAATTTCATTTGGTTTTTTAACACTGGCCTAGAGTACAACCACATTACTTAAGCTTATTTCTGTATTAATATATTCTGTTTTTTCTGCTTTGTGGTTACCTGCCGAGTCATCAATAGCAAAGAATCTGTAAAGTGTTGAAGTTGGATTTTGCAGTTTGCTTGCTTTTAGAGTTACCCAACCTGAGTCTAAAAAGCTAAATGACTGATGTGACTCAGTTTTGTCTGGGGTGTGATTTGTAATTTGTGCTGCTCTTCTTCATTGCCTAATTGCTTTATTATTCTATTTGGGATTCTTTTTCTTTTTTCTTCCTTTCTTCTTCCATGAACCTGGACAGAACTATATAGCAATACATCGTATGTGTAAAATTGTTAATAAAAAAAGACAAAATTCTTTAAAAAAAAAAATAAAATTTACAAGTCATTCAGGATCAGAGTTCATAGAGCTTTACAGCATTAGAGAACAAAGATGTATTAATAAAAAAAGGCATTTTGAAGTTTTTGTGGTTATAGTGTCCCCTCTTTAGCTGGATTTTGCAGAATACTGATGATCTTGGCGATAGCCTAAGACCCAAATCTGTAGACTTGTTAGTTTTGCCAATAGCATCAAAATGACATAGTGTTTTGTTAGGGGGAACTAGACCTTTCCTGTCAAGTTGTCTGCTTATAAAAACATGGCATTGACCTGTTTGGTGAATAGAATATTTGAATTTGGTTTGAATACTTTCCACTCTGATTTAACCTTTTTAAATCAAGTAGATTATTTTTCATTTTTGTGAATGTATGAGTTCTGTTAAATTTATCTCTGTTGCGCAGGATCATAAACAGTGGAATCTTTTAGCGCAAGAGCATATGTTGTGTCTTGTAAGAGATAATAGTAACATTGTTCAAAGCATTGCAATTCTGTGCTTTTTGATAGATTTCTTTTGCATTCTCATTTTTTTGGATTTAACAAGAAGACGCCTAAGAATCCTAAGTAATTCGTAAAGGAGTGAACAAAGCTCAGTTAAAATATATCTCCTATTGTTCCTATGAAAAATGGGTTTTAATTTACAAAAATCAGCTCTGTATTTGGCATAAAGAAATGGGAAATAGGGTAAATGTTTTATTAGAACGTTTGCTTGATACAGTACCTGAATTCTGGTGCCTTATTGATAAAGTGGATTAGATGGTAAATAATGTCATTTTGGTTTTGAAGTAACTGGTGCACAGAGGTTAAGAAATCAGAAGGGCTTTTTTCAGTCTGTTGGCTTTGAAAATCAGTAACTCTTAAGCTTATAACTAAATATATCTTAAATACAAAATACAGAAGAATGCTTTTGACAATGTATTCCTTTCATCTTTTATAAACTTGCATATGATAAGGGTCAGTTCTATTATTCATTTGTTTTATCTTTAACCTTGAATTGTATTTAATAGTTGGATCTACTTCTAAAACTTTTTTCATCCATGTGTTGTTTTTGATAAAACTATAGCGTCACCTTTATATCAAAGTCATTCAACTCTAAGCTTTAGCTATTTAAGCACTAATATTTTTTTTTTGTTGCCATTGATTTGACTGAAAGTTTTAATGTGAAAGTCATTGGAAATTCAATATTTGGATTTTTTTACTTTAAGAATCTCTTTAGAGTGATTTTAATGTGAGGAACTGTTAAAAGAATGGATTTAGAACAGGAATTCAGGGCTCCTTTGAGTTATGTTTGCCTGATAAGGTAGGGTCATTTGGGAATATTCTGAGAAGAAATAGGCTGTGTTAGCTTTAACCAGCATCTAAGAATGACTGAACTAATCCTTTAAAGGGGAAGAAATATGGCACCAAAATGGAAAAGTATATAGGTAGAAACCTCAGGAGACTAAATTTAGGGAAGAAAATTTGTGCTACAGTTGGGCATTTTAACAGACTGTAAAACTGTAGTCTAGAAAGGATATAATTTTGAACAGAAATAATATAATTTGAAAAGAATATCTCCTATCTGTTCGAGGAAGGATAGCAAGGTTACTAACTCTTTACAAGGCAACCTGTCTTTTTGTATGTAAACAAAATTATTCCTTTATGCTACAGGTGAAAGAAGTACTAACATTAAATTTAAATCTAGGTGGTGTCATTTTATGAGTGCGGGTTTTTTCTTTTTGTTTCCTCTTTTTTTTTTTTTACCTTAGAATTTTATCATTTCACGAATACTAGTTTTTGTGCTCATGAAATATGACATACTGTTAGATCTAGAGACAGAAGGCTTTTCCTTATCACTGAAACAAGGTACAGCCAGACTACAAAGAACGTTTCATCATATTGCTAGAATGCCTCAAATCTCAGGCTTTTAATCAAGGTTGGTTCCTTGTCCCCACATACTGCCAGTACTGCTATTAGAGTTGTTAACGGGGTGGTGAATTTCTTTAGAAATGTAAAATGTGTGAGTGCCCGTAAGATATATGTTGAGATCACAACACTGTTGTTACGTAGTAGTTTTGATCACTTCCAATTTAAATAGGGTTGAGTTTAATCCACTAAAAGTGTGAAGTCCCTTAATATTTGTTCCCTTTGTATTTCTGACTGCAAGCCAGTAAAATGATGTTAATTTAGCAGCATATTCTAATGCGTGCCTGAGTACTGTACTGTGATGCTTTTTATGTTCAGTAACAGTGTGCTATTTATTCCAGGATGATGTGATGATGCCACAGCGGGTTAGACTGCAGCACGAAGCTGCCATTCAACACCCAAACAGTGTGAGTACTTCTTTCTTGTGTGTATTTGTGTGTTTTTCTTTTACAGAGTGCCGGATACATCTTTAAAAGGATATGAAAATTTCACAGTAGGGCTGATGGAGGCAAAGCAATAACCAGTGTATTCTTTTCCTTTATTTTTAATCCTTGCACTGAATAGTTGCTTTGATTGAACTTTTTCCATTTATTTTCTCTGTTCAGTAAACCAAATGGCATTATGACAATGATACTCTTTTTCAAATAAGTATACAGGTTTCACTAATGTATGTAATCTAAAGAAGAATGCCTTTCTTAATGTAGCCTAAGTAATGTGAAAAGCTGCAAAGGATGAGCTACAGGTATGGTGTATTTGTTTTTAATATTTAAGAAACTGTAAACTGTAAGGAATGTATGGGTTGTTACCGTTAATAAATTGGCCTACAGTTAAATGGATGTTTCTCCCCCTGCCTGCAAAAGAAAACATTCTTAATGCCATTCTTTATTCTTGTGAAAGAAACTCTCAAAAACATTCTGTAAGATACTTGTTTTATAATCTATATGATTTTGATTTTAAATAAATTTCTGTGATTAGGGCCAGTATCCTTTAGAGACAGTTTGTATATATGTTGTACTTCCCTGAAGATAACAAATAATTTGTTATGGCAATTACTTTATTTGTCAATGTTATTGACATAGATACTCCTTTATAAACTTGAAAACTGAGTTTGTATTCCTATCAATCAGTAATGCTTGGCAAAAATAGGCTTATTGTTTTCACATCTCTGACCTTTTCTCTACTGAGATTTATTTCAATGTGCAAGACGTTTCCCGCAGGTCTCAGAACAAAATAGACAGTTTTAGGATTATCACTCTCTGGGAATTAAACACCTTTTGAACTTTGCCTCTGAAACACACTTGCTTCAAAGTAGAGATTATTGCTGTTTTTCCAGCTGCAGAGTGTCTGCCAAGCAACCTGCTGCTTAGTGGTGGGATATGTACCTGCTCATCACACCACCTGTAGTAGGTCCCTTATGAAATATGATAATCCTTACAATGTAATTTATCAAATTATAGTTTTAGTAGTACCTGAGTAGCAGTTAAATCTAATTCACATTGTGAACATAATAAAATGATCCATCGAAAGTTGGTTTTGTTCTGATACCAATCAGTTAATGTAATTCTGTAGTAAAATGCCAAAAAAACGGAGAGGCAAGTTGATCCAGTAAGCTTGTTTTATAGAAACCAGTGCTAAGAGCTGTCATATTTCTCACTTATATGCCTTCTATATCTGTGTATTAAGACTTTTTTAAAATTAGACTAATTTCAAATGAACAGATTGGAGTCTATTTAGAAAACACTTCAACTGTTTTGTTTATATTTTATTATACTTTAATGCCTAACAACATCCAGTATGAACTATTAAATGACAATCAAATAAGTAATAATGAGTGCCTGAGTAGACTGGAGGGCATTTCTTCATGATATATTCTAAGCAACACAAACTTGTTCTTCAAATGCCCTAAACTAACTTAAACTTGTGGTCCTGTTTTAGTGTGGTACTACTGGCCTATTTGCAAAGCTTAACTTGAGCTTTGCGCTTCGCTAAATAAAACTAGCCAAAGTCAGCGTGACTTAGCATGGGAAATAAGGGTTTCCACCTCTCAGTTATCTGACATGTTAGTACCTAAAATCTTCAATTTAGGAAAGTGTAAAAATTTTCAGAAACGAATGGAGAGAAAGGCCTGAGATTTTAAACCTTAAGAAAAACGGTAGATGTGCGTGTGCTCCTCATAGGGCATAGAGATAGTACATCTGGCTGGAGCCTGCCTCATGCCAGCATTTTCTCTCAACTTTCTACTGAATTGAAGGGTTTCCTTGTACCTTTTTGGACAATGACCTTGGTTTTCTTTTTTTTTTTCCCCTTTTTTCTCTTCTATAAACTTCTTCTGGTTTTTAGTTTCTATTACCTCTTGCCTTGTGTTGCCTTTTATATATGAGGATTTTCCTTCTTGAACCCTATGACGGCAAAAATGAATCTGTGTTTTAATTTAATGGAACATGTTTTTCCATTTTACAGGTATAAAAATGTTTTTAATGCCTATGTGAAGTGTACATTCTGGGTTAACGTTACATTTTATGGAACTCTAATTCAGAGGCCTGAAAGGAGAAATGGGAACATCTGTTCCTGGTGAGCAAATGCATCTGTTTGGTCCAGAGCTCCCCAAAAGTTCTGACACAACTTGAGTTACTTTGAGAAAAGAAAAGTTGACCTTCTGGCCACAAATCTACTGACCAATGTCAGCCTGGACTGTTGTTCTTAAATGAATAATCTCTCTACTGTCCTCAGAATGATCATGCCATTCAATTTTCTGGCCTTGGAAGATGGTTCAGGATGTTTGAATAAAGTTCTGTTCTGTATTTGAAGTTCTTGCCCTAGCTTCAGTCAGTATGATAAACCAGAGTAGGTGGAGGATTTAAAAAAAAAAAAAAAAAAAAAAAAAAGAAGCAGAAGCTTGAGAAATGCCTGTGAAGCAGTGAGCTTTTTTGGTTTGTTCCTGAAATTCTAATTTGCAGACTTGGACTTTCCACTGTTTTGCAATGTCTTCTGACCTGGATTTTTGACTTTATGTAGTTTCAGTGTATACTTTCCGAAATCTTGTTCCTAATCCTGGCTTTGCTGGTTGTAACTGAGAGCCAGAATTCCCAGTGGAGTCTAATATTGGAGGCTTCAGTTTACTGTTGTTACTATTATAGATTTACAGGTAAGAAAAGTCTCCAACTACTTAATTGTGCTTTAAAGAGCACGAGCAAATTCATGTCTACTATCTTAAGCTATTCTTATCTTGAAGACTTTTTTTAAAAGCCTTGTAAGATGGAACTGTTCATCAGTAACATTTAGAGTGGAGGATTTTGGATCTCAGAAGACAAATTACTAATGCATTATGATTTTATTAAATGCAGCTCTCTAGAACCGCTATCATCCTGTCCTCTGGTGAATATTTTACATTATATCCAAGTCGTGTTGGCAGGGATTCTATAATTAGGACACTTTTAGAAGACACAAGTTTTTAAGACTTTACGTATTTATACTGCAAATTCTTTAGCTCTGCTAGCTCAATATGAATACCAACTTTTAGCAGTTTGAAGGGACATTGTACTGTCTATCGATAATATAATAGCTACCAACCTTTTTGGCACTGATTGTCCAGTGCACATATGCTGCATACAAACGTGCCTTCAAATTGCTTATGCTCTAATCAGATAAGAACGACTTTGTTACTAGAGAATGAACAACTGTTACTGAAGTTTCTTGCTTTAGCTTTCTGTTTATCCCTAGAGGCAGCATCTATCCCATTTCTCCAGAGTAAGCCAGGTGTTGCTTATTTACCAACCACAAATCATGTATACTTCATCGGCAGCTAATGAGTGGAAAGATTCAAGAACACATTTCCCTTAATTCTGAAAAAGGCAGGCCTTCATATCTTAATTTAGTTATACTTATGGATCTCCTCCAGAAGAACACCTTTGTGTACATACTAGTCTTCTATTGAAGAAGGCTTTTGAGTTTGGAGTAGCCCAGGAAATGTGCAGTTTCAACGTTGTTTCCCAATCCACACACTCAAAACCCTCTGACCTTCTCATCTGTCTTAGAGCCACGCTGAATGGTTTTGGACACCATTTTGTCTGCTGGGCATGGCGTTACTTTATTCTTCCTCTCACTGTTGTTTAATTCAAGTATGTGTGTGCCCCCACAATATGACTGTGCACGTGAACAGCATGTGGCTTCCAATTCTTACATCTTTCTTTCTGCAGAGTTGCTTAGAAAATAGCTAAGCTCTTCGCCACTGTATCTTGCGTCTTCCCAATGGCTGGAATCAAAATGTGGGCAAAAGAATTAAAGAATGTTATTTCCCTTTGTTTTCACTGACTGAATAAGAGGAGAATCTCTACCAGTGTCTGAATGAACACCTTTCTTTTTGTCATAAAATAACTAGCCTTTTTCTCAAAAATGTAGGATACCTGGGCATGCGAGAGAACAATGAGTATAAATATTTGCATTTCTTCAATGAGAAATTCTCACTGTTTTGCATCTCTAAAGCAAAATTTTGGCGTATTCTTTAGCTTGGATTTAGACCAAGAGCTGTAATGCCTAAGGCCATTTTAACCTATTGCATTATCTGATTGTGTTAACCAACTGACTACATTCTGCATATCTTTGATGGTTAACGTGACTCTAAGACAGTTGGTTGGATTGGGTGAATTTGAACAGTGCATGACACTGCTAGTTCACAGACCTGTTCGTCTGCCTCTGGGAAAGCTGTAAACAGATATTGTGAAATCAGCAAATGAATTGGAGAAATGAACAAATGACTGAGGTAGCAGAGCTTCATCCTTTCTTTAAGGCACAACTCTAGGCCAAAGCGTTGTATCTCCTTCCACCAACCCCACTGAAGCTCACAAACTAAAATTAGAAATTAAATCTTTTTTTCTTTTTAAATTTTCTCTTGGTCTGGACACATACATTTCTTGATTTTAAAAGTTTTAGTGTAATAGATGAGGTTTATGTATAGTTACTGTACGCTGTGCCATTCTGCTTGCTTAAACCTGTTCCTCATTTCTATTACATCTTAAAAAGACTGGGGTTTTTTTCCCCCCCTCCCTCATTTTCCTTACCTATTGTTTATTGAGTACTGTTTGAACCCACTAGTTTGAACCATTTCACTTTTTCTTTTTTGTGACTAAAATGGTTAGATGATTCTTCTTCAAATTACCTAAAGAACAACAGTGCTTCAACTATTTTTATATTGGCAAGAGACAGGGGGTTTGTATGAGTTAATCCAAGAGAGCAGCATTGTGAGAATGGCTGAACAAATACTGGGTTTTGTTGTCTTCCGAGTGCAAAAAGATTAATAAACATTCTTACATCATCTGTCAGTGAGTTCCATATTTTAGATCTAGCTCTTGTCCTTGAAGGGAAGGAGGTAATCCTAGGTAGTCTGAGACAATTTCTATATGCTGTCTTGCATATCAGAGCAGCTCTTTAAGTCAGTGTGTGCACTGATTGTTTTGTATACAAAAAAGAGCACTGCATGTAAATAACATGTTCCAAGTGATTTGTTTCGTTGAGTAAAGACATTGTGTCCTCAACTAGTGGTGGAAAAAACATCTAGAACAGTTTCCATCTCATCTGAGGTGTGCAATTGCACATGTAGAAGCTCTTGTGACAGAATTTCAGTGCAGCATCACCCACTACACTGGCTTGTACAACAGAAACTTTTCAGTGTAACCTTTTACTGAGCAGCTGTGCCATAATATATCGTGTTTGTGGGGGTTTTTTTGTTTCTGCTTATTATCACAAGTCTGGAATAAAGGCAGAAGGTTGTTTTATCCACCTGTGCCAGGCCAGGCTGCTTCATGATGAAAGGGAGGATGGACAAAAAATAAAAATGGGAAGAAAAATAAGGAAGGAGGTCACCTTATATATTGGCAGTCAACAGTAGCAATTTGGGAATATTGTCAGTCCTCAGGGTGTAGTGATTTCACATTCCACATACCAATGGAGTTTGGTCACCTCTGAAAGATCTTAAAGCCTTTTGTTTGCTGTATCTTCTTATTACTCTACTGTTAGAGTACTCCTGAAAATAACAGATTACCTTTCAGACTACATGCTGTGCTTCCTCTCTGTACTTTTTCGTGGGAGTCAAAATTGTTATTATGCAGTCGGGTAATTACATTGCACTTAGACATGGATTTATTTTATTTAATGAACAAGGTAGCCTTGCTAGTATGGCTAGAGCTGGCAAAATTGAGATGATGCATGTCTCCTATACGTATGTCTTGTTCTTAAAATAGTCTTTTGTTACGTAGTACTAATTGAAATTCAGAAACTTGTATGGGTGTTCGTATAATTGCACCTGGTACTTTTTTTTTTAACTGGAAACCATGCAAACGAACAGTTTATTAGATATCTTGCTGTTCTAGTGTAGTTGCCAGTCTTTAGTAAACTCATTAATAAGTGACCTGAAATCTAAATGCGTTCATGAACTATTCAGCGTATTTGGATCACAGTATGATGTTACACAGTGAAAAAATCTGTGCTATACTAAGAGTATATCTTCGTGGGGGGCGTTAGCAGAGAGACGCTTGCTTCAGCTGAAAACTCTGTATCTGAGATTAGAGCGGTGCTGAACCCCACCTAATATTTCCTGCCTTACAACAGTATTAGCAGGGCTTCTGTCTGCTCTCACAGCTGCTTTACAGCTTCTTGTCAGCCTGGAACACAGGCAGACTGAGGTTGTATCTGCCTGTAGAAGACCTACCCTCAGGAGCTTTTGAGATGCAACAAGGCCAAGTGCAGGGTCCTGCACCTGAGTGGGGGCAGCCCCCAGTATCAATACAGGCTGGGGGATGAAGGGATGGAGAGCAGCCCTGTTGAGGACTTGGGGGTACTGGTGGGTGAAAAGCTGTATATGAGCTGGCAATGTGTGCTCGCAACCCAGAAAGCCACCCGCATCCTGGGCTGCATCCCCAGCAGTGTGGCCAGCAGGGTGAGGGAGGTGATTCTGTCCCTCTGCTCCGCTCTGGTGAGACCCCACCTGCAGTACTGCATCCAGCTCTTGGGCCCCCAACATCAGAAGGACATGGACCTGTCGGAGCGGGTCTAGAGGAGGGCCACGAAGATGATCCGAGGGCTGGAGCCCCTCTACTGTGAGGACAGGCTGACAGAGTTGGAGTTGTTCAGCCTGGACAAGAGAAGGGTCTGGAGAGATCTTATAGTGGCCTTTCAGTACTTAAAGGGAATTACAAGAAAGATGGGGACAAACTTTTTAGCAGGGCCTGCTGCAATAGGACAAGGGGTAATGGTTTTAACTGAAAGAGGGTAGATTCAGGCTAGATGTAAGGAAGAAATTTTTAACAATGAGGGTGGTGAAACACTGGCCCAGGTTGCCCAGAGAGGTGGTAGATGTCCCATCCCTAGGAATATTCAAGGTCAGGTTGAACGGGGCTCAGAGCAACCTGATCTAGTTGAAGATGTCCCTGCTCATGGCAGGGGGGTGGGACTAGATGGCCTTCAAAGGTCCCTTCCAACCCAAACAATTCTATGATCAAGTCTTGGTTGATCGAAGTAGTGTGATGCAATGAATGAGGACTTCATTCAGGAGTGAGAAGATGCAAATTTTCTTCCAGAGTGGCTTTGCCATTCCTCATCTACTGTTTTAAGGAAGTGGTCAACAATGGTGTTCTGTAGTCTAAGCCTTTATTCCTGAGGGATTTTATTACCTTTTCTCTACTTAAATTAGACAGTGTTTTAGTCTGGACTGGAAAAAATAGGTAAGGAGTATCTTGTATGTAATTTTGCAGGTGTGAAGAGATAATAAGCATGTGTGAAGCTTTGCTAAACTGTCATTAAACATAACTACATAATATTGAACTATTAGCTGTCTGTTTGATGTGATAGAAAAGCCCCTCTACTTAAATTCTGTCCTTCCTGTGTGCAACAAGTTAACGGTTGTTGGTGATGTCTCATTCTGTGCCTGCTACCGAGGTTTTACCAATCTCCCTTTTATTGTTTTGTCTTCCAGTTGTTGCATATAGCTTAGCAAGAAATGCTTTTATTTTGGACATGAACTGGATTAAAATCTTCATCGTGTAGAACTTAAGTAATCTTTGTTTTGCCTTAGTTAATTTGCATCAGCTCTTCTTCTGTCTCCCTTGCTCAGCATGTTTGAGAGATCAGGGTGTGTGTTGCCCAGGCATGTCCTAGCAAGCAGTGCCTATAGCTTTAATATAAGCATTAATTCATAAAACAGCTATTAAAGAGAAATGAATTGGATACTGGTATGTCTTGAAGGATAGATGAATAGGTCAAACTTGTTTGGTTAACCCTGTTGATAGGAATTTGCTCCACTAAATGGACTAAGTAGATCTGAGGAGGCTCTGGTCCATCTTTGGTACAGACAGAGGGGAAAATGAGATTATTTCCCTGAGGAGATTACCTACAATTGTCGATTGTCCAAAATCAGTTTATTTTTGATGTAGGAGAAAAAAATGTCCAGAGAAATATTTTCATGGACTAGCATAACTATTCTCGTTGGAACTTCAATACTTTATACTCAGTTCCCATATTCTGCACACTGTAAACAAACTACAAGTCTTTAACATTTTTCTTCAGCCTATGGAAAATGTAACTCTAAATTAAGGCTATCCAGTACAGATACTCAGGGAAAAAAAAAATATATTTATAACTTCAGGAAACTGTCATTAGGGGGTTTGAAAAGTTATTTATAATATTTCAATAATCATCTTTTGGTATGGAGGGTAGAAATGAGAGCAGCAGTTGTGTGAAGGTTCTATTCTAAAGTGGTGACAGTGGAGTATGTTTAGGAGGAGAAAATATGATTCCTTTTCTTTTTCTGCACTGAAGAATATGAAAATTCTTTGTTTGACAATGAGAGTATTATTCTTACGATGGTTTTTACTAATTGGGCCTTTCCATGTGTATCACCCAGATCTGCTGGAATTCAGCTGTGTCTTTGCTTTTTATTAGGCAGCTTCCTTAAAGATTCTTTTAAATTTGGTATTTCTGAAAAACCACAGTGCGTTTTCAAAGTCACAATGTCAGCTTAAGTCTGTTATACATTTAATCAAATATCCCAAATGAGAAACATCCCAACTTACACCACTTTGTAATTAAATTTGTATTTAATATGGCCTCCACATGCCAATAACCCCATCAAACGATTGTTATTACTAGAGTTTGATATTCATGAATGTCTGATTGTAATGTGGACTTTCAGCATATTTCATTTTTAAAACTACGTCTGAAGTAATAAACATTTGAAAATCAAGATCCCCTCCTCCTCGTGTTTAGGTATTTTGCTGTCCTGACAACTATTATTAATCCAGTCGTACTTTGTGGAGCTACAGACACAACAGAAATTAGTTTTAAAATAGAAATTATGCAAACATATTGTTCTTTTTGACGGTTCTTAAGCTTTATGCAAAGGACTGGTTGAGTTTACTTCATTTGCATCAAATTCGGATTATGTGTGTACTCATATTTATAAAGGTTGAGCCAGGATGTTGGTTTATCCCAGGATGGCAGATTTTGAATGAGGGCTTCTGAGGCCTGGGACTTTTTCCTACCTAAGCTAGTTATCAAAATACTGGGGCTTGCTCATTTACCTTCAGAAATGACTTCTGAAACTCATTTAATGTGCTGTAGCGTCTACAGACTTGCTCTAGTATCTCTTCAGTGATACTTCCTTGAAGTTTTTCTAAAAAAGTCATGTTCCTACTCCATGATTTCATATGCATGAAAACATCCTTTTTAAATGTAGGTGTGGTATGATGCTCAGCTGTGCTTATTCTGATTGCACCACCTTGACTTCTTGATTTTCACATAAATTCTCTAAAGAAAATTCAGACTTCCTTGGGTTTTAATTACTCTCTTTTTTTTTTTTTATGTGCTGAAAATAAACATGTAACATCTTATTGTGGACTTTGGACTCAAACCAGTGCCAAGTAGAGGGTTTAACAGGTGTTCTTAAAAATGGATTGCCACAAGATAAGAACATCAGTGGAAATGGGTATTCATCTGACCTAAGGGATTCTCTGGGGAGTCAACACTATCAACATATTTTATAATTTTTAAAAAATGCCTTAAATACACTAGAGTGTTTTGTATCTTTACACCTAATGCAAATCGCATCATAGGTGCCATGTGTTTTGTGGAACACTGTTTCCTCGGTTGGAAATGAGGGGGAGAGAAAATACATTTTACCACCTTCTCCCTCGAGTACATAATTTTGGAAAGATTTTAATCACATAAAACCATTCCTTCCATGTATTTTTCCCTTTTGATTACACAAAATGATGGTCACAAGATCCTTTTTACAGCCACTGGTATCTTCAATCATTTCATCTTTCTGCTGCATTAAAAAATAAAAGGCCCTGGACCTCTAGAAAAACACAATATAATTTAAATAAAATCTTTTAGTATTTTTAACAGTATAAATTTTAATTCTTGTTTTCAAAATCCAAAATGCTGATTGTTGGTATAAATATCTAGCCTGTTTAGCTGTTGCTGTACCATATAAATTTCTTACTGATTAAAGCAGATGTTTTAGTTTTTGTGGTTATATATGGTTGAATCTTAGTTTCACAATCATGCTAGTTAACGTAATAAGGTTCTAGCTATTCTGAGTAAATTACAAATAAAGACTTGTGAAAGATTGTGTTAATCATGTTACCTGTGAGAAGAGGGTGATCTGACAAGTTAATGCTGAGTCACAGCTGTGCAATGAAAAAGTACGCTGCGAGCACTATTTCCCAGGTCTACTTGAAAAGAAGTCCTGGACTGTCTCGATCAATTGCTCTTTTCGTGGTAGATTTCTACTTGGCGCTTCCAATAAAAGATACTAGGGACGCTGCTGATCCATACTTGTAACAGCTAGAGGTGCTGCACCAGTACCTAAAGCTCTGCTGATGTTTCAGACAAATATATATATATGTGTATATATATGTATGTATTTATAAAGAGGGAGGCTGTGCGTACCCAGGAAGAAAATGAAAACTTTCATAAAGTTTTTACAACTAAATAATATTTAAAATATTACATGGATGAAAACCAAAGAAATCAATACAGAGAGAAAAATTGTCACTCTCCTGTCAAGCTTTCCTTTGAATTTCAGGACATCTTTGCAGTGTCACATCAACTGAGGGGAGTGTGTGTGTGGAAATCAATACAACAAAAATAATAGAAGTAGAGTTTGGAGACAGCACAGGTGACGTCTACCTTTCCTTTATACGTCAAGATGTAGGCATGATTAACAAAAAACTTTTCTTAAACATTCAGGATGAGGTAAATGTCTCCTAATAGCTTTTTTGGTTTAGGAAATTGCCCTCTGTGGGCACTCATAAACAGGCATGTTGGGGAGAAAGGCATTGTGCACTGGAGAGAAGGGCTTGTTATTTGAGTAGGCTTTCTTATAGAACATTATCTAGGATCAGATGTCATGATACTTCTAATTAAAGCTTCACTAAGTAGCTAATTACATTATCTTCTAGGAGGTTTACGTCATTTAGTCGTCATATTTCTAACACGAAACAACACTGCGCACTTTCTCTCAGCGTGTGGAAAGTTTTGTACTTAACCTTTGAAAGCTGCATTTCATTTAAGTTGAGGAAAGCAATTTATTTAGGACCAGAAAACTGTGGATTTCTGCTTGCTAAAAATACATATTTTTTCAATACCTGCTTCAATATCATTATTAGTTGGTTAATTAAAAAAACTTCATAAAACTAAGTTCCTTAAGAGAAGATATATTACATGAAGAAATCACGTGTATATATGTAGTAGGTGCTAGGTGCCTACTACCTTATAGTTTATGCTTTTGCCTGTCTTTGTTAATTTCCTGTTTTTATAAAACTAGGATGGAAAAAATTGGTTAAAATTGGAGACCAACTAATTTTTCATCATCATTTCCTCTTTAGTACAACAGGAGGGTTCTGACCCATAGGCTTTCTCCTGAATAAGAAAGATTCTTTGTCCCAGGGGAAGCTGTAGTGATTTAAAAAAAAAAAAAAGAAAAGGCAACAAAAAAAAAAGCGCCACATCTGCAGAAACTCTGTTGTTTTTAATTACTGTCAGCTCATTTAATCTTTGCTTCCTCTCACCCGCTTCCTTTTCCATTTATATGTGCAAGGGAAAACAGAAAAACCTAAAATGATGAAAATAGGAAACATCTCTACCTGAATAATGCATTTAAAAACAAACGCTAGTGAAAAGTTGGAACAAGTTCTGGCATGTAAGAGAGTGGCTGATATTGCTGCTGGTTATAGAATGCTGATTTTTGAACATAAGAGATATTAAACTGAAATATTCTTGTATTTCAGTGGAACAATTTTGTAACTCACAGAACCGTGACTATGTGTGCCCGTAGTACAATTTTGTAACGTATGTGATAATCTTGCCTAGTTCCTCTGAACGTGATCGTACTTCTGAACTCTGTATTGATCAACAAGTAGTTGAATGTGCTCGTTAGACTTGTGTTTCGTACATCATGGCTAACCCAGCCTACTGTCACCAATTTGGAGCATTGGTTTCATGGAGAACTCCATTATCCTATTTTTATATTATTATTTGTACTGTTTTAATTGTAGCATAGTTATATTTGTATTATGGTGCTCAACTCCTGAAAATATTTTAAATATAGTGGCATAAAGTACATATCCGTGACTTTTATTCTGCTAATCTTATTTAGATACAATTAACTCCACTGCTGATCATGTGAAGTGGTAGAGCAGAGAGATTTAGGTGCCTAAGCATAGAGAAGCGATGATCTTTTGCCACCTCAAGCTGTCTGAGACCATCTGGACAGGACTGGCAGGTACCAGCGGCCTGGCCCTTCTGTGAAGTGGGAGCTGAAGGAAGGGCCACCAGGCCATAAGCTATGTGCTTCTATTTGGCCACTTCTCCCCACAAAGATCATTTAAAGTCGTTTATGTTTTTAAAAGTTACTTGTATGTTTTTTCAGCATATGCATTTGTTGGTAGTTAAGATAAAACCAGATCACTATTTTACGTTCTTAATATTCTTACACATTACTGTCTCTTGCTGCCATAAATTTAAAATTATTTTTTATTTCTCTCCCAAGAAGCCACCACTGAATGCAATTAAATAAATAGCTAAATAAGCTATAAGTTACATTTAATACATAAGTAAAGTAATTGTCTGTCTAGAAAGTGAATTACCTCATCTGATGTTGTAGCAGAAGGGATTCTCATGATTTTCTCTCTTGATTAGTCCGTGACGTGCTATAGTCCTTTGCTATGAGCCAAAGCATTTTTTTTGTTTACGGTTCATGTTACTGCTTCTTATACAATATTAATAGTGCATTACAGCAACTTCCCAGTTGGAATATGAAGTGTATTGCATTTGTTGTATATACTACATAGTTTGATCTGGGTCCAGGTATATGCCAGTATATAGTTAGCATCTGTAACATAAAAATAAACTTGCCTAATTAGATCAAAAAGGGGAAGCTTGGATGAACTCCATTTTTGCATAGAAATGGATACTCAAAATATTTAAGAAAGCATTTCTAGCGTGGAGAGTTTCTTGTCATCTGAAAGTCTGAATGTGTGTGAAACAGGCCAGAAAGAATTTTATCAAAGATTTAAAAACTTATGAAAGAAGCAACAGTGAAAAACCTTTCACTTCCATTTAAAAGCTGTAAGGAAATTTTCAGTGAAGTGAATAGAAAAGCTGTGTGAGACCCAGAGGAAATGGGAAGCAGTGTCCAGTTGCTTCTGATGCCACACCTTACACCGGGGAACTAGAGGAAGCCGTTTGTACTCTAAATAATCCAGAGTTTGATTGGATGAAAGAAGCTGCTTAAATGAGCTCTGCTATACAGAAGCTGTGTCGAAGGCTCAGGTTGAGTTACTCTATGTTGGTGATGTTTATCTTGCAACCATGTAAGTCAGGATCCCAGTCATGAGTCAGTCCTGCTGGGAGAGGAATGGTACAGCTGAGGAGCAGAAAGGTGTGGAGTCTCTTTGGCTGAGGATCTACAAATAAATTTGATTGCATAGCAACGATTTTAAGATTTGTCTGTAAAACGTATCTCTTAAGATGATGCTAAAAGCGGTCGTGAGTGGTATTGGTTCTGAAAGTGAAAAGAAAGCAGGAAGCCTGTGTGCTGTGCAAAAGAGTTTGCTGTTATGTTAGGGTAGAGGGAAGTGTGAACATTTCACTTCTTACAAAATGCTAACTTTGTTATGGCATTGTTTTTTCTGTTCTGGATTAACATCACTGCAATAACAGTAATTCCTAAATAACTTGTTTATTTGATGAGTATTTTTTTCCTAATTATGGTGTTTTCAATTCCAAAAGGCTCAAAGTATTTTGAGTATTGTAAGACCAGTACAGTAAGTACAGAATCATTGTTACAAGCCAAAATTCAGAGAAGTCATTTGGAGCGTGCAATGGAATTATATATATGGCTACATAGATATAAGAGGAAATTTTGGCTAAGAATCTAAGTCAAACTCTAGAAATTACACAAAGTGATGCATGATACAGAAAAGAGCTGTCAGGATCCAATTTAATAACAGTTATTCTGTCTGCCTTCACCTCTCCTTGAGTGTATGTACAGATAATTGATCAAATCCGTTCAATTTTCTCTGGAAGCGTAAGGAGTTGAGATATGAACCAATTGTTTTTTGGACTTTCGGGAATTACAGTCCTTTAGCTGAGCACCTGGATTCAACTTTTTTTTTTTTTAGGTTGTTTAAACTATCAACAGCTTTTATGAAAATGGTAAGACTGGTCAGAAATTAATATAAAAATATGAAACTCTGTCCTCTGCTTCTCAGTAAAATTTCAAATTATATAGAAAGAGATGACTGCACTTACTACTCGGCTCTAATTGAAAACCAGGTTTTCAGAAAAACAAATTTTTATCTCTTGCCTCGTGAAAGCTGTTTGTGATTCTGCATTTGTTCAGCTTAGGCTGTGACTATTTGAATAAAGAAACTAAGTTTCCATATTGTATTCTTACAGAATACCTTTTGAGAAAAAAGCGCTATGTAATTTTTCCATTCTGACATTCATGCCTAGATTTGTAAAGTGTCTTTGTAAGTTATGAAATCCTAGGCTATGCAAGAGAAGATAGTCTGACTTGGTTAATGAATACCAGCAAGAGTTCTGTAAATAGTTCCTTTCTAAAATAAAAATCATCCTCACAGAACAAAATCTATGTACATTTGATGCAGCTTCTGTGGAGTTCTTATGTCTGTGGACTGTCCCCTTTAAAAACTTATCTATGAACTCTTCTAATTGATATTAATTTTAAAAGAATTTTGGGTTAACCTCCTGAAAATGCCCTAGTATTACTTAGCTGTGATTCAGGAGAAAGTTAGGATAAGGATTGAAGTTGTCCATAGTAATTCATAGTTGTCACTGAGGAGAAATTTCATAGTTCAGAGACATTTTGTTTTGTAGGATAAGCAAATCGTGATTTCTTTTTTTTCATGTTTGTTATTTTGATTGTATTTAATCATATTCTAAATTGTGATGTTTCATTGCCAGCAGTCCCACAGCAAGATCTCTTCCTGGTGTTTTTATTCCCACATCAAAAGTATTCATAACTGCACGTGCAGAATTCTAGCCTGACTGCTTACATCTGTGTGGAGTTTACAGCTCTGTAAATAGAGATACCTGTAAGAGTTCGACTTGCTGTGCTCAGCATATACGGCTACATTCCTTATGAATGTGGACAGCTGCACTCCTAGGGTTCTCCTTGGCTTCTTCCTTGTCTAACCAGAGATTGGTAGAGCAAACGGTTTAGTGTTTGTATGAAATTGCACTAATATGTGTCTGTGCAGTTACAGATAATATGAAATCCCTCTAATATTCTGGTTTTCAGGCATATTGAAAGCTATTTATTATGCCAATAGCTGTTCAGAATATTATAACTAATGTTTAGCCCATACAGCTACAGAACAGTATTAGAGAAGAAAATGCTGCTCGAATGGGTATATATAATACTTCAGTGAACAAATCAAAATGGGGTGTCTACATTGTTCTACCATGAACGAGACAAATCAGAATACAGATTATTTTTTTTTCTCCTTATTTTATATGAATTTCAAGTAATGTGTGGTATTATAGTTCACGGCACTGTTGGTAGGATTGTCTGGTGTTATCCAAGTTCAAATTTCCATTTGCCAAACTTCGACTATTTAGGTTGAAATTTTGTATTCTAGATGTCTGCCTTTGGATGACTTTCCTTTGACAATTTCAACCACAGTGGTTCAAACATTCCCAAGACTGAAGCTATTGGGAAGACATTTCTCAATGTTAGTCTTCTAGAGACCTTTGAAAGTCTGTAACTATTTAACATTTGAGCAGAGCAACTGTGACATATTATATTATATTATATTATATTATATTATGAACATAGAAGGAGGCTAATAAGGAGTGTATAGATAATTCTTGGAGTTCCCATGTTTTGAATGCTTATTTTATGATTTTGTTACCATGTGGGTATACAGCAGTTTACACTATGTGATTTGTCTCGTTTTGCTTTAGATTATTGGTTGCCAAGTCAGAAGAGAGCCACCGGAATCTACTGAACGGTATACTCGCTGGATCAATAATTTGACCGAGGAACAACTTCTTACACAGGTATTCTTGTTTCAGCTGTCACTGAAATTACAGCAGAAAAATTGAGCAAGAGTTTTATTTACATGGATTTTTTTTCAATCATTAGCAATTCTTGATAACTTCCTAAGGTTATCAGATTCTTAAAGGCTAGTCTTTTCAATAAGAGACAAGTTTATGGTGCATGTGATCATTGTGTAATGAAGACTTCACACTGAGTGAGAATGAAGCTTTCAACATCAGGTTCAGAGTGAGCCTTACATTTCTCACAGCTGCCTCTGGTTAAATGCATATGCTTTAGTGTTCTAATAATTAGTTTAGGGTTTCTTTTTTAAAAGGTGTATTTAAACACAAAAGGAAAAAAAATCCTTCTTTAGAATTATTTCCCTTCCCCCCTAAGGTTAGCTACTGACTGCTTCTGTATCTGTTTAAGTTTTGCTAGAGATCGTTTTAAAATAGCACTTATTCGAGCATTAAACATTATACATGTTTGTAAGTAAGATGCGTCTTGTGCAACTGAAGATGACAGTTTTGGCATAAAGAAAGGTTGTTTCGTTAGGCAGGCAGCCAATGCTGAAGTAAAAGAGACTTTGGCAAAAACAAGTTAAACTGTGGAAGAAATCAATCCAGCTTGTGGAGGAATGTGTGTACTGAGTATTATAAGAAATCTAATGGATGGTGAGCAGAAAACATCCCAGCAGGCATTAAGATGCAAGTATTTGGGGTCGGGTTTTGTGATGTTATGGTAGGGAGACATTTGCTTTTGATTTTCCTTGATTTAAGTGGCTGAAAAGATTAACATACCCTTGTTTGTTAGACTTCATTGTAAACTCTGTTGTGTTCCCCATTATCCTAACCCCCAAAGACGTACTTAGAGGCTCTGGCATGGTCATTGTAACACAAGAACTAATCTGTAGACCTTGTTTTAAAATCAGCAGTGGTATTATGGTTCCCTATAATTCACCAAGTGAAAGTAGTTACAGAAAAAGTTACCCATGGAATATTTGGATTTGCCTTTCGGTATGGCATTAGAAAAAAAAAAAAAGATTTAAGACAGTGAATTTATTGGACAGCCATATCTGAGTCACTGTGTTGTTGAAAAGAAGAGAAAGAAAAAGGTAAAAAAATGGTGCTACACAATCTGAAGTGTTTCATCTAAGTGGCCACTGGATGGGGTCTTTAATGAATTAAGCTGTAAATTAAAATAAATATCCTAATTATGAGATTATTTAAGGGGGGTATGCAAAAAGAAAACTAAATTTAAGATGGGGATGTATGTCTTCTGGAAGAGATGATTTAATATAGTGGTTGTGATAGTAGGATGCAAATACAGTGACCTGGGAAATCCCTTGCAATCTTATGTGCCTACAAATACCTCTTAAAGCCTTAATCAAGCAGCGTGTGCAATCCATTATTTTTACATATGATTTAGATTCACACATTTTACAAATAGATGAGGAATTTTGGAAAACATATTTGGTTTGGAACTAGAAGGCTCCATAGCGGAACTTGTGCTACTTGTCCATGAGTTTATTAACAAGATGAGATTTATAGAATCACACTAATAATGCATTCCTAAATATTTTTTTTTTAACTTGTTACCTGTTTTCTACCAAATTTAGTGCAGAAATAGAAGTTCCTCAAAGACACTAGGTTTCTGAAAATTCTGTGGAAGTATGAAGCTAGGAGAGATTGTGCTGCTCCAGCTGCAATTCATATGTGGTTGAGCACCACAGAATCCACTTGGACAGAGATTTTAGGTGCCCAATCATAAGACAAGCTTCAGCTGTGGCAGAAGCCTGTAGGAAGTTTGGTTTTTCTAACTGTGGTGCTAAAAGGACTGCTTGATTTCCAGAGCAGCGCATGTCAGCATAGGGCATCTCTCCTGCCTCGCTATCCATTCTTCGGATCAGAAATTCAGGTAGGGAGGTAATTATTTTGCTTTCCTGGACTTAAGAAAGTATGGGGAGGAGGAGGAGGATGACTGGGGAGTAAGAACCATCTCAGCTGTTGTCTAATACTCAGGATAGGAATCAATTATGTAAGATTGGGCCGGATTTGTCCCACTCCCCTGCCCTCAATGCACCCTATATTTTATTTTGGATGTGCTTTTTTAAACTTTCTTCAGTAAATAAGGAAACTATAATGATGGGTCTTTGCTAATGGATTTGCAGAATCTCTGGGAGGAGTAGTCCTTTAGGGAATTCAGGAAAATTGGCTTTAATTTACAGCATATTGTCTCCAGCAGTTTCCTGTAGTGAAAGAATGTTCAGCTTTTTTTAGCTGTCTCTGTACTCAGTGCCCAGTGTTTTTTCCAGTTACTTCTGTTGCATTTCTGTATCATGCATATGCAAATTATTTGTGCTCTAAATTGGGAAACCAAGCAACCAATTAAAAAAAATAATCCAATTGTCAAGATCATGTAATCCCCTATCGTAATATTCATGTTATGAATCAAATAATATCCTATAGCATTTGATTGCTTTACTAGACAGTGACTGAAGTCCAGTTTGAAAGAGGTGGGTGGTAGCAGATGTTTTGTTAGGTGGTTGGATGGCTTTATGCCTCGGTGCTGGCTGCTGGTTTTATATCACTTGAGTCAATACCAGATTTTTGGATCAAATGTCCATCCCCTGTCCTCATGCTGAGAAGATCATTCAATACAAAATGCTTCTAGCATTTCAACTTTTCTTTTCCCTTAGCTATGGCCTCTTGATGCTTACTCATCCATTAAATGTTTCTCTAAACAATTATACTGTAACATTCCAAAGATACTTTATGGTATGCGTGAAATTTCAGAATATATACCCCAGAGAGCGTGGTGAGAGTAAGAGAGTACAAAGAGAGCATAATAATGAGAAAACTACTTTTAAAAAGATTTAATATTTGCTTGTTTAAGGTTATCTCCTGCATAAATGATGAATGATTAAAATATACTATTATAGGTGTACTAATATAAGCCTTAAAATACCTGTATATGTGTTTTGGTAGACTTGATATCTCTCTGGCCAATAGTGGAAAAAAAAAAAGGATAATTTAAACTGTTCAGTAAATGCAGAGCACAGTCACAGGTACAGGAAGAAAGTGAGCAAACAAATTAAGAGAACTGACTGTTATGATGTGGGAGTAAGTGGAAAAAATGTATATTAAAACTAATCCTCCAGGATATCCGAGTCTGAATTGCGTCTGAAATGTGATTGTAGTTTGATCATGTTAGCTCTTCTTGCACACTGGAAATTTTACTGTGCTGTATAAGTAAAAATGTCTGATTGATTTTAAGGTTGGATTAATTACACAAATATTTATACATGTAGTTTTTAAGGATTGTCGCTGACTGTAAGTAGCACAGCTGAGTTCATATCCATGTCATTAAATCACTGCTTTAGGTTACTTTAGTCTCACAGCCTGTGAAGTATTATATTCAGCCTGAAGCATAATTCCATCTGACCTGCCATTTTTTCTTCCCCAAAGACAAGAGACTTCTCTGCTTTCATATGGTTGTTAGAAAGCAGACTGCGAGCCTAGAGTGGTATGTGAGGAGACTCTTGCAAAAAGGAGCGGGTTCTGTGGTTGGTAAGACTGGACTGTCCCGATTTAGAAAAATAACAAGTCTGAACAAAACATGATGATTCTGCATGTCTGTTGTACACTGTAATGTGTCTGTATTGCTTCCTGATACAGACTGTACTTTGCAGATTATCTCAGAGCTCTTTGTGTTGGATAAATCTGGAAGTTTTCGCAGGTGATTTGTAGTTGTACCAATTATCTCTCTGCACCACCTGATAGTAGAAGAATAATTAACATGTTAGAGTTTCGTAACATACACTTTTCTGTGCTGTTGCAGGTGCCTGTTAAATTTAGCTAATAGGTTTAAAAAGCTGTTTATCTACTTACTAAGTCTTCCTATATTAGAGTTTAATTAATATTTGATAAAAGTTCATGCTACAAATCTGGATGGATTTGGAATCTATTTGGAATCATCTATTTGGAAATAGAACCAGCATTTTGGATGAGTCGAGCGTGTAGCTTGTTGAAGGACCTGATAAGACGGCTGGACCTTTTCCATAAATTTGATACACTCAATATTGCATTGTCATCATCACGTATCTCAATAGGCAGCTTCTTACTGGTAAAAAGCTGGTAGGAGTAGATTGCAGGTAGGATGAATTTTCCAGGTGGGCCACAGATTGAGTATCTCTGGCTCAGGGCATCTGTTTTGTCTACTCACAGAGCAAGTTCCAACTTCATAACTGCCAGGGTTGGTTGTTGGTGTGTCAGAAGTGAAATAATAATTGAGGTGGCAATCTGAAAGTGGATGTATGCAAGGCCTGTTGTCTGGTTGTATTAGTAAAGGCAAAATCTGGACAGAGGGTAAGTCTTTCTTGCTTAAGAATGGATGAACTAAACAAAGGGTGATTGATATTCCCCCTGCCCCTCTGTATCTTTGCCACTATTAACAGCTCGCTTGTGCTTGTTGTCATTCAATGAAAAGACACTCGATACTTTCCTGGGCTTTTTGTCACGGTTTCCTCTTCCTTCACCCACTTTATCTAAAAATGCATCGTTAATAGTGAAGTCCCGATGTTTTTCTACTGAGTGAAAGAACCAAAGTCACAAACTGGTTAATTACAGTAGATTTTACTCGTTTGTATGGGATTAAGTATATACCATGTAAGAAGAGAAACAATTGGCTGCTTCCTTTTGTGGTTGATCCTTTTTTCTCCTCTGGAGGAGAATGAAACAAAGTTTCACAAGCTAGTCAATATTTATCTTTCTGTTTGAAAATGCCTGTCAAAGGGGTTCATGGAGTTCTGGAAAGCTTAATGAGAAGTGGCTTACCCACATCTGTGAACTCCAGGCACAATTAGAACTTCCTAGTGGGGCTTTATGTGAAGGCATCTCAGGGTCAAATATTTTTGAACTTAAAACCAGGTTTGCGGTAGTTCAGAAACGTATACAGATTTTGTTTTGTGTGTTAGCAATTTCGCATGAGTTTAAAGGTGTACCATAGAGGAAAGAGTGTTAAATAAATTGGACTTTTCCTTTTCATGTTTTGTTTGATAATTTGCATGCTTAAACAAGGCTTGAATGTAGTTCATAGTAATATTTAAATGGAACAGAAACACTATAATATAGTATAAAAGCAACTTGGGAAGACGATAAGTTTGGCTTTATTCCAAAAAGTTTTTGATGAATGCAGTCTTACAGCATGATGGATACTTGTATGGCAGAAAAAGCATAATATGATTTTGATGGACATTGAAGTTAAGCAGGTATAAAACAGTTTGCTTCTGATTTGAGCTATGATTTGTTGTAGCTGATGATCTTTTCTTGTGTTTTAAGTCATCAGTCACACCAACATGGAATGCAACATGTTTGCATCCTAAAAAAAATTTTTCTGAAGACATTTGATATTAAGAGATGGGCAGGTAATGCCAAGTGTAAAGGAAAACTATCGAGGATTAAATTTTCAGAAATGCATAATTTGTTTTCCAAACTATTACTGACATTTGTGTCTCCTTAGTACTTCTGGAAATTACTTCAAAAAATAGGGCAAGAAGAAAAAATAAAATCCAGAGTTGGTTATTAATGTAGGACTGCAGTTAGGAACATGGATGGAACCAACTAATGACTTCCAGTTTCTGAATGCTCCGTTTATTCTTGTTTGATCTTCCATATTTATCCTGTGGATATGCTGGCTTACAAATAATCAGCCTTTAAACTTCACTCAGGGCTTCTATTGCATTGCCTTTTATAGCGTAAGGAAACTTTACTTTTGTCTAACAGATGAGGGATAAAACACAGGTTTTATTTTAAAATGATAGGTGAGGTGTTGAAGAAGCTGTAACTTTTCTTTTTCCTTTCAAAACAAAAAGCCTACTCCAAATACAAGTTTCCAACTAATTTAGTGATGTTTATTTTTCAGTTGGTCCTCCATGTGCGAGAGCACAGAGCAGATACACCCTTAACTTCCTGTAATTTTCTTTCTTTGAATTTGAGAATCAAAGTGCTGATTCCACAAAAAAGGGAAATATTTTTACTGTGGCTTTTAGTGTAATAAAAATTACTGATTTCAAACATATTTTTACTGCAGTGCAGCTCCCTAATATAGCCTTATATGTAGGAAAAAGCATTGTCTTGTGCAACTGGGCACTGAATGGTTTTTCACCATTTAAAAATTGTGTATGAGCACGAGTTAAGTGCATATTATTTATTATTGGAAAATCACTTCCTTTTTTGGTCTCAGCTTTTAGTAATAAAAGTACTGGGCCAGATTTTCAGGAGAGCTGAGTATTTCCATAGTAATTGGTGCATCTGAGTGTGTGAGCGTGAAAGCATCATTTCCCATGTTGGATAGGAGGTCTAAAGGCCAGTTTGATCTATCACAGTCAAGATTTTGTTTCTTAATATTTTTTTATGCTGACCTCACCCTGCCACGTTTGACATTTGTCTCTACAGTAGTTCTTTTCTGATTTTTCAACTAGTTAAGGAAGCTGAATGATAAACTATTTATACCCACCATATCCTCTCAAAGTATTAACTGTGTGTATATATATATATATATATATATATATGTTATACTGTTAAGTTTGAGGCTTTTTTTCTTTCTTTCTTTGCTGGAAAGAAAACAGATTCTGGTCCAGTCTAACAGCTTTTGAGTATAAGAATCCACATTTAATGATTAATTCGATTTTAATGTATTTTTTTCTTAGTGCAGGTGTGACAAACAGGGATATGGGAATTTTATTCTATTTGTACAGCCTTGGCCAAATGGACTGTGATTAGAAGTTCTTGAACTGAAGTTATGAAATTAAAAAAAAAAAAAAATAATAGTGAGCTTTTCAGAATGTTAGCTTGGGTCAACTGTAGCTGTGAGCAGTGCGTCCTTTTTCATAAAGACTAGATATTTGTCCATTCATTTATTGTAATTACATGATCTGAAGGAAGATTAGCGTATCTGGTTCCTGTGGAAGCTGTGCTTGTGTATGCAGCTCGCGTTTTGAGAACTGGCCTGCTGACATGGAGAGGAGGTGGAGCAGGCATGTGCTCTGCGGTTAGGGGGGGACAGCCAAGCCCTGGCCCCAGCGGAAATCGGAGCGGTTGCAATGCATGGGGTGTACAACAAGGAAGGAAACGGTCTTGCATCTGGCTTCTAGTGTAACTGTTGGTCCTTTGCCACCTCTCTGGATGGGTTGGTTTCTATGATGTGGGTGGATTTAACCTTTTGCATCACTTGCAATGACTGCTCCCGCAGCGCAGGAAGAGGCAGCAGAGGAGAAATGTAAACCCAGCAGTTTTATACCCTGCATTTTATAAACATAATACCTTACTGAAATTGAAAATTCTGATGCTGCTGGTAATCAAAGTATGATGGCTTAGTAGTTGCTGCAAATTATAGTGATTTTTTTCAGAGCTACTGAAACAGAAAAAGCAAATGTCACCAGATTTTTTTTTTTATTAGAACAATTTGAATTATTTTCCAAGGTTTTCCATTCATTTATGCTCTTGTGCTTAGTGGTGAATTTACTGCAGTAAATATGAAGCATACATGTGAACATAAAAGATAGATAGGTGTTCAGAAAGTTTGTACAATAACAGGAATTATTATTTTCAGGTGTATAATTTCTTAGCATGCAGGAGGACTACTTTTATTTTGAATAATACTTTGCATACCCTAATAATGTCAGAATGAAATAAATACATTAATGAACATATTAATCTCAGGATTATGATAATTTTATAAAGTGGTAAAGACAAATTAAGACAAGGTCTTGCTGTTTAAAGAATGGTTAAAATTTTACTTAAAATGCTGTTTTAATCTTTATCACTTTGGAGGGTTTAGTCTGCCACTGAAGACAAATTAAGCGTGCTGTCTATAATTTCGCTTGTAGAAAGTTCGTTGTTTTATCTGTCTGATTTGGGATCTGATGCCAGAATATACTACTAAAAGCCCTTACGTGGGTTCACTTGTATAAAAGTGATTTGTATCAGCTTAGTTCATAGTTACATCTTAATTACCTTCAACTTTTATGCAAATATAGCCACATCTCTACTAGAGAGCTGCGCTGCTGTGATTATACTGAAATATGTTAAAGTGTCTGTGGCATAGCCACTTCTAACATGAAAATATTTATGCCTTGTGTCACCTGTTGGATTGATGCTATAGTGCAAGAGTTTTAAATAAATGTAATGCATTCCTAATATTTTTTTCATCTTCCTTGTACTCCCTATATGTAGGTCATCTACTGTATAAGTATATAACAAGTCAAAGTGGTTGACTGATGTAAGTTCAAATTCTAAGCAGTGACACTAAGATGCACATCTTTTCTTTTTTATTTGGTTTCCTGGGTTTTGGGTTTGGTTTTGTTATGTTTTTTAAATCACTGTCAGACTGCAGCATGTCATACAAATACTTTTAGCACAGCCAGCCTTCTTCACTAGGCTTGGTGTGCCTCATCTAATGTTCACGGTTTTTATTCTCTTCATCTGTAATTCCCTGCCCTTTGTAAGGGCAACAGAGCACCTTTGCAACAGAATTGTGAATTCTCTAGAGTGAAAGTCATGTCCATGTTCTTTGTTAAAAGCTAGTAAAATAGGGTTGAAGTTTGTGCTTAATATCACATAGTAGCGACACTTTTTTTTTTATACACCTTAATTGAAATTTATTTTGAACATACATGTCATGCTTTTATTTGTCAGAAACCCATCTGTTTGTGTAATCTGGGGGGACTTTGGGACTGTATGGCCAGGTCTTATACTATATGTTTTCTTCTGTGTGTCCTAAAGTTTTTTGCTGTTTACCACTGCAAACTTTTGGAATTGGTCGTTACAGCTGTGACAGTGTTCAGCAGCTTTCACTTTCTCACTTCATTCTCAGTTTCATCTCTTCCCCCAAATAATTTTCTCTTTCCCTGATACTTCACAAAAGAGCCACAAGTTCACCGCATACTTAACTGCCCATTCATTTTGCAAGGAGCAAATTACTGAGTAGTTTCTAGTAAAGAAATTTAAATGTAACCACCTGTGAGTGGAGTAAAGTAGCAGATTAATAATCATCTTCATATTCAGGAGAAAACAGTACTGTATCCATGAAACATTCTATCTATTGAATCAAAGTCTCAGGGATAGGAGGTGAATTGGTCATCGGTTTGGCAATTGCATTTGAACGGGTTTTAATGTTTCTGAGAGAAACCAGACTCTATAATATAGCCTACAGACCTCCACCAAGCAGTGCTAAACTAAATGTGCTCACACACTTCGACATGCTTCATTTAGAGCGCTGCCAGGCCAGAAAGGTAGTACTGAACTCGAGCTAGCAAGAAGCAACCTTACTGTCACAGCATTTACATCTGGGAAATTGCAGGGAAATTCTCAGCTTTATTATAATAGAAGAAAAAAAGAGAAATAAAGAAGTCATTGTGGTAGACCTGAATATGGCGTATGCTTCAGCAAGGCACTAAAAGGACTATTTTAAGCTTTATGCTTCTCTTTGTTCTTTTCCTTCTGTGTATTTCCTGGGTATATAAGCTAAAGGGGAAAGGATTTCTTTTCTTCTAGTTTTGTCCCATATGCAGCCAACAGTCTACCTATGCTATGCACAGGAGTCAGTCAAGAAAGCCTTGTCACGTTATGTCCCAGTCCTGGAAAACTGTCAGAGAATTATACTGGCAAGTACTCACTCCCCTTGTGATTTGTTCTTTAATTATTTCTGTTTCCGCTCTTCTGCTTTTACTGGTCACAAAGAGTAGCACCGCTAATGAGTGCTGCAGAGAGGCCAATGGCAATGCGTCTGTGCATCTCCCTTTTGCTTTACTTCTCTTCTTTTTGAGCAAGGCGTCGTGACAATCTAAAATTGTAGCGTGGCCATGTCTCCAGAGTTTTATCCATATATTTCATATTGGCACTCTTTTATAAAAATAAATAAATATATAAATAAGTCTGCAATTGTGAACTGAAAATAAATTGGAAACTGTCAAATGCTTGACAGTCTTAGAACCCCTGATGGCTCGCTTGAAAGAGGTGTAAAGTTGAGTTGTCGAGTAACAGCTCTGCTGTTCTGTCCTCAAATGTGTTTCTTCTTTTAACTGAAACTCAAGTCGTGTTGAATATGTCCGTTGGTATATCTGCATCCTCACTTCTTCAGGAGGGACATGTTTGAGTTGAGATTTGTTGTACTTGGCATGAATGAAGCAATCAGAGGAATCGCAGCTACCTCTCAGAGCCCACACCAGTGGAGCGTTGCCCCATTTACCTACGGTATTTGAAAATGATGTATTATCTCAACTGCCAACGCTTATTCAGCCACCTGATTTAGAAGGTAACAGCAACATTAGCTTTTCCTACCGTGAATTCCATTTTAATGGCACCTTTCAGAAGAATGTAAATCTTAACCTATGAGCAAAACAGACTCTTTCTTAATCTCAGTGTCAGATTACACATGTTTAAAAAGAAAAAAACAAAACCAACAACCTTTGGAGTCAGTAGGGGAGGTTTTTGGGTTTGTTTTTTTTTTTTGGTGTGTGTGTGTGTCATAAAATTATTCATAGATCTGCAGAGCAGATGTTGACAATTACAAAGAGAACAGAGGCCGGTCTGTGGTCAGCCAACGAGCTCCATTTCACGTGGGTAGATCAAGGCTCAAGGCAGCAGCTATTTCCTGTCAGCGCGCTGGGCGGCAGCGATAGCAGGGTTTGGTGGCTGTAGCCCAGTTAAATTATACAAAGTCACTTTTGTCAGGCCTTGGTTCTGTTGCTCAGCTGAAAGGATAATGGTACGAGAAGGCTCAGTGTTCTGCTTTGTAAGATCTGTGTCTATTGATACAAAATTGTGGGTTAAAAACTTTTTATGGGTTTTGTGTTTCTTTGCTAAATGTTTGCCGCCTCCTTGTAGAACAGCTGACCCTTTCATTTACTGCAGGAATTGCCAGCATGTCATTTCACATTGTAACTGTTTTGGCTTGAACCATATTTAAAGCACAACCCCCCCAAAATTTTAATGTATCCTTATTCAAGAACTTAAATGGTAGCTATTTCCTGCAAATTTAAAATGATCAATTGTTACCCTTTACCTTCAGAGCGATTTTCTTTAAAATTCTTCTGGTTACAGGTGACCTGGGGCATCTCTGTTGGCAATGCTGCTTGGCATGCTAGAATAAACAGGCATTTCCCAGTAATTAAAAGAATTATTACTATAGCTCGCTTTATCTCAAACAGAACGGTGTTGTTGAAGTAATGATGATGCTGATATCACGTCCAAGATTTCCCATTTTCCTCTTTGTTGGTAGAGCTGTATAAATAACCACGTAGGAGTGAGGGGAAATAATAATTTTGATTTTCAAGTTCAACTTGTGTAGCTAGTGATGGAGGAAGCATCTGTTGCCCTTTTGGAGACCATGGGAAGAGGAGAATGAACAAAAATATAGCTTAGTGGAAGGAGAAGAAACTTTGTGGGCCCGGTTGCTATTGGGAATCAGAAAGGTGGTTTCTAGAATTGGAAACATAAAAAAAATTTCTGGTATTCTGCCATATTTTAAATTCGCTCTTTCATGGCTTTTATAATAAAGCCATGGCCATGGAATGTGAGCACATTAATGTCAAGCACTGATGATTGGGTCTGTCACTTTGCTGTTTCGTACGATCAAAGATGCTACTGAACACAAACAGAGCATTGATAAAATGACAAAAGCAAAGCATAAAAATATTTCCTAAATGGCTGAAACAATACCTGTGGTAAATAAATGTTTTCTTATTCAGAAACAAGAAGTTATTTTCTGTCTGATTGAGGACAACACACATTTCACTGTTTAGAGAAAAAAGCATCCCTGTGATAAGAATCTGCCATGTTCTGTGTGACTCAGATCTTAGGTTGCTCGTACTTTTTTTGTGATCAAGTAGGTAATGTGGATAATTTTAGAATAAAGAGGAAGGAAGAAATTACATGCCTCAGTAGCAAGCATGTTTTCTCTAATACTTTAGTTTCAAGTTCTGTATTGAGGATAGGTGAAGTCCAAAGTGTCCTTTTATAGTAGGATACCAGGTGCAAGCAGCTAGACATAGAACATGATTCAACTTTCTCTTTAGTGAAAACGACAACGTGGCAAACTGTTCTTGCTGTGGCAGGGCTTGTGCTTATTTGTTAGGCATAAAACATAAGCAATGCTAATACATACAAATTTTTAGTCTGAAAGAGGCCGGCACATCTGTGGTGTGAATGGAAGTGCTGTAGAGCCACGTGGCGGCAGCTCCGTCACAAACCTCCCCATCAGCACTACCTGGAGTGACATTCTTTGCTCTGTGAGGACAGGGCAATTATCTATTAGTCATGACAGGTTCCAGTCACTCTACTGGATAAATATAAAGATACCTGTGCCAGACCACATATTTAGAATGTGTCATGCTGAGGTATTTACCTGCAAATTAACTGAAAACTGTCCACTGTTTCATATGGATAATGTATAGATAGCCAAATGTTAGGCCAAGTTGGATAACGTAGTATCTAAGAGGGGTAAATGTTTGGTGAATATGGAAATTAAGGCAGTATTTAGCTACAAATGTGTTGAAAATGGTAGCTGTTACTTTTTTTGTTATAGCATGAATTATGAGATTACAATATTATCTACTTTCTCTAGATCAATTTCTAAACTGTGCCATGTAAAATATTATGTTGATGAGCAATAGTAACGTGGGGCAGTGGGGATATGAACAAGGGGAAGCTGGAGGGGACCGGCTTTTGTTTTTCTGCTGAGACCAGGAAACAAACCATTGGAGAGCGTAAAAGTCGGGACCGAGGTTTTTAATCCAGGCTACTGAATTCTTTTAACCAATAGAAATTTTTCGACTTGCACTTAACACATGTATTTGAGTGTCCCCGTTAAGCTGGGGTCACCTTTCTTTGAATCATATAATTGTGATTTGAAATCTCAGAATAGGAAACTGAACGCCATATTTTTTTCCCCTGACATCTCAGCATCTGTTGTAATTGATAAATTGAGCGACAGTGTTGATAAATGTTTTTTGCAATATAGATGGTGCATTTACAAGTATTAAAAATCCTGAATGGAGGCAAATGCTTAATAGTTACTTAGCTTCATTTGTGCCAGCCTGGAAGTCTTAAAATAAAGATTCTGGAAATAAATGTATTTGTATACAATGGTGAGAACATCAACAAAAGGAGTGCTAAGGTGCTAGGACTGCCGGTTATCGGTTTACATGATTAGGTTTTAAGTTTGTAGGAAGAGAATTTGTTTTTTAGGGCAGGGGGTCATCTGTTTTTTTTTCAGGAGGGCCTGATATTGTTTATTTGGGAGGGGGGCATTGTTTGTGTTTTTAATATTGACTCAATGTTGTGTATTTCTCAGTCAAGTCAGAAGCTTTCCAAGGTTACAAGTAAAATTACGAGCTAAGTAGTTCTCTTATTTTGTGGGAGGTCAGACTAATGTTCCATCTTTGTGACAGTGGGACTGTTAATTGGTTTTTTTGTGTAAGTTTTGATGAATAGCCTGAAGTGCAACCTTTTCTCAGTTTCCACCTTTTACCAGAGACTTCTTTAAACACAAATAAGACATTTTACAAGGAAAGAAACTTTTTTTCTGAAACTATTACATATTTCTGATAGTGTTTCACATATTCTGAAGGTTGTTTGAATTTCCGTTTGGTATTTATTTGATGTATTTGGTTAATTTTGTAACTTTGGTAACTTTGGTGATTGTAGAAATGTTATCTGTCACCAACATCAGCAAACCAAAACTGTTTCTTAGTAATATTTTTACAGACTGTTTATAATGATAATAAAAATAACAGGTTTTGGTTTCTACATATCTTTTTATAACTTCTGTCAAACCTCTTTTTAAAGCAAAAAGATGTTGTTTGTACATTGTGTATGTGAAAACTCAACATCTGCTTCACTGACTATGCATAATTATGTGTGAGCAACAGGCAAAGAAAAGCAGCTTATCTACCTTCTGCAAAACCAGACCCTTATTCAGCATCAGTTCCCGTAATTGTCTTCTAAAACGTATTTTCATTACACCATCTGAATTGGAGATACTTTACCAAGGAATCATGGCACTGGTCCGCCAATAAACTATAATAATTATCATCTGAGAAAATCAGAATATTAACAAGAATGTGCTACAGGTAGGTAGTTCTTTGGGAGATGGAGCAATGTCATTTTATTAGAATCTGAGTTTTAAGAGAGTTGTACAGACAAGTCTGAAAACATAACCGAAGAATATTTAGTCATTATTTCAGCTTCCTGTAGCTCTGAAAGGTATGAACTACCTCATTAATCTTAGTGCCGAGCTTTGTGGGCGGAGGGAGGGTGGGGGAATCATTCTAACAATACTTGAAAAAATTCTTCCACTTCTGCTAAAAGCAAGGATGTTGTGGCCTTAGCCGTAATCATGAATAGGTTGCAGAATTGTCTTAACATGTTACATTGGGGAAATGTGTATTTCTACTGGCATGAAGTGGTGTTAAATATTTACCCTTGTTTCAAGGCTTCTAACTGGCAGGAATTTACGAATAATGAGAGCTCTAGCTTTTATATGTGTCCAGATATAGCCTGTTTATGCAAATCGTGTGCCATCCTATAGCGTTTTTACACACGCAGCAACTGTTCTAAGTTTGTGTATCTTTTGACCAGAACTTTACCTTCATTGCTGTTCATTTCATTTGAAAATATTGCACTTGTGAAAAATGTTTGTTCTTAATGTTTTGGGGCCTTGTTACAGGGCTAGCGCATATTAATTTCAAATGCGGTCTTTATGGATGTGCTTGTATTATCATGAAAACGTGATGCTTTCTTTTTTTTTTACTTTTAGAAGAGAAAATAGGTAAATGTCACTTTTAGATCTTATTTTTGTAATTTATCTCAAGAACTGCTACTTAGGCTTTGCTGTTATTCCTTCCTGCTTTAGCAGGTTTGAAGCTTTTGAATCTGATCTTTTAAGCGGATATGTGTACATTTTTATGGAAATTTGTATGTCCACAGCTGCTAGAAAATGAGAGAGTATGTGGCTGTGAAAGATTACAGATTGCCAAATAAGCCTACCAAGCTGAGGGCTGGAAAAAATAGGAATTTCCAAGCAGACTAGAAGTTTATCAAAGAGGAAGAAAGCGAGCCAGTTTGAGTACTTTGCACAGCTGTTTCAAGTGAGATATTTCATCCATGTGATACTATAGAATAATACGATGCCAAAAGTAATACATAAACTTTTTTTTTTTAATTTTGCATCAGTGGCATACATAAAATTGGTTTTGTATAGTCAAAACTTCTGCATTTTAAGACAAAATAACCAAAAGTTTGGTTCATCTTGCACATCCAAAATACTGCAGCTAAATAACAGCTACATTTTCTGAATCATCCCGTAAACACGAGACTTCTCTGATCCATCAGTCAGAAGAACTGACACTTTCCTGCCTTTCTAACTGCAAGAAGGCTTTTTTTTATTTGCTAACAATGTATGTAATAAAAAAATCTTACTTTGAATTGAAGGGTGATGCTTTTAGATTGTTTTACAAATTAAATAGCCATACTAGGTGCAAGTGTATTTTCTTAGGCATAGGTAAGCAGATGCTGCTCTCATATTACTGTGCCTGTAGGTCTCTAGTTCTTGATTTCCACCATCAGAAATGTGTAAGGAGCGTTCGGTAACACGCAGGATGCTTGTACTCCAGTGAACTGGACGCGAGTACTCCAGTTCATGTGTTTGGAGGTATCTAATGACAGAGAGGAATGCATTCACTAGGTAGAAGTGCAACAGATGCCAAACAGCTGTGAATCATCTGTATTCTGTTATGGAAGAAGTGAGAAACTTTAAGCCTCAACTGAAGAACGAGTTTGTTTGTTTGTTTGTTTTAGCACGAAACTGACTGTTTTAACCCTTTCCACTCCCAATTGCATTTGTTTAGCTAGTCATCCTTAGATTAATAACTAATTCTTTCAGCTGCCAGTCCCTCTTTAAGCCCTTTAGATGATGTCTCATTAGAAGTCAGTAAAAACAAAGTGTCAATTTTAAAGTAGGATCCTGTTTTGTCCTTGTCAATGTCACTTGACATTAAGTGCCCATAAGTAGCTGACCTTCACACCTCCCAATATAAACAACTCAAGTCATATGCAGTGCTTTTGGATGTATAATGCCATTGGACTTTTAGTCCTTTGATACCCAGAGATATCCTGCTATTGTTCAGTCCTCTTCATTTTCTTGACATTCAGCCCTCTGCTGCTGCCTCTTTTTCTTTAAGATCTGCAGTCCATTCCGTCTGGTATTTTTCCTCCTCCAGCAGATGATTTCTTTTTATCCCCTGGGTTCATCCACTTTTTCTCTGCATCAACCACCCTCCCTGCCAAAATTCCCTGCTCCATTAATAAAGGCATAATTTGGAATACAGTTAGACAATAAAATGCCTCTTTTTCCTTAGCCTTTGATTGTTTTCGATCAGAAAAGATTAGTTGTAAACCTAAACACTTCTACCTTTCTCATCAAAGGTGAATGGCTTTCCCTCTCTCATCCTGACAGCTATTTTATGCAGTTGCAAGGTCCAGCAATCTTTTTGCCAAACTCAGCGTGTTGTTTCAAATCTAACGCGACAGTGCTTCTCCATGGACACCCAAAGCATTCTTAGGTGCTCGCTGTGAAACCCTCCAAGCGTATCACAATTTAATTGAATGGTTGGCTCTGTCCACCAGGCAGTGAGACTCTAGATGCCAGGAATGGGATAAGAAATGCTGATTTTGGTTGTTTGTTTTTCGGTTGGGTTGTTTGGTTTTTTGTTTGGGTTTTTTTCCAGAGAATCGGTAGAAAGGAAAGGATTGGGAAGCTTACTGAGGACTGTAGTTTTGAAAGTTGTCGTGAGAGATGTGGGAGGAAAGGATCTGAAACAAGAGAAGGGAGTTCAAGAAAAGGTAATTTGTATGCAAAAGACCGAGAGGAGAAGGCAAAATTCACAGTACTGGTTTGTCTACCTTGGAAAAAGAAATTGCCAAATCTTTTCCAGTCTCTTGGGGGTATGTTTGCCATTGCTTAGTGTGAATTTGGTGAACCATCAAAAGAGTTATATTAGCACTCAGAAACTGGTTGTAATGGTAAAAAATCATTGATCACAAATGCCAGTTATTGTTGGAACGAAATAACATACTGTGTGACTGTTTCTGGATTATCTTCCTGCCCTTGATTAACAAGTCTGACACTAAAACTGCTGTTGTATCCTTTGTGAACTGAAGCATGAAGATTCAGCGAGTGTGTTTGGGCATGAGCTGCTTACATGTTTGGATCAAAGGGACTGATGTATGGAAGACTCGCTGACTTACTGTCACTATGGTGTATGAAGGCGGCTTGGAATTCTGTATATGCAATGTTATGAAGTTATTATTGATGTTGAACAAAGGATTATTTATATTTTTTCTTTTTTAATCTGAACCAAAGCTTTGTGAGGTTTTGATGGCATTTTTTTATGAATGCAAACGTATTAAGATAAGGTTACTCAGTGTTTTGCCTACTTTTTAGGCTTTTCTTCCTTTAAGTTACAAATTAATGTTGTCTCTGTCCTTACTGCAGAATCAGTCTTTGATTAATATCATGGAAGACCTGGGTTTTTTTTGTTTGTGTTTTAAAGCAGGCATTCTAATAGCTAATGTATTTGCACAAGGTGAGGTTATTATGCAGCTTAGAAGACCATAAATTTAGGTTTTATTTGACATTCTTTGCTGACAGGGGAATATGATTCTATTTTGTATGTTAGACATTTTAGGAAGTGCTATCTTATTGCTTGCTAATTTATTCTTAATTTAAACAAGCAGTAGCGTATTTAAGGTAAGCATTTAAAGAGAGACATGCTTTTTTGCATCTTTTAGATCCACTACAGGATTTGGTATAAAGCAGTCCTTTTTGTACATCAAAATAAAGAAAATGCATAATTCTAAACAGATGTAACAATTCTGTCAGTTGTTTGAGAGAATTTTGGAGAAGATGTTCCACAATTTAAGATGGTCATGATATGACAGCAGCTAAAAGTCCGTATTTCCCTGGTGGTATGCTATAAAATAATCAAAGCATCATTTTGACTTAATGGGATGAGGTCTTAAAAACCTGCAAAAAATCTAGTATTGTCTACATAGATGGAGAAAAACAAAGAGCTCTTGAGGCTGTGGTGCAAAGAAGCACATGCTATGTAAGTAATAAATTAGTAAGAGTACAACAAATTCAATATATAGCAGAGAATATTAAAAAAAAAAACCCCACAAACAACTAATTTTGCTAGCAGAGCCAAGTGGTCCCATCACCTTATACTACTACAGAATTCCACTCTACTGTTCCTTTCCACCTTTTATGAAAACACACAATGCTGTGTTTTGGAGAAAACGACCTGTTCCACTTCACTCTGTTGGATGCCACGCTTAACAGAGGTTTTGGAAAGTTTTTCAGCAAGAAATGTATTTAAGCCAATGCATTTTTTTTCCTTGCAGGATAGAGGTCTCGTTTCATTTAAGTTAGTGTCTGTATTTCCACAGACTCTGGGGCACCCTGGCTTGCCACAGACATCATCACATGCCCTGAGAAGTTACCATTACACTTGTTTAAGGGGAGGAAAAAAAAAAAAAAAAAAGAGAGAGAGGAAAAAAAGAAAAAGTTTATTATGATTTGTACAGAGCCAAGATACATTCTCTTGATTGCTTGTAGTCTTTAGAGAACCGTACACAGTTCAGGGTATTTCTGGGTCAGTGATTTTTCTGTTTTGGTGGCGGAGGTGTACAGACATATGCTCCAGTGCTTTTATATTGTGTTTCCTTCTGTCTCCTTACAAGCCTTTGAGAAAGAAGCTGAGGGATGTTTGGGTAGAAGGCTGGAACTTTTATGTGGAGTTGACATAGTTAGGGCACTGTAATAATGATTGTTGATAGACAACTCCCTGAAAAGGAAATGAAAATGATGTTTATAAAACAACACAACGTGTATTTCCAGAAGAATTAAGTGAGAGGCAGTGGGCAAGAAGATGAAGTAATCGCAGGCAAACGTGCTTCTCTCTTTTTTTTTTATTTTATCACTAGGCTTTTCTGTCATGTTTATTATCTTTAAGCAGTAATGGCAAAATTTGAAAATGGTTCTATTTTTCTGCCTTGGTGGGGAATTATGGGTGAATTCCAGTTTGTACTGTAAATGTTGTGTCTGGCACTCTGAAGGTTGGTTTAAAATGTGTCATTTTTAGCCATTTTATTGAAGCAGATTTTTTTTTTTTTTTTTTTTTGGTGAGAGCGGTTGTCACAGTATCCTGAGATACCTGTAGTGTTCTTGATCTCATCTTTCCTCCTTTGATGCCCTGCAAATTCTTTCCTCTATTTCTGGCTTTTCATTTTATTTTTCCTTAATTTTCTCATAAAAGACATTAAAAGGAGGGAGTAACGTGATCCATTTGTTAACAAGCTTGTTCCTCTTCATATGTCTAATGTTTGAGAGCACAGAAATTTTAATTTAAATAAAACTTACTGCCAGAAAGAGACTTAAAATTTAGGGAAAATATGACTGGAAGACCTGAAGTTGAATATATAAAGAGCCCATCAAATTTTTCAGACATGACAGAATCAGATTGCAAGAGGTGATGAGAAAATAGCCACTGTGAACTAAGGCTGTCAGCTGCTGGGAGAGATTTTGTTATAGAAGAATAAGCCAGGAGGATATAAAGAAAAAGCAGAACTGAAAGTGCAGATATAGTAAAAGAAAAACTAAATTTACAATGAGTTGATAATCCCAATCAACATAAAATTTTGTAGGATGCAGTAAAACCTTTTTCACCAAGAGGAAGTTACACCTCATCACAAAAGAATGTGTCAGCCATGTAAATATGCCCAAAGGAAACCTCACTCTGCTCTAGGAAAGGTGACACAGATAATTTATATTGCTCTCAAACAATTTGATATGGCCAGCAGATGAAAAATGATAAATGGGTTCTGGTTTTTATTTAGAAAAGTAGAGGTATTGGGAAAGGTATAAAATCTTGAGCGTAAAAGCTGCATTTCATTTTTATGGTTTACAGTTTCTAAAAATGTATCACTATTTGATTGTTATGAGAATGGTATGATTTTATGCCTGGTACTTAAAAGTATCTGCCATATAATAGTTTTGTGAGCTATGATACCAGGAAGGGCTAAATGCTGCTTGAAAGAGAACTAAACTCAGACCAGGTATTACTGAATTACAGCAGAATGGAAACATGACAAAGAACTTGAAACTGAGACTGCTAGCAACACAAAAGCTGTTTAATTAAAAAAGACCAAAACAACCCAGCAAAAAACCCTAGACCACCCATCACTGAGTGATGTTAAAATGTGCAGAAATTGATATTGGGAATTGATGGCAAAATGGAAAAAAAAACAAAACAAACCAACAAAAAAACCCCAAAACCGAAAAAAAACCACAAACCAACAAACAAAAAGCCCCACCAAAACCCCCAGTCCTGTAGGATTTATGTATGTATTTTGTGTTCACAAAAGATCACAAATTAAAATCCACGTAGCCACCATACTCAACATATACAGTGGCAAAGCATAATGCAGAAGATTATTTTATATGGTCTCTTTGCCCCATGAAGAGAATATTAAAGAGGAGTAGAGCTGCAGAAGGCAAAGATTTACCTGCAGCGTTTTTCAGTGCAGGACAAGGCAAAAGGAGCAGGACTGTGACTTTCCAGGTTCAGAAACAGACCAGTCAGGGCTTAGCGGATCAGTGGTGCCAGTTGGAGTCAACTGAGCTGAGTGGAGTGGAAACTGAAACCCAGGAGATGCTTTGGAAATCTATAAGAAAAAGCTGGCCAGGAAGGCGGGTCTGTGGAAGGAGGCTGAGCTGCTTCAAAGTTTAACCCAGTGAAGGTTGTTGGTGTTGCCACTGTCTCCACTGCACCAACGCGGAGTTCCCGTGACTGTTGCTGAACTGTTTCTGAGTATTAATAACACCTACAGAGGCACGTGGCAGAAGCACGTCCCCTGCTTGTTCACACTTTGTCTATATGTCCTAATGTTTGTTTATATTAAAAAGTAATTTCATTGACAAGAGCTAACACAGAACTGTCATTAACCATTGTTGAGGGTACTATTTAGGAATACAGTACCTATGCGCGTGCATTAAGGAGCGTTTACAGGGGTGAAACCAGTTTGGTTCTCTGTCTAGGCTGCTATGTGTTGTTTCTAACACACAAAACCTAAAGGCTCTTCAGCCTCTTTTTTTCTTTGCATAGACTGCAGCCTCATCTTTCTGAATATAGATAACAGTCCTTTTGCTGTCAGATACTGTCCTGTGCCCTTTTTTACAAGTCTTTTTCTCTGAATACACGGCATCTCCTTCTTTTCCTGTTATAATCAGTTTACTTATTTCTCAGCTGATCTTCCAATTGAACATAACTCTCCTGCTTTCAAAACAATCACTTTTTGTCCATGTTTCCAATATTGTTCAGCCCTTGTCCCATGTGTTGGATGGTGGTACAACGTTTTCAAATGCAACAGTATCCTACCTTGGGATTCTTGAAGAAGTTCAAGGGAGTGCAGTATCAATGGTGGATCTATTTGTGTTTCATGTAACTTGTCACTTCCTGATTGGTAACATACTGATGCAAAAGAATGCATAGATTTCAGCTATATCAAAGCAGTTATGAACCAAGAGCTTCATAATGTCAATCAGAACCCTTAGGATGGTTGTACAGAACAGCTCTGTTCTCATACCTACGTACTTGGCTTCAAACCATCCTTCCGTGTGCCTTTGTTCCTTTAAATTCCTGAATCAGTTTCCTTGAGTTCTGTGGGTCAGAAAGTAAATGGGCTTTCCTGAGTTCAGAGAGATCCAAGTTTCTTATTACATGTATAAATGAAATTTTAGACATCTTTCAAATACTTTGAGTAAAGTCTACTTGCACTTTTATCCTTTTAGAAAATAGCCTGACAGAGGACATTTTGGCAGAGAAGGGTTTAAACCCAAAGGAATTTGTATCCTTATCTATAAGCATTTGATCAAGTTATTTGTCCTCTAGAACAAAATTCTTCTATGCAGATCATAATTCAAAATATAACCTAAATGAATAATTGGTTAAAATACAGCATTTTTTTTTTCCTTCAGTTCTTTCGTTCAGTGGGGTGGGGAACGATGCTCTCGGGAGATGGACTCATAGCCTTTAGCAACACAAGAGAAGAATAGTGCTTACGATTCAATAGTTATATAAATATTCACCATGCATCTTTATGTACTTGTTCTTTGGCATTCTCATGTCAGATCCTTGCATTTCTGTGTCAAAGAAATGTTAGCAAACATCAGCTAAATTCTATTGTATGGTTGATTTATATTTCACATCATGGCCAAAGTAAAGAATGAACTGAAACCAGAATCCAGTGCCATCTAGACTTTGGATGTGGTTCTCAGATTGGAGATCTGGCTTGCCAAATAAAAAAAAGAAATCTTGCAATAAATTAAAAAACACACTCTATAATTCACTAGCTATTGTGTGATTCTACAGAAGCTGGCTGGACACTCAGAGTGGGAAAAGCCAACAAGAATTTTTCCTTGTGAGATCTTTCCAAATGCTTCCTTCAGCTGCTGCTGTGACAATAAATAAGCACAAGACAATTAAAAACAAGGATAAAATGATTAAGCCTAAATCTTTTCATTACAAGATGTATATAACCAGGTAAGCCTGTTCAGAAGAGAAGGATCATTAAAAAATCCTTTACTTTTTAGTAAAAGTGCTGTGTAATATGTATAATATGATCAGCTTTGAAAATAATGAAATGTAATCTCTTACTGAGAAATGTATGTGATAAATCTTCAGAAAATAGTGAGCCACTGCACATAGGAAGAGTACAGTCTGTGCTTTCAGGGCATTTCCCAAGATAAATTTACCTCATGAATAAGGCCTTTAGTTGTTAACTGTTGAAAGGAATCTAAAATAGAAGACACATAGGGTTTTCCAAGTTGAAAACTACATCAGGGCGTTCATTATTATGCACGCACGTAAGATCAGCTGCTCTATGGTTTAGTACTTGTATCAGCATTTTTTATATAGTAATGTTTATTCTTAAATCTGTCAGCTGCATAAACTTGAGACAAATCTAAAGATGTGATGAATTTTAACACCAGAGGGAAGTGGTTCTTTTTTAGGGTTTTATTTTCTGGTAAAGTAAATGGTCTGCCCCATTCCACTAGCTTCTCAGAAAAAAAAAAAAAAAAAGCCAGTATATGAACATGGTTAGGAGTACTAAATGTTGGCCACCTTTTGGCCACTAATTATGAAACAGATTGAGAATTTATTTCTAGTATTAACCTCAGACCAGTTACTGTACAGTGAATCATGAAGTGTGCGCAAGAATTTTGTTTGAAGATGGTCTATTTTTTTCTGGCCAACAGAAAATAAATACTAGCAGTTGAAAAATGGTTAAGTGACTCATTTAGGGAGGGGGGGAAAAAAGTGCTAACGACTGCATGGCTTTCCTAACTTTGCAAAGAAGTGACTGAATTTAACTGTTTTTCTTTCTTACTTTATAAAGTAGCTGTTATTTCACTACTTTAGGCTCCAAGAATAAAAGAACAATGCATGTGGTATTTGAGTAAAGTACTTGTTTGTGTAATTGGGGAAAAAAAAATAAAATGTTTTCAGCTCATTGTAAAAAAACCCTATGTCTGGCACAAACTTTTAAAAAAATGCATTGTTTTCATTTAAAACTCATTATTATTCTCATCTCACAGCCCTGAATTGTTGATTTTTAATCTTCTTCTATTCAGCTGCTACTTTTTCAAGTATATTTTTCTAATAATTACTTGAGTTACAGCCAGGCAAGAGCTATTTGGACTGTTCTCTACCCACTAGTAAATTTAGATTCTCTGTGGATTCACAGGTTTGACCTGCACTGTGCTCTTCGCTTAAATGCAATGTATTTACTCTTGGAAATGGGAACATACCCTCGCAATTGTAATACAAAAGGGCCTGACTTAAACTGTCACAGGACTGATCTCTAAAAATAGTGAAAACTTGATTAAAAAAGGATGCATATTTCTATGTAATAATTAACCATTTCTTATGTTCTCGATATGCTTTTTTTTTTGGTGGTTGTTTCAAGGACTTAACCATCATTAAAGATCAGGATTGTCAAGTCTGGATCATTGGTTTCCAAGAACATCAGGACAAACAAAAGCCTGTCATGATACCTTACCACTATTTAATGGTTTTTGTGAATGCAACAGACACGTAACCACCAATGAAGACCACATAAAAGTTTATATGTGCCACTCTCTATTTGCGTGGAAATGTTTGGATTATTTGCCTGAACTTAGAGTCACCGAATGTGAATAACAGTGTCTTACATAAGGCGATATAATGTAGGTGTTTGCAAAGGTATAAGAATAGGTTTGATGAATCTTGAAGCCCTGGAATAACTAAGAGTCTGGAAAGTCACCTCTGTAACGTAAAGTTAAGCAAAAGTTTATACAAGAAACATCACAACTCTGTCTTCAAAATTTTACTTCATTCTATGTCTAGCATCTAGAATTTCTGAGAACTTTCTTATTGCCACGTTAAGTGTCATATAAACGCATCTGTCCGTTCTGTGAACCTTAAGCTACAATATAATGTAGTCTCTAAAATCAAAACTGCTTTCAAATACGCTTCTGAATATAGCTGAAACCAGAGCACAAAAATGGTTGGGTTTTTTACTAACTTTTTTTAAGCTGGAACCGAGCTCCTTTAAAGGACTATTTCAGTAATGAGTTTATTTTGGCAGGTAAGCCAAGTCTGACAGCAAGGCCCGTTGGTAGAGAATCCTGGTGCATGCTCCCACACCGAGTGTGTCCATCGCTGTCCTGAGGGACTGGGGAGCTTTTCCTTTGCAATATCTGCAGAGGTGAGCTCTAACTGCCTGGTGACTTTCGTTGGAGTGCGAGTTTGTCTGTTGCCATTGAAGAATATCTCACCCACCTCTGAGTCAGAAAAACCTGCTATTTGATTTTCCATCTGTGCAGTGTTTTCCCTCGTCTACTTTGATGCCTTTTCTAAAGGCCTTCTATTTTTATCCTTTAATCTGAGTATCATATTCTACATTCAGATTTGCCTTCTTGATGCTTGTACTGTCTGGAAGATGGCCGAGAAAGAAGTCCTGCTGCAGTTGCTCTTGAATTTTGAATGATTCTCAGCTTCAAGATTCAAGCAAGAAACTAGAGCAAGAACCTTGCTCAAGCAAGAAACTAGAGCCAACCTAGCCATGGGATGAGCACTGGCAAACCGAATTCCAACCTTGTGAGCTTCAAAGGTATCTGCCATGGATTTACTCCAGGGAAGTCTGGTAAAGGAGTCTTTGCAGCTGAATATGCATCCCATTTCGTTGCCAGCCCAGAGACTCTGCTGAGTTTCAGGCTCTCCATGGAAATAAGTGCAAGCCTCTGTGGAAGACCTCCACATTGAAGGAAAAGTGTCCGAATTAGGAACAGATTAGATTTTTCATCCTTTAACGACTCCCATACCACTGCTGGTGGTGTCCAAGAGGGGAGTATTCTGTTCTTTCATTGCCCTCCCCGGTCTGCATAACAGGCTACATTCCTGCAGTTGGGTTTTGTGACTTCTTTAAACCAGCATTCATGATTGCAGCACTTCCAAATTTCTAGTTTCTGCAAAGCACGGTAGTCCTGTCTCCTTGTTTTTAGGAGAAATGAGCCTATGCTGAGATCCGTAGCAAAATCAGGACTAGAATGAAGACTCCCACTTTGTTCACTTCGTTGATTTTATGTGTGGGATTAAAAGTGAGATATGATCAGTCTGATCTGGGCTGAAGTATTATCTAATTGCTAAATTAGCCCAACTATTTACTTACAGCACTAGTATCCAGCTGTACTTGGAAATTTGAAGTAAAAAATATGTGATCAGTAAGCCCTTTGCTGTTTACAGCTGGACAAAACGTGGCTTTGATGTACAGTATTTTTGCATGTTATTAAGTAGTAGTATTTGTAGAGAACTATGGAGAACTGCCCTTACTGTGGAAGTCTTCTCAGAAGTCCTGCTCACAGACAGCAGGTAATATTTAACGTTATCAGAAAGTAAGCGGCTGTTACCTCTACGTATACTACAAAGAAAATAGCATTGTTGTATCTCCAGGTCATTTTGTATTAGATTTGTTGTAGGTGTAAAAGTAAGAAAGGTGAAAGTGCAAAGATTTCTAGTTAATAGTGATACTGGAAGCAATAGACTGAAAACGTTACAAATTATCTTTCAATTTTACACAATTGTAAAGCAAAGTTCTGGGTGTTCATTTCTGTCCTCTGTTAGTCTAAACAAAGCAGCAATGACATTTTTATTTTTTTAACAAAGCATCATCCAGCATAGTTTGTCTTACAGTAAATACCTATTTCATAGTAATATTTCATATCAATGTAGGTATTTCAATACCTAAATTGAATTCAGTAAAATCTTGGCCTCTGCATTTAAATGCACTTCACTCTATTTTTAAGCTGTGTTTCTTTGACATTGTAGTTTACATAAGTTCTACCCCCTCTCTCTTTCTTCATGTTCCCACCCATTTCCTTGCTGGTACAAGGGTTTAACTGACTTCTTAATGAGCCAATTCAGCTCTTTACAAAGAAAAGAAAAAAAGTTTTCCTGTTTGTTTAATATACTGAACTACTTCATCGAGGTGTGGAGGAGCACCTGTGCTGGCACAATGGAGGGAGGAGGCAGGAGCCAAGGCAGCTGGTAACTTCGATTGGTATTGGGGTTGCAGCCTTCATAGCTGCAGAGCTTGACCCCCGAATGCTGCAGGGCACCTGACACCCTCTCTTGAACCATTTCTGGTGCTTGTCTGCTCCTGAATGAGACAATTTATCTTGCTAGTCAGGTAGGAAATAAAGAGAGAAAAATAAGTTTTGGTTGTTTTTTTTTTTTTGCTTGCTTAGCAAGCTGAATTGAGTTGCTGAGGGTTCAGCCAAACAGCCGGGCTGTAGCAAGGGCAGTAGTGGGGAATGTCTCCCGGGAGGGAAGGAGCAGCAGACCCTCTTCACAGTGGCCGTGGTGTGCAGTTCCCTCTTGCACAGCTTCACACCGATGGTGCAGCTCCACAACGCAGCAGAGCTGATCTCGTGGCTTACTGCCACCGCACGGAGCAGCCAACCTCCTCCCTCGCTCCTCCCCTCACTCGCTTTTTTTCTTGTTTGGTGGTAGCCTTTTTTGCCAGCTTAGCAAGCTGAACCCGTTTGTCATATTGCTGAAGGAGTGCCGAAAGCGATGCAAGGGAGGGGACGGATGTTTAAGGCCTGGCAGGGATGGCGGGCATGGGGAATATGGGGCCAACTCTGCCCCTTTGGGCTGTGGATCAGTTGAACTCATGGTGCAGCACTTTCAGCCAAAACGGAGAGTGGAAACAGTCTGACAGAAGTTACTTATTTATCCAAATTTCACTCCCCTTTGTCTTGCTGAGTAATCAAACTTAGCACCTCTTCATTGCCTTAATATGTTGTCTTCCTTTCTAATGGCACCGGTCCGGTCACTCTTGCCCTCCAACATCGTTTTCAGAAGAACTTAACGCTTGCCTTACATGCACATCAAAAAAAGAATAAAACAAGTTTGTTCTTACAGTTGCACTTGATCATTGCAGTTTATATGAAGTATTGTCTATGCACGTTATTTTTAAACAAAAATTCTAAAGAAAATTTATTATTTTATTCATAGACTTACAAATACGACTTATGGAAAGTTCTGCTTTTCTTTTAGCATTGTATTACTGATGTGTGGGTGGGGCAGTTGGGTGAAGGGTAAGCTCAATGTTTGAAGTATTTTCAGATGAAGACTTAAAAGCCGTATTTACAAAAAAAAATGTTTAAACCAAGATACATCCTGATTTAAAAAAAAGAAAAAAAAGAAAACCTCTATGTTTCAGCTTCCTGTTTAAAAAGACAGTCTGGCAAAGCTGAAAGAGGGATTTAGCTGGGGAGGAGCATGGCTGGGGATGGTAACTTATCTAACGGGCTGTTTATACAGTAAAGTACCAGACAAAAAATTATTGGCAATTGTATATGTGTTTCAGAAGAACATAGGGGAATAGGTCTTGTATACCCAGTCTTGTATAGACAGTAACCAATAATGGTTTTTAATGTCTTTTTAAAATATCATAGATATTTTGTAGGTGAAGAAAGTCTGTTATGTTACAAAAATCTTATTTGTGCTTCTGCTTAGATAAAAGATTTTTGTGTAATGCCAGCTGTTTTTCTCTAGCTTTACTTTCATAATCACATTTCTATAAAGGCGTTCCAGGAAGATATCAGCATCTCTTTCATAAAGCAAGAAAAGCAGTACAATATACACACATAATCTTTGGGATCAGGGCAAACGTCTACTTGCAGTTTAAGCAGCAGGAGAATTGATTAGGTAGCAGTCATTTAATAAAGCTTTTGAACAATGGTGTGTGTCGATATCAGCCCTTTTTCAGATGTAGCTGGGGTACATTCAGTTGGCAGTTGTAACGCTCCCGAGTTTACAGTATTCTTGCTCTGTGAGCCAAACCTACAGGACGTTTGTCTCTTGCAAAAGTTCAAAGGGACTGTCCAGACAAATGTTTTCCCCTTTTTTTTCCTCTTTCAGTTTGAGCTGATCCTAGCTTGATCTTAGCTGTAACTCAGAAATTTTCCCATGGGTTTCATTTCTAGTTCTGCTCATCTTTAACTAGCAAGCATAAAGAAAACACCTCTCAAATGACAGATATCATTATTAATTGCTAGCAAAGATTGCAGCTGACACAGAGGAAGTATATATTTTCTTGCAGAACAGAAATTGATCCTCTCCATGTTACCAAATTTTGCTAGATGTCACCTGTAGCCATTTAGGTCATCCATATATATTCTCTTAACATTAGTTTTAATCTACTCTCTTTATTTCCTACCAGTTCCTAACCCTCATGTGTATTTGATGTAGGAGAATTAAACTGCTCTTTGTTAAGGAATCAGTAATTATGTCTGGAAATTTTAGCAATTACTGTGAGTTCTCCCTAAATAAATTGCATTTTAGCTTTAGTTTTGTTAGGGAGTGTAGAACGTTGTGTGTTCAATGTGCTTTCCATTAGACTAGCATCTCTCGATTAAAACCAAAAGTCCGTGCTTTTGAGAAGCTGCTTGGGGAACTTGTAGAGCTAACGTGAGGTAAGTATTTGGAAAAAGTGAAATATTTCATGCAGTATAAACTTAGTCTCATCTAACAAAATGGATTTTTAGAAAATGGAAGTTGGGGATCAAACTCTTAATGAACTGAAACAATCCTTGCCGTCCCAGTCTATGGAATTTTAATTTGCCCATTTAGAAAGCATAACGGTGGGTATAGAATACGTTTAAAAGCACTTTAAAATCACCAGGGCACCTAAGGAATTTGAGACACGTGTAGGCCTTGAATAATACTAATTGATATCTGTGAAGACTTTATGAAATCTGCACAAAAGATAGAATTTTGAGTGGTTTAAACCTTTATTTAGAATTCAATAGTGACAAGAAGTCGCCGAAGCCTCTCTCCTCCTTCCAGTCTCTCCCTTTAACCTCTGAATTACTGAACTGGATGGAAATGTATCAAACAATTAAGTGTTGCTGTAAGCTTCAAAGGCTCTAACAAAAGTTAGAGCTGCACATCTAAGTTTCTTAGAGCTTTTCTAACTTTCTTAGTTCTTAGAGCTCTTAAAAAATCAAAAGCAAAGTATATTTCTACGTATGCATGGTAGTACTGAGCCCACTGTCAAAATAAAAAAATAAAAACTGGCTGCAGCAGATGTGCTTTTGCACCTGCAAGCGCTGGGTATTTTTCAGATCTTCATGTGTACGTATATACGTATGTATGCATCATTTGAGTTACACAACAAATATACGGAATGTCAGTGGGATTATAAAAGAAACAGGAAAATAAGTATTTATAATGTTCTCATTTGGATAGAATAGCGTGAAAGTTAGAAAAAACATAGCAGGAAGTTATGCGGTGTAGGTGATGATATTAAAGCCCTGACAAGAGAGAAGAATTTCAGTTAGCAACTTCTATCATAGAAGCTTTAAACATTGACATTGTGTGTCATCTCAAACATTGATTATTGGTAAACAGCCTTTGGCATATTTTTGCAAAATAATGCAGTTTGCTCTTGTGTATGTGCTTCATGTTTAGAGCAGAAGACAAAAATGAGTATGCCATGTGTGGTTCTTGTTTACTGTCCTTCTAACAGCATTAAATCCTTCTTATGATTATGTTGTGCAGGCAGCGGAATATCAGATTTACTAAGTGTATTTATTCCACTACAGAAACCTTGGGTTGTTCCAGTAAATTTATTTTCTCCTCAATTTTACATATTCCAGCTGTTGTTTCTGTGATTGTGGGTGTGTAGAATCCAAAGCAAGGTCTTAAGAATCTGGCAGTTGAGCTTTCTAACATCATCTTATGTCTCCCGTAAGAAGGAAGATGCGTCTTCCTTCGTGGTGTGTTCAGTATTGCAGTTGTTAATGTGCCATGGCTTGACTGGGAACGCTAGAATGAATGGCTGTATTGGCTTTCATTGGGCAGTGCAGGCAAGTTCTGTATGGATTTTAACATAGTAATACATCTTGTAAATACCCTTAGAAGTCTTGTTTGACAATTCATTCATTAAATCCTTCAATATAGGGAATTTGGCCTTACGTACAATTTCCAGCAAAGCTCTCTTCCTACTGGATTCGTAGGGTTATTCTACTATCATCGCAGCTTGCAGTGCCTCATTCGGTAATCCTGTGTTAAAACCACTAATAACTTCTTGAAAATGTATTACTTTGCTCTATGCATGAAATTTTTAATTTTAGCTGACTCCTTCAGTTTTGTATTGGGTATGACAGTGGGGCCAAATCTGGTTTCCATTCAGTAGACTGTGTCAGAGAACTTGAACAGAATACTTCCTCACTTTTCAGGGTTCCCTCTTAAGGGAATTAAAGAGAAAATTAAGGATGGATTGAGGCAAGACCCATGGCTCCAGGCAAGGAACTCAAGGATTCACTGTACGGGAATCCCAGGTCGAAGGACTTGCCTATCAGTACCACACCTACCAGAACATGTGGTAAAGTGCCATCGGTGGTCAGGGGGAGAAGCAGCTGTGTGAGCAGTGCTCTTGTAGCTGAGATTGATTTAGGCTCTCTCCCAGGCTCGTGACCAGGGGGTCATGTCTCTGCCTACTGATTAAACTGGATGTAATAATGCTGACATTTCTGTCACAAGTTTAAAAGGATGTCAGATGAAAACGGATCATGTTTTCAGCTGGTAATGGCTTGTATAGCTGCTCAGATGAACCCAAAATACCTGTGTCTTGGAAAGATAACTGAGCAGATGAGTGCACTGTTCAGTCTCATTGAATCTGCTCTATGTGTTTTGTTTGGTTGAACATGCCTTGAAAGAAGACAAAGAGTGGACTTATGCAGGCTCCCCCTTATTATTTCAAATAGTTTATCCGAATTTTCAGGTGGGTGAAGCTGATTATTTGTTGTTGACAGAAGGACTGTGTAGGGAACTTGTCCTAACAAGCAGTAATTGTGTGATTAGGAGAGTTTAATGAAGAAAAGGAATTCTAATTCATTCATAGTATTTGGTTTGTTGACAGTTAATGTCATTTTCATTGAATGAAATCTATCAGTGACACTTATATTTTCAAGCTATTTGGAAGTGCTGGTATTCTGAAGCTCTGTTGTTTAACTTTGGTCTTAGATGTAAAACCTGCAGAAGTCAGAAAATAGTCTTCAAAAAAATGGCAAACTAGTTAAATTAATCCCTGTTCCAATGGTTACTCACGGTGTGTTTTTTACAGTGTGCTCTGTATTAATGGCTTAATACAGGTTTATAAATTCCAGATGTATTAATCTGGAATACTTTAAGTTTGAGAGTGATAAAGATTTATTTGACACTTTTGGTTAGGAATGGTGTTTAGATCAAATGCTGTTTTTCTGCCCTAATATTGCATTTTGTGTTCATTGTGGATTTGCATCCAGACTTCCTAGTTGATTTCCAGGTGTATGGGAGGGGAAATGTCTGTGTGGGCATTTTTCATGTGTATTATTTTGAAACAAACACCTGAACTGATGTACAATTTTCCTAAGGGGTGAGGAGGATTTTCTAGTGTGATTTAGAGACATGTGATTTAGACATGTTAAAAAATGCCTCAAAATATCGGCAGCATCTGCTGATAGCAGAGTGTGTACATAATAGGAGAGTTTCTGCTGAGAAGAGGAGGTACGAGAATCCTGGCTTTTGAAATGGCTGAACTCTTCCTATTGACTTCTTCAGGGGAGATGGATCTCAGTTGCAGTTCTTCCGATGAAAGCAGTGAAGTAAATGCCACTAGAGGATGATTCAAGAATACAACTTTGTCACCTTAGAAAATAGATTTCTATAAGTAAGCCTCCTAATTTTTCAGCCTGATTATTAGAAATAAAACTCCAGTGTGATGTCTGCTTTCCATCATTCTGATTGTTCTGCTAAGGAAAGTCAGTGCTCTCCGTCGGCAGTTTCCACATGATTTTCAGAGGTTTGCAAAGCTCCAAGCGTAGAGATCTGAAAAAGTATCTGCTCAAAGCAATAGCTGTAAAGATGCAAGTACCGCTGGCAGTGCAAGTGGATAAAACCTTTCCACACCTTAAATCCTACTTGACTACATCGCTCAGTAGAAACGTAGAAGTTTCACAGCCTTTGCTGAGTAGAGGCTTAGCTCTCTGCTTACGTTTTGGAGTCTCCTTATTTTTCTAAAAATCACCCACTTTTTTTCTTTGTTTTGGTTGGTATTTTGAGTCTTCCTTCTCTTTTCTTTGCTTAGCGGCACTTCTGAAAGTCAGAAGGTTAGAAACTGGGCCTTTCCTCTCAGGGACAAGATAAGCTGCCTTACTACATACTGAAGTTTCAAGCCAAGGACTCACCAAGAAGGGGGAAAAAGAAGTGACTGAGAGGAAAAAAAAAACACGCCCAATTAAATGTAGACATGAACGTTTTGGAAATTCAGATACTTTTTAGTATGATTCGAGTGTAGATTTATATAAGCTGCGAAATAGTTTGCATTTGGAAAAGGGCATTTTTGAAAGTTCCGTAGTTACTGAATGAAACTTGACATCACTGGTTTGTTTACGTTCATGGCTATAACAAATGTAATTTGTTTTATTAATACATTACTTTTTTCTGCTTTGGAGAGAACCATGCAGGGCCCCAGAAATCTTCTATTATTTCAGAAGGGAACGATACAAAATAATACTGGTAATACACAGGATTTCTCTCCCCAAAGAAGTTTCTGAGAGAAAAATTGAGATCACTTGAAGCTCAAAACTACTGCGGTAGGTATTCTAGATTTCATAAGGAAAAAGCTAAAAGCTTACTAAGTTATGGATATAACCATACAGATACAGATGTGGTTAGTAGTCCAGTATCTTTACAATTTATATTTTTATAGCTGTTTGAGGCCATTCTTCCCATAGTCAAAAATAATCTTCTGATCCAGATAATGAAATTAGGAATATTTAATTTTCCTCTCTGCCTCCATATGGGTATGCATTTGATAAAATTAACTTAATGAGGCTTTTTGGCCTGGGTCTATTTTTTGGTCAGGCATATAAATTAACTGTCAAAATTGAGCATTTTCATTTTGACAGGAAATTATTTTTCTTATAGTGAAACATAATTTGCGATATAAATACGTGATGAATCGGGCATTGTAATGCAGATGACCCAATGGCCCTCTATGCTTTCTGAAGTTTGGAGTTGAATAATGGTTCATAAAAGTTCTTATTTAAAAAAAGGAGGGGCGAAAGGAGAACTGGGGAGAAATTCCCACAGCTCAAAATATTTCTAAAGCTGCCTAACAAAGCAGCTTTAACTCTCTGTATAAAGCTTTCTCGAAGCAACTCGGTGGGTCTGGCATAAGTATCAACTTTGAACAAGATTTTAATTTCTAATCTCTTTTCCTGTCTCAATACTGAATTATGTTGCGAGTTTTCAGATCATGCTTGCCACAGTGTGACACAGGGAAGCTGCCAAAGGCTACGGCCTCCAGTCCTTCCTCTGTATTGATTGCTGAGAGGCGGCTTCTGACCTGCCTGGAACTGCATTTGAACCGTTCGTGTCAGTGTTCCACAACAGAAGTAAAATGTTTGCCTTATTTCTCGAAGTGATAATCCATTAAGGTATTCTTAGACCTTGTTTTTTAGGCCCTGTTCTTGTATCACAAACTTTTGTCCTAGGATTGGAAATATACGGAGATTAATACAAGTGCTGCAAACAGAAGGCAGAGTTTTGGAACATGAGGTATATGCGCTTTTATCATGGCCTTTTTCTGTCCTCAGTGTATTCCTGTAGCATTTATTGCAAAATAAAAAAATAAGCACCTGTCTGACAGGCAGCGATACTGCTTGTAAGTGAAATTGCTTACTCGTGGGCACCAGATCTTTAGACTTAAACATCCTGTGATGTCAGCTTGGAACAGAATTTCAACAATTCTGTCTCATTCCTGCAGGTGTATTGTTACACAAAGTCATGTACGTCTTTATGTTTAGACTGACGTTTCTAAAATGTGTCCGTTTTACTGTTGTATGTTTGTTACGTAATAAGGTTATATACGCAGAATAAGGTTAGCTTATGCATAAGATTATTTAACCAAATGCATGCTTGGTTTAGTAAGTCAGTCAGGTGGTTTCAAGGACAAAATTGAATTCTCTACTGCGGGAGACTTTTCTTGTGCAATGTTTAAAAAGACCGAAGGAACTGTACCCCGCTTGTCTAATGCAGTCACATAAGGCAAGTTTTTACAGGGAAACTCTCCAAATAATGAAAGTGAAAGTGCATCCAAAATATAAGCAGCTTTTGATTGTTTAAAGGAGACGTTTTTAGTAACTTTGTGAGTCGTGTTTTCTTTAAGGCTGTTGTGACTGTCTGAATTGTACCTGTGGTTATTTCTTCCACTTCATTCTGATTCCTAGCTGAGACTTCATTGACTTATTTCTGCAGTTCATTTGCTGACCTGATTTACTTTATCTGTAATGTGTCTTCTAAAGGAAAAAGAGGTACCCACGTAAACAAGATTGTGGCTCTTGCTTCAGCTGTTATTGCCTGGCAGCTTTTTACAAAGCGTATATGATTAAACATGACTTATTAATGTAAGTCATTAGCATAACTCATAACATGAACGTTTACTTTCTTAGAAGTGCAAGACAAGAAGCAATAGGGGCCTTTTTCCCCATCAGGATTTACTATCCATCTTTTCTGTATACCGCTGAAGTCATGTGCAAGCATCAACTCTTGAAAAGAGCTGAAAAAAAGCATAAGTATTGGAAATGAATTATAAAATCTGTCAGCTTTTCTGTGTGTCTTTTTTCAAAGTATTAGATACTGATCGCTAGAAAAGCCTCGTTAATCTGCTGAGAGAGATCAAAAGGAAAAATAAGCTTCAGTTTAATTTAGTATTCCCGGAGATTTATGGATCCTGTGCTGCTCATTTGGCTTGTGTCTGTTTTTTAACCTGTAATTCTAGAATTTGGCGGGCTCTTTTCTCCATAGAGGTCTGCTTGCTGTCTGATGAAACAGAATTTGGGCAGCAATAAAGTAGATGGAGAAAGTACAAGTGCAATTTCCCTTTTTTAGTTTCTTTTCTGTACAAAATGATAAAAAAGGCACTCCCAGTAAAAGAAGTGTTAAATGAAAAAAGGGATATTTGAAGTCCACCTTAGACTGGGAGAACTCTGAAGTGTAATGGGTATCCTCTGTGCAGAATTAATGTGCGTAGGGTTTATTTTTCTTCTGTGGAAGGGCTACTGGCTCAATTACGTGTGGGTGTGTTTTGAGTTTAAGGCTCTTGTTACAGAAGATCTTCTTCTTGGGGTAAGGGTCTGTGCTTTGGAGCACAGCATGCTCTGTGCACAGCTGGTCCGGATGAAATAATTGACAGTTCTGTAGCCCAATTGTTACATTACTGTTTCCTGGAAGAGACAGATTGGGTTCACCAGCTTAATCCTCAAACATGTGGTCTATATTCAAATATGAAATGAGGCGTAACTGTGAACAAGCTTTATGTTTGGTTGGATTTATTTTGGTAGATGCCAAGTATCTGTTCCATGCAAGTGCATCCCCTGGGTGCTCTTCATACATGGCTACTGTCACCCTTTCTATCAGCCCAGTATCTCAATTCCCCTGGTTAGGAATGTGGTGTGTACACATTGAAGGCTAAACCTTCAGCTTCAAGCAGATTGCACTGAGAGGCAATGGTTATGAAAAGACAAATAAAAACTGTTTGACTGTTTTCCTTACTCATCTGTTGTTTCTGCTTTCTGTGAATCACAAAATTTCAGAGAAAAAGTAAATGTTAATGGCAAAGAATTAACTTTTGATTAATGATTGAAATAATCTTCTCCATGTTCCATGTATCATACAAAAAAAAGAAATGTTTATGATATATTCTACTAGCCTCTACAGCTCTGCAAAGAGTGAGAAAATGTATTAAAATTAATTTACAGGTATCCATTTGATGTAGGGTGGTTTAGGATGGATTTAGGAAGCTCATCAATAAAACTGTGGAGATGAAATTAAAACCAAATCCACATGTTTTAGTCTGTAAATGCAGACATTTATAAAATAAATTGGTATATCATGTTACTTTTGTTTTTCTTTAAGAAGACTTCATGTGAATTAGACTCAACTGTGGCGTTGCGAGACGTGTTGGAACATGTTGAAAGGTATTAGCTTTATACACCACATCACCTCTTTGGAGTCTGGGGTCTCGTGAGTTGTTTCTGTTATGGGATAAGCTGATGAAAGCAGCAGATATTTCTTGTCATAGTCTAGTTTCTTTACCCATGCAAAATCTAATTTTTTTTTTTTTTTTTTACTGAATAAAGCATAAAGGAAGCGAAAGTAAGCAATTTCTTTGCTCACTGTTGCCAGCCTTATAGGTTTATCTACAAGTTCCTGCAGTCCGATCTGTCTGATCCGCAGCTTTTGGGTCCTGCCCGAGGGTCTTCCGCAGGGTGCTTTTATTGCCATCTCCTTCCCCGACTCTGTTTCTCTCTTTCGTCCTCATACCGCTTCAGTTACCTGTTCTATACTGAAACTTGAGTATAGTTTGGTTTTGCTGCATGCAGGTGACATACAATAATTGTCACCTTGAGAGAGATTTTGGCAGTCCACACCTGAGCAGCGTCTGGGCATTTTTAGTGTGGAAGGTCTGTACAGGAGGCTGACAGCATATCTAGCAGCAGAGCTGAGTTATAATCTTCCGTTATCTTTGAATCTTTCTTTCACAATTCGATTTGTGGTTATTTTTCTTTTTTTCCCAGAGGACACTGATGTTTTACCTTTTCAAACACTAAAAGAAAAATTTATATTCTGTTTCCTAGTGACGCTCTTTGATCAGAAGATTGTGTTAACAATTTCTTTTTTATTTTGAGACCAAGAGAGAAATGCCTAAGGGTGACATAAATCATCTATGAGTTCCAAGAGCCTTTCTTTTAAGTAAAGAATTTTCTCCTTACAGGATTGAAACTTGTGATCTGTCATCAGATCTTGAGTTACTTATTTGAGATTTTAGCACCACGTCCTGTCTTTTGGTGAATTTAGGGGAGGCTATTTACTCCTCTTAACTGAGGGCTAAATATGTAGCCAAGCTTTTAATTTTTAGATAAACATTTAAAAACCTCGTGGTTTTGTTCACTGATACCAACTACTAACAAAGTAACTTCAAATATGTGCAAATATTCAGAAGCACAGTGTCTTAAGGAGATTGCTTGCTTTTATTGACAGATTTCCACCCCTGGCTGGGGTGGAATCAGCTTTCCCCACGGCAGCCGACGTAGCGCTGTGCTCTGTATCGGAGGCTGGAAGGGTATTGATAACACATCGCTGGGATGTTCCTACAGTATGATGTCATGCTCAGCACAAAAAGCTAAGACAAAGGGGGGAGGGGGGGCATTTGTTATTAAGGCATTTGTCTTCCAAAGCAGCCTCTACATATACTGAGTTGCCACTTCCCAGGAAGCCGCTGGACATTGCCTGCTGATGGGAAGTCGAGAGTAACTCTTTTGAACTGCCTTTATCTCGACCCACAAGTTTTTCACCTTATTTTCAGCCCCTGCGCTGCTGAGGAGGGGGGAGCACATGGCAGCCAACGGAGGCCAGCCCAGCACGCGAGGTCTGGATGCCTTGGGGTCACAGGACAGAGACCAGTGTGCTGCAGGACAATTTCTCTTGTTTAGCAAAAGCAGCAACAATGGCAAAGTAATATGCTGTAAAAAGCTCATATTTTGCTCCCACTGTTGAAAATTAATTACGGTACAGACCGCATAGTCGCGTATAATGCATTTCTGTGTTGCTGCAATTACTTTAAAGCTGCAGGGTTCACTTCCAGTCCAAGGGCTCATTTCAGAGCTGCACAGCCTTGACTGGATTGGCTGAAACTGGTTTTGAAACTGCACGCTCAGGGAGAGCTTCAAATGTAAAGGGTAAAACTCCTTAGTTTTCTCTTGCATTAGAAAAAGCCTTGTTTTTCACATTTTTGTCAAGAGAATGGTTTATTTCAACTAAATGGAAATATTTACAATGTAAAGGACATTCCTGACAAGATTATGGTTTTTAATATGGAATGGATTTTGGATTTTAACTTCTGTTGCTATTTTAAATATTGACATTGAAAATCACTGTTCTATTTGCAAAGCAGCTGCAATGGTAGGATATCTTCTCATTGCAGCTGGCTAAGGAGAAATTACGTTGAATTGAAGAATACCAATTACTTACCTTATTATTCTTAGTAAGTGAAGAGAAGAGATTACGTCTAGAACAATTTAGAATGACAAGACTATTGTGACAACAGGTGATAAGACTGAAAAAAATCAGTGAAACACTAAGATGCTTTCAAAACTATGCACAGTTTGATTTTAAACAAAAAGAACATTGACCCAGACCTCTTTATGTAAAGGGAAAGAATGAAATGCATGAAATACACTTAAAAAGCAAACCTTTGCATGTGTTCATCACTGAAAAAAATTAATTTGAATAAGTTGATTTGAATCACTGATAGCTATCCTTCTGATCTTTTGCGTAGCTCAAAAGGTAAACTAACCCCTCAACGTATATATCTTTTTATTTGAAATAAAAATTTGTTAAGTAATTCCATAGCATTATAGTTTCTATTAGTGTACTTCTGCCAAAAATACTTAGGTCATAAGTACATTTTTTCTTTGAGCTGCAATGGACATTTTGTTATCAAAACATATAATTAGCTTTCTAAGATCTAGCAAAAGAAAGGATAAGGTTTGAATCATTTGTCATGGCATTGATCTTAAAAGTTTCCTTTTATTTCTTTATTTCAGTTTGCGTGAAGAGGTGATAGGTCTCACGTTGCAGCAGAAATGAGATAATCCAGGTCTGATAGTTGTCGTACAGCATACGCATTATGTTATTTTGAACTGTTTGACTGTTAGACTGAAAAATATTTAAACAGAATGCAGGGACCAGAACAGCTGTGACAGCATAGGAAGTTTCAAGTTTTCTCCTTTTTTCTTTTATTCTTTTTCTCTTTTCTTGAAGACCTTGTTCTTTTCCGATCCTTTTCCTTCAAAAGAAAACTTGTTTATTTTGTGTTCCCTAAAGTAAAACTGGAAGACACACCCTTCCTTCATTTAATGAAAATTTCAAGTGTAAGGAGTATTTGAATTTGTGTGTGACATGAAAGGCAAACTGCTGTCTGCTGCCGGCCCGTTGCAGTCCCACTGCGGGGCTGCTGTGGGAGCAGGCACTTCAGAGGAGACGATGGGGTGGGGTGGGGTGGGGTGGCCGGTGGGGCCCAGAGGAATTAGCAGGGCAAATGCTAAGGGAAGGGATGTGCAGAGATTTAACCAGACTGCTGGCTTGGGAGTTGGAAACTTTAGAACTTGGAAATTGAGAATAAGCCCAGCCCGTCACAGAAATATCAAAAGTAGTATGATCAGGCTCAGTAAAACTTGTGCAGTCGTCTTTTGGTGGTGATAAAATACAAGTGTCTGTTGTTTGCCTCTGTGAAAGCGGGAGATTTTAAATTGCAGCTGTGCTTTAAAATATTTATACTTTCTGTATTGCTCTCTACAGCTACCTGGAAGGAGGGTGTAGCCAGGTGAGGGTCGGTCTCTTCTGCCAAGTAACAGGCGATGGGACAAGAGGAAGCGTCCTCTTGTTGCTTCAGAGGAGGTTTAGGATGGATATTAGGAAAAATTTCTTCACAGAAAGACTTATCGAATACTGGAACAGGCTGCCCAGAGAAGTGGTGGAGTCACGATCCCTGGAGGTATTTAAAAGCTGGGTAGACGTGGTGCTGAGGGACATGGTTTAGCGGTAACTTTGGCAGTGCTGGGTTAACAGTTGGACTTGGTGATCTTAAAGGTCCTTTCCAACCTAGACCATTCTATGGTTCTATGGAAAACTTTCAGGTACGCTCTTGATGTTCAAATGACCTGGTGTTTGAAGAGGCCATTTCAGAAGGCCTTATAAATCAGCAGAACTGCCTTCTGTTCTGGGTATGTTGTCGCATTCAATGGTGATGAGTTTTATCCCAGGTCCAGGTAGTGATGAATTAATTTTGCTGCCTCATTGATGTGATTGGAAGCTGTGTGTCCTGGCTTGGCACGGCACCGTGCCTGGACTAACATACCTCCCCTCCTGAGAGAGCGTATGTTCGCCTGCAAAGCATCTTGTAGATATGTCAGAAATGTACGATGGGTCAGAAGGTATAAACATTCTGTCCAGTTCTGCCCTGGATGCAGTAATTCTGCTGAAGTCAACGAAGGTAGTCTATATTTTCCCTGATATAAGTGGAAACAGAAACATCTTCCATTTAACTTAAAACGCTGTACAGTCGCTTCGTGTCATTTTTTAACCGTACATTTTGCAGATACTGTATATAAACCTGGATTATGTCTTTTCTAAGTGGCAGTTGGTATAAACATAGTATCATTGTATAGGATGAAACATGTGAGAAGTTCCCCTTGGAAATGAAGGGAAGAGGTTATTAGAAACAACCTAATTCAAATTAAAGTGCTTGAAGTATCACACTTGCTTCAGTGCTAAAAACTTGGCACACCTGGCGCAGGGAAGCAGCTAAAGCATGTGTAGGGATTAAAGCACTTCCCTCCTTTCCTCTGGTTCTTCTATTAAAGGCAGGGTTTCCTCAGCCTAGAGGATATTTTCGTTCCTTGTCCTCCATGGCAGCTGTACAGTACAAACAGCAGCAATAACATACAGCCCCATATTCTCTACTTCTTCTTAGAACTAAGTTTTCTCACATTTCAGTGAAGCAGGAAAATAAATTGAAATTTTAACCGAACACGACATATTTTCATCTTCCATGAGCCTTAAAGAATTGGTATCTTCTCTTCATTTAAGGTCCCTTCCAACCCTAACAATTCTATGATTCTATGATTCATTTCATGAGCAAGCTGGAAGACTTGTCAGTCAGTATTTTTTGCATATTTAGAAACGATGTTGTGAGTTTGAAGGTTTGAGTCCAGGGAGCTGCTGGTGGTGTTCCCTCTTTCTTCTTTGGCTGGTACTTGGGTGACCATCATTGCACTAACTCAGGCTGTATTTCATAGGGCCAGCACTGCTGGCCTTTTTCGCAGGGTGTTGGTTGAAGTATGCCAGAATAACAAGTCCTGAAGGTATTATACCTCATTAGTTTTATGGTCTTTTGTCAGTATTTGAAGGTTTTTTTGAAGGGGAAGAACATGTTTATTACCATGAAACTGGGTGCGTGGCTAAAATGCTTCAGCTGTTTTTGGAAGATAAAACTTGCAGTGCTTTCACTGAATTCAGACTAGAAAAGAAGACTTGTTCCTAGTAGAGATGATGTGAGTAACCTTTGCAACATAAATGTAGCTTTTATAGATGAATTGGCGTGTTTTTCAGGATCCGTTTTCTCTTTAAAAAGCTGCCTCTTTCTCCTCCTCCTCCTCCTCCAAAGAACTTTGCTGGGGCAGAATAACACATGTGCATGTGTGAAAAATTGCTGTTCGTAAGTGTCTCAACCTAGCTAAATATTTAAACATATGTAGCTCGCCTGTGTATATGCTACTAAAGCAATGGTTTCCTGAATCAAGATTTAACAGATTATTACTGAGGTTATGCTGATTTTGGAGCTTAGACTCTGTTGCTGCAATATGTGGGTCCTTCTGGTTCTGTCATTTATTTTTACACAGAATTTCCCTCTGAAGTGGTGCAGTTCTGAAAAGGGCAGAGATCCCTGCTTCCAAAAAGAGGTTATAGTGCTTATGTTGGATATTATTAACCCAAACACAGAGTCTAATTCCCCGAGCGTTAGATTTGCTGAGTTTCGTATGCAGCGCAGGGAAGGATGGAGGTGTTTCTGGATTCCCAGCAGCCAGAATTGCTTGTGCTGGCCAAGAGGAACTGGAACTCCATTTGTTCAGGGATACTGCAGGGCAGAGATGGCTTAATACTAGAAATGTGCTTTTCTGGGGTCTTGCACAGGGACTCAGAGGTTCAGGTTTAGAAATCGTATTAGAAGCTTCATTTCTCATGGGTTTCAGTGGCTGCCTACAGTCAAAATAGTAGTTAGAAGTCACAATGTTTTAAGGTAACAAATACGAAGAATAGTAAATATTTTATAAGAAAGAAGTATTTTTCATATATGTATTGTGCTTAATACAAAGCTAAGTTAGATAAAGCCTCACTGGGAGATCTGATTAATGTTCTTACTCTTTTTAATTTTGTGTTATGCTGGCATTGTACTTGAGCTTCAAAGTTATAGTCGTTTGTCACCATGGGTTGTTTGTTGCAGTGAAACTCCTAATTTGCTCAGTTTGTAACACTGAACACTCCATCCGTGTCGGCAGAGAGATTTGCTGCTCCCTGTAGGAATGTCCAGATTGGTGTCTTCCCTCACTATAGAAAACTTACTATTAGAAAAAAAAATATAGGGAAAGCTTTGCTGAAAGGTCCTCTTGGATTGCTGTGGTTGATCTTATTTTTTACAAGTAGCATGTGCAAAGTTCTTGATATCAATTTCATGGAGTTTTGGGAAAATTATCAAAGATTTTACCTAAATTTTACAATGTAATGACAGGGAAATTGGAATTATTAAATATTTTTTTTAAACATGATATTTTTACAATATGTTGTTATTGTGCTTTTGTGTTTTCCACTGCGTTTTTCAGAATTTGTAATTCAGGGATTTGAAACCTTATTTAAATCTTAATCATTTTTAGTAGGATGTGTGTTACAAAAAAAGGTGGTTGAGTGACCCATGAAACTTCCAAAGATACAGATCACAAGAACTGCTTAATAGATCCTTCCCAGCTGCTCCTATAACTGCATTTGGTTTTCCGTAAAGCCGAAAGTGCTATTTTGTTTTCAAATTTTAAGTTACATTAAATACAGTTCTAGCATCTCTTTCCCCTACTGATTTTCAGCTATTTGACAGCTGAAAAATCAGCATTTTCTTTCCTGATTCAGTTGGCTTCCTTAGATTAGTTATTAATTTTTTTCTTTGATATTATAGCAAGACCCTTTTTGCTGCCATGTTTCTATGATGCCATTACTATTTGCTAATGATATATGCTGAGTGCCAGATAGTACGTTTACTGTCTTTTTAGATGTGAATATTTCTGCAGGACAGGATAAGAAAAAGGTATTAAAAGAGAATGTAAAAAAATCTTTTTCATATGTGTAGCAGAATTGATTTTCTCTTAATTCTTTGAACACTTTAGCTGAATTTTGCTTATTATCAGATTCACGCAGCATGCTGAAGCAGTGTTTTAGAGATGATTTCTTATTACAGAAATTCATTTAATCAATTTGAGGATAATTATAATAGTCTGATTATAGAAATGCGTGGATGCATGGAGGCTTAGGCAGATATTCACTCATTTAAAGGTGCTCATCTGAAGTAGTGAATTTGGAAGCCTCGTTCTCTAGGAGCTCCCCTGTATTCCTTAGAGATGGCAACAGAGATCTTTGATGAGTTGAGTTGCCCCATGGCAGAAATTCTCTATGGTAGAGAGGACCCTCGTTGCCTGGGCTACTTCGTTGTACATCTCTGACTTAGGATGCATCTGGGCCCTAATCCTTGCTCTTTGTTGTTGATTTGTATTGTTCTAATTGGAACAGAGCTGCCCTGAAGCTAATTCATACCGGCCTCCACTTGGAAGATCTTAAGCTATTTATTGCCTTCTTTCTTATCATTGAATTCTTGAGACTTTGAAAATATTTTAACACACTGGATAGATTGAAAGAGTGACTGTCTGAATAGTAACTAATTCGAACCAGTGACAGGGAATGCCAAGTTCAGACAGAACTTAATGCAGGAATGAGTGTCAGGAGTGATGCATGCATCAAGCCCCATTTCAGAGATGTGGTATGACCTTCAAGCTACCCATGCTGTGAGAGTTTTGGTTATAGAGCAAGCAGACACAAATAAAAGGAAATGTTGATCAGATTGTTGGCTGGGAGGCAGTGAAAGAACCTACAATATCAAATCCCACATATAAACCCATCAACAAGTTATTAGGGAGGCTGAAACGAGAGAATGCAGATAGGAGGGAAAAGCTTTGTAGTGCTCTCGGCTCTGTTTTATCTCAGACTTTTACAAATTAATGGGCACTTAAGTTTTATTTCTGTGTATTCTCAGGATTGGTTGAGGTCTTTCCAGTTTTGTTTTCTGCGCTGTTGAAAAACAAACTCCTGTAACAGATCACTGGGTTCTTGACATGTATTAGGCCCCTTTCATTATCAAAACCGTAATTGTGTGTAAAAACTTTTCCTGAGGTACTGGGTTGTTTTCTTTCCCCTCAGTTGCTATATATCATTATGAGAACGTGTATTGTGGGATGAAAGATTTGAAACGGAATGCAGAAGGTTATTATTAGACCGTTTATAGAAAAGCAAATTTCATTTTCCCCTCTGTGAAATATGTTGTGTTACTGTTTCTTGCGCTAGCAGAGAAATTTATTTTTCTAAAATAATTAAATGACTGATTTTTATTTTCTGTCTTGCCTTTGTTCACAATTTTTAAGTGATGCAGAATGCAAATCAAACACTCTCAGGGCACCAGAACGCATTTGGTGCTTTGATACCCCCCAAAGACTTGTGATATGATGGAAGACATGAGGGAGAGATTTAGGGTAAAGTTTGCTTTGATTTCCTAAAGAAAACATTCTACTATTGCAGTTGTTAATCAGATAATCAGAATCTGTAGTCTAAGATCTGACCTAATTTTTTTCTTTTTGCCTACTTTAAATGTTAAAAGCCTATGGGGGAAAAAACACAGAAAAATAAATACCATTTGTATTGAAACAAATACAGCAAGTTTGCATGAATATTTAATATTTCTCCTGTGGTTCTTTGGCATGTACATTAGCACACAGCTGAACTGTTGAAATTCAAAAGTAATCTCCTTACCTACAATTCTATATTTTCTATATAATTCTATATTTGTTTAGAAGAGGCTTGTATGTCTTTCATTTAACTGAGGTTTGTATGTCCCCCCCACTTCCAAGTTGCATTCAATTTTTTTTACATGAACATCCATTTGAAAAGGAGAATCAGTGAGCACTAGTAGGTAGGATGTGTTACACTTTGGGGGAAACATAAACACTCAAAAATATTTCATGTTTCATTCTCAAAATACCTGCGTTTTAAAATCTGCAGAAGTTGAGATTTTCCAGGAGGTTTATTCACGTATCAATTGAACATTAATTTTAGAAGGCGGTATGTGGAAAAGTTTCATGGGTTGCTTTTTATATGGATTTATTTTCCTCTTTACTAGCAAGTTGTGGAGACACAAAGATCCGACTGCTTTGTTAATTGTGGGCTTAGCATCATCCACTTTAAAAGGCAGAATAGTCGTCTTTTTTTTTTGCTGCACACCATGTAGGGAGATGAAATTGGAGGAGAAGTCGTCAGGAAGATGGGTAGGAAAGGAAAAGATGAATGAAATGCTCGGCCAGGAGCAGCACAGACTTCCCCAGAGCTGGCACTGCTTACGCCTGAAGCAGGAGCTGTTCCTTGGAGGTGACAGTGTGAATCCAAAGGAAGGATTTTCCCGAGCGTTACAGGGCTAGCTGTGTATGTTGTTATCTATTAAATATTATTTAATAAGTTACAAACATACCTGATGTTTTTATAGACAGAAAGTGAATGATACTTACTTTCAAGTAATCTTCTGACCACTACAGGTTTTATAACTCTTTGTAAGAGTCATGTCATTGAAAAAAAAGGACATTTGTGTCGTTTTTTGTTTTTCATAGATCTTTGAGATGAAAATGGCTTTGTAAATATATATTTTGTTGTAATAACTTAGAATATTTCAGTTACGTTACATTCATGTGGGTACTGTCTCAAAATCTTAAAAGGCCCATTCAGTCTTCGTGTTGCAAAAATGCTAATTGACATGTCCAAAAGCCAAATGCAAAGATCATTTTTAGGACTTAATACACGAGCATTGGTCAGTGTTGCTTCTTAGCAGATTTCTTGTTTGTTCTTATCACAATTTAGTATCTGCTAATATGACTTTAAGCACATTGTTTTCTTTCTTTTGTGGTAAAAGCTCAGCATAAACAGCAAGCCAAGTAGACAACCTCTTGGTACAGAATGCTTCATTTTACTGGATGGAGTAATTCTTCCATTGTAAATACTTGACTCTTTAAATACTGGAAACTCTCCAAGAATTAGAGACTTGTTAAGGCATGGATGTTACAAAGAACACTTTTAGCAGCTTACAGAGAAGAAAAAAAGATGTAAGACATGCTAAAATCATACAGGCTATTCTCTTTGCATGCATCTATTCTTTTGGTTTCAGCAGTAGGTTAATTCATCGTCATTAGTAGATAAAAGCTCTGAAAAAGACTAGAAGAATGGCGCTTGCTATTGGGTTTTACTAGGAGCATTCAACTACGAAAAAGAGATATTCAGCAGCATAGTCAGCTCTCAATTATCCAGCACAATGAGGCTGGCATGGGCTAGCTCACATAAAGCAAAACCACAGCTAATTCAATACATATGTATTAGACTATAAACCCAAAGTTAATATATTTACCTTTAGAAAATTTGTAAACAGGTTTCCTTTCAGCAACAGATTTTTATGTTTTTTAAAAAAAGGTAATTAGAGTGCAGCTTGATCTAAGCAGTCTTTACCCTGCATTTCATTCTTTGTGCGCTCTGTTGTAGCCAGAGACGTCAGGAGGAGGTGATGCCACGTTAAATACACACGCTCTTACTCATTTCAGATGGTGGTTTCACATCCAACAGTGCAGAGACTTGGTATTAAAATTTTATATGACGTAGGGAATACTATTTGTATAGAATTTTATGGTTTTGGTATAACAGTCTAATAGCTATAAAGAGGACTATCATGTTTTTCTTAAAGTGCCTGGTGAAAAGCACTAAGAAAGTAATAAGCAGTGAGGGACAAGGGAATTCCTTACAGCAGTTCAAACAAATTCAACTTTTTGTCTCCCGGCACTACTGCTCTCCCAGCTTTCCTCCTAGTACTGTCGTCTGCTTCCAGTGTGAGAACTGGAAGTGCTGGGATGTTGGGAAGTGGGGAGCAGGGATTTGTATGAGAAATTCATGCATTGTGTCCCTCGAGATTTAGATAGCCTTTAGAAAGTACTGAAACATGCCATAAATGTTCTAGTGAAGAGTGTTTTCTTTTCAATCTGCATTAAAAGATAAAAAGCATATTATTTAACCCATATAACTAGGATTCTAATAACTTTGAATGCAGAATTATTTTTTTTTTAAATACATTTCTGTGTATTCCTGGCACTCCATAAATCATGTAATACTTTGTTATGTAGGTATTCTATACTATACTATTGGCTGGCTGCACCTTTGAATAGGCTTAAGACTTCGTACATGTATTTCAGAAAAGTTAACTGTTGATCATACGGTCACTGTGTAGGTAAGAACATTAAACATAAATTATTATTACTACAGCTTGTACACAGATTTGGTCATTGGACTGTATTGGTGTGAAAGATTGACCAAAGAGAGAGAGAGAGAGCACTTAACTTTTATTACCCCCTTTTTTAAAATTGTATTTTAATTTGAACTCAATAAAGTTTTCAAATGTTGAAAGGGATTGTACTGAGAGGTGTGAGAGAACATCTCTGCCGGGCAGTACTTCAGCTCTCTGGTTCCATACTGAACAGGGAACTAGCTGTATTAGCTACAGAAAATGAACAATATATAGGTCCCTTCAGACAGTGGTAGGAAACACTAGATAGAAAAACAGAGCAGCTGAGAAAGCGTCATCTTACAGCAGCTCTCGTTGGTTCCATTCTTGCAGAAAGTCTGCGTTTCCTGCAAACCGTGAAACATTTCAGCCTTCAGTAAGGCTTCAAATGCTGAGGAAGTCATGGGGAGCTGTTGGTCATAGTTTTTCCAGGAGTGGGACTGGAATACCTTCTCGGAGCTGCTGAAATTTCTCTGCTTTCACTGGCATTACTAATTCTTAGGACTCTTGAATTCTTTTTGATTAGTTTTGTTGCTAAGTAGAGTTTGGGATTGTGGGGGTTTTGAAGTAATGCTGATTTTCAGTCAAGCCTGCACCAGAATTACGACGTATATATCAACCTTTCGGTATGGAGAGTCGTGGCAAGTTTTATTTCTGAAATGTACTTTTTGCTGTGCCAGATCCCGGCTTCTTTAGAGCAGGGATTTTCAGCTAATGTCGAAGCATGCAGTGATTAGGTGATACGGGCAATTATTTATATAGGCATAGGAAAGGGCAAACCAGTTCAGTACAATATAAACTAACTGAATGTAATCCATACCAGATTGGGTGTTTAGGTTCCTTAAAGCTTCATAAAGTTTGTTGTAGTTCTTTTTTTTTTTTTTTTTTTTTTTTGTTTTGTTCGTTTTAAATCTTATTTGCCTAGTACGTTTTTGAAGTAGGATAAGGGGTCTGTTCTTTTCTCCCCTACCTTCCATACCTCTTCTGTCACACAAATGCACACACCTCATCTTTAACATGAGGTCCTGGTACATTCACTGATGAATTAATGCACTAGTACCTTAACACGTAATTTTTTCTAAGTGAGGAGTGATGTCCTTTAGCCTATGGTCTGCCTACAGCTCACAAAATCATTGCGGCCCTCTGCCGTGTGATTTTTTTTTTTTTCGTTTTGTTTTCTTTCTCACTTTCTAACTTGTTAATGTATGACCCTCGGTATTGGCAAAGTTTATTTATCATAACATAGGAGATTGTAATCCTTGATCTGTGTGGATATAGTTTTCGTAAATGCTATAGCATAAATAGAATTAAATGTGTAGTGTATTTTGGGGAATTAGCTTGTTACATTGGGAAGCAGTCTGGGCCCTTGATTAAATGTGTTGCTGTTGTGAGCTGCCTGGGTTTCCTCTCTCTATTCTGCATGACACAATGTGATAAGGCTGTTTCACCATCTGCATGTATTCTTTTGGCACATTGCTGTTAGATTTCGATTTGCTGGTTCAGGAAATAGAACTTTCCTTGAAGAGTTACTATAAACACATGAATTCCTTTCTTGGTATTGAGACTTAAGTTTCGTATTGAATGCTGATTTGATCTGAAGTGAGCATCAGTGGGGACCAGAATTACATGTGCTGTTGACAGCTTTGAAACACAACAAATGAAGGGCACTTTACCAACTCTTCATATTCTTTAATTTATTTTCAGAGAATCTCTGTAATAGTTGAATGTAATTTGATAGCCAAACAGTTAGCAAGAACAAACCAGAGTAAATCAGTTTCAATTACTTGCTACGTGATCCTTGGAATAAAACCAGATGACAATAAAAGTTCTAAATAATTTAATAAATACGGTGCTGGAATAGCAGCCTGTCTCTGTCACCTGGAAACTGATGGATTCCAACTTGGTTATGACAACACTGTGTTCTTCGGGAATTCTAAATCCGTACAGATTTATACCTTCATCTACAAGCTCTGTAGTTAGTTTTTAACAAGTGGGTTTCATTCAACTAGATTATATTGAGATAATCTTTACAGCATAGAGTGTACTGTAATTAACGACAGCTATTATTGAGCATTAATGTTCCAGTACAGCTGTGTGTGAAAGGTTCACAGGTCCAAACTGCTTTCCAATATACTGAATTAACTCCTCGAGGAGGACTGAAAACCCATTGAGGTTCCAAGGTGATACAGGACGCTTGTTGGGCAGTGCTGGAGAACGTTTCCAAGGAAACTAAACATAGCAGTTACAGAGCTGCATCATCATTCAACTTCTGCTCTTGATTGATTTTCAGATGAAGGCTAGCATATCCTTTTTGTTTCTCTTGTTCCAGTCTGTGCAATCTAAAAGATTTATGGATAAAATCTTGACTGGCTATCTCACAAAGTGAGAAGTTGCGGTTTTTATCACGGAGTGAGCCAGTCTGACCATTTTTTAACACCTTGGCAAGTGTGTATGACAACAGCAGGCAAAAAAGAATTCCAGAGGAGGCTTTCCCATCTGGCTGAACCAAGCTGAAATCTAGAATTTCCGAACTGCAGAAGGTTGAGGTTAATATTTTTTTTCTCTTGCAGATGAAATTTCAAAAGCTCTTGAAGGTAGCTTTCAAAAGTTTGGCAGATGCGGCAATGTTTCAATACAATAGTTAGGAGCGTAGCGTTTTTCCTGAGCCAGTTCTCCTCCCGTCGCTGTAAGTGTTCAGCCAGAGGGTGCAGTTTTATGTTACAGCTGGGCTGATTAACTGTGAGCAACGACCAAAAAGGGAGGTCTTGTTTTCTTCTCCAAAGCTTGTTCCTTCCCCCTCCAGTATGTCAGCAGTATTGCTAGTCTGACCCCACAGTGAACCGATAGAGAAAACTAAGGCTACAGAAAACTAACACTAAAAAAAAAAAACAAAGAAAATAATAGCTTTCTTACTGGTGTAGTGCTCGGATCTAGCTGACCATGGGGTCAGGTGAGCGCCAGTGCTGTTATAAGTGGCTGGGATGCAGAGCCCGAGGCAGGAGGAGTGGGAGAGCTCTTAAATTAATATAGATGTACAGTAAATCTAGCCTTTGAGCATGCAGCTCCCCTGATCAGGTTAAAGAATATTTATGGATTATCTGTACTACTTGCTATTCCTCTCTGTGTTTGGTGCCCTGTTTTTGTACATCCTCCTTTGTGGTAACACTAGTGGTTTTGTGGTTAGTCGGATCAGGGAGCAAATCCGGCTGAAAACTAAGCTAACAAAAAAAAAGAATTTCATCTTCACAAATGTTACTGTTAGCATAGCAAGGGACAAGGTAGTGTGAATTTCTCCGTTGTGGCAGCAGCACAAATTTAAATTTCCTAAAGTTTATTTTGATGTCGCATTACAAGTATTCATATGGAAAAAGCTTTACCAATTTGTTAGCTCTTAGCTGGTGTACTGTTCCAGGTTCAAGGATTTTCTTGAAGGATAAGACCCTTCAAGGTGTAGCAGGGTCAGATGACCCTGATGTGGCAATCCAGCCACCTCATCACCAGGCTGGGTTTTGTCTGTGTGATTCCCCTCCTGTGTGATTTAGGGAAGACATCAGTGTATGCAGTGTGTGATGATCTACTATATAATCATCATTATCTACGTTAACAGAAGAGACAGTTTGATGGTGGTTTTTTTTTTTTCTTAGTGTTTCAAATTTTTTCTATTTGGTTTCACTTTAGATACATCAGTGGAACGCAGATTATCTAAAATATATGGGATTTATGCTCTCTGCACGTGAGCATGACTAATTACACTGAGCTACATCTTTAAGTGCATTTATGTTCTCTGATGAACCTGGCTGAGCTGAGGAAACAGCATTTTAGCCTCTCCAAATACATTTCACATATTCCAATAGGCTCAAGACTTTCTTTTGAAGATTTTCTTTCATTCAGAAAGGGGATTCAATGCAGTGCATTCTAGCCTAGCTTTTCTCCCTACTGTTGTTTTCTTTTGGGATTACTGTTTGGTCATTGTTCGGTTCAGACCATACTCAATTGCCCTTGTAATTAGTGTGGAGCTAATAACCGTGTACTGACTAATCATGTCTGCTTTGGTTTTCTGGGATTGTTTTGACTCTTTCAGCTCCCACTGACTTTTAGGGGGGAGTTTTTGACATTTAGCACCTCTGAAGCCAGGGTGTTTCAGTTAAGAACAAGCTGCTAATGTGTTAAGTCATAGCCATTAAGTGATAGGATTATTCTGACTAAATCTCACCGCCTAAAATGTAAGTGTCTATATTGTGATGAGTCACCCCAGGACCCCATCATGGCCAGTGAAGTTCTGTCATGATGTTCCTGGAGTTAGCCTGCAGTGTGTTTCACCCTGAGGTGGATGCCTGTGTTCCGTCAGGTGGTTCGTGCTATAAGAAAAGTGGGAGTAGATTACATGTGGAATTTTGTTTAAATTTCTAATCTAATTTGCTTGGAGAGCTGGTCAAAGTGTCTGTATAGAACCGAGTGTGTAAAATTTGGGCTTTAAATCTGTGTTTATCTGTGGAAATTGAAGTTGCCAGACATAAGAAGAGTTTGAAGAGCTCCATCCCAGGTTGAAATCAAGAGGAACACCTTTAAAATGTTAATACTTAGGTGCCTGTGGTAAAATTCACATTCATACACCGATGCTTAAAAATTTCAACTATGCAGGAATATTACCGTTACCACTATAGCATGCTATGAAATCATCTGCTCACAAGATCAGCATTTTCATTCATGTTTGAAGCCTGGCAGTAATTGTGAGGTTTCTTTCTCCTGCCCTTGTAAACCAGGCTGGGCTCTGCATTTCCCGCGTCGTTCCTGGGAGCGGGCACAGGCTCCTGCCTGAACTTTGCACGTTCTGTTTGACAAGCTCAGTCTCTTGTTTGGCGAGATACTTCATCTTGTAATAAAAGAAAGAACCAGTTTGCCTTCCGTGATGCAGATTCTAGTTTATTTCATAGTTGTGATTACAACAAGTTTGTTTAAAGCTGCAAAGAACAATTTGTATAGTTCTTCGCTGTCACTAGTCGAGAGGGTGAAATTAATAGTCACTCCGTTATCAGTCCCTAAAGCGTTTTCTTTACAACTACGTTTTAAGGTAGATGCCACTGGGTAGCAAATCTATAGTGCTCTGGTAATGTTTAAAATAAATCGCATCTTGCGTGTCCAAGCTTGATTAAGGTTTAAGTGTCTTTGGCAGAAATAAAAGATCAATGAAAGTTCCTCCTTAATGTATATATAAGAAATATAAAACGCACAGCAATTGTAGGGTTAAGTTTCTTCTCAATTCATTCACTTCAGTATCAACATCACCGTTATTAATAGAGGTGTCATTTCCAGTATACCTCTCTAAATTTGAAATAAAGTTTGAAGTACTCTGCATGTGTTGCAACTTTTGATATAGGAGAAGGTTATGGAATATGAAGCAGGATGTAGATGAATCTGTTGGGCTGTGACACCTCAAAGGTGCTGGTATACACCATATTTTAAACACTAAGCACATGCTCAATTTTAAGCGCTTGCCTTTCTCAGTGCTTAAAATTGCTGAAGGTTAAATATAGACAGGATTTGAGGTGAATGTGTAAGGTCTACTTTGTTCCCCAACAGATGCTGATTTTAATGTTCTATTAATTAAGACTGGCTTTTTTCACCTTTTCCCTAGGTTTTTACCTCCCATGGACCTACTGTGATTATGCCAACTTGGTTCTGCTCTCGAGAATGGTTTTTTCATGTGGGAAAATTTGATGAGGGTGGAAAGGTGAGTACTATGGATGATATGGATGATACCTAGTCCGGGAACCATCTCTTTGTCTAACAGCCTCTGAAAGCCCTAAACCGGTTATTAAGAAACACTAGGCAAAGGGGTAAAGATAAAAACCGAGGTCTAAAAAAAATCTGGGTTGTACTGTGTACTTTTTTAAAAAACCAACCAAACAAACAAAAAAACCAAACCCAAAAAACCTAACAACAACAAAAAAAATCCCAAAACAACCAACCAACCAACAGTCGTTAATCAAGTGTGCTTGTTTTGGGGTACCTCTGGTGATTGAAGGACATAACTGAGATCGGCTTTATAGCTAAGTCTAACACATTTGTTAGATAAGTCAGCGTAGCTAGAAAAATTAAGGGTTCAGACATTCAGGCTCCTCTTCGGTCCCTGAAATAGATGCAGCAGATCTGAAAGCTAACCAGAAGTCAGCTCATGGTTTCATTCTGAACCGTCTCTGAAAGGTAAGGTAGATTTGGTGAAAGAGATCAGAAGAAAGGTGCAGGAAGGCAAAGAGATGGTAGTACATTCTCCTAAGGGGAAAGGTTTATATCCCTAAGATGAAGAAAGAAGGGAGGAGGGGAGGTCACAATGTGCCATAAAACTACCATCATTAAATCTCATTTATCCACTTATCTCACATCCACTTGTCACTCTTAGTTCTTGGGCTTGTCCTTGGAATGTATTAAGTAGCTTTTCCACAAGGATCGGGACTAAGAGGTTGCAAATTAAACGACTGTTATCTGAGAAGTGTTCCTCCACTGACAGTTAGGTGTTCTTTTGCTTTATAGATTTCCTGTATGAGTTAAATTTGGTTGCTTTAGGCTCATCAGCACGTTTATGGAATAAAATCCAGGGATGTCTATTGGAGGTATTTATTGTGGTAGGAGTAGAAGTATCTTGGCAAATAGACCTGATTCAGACACATTTGGATCCATTCTGTGTGTTTTGGACCTGAGGGGTTTTGCTTCCAGAGGTTTTGATGAGATTTTAGGGCTAGAATGGGTGGTTCTGAGTTTTTTTTGGAAAGCCTTCTTCATTTAATAGTACTCTTAAAAAAAAAAAATCTGCTAAGGCTATTTCCTATTTTATTATTTAAACTACAACAGATTATTATTATTATTCTTTTTATAGCGTCTAAATGGAGCCCTCCTGTGCCATGCAGTGTGTATATATACATACAGACTTGCACACACATGTGTATGTATGTATGAGGATATACAAATATTATGCTTTGGGCTGCCAAAAAAAATTATAATTTAAGGAGACGGCAGACAGAGAACAGAATTGTTTAGAGTGGTGAAAAGATTTGCCCTTAATTACACGGCGGGTGAGTGGAAGAGCTGGGAATGGTGCCTGGCTCCCAATACAATCTACATTCACTGACCCATGCTCTTTATTTCTTTTTTATTATTCTGCCTTATCATTGTATTTTCATTCTTTGAAGAATGTTTGACCTAACTTCTTGAGCATTGTTGGTAAGCTCAAAAAAGAAAGCAACCTAAAACATAATAACAGCAATAGAACAGCAAGCCTAATGATAAAGTTCAAGAGGTTAAGTTAAACAGACTATTGTTCTGTGCTTTTTGCTTTTGGTTTTGTGTTTTTTTTCTCTTTGTTCTGTTTTTTTGGGGTTTTTTGGTTTTGCTTTATATATATAATTGTGTAGGGACTATGCCAGCGGTTATTCAGATGTAATACACCGCCAATCCTAATGATTTTTCAGCGTCAATGCATGATGTGTCCTCCTAGCTTTAAAAATTATCAGTGATAACTTAAACTTTTTGTTTGTGCCTGTTGTGAAGTGTCCAGCATGTCCAAACTCAAACTCTGGCTGATACAGAGGACCTTCAAAAAAAACACCCTATGGAGAAGGGTGACGACAGATCTGAACAAAATAATGAACATAAGCAATGAAGCCAAACCCTTTGTCCTTTGTGAGTTTAGAGGACACAAAATCAAATCCTAAATCCTTTAGCATTTAGCACTGTAAAGTACTTTGCATTGATCTAACTCATTCATTTTCATTCTGAAAGAATTTCTTTTAGGCAAAGAAAGATGTTCTCTGTGTATCAATAGAGCTGTTATAAACTACTACTGAGTACTCTGTAGGATCTTACCCAGGTGTGCGTGTGTTCTGACCTGACCCATGATCTGACTATGGTAATTTGAGCACTTCCATCTCCATTTTTGGGATACTATTTAACAGTGCGACCTGTAAGTGTCGTGTTGCTGCAAGTAAACACAGAAACAGGCCAACAAATCTCCACATTCTGCCTTCTCCATTTGCTGAACTGGTTTCATGCCAAAAAGCTGCATTTCTCATTTGGAATTAAATCCAAACACCTGTTCTTCATATTTCAGTGCTTAGAACAAATGCAAGATAATTCTTCCACGGAAGAAATTGTGTTTTGATTTTATGTTAATAGTATGAGTGGACTGATAGAATATAAATATATAAGCTATGATGTAATTTTTTTTTTTTTTTTAATTACAGGCAAGTATGCATGTATCTCTCTGTCCATCCAGGCTTTACGTGAAACATTTTTTTAAAATATTTTTTAAAAAATATTTTAGAAATAGATATTTCTTTCTGGTTAAGATCTGCAATTGTTGGAAATGTATTCCTTTTATGTGATCACTGTGGCAATGTCCAAGCAAAATCCGAAATAGTGTCTTCAGAAATGGTGGCGGAGAACCCGACAGGTTTGCTTTGTGCTCTAATTAGCTACAATGGTAGAGGTGTTCTTTATGTACCTTCTGATATATGATAACTAAAGCAGACATACTTAAAAGTAGTTGATTTTAGCAAGCTCTAATGGTGTGCTGAGACCAAGGTAATACAATACAAACAGTCACAAGCTTACAAAGTAATATTTTAAAAAGTATCCACTGCTAGGAGGGGGAGTCCTGTGAACAGGATTTCAGACTTAATTTTTTAGGAAACTAAAGGGAAATAATCTTCCCGTTATCCAACTGATTCAGATAAAGAGTGCAGTACTTCCTTCCTGAAAGAAGTGGCAGGACTTTTCTAAACCCTTCAGAACTCATGCTTGAAAATTACTATGTGACGTTATCCCTGTGACTGGTTTTGCTCCTATACTTTTTGGTGTCTTCTAATAGCATCACTGTTTAAGAGTCATAACTGTGTCCAGTTACGTCCAGATGAGGAAAAAATGTACGTGGTGTTGTATGATATGAAAAGCAAATTTTGAAGCTGTATCGTGTTAAAGTAGGGAACGTATAAAGTCACCTGCAGTGGTAGATGTGGTGTCTGTTACTTGCTAAGCAAAGTTACTGCTTCCCATGTGTGACAGTGCACTTCAATTTGCATATAAAACCGACATTTTGCAATTGTATCCGACTGACCTTGTGTGCTTTTACCAAATAGCAGATTTTGTTTGCTCTTAATGTCCAAACGGAGATCGCTGGGAAGGCACGTTATTTGTCTCTTTTGGCATGTTGTCCTTTGGTTCTAGTCACTTGTGTGCAATGGCTCTAAGCTAAAACAACTGGCTTGTTGCTTTCGGTAAATGCTCAAAGAAATGTTGAGATACAATAACTGTATAAATGAGCGTTGCTGACCTGCAGGCTCCGCTCCATGCAAATATGGCATATTGCATAGTCTTGGCTTTACTCAAGCAGTATTATTCTTGACATTACAACTGTAATATGCCACACTTGTTTCTTTGTCTAGAGTTTTACCACAATTTGGTCCCAAATTTCCTCTCACCTCTGTATTTAACCTTCCTTTTTAAGTGGATGAAAACTAAAAATGGAGTGACAGCCTTAAAGTTCTAAACTAATCCCAAAGTGTAAACAGGGGGAAATGATTCTTAATGAGCCCCAGATGGAATAGCATATTATAAGCCACTGGCATTTCTGAATACAAACTGTGGCTCCAAACAAAGTGTCTGGAGCTCAGTTTTGATCTATTTTTGTGATAAAAGGTCACTAAAAACACAAATTGAGGAGGTGTCAAAATATCCTTTGGTGCACAGGAGACTGTAGCACATGCTGCAAAGCTCTAAGATAATTTTGTAGGCTATTAGGCACTAAGTAATTCATTTTTTCATTTTTCTCTGCCAGAGCACACAAGTGTCATTCCCCCCAGAAAGGCAGGCAGTTACAATAACACCTGAAAGGTAAAAGGCTCAGTAGGAATTTGTTTTTTTGGGGCATGAATGGTCAGTCATGTCTGTCAAATAACCTGTCAAGGTGCTCCGGCGAAAAATCTGGATAAAACACAGGCATTAATGTTTTTGGCTTGGTATAATTAAGGCTGAACAGAGATCAGTATTTGATCTAAAAAGGGAAAAAAAAAAAAAGTGGTGGAGCTAACGTTTAATTGTACTTTATAAGCTATTTGAAAATTCACCTCATACCCCATGTCTAATGACATTTTTTGCTAGTCTGTTATGAAATGTCATTTAGAATTTTCCACCTCCCTTCCATTTGACTTCCCCATCATCTTTGTTTAACTCAGTTTCTCCCTGCCAATGCCTTTGGATGAAAGCAGTCTTTTGGAGTTTCCTCTAACCTGTTATTTCCCAAACAGTGAAGTAAATGTTACAGGCTTCGGGTCTTACAGTCAAGGCAAAATGGTGCAAAGACATGATGTGGATGGGAGCCAAAGGGTGAAGAGCCAGATCTGCAGAGACTTAAGAATATCTTCAGTAATCCTGAAGAGAAGCTATGAATAGCTATTTAATATGGAGTTAGCTTGTGGTTAGTCTGCCTGCATACCTCCGGTGACTATCCTAAAGGAAGTTAAACCAAGGAGTGTTTTGAATTAACAATAATTTGTCCTTGAAATAAATAACTTCTATTAGAAGGTTCATTACAAAAGAAATACACAATTGACATTTAATACAAAACTTGTCTTCAGGGCAAGACCGAAGGTTGGATAATTCTTGATAAGTTATTTTAGTTGCTAATTTTTTTCACTTTTACATTTAAATTGGAGAAGAGCTGCAATTTCTTACTTAGTTTCAGCTTCCAGGGGCTTAGTGGCTGTTCCCTATTAGCAGCACACTTTGAACAGCATTTGTTGCTGAGTAAGAGAGTTTGATGCCGGGCGGAACAGCATTTGTTCCTGAGGCAGGAGTGTTTCCTTGAAAATAGGGTGTCTTTTGTGTTTGCCTCCATGCCACCAACCCCTCTGTATATGTGTTATTTCTGTAAGTCCAAGATTTATCTCAAGACTTTGAGGAAAGGTTGATAGGCAGCTGTTAGCGTACCTATTTAAAAAAAAAAATTTACTTTGATTTTTACTCAACATCTCTGCTTTGCTGCTAAATGACTCTGAGTTCAGAATTTTTCTTCCTGTTTAGTCTTAGATATTGTAATATACACCATTTGATCTGCTTTTTATGCAACTGTAGTGTAATAGTAATACTTGAAATATTTTTCTTTTTTAATGGATGTTCTAAAATGTGTAGCATGAAATTACTTAGTTTATAAAATAGCAAGGAAACAAACTTTCCAAAGTCCTGTAAGAAACAGGTGAGTTTGGAATCAAAACTTCCTTCCTTTTTGAGTCATTCTTTCCTTTCACCAATTTTAGGCTCCTCTGAGGAATGAAAGCAATTTGGCTTATTCTGTCCAACAATTACCGTGATGTTGCTGTCTGGTTTGCAAAAAAATGTACCAAGTTCTAGCCCGATTTTCCTTGATGGCTCTGATCAAGAGGAAGGGCCAGGCTTTCCCAAACATGAAGGCTTTTTTCATGTGTGAATAGATTTACTTCCCTTGTCTTGTTTGTCATCACTTTTTGTTGTAAATGAATGTATTCTTGATATATAAAACAATCGGTGTTAGATTTCCCAGTTTCACTAGTTCAACTGCTCTGAATCTGCCCTGGTTTTGCTCACAAGGACCTGCCACCGCTCCTGGAGAGCCTGTCAGCTGGAGGAGGACGGGGGAAGAGTACGTGTCGAAGGTGATTGAGACAAGGCTGAACAGAGGGAAAGGAGATGGATGAGGAAGTTGGGACAGATTGATTCTGACACGGAATCAGTCTCTCCTGTATTAGGTTTAGCAGCAAAAGGCAGCTCTTGTATTGTGTTTATGTCTGTAACAGCCCAATGGTAAGTTTTGCCCAAGTGACCAAAGACTTCTGTCACCCTGAATTTCTGCAGTAGTTACTGTTGGTCTTCCCAGGGCCACAGCATGATCTCTCACCTAGTTACGGCATTGGACAAAAAAAGGCCACTCATAAGTCCTCCAAAAATTGCTGATCAGTACCTTCATCCCTGCTGATGCTTTTCACCTTTGCTGATGGTGGAGCTGCAAAAATTGTAGCCAGAATTGCTTTTTGTAGTGGTAGGTGGCTTGTATCTACTTGCAGAATACGTATGTTGAGAATACTGTAGTTGGAGTAGTGTTTCCTGCACAGTGATCTGCTAGTAGTTATGGAGCCATAGAATAGTTTGGGTCGGAAGGGACCTTTAAAGGTCATCTAATCCATCCTCCCTGCAATGAGAGGGACGTCTTCAAGTGAGAAACAGAGGGCAATGAGAGGAAGACAAAAGAATCGTGGAATATTTAGTTTGGCCCCTGAGCAAGAAATTACTTTAGTTCAAGTTAGGTTCTGCTTGACATCCCATCGTGTATACAAACCCGATCCCCTCATCTGTAGAGCCAACCATCAGCACAGCAAGTGATACCTGCCCAAAATAGTGGGTAAACACGAATCTTCACCCGTTCAGCAGTCATATGTTGAAGTGAAGGATATTTGTGCTGGTTGGAGCCGAGCAGGTGCAGGCTGGGGTTTTGCCCCAGGATTGGAATCAGCAGTTGACGAGCACAGCCGCGGGTGAGGCAGGCCAGTGAGTTTATCCCTTAGTGCAGTGGAGCAGAGGGCTGGGGTTTACCGATAATGTTGGAAAACTCAATATGTAGTCCAGGAACATGTAAACTCTGCAATTTAACTGTAGTTATTAACGCTGAAAACTATTTATGTGGTAGCCTATTGCAGAAATGGTGTATTGTTAATTGATACTTTTAGCGATGAGTATTCATTTTGTGAAAATACGTTAAAATATCCCTTTAGTGGTTAAACAGCTTTCTCTTTGAAAGCTGCATTGTTTGACAAAGATTCCTGGTGTTTAAAATGTCATCTGGATCCAATAATATGTCTCAATTGGGAAGAAACTCTTATATTGCAACAAACGTACCCGCTGGAGAGCCATAGGAAGTCCCATCCCTGCAGGATCTGTTACACAGTCAGCATCTTTCCTCCCCTGGAAAACGCAGGGCAGCGCTGCTCCTCCGTGATGCCAGAGCCACTGCTGAGTCCCAGGCACCTGCGTCTGCCTGAAAAGAGCGTACTTCATTTCAAAGAATTTCTGCCCGTTAAAAGTAAAGCGAAAGAGCACTCCAGAACCAAACAGCATTTTGAAAGATGCTTTTACTCTTGCAGTAACTCTCTTTTGTAATATACAGATTAACAGTTATCTTGATTGATGTCGATGCTTATCCAAAAGAAAATGAATTGCAGATACGTGTGTGATATAATCATATATGTGAATCAAAACGTGACTACTCCAGTAAGCTGGTATGTGCTACAAAATGTGTGCCCTGCCTGACACAGCCTGATGCGGGACTGGGAAAGAGAAAAAGGTTTAAACTTTGCTGCAGACTCCCAGTGTTACCATTAAAGTGCAGAATAAGACACAGATAGAAACGGCTACAAGACAAATGGAAAGAATTTGAGTTTGTGTTTTTCTTGTATTTGTGATGCCTGCGGTTGCTGTCTGCTACTCCAGCTTCCCCCAGATTTCTTCTGTGGCTTTCAAAGTAGGTTCGTATAAATTGTATGAAGTTCATTAAAAGTTTTCTTACGCATCACAGCTCCTAAACTAGAAGTCAGGCAAACGTCCACAAGGACAAACAATAGCTCCAGATGAGCTGCCCTCAGCAAGCGATCACATCAGAATCCATTTTATTCAGAATCTGGGAGCGTGGCCCGATTCAGTGTCTTAAATCAATGTATTATATAGTGCAGTGTGGAGCTGCGAAGTACAGCGCTTGATTTGGTTCTGATTTCTCCCAAGATATGTATGTTCGGTTGAGTGGTTTGGATTTGTTTTCCAGGGTTCAAAGCTTTTTTGTCTGGTTTCTCCAGCTCACCCCCCCCAGCTGCTCCATCCAGCCCACGGCTGACATCAGCACTGGGTATGGTGGGTTTGAGAAACAGTCCCTGAGGAAAACACAGCGGGATTTTGTGTCCAGCACTTTAATTAGAGAATCTCCTTTTCTTAATTATGGAAGAAACCCAGAAGCTCTGGTAATGGGGAAAAAATTCAAATTTTTTGTTTCTTAAACTTGACTTCTTACTATGTGATATTGCCTACAGAAATAAATGTATTTCAATATCTTTCCTTTCTTTTACTACTCCTTCTCAACTTTGTCATGTTATTTTTCGGCTTTGTCTGGATGCTACGCTTAAATATTTTGTTTGGCCCACCTGGTTTTATATAGCAGAGATTTTTAGCCCGATAAAATCATCTGGCCTCCACTGGGTTGGAGGAAAGAAAAATCTGTATTTAAACAGATTTGAATGACCTTTTTAAACAGATTTTTAATGTTCTAGCCATATTGCAAGAACTTGCACCATTGGAAAATGTAAATAGATGCTACTTTTTTACCTTCAGTACAGGGCTGTATCTTTCCAGGTGGGTTTACGCTTCATATGTTATGGTGTGTAATGGAATACTGTCTGCCATAAGATCGCCCTTCTGACACTGTGTCTCTGGCATGAAGATTTTCTGATTTTTAGATGAGAAATGTTGCATATGAGATCTCTAATATATCCTAGAGCCTGATAGATACACGGTCCAGGAGATTTTTTTCGTGCAGAGTTTCAGCAGTGCTGCTTGCAATCCCATTAAGAAAAACGTACCATGGAAATAAGCTGCAAGAAAAAACATTTTGTTTTCAGATGTTTCTCATTCTGAGGTTGTTTTTAATAAGGTCTCTTACTATGGGGCCTGATTCACCTTTCCCAAGTAGAGACCAGTATACGTATTTGGCAACCAAAGAAAGAACAATAATTCTAGTAAAATGAAAAAAACACTCTTCTGAAGTCACTGATCCCTTTCAGTAAACGATTTTGGTCACTTCAGGCTTCATGAACTGTTCAGCAGCTGGGTTTTTCTCTTCTGGGACTAACCTGTACCAAGCTTTATAGCCCTGTCAAAATGAGATGATGTTCATTTTTCCACCTCTGTCCTTGTGGTCAGCTGTACTTCATTTTTAAATAGCGCTGCTTGCTTTTGTAATAGCTTTATCTTTTCTACAGATACGTTTATTGAATGACCCCTTAGATAACTTCATGGACACATACAGAAACAATATGAACGAAATGATGTAAACCTTATTCATTTGGCAGAAAAATAAAATGTGTCTTCAGATGTAATTATGAATACTGGTCGGTTCCTGGTTTGAAATAACTGCTTCTCTTCCAGGGTGTTCCAGAAGATTTGTTGTTTTTTTATAAGCACATCCAGAAGGGCGGTGAAGTCTTTCGAGTAAACCATTGCCTCCTGCTGTACCGCTACCATCCACAGGCTGCAACTCATTCCGTCCTAGAGTAAGTTGCATTTTTTGGTAGAACTTAAAAATTAGATTAGTCTTAGATGATCAGCAGCAAAGATGCTTAATGTCTTCAAGACAACGCACAGCAAAATAATTACCCACTTGTGTTTAATTGTTCAAAAAAAAAAAAAAGGCTAAAAAGCAAGCATAACATAGTATGTTGGTAGTATCCTCTTTTGATGGTGGAAGGTTAGTTTTTTCTCTTCGTTCTTGCTATAATTTGCTTTTGAGTAACAGACGGTAATGCTGGAATTGAAATAATGAATTGAAATCTTTGGTTTGGACACTGTTGCCCATACGCTGTGGATACACCTGTGTGAATGATTTTGTGAGGCAGGGATGGGCTGGGGGCATATCAACATTTCACAAATAGTCTAAGAAATTGTTTCGTCTTTGCAACTGCTTTTGAAATAATTTCCTAATAGGTCTTGTAAGAGGAGTGAAGCATTTGGGGGACTGCATTACAGTGGAGACTGTAACTGGTGTCGTGAGATCTCCTAATCTGCCTGAATAACCTCTCTGGTTATTTAAAGCATCGGAGTTTCTTACCCTCAGAGCAGATTGGGAATACTTCATACGATTGTGTATGTCATCTGCTGAACATGGCAGAAGCAAGCAGTGAAGCAGTAACTTCTTCAGTGCTTTGAACACGATTGCAAGAACGTTTTTGAAATATATCCTAGTGGTGAAATTTTATTGGGTTTTTTAATTAAGATTTTTAATATGTGGTTTTGATTCTCATATTTTTTTTGCCATGTGAACCATAATCATAGACTCATAGTGTAAAAATTATTTTTTTTTAATTTTAAAGCTTAATTTCAAAAAGAACTGTGTCATTTTTTTAAAAAGTAAACAGAAACTTGTAATACCAACAAATACCTTCTTTTGAGAAAAATAATAAAAACTAAACCTTTCATCTGATAATGTGCTGCACTTACACAGATAATTTTCCTATTTTAAAAGATCTAAACCATCAAAATCAGATAAGGAGGTTTGAAAAATACCTGGGGATGATTAGGAGTAATTATCTCAGGTGGTTCTTTGTATGCTGTTGCCTACTGCTCTCACACTGCTGGTCTGCCCTTAAAGAAAATGTTAAATTCTCGATTGCCGGTTCCTCTACGTGCGCATTTTACCCATCAAAAGCATCCTTCCTCATCAGAAGTCCTGCAAGCTGAGCCAAAGTAGTTTCTTTCTCTATGGCATTGATATTAATGAAAAATTATGAGTTTTACTGTCCTTTAGGAGTCCCACACCAGAACCACAGTGGTAATTAAGTAAACGATTTTCTTACTGATTAATGATATATATACACTTTTCAGTCAGTCCTATTTGTATGGCCTTGTAGAACTGACTAGTAAACCTAAACATTTTTATGTGCATTTTGGTTGTATATCACTATATTATTGTATACTGTAAATACTATAGTATACTAGCATAAATATGCTAAATAGATAAAAAATGTTCATGGTTACTGTCACTATAGATCTTTATAAATAAATGTATATATGTATGCATATATATATAAAATCATTTAACTCTGAAACAGTCTTACAAGCAAACAGAAGATGTTATTTGGACTTTGCAAACAAATAAGAGGTAAATTATTTTCCTTTTTATTGGTGTTTAAATGTAAGGGTGGTTTTTTTTTCTTTTTAGCATGTGATCATTTTGGCAGTTAGTTACGAACTTTTCAGCCACACGTCATGGGATGCTAGAACTCTTGGAAGGCTGTTGCTTGTGTCTGTGGGAAAACATCTTATTCTTGGAAATGAGTTTGTTTTGAATTTACTGCAAGCTGTTGCTTATTCAGATCTACAAGCTTGTGTGGCACAAGCACCCTGAATTACAACATGCTGTGAGAATGTGGAAATACTGTAAGCTGTTTCAGATGTGCAGTTTGCATCTCCAAATTGGCGCCTTTCTTGTCTCATTCGAAGGAGTCAGGCTAGCCAGTCTTCCTGTTGGCGTTTTGCTGGGACTACTGGTAATAACATTGTGTGCGAACTTTCAAATCGGAGGTTGTGTAACATCTCTTCTTGTTGGCTTGATCCCCTGGTTGTTGAATGAGTCGTGAAGGGTTGGCCAGCGTTTGTTTCCAAAGACTGAGGTGTGCATTGAGCAAATAGAGATTATTGGACTCATCACAGAAGTTTAAGTTTATAATTTAAATTGGGTCTTTCCTAATTTGCCTTTTGGGCACCCCACCTTGTTTAATGCGTGTTCTACCTTTCCTAGAGTCTTTTTTTTTTTTTTTTTTTTTTTTTTTTTTTTTTTGCCTTTCACCATTGGCCTCCATTGTCTTTGAATTTTCAGAGTTAGCCTAGACCTGGATTTGGAAGTAGTAACTCGCCAACCAGATCAATATCTTGTCTGAGATCAAAATGATGCTTGTAGGAAAGTTGATTTTTTTATTTTATTTTTTTTTAACAGATTATGGCTAGTTTCAGTCTTAAAAAATAGAGCTGGTTAATGGGACTTGTTTATACAAAGGTGCGTGATTCAGTCTTTTCAGCAAGGAGAACAGTTGCTCGTAGCCTGTTATGGGCTGATTTCAGTTTATACAAGTGTCTTTCATTACCATTCAGGGGAAGAAAATGCCTGATTTTGCATTTTCAGACTTCCTAAAATATCAATGTCACTTGCCAAGTAGTTTTATGTAGTTCTTTTTATTTAGTATGTATAATTGTAAACACTAATGATTTTTTAGGTCATTTCCTATGATTAGTATCCTTCTGGAACAAATATCTAGAGGTGAAAGTATCTGTGAAGCAGGAAACAAAATCTGATTTGCGTTCTCCCTTACCCTGGGGGCATCAGGCTGCGTTATTAAATGTTTTGGGTGTGTGACAGAATCTGAATGAAGTACAATGTCTATATTTGGATTTCATTAGGTGCATAAAGAAATATAAACCTTCTCATTGTAATTTCATCTAAAGTCTATGCTGGATACCTGCTAAATGTGAATGAGCACTACAATTTTTGAGAAACTTCTCTTCAGCCAGGAATTTACAACACAAAATCCCGTGTATTGTGTATCTCCTGGATCGAAATCATTTTATCTCACATTACAGCTTGTGTCCTAGGGCTGTGTGTACTTTGTGCTGCACAGCTACAGTACACGGGTTGGATACAGTATCAGAGCTGGCTTCATAGGGAGAAGCACTGTAGTAAGGAACTTTGGGATATAATAAAAACATTGTAATATTCATAGATTTTTATCTTGCCAAAGGGGAGAGAAAGGAACCATATATAAGACAACGTACCTCATTGCGAGATAAAAGTCAGCTTGGAACAAGATAAGCCATAAAGCATCATGCTTGTCTTTAGGAAGTGTTGCTGGTGAAGACAGGCAGTCAGGGCAGGTAGCTGATCTCTGCAGCAATTTACAAACTTTTGGTCAAAGTAAATTTAATATATGCAGAAAATAAGGTTTGTACCTTCTGTCTGAGATTCAGGCGATTCTCTTGTATGCAGAAAATGTGAAGTGTGCTGATAAGGCTTGCAGTAATTTCATATGCTGTCTATTCAGAATGAGTATAATATTGTAAGAGCTTGTCCTGCAGAAATAACCAAAATTATGTAATCTATTGAAACCATCTGGTTTCAGGCACTGGAAGCTTCCAGTGTCGTCTAAGCGAAGGAGAAGAGGCATTTAGTCTGCCACACGCATGTGGTTGCTTTAGAGGTAGTGGGAGGCACGGGTCTGCTATGGCTGGTGAGCGCTGGAATGCCGGCTGCGTCTCCTGCAGAAACATACGCACCCAAAAATAGGCAGGAGAGAGGAATAGCGTAACATATTCCTGTACGACTCAAATAAAGATGAGGTCAACTGCATTTTTATCTTCTATGCTTGCATTTGGCACTTCAATTAAACATGGAAACTAATGACCTCATTAGATTCTTGAAAAGTAAATGGCATTAACATTGATAGTCTCTGTCTTTCTTAATAAGCCTTTCATGAAAAATAGGCCACAATGCAAACCATGCCTCAGTTAATGACCCATGACCTGAAGATGAACTCAGACATTAATAGAACCTATTAACAGTGTAAATGTAATAACTCAGTGGGACGATATAGTCCAGCAATTAATAAGTTCACATGAAGTTCAACAGAACAACAACCACAAAAAAAATCAGTTTATTCACCAGTATGGTCAAGGTTCAAACGGGATTCATTTCTGAATTTCCTGTGGATTGCAAGGACCTTATATTTTGCGTGCAGAACTAGCCATAAAGGATCTGTTCTTTCAGCTCTCTCTGTGATTAAAAATTGCTCTGTTCTTCCATCTCTGGATTATCTATCAGGTGAGATTCACCTATAATATAGATCTCTCTTATCCTGCCATGAATAAAAAACCACTGGAAGAGGCTGAATAGCTCCTCTTCCTGTCTGGTGTTACCCGAGTAGCATGCGGGACCAACCGACGTGGAAAAGGACAGATTTATAGATTTATAGTATTACTGTGGATGGTAATCGATGCCTAAAATTCCAGTACTGCTTAGGATATTGGGCTTGTATTTGTGCATTTCTCAAGTACTTGTACATCTGTCTTTGCTCTGTTGATTTACTTATGTAGCCTTGCTGGGGGAAGGAGGGGAAAGGCAGTCAAACAATATGGCGAGCTTTAACGGAGCTCAGACATTAAATCATATCGGTTTTATTGTCACATTATCTTTCATTTCAAAATAGGAGCGGAGCAGATGTTTCTTGACTCCTGTATTCAGTCAGTAGGTCACCACACATTTTAACAGAGCTCCATTGTTATGTTACTTGGGTGGATGGGATGGTAATAACTTCTTGGGGCTGAGGAACACGCTTGGTAGTCATTCTCACCCGCCGCATGAATACCCTCGTTTCACTCCTGCAGAATTTTGGCTCCTCTTCATCCTTCCAGACTACATAACTGATGAGTATTGAGGGGCCACGGCAAGCGAGATCTTAGGAAAATTCTGTAAGCCTTGAGAACGATTTTCCAAGTAGAAAAATGTATACTTCTTACATTTCTTTTGTAAAGTCAGGAAGTGACAAGAAAATGAAAGAAATGGGAAAAATAATGTACCTCAAGAATTTGGGCCAAGGAGGAGTATTAGGATGTGGGAACAAATTTCTACAGTCAAAAGAATTTGTAGCCCACCTTCTGGATGAGGAAAATCTTGTTAACTGAATACAGGCTAGGAAATGATACTAATGGCTACTGGGAAACGGCTTTTTAATCCTCTCTGACATGGGTGGGAAAAGCAGCCTGGATTTGGGGTGAAGCAGAGTAATAATACCTCCTGGTTTTTGCGGGTGGCTATGAATATGTAATAATGCAAAATCTGAAAATAGCTGTGAGAATCATCTCTGAGTAGTGGTTTGTACAACTTCTAGATCGTTTCAGGCATTTTCTTTAATCGTCCTTTGCACGTTGCTACAGTTCCCGTCTGCTGCACCTGCACTGGCTCTTAAAGGGTGGGAAAATGGCGTTCCCTTATCCCTCGAGGCAGGAATTCCAGTTATCTATTCTGGAAACATCAAAAAATGTGGCAAATTAGGTGAACCGGAAACCTGAAGGGGATAACTGAAACTCTCTTTTGACACTGCGTAAGCTACCTTTTGCTTCAGCACGTGAGAGACGTTGTTTGTGCAGAGCACGTTTTCAAAAAGATTAACTGTGTGGTTCTCACTTTAACGCTCAGTCACAAATTCTCCCCTCAATTCTATGTTTGATGATGTCAGCTTGCACTGTTAAAAGAATTTCAGTGTTAAGACTGCGAAGTGTTCGATATAACTTAAAATTTTCATTAAAAAGGGCACACAGAATGTGGAGATGTGATTTTTATATTCTTTTCGGTGAGCACTTTCATAAGAATGCCTCATAGTGATGCAAGCAAAAAAATCACAAGTGCTGGATAGATTGGCTTCATTTTCAGAACCCAAAATATGCATTTAAGGAAGCTATTTATTGGTATTTAAATGAAGCTGTCTGACAATATTCATGTATTCGAACAGTGATCAAATTAATGTGGAGTTTAATGAGTTTCATATCCTTTTATTTATGAGTGAAATTCCCTTAAATACTTTCCACGCTTGCATTTCTCAATGTAATATTCATAGGTAAGATTGGGTCAGTAAATCTGCTTCAGTCTGAAATCTTTATGGGTGGTTACCAATGAGACTTGGCCTGCTTGAATTTGACCTGTATAGGGATTTCTGTGGGATATAGGCACCCCTCACCTAGACAGCAAGGTCATACTGTCTGGAAGCAACTGGTACTGAATGTACCTGGACATCTCCATGATGATCTGAAACGTTTTCTGTGTGCCTGGACGTAGAGTCCAGTCTTTGCCCTACAATTAGAAGTCAGTTGATAATTCTTTCTATGCCGTGTAAGGTTGTCTGGTTTTTTCCTTAGCTTTCTTAACTTTGCAAACTCAAGTGGAACAGAAACTTGCCTGTGTCACTCAAGTCAACAGAAGAGATTCTGAAGTACCTCTGGAATGTAAAACAGCATTGTTATTCTTCTGAAGTCACATTTCAAAGTAAAATCAGTTTTAAGCCCTTTCCATTTATGTGCAAAGCAATAATCTTCCTTTTTAGAAGCTAGCAGAAGCTCTAAAATTTCCAGTAAAGTGATCCTGGAAAAATACTTGACCTCCGTATTTCTTTCCTTTAACTTTCCTTCTGGGAATATAGTATGCTCTAATGAACGTGGAAAAAGACAAGTGTCAAAAGATGCCAGCGGCAGCTCAAGCTTTGCAGCAGGAATGCAGCTTGTGGTCGCATTAGAAGAGATTTGCAATCAAATCCAAGAATTTTTTTTTTTTTTTTTCTCCATTAGTTGAAGCGCTGGTGCATGGCCGTAGTCTTCAAAACGGTGCAGAAACTTTATATGGAGCAACTGTTCTTCTTGGGTACGTTTACTTGTGTGCGAAGTTCTTTCCAAGTTATCACACCACAATCAATGATGAAGTGCTAAGCAGCATTTGGCTCTGCTCAAAAATCGCACGCTGAAGCGAAGTGGGCTCTCTGGAGCTGGCTAATAATCCCAGCAAGAATCCATATGTCTTAGTGCTATGAGGGTTTCATGGGTTTCAAACCGTAACTCAGGGATGTGAGGGAAAAACACAAATAAAACCACAAAATTCCTATCATTAAAATTTTAGAAAAGCTTGCTAACAAACTTTTGGGAACAAATTAGGTTACCTTTTAACCTCAATAACCTCGAATGTTATACTTTCTGCTCAGGAGGTATGCTTCATAAGAAGAACTTGGCTTTCTGACATCTGATAATCTGATATAAAATAGGAAAAATGTGAAAACTTTTCATAGGAGTCACGTGTTACCGAAATGCCAGATCATCAGACATCTCATACTGATCATCAAGGAAACTTGAATGTATTTTGATTTTTCTATAAAATCACAAGCTGCACTGCACTGGCAGACCAGGAGTAACTTGCTATAGCTGCCCGACAATAACCTCATGAATCAGAAGCCTTATTTGACGCAGAAGAAATAGCATGTTCTCTGAGTATTTTGCTGTTTAAATTCCATACCAACTGGATATAGTCAGAAGAGTGTGGGGCTCAAAGTTGAACTGTGAAGAAAGTATATTAGTAGGAAAAAATGTGTGCTTCCCAAGACAGAGAAAACCATAGGCAGCTTTAGGATCTCGCAGGAAAATGAGTAGTTTTTTTCCATTAATGCTTTAAGGAATTTCAGCATCTGATTTCTTGGATCACAAGAGGTATTACAATTTGTAGAACAAGTTGTAACAATTGTTGTAAAGCGTATTGTGTTCTGTCATGATAAAGCAAATGGAAAAACCTGTTTGAAGAAGTGCTTTCAGAAAGGAGAGACGATTAGATGTTTATCAGAATTTTCTGTGAAAGAAATTTTCAACTCAAGGTGCCTTATTCAAGAGGTGTAGATTAGGGAGATTCATCTGTCAAGCCATCATTTGAGGAAATCAATTTATTGCATCGAGAAAACTCTTTATTAAGATACGTTCCTAGTTAATGAATATTAAATGAACCCTGGACACAAACCAGGTGTTCTTAACAGCAGGCAGTTTTGGTTAAACCATTGTAAATGCTGTAGTCTTAAATATTATGTTATGTGGTGGGAATTGCTGTTGTAAAAGCAATTGAAAGTGATAGGAAATGTGGTCACGCACACACACAAGTTGTAGCTGTCAAAGTGAATTAATTCATGCAGTTGGGATGAGTGGGCCATGAATTGAAATGCTTTCCTTGAAGTTGTCCCCTCTTTCCAAGAATATATCTTGAACTTACTGCAGATCTCATCCAGTCTTCAGATTTTAAAGATGTCAGGTGTTCCCTTGCCACTGTTTCCAAAGCCAAGTGGTTCATTCATTGGTATTAGTCTCACAGTTTTTTACCTCAACCACTTGGCTTAAATTATATTGTGGAACTTATTACAAATATGAAGACATAAAGGTGTAATTTCACACAGGCATCTGCCAGCTTTCTTTTCTTCTAAAGCATATTTTAAGAAGCTTTATGAAGCATATCACTTTAAAAAAATTGCTCAACAAGGGCATCACCAGCAGAGATGAAGAAGTCATTATCCCACTCTACTCAGCGCTTGTCAGGCTGCATCTGGAATTCTGTGTTCAGGTTGGGTCCCCGCTATCCAAAAAAGGTGTGGACAGGCTGGAGGGGGTCCTGGGAAGGGCCACCAAGATGATCCAAGGACTGGGAAGCCTGCCATAGGAGGAAAAGCTGAGAGACCTGGGTTTGTTCAGCCTTGAGAAAAGAAGGCTTAGGGGAGACCTTATCACCGTGTTCCAGTATTTAAAGGGTGGCTACAGAGAAGATGGAGACTCCCTTTTTACAAGGAGTCACATGGAAAAGACGAGAGGTCATGGGTAGAAGTTACTCCTGGGAGATTCCAGTTGGACCCAAGAGGAATTTTTTTCCCAATGAGGATAATCAGCCATTGGAAGAATCTCCCCAGGGAAGTGGTGAATTCCCCAACGTTGGACACTTACAGGGTTCAGCTGGACAGGGTGCTGGGCCATCTTGTCTAGAGCGTGCTTTTGCCAAGAAAGGTTGGACCAGATGATCCTTGAGGTCCCTTCCAACCTGGTGTTCTATTCTATGATTCTTTAAAATGAAATAACTTTTATTTGGTCTAAAGTGTGTGTGTGTGCATATTCACAAGCGTGAATGGTGTGTAACAGGCGGTAGTTTCAGTGTGGCGTGTGACTTTGCAGTTCAGCGACTGTTTGTTGCTGTACAGGTGTCCCCTGATCTAGAGCGTTGAAAACTGACTTGTTGAAGAGTTGAGCCGAATATGGACTTTCATTGTAGCATTGGGCTGTATGTTTGGGTTGATTGAGGTAGTGAATTTGTGAGATCTCAATGTGGCATTGACAAAGGCGAATGAATGCATGGCCAGATGGAACATGAAGAGGTCATCTTAGATTTAGGAGATAGTTCACCTGTATGCACTGCAGGGTTATATGGCGAGTATGGGTATGGGCGAACGGTGTTATCAGTGGGCAGTTGCAGCTGTCGGTACTGAATTCGATGCCCATAGCCACTGTTTTTCATCTTCTTGTGATCTTCTACCAGGGTTCTTGAAAATAATAGTGGTTTAGCTACAGTTTCAAATCTATCCTAACGATTTTTGTCTGAGCTCTTCCACAGAATTCCTTTTTTCCAAGCAACAGTTTACATTTCCCTAGGAAATCTCTGTTATAATGTTTTCCTGTGATTTTTTATATCATGTGTTGAATGAGTTTGGTCAGTTTTATGTGTATGTGTCTACATACATACACATATCGGTATATAATAATGCTAAAAGTTTTAGGTGTCAAAATCCACCCTTTTTCTAACTCTCCAGGGGAACTATCTGGAATCATCGAGTCAGGTTTCTTGAAGAAAGAGTCCTGAGCTCCTGGACATCATTCACCATTTGGAACGCTGGCAAGCAAGGCAAGAAGCTCTACAGAAGCTTGTCACCAGCTAATCGGAAAAAGGTGAGCTAGTAAGAGTTGGGTAACATCTGTACAAACCCGCTTTCTTCTCTTTCCTGTGCCTCCTTGCTGCTTCGAACATAATGTAGCAAAGTTCTCGTAAGATATTGTGAACCCAGAGTACTAGTTGATGATTAATACAAATTGGGGGAATTCTTAATATTCTGCATAATGTATGTCTTTTTTAAAATGCCCGTGTTCTTGCTTGCTGGTGACTGAGCGTGGTACCAGGTTAGACACACTATATAACTGTTTATGGCCCACCACTGCGTAACTACCATTGTAGTAGGCAGGGACCCCAGGTGAGTAGAATAACTCTTTATTTGGATGGTAGAAAACTAAACTACCTTGTGCAGGATTATTCGTACATGTATAATATTTGCCCAGTTCCTAAGTGGATGCTGGACCGGTCCCTGTCAGATGCTGAGCAGCCTGGTTTGTATTCTGAGGAGCCGTTGTACTGTAACTCCCTTTTGAAAAGCTGGATTGTTTAAAACCAGGGGTGGGCTGCGGGGTGAGCAGGCGAGTAGGGACTGTTGTACATGACTATCTAATTCAATTTGCAATCAATTGAAAATGTGGAGGTTACTTGTATTTGGCAATGGCAGATATTTCTCAGGAGAGATTTGTCCGAGGGTTTAAATACCTTACTTTTATAGCATTTTCTTCTGCGTAATAACTTTTTGTTAGATAAAGGCTTCAGGGCTAATGTCAGATGGCTGTTTCTTATAAAGAGCCACAGAACATTCATTTTATTACCAAATGTGTTTTCTTTTCTTAAAAATATGGATGGGAAGACAAAATGACAAATATATATATATATAAAAATCTGATTAATGTAGTGGCCCTCGGACCACACACATATAAAAAGAAAACAGAGGAAATTTGCATTCCCGTAGTCGAAGTTACTGAATAGACATGGGAGACGCTCACACAGTAAACACACAACACAAGAATTGAACCTGAATTTGATACTCCAATGCCATCCCTCTTTTGTTGCCATCCTGTGGCAGTGGGTGAACTGTAGGAATAAAGAAGATTAAATGCTGTGTGTCCCCAATCAGTTACTTCATTCTGAGAGGACGGAACCATCCATTAAATATGTTGCGTTGTCTCGGTCATGCAGTGCATTGTGCGCGTGTCTTTGGGGGGTTTATGAAAATGTTCTCTTTTATTAGTGTTTTGCGGAGCACTTTGTGAATTCCACTAACTTACTAGCAACCATTGCACTCTTCTGTCCACAAAATTATGAGAATTAGAAAATGAGTTCCAGGGGCAGAGATGGCAGCTTGTCTGGGAGTACTACTATGCAAGCAGGTATTTTTGACATGTTACAGAAAAAATAGACTTTGTTTTTGTAGCAGCGTCTCACCATCTTAGGTGTTGGATTTCTGGTTTTGTTTTGATTTTTAGCTTTTTTTGTGCCAAACCAAAATGGAGATTGAGATGAAGATAGAATACCTCTCTAGCTTTGGGTTGCGTTTGCCACCTACTTCTGTAGGTGACTCATTCAGGACTTCACATCCTGTTCAGCAAACACAATGAGATTTTGAAGACATCACTGCAGAGGCAATAAAAGGGGCAAGAGAAAAATAATATTGGTTTTTATTTGCTATTTTTCTGCCAAAGGACCAAAGTTTACCTCTCCTTCAGTAAGACCGACCTTCATTCCCCAGTATGCCAGCACTGACAGCGTGGTTCTAATTAACTGGATCTTGCCGTTCTTTCCAGCTGACCTTTCTATAACGTTTGCTTTGGCAGCATTGCAGGCCATGATACTATTTTGCTTCTGTCAAGGTTACAGTTGCACATATTCCAATATGCTTTAGTTTGATATTGAAATATTGCATTGAGCATTAACCCATTAATTACAAGATACTATAGCAGACACATTTAGCAAGCTCACAAGCCAGATGCAATTGCACATGCCAAGTATGACTCATTTTGCAAATGTACTGCAGAAAACTACTGCTAAAATGCAGTCGCAGTCTCATCCTTAATACCTGATATAGACTAATCAAACTTTATCCACTGTCTGACATGTTTTCTCAAGCGTATGCAAATGTTTGCTCAAAAACCAATGAGGATAAATAGCTTCAGAAAGTGACTTGTATCGTCTGAAGTGAGAGTAGAGGCCTGGCTTTTAGATAACACTAATTTCATCAGAAATTAGCTATCTGTGGGGCTTAAAGCACTAGTTTTATGGAGTTGTTCAGGCTCATTATGATTGCCATTGCAACCTCCTAGCTTTGCCAAAAGTGAGATCCCAAGTCCATCCATCTCAGGCAGAACTGAAGCTTAAATGATATCCCAATGTTTCATAGTAAGTCATTGGCAAAAGACTGTCGAAGTTAAACCATCTCACTTCTCCGAGTGCTAATCAAAGGATTATGCTGCTGGAGTTTCAGGAAATAAATTCATAAAATTTGCAGTAGGTAATTTGTGGCAGTTTTCATTTTGTTCTAAATTAATAACAGTAAAAGCAGGCTAGTTAAACTCCGTGTTATACTTTTCCTCAAAAATCCTTCAGGTATTTTGTGAGTAATCTTCAACTCCTGCCAAAGACTCTAAAATCCCATATGAACAAAGGTTGTAAATAGTTGTTGCTTCGCCCTTTCCAGCCCTAAAAACAATAAAGTACTTTTCCTGTCTCACCCGTTAAAGAATACCTTAATAAGATTTAAGCTTTCATATATTCTGTTAATTATGAGAACACTAGAGATTCGGTATCATTTTGAATCTACAAGTAGAATCTAGTGTTGTCTTGTAAATGGAGGCCCTGGCATATGAATTTATCAAATATGTAAAATAGACACCTTTAAAATACAATTCCAAAAGCCCCTTAAGACGAAATATGATGTATTGCATCAATACAATTACCATTTTCTCCGCTGAAGGTCCAGTTGTGTAAAACAATGTGATCTTAAAAGATGTAATACGCTTTGAAATGCAGGTAAAATTTACAAAATAAGCTGTTTAATTTAACTGAGCTCTATAATTTAACTGTCTAAAGTTAATTTCAGTTGTTTTTATACTTTAAGTCAGTTCAAACTCTTGAAAATTTCCCCCATGCTCTGTTTCACTGTTGCCGCATCCTTTTATTGAGATTGAGAATTTCCTTAGATGTCAGGAGACCGATCTCGGTTGGAGTGTGGAGTCACAGCAGGGTTGTTTTCTAAATTGGCACTAAGGACCTGTAGAAAATTGGGGACGCGTACTCCTCGAATAAATAATAACCCCCCGAAAACTCCTGTTACATACAGCCTGTATTATTTTGTAATTGTGGAAGAAAACCTAAACTCTACTAAATCTTCAGGAAGAGAATTAGTTTGAACTGTCAAGCTTAGGCCATTTAAGAAAATGACTTTTTTAAAAAAAGAATGTTTCTAGTATTTTTAGAACCTGATAAACAAAGCAGTTGTATTTCTTACACTGACTAGTTTTTTTTAGGATGTTTGGAAAGTATAAATGCGCTGCATGCCGAATAGCGTTGTTTCTTAGGAAACAATATTTTGGCAATTCCAGGAAGCAGCAGTCTGTGTGTGTTCATACTCACTGACAAATTATTACTTCAGTCTGTTTGGAAAACAGTCTGCATTGGAATTACGGCCATAGGAAAAGAGGACACCTAAGCAATAGTCTCTCTTTTCCTTCAGACATCTGTATGGTGAATATTAAAATAATGCTTTGTCTCCAAAGAGTTCAGGCAAAAATCCAAGGCTCGGTATTTTTGCTAAACAGCAACACAAGAAAAAAATTATTCAACTAGTACGTTTTTTATGAATTAATTACCGGGATCTCAGTATTCTTAGGGAAATTCTGTTTCCTGGCTGTCCCCTTCTTGATTCACACAGTTGACAGTGGTTCAGTATTAGCATTTCTGCAAGAATGAAGTCGAACAGACCTTTTTTTGTTTAAAACACATCCGTCTTGTCTATAATTTGCAGCTGAAGATGGAAACCAAATGTTTTTGGGATGCTACATATGCCTGGAGGGTTTCTGAGCTGTCTTGTCTGCTCTTTTATTCTCTGTCAAACTTTAGCTAAAAGGAGAACTTCAGCATTAACATTTTGTGTCATTTCCGATAGCTGAAAATAGTGCTCGAGTAGCGAACAGAAAAGGAGGGGGAAAGGCCCAAATAAGCATCAGCTAATTAGCGGCATGGAAACAGCACTAGTACAGAGCCAGCCCATCAAGTTTCTCTATGACAACCCGATCTGCCAGTGGCAGACTTGAAAGCTTCAAGGAAGTATTTTGTACACCCTTTTCCCTAGCTCATTAACCATTTAAAATCATCTGTTCGTTTCCCTTCACCTTTTCCTAAGGGCAACATCACTAATCCACGTGCTTCAGCTGTGCTCCTTCAGCTCACTCACAAAAGCGAGAAATGTTTAAGTTTTGTAGGATTTTATCTGTTCTAAAGTATACGAATGGCAGTGTGAGAGACTGAAGTGGGGACATGCCAAAAGCAAAGAAACATAAATACAGGTAAGAATATTACACCCACCTTGACTGTGGAGCGAAAGATGGAATAACAGCGTGAAAGCGAGTTAAAAGAGAGCGTACAGAAGGAGGAGAGAGAGATGACATTTGAAAGCTTCGGTTAAATCCAGGTATAAAGCCTCCTAAAATGACATCGGTAAGACAGAGGCTTCATTTTGGGCTAAGCAAATACTTTATGCTGAAATATGGCAGGGAAATCTCCCTGCTGCTTCCATTGGGGAAGACGTGCTTTTGCCGGTCCGTTTTGTCAGGACGGAGGCAGGCACGCTTGAGAAGTTACTGGCGTGACTAATGTCGTTATCTGCTGCGGAGAAATGGGACACTTGCAGCTAGTTCCCACACTGTTACGTATAAAGGCAGTTGTGTGTTGTATGCAATGAGGGAAACTGTGGATGTACAATGTTTAGAAGCTTATTTTGCATGTTGGATTCTGGCATTAAAATTCTCTTGAGCAACTCTGTTATGTGTATGTGCAAAGACGGAAGATGCTGCTGTCTTCAATGGAATAGTGTCTTTAAATGGTGTCCTGAAATATGTGCCTGCAATTTAAAGGTACCCACAGCTTCTGTCATGGCTTTGACGCTTAAGAGGTGAAATAAAAGCAGCACCCCGATTCTGAAAATCCCTCGGATTCAGATTTGCTTGCTAGATTCATGGTTCTGCTCATGATGCTTATGCCCCCGCATGTCTCTTGTTCTGTTTGCCATTAACTGTATCTATTTAAACTTGCTTTATAATGCATTCGGTTACTTTGTTTTGACATGAATGGCCAAAATTGATTTAACTTTTGTGGAGATGTATATTAACATGTTTCCGAGGCTTTATATGAGTTTGAATGAAAGAATTACAAATAGAAGAATCAACAGGGTCACTAGAAGTTTAAAATGGATGAAGGATTGCGTGAGACGTGGAGAGAATGCAGTAGGAAAGATCTGCTCATAGAGGATTTTGTGGAGAGTTTGCAGGTTGTCTTCTGTAAAGACAAATTTTATGAGACCAATTGATGTAATGGGGGGGGGGGAGGAGACAACGTGCAGGTGACCATTTATCAAAAGGGTCGTCCGTTTGTTCTATGATGCTCTGTGAAGTTATTCACTCTCCCTTGTAAAACTTGCCCCTTGTACCCTTCCAGTGGGACCAGATCTTGAGAATTTGCTGTGATTATGTTTTGTTGCTTTCTGTAAATGACCATTACAGACCTAAAGCAGACCACAGGTGAAAATAAGATGAGGGAATAATATCCTATGAAGACCATTGACCATCAAAGGAGGTTATTAGGTTGATGAAATATTTCAGTTTTTCCATTAGGAAATGTGAGTGGAATGGGAAGGGTAAGGAAACATCCTCTGCAGCAGCCAACAAGGTAGTAAACAAGTCAAGTATGAAACAAACTATTAATTGTGTAATAGCAGCGCAGCTCAAACTCTAGATAATTCCCGTTGCCCCCCGAGCCCACCGGTACTGGCTGGTGAGGTTGTACGTTTGGAGTGGGATGAATCTGCTGCCCATTCATCTCCTTTACCCAGGGAGGTCTGATAGTCCCAGCCCACGTGTCCTTCGCACAGCGGCTGTGTTTATTAAAAAGAACCAGCCAGAGAAGTGCTTTTATCTCCCTCAAACATGTCTTCCCCTAGCAGGGATTTTTTTTGAGTGAATATCTTATCTTTTGAGCCACATAAACTTTCTCTTATGAGGGAGAAAACTATTTCTCCTTTTTCCCTTACACCGTTGTTAATGTATGTTGCAATCCATATTTATAAAAATCAGTTACAGTAATTGTGTAGCTTGTATATAACAGATAACTAGCTGTGTCTTCCAGTCTTCAGCTGAAATATCAGTCGTCTTTCTTTGTTTTGCAATTGTGCAGATTTCCATACAAGTGATATTAAAAAAAAAATAAGTAATCATTTCTATATTTTCTTCAAACTGAAGTGTGATCTGAGGACTCTGGAAGCTTCAATGGTGTCAAATCGCCAGGGGCACTGCAAAAGAGCCGTTCTGCTAGAAGGAGGGGAAAAAACCTACCTTGAGACTGTTTTATAGCTTTATAATTCATAGGTGCCTCCCTGGGAGACACGAGTTCATGGACGGATAGATGGTTTTCATAAAAGATACAAGAAAGAAGCCCATTAATGAAGGAAAATAAATAGGTAACTCTGGGTTTATCCTAATAGTATAAAGTGAATAACTCATTCAAGCCTGATGCCTTGAGTTCTCCTTATAGGATAAACAACTCTGCGTAAGTCCTGTATTTAGACTCCAGACATAGATTTTCTTTAATTGGAAAATAAATAGTGTGTGTCAGAAAAAGAGTTGACTTAACGTTTTGGCCACCCACATGGTGTACGGTCTGGCAGCAAAATTGCCCATTCAAGTCTGACCTGGTTTATAATACTGTAAATACCAGATTTAAGCTGGCTGAACCCATTGAAAATTGCACATGGAGGTACCTCAGTGGTAACGCAAAAAAGGCTTAGAGTCATTTCCATCTTCCAAGAGCAGTTTGTCACAGGGTGACCTGTGTTATCCCCCAGAGCCGTTACCAGGAGCGTCGTGTGCTGGGCCGTCACTCTGGCAAAGGCAGCGTGCAGAATTTTCTGGACACAATAGTACGAGTTACGGCACAGGACGAGAGGAAGCGTTACATTTATTGGTAATCTAGTGATACAAGAACTGTCTTTGGTTCTCTAGCGCCATTCATGTTCAGAAGAAATCTGCAGCGGTCGGGGGTTTCTGTTAACTGTATTACGACATGTGCAGGTGAACAGGGTGACAGGTCCAGCACAGACCTCCCAGCTGGATTCTCGGTGACTGACATTAAAGTGTAGGCAGAATTTCGCTTTACCTTGTGTCAAAAGTTTTGGTGTTTTGTGTTGGTTTTTAAAATCTATAGGAGTATAGGCAGCTGAAAAAATAGCTTTGATTATTGGAAGGTAAGGCAATGTATGTATTCCCAGAACTCTGTTGGGTTGACAGTGAAGACGCATCCTGCGAAATTTTGTTCATAATGATCACAGCTTCTAGGACACTAAAACATCAGTGGTGGAACTGAGATTTGCAGAATATGGGAGAATTTACAGGTGGTTAACACAGAATGAAAATGATACAGCTGACTAACCCCTCTTCGCACCGTGGCTTCTGCTTGCTTCCCTTCTTATATAGACATATTTATATACGTGTGTGTCTGTACACATATAAATAAGATGGGTAGAGGAAATCTTGGGGATACAGTTTACTGTGCTCAGTCCACACCATCTGATTATTTCAACCACAATAAAGCATTCCAGTGGTCATGGGAACAGGGCCAGGGATGTAAAGTGGATGAACTTGTGTTTAAGAGAAAAAAGACAGCCTAAGAAGGGTCCTGGTTCTTAGTCTTTGAAGGAGCTGTTTGGGTTTGCTGCTGCCTCACCCAGCCTGCACCAGCCACAAAGACCTCGTACAATGTCTAGGAACTTCCCAGTACTGCCCCGAATTCCCTCCTTTCTTTCCATTTCCATTATAACACCTCAAACAGGGGGAAGTGTCCTTAGTTCGATCCCGGCATCAGGATCCTCCAAAGCAAAAGCCTGGATCTGCAGGCCTGTAATTGTGGTTCCTTTAGTCAAAGTGAAAATTTAATGTTTCCTTAATGTTCTGTTCTTATTTCTTTTGGTGCCTGTTTTCAAGCAACCTATTTCCCAGGTATGACTGTCGACCTCTAAGTGGTTCCAGGGACTGTTGCTGCCCACCCCACAGTTTATAAACTGTATTTTCCACGTTGACTTTGTACGGTGGTGGTGTTCGCCGTATTTGTAGTCCCTTGATGGGCTTTTTTTGTATTCTCTTTCCATTGATGTTTAATGGAAGAACTGATATTATGGGATTTAAGGATTTGGAGAGAAAACTGTTCCATTGGATAGCAGAAATCTCTCCCGAGTATTTTTGATGTAGAAACACCTTCTATGTTGGAAGAGAGTGCAGCTCTCCCTGGCCATCACCCTGTGACGCAGTTCTGTTCCCCTGCGGCTTTGCCCTCGGGCTGTAAAGGTGGCACGTGGGGAGTGAAATAGCAATAAAAAACGCAAAAGTGCAGTGTTATGCACCGGCGCTCTTGTGTCGGTGTTTTCCTCTGCCTCAACGGAGTGAGGTCACTTTAGGTAAAAGAAAAAAACCTCAATGGCAGGAGCAAAATGTGCGAGAGAGTTTTGTAGGCACGGAAAGCAAGCCAGCTTTTTGCAGCCTTCTCTAACTTAATAAATTAATAAGCAGCTGTTTGGCTTTTCAGATTTTCTCGGCAGTAAGTGTTGTTAATCAATTTTTAATGCAACAATTAAAAAGATTGGAAAACTGCTACCCAGCTTTCACCAGAACAATTGATTCCTGCAAGACCTTAACTCTCCTAACTGTTCTGCTTCAGCGTAAGAGTTCTGTGTAGAAAATACGAGTAGATCCAAGGGAAGTCACAGGAAAACATAGCTACGTATATCTTAAAAAGTCTTTCAAAATCTTAGTGCCAGCCTAATGGTTCAAAAATGAGGCCACTGTGTATTTTGGATTGCAGGCATTTATTATGCCTGCATATTTGAGGAATGCAAATAAAAAACCATCCGAAATATTTGGCAACTAGGGCTGCAAATAATGTTTCCGTAACTACAGGAAGAATAACCCAAATGAAGCAGTAATTACATGTGTTCAAGCACCAAATCAGCTGAACTTTTCAGTTGAAAAACGCAAAGTCTAAAGCCATAGGAATTCCCAGACTTGGCGTGTTGAGGCCGGCGTTACCAGAGCATCCGAAGCGATGGTGCAGCACTGCTGTACTGGGGGTCTGGTGGCAGATGATGTGCTTGCGGTGGGCGGAAAGAGGCAGGTTTGGATTATAGATTCTTGGGTGTTTAGTGGAAGTGCCAAAATGAGGAGGCGAGTCGCTGGTTTTAGGTTACGTGTGTCCCTGAGGATGAAGTTGATGTTTTCTCTTACGCAGGCAGTAGCTCAGATCACCCCTTCTCACGTTCTTAAAAACGTAATGTCCTCATAAGGCAACTGCAAAATTTGTCCGTCTCCTTAAGATGCACCCGGAAAGGATCTATTACATTTTTAAGCTCCATAGGAGGACGAGGGTGCATTGCCCTATTCCCGTGCCCATTCGCATGCCTGTGGCATTACTTACATGGATGCACTACAGGCGAATTATCTGCTGGTAGCAAGGAGTGGGGTTGAAATGCTCTGATGCTCTGCTTCTGTTTTGCCAGGTAACAGCATTTTGTGATGTTGATGAAAAGAAAATAACAAAAGGATTCTACACGTATGAAGAATCTGAGGTTAGTTAAAGTACTGTTGTGTTCTTCACTGTGATCTGGGAGTGTTCTGGGAAACGTGATGAAAGAATACATCACTGCTTTTAAATATTGTGTAGCAAGTCGTTCTGGTAAGGAGGCCGGGACAGCAGCGAGAGAGCTGGGGACTGGTCCTGGAGTGTGAACCATGGACCTCGCGCTGACTGAGGTCAGTTCAGAAAGACAAAAGCAGATACACCCTCTGAAAGGATTCTGGTGATGGGACAGAACGTAGTCTTCACTGACAGTTTTTTCTCTTTAAGTGGGACTAAAATCTGGATCATGATGGATAAAAGTCAAATATCCATTAAAATAAATAAAGCTTCTGTGATTAATTGTAACCTCTCTGTATGTTATAGTTATACTGTACCTGAATAAAACTTTGCTAGGTTTCTTTGGAGCCTAAAATTGTAGGCAGCAACATTTTATTCCCTAGACAAGGAAGCATGATGTTTAGATGGCAGTAAACAAACCATATAGGAAAACAAATGTTGTCTTGTTGCTGTATTAATTTCATGACAGCAATTAGCTCAAGACCTGGAGTAAAGTTTCATCCGGATTCAGTCCCTACAACAGTTGGATCCGATCCTGTGAGCACAGTTGGAGGTTGCAGCGTGGCCAGGCCGACGGCAGGGTGGTCTGACTGCGCTCCCCGCCGCTCCGTGTACCGTGGGTCCAGCAGTCTCGTGGCTAAAGGATGACTTGATTCGGTTAGCTGATCTGGCAGAAAAAGAACCCTCAAAATAAGAAGTTCTCCAGCAACTTACCTTGTGAATCAAATTACCCTGAGGTGGTGTGATCCCTCTATCTGATGGGAGCAGGGCGGAGGGAGGGGCACCTCCTCCCGTGCAGCTGGAGGGTAGACTAGTAAAATCAAATTCTGTACTGGGAAGCTAATGAGTGCTTTCAGCTGCAGGGAAACAATTGGAGTTCAGGATTTTGACCTAGAATACTGAGGACTCACTAACTAACTACCCGTGCAGTCATACTGTCAGCGTAATTGTTACAGATCCTGTGCGTTTGTCTTCCTAAGACATGCCCATCCTCGCGCGTCAGGCGTAAAGAAGATTGTACTGCAACTGGTTGTGAATCCTTAGAAAACTTTGCAGCTTGGATCCATGGTGAAGTCCCAGTTGGGCATAAGCCATTTACTGGCTCCCGCTGAGCAGCAAAGATTCTCCTTTGTATCCCCATTGTCCCTGCTCTGGTGCTTCTCCGATGGCACAGTAAGCTGATGCAGCTCACCAAAGTGGCAGAAAGTTAACTTGCCAAAAAAAGAAAGAACGTATTTTTTATGGGGTAGGCTATTAAAGCAGCATACCTTGCAATCGGATCAAAGAGGGAATTGTTTGGGAAAGGGCTAAAAGCAGAGCTTGGAGGTAAGGATGAAGCAGTGGAGGAGAGCAGCCAGCTCTTCATGCGGATCCGCTGTAATGTGGAACTCCCTTCAAGGAAACACAACGGTATTGAAAGATTATGGTAAGAAAACAAGGGGTACTTCAAACGACGGGCAAAATAACGAGCGGAAGCGTGTGACCGGCTGGACTATGTAGCATGAGGTCTCAAAATCATTTTTTCCCCCTTTTGTGTTTAGTAGCTCCTAAAACTAAGCTAACGAGTAACCAGTGTGCCTCTCTGCTGAAGTCCACTGCTTTTTCCTGCAGGAGAGACCAAAACCAAAAATTCCTATCTGCCACTTCAGAGCTGCAACTCCGCCTTTCATTATCTGCGTGAAGCTGGTGAGTACCGCCCCCGGCCTCAGCTTTGTGTAAAGTCAGTGTTTGCTCCTCAGGAAGATGAATTTCTATTTACTGTAAGTAGCTTTTCCCAGAAGCTTTTCCTATGCAGTTGAAAGGCCTGTTTATCAAATCGATTGTGCAGAGTATTTCGGGGATTTAAACCAGCAGTATTAAGTACTATTCAGAGTAATAAAAGGTACAGCTTCTGCAAAGGAGCTTGGACCTTTACTTTCTTGCCCAACAACACTTTATACGCAAATGAGCAGATACCGTCAGCCTCGGGGCCTTGGTTATTCCTAATATTTTGCAGCCCTATGTGTGGCAAAGGCTTTGTTTTTTAAATCGGATCTTAAAAGTCATTTTGTTTGGCACTGCCAGTCCTGAAGCCTCTCTTGTGCTGTGGTAACTTTCTTATTTCAGCTAGTTTAATTGACCTAATAACATAACTAGGAGATAACAAAGTTATTTTGCTGTTAGATTTAAAACAGCAAAGCGCAGTGTATGGGATAATATTTAAAGCAAAGTAGCAAAGACATTCTAGTTGCAAACACTAGTAAAAAAGTCTCGAATGGTAACGAAAACCTGTAGCTCCGTAGAAACTCGTCCATGCTAACGCTGCGTGGATCTGTTCAAAGACCGATGAGCTGAATCTCATCTCAGCTGGTGCTTTTCACTGAGCACTCCCAACTTTACGATCGACTCTGAGATCATAACTGTGAGTTGTAAAACCAGACTGAAAGTACCTCAGGGCATTATCATGTACTGTTGGTTGATAAACTCTTGGATAAGCTAGTAATATTACAACTAATTTAATTTTTCATTCTACATACAATGGTGGGTGGAAGTCCCTAGACAAAACATCTGTGCAACCTGTTATAAAGCACATTTAATTTGTGAAGCCTTTACAATGAGACTATTATACAACATCTTGCCGGAAAACTCTGGTCCATGACTTCAGTTGTCATTTCGGTTGTATTTTTCCGCTCATGGCCACTGAGCATTTTCTACTTGCTGATCACGGAACACTACAGGCCATAGTGTGGTTTAAGTAATATGCAGTATTTTCTTTGGAAATACAATTGGAGCTACTTGAAGCACTTTCAGAGTTTGTAAAGTTGCTTCTAAAATCTGTCTTTGAAGCAGCTCACTCCTTAGGAGAATTTAAGAAAGTCAGTAGCCATTCGCGTGGAGCCAAATCTGTGGAAACTGCAGGCCGGTGATCTCCGTGCCCCTCTCACTCCGTGACTGAATGGCGCGGTTGCTGCGGGGAGGGTCGGTCTTACAAATACTGACGGCAAAACCAGCCTGGAGCCGAGGTGGGTAAAGCTCAGTGCGCAGGGAGGTCGGCAGCCTTACACTGGGAACACCAAAGAGTGGCCAGACAAGAGCGATGCTGATGATGAACTTGCGTAACAGAGAGAAAGTCCATAATGGAGTTTACCTTTCCACGGATTTTTAAACAGCCGGATAGCTGTTAATTATATGAACCTCACAGTACACCTCTGTCATTATACCGTATTTTTTAATATTATGAAGGCAGAGGTTCACCGTTGTTAAAAAAACAAATTTATACTGAAGAACTGAAACCAGTTTTTTTTCTGTTAGTGGTGCCCAATACCCTGTTATCACCTGAGACACCACAGAAAAGGTAAGAAAGAAAGAAAACTCATAAATATATGTGTACAAAGCATAGGAAGTGTAAAACCCAGTGGAAAGAGGAAAGGAATCGGCGGCTCTTGGGAAGCAGCAGCGGTGCTCCGAGTCCCGCTCCAGAACCGAGTCTGCTGGACCCTCCTTTTCTCTTCCACTGCGTTTCGCAGCTGATTGTGTAGTTTTTAGCAGCCGCTTTCAGCCCCTGTTGTACTCGCTCTATTTTATTAGTGTTGGGAGCCTTCGCGGGGGCTGCCGGAACCCGTGAAGTCCCGCTCTTGCTGCTTGTGGGGCTGTGGGGGGATTGAAATGGCCACAGTTTTCAGTAGTAATTTTGTCATGTTGTCTTCTAGCAAAACAAAAGGAGCTGATAAATGTCTGTGGTTTAAACTATTCAGGTATGCTGTCTGCAGCAGCTTTCAAGCTTCTAGACCCGACCGCTAAAAGAAATGGTTTCTAAATGGGTTGCGAGGAGCCGAGTGTGTTGCTGTTGTGCAGGCCAAGCCCGAGGCAGAGGGGAGGTCTCGCTGGGTTTGCCTCCCTCTCTCTGCAGCCCACGTCTGACGGAACGGCTGAAAACACCGCTTCCCCCCTGCTTTTCTTTAATCACCTTTTCTACATTTTTCTTCCAACATGCTTTTTGAAAGTGGGAGCAGAGGAAAAAGTAGCATGGGGAGTAAGTGTGTAGAATATTAAGATTGCATCAAATGAAAAATGTCTTTTTTGCGGTAGCTATTGCTGTCTCTCTGATGCACCCAGCTTTATCGAATCAAAGTGTGCAGAAAATGTTGCTGTTACAAGTTCAAGTCCCAGGCTGATGTCATTTGCAGAGACATTAATTTCCTCTGCAGAAAGGGTGCTATCCCTGTGCGTACTCGGGGGGGGAACCAAAACTCCCGTGTTGGAGAGGTGACGAATAACCTGTATTTTCAACCAATTTAGGGCAAGTCGCTTTCCCCAGCACGGTGCGTCAGGTCTCGCAGCGAACAAACCCCCAACGCCCCCGTGAAGGCAGGGACGTCCCTTGCGCAGGCAGCGTCAGCGCCACGGCTACAGCCTGCGCCCCGTGCAGGGAGCTGGTGGAAGTAAGGCAGAATGAGCTGCCCATCCTCTTAGCTAATGTCTTAAAAGTCGTTAACAAATTCCTAGACATCCCAGACTTCCAGATTTAGCTTTATGATTTACCAACGTAAGTTCATCCCCGCCCTTCTGAAGAATAAAGTGTGCTGGGGACGTGTTGTCTTTTGGCTGTTTGTGGTAGGGGATTATTTTTTGTTTTGATATGGACAAAACCTGCCTGTTAATATGCAGCTCTGAGAGGGTAATTTTGACAATTATCTATGTTTATTAAGTGGGTTGTTCGCAAGAATCGACTCTGCTGGCCGTGTACTTGGAGCAGTGTTTTTGCTTATTTATTTTTTCAGGCAGTTGCTCCCATGCTAGCGCTGGCGTTACTTGGTTACCACATAAATTCATTTTTGAAAAAGCTGTCGCCCATGTGAGTGATCTTTGCATTTGAAAATGGCTTCAGGAGGGGCTGGAGCCGACATTGTGCTCCGTGTGTGTGTGTGTGTGAGGTTTTGCTGCGAGAAGGCGCCCGTGTGTCAGCCTCAGCCCGGCCCCATGGGGCCGCACTGGGGGTTTTTTCCCCGCTTGGAGGTAAAAGCAAAACACTTAGAAATCACGAATTGTGCCCTGTTTTGGCATGGATTTGAAGTGCTTCAAATGAAAGGGATTTTTATTTCTCTGTCTCAGTAATTAAACCAGTTCGATTGTATAAAGTTTTCAGTAAATGTAGTGGTGGACCAGCTATTGTCAACCCCGCCGTGTTCTGTCAGCCATCTTGTGCTCTCGGGGTGGAAGGTTTGGGTTTAACTCTCCTGCTTCATTTAGCATCGGGGCTCTTGTTTGTTTGTTTATTTTTAACCCTTCTTTAAAGCAGGTTGATTTTTCAGCAAGCTAAATGCAACTGTTTCATACCCTGTGTCCTGAGTGGGGAATCTTGGGTTTATGGACTCAGGAGCGGAGGCTGAAGGCCACAGTCAAGGCCTCCGTGTCTGTGCTGAATTCCCTGCTGACGTGATGGACCAGTGACGGTTTGGGGTCTTGAATGAATTGCAAAACTAGGACCCAGACCTTCAAACTGTTAAATGCCATCAAGTATTCTTGATTTCAGGAAGTAAACGTTAAAAAGTACTCAACATCTTTCACAATCGGGGCCTTATCGCTTAAAAAGCCGAGTGCCACGGGCCCTTTCCTGCCCTTCTCCGTTTAGTCCTTCGCTATTCTTACTTTTTTTATGGTTAGTAAACAGAGCTCAGTTGTGAATTTTATTGACCAGTTGTTACGGTTTTCGTTGGAAGCTCTGGATCAGATGATACCATGTTTGTACTTTTTGGGATCGCTAGTGAAAAGAGAAGAACGCGGCAGGTAGATGAGCCTCGTATAGGAGGAAGGGGAGTTGATCGGAGAGCGTGATGGTGTGGGCAGGAGGTGTGAGACCTACACGTGCAGCAGCACGCGTTCCCTTTCCTATAAATTCAGGCAGCAGAAACAACGCCGCGGTGTGGAGGAGACAGCTCAGCTCGTTCTGGTATTAGGCTCCCTGTTGCTGGAGAAGGCGCGTTCCTGGAATGGAGGGCTCCCACCCAACCCCCAGGTACTCCGAGCGGGTTTATCAGCAGCCCCGCATCTGGGTGCAGGGGGGGCTGGGAAGCTGGATGCACAGTCCTCCCTGTGAGATGGAAACCTTTGCTTCTGAGCTCAGGTTCATTAAAGAACCCAGAGCAGTTTTTTTGAATCCCGCTATTCTAGGCAAAGCCTAGCGTTCCACCTCCTTTCATTCCACAGTTTCACGCCGTTTTTGTCACTTTGTGTCCTGAACACTTGCAGGAGTCTTGTGCGCTGTTGAATCTTCAGTATCACTGCTCTGGGCCAACCAAAAGAACACTAGCAAGCTCTTCACCTACCTGCTATAGCATTGTGAGCTTTAAGTCGTTATTTTATTTGGTGACAGTCCTGAAGAGCAGCAGAATTAAGGACTCCAGGAAGACCACAGTAGAAGTGCTGAGAAATGCTGAAGTTGGCATGTTTTCTTAATGCCATTATGGCCTTGCAAGGTTACTCATGGGGCAAACCTCCCCGTTCCTGGTCAGATAACGTAACTGGGGCTCCAAAGGAAACACCTTTAACTATGCAAAATATTTCAGTTGCCTGATGAAAGGTCTGTTTTATCAGACAAGCTAATCATTGTTCAAAATCTACAAAAATCACTCTTTTTTCCAACTGATTCTCTTGGTCTGTTCCCTGAAAACGCCTGTGTTAGAAGCCAAAGGGTGCAGAAGGAGAAGGAGTTGTTGAATGTCTGTGCTGCGCCACCCCCCCCTCCCCCCTTAATTTGAACACTGAATTTTCAACATACATATAATTTCTGCATGGAAACGTTCCTGAGCCTTGGTTTATGTTTAGTTCTTCAACGGGACTTTCTTCTGTGGTCTAAAGAACCAAATCACCGAAACCTGTTACAACCTGAAATGAGTTTGGTTGATCTAACGCTCTTTCCCTTCCCTCGCAGGATTTGACAGGTGGAGTGTTTGAAACAAACCTGAACATGCTGAACTTGAAGGAAGGGAGGGATTATCACCACTTTAACTGAAGGCCAAGGTAAGGCAGTGATTCTGAAGCTGTGTTATCCTCTGGGTATCTGTGTGTAGGAAGACCGAAGTGTTCAGAGGTTTAGAATTTTTTTTTAGTAATTTGCGCTTCATTAAATTCATCTTTGTGCTGAGTAACTCCTTTCCAAGGGAGGTCCTAGTTACTGCCTGGATAATGCTACTTGCTCACTCGTTTACCAAACTCAGTTTGATTGTTAAATTGTATTTCTAATGTAAATAACCATCAAATACAAGCCATAAGACTACACGGGGACTGTTACCATAGGGAAGCCCAAAAAACGCACCGACCGCAGCCTGTAGCCACGGGGTGTGTAAGGAGAGGTTTGTGTCAAACATTGCACGGGGCCTCCAGCATTCCCTGCCCCGTGCCCGCGGCTGGGAGCAGCGGCTGCTGTCACCGAGGTGAAGCTCTGCAGAGCGCTGGCAGCCAGACGGACGGGTGGCACCCTCTGCTATGGGCCGGGTGAAAGTGCCGTTGTGTCTCTGCCATCATCTGGCAGCCAGGTGATTCGTATGTGCAGATGCTCACAACTTTCACTGGACCTTCTTGGGGGTTTTTTTTTGCGTAAGCAGGCTTTGCCAACACAACTCCCCTTTTTCTTGTGGTTATACTTATAGGTGTAACTTCACAAACCCAAGATCTCTTGAGAATGTACCAGAAACTTCCATTCTAATGGCAGGGTAACGACACAGGTTGTGTGTTTGGAGTACTTCTTCTGCAGCAATGCCGCAGGGGCAAGGCGCTCTGTTGCGCAGTGTGGAATCGAGTCCCCTTTGTGTCATCGTCATCAATAACACTGATCTACTCTGAATTTCATCTGCCAGTCCAGGCTGCCCGTATACTTAAGAAGTAGTGGCTAATATAATTTATTAGGTATCTTCTTAAAAAGGAGAACACTGTTCAGGTGAGGTGGTTGTAGTGCTGGAATCGAACGCCTGCAGTAGAAGACTGGTGCAGTCTGTAGCGGGCACTTCACAGGGAAACAGGCGTGGGTTTAGCTCCTCTGCCTGAATTCTACCTTCCTTTCAAATTTTCATAGGGGTGTGTGTACATACACGCTCGCGCAGAGCGCCACTGGTCTACCTGAAGTGCTAGGATAGAGGGGTATTTAATTAGAACCATCAAATAACAGTGTAATTAGAATATCGCGTTGCCTGTGCGTTTCTCATCCCCGTCACATTATTCTTACTAAAGGTAAATGTTATAGCTATTTCATTTTATAGGCAATAAGAAATGATATAAATTGCTAGCAAGTACTGAGTACTGAGTCACCTCTCTATTCTTCAAGGAAAAAAAGTAAAGTTTCAGTCCTTAAAGGTAGTTTACCACAAAAACATTTTCTTGAATTTGTTACATAAAGAGCTATTAAGAGAGGCTTTGACTTTAGCTGAAGCGAAACCTGCATTTTTTTGTTCAGCTGTGATGTAAGATGACAGCCTTCTCCACTGAGACGCTTTAGGAAGATTTCATTATCGCTAAGCTTTGCTGTTTTTAACGCTGAAAAACAGTTCTTTTAAGAGACTAATGCAGCAACTCGGGTTTAATACTCCATGTGTGTACAGCAAGCAGCGGCTGAATGGCTCCCTTCGGAGCTGTATAAATCATTACATCAAAAAAAAGCCAGGTCAGTTGTGACACAAGTATGAAGAGGAACCGCCATCTTGTGGCTACAGATAATGACCTTAAAACCCCAAAACATAACGAATATTTGTTGCCTTCATATGGCGTATCTGCACGATGCTTTAAGACATAATCTCTGCCTCTTCTTTCATTGAACAGAGCACTTGGCAGCCTGTGCGGAGAATCCCGTTTGTCCGGATGCCGCAGCACAAACTCCTCCGGTCCCAACGGCACCTGAACCGAGCGCTTGGGTCTCCCCCCAGCAGCCAGAGCCTGCGGCCTCCTTACGCTGAGCTCTGCCGGAGAGAGAACAAACAGAGGTCACATGGAGTAGCACGTACCGCTATTTTAACAGGATCCCAATCACGTAATTAACTAAACAGACATACAAAGCTACAATATTTACAGTCCTTTTTAACACCTCAGTTTTTAACTACTGTCAAGTTTTAAAGCAACGATAAGTGTTGATTTCATGTGAAATGAACTTCATTCACCGTTTCATAATGTTACGCTTGGCTTGCTCTATTGTTTCTCCTCGGTTCTCAGGGTGCGTGAGCTCTCAAGGAAGAGCAGAGTGTCGCACGGTCCTGTGTGAGCACAAACTGGTTGCTGCTGGGGACACCTGGGCCACTGGGGAAAGTCCACGTTCAGCGAGTAGCAGTCTCAGAGTGACTCCAGCAGTTCCCAGGTCAGGGGCAGGCTTAGCTTTTTGCTAAAAGTTACACTAACTATTTGCTTATGGTGAAAGAGGTGAAAAAGGTGAAGTTCCAAACTCAGCCACAGAAATTCCAGATTTCCCATGATGTTATTTGTCACAATTCCATCTGAAATACCTGTATGGATATTGGCTATTCCTTACTCTTTTGTTTATATCAGAGACGGTTTTCTACTAATTTGTCAGGCTGCTGTCAGCCTCCAATAATTAAGGAGTTGAAATAAGTTTTTTTGAGATCAGTGAATGCATCTTGTAACAGCTTCCTTTTGAACACACCATCTCTACTGTTTGACTAGAAACCTTGACACAGCAATGCTCAGGTCAACTTTTGCTCTAAAAACAATGCCTTGGGCGGGCGAGGGCTTCAGGGTCTTGTTTTCCAGAGTTACAGAAATGTTAGTCACAGGTTTCCTAAAATTGTACTAAGAGCAGAAATCTGTAGAGGTGTCTGGGTAAGAACAGGAAGCTGAGCAGAGGAAACTGCTGCGGGGACAGCAGCGGGTCTTTGAATTTCATTCATAGCCGTCTGAAGTATTAGTCTGCTGACCAATTTTTATATACTTTTTATACTTTTTTAAGAAATAGATATTTTTTATGCATGTCGATGACAGCTCAAAACATAGGATCTACTTACGTTAGGAAGCGGGTTGAGTGTAAAGGATTATCAGAATATCCCACAGGAGGAAGTGGCGGAGCCCAAGGACTGAGATAAGGTAATACCACCAAGGGCCAGTCCAAGGAGCACTTACAGAGCCATTAGCCACGCTGGCCCTTAGGTGCTCGGCGGGAGGAAAGACTTCCAGACTTTCAGCCACAGAAGCTGCGGTTGTGAAAAAGGCTACCGCAATTCTGAAATGGAACTGTGCAGGGCAACCGCAGAATGCTTTCCCTCGTTCTAGTCGTGCAAATAAACTTAATGGTGTTCAGCTACTTTGACGAGAAAATGAAGGGAATGAAGATCCACTCTACTAAGAAAAACTTAGGAGAAAAGACTGCGCGGGGGATGTTTCTGAATTATAAAATAATCACAGAGGACAAAGCTTTCTAGAACTATGAAAGCAGAACAATACAAATTGCAAAGGCCAAGAATAAACTGATACCCCACTATTTTTAAGCTTAATCAGTTTAGGGAGTAGGTGGTCTGCTGTGGATGCCTGGGGGACGTAGCCTTGGCTCATCAAGTGTTTTCACCTTGTCTTGTGTTACTCAAAGTACAAATAATTTTTTTTTGTAAATTGTCAAGTTAACAAATGTTCTTGAAACAACAATAACTCGACCTCCTCATGTTTGCACAGAGAGGAAAGGAAGCTCTCAGAAACCCTCACCAAAGCAGAAAATTCTCTGAATATTTCTGAAATACTGAGCAGATGGGCAAACTCCAAACTAGCAGCATTAAAGTGAAATGGGACCTACATATGGATGTGTTGTCTGTCGTCTTATGAATGTATTAACTTTGAGGTTATATTCTTCCTAGAATTCCGTGGCTTTCACAACCATGTTCTAATTTTGTTGCTGAAATTGACTGGGAGTTTTTATCCTTTTTCTTTCCCCAGAAAAGGCAGATGAACGGTTTTTGAAACATCTGTCCTGTATTATTTCATTCTTGCGTTTTTGTCCCAGTAAGATGTCACACTACAAGCCTGGAATGTTTTGAAGACCCGAGACTGGAAGGGCTTAAGACAACCGCCTTCAGCAAGTCCATATACTCTGTGGTGAGCTGGAGGCCATTCCTCCTGGGGCACACTGATATATTCACGCCCCAGCGCGGAACGGCCTCTGTCGCACAGAAGCACACAGTGGTTTGGTGGAGCAATCGGTCATTGCTATGTTTCTTTAAAAACCCCCTCAGGAGCACATTTCCGTACCTTACCTTGGATACCAGCTGCGGTTTGGGCACTTTCATGAGATCACAGAGATAGTTGCGTTTTTCTCTTACCACCGGCAATTCCGCTTCCCTGCGTGAGGAAATATTGTCCAGTTAGTTCAAAAATTAAACCCTGAAGTTGGCCACATACATGCAACTTTTGTTAAGCCATCCATTCTATTGCTGCATTACGATGTATGTCTCTGTACTGTCATGTACATTTCAAATTGCAGAAGGTTTTGTTGTGTCACATTTTAACATTTCTGTACCATCTTAAGCCAGGTAAAGCATCAATACACAGCAGGTCTTCCACAAGTCACAGTTACTACTAAAATGTCTAAGACTATTCTTGTAGGTTTTTGTATTCCAAAAAAAATAACACTTATACAGGCCTTTTGACTAGAAGTTCACTAATTTGTTCTCTAAATGTATAGCTCCTTTTCATTTTAGAAAACATCACATCAAGAATTTAAGTAAAAGTCACTGGGTTTGAAAAACATTCTACCATCTAGAGAAGCTTTCTCCTGAAATAGAAGAGCCAGACCTAAAACTTGTGAGTCTTTTAAAAAGGTTTCTGAAATAGCACGACATCCATGAGGTAATTTCCTCAAGAACTGTCAGTTACAAAAAGCCCCAAAATGCCAAAAATCCACAGACAACATTCTTCTCACTGTCGTACGAACCCCCGGCCGTCAGTGGACCGCTGTGAGCCTGCCAGCATCACTCGCCCGCTCAGGACCTTTACTTAAGTAAATGGGCTATTAAAAATGTAACTCTAATATATAAACAGAGTCCAAAACTACAGAGAAAAACCATAAAGGTCAAGTTAGAAATAACCTGAACTAACTTTTTTTTTTTTTCCAGATACTTTGGACAATTTGTCACATTTAATACTGGAAATCTTCCTGTAGCTAAACAAAAGTTTTTATTTATAGCGTAATTTGTTTAAACTCTGAATTACACAATTGTATGATAAACTCTCTGTAATTTCAACAAGGAACAAATATGCATATGCCAGTAATTACCATCCTCCCCAAATATTAATTCTCATTTGGCTTCCTGATGTTAATGCTTATTGTAATTCAGAATTTACTGTTTGTTTTAGCACTGAGAGCTTGAGAATAACAAGCAGCTCCCTCTGACACTCAGCACTGACTTCAAATATCTGCTTTTGTAAACAGTTCAAATCTAGCAAGATAAAACAATTAAGTTTTAAGTAAACGAGCTCTTCTTTAATCTCAGCGCAAGAGCCATATCGCAACGGGCAATTTAGAGCAAGCCCTGAACGAAGGCAGCCTGACCCAGTCACACCTTGGAAACGACAAGGTGAAAAGAGAATACGGAGCCTTCTCCAGGGGTTTTTAGGAGGTATTTTGCTTTGTTTTAGTGACCCGTTTATGAGTTAGAGCTGCCCGACCACTGCTTTTGCTGCAGCGATTTGGTGTGCACCCCGTCTAATTGTGGTACTGTAAACATCCCGCTGTGACAGCAGGCACAATCTCATCCTTCTCCAGTGTTTCTGTTAACAAATTCTTTCTGCGACTTCTGAGCAAGCCCGCTCTTAAATTCAGATTTCGTAAGCCAGCCCCGGCTCCCCCTAAACACCCCACTCAGCATCAGCGTCTCGTCCTGCGAGTGCTTTTAACAACAGGCAGAATTGGTGATAACCAGTTCTTGAAATCCGAGACCATTATTCTAATTTCGTACTGATAAATTCAGAAGAATAGCAGCAGCCACCCCTTACAATGACAAACTGTGTTTTCTTTTCCCAAATATAAAGTTATTTAAGCTCAAGCACAGAAATAAAATAGAAATTAACTAAAAGTTAAATAATGTAAGCATGCAGTCTGAAAATACGCAAACCTCAACCTTAAGGTGTATTTGTTCTTAAACGTGTCTAGGTTAATTTTATTTCCACGAAATGTCAATGAAGACAAAAAGCCATTTAATATAATGACTAAATAAAAAATATACATTTTTATATCTGTCTATTGTCATGTATTAACTCTGACTGCTGTGTGAGGCGGGTGTTGGGCCGGCAGACGCATGACCCAAGGGACTCGACTGTAAGAAGGAAAAAAGTTTAACACGGCAGCACAAGTAATAAACTAATTAGTACTTTAAAACTCCGTATTTTCTCAAACATCCGAGGTATGCCGTCTTTATAAACTTTTCCAGGTGACCATAATGCGCAATGCTAAAATTTGCAGAAGAGGAAAAACCAGTGCCAAAATGCCGGGGAGCGTTCCCTCCCCCGTCACCTGCCAGGGGCTGCCGGAACCTGTCCCTGCTGCCCGCGAAGACACGCGGCTGCTCTGGAGAACGCTGAAGAGACCCAGTTCCCCCCGCGCTTGGGAAAAGCCCAGGTTACAGGTAACAGTAGGTAAAAAAAAGAATTATATAAAAGTAGTTGTTTAATTCACACAATCATATGCTGCGGAAACATCTAAACTGTTCCAATTCAAAATATTTGCTTGAATACAACATTTGTATCATTTTGAGCAATTACATTTCATGGGAGATTTGAGCTGTTCCACTAATCCCGTTGTTTTCCAGCTTGCAGCGATCCTTCCTTTCCCAAAATCCTGCCAGTGCTTATAAATGCCAAGAAACTGTCTGTGCAGTTGAATTTTGACTCTTTGCACAGCCCAGTCTCTCTCTGCTTCATGGACCATCTCCAAGATCTCCTCCCTTCGTATGTTTTTAGAAAAATGCGGATATTTTTCTTTATCTAGTGGTGATTTTATAAATACCACTTCCAGTGGGACAATATACTAGATCGTTCTTTAGAACAGAAGAATTCTTTTCAGCAATGCTTAAGCAATAAATAGCTGAAACTACGATATCGGTTCTTACAGCTTCCTTGTCATCAGCTTCCAAAGGGATCGGCTTTTTTTTTAACTTCAGCACTACAGAAATTATTTCCTCTCTTATTCCTGTCTGGCAACAAATTCACTTACCAGTTGGTGTCGCTGAGTATGGTCATAACCTCATCCAGAATGGCAGGATCAACCACGTCGCTGTAGGTTATCAACATTTCGTAAACTTGACTGGCTGTTGTTTTCCGGATCTGGGGGGAAGAGCAGAGGAACCATTAGGAAAGTATCTGGAATCCTGTAGGGAAGAGCCCAGTGCCGTTACTGGTTCTCCACACATTTTATGCTGGGCACTTTGTAATACTCCGAACCATGGCCCATCCTGGCCTCTGATAGCCATGTGCTGCAGGAAGGGACTTCATTCCTGCACCTCGAGGAAATTGGCGCTACTCCTGTCAGTATATTGTCACTCAACTTTTGCAGGGTTTCAGACTAAGATCTGGCCCCTGCAGGGAACAAATTCAAATGTTGTTTGAGAACAGCCCAACTGGAGCATTTCTTCTCTGGAGCCAAAGCCTGGCTCTCGCTTTGGTTGCTGTAGGCCCACAAAACAGAGAGGTTTCCCAGCCTGGAGACGGCAAGAGTCAGCAAAACTCTGTAAAAAAAACCTGTTGGGAGATAGATGGTGCTGTGAGTAACATTAGCTTTTTACACTCCAGCCTCCGGAAGCAGTTAATTTGCAAGTATTTTTCCTGGCGCCGTGTTTAGTAGTGATGATGGGGGGTGTGTACAGAAAAAGCCAGCTAGGCTGGCTTCTGAGGCGCAATGCCTAGAAACGTACTAAATGGAAGACGGCAAAATGGCAACAAAACCAAATTCTGTTTGTTTGGGTTTTCTTTTCAAGAAAGCCTGATGATAACCAAAGGAAGGCAAAGAAATTATAGGGTTATTTCTGGAGTAGTAGCGGCAAATTAAATTGACCCATCTGTAAAACCAAAATATATTTATTATGTAAAATACCAATAAAAGATGAAACTGAAATGATCTCTTTAGTCCTTACATTGTGCCCCTCCTGCAAAGGATTCTTCACGTAGCAAGTACACGCGACAGGGAAGCAGCTGGAATAAAACTCTCAAGTATCAAGCTGTGCTGAGTACCGTATGATTTTAACCTTATCAAAAAGTCATCAACGTTCGAATAAACAATGTTGGTTTGCACTGGCCAGACTCTGGGCTATTCAGTCTGTTCTCAAACCACTTGAAGACCTCATGGGTTTGCACGTTCTTTTTATGTGCCCCTGTGATTCCTGCTGCCAGCCTTTGCTTCCCCTGCGCCCCCCCCCCGACGCCACTCCTCACGCATCAGAGGAACAGCCACAGACGTCCCCAGGGCCACCCCTGTACTCAACGCCAGCGCCACAGAGCTGTTGTACCTGTTGGGTTGTCACAGCAGCTCGAAGTCGGGGCTCCCAGGTCTTGTGCCCCAATTGCCCCTCTCTCAAAATCCTAAGTCAACAAAAATTTTAAAGGACTAAGCTAATATTATCCCACACGTGATCGTCTCTTACACAGACTGAGTAATAACTCAGGGTTTGTGCCCCGCTCCAGTTAGTTATATGAAAAAGATAAACTTCCGATAAACTCTCCTGTGCTGCACAAGCTTTCGTCACACCTGACAAAAAGAACAAATAGATTTTTCTTGAACCAGAACTACTACCGTGTTGCCGCTATCAGCAATATTGCAAAAACTAACAGTGATTTATCTGATTGGAGCTTTCAAGCACTAAATGGTGCAGAGATCTTCACCCTGCTGAGTGCAGTGTAAAAGAAACAAACAACTTGGGCGCTTTAAGTCCTTCTAATTTAAAAAAGTCGGGACAGAAGGTGGAAAAGCAGCATATATGGAGTAGCCCAGTATGCTGCACGCATCCAGTAGCCTGCTTCAGGTGGCAGCATTGCAGATAGCAGACCCTTGAGAAATAAAACCTATTATATACATGAATAGCTGTTAAAAAGAATCCTGCTTTAATGCACTTTTTAAGTTATTTTTTTTACTAGTGAAGTATTTTAAATAATACATTTGATAATATGCAGTATCTTCAATACTTACTACAGGAAATGGATGGCAAAGAAGGAGAAACAGCTGAAATAAAACTTTTTCTTTCATGTCTCCTTGAAATTGAATCAGGCCACAAAACCTAGAAAACATGAGGAAAAAAACCAGATCTTGTGTGATATTTGTGTTACAACCGCAAAAGTACAGTTTGGGGCTCAGAATGGAGATGCGTAGCAGAAAAAAGGGCGGGAGGGGAAACTTCGCTGCCCCCAGGAAATCTCAGCAATAAGTGCTGTGGGAAAGCAAACACGGAGGGCGAGTGCAGCGAAACGCTTCAGGGTTCCTGCGGTGCCACACTTCTGCGCCAAGCACAAATATAGATTTAAAGCGCCAAGGTCTGAATCCGAGTCAAGCTCCGGCCCAGCCCAGACAAGCCCAGACCAGCTAAGGCAGGCTGGGCGCGTGTGATGCGCTTCACAGTGAGACAGATTAGAGACACGGGCTACGGCTCATCTTGGGCTTTCTTGCACTCTTAATAGATTGCCAATAAAGAAGTGAACTGAAAGTCAATAAAAGCATTGCTTGGCATCGTTATACCTGAGTCATTTTGCCAAGTTTCTGCCACTGAACCGTTGCTGAGCTTTGCAATGCTTTGTCTCCGCGCCCGGCTCCGTCTTTCCGTTTCCCTCGCTGCTGCCTGAGCTGAGTCAGGGCTTTTACCCCAAAGCCAGACAGGAATGCTGCAGGTGCGTGTTTTCAGCTCTTTTTAGCACACAGAAGATCTAATCGATTATAGGTATTTTGCATTGGCACCGAGTCAAGCTCTCAACAAGCAAAAAGCAAATGATTCACCGCATCTTTAACAATATCAACATTTTAAAAGCAGTTAAATCTTTATCAGATCCTTCAGATGTTTTCACCCCAACCACCCAGAAATAAATGAAACTCACAACCTTTTGTTATGTGTATTTGTGTGCATTTTTCACATGGAATAGCCCTCGCTGTCCCATCAGCATGTACTGTACTTTTATTTTCTTCACTTTTTATAAGCAGAGAAAAGATTATTTCATCAACTCACACTCCTATGCTGGAGCGAAGCTTCCGGATGTCCTTGGATCTTTTGATCTCCTCTTTACAAAGGGTGAGTAACTTCACTGAAAAGGGATGGCTGAAAATGGGAAAGAAAAACAGATAACAGATTTCAGCAGTATTTAAAATACCTCTAATGATTAGAAAGATGCCAAATTCAGATTCAAAGGAGAGGAAAGGTGTGATGCAGAGCAGTACGTGCTGCTTCTGCAACAGCAGACCCTGCCTTCGGTGGACCTTTGCTAAAGACACAGGGGAGTTTGGCCCCCATGTTACTGGGCTTTTTTTATTTATTTTTTTTTTAAAAAAAAACAGGAAGAGATTAGTCTGAATTGTTGACATTGCTTCTACCTGTATGCTGAGGCAGGAACTTCATTTATCCAAACTGAATGAGTATATGCCCGGTAACTGGCTAGCCATGGCTTGCGCCTACAACACAGTGTGGTCCATCAGAAATACTATGGCAGGAATTAAAATATTCTACAGCCAAATAAAAATCATTTCGTCTATTTATCATGGTGGTGCCTTGGTCTTTCCTATGGCCTTCAACCAAACTTTACATAAAAGGGGATGAATGTTCTTCTTAAGTACTCCACCATTTCACAGCCCAAATTCCTTTAGTGATTCCAGACAACGTAATTAAACCCAGGGCTCACAGTCCTGTTAAGCGCAGGAGTCATGAAGCCATCTTTAAATATATTTAGCAAATTCTTTTCTTTTTCCACACAGTCTGGGAAAGGGAAACGTGATTCTCACCGCTCTTTCCCAGACACTCATACAAACACAAGTATTGTTAGTATATTCCAAGGATCTACTAAAGAGAAGTAAAGAGGGAATATTGCTTTTATTGCAGTACAAATTATTTAATCTTTTACTTGCTATACTCAAAGCTGAAGTGCCATAGATGCAAAAGAAACTATTTCATGTTTGCCTAGCAAGCACGATTCCTTCTAGACTGTGTATTTTGGAAACCTCACTCTATTGTGTATGTAAAGCAGAAAGCAAAAAATCCTAACATTTATTGTCTGCTACCCCGAGTCAAAGCTGTGGCTAAAAACGACTTGGAAAAGCTGCGTAGCGTAATCTGTTGGAAAACAGAACATTTAAGTCAAGAGGTTTATAGGAGTGACAAGATGTTTTGTTAAGTTAATGCACCTGGTTATATATAGTTTTCCCGACAAGAGTTAGTGTTTTTTAATTACTTGTAAAAAAATTCTTAACAATATGCTGGCATATATTGGCAAATATTAACTTGGTTAAAAAACCTGAACAACAAACCATGGAACCATTAAGCTAAAGAATGCTGGCTACAGCTGTCTCAATATCGTCCAGAAAACCACATTAAGAGAGTAAATAAAATTGCCAGGTTTTCAATGTTGACATTGAGGCTTCTTTCAGAGCTGACAGTGGCTTTCAGGAGCAAAGAGCCTGGGAGGGGCTGATTTAAAATACCTCCATCAGATGCTGAAAGAGGAAGTCCCTTGTCCCCGCTGGCTGCAGGAACCGCAGCTGTGTCGCCCCGTCCACGATCGGCAGGGAGAGCAGGCACGGAGGAGACACCTCAGGAGAGTGACAGACGTCTCCTGACTCCATCTGTGTGTGTGTCCGTGGGCATTGACTTGTCCCCGCCAGTGATGAGGGATCAGAGCGTATTTGCTCTCTTACTATTAAGAGTTTTGTGTTTTTTCTTACCTTGGTGAAATTTCTCCTCCTCCCACCCCTGATTACACAAAGACATTGTGTGGACGACTAATGACAATACCTGCAATGCACGCCTGGCTGTCAGCACAGAACAGCAGCCATATAGCAAAGTAGGTGAGATTTAAATTGGTTGAACAACGTGGACGTCGCTGAGAAGTACAGCAACAGAGAGACCAATTGGAACAAGAGCATCTGGAATAAATTTAATACATGTAACCTCATGTGCAGCATTTTCTGTTTAAAACAGACGCACTTGCCTTTCTGTCACTTCCCAATTTCACATTTGTAATAACTAAACCTAACCTATGTGTGATCTCAAATGACTCAAATAGCTTGGCCTCTTTAAAGGAAATTGAGAAAATTCCTTCTCCTGTGTGGGCACGGCGCCAGCAGCAACAGAGTCGGCATCTGGGGAGAAGGAATCAGTCTAAAGTCTTTACATTATGTAAATTGGGCGCATGCCGTACTGCAAAAAGGTGCCGGCTTTTTCCTCCTAAAGGTGACCTGAGTTTCAACAGTTCACCTCACATCACCTGGGGTGGCCGTGAAACCAGAGGACAGCCACTGCCGTGCTCTTTACTTTATGGTTTATTAAGCAATACCCGTTTAATTGCTTTAAAAAAAAAAAAATCCACGGCAGCATGTAATACATAGAGATCATGACTCTGATATCAGTGGGGACACATACCATCTTAAATGCTGCACGACCACCAGAAGAATATTATACATATACAATTCACGAACCTTTCTGCTGAATGTGTAAAATATATACGCATAAGAAAGAGAAATGCCACTTTCACTTATTACTCCAGAAGGCAGTAGATCCTGAATTGCCATTCAAAGGCTGTTCTGCTCACGTGGTACCGAGTACGAGACTAACCTTACCGTGCCTTGGAGGGAGCTATCGACACAGCTGGGCTCAGCAGCCCGAGCAGCTCCGGGATCGCTCCCTCACCAGCCCAGCAGAACGACTCCTGCGGCTACCAGAGCTCCGGTGCCAGTTTTGCCAGTGCCTTCACTTCGCTCTCCTTTATTCTCCCTTTCCCTTGTCCCACTACCAGCAGGGAGCTGACAGTTACCACTATCTTTTAAGAGTAGCCGCCGGTGCGCTTAAAAAAGCCCAATATGCTCTGTTTTATTTATGACAGTGCTGTTTCAAGCATGTTGCGCTTTGCCTCCAGCAGTCTCTCTGATCAATTAACAGTCCCTACATTATTATGAACACAGCTCCAAAAATTCACACTGTACGCCGAGATGAAATCGTGAGGTTTCAGGCTGTGAGAAGAAATTACATTTCAAATGAAAACTCCAGGGCTGTGTGGGGTGGGAGGAAACGGCAGGTGAATGATGCTGCAGTTTCACCCACGCTTCAGGCCGGCGTACACCTGCGCTGCTGCCGAAAGGCATGGTTTGCCCCCACTTCCCTCCTTATTTTGGCACAATTTGGGAGCACACTGCAGAACAGATCGAGGAACTGCTGCAAGCTCAATTTTACTGGAGGAAGGGCATTTTTAACCTGGAACAGTTCTCTCATGCCACTTACCATGTAGCAACACAAACCATTCCTACCAGTTCAAGAGAGGGGGAAACTCTCACGCTGGAGTTTAAGGTTTATGGTTTATGCCAGTTTAAAACGAGTAGGAAGTAACAGCCTGAAAAATGGGAGGCAGAGCTTTGCTTTTCATACTACAGATTCAAACCAAGCACAACAAAGAAAAGCTGCTTCTGAGCCTTTTGCTGAGCCCGGTGATACTGAAGTTGATTCATTCCCAGCCCCACTGGACAGGTATTTGCCCCACACGTCACCTCCCAGCTGGCAGCTTCAGCAGGGCCCTGGCAGAGGAACGACCCACGCTGACAAATGAATCTCACGTTAAACACCAACATTCACAATCCAATAATGGAGGAGAAACACCCAGTGCTCCCCTCGCCCTCCTGCACAGAGATCGCAAGACCAGCCGCACAGAGACCTTCCCAAAGGCTGAAATTCATCTACAGAAATGTCAAGCTGCGTGTTCTAAACTCTATGAGCTATATGGTGTAAAGAGGCAGGAAAATGCGCGGCGGGTTACGCCTCTGCAGGGCAGGAGTGACACCGTGTGGCAATTTGCTTCAACAGAAGCACTGAGCTCCTAACAAGCGTCAAACTAATTCATCCAACGGCTATTAATCCTGTTTAAATTAAGCAGTGTAGGATATTACCTGTTCTGGACTGCTAATGTTTTACTAGGAAAAAAAAAGGTCCACGATCTACTTGAAACTTAAAAATGCATTTGTAAATGCTTTTTTCTAATGTGGCTGTTGACTATTAAGGGGCTGGTGTAGGCACAATCCCAATGCCAGACACCCTATAGCCCAAGTTCCCTTGCTAAAACTCCACTCAGCCCAGTGTGGTAAAAAACAGGGGAAGGAGATGAAATGGCAGCCGAACACCCCAAGGAATGCTAACGCTTCATTCCCAGCTTCTCCAGAGTTTTTCATTTGCTACACGACAAGCAAGAAGTGCACAGCAGGACTGAAGCACCAGGGAAGTTGCTCACCAGCACTAAGACTGTTTTCTAAAAACAACCGTGCACCTCCCTCTTACTACAGGCACGTTTTATATAAAAGTATCTGAAACGGCATGCAGACACGGCCTTTTCATGGCCCCAAGCACAGCGTCTCAATACTCAGGGTCATTCTGCATTGTATTTCTATATTTTTACAGCATGGTTCTTTGGAAAGGGGGTAAGTGGTCCCACTCAGGAAAGCAGACCCAAAGCCACGCTTGTCCATATTCTTCTATGAAAAAGGAGCAGGTGCCATCCAAGAGTGTGGGCAGACAGGCCTCGGAGCCTAGGATTTATCAATCCCTAACTATACCCAAACAACCTGTGCCAAAGTAAGAAAGCACAAACATTGCACTAAATATAATTTTGGGCTCACCCATGGGCCACGTTCAGGTGCTCTGCGCACAGGCTCTCCCGCGCAGCAGCACGGCAGGCTGGGGGGGCTCTCCCCAAACTGCACACACCGACTCCTTCATCCTCTCCTCTCAACCATAACGCACCTACATTACCAAAAATCTGCCACATGCAGGAACTAAACTGTCCCGTGGTGCAGGAGACACTGACTTTACCTGGGATTTCCAGCCATAACCGATCGTCTTCCCCAGCAGGGAAGACTGGAGCCTACGTGGAAGTCCCAGATCCCTGGCACGATTACCAAGCCAAGCAAGGAATACTCATTCCATCTGTGAGTATCTGACTCATTGTTAATTCCTATTCACAAAGGGACTGCCAAACATGACTTAAGAGAGATTATCTAAATACGCACTTGAAAACAAGAGTAGACTCAATCAAAACTTTTAGAGTGATAAAAGCTTTTAAAATTTATATGCTGTGAGAGCAATTCTTGAATCAACAGATTCCAAACCCAGTATCGTGCTCACAGGATTCACGTTGCACAGTTCTACAAATATCTGTAGATGTGCCAAGATGCTGCCTGCGAGAGTTTGTGGAATATATTTTAATATTACTGAAATTAAAATCATTCTCTTCTGAAACATCTGCAAAAAAGCAGGATTTCACATTGGAGTATCTTACTCATGTTTATCCATTCCTGAACTAAATGCTTTCCAGAAGACTGAACTCAGTATGGAAAAGCTGGGACATGCCTTTTTTGTTCTTCTTATTAGAATCTTAATTAAGTTCTTTGGAGATACTCACGTTAACAAAAGCAGTGGGATTTTGGAAGTGATAGCTTGTAGGCACACCATTTTCCAGCATCCCAACAGGACAGTGCCATTGCTAAAGGCTGACAGTACAATGAGGAGCGCGCTCCAAAAAGCACACATTTCGGGAGCTAGTAAAGGGGAGAAGCTACATGGATCTGATACTGGCCCAAGTCTGCCAGGTGAAAACAATGAACCAACAACCAACTTCTACAGTGATATAAGGAGTCGAAGATTTTATATCAAGACCCTTTCAAGGGTATCTGGTCCAGAATTTGTCACAGCTGCCACACTTCAGGAAAGTTAAACCAAAATATATTATACCCATACACACACACATTCGGAGTCCTGTGCACCCACATTCAGCAGCAGTCAGTGGGAGATTTAAGAGGCCTGATACACGGTGGAAAATAAACAAAAAAGACTTTCAACAACTTACTTCTCTTGCATGATAAATATATCAAAACAGCCATTTGCCAGCATTTGGTCCAGCATCGTCAGGAGAGGTACAGACACCCTGATGAAAGAAAATAAATTAACAATGTAGATACGCTTCTTGGCATACATATATATAATATTTTTAATTAGAAGCAAAGAAATAAACTTCCTATCTACCTACACATATTTAAATTAGAACTCTAATTTACACAGAGGAGGTTGCTCGGTAACTTCTCTGTTGGCTAAATCATCCTTGTTGGCTGCGAGGGGGACATTCCGTTACAGCCAACAGGAGAAAGAACTAATTAACAACACGCCTGGTTTAAACTTGCAGGGTCCTGACAACACAATTAACCGTAGTAGAAAATATTAATTTATTTTTTAGTATCTAAACAATGTATTCCACAAAATGTTATCAGAAGTTACACTGCCTTCACACACCATGTCAGCTGGAATAACTACGGGCATGTTTTCTATTTTAACAGCTGAGAGAAGAAACAAAATAAAAATAAAATAAAATTGAAAATTCTATTAATAGTTGTGAGTTTTTTCCCCCTCTAGGGAATATTTTCTATTTTGCCTATGTTTGATAAGTGAGGCTTAGAGAAATTAATCTCATTATGCAGAATGAGTCACCTTTAAAGAAAAATCTTCAAGAGAAAATTATACTTCAAGTATTTGTGAAAAAACATTCCCTAAACAAAATGCAGACTGGACTACAATGAAAAGTGCGCAGCAATATACAATCCCCAATACTGCATTATAAAAAAACCTGTTGCTTTTCACATTATGCCTGATATTAATCTATAGTAAACGCAAAATATTCAATGATCACTCCTTTGTTACACATTTTACCAAAGGTCTTGCTTTACCCAACAGCTGTATTAAAGCAAATCTACATGGGTCAGGCGTATTTCATCTGGGCGTATTAAAAAAGATGTGTAATACATCTGACTTCAAACAGTCCCGCCGTTAAAGATAAAAAAGCGGAAGAAAAACATTACCGGTCATTCCGCAGGTTGTCCTCAAAGACCTTCAGCAACGTCTCACAGAAACCCTCCATGGCACTGGAATCATTCTGGATTTTCTTCATGTAGTCGAAGAGGCTCTGGGCAGAGTATCTGAGCTGCAACGGGAGGAACCTCGGGTGAAGGCCCAGGGAACAGACCCCGCAACACCCACTAGCAAGGGCTGCACCCGGGCACGCTCATCCCTCGCTACCTGAGGTGTACACCTGCCCTGGGAACACACTCTGCCAACGCCAGCTGGGTGTATAAATTCAGCAGCAATATCTGACAGGAAGACAGCTATTTTACTTTCATTAATCCTTTTTCAAGAAAGCTGTTTCTTTTTTTTCCTTTTTAAGTTTTGCAATTGTAGGAAAAATAGACCACATTAAAGGTTCATTATTTTCTTTCTCTCAAAATAAAACATCCCCAAACCGCTATGATTATCCTGCTTTATTTCAAATAATAATAATGTTATGGCTCTGAAAGCTAAAGAGTACACAAGAAGTTCAAGAGGTAATATTTATTAAACAAGCTGATGTAATTGAAAAATGCAGGCAAGCTCTCGGGCACATGACGCAGGCCACACAAACCAACAGTAAACTCCGGTTAAGAATTAAAAACAACTCAGAAATAATGACTCTTGGTTTAACTTTATTATGCTAATCGGGCAGTTCAGAAGGATGGCAGAAGCAGGTTTCAGTGCGTACGTTCCGGGCTCAGCTGGAAGGCGTCCATGGGGGTCAGGCTGGCCGTTCAATGGCACAGGCTCCAGCCTTCACCCAACCGTGGTCCCGCTCTCCCGGAGCCACAGGATGGCTTCTCCAAGCCCGGCCCCGCTCAGGCTCCAGCCAGGAACGCTGGCGCTGCAGTGCAGGAGGGGAGAAGGCAGAGGCTCTGTGGGACCCCCCTGTCCTGTGGGATTGTGCCCCCACGCAGCTACCGGTACACCCCTGTGCGGGACAAGGGCTGCAACGGGCTGTGCAAACCTCGCTACCAATGCTAAGAGTCTTCATTTCTGGGACAAGTAGGAATTTGAGTTTCCAGGCTCATCTTTTAAAATATTAATTGACTTCCCTTGAGGATGGGAAGAAAAATGTGGGGTTTTTCGTTACAGAAACTACCTCAAAGAAAAATACCTCATCAAGGATGAACAGCCTTCCAGTATCTGAAGGGGGCCTACAAGAAAGGTGGAGAGGGACCTTTACAAGGGCATGTAGTGATAGAACAACGGGTAATGGCTTCCAGCTGGAAGAGGGAAGATTTAGATGAGACCTGAGGAAGAAATTCTTTGCTGTGAGGGTGGTGAGCCCCTGGCCCAGGTTGCCCAGAGAAGCTGTGGCTGCCCCATCCCTGGAGGGGTTCAAGGCCAGGCTGGACGGGGCTTGGAGCAACCTGGGCTGGTGGGAGGTGTCCCTGCCCAGGGCAGGGGGTGGCACTGGGTGGGCTTTAATGTCCCTTCCAACCCAAAGCATTCTATGATTAAATGATTCTATAATCAGATTTTTGCATTTTCCTGACTCTGACGAGAAAGACTATCAGCCCTGCTGGGGCTCGGGTCAAGTCGCGTAGGGAAGGGGGTGGCGGTTAGGGGGTGTCCGCCTAATGAGAAAAGGGGTTACGGTGAAGGGGGCTGTGGGAAGGGTAGGTGGGGCAGATCAGTTGTGGAGCACAAACTTCTTTCAGTTTTGATCACTAGTGTCAAGAGGGGGCTGTAAGCAATCCATAAGCCCGTTCGGTTAGAGGAGATTTTCTCTCTGAAGCTCATACAGAGAATTTTGATAGTTCGGGCAAAGGTGCAATCAGTTGCCTCAGTAGATTGACGCTTTTATCAAGAAAAGAACAAAATAATTAGGTCAGTATGAGAAGTGTAACAAGTGTCTTCCTGAAAGCAACATTTTATCTAATTTAATTTTTATATCAGCAACATTTATGGGTGCATCAGCACAGAAGAGCGAGAATCAGAATGCAGCCGTCTGCCCGCAACGCACCCCAATGGAAGGCAAGGCAGTAACAGCTGGGAGAGCCTGGACACCATCAGATGTACAGGCAATTGCTAAAGCCTCCAGTTTTCACATTTCAGCAGAGAAAGACCTACTCTCAGAGTCATAACGTTCCTCTAATGTGTGCAGAAGAAACCACGTTACGCTCAATAAATAACATTGGGTTCGGATCATTTCTAATCCTGACAAATTTACAGCACTGAAGTGGCAGTAGTCTATTTTCCCAGTAACTTCAGAAAAAATTGCATATCATTTAAATTTTATCACAAGTGAAACCACGTCTCCCTTGTTTTGCTTGCAACACTCCTTTTAATAAATCAAATCTTTGGAGGGCAGTAACTCTAAGACTAAAGTCAGCAACATTTTACAAAAAGTAAAAATACAGTAATCCACACTATTTGATTCTTTTAAAAAAAAGTGACAGAAATTATTCTTAAATGTATTTTGCTCTAGAATTGTCAACCAAAAAAAAAGTGGATTTGGGTCCTGTTCCTTCACCCCAAATATGCATTAATTTGCATACAATTTGTCATAGTAACCAGATGTTTTAGAACATCATCTTTGAACATCCCAACATTTTAATTTGTAAGAATTAATGCAGTCGTTCACGGCCCAGTATTTTCTCCAAACGGTCCATACAGTCACAAAACTGGCACACCATGAGCCCGTTTTGAGGAAAGTAAAACAGAGATTGTATCATGTATTTGGCACATATATAATGTTAACATCCTTATGCCACCGACAGGCTTTAATTTTTGTCAGGTGCTTTAACATCCATATGCATTCATTGGATAGATTGGGAACTGGCTACTCCAGTTATTTTTCTTTTATTTTTTTAAGGTTTTACTTAAAATTTCTCTAACATTTTAAAATGTCCTTTTCAGTCTTTATGGGGGGAGCGGAATCACAGGACATTCTGTGCTGTAACAAAATTTTAAATGTAGTGTAGTTGAACAATCATGAAATTATATCAAAATTATATCCCGACCCCTGAAACTACAGGGTTTGCGAACTGGAGAAAGACCATCATTGTGTAGTTCCGATCTCCATACACTGAGAGGATTTTTTATGCAGCCATAAGAAACATGCATCATTGTGGGCCAGATATATAATTAGAAGATTCTTTTACACAGAGAAAGTGCCCTTTGAACCAAGGCGATGTTGCAGAATGCCAGATCCCAAAGGGAATGACATCTTCTGTTTTCCCAGATTACTTCAAATGCTTGAGTCACAATTCTTTCAGCAACCACGCTGCCACCAAGATGTTTCTGACATACCCCACACAGCTCATTTCAGAAAATCTCTTTAAAAAGCAAAACAAAGACCTACTCTTGCTAAATATACTGCAGAGCAATTTTAACTATGGAAAAATAGCCACTGACCACGGAATTACAATAGAGCCTTTCTCCTACTGATTCCCCGAGATGATTTAAAGACAAATCGACGTTTGAACTCAGACTGTCTTGCGGTATACAAGAATCTTCTAACTTTTATATTCACATGTGTACGTCTATATGTATTTTTTAAATGAGAGAGAGAAGAAGAGATCACAAGAGCACACACAGGTCACTACAAGAAGACATATTTGAACAATCTTCTCCCATTATCCAAGATTTTAAAAATATCCTTCTTTCATATGGATTTAATAGGACTAGTTCTTAAAATTTTCTATTAATGTTTTAAATCAGTCCCCGGATATCCAGTAAAGAGCACTACAGGCTTTGATAAAATAGTCTGAAACACCAGTCATTATTAAGACACATAATTCTAAGGTATATATCACATTTTAAATATTAAATGTAATTCACCACACTCTAGAATCGCAAGCGTAAGGACCCTGTACTTTGAGCCTCCCTTGCACTTCTGTCTGGCTCGGAAGAGAATTAGGTCATCTTCTTTCTAAAGCCAAAGCCCTTGAGAATATTTTAACCGGAACAAGCCTTTAGCGTTAAAGAAAAATGCAGGGTCACAGAAAGTTAACATTTCAAAATCATACTCTGAAAACAGTACAGAAGGTTTCCCTTAAATATACTGGCAGATGGCAACAAGGGAAGCGAGCGAGAAGTAACCGAACTGTTTACACTTTTCAAGACCAAGCAAAACCAGAACTTTTTTAAAAAAAGAAAAAATATATTAAAATGTTGAATAAGAATTTTCCTCTGACCTCAGTCAGCAGTCAGAATGTCTGTTCCTCCACAACTTTCCTCCCTTTTTTTTATACTTATATGAATAATTTTGGTTTTGGTGGAGCCTCCTATAATTAAGTGTGTTTGACCAAAAGCTGAATTTCATGTGCATGTCTGCTATTAAAAAAAAAAATCTGTTAAGAGTTATAGTGTCTATCCGGTAATTACTGTCACAAACCAATAAGCATATGTTTTCAAAGTTTTAAAATAGCAGTTGCTATATAATTAGATGCCATTTTAGAAACATTAAAATTTTCAAAATTGGTTTAAATACACAAGACTGCACAGACACCAGATTCTCAGCTACAGGAAACCCAGAGGCACAGGGACCTCTCCGGCTCAGAAGCGCAGAACCCACGGCACCAGGCAAACCATCATTTGGGGATATTCTGAACAGCTCGTGGTAAGACTGAGAAACAGAAGCTGTTCTCTCTCCACAAAAACTGCACTGCCCAACACATACCACTATTCTACCAGCTTTCTTAATTAGACACGGCAATCTTAATTAGAAACACTCTTAAACACTGTTGGGGTGCTGACTCATGACCTCCTCCTCCTCCTGTTGCAGGACACACGGCAATTTAAAGATTTGACTGACAGTCCAGAATATTCTGTTACTGGTCTGATATTTCTCTGCAGTGTCACGTTGAATCTCATACTGAAGCGCATCCTAACCCCAACAGTTGTTTTCGTATCTGTTACATCTTTTGCTACATGAAATAACAAAAAAGTTAGAAGCCAAATGTCTTGAAACCAGGATTCTGAAACTAGCAAGAAAAGATGTAATGTAAGGACAGAAGGATACACAAAAATTATAATACTGGCAGCACAACAGACTAGCAAAACCAGTGATAAAGACACTGTTCATGCACAGAAGAATGAAACAGAGATTGCAAAGGATTCCGATAGACATTTGAATGATGCTTCTTTGTAATGTAACTTTTGGTATGAAAAACATGCCAAAAATGAGAAACAAAGTGCCCTTACCCCTTGTTTCCTGCACGCTCAGTAAGTGAAGAAAATAATACTTTCAAAGATTAAAAATATAAAGCCAGGTTGATAAGTATGACTTGATTTCTTTTAAAAAAAATCTTGCATCTGAAATTCTCATAGAAAAAAACCCAACTATCTGCAATATCCATTGTGATTAAACACTTCAGTCAACAATTTTATCAGGTAAACGCATGCTCCTACCAGGAACACCACTCTGCTTTCTTACCGTTGTCTCTGTTAATCCTCCAACAGACACTGAGAGACCCAAAAGCACGTAGTACTGGTATGTTGGCAAACCCAGAAGCTGGGTGATTCGAGGGAAAGCTTCTGATGCAGCATTCCAGTTTAGAGTCTCTTTCTCTGACCTGGGGAAAAGGGAAGGAAAGAAATTATCCGATACATGTGCACCGTTTTTCTTCTCCACACATCCTTTCTCATGACAGCTACTCATCCTCAAGCAGCACATCAGTGAAGAAAGTCTCTGAATTACCTAAGCATCAAATTAATCATTGTTCTTTAAGCATCTGGGGAAAACATACATCAGAACTTCATCTGCTGCCGGTACAGGGAAGCAACTTTCTAGTCCTTGTTCTGATTCAAATAAGGGGTTTGACCCACAGGTTCCTTTCCACGTGCACCTTTCTCTACACCAAGAAAACAAGTTCTCCTTCTTGCGTTCCGTTCCCAGTTCTCTCCCACCAACAGCTGGTCAACAATGACAAAGTTATCCCAGGAAAGGCTGACACACACACACTCCCCCCCACCACAGATCAATCGGCAGCCTAGCACACAGAGCACGTTTTGAGTTACAGGAGGTTGAGACTCTGCTGAACAAACACAATGGGGACACAAAGTTGGATGTTCCTCATCCCGGTCAGGTGTTACAATCACCATTCAGGAATGAGTCGCTCTCACTCTTGCTTTAACTAGAAATTCCATCCTGGAAAACTACTGCAACTAGAGCTTGGGTAAAATAATACAATTGTTTTAAACAATTGTATTATTTACATTTGTATTTTTTTTTTATATATATATAGTAATATATATATAAATTTATATAGAATATATAAATAATACCATAAATAAAAAATTTATTGAATAATTAAAAAATATCATAATGATCAATCGATGTTTTCCAGTTGGGGAAAAAAATTCAGGAAGGGGGACTGCCGGTAAATTCCAGCTTTCACATTATAAAGAGAAAATGAGATTATAAACCAGCCATTTCATAAAGAGCGGGATTACCAAAACACAGCTCCCAGCAGTTCTGTTTTACCAATGGTCTCCCATCTACTTCTGACATGATCTCTACCATCTACCACCAAACTGGCCAATGGGTTCAGAAATTATTGGGGTTGATCCAGAGAAAGACTTACGTAGCATGACCATGTAAGACCGATCTCCTTAGGAAACTATGGTTTTAACAGGAACTCATACGATAAATTCTTGTTTTGAATATTTTATATGTTTATGCATATTCATTGGATGCTTCAGTGAAATTCTGGAAAACAGCACCAAATATTCCTCCATACACGTATTAGGCGTTTGGGCACAGAAATGACATCAGGCTGCTTGTGTTGGTGTAACCATGCGCACGGATCTTTTACTTTCACTGGTTTAGGATACGTTTTTCAATACATTACCTTGGAAATATCCTCTCTAGCTCTTCTCGATGAGGTATGTGTGGAACTGGAGGACGGTCAAAATGTAAAAGAGTAAGGAACACAGATCCTGCATGAGCTCGAAATTTATCTATTTTTTCAGCCGACTGTTGAGCAAGCCAGCACATAATCTGTTTGCAGCTACAAAGAAGAAAACAATTACTCATATAATTTAATCAATAAAACATGTATTTAAATTTAAATTGTTTCAACGATTTCAAAAATATCCTGCTATGGAAGTATTCTGGCTTAACTCTTCGTAATGAATGTACAAGTGATTTAAGACATCAACCTTTGTCCTCCATAGATCAATCAAAAAACATCATGACAATAATATTACACAGTATTTGATAATCACATACCACATTTCATCCAAAAAGGTGCTTTACCATTTGGATGAACTGATACATTTCAGATGGAAATAGAGGAGGAACCTTGAGAAAAGCACATTTTCAAGTAGAAAACTGCACACGTAGCAGAGGACAAGGTCTATCCCCAATCTTATATATCCCAAATTAATCCCTTCTTCAACTCTGGCTAGTTTTTAACACTATCCTATTTTGCCTATATTCATAACTGAGCTCTCAGCTACAACACTGTGTTCTACAAGGCCCTTTACACCTTCAGAAAGGACAACTAATGACAGGAAAACCAGCTAGAATTCCTTCAGTTACACCAAGACCCAGAATATTTAGAAAACGTGATCCAGCTGGCAGGAATCCTTTTCTAAGTTTTATATGAATAATCTTGTCTGCAACAGACCGACAGGAGGAAGCCCCTGGACAACGGGCTCTGGTTGAGTAGCATATTCCTACAGAATCCAGTATTTTCCGTCAAAGTCTGGGGTTTTTTAAATTAAAAAAGAAATCACATATCTATCCAGCTAACCATCGGGCATAGTCTGTCCATAAAGCAACACCATTATTTGGAAAGTTTTGCTGCAGCTCAAGCTGCAGCACAGTTGTTTTGGGTTTTGTTTTTTCCTATTAGGAGTACTGCATCATGAAATTAAAAATCAGAAGCTCAGTACCAATTATCTTTTTCTGTATTTCCTTACAAATAATTCTGCAAAGAAGACAGAAATGAATACAAACTCATCTCCGCATTTTATCACATTCCAAATTAACGATGCAATGCTCTGTATAAGTGGGCAAGTTTGCTTTCTATTTAAGTGAACAATACTGGCAAGCTCCACAGAGGCGGCAAGTATAGACCAAATCTCACAGATGCGCTGTATTTCAAAGGTGGGAAATAAACTGGTACCACCCAGATTATCTCAATAACATTAATCTCTCTGAAAAACAGATACAATATTCTCAGCATCTGTATTCATCTCAGCATTCTCTCAAGCTTGATGCACTTCTACCAAAAATTCTGCGATACTCAATAAAGTAGTGTACGATATATAAGCAATGCTTTTCTTCTGTGGATTGGAATGTAGTTATAAGAGATAAGACAGAAAAATAGTACAAGTAGCATACATGTTGGCATCAATTAACTCCGCTTCATTCTGAACCAGCAGAAGCGTCACTTCCATTAAACTTGTCATAGCAGCTTCACGTACCCTGTTGGAACAGACAAACATTAGAGTAGTTACATCAGTATTTTTTTAAATAAATACATCAGGACTTAAGTTAGACACTGGCAAAAATTCAAAATAATGCAAGCGTTGACTGCTGAGAGCAGCCATCGTATTTTTGGGAAGAAGAGGAGCGTGTACAGCGGCACCCCAAGACCCACTCGGTGAAGTGAAGCCCACACGGCACTGAGGGTACAACGACGTCCTTGTTTCCAGACAAGCCTCCTGCCTCACCGTCTTATTTTTTATTCCAGTTAGATGTCGTCAGGTTTGTTCCTCATTTTAAGGTAGTTAACATTGATAATGATTAGTAATATTTAGTGTGCAAGTAGATGTATTTAAACCCAAGTGGTTTGTCTGCTTCAAGTCATCATCATCTAAAAAGGCCTACCCACATTTTGACGTTACTGTTAAAAGTGCCATATTCTTGTACATTTTCTTTTAAAAAAGAACTGTGACTCAGAATGGCTTAAATCTCTATGCTAAATAATAATCAGTTTTATGAAAAAGTTTAGCTAAAGTAACACTGAGTTGTGCTTGGAGTGCATCTTATCTATATGGTGAAGATTTTCTGCCTTCAAAACATCTAAATATAACATCAATACAAACAAACAAAAAAGAGATGAAGAGTGTAATTTCAATCACAAACCGATACACTTGTTTTAAACCACATGCCTTGGCAATACCTAAGTTGCTAAAAGTAGCTTCTTTATTAAGACGTGGCAGTACCGCGGCAGACCCTCAGTTGGTTACATGATCCTGCAGAAGACCAGGACCAACACCTTCAGTACGGTAGTCACTCATGGTAACGTCATCCTTGCTCAGTAATAATTTTTTTTTTTTTTTAATCCAAATATTTGAAAAGGTATACCTGCCTACTGTGGAAAGACATACTCCTGCTTCTGATTTTCAAAACAAGCTAAAAATAGTTGCCTATGCAATCTAGAACTGGGTGGGACATTTGTTATAATGGTAAAAAAGGTAAATTACATCACTTTTTCCTAAGTAGTTTAATTCAAGTTTGGCAATCTTTCATCAAAGGATGTTTTCCTACTTTTTCATATAATATCTGACTATTAGATATTCATGTCTAACACCTGTAGACAGATTGGACAAGTCCCAGCAAACAGTCTGTCAAAAGAAACGTAAAGTTTGCATACGGAAAGTAAAGTTGCTTAAACTTTCCCACGATTCCACTAAACAAAGTAAAAAATTACACATCAAAGAAAAGGTCTCTCCAGAGCAGTGGCAATTCTCCCCGTATCTTTCCATCTTAGCCAATGCTTTAAAAGAAACAGAATGATAAAACTTTCATACTTGAGAGGCCACAAAAGTATTTAGCAGCCAACAGTTTGCTATGAGAAAGGATTCCCCCTTCCCCCTTTAATTTACATGTTTCTTGACTTGTTTTTGGCTGGCATTGCCAAAGGAGCTTAAAAAGAATCTGGTGCTCAAAGCACATTTGAATGTTAATGGGTTTTGGGAATTTAATTTCCTCAGGATTTCTTTGAAAATTTCCACTTTGTAGAGCTTTGTTTTGTTTTCAATCAAGACATAGACAGAAGGATAAACAATAGGTATGGGGAACTTAAGTGAGAGCTCTCAGATGTGGAAGTTAACTTGAATGCTTAATTATACTTAGCCACGTTCTTACCTACCTCACTATCTTGCCTGACTTTGAAAGCAAAAAGCTTAGTATCTCTTCCCTTTCTCTGACTCCCCACTCTACACGGTTGCTTTTAATTTCTTTCAGCTACACCAGGGTCTCTGTTGTGGACATTCTCTGAGCAAGAGACCCCTTCACCTCCCTCTTGCTTCTCTGCTGGCTGCGGAAGGGGAAGGAAAGCTGAGCTCCTTCTTCCCTTGCGCAAGCTGGAATGACCTGCTCTTGATCCTGACTAGTTTGCATCCTTGTTTCCTCTTCTAAGTTGGAGATGTCAGGCATGCCTACTTTTCTCTGATTTCTTGTCCCATGTTATTATTTCCCTGTCATATAACAATTTTAAGAACCAGTACTGAAGGCTGAGGAGCTGGGTATCATTATACAAAACAAGAAAAATACAAACACACAAACACTAACTCAGGCTGATAAAAGTAGTCTGGATTATTTGCCCTGCGTACTTTTCCAACACATTTGTAAATACTGCAGTGAAGCACCTAAAGGATCAAGGGTAGTCAATTAAAAAAGCGCACCAAACCCAATACTAACAGGGCGCAAATTATCTTTCTTCTATTTTGTGCCGCAGAACTTACACTTCACGTTCTGTTCAGGGACAGGGTGGTTATAACTAACCATTGCAGCCCACACTGGAACCGATGAGATCTCAGTGACTGATCATCACTCGGCAGAGCACATGCATTGACGTTTGACAGCGGTATAAACCACCCGATGACCACTGGCAGTGGAAAACTCTTGCATGATACACGTTGCACAAAAAAAGGACAATCACAACGTTTCTTCCTACATAAGATAATAGTTGGTTATAGGGTGTGTTACAGTAGCTCCCATTCCCCATGGTAATTACAAATGTACTTCACAGCACCTGTTCAAGCTATCTAATATCTCCTCTAAAGAGGAGAATGCCACCGTAATTAACTTTTTTTAAAGCAAACTTGGGGCTACCAAATAGAATAATGACACTAAAGTGAAGAGTGAGGAGAACAGAATTCTGAAACAGAGATAACCAGAAATGTGAGCCTAAACAAAAAGTTCCCAAACTCACACAATGCATACTTGGCATCGTGCGTTACGATACCGGATCTGAGCAGGGCACAGCACACTACGCGTGGCTGCTGAAGCTGAACACAGCCACTGCTCCACAACTGCACTGTTCCGCTCGCAGCGGGGAGGAGGGAACAAGCAAGTGACTGAGACTGTTTTGGCCACAGAAAGAAGTATGAGGAGCAAGGAGGAGTGCACGCCCTCCCCTGTGAGGTACAGCGTATGTCTCGCCCATTGTTGCCTTCCCAAGTCACCAATCACCATCACGGGTCACAACCATCGTCTGGGAGCTCTGCCAGCTCTGCTACAGCCACAAGAGTTGGAGTTTGGAGCCTGTCATGTCAGTAGTCCTCTATCCCTCCTCACCTCTAGAGTCTCAGCTGCCAGTTATAATATAGGAGATGCCACTCAATTAAATTAAAAGGAAATTACGTTTCATGTTCATATACTGCTATGGAAAACACCCTTCACAGAAGAGGATAGCGACTGAAAAAATGTCTTTTTAAAAGAGTTATTTCATACACACACTCTGCCAGGATATGACGGAAACTCAACACTAAAGCCCTTCATGTGACTCAGCACTGTTAGACAAGCGCTTCTTCAATAAGGTGGGAAAATAAGACATCGCTCCAACCAACAAAACTATTTCATACTAGTACTTTTTAGGCACTCCTCCCTTCCTGCCTGGAATGTAATAAAAGCATAGCCAGATACTAGATCTGAACAATCAACAGGTTGTTAAATTTACAATCCTGAACACGCATCTCTGTGCCCTCAGATGCTTCATTATAGTAGCCAGACAGGTCAAATATATATTACCATGTCATTACCATACCATACAAATGGCATTACCCATACTGTTCAACAGGGCTGCTACTTTATGTATAGAATCATATCTAATAGCAACATATATCTGCATATTTTCAAATTAAAACTATGGATTGAGACAATAAAATTAAGAATTCTTTGTCAAAACCAGCATTTTACTCAAAATCAATTTCCACCAGCTAACAGACAATTAAAATTAATTTATCACATTCATTTACTTCGTTTATGGCTTCTGTATGCAAGGATTAAGTGTTACTGCTCTGAGCCTTCTACATTACAGCAGAAGTGTCATATATTTTAAATCCACAGATACTGGATTTATTCCTGAATTCTGATAATTTAATACTTTTTATTAACAAGTGCCATTTCAGGCTGGGCATATTTTTGCTCATAAATACACGCAGAAAAGTACCCTGACAAGAGAGCCTGTTATGTTTCCTTAGTACTCATTTGATCTCTAAGATCCATTTTTCACACGGTTTTCTCACCCTGTAACTACCTATTGGAATTCTACAGGATGAAGCAAATAACACGCAATCTTCACTGCTGCTCTGTCTACCACATTCAACGACTGCAGGAATTTCCAATCACAAGTGATGTTACATCCCCAATTACAGCTTCTTTGGAAATTAAACACAAACCCAAAGAAGGACATAAGCCTTTACAGTGCTTTGGTTCATCAATGTAGAAATTGCCTTTTCAGAACACTGTTACTGAAGGAACACAGAACATTCAGCACTATGATCTACTGAATCTTCTTTACACAGTAAGGGAACTGTGAAGACCGAAGAACGTCACAAAAATACGACTGCTACAGACTTCATCTCATACCTATAGACCACACATTAGTAGATCTGTTCCTACAGACTTAAGATTTAATTATTCTTGTAATCTCATAGTTGGAATTGAAACCCCAAACTTATAAAAGAGCCAGTAATAGCACAGCACAATTTACAAACCTTCTATCCCTCTCAGCTGGAGTCCCTGGCCTCGACAATTTGTCACTAACACGTTATGCAACTGCTCCCTCTCCTGGCAAAAAATCCCCACAACAGGAACGTACAATAGAGAGTTCATCAAGTAGGAAGTAGTAAATATATTATTTCAAAGAACCAGAAGTAATGCTTTAAATCTCTGTACTTTTTGCAACTAAAGACATTGCTGATATTCACTAAGAAAATATAACGTCATCCACAAAACCCGAATAAGGCTGAATTTCAGTTTAAAACGCAGGCAAGGGACAACCAAATTCTTGCCAGTCTTTCCTTTCCCTCTCTACCTCTCTTCCCCCAGCGTGTTTCTACCCACACTCAAATCTCCAAAAGTTTGGAGCTATCTATATTTCTAACAGGTTTTGAAAAGATATCAGTTTTTAATTAGACATCAAACATGACAGCTACTTTTAAGTCTCCGTTTGTAAAGCATCTTACCATCCTCCAACATCTCCTCGGCTGTCTGTGGTGTAGTCAGTCACCCCATTAAGAAGTGTAGCATAGATCTGAGAAACGTTATCTTTGCAGACATATTCGTCCTGGGGTCCTTCTCCCTTTACACCTACTGTCTGGCAAACCCTTTAAAAAGAGAAAAAGGGGAGGAAAAACCACAACGCTATCGAGAACTTTCAGATCATAGCTTTGTTCTGTTGCTTAATAAAACTCCCCAGACATACAATATTCTAAACACCTATAAGATCTGTTACAAATAGCACGAAGAATATTTCTGAGGCTACTGTGTTATATTCGACCTGAGGATCTCTGACAAGTGTTCGGGTTTAAAGGAACACTGGTGAGGCAAAACAACTCAACAGATAAGCAGACTGGTTTTATGTCTGTAATACTACAAAAAGGGACATGCTTAACGCACCTGGCAGTTTCTGAACCCTCCTTAAAATGAAATAAGCAAGAAGAGCAAGGGACTAATATAATGTGCATTGAATTTGATATTAAAAAAAACTTCTTTACATTGAAGGCATGCTTAACATGAGAAAGAGATATTATTTTTTTTTGCAATGTAACAGTTTAAGAGCGTACATACTGTGATACTATTAGCACTAACTGCACTGTGGCAAGTCAACACAGAAAATATCCTTTTAGCGAAAAAGCACAATTTCTTTAAACCAATTCCATCTTCTTATTAAGAAAGTGTAAAAAACATGTATTCTTCCTCCTCACTAAAGCTCACTAAAAAGTAGCCCATGAGAAAGGTGAACTTTAAAATATACTCTAGCTATTCAGTTAATTTAAAAAAAACCACACCACCATCCATGTTATACTCCACCCTCCGATGTGTGATAATCCTCTGAATCAAAGATATATTGAATAATGGAGACACACACAGTTCCACATTAAAAATGTGTACATCAGCGTAAGTGGTTTCAAGAACCATGTTGTAATAGAAAGCAGAAGGAACAGGAGAAAACTTCTTGAGAAAAAATTAAAACTAGACAAAAATAAAGATGTCTAACATACTTTGCAATTGCTATTAGGGCATCTCTTCTGGATTCTGCAAAGCTCACGTCTGCAGGGGAAATTAAGGTAACTTTTTTCAAACCTTCCAAAACCTGAAAAAATATAAAATTTGAGATATTTAAATCCAATGCATTATCTATGATAAATGTTAAATTTAGATGTCCTATTAAAATAAGCTCAATCACATATGAGAGAACCAAGCAGTCAAGAGCGTCTGGTTTCTCATCGTGACCTGTCAACGTGCCTCACTCTTCCCTTTGGACACAAGCTCCATAGCAAAGGGATCATTCAACCTCTGGCTTTTCCATTAACACTACTAAAGCAGGACTAAACTTTAATTATCGGAATCCATGGCAAGCTAAACTCACAAATATATGCTGGAGTTACTGTACCTTACAATCCAAACCCCTTTCACAAAGACCTTTAATTACGATCATTATTATTTATTTGATTACGATCATAGGTTTAATTCAAAATACTGTGTGCCCTCTTCTCATTACAATGATCATATTTTCTCACCTGTTGGAGCCTGCCCTTTAGCAGAAATCTTGGAAGGGCCCCAAGAGCTCGTGAAAAGCCACAACGAATCATTTCCTCTGTGTTTTGTAGTTCTGAAACGTACTGTGTCACCAGCTCATCTAGAAAAAATACAATTGCAGAGTGAAAAGCAGCTACCGCATCATTATCGTTACATGTTTGGCAAAAAAACCCCAAACAAACAAACAGGAAAGATCCCCCAAACAGAGCGGCTAGAAAACTTTATAATTCATTAAATACAGAATACCTTCAGTTTCCTACAGAAAAAAGATAAAATTTCTAAGATGTTCACAGTTATATGAATGAATCCTTATTTTCTAAATACAAAGTCAGATTTTTAGACAGACTAATTCTAGCCATTCAGAGAAAGAAAAGACAAAGTTCTCAATTTTAAAAAGCTATAATTTTTTAAAAACCCAAAGAATACATCAAAGCACAAATTTCTAAGCAAACACACGGAAGAAAGTTCTCTTATATTTACAGGTCATCATTTTCCATAATTAGACAAGAATTGTGTGTTAGGAAAGAGATGACTCTGGATTTGTGAAAGTCAGTTACTCGACAGTTCTCCCAGAGAAGTCTTAACTGGACTCAGGGTTTAAACACACACACACACACACAGAGGGATCGTACCTAAGCAACGAGATCATTTCATATCACTTTCAATATAGAAACAAAAATAAAGTCAGGCTTTTTACAGCAGAAAGCTCAAAAAGAAGCAACGGCTTTGAAGCAGGGATGCTGCGCTCAGATTCTGCACATCGTTACGTGACAAAACAAGGCCCGTGGCTCTACAGACAGCCCCACAGAGAAAAGGAGCAAGAATAAACTGAACTGGGCATGGAAAAAGGAGGCACAATAATGAAGTGAAGTGATACAAAGAAGAAAATAAGGATGAATGAAAACGAGAAAAAAGAAAAAAGCCAGGAATCTATTTCTGCTGTAGTCTTTATCATAGACTTAACAGACAATATTTCCTTCAGCAGATTTTTCAGCTCCTATCTTAAACTATTCTGTAAAATGCAGAGAAAACCAAGGTACTCCAAAAAAGCTTCTAAGAATGACCAAGATAGCTGCAATAGACACAGCTCTGGTTCAGAAAGGAGACAGGTGGTCTCACTAATCACTTCACTGCATATGCACTTTTTAATCCTCAAAGAAACAGAACCAGAGATCCTTGGAAGATTACATAATTGTGCCATTGCTTACTGTCATCTAAGATTTAAATGATTGAGCAATATTTGCTAGAGGAAGAAAGAATAGTTACCACAAGAAACTACACATTAATCATAACTCATGACTTTTTTTTTTTTTTTTTTTTTTTTTTAAAATCCCCATGCAATCAGCAGGCCTCAACTAGTTCCTCACGTCAGGGAACTAGTTCCCTGTCCAGAGGTTAGCAATACCTTCATTTAAGCACATCTATTATTTAAAAGTTTCCAAACCACTGGAGTGTAAGATAGAGTCTTGAGGCCATAGGAAGATGCAATGCTTGCTTAGACAGCAAGACTACGACAGCCTTCCCTTTGATTGATGTAAATTTGACATTTTAGCCAAATGACATAAAATAAAGACATGACAACTAGCAAACGAACAGCTCTTTATTTATAACTACTTAGTAATTATGCTAGTGAGGGTAATGCAAATGTTAATATTCTTCTAAGAGTCTTCAGCTTCATAAAACAACATGGCCTATGAAGTGTCTACAATATTAATTCAACACAACCCATCCTGAAAGAATATTAAAAGAGAAAGTCATCAAAACCAAACCAGAACACAGTAGGACAGAAAAAATAAAACAAAGAAACAGTGAAAATACACAAAGGCAAAAGAAGTGATTCAATGAAACTGCAGCCTTATAGGGACAGATTCAGAATCTTTGGTTTGTGTTTTCACTTTATTCCATCAAGCCATAGTAGAACACTAGTTAAATTTTATGATAAACGTATTTTTTTTTCCCTAATTCCCTTCATCATGTTTAGATCTGCTTTAACTGACTTATCTAAGCCCCTGCACTGTCACTGAGCGCGCTCTGCACTGCAGATTCCACGCGTCCATGCATACACAGACATTATGGGGAGGATTTCGAGTAGTGGATTTCAGTCACACAAACATACAGATTTTAATGGTTATGAAATATAGACTTTTTACTGGCACAGAGACAAAAATATACAATTTTTTTTTTTCCTTTTAAAAGATGCTTGCATATATAGCGGCACTGTAGTTGCAATGTGTAGAAGAGGCTTTAGAGAAGTACAAGGCCAAATAAAAGTAAAATCAAGGCAGAGCTGACTGGAGAATATTTAGAACAGAAACGTTTTCAACTCTTCTATTCCCTAATCATACCAGAAAGTCTGATGACAAATTTTGCCTGTATCTACAAATCTGACTCTAATTATGTCCCTAGAAACCATCATGGCTACATCACCATGATTCCTTCATGCACAACCCAGAAGAAAAGTAACCCAGAATCCAGGAGGAAAAGTAAATAAATAAATAAATAAATAAAGCTTCAGAGGCATCTCAATGAGTGCAGCATGAAAACAAATGCAGGCATCTATCGCATGTTCCTTCTGCATATCTCCTCTCCCTCTTGATTTTGACTTCTGGCTGAGTTTTCCAGTCCACTTTTACAGAAGCTTGAAACTTCATTCTTACATAAAATGTAACCCATTAATCTTTCAGGTCATTTTTAGCTGCCTTTGTTTGATTCAGCATTATCTCCTCCTGCTCAGTGTGTTGTGTTTTCACAAAACTTCACCTTTTCCTGAGGTCATTTTTTTAAATCTGCCTCAGTACCGTATCACATCGTCCCATGCCGCCCACAAAAAAATCAGCGCCAGCCTGTGTGAAGGAAAGGGCTATTTTTGGAATTTTTTTTTTTTTTTTGACAAAAATATAGATATTTAGCAATACAGAAAAGACTTTAAAATCAAGACAGGCTCCTTTTATGTATCAGCTATAACTTCTCCAGGGCATGGATTGCATGTTATTATGTAAGTGATAGGGATCAGGTTCATTCATTCACAGTTTATCAAAATATGATGTAAAAACGTCTCACTTCATTAAAATTTAGGATTTGTGACAAACATGTATTCTTGTTTTACACTACAGAATAGAAAAGTAATAATCTGCTTTTCCTAATATTCATTATTATGCGACCTTGTATTCACCTCCAGTCTAAACCAAGCAAAACCTCCTGGACTTTCCATTGGTTTTATCATTCTTTCCTGAAGCATGTTAAGGTCCTTTAAAATTAGCGATGCTCCTCCCCATTCTACCCAATACCTCCAAAGTGCAAGTTAGGTCCAGCCCAATATTTTCTGCCTCTACTGTAAACATGAGTCATTACCCTGTAGAGCTGGATCAGCTTCTCCCTTTTCACTGATGTAATATTCATCACACAGCGCAGCCAGGGCAGAGACTGCAGACTCCTGTAACAAAGGCAAAACTGTGAACACAATTTATTTGCTAAAGTCATACTTTCCTTTTGAAAATCATTCTTTTCAGCTACTGACGTTTACTTTCTTTTTATTTCTATTTTATTTCCCCAGAAAGCTATAGAAACACAGAAAAACACATGGACTGAAGGTTAGCAACAAAACCCCTAAAATATCCAGTATCACAACCCTCGCATCTCAGTCTGAATTGATTTAGAAAAGGATCAAAGGTTCTGTATTAAACCTAAACATCCTAATCTTTAGAGTGGTTTTGGTCACAAAACTAATACACAACTAAAACACAAAACTAATACAGGAAAACTAATAACACAAAACTAATACAGCAAAAGCATATAACATGTCTTCTCAGAAAATTCATGGCTGAATTATACTTTTCAGCTAATAATCCAATGCTGACCAAAATTATAATAAATTTGAGAGCGTACAAAAGCCATGCACTGTTTACTCCGCATTAACAGCAACAATACTCATTAATACCCATGTTCTCTGGGTACAAGAAATCTTGAATGATAACACAGGAATCCTGTACAGCCTGGTCATTCCGCCCCCAAAGACACCTCAGACTGTTCTTTATGCAAAACCAAGCACTTGAAAGACAACCAGTATTCACCTAAATATTATTCTAACTACCACTGACATTACAGCAGCAAAATAGACAGAATTATCTAAGTGTTGTAGATCATAGAACGGTTTGGGTTGGAAGGGACCTCTAAAGGTCACCTAGTCCCACCCCCCTGCAATGAGCAGGGACGTCGTCAACTAGATCAGGTTGCTCAGATCCTTCATTTGCTAAAGAAAATGATTTTCACCTTAAACGTGTGAAGTTACATTGGAAGAGTATACCAAATGTCAGAAAAAAAAAAGATTAATTTTCAATTAATTGCCCTTAAAGTTCTTTCTCTCTAAAATATATACAGAAATCGAGTGAGAATTGACATTTATTAAACATACTTTGCTCAACATTAATTAATGTCAACCAAACAAGTCAAAATTCTCTAAAGTCTATAATTAATTCTAAGCTTGGTTTAGAAGTTCCAGTTATGAGACATACAAACTCTTTGAATAAATTGCTAATGCCAAAAGAATATTCCAAGAATTCAAATTTCATCTTTTAATTTTCCTTAGTGATTTGGATACATTCTCGTCTACTCTGTCTTCCAAGGGAGACTTTAGAAGATGAGCTACTTGCAACGGCTTTTTATCTTATTTTTAAAAACTAACAAAATGAACACAATATGTTATATTCAGATTGCCTCTGTGATGGCTATAAGCTCTAACAGGGCAGACAATAATTGTCTTTATAATTTGGTAGAGCCTTTAAGAGCGTAAGACCAAACTGTCACGGTAACGCAAATAACTGGGGGTGTTAAGATTATGTACGTAAAATAGCACAAAACACATCTCTCAATGGATTTAATAACCAGAATTAGAGTAGCTCGAGAGCACGGTAAAAGGATTTGCAACAGAGCTAATGAAAATTTAAGTGTGTGAAATTTAAAGTCCTGAGTTAACTCTGGTTTATCACACCAGTGTTCTCACTGCTAACAAACACACCCTCAGGACATCAGGCCCGAGGACATCATTGAGGTTCTTTTTAATTCCCAGGAAAGTTCTATGAAACTACCAAAATCAACGTATCTTACACGTATTACAGGTACACTGAAACAGAAGCAAAGTATCATATCAACGTAACCATACAGCTGGCAGCATGTAGCTTCAAGCAACCATCAGCAACTACTCACTGCCGGCCCAGTGCCAATGGCTTTGTCCAAATCTACATACAAGAAGAACCCTTGTGACAGCTGTCCAAGTATTAATCAAAAAGGGCCCTCTGAATTTTGAGGAATTTAAGTTTTTTTAAAAAAAATAACCCTCTTTAGCAATCTAAGAAACAAACATTCAAGCACCGATTAGATTCCATGGAAAATAATCCACCCATGGAAAACAAAAATATTTCTAACTCTGCATTTAATGAAGACCACATGAAGAAGGAGGAACTATTGTACCTTTACATGCTGTCGTGCCGCGCTTGAAACAAGAGGGAGACTTCTTAGACTGTCATTTATTAACCACTGCCAGCCACCTGAAATAGTAAGGAACATCATTGCTATGATTTACTTTTTTCTTGCTTTCTGAACTTCAACATTCTCTGTTCTCTTTTTTTACAAAAACCAACAATTATGCATATTGTCGTATTGCCTTGGTTTTCCAAAATAAACAAGGTTGTGATTCTCAATTATTATAGCTATTCTGGTTTGGTTTACAACGTACATAGTGCAAACACTGTGTCTAGCAATGCTGAAAACTTGACAGCTACAAAACAAATCTTCAAATAACATCACCACCTGCTGCAGTATTTGTGTATTTTTTTATTTGTTAGGCCACTCAACCTTGCTGATCTTGCTTCTTTGAAAAACATCATTCATTAATGCTTTAACTTAATGAATAACTACTAAGATAATGGAAGGTTATTTAAAATATAACATACCGATTATTGGATCTCCTCTAAATGGCATTTTTGATAGTGACAACTTTTCAATTAAAGTGCAGACTGTAAGAAAATAAATTTGACAACTAGATAAATAAAAAAAAATAAAGAGAAATTGCAGCAATTTTGAAGTACAACCACATGAGGTTACATTAACGTTAATTTTAAATTGAAGAAAATTTGCAACTGAAAGACCAAAATACGTGAAATTAGGAACTGGAAGGAAATGACACTTGTGATCATACATACAAAAAAGCTACTATGCGGTAACTGTTCTGTGGCGTTAGTCCCATTCCTCACGCAGACCCACTGTTTGGAGGTACGTTCTCACGCCCTGCCATGCAAGATGCATATGTACATATTGGCCACCTTTCTGTTCCCATACCAGTCTGTAAATGGCTACGTAGTATTGTTGATAGCAAAACAACTTGGACACGGGCAATACTACTGCCACTAAAAAACTATTCAAATATATAGGAAAGGTTTTCCTTCTTATTATTAGCAGTTTTTCAGACCTTCACAGAGCAGCACCTGCCCACTGCACAGAACTAGCAGCTCTAAAACTGGAAGCAGCTTTATTTCCTTTGATACTCACAATACTAGAAAATGTAATTTTATTAAGTCCTCATTATTTTAAATCTATAAACTTCAGTGAGTTCTAAGCTCAGAAACCCACCTTCAGAACAGTATTAAGTGTTTCAAGGCTGTTTTGGGGAATAGAGATTAAGGCAGTAAACACTGCAGACTTTTACCATACGATAGATTGACTGCATCACTCAAATGAAAACTTAGCACTTAGGGAAAACAATCTTTCACCTCCTGGTGAACAGTTCAAATAAAACAGATGGGTGTACATCCGTCCTCACTATCTGACTGCTTTAGAGTTGGTGGAGAGGAGGGAGAGGACAGAACAAGCTACTATATAATGCTGTCTTTTTGTTTTCCTCTCCTCCCACAATTTAATCTTTGAATCTTACTCAGGGCTCTCTACACAGTTCTTCTTCATATATAATCAACTTATGGGCTCCAAATCTGCTCTTGGATCCAGTTCTCACTATGGTAATGTCACACAATCAGGCTGCCTGTGCTCAAACTCCGCTCAATGTTGTATGTCAGCTTCTTTGTTCTAATATTTATTCACAGACAAGGTTAAGTACAATGTGACTAAACCCAAGTCTCTTGGGGTTCCTCCTTAGTTCTCTACGCTTCTTTTTGCTCTATTGTGGTTGAGACCATCATCGTCATTAGACATGCAGGCAATTTGTGGAATACTTTCAATTCTTCTCTTATTCCACCTACACAGCTGTATCATGCCGAAATACTGTCATTTGTTCTTCTCCAATACTATGAAATACTCAGCTGCTTAAAAGCTAAAACGTATTAAAAAACCCTACCTATTCTTTCAGCCTGCATTATGATGTCAGGAGACTGCAAACTCATTCAAAGACTCCAGAAATCCCCTTGCCCCCTTCACCCCTTCTATTCCATCACCCTTCCATCTCGGTACCAGAACTCCTTTACCCCCCAAATTTGGATGGCTTCACATCTTCAAAGCCAGAATCTGCTCCATAGCACTCCCTCCATTCGACCCACGAGCAGGAAACTCAAGTTGGCATCATTTCCTTATCCACCCAGGCCACCTGGACGGGTACTTTTTCCTGCAATGCCCTTCCTTTTCACAGTGGTTCTGTAAATAAAATCTTCAAAACCCACGTGAACAACACATCCTCTTTTCTGTGGTACCACCCTTTCCACAAACAGTTGTTTATAAGGTCTTTATTCTTCACCTTTGTGCCCATACATATTATGATAAAATAATTAGTTACACGATGACATCTGTCTTAATGGACAGATCACACCTCTTCTGGAGAGGAACCTGAGGAAATCAATGAAGGAAGCCAGCTCAACCCTGAAGAAAGTTCACTGTGTGCAACAACGGAAGGAGAGAATGAGTGACATGAATCCAAGAACTACCTCCAACTCTTGCACAAACAGGGTTATTCACAGTTGTGCTGGCACCAAACGTTCTGGCGTACCTGCCTCTTGATTGGCCTCCAAACTTTGTATTTTTTTTAATTACTGTGCATACTTCATTTATGCATCCAACACAATATATGCAAAACAAACTGGAAAAAAAGTAAACAGAAGAATTCATTACTGCACATTTTCTGCTTTCCCACCACAGCAGTGACACTTACCAGCCGGTCTCATCAGTTCTCCGCCCAAACCCCTGCAAAGCAGAAACAAAACCTTCAGAGAATAACCTACTACAGGCAGTCTGAGCACATCGCCTAGCGAGGAAAAAAACCCCAAACCCACTTCAGAATGAAAGCAGATCACAAAATACCTGCAGTTTTGTATCTGACCAACTCTAAAATACTTTTTAAATCAATCGTTGTCGTGACTTCAGCATGATTTGTACGAACGCTTCCTGAATATTTAACAGTCTTCTTGCAAAAATGCGGTCCCAGTATTTCTTTTTCTAATGTGAATAATAAAAGACTGTCAAGTTCATTCTTTTCACTTGCTTCAGAGGCATCCCAAACCTGCGGGACCTGCCACAGGACTTTTCATTCACAGAGCCTCTACGAGCTTCTTTCACAACTGAAAACCAATTACATGTAATTCTTTAACAAAATCTTCATCTCTGGAACATTAAATAGAAACTCCATTTACCAGTTCCCATTCTCACAAATGTTAACTGGTTCATTTTCCTGGTGAAGTTTCTCTCCCTCCTCTCTCCACCCTCTCCCAGGTGACCTTGCATTCATCACCACGAGTGAGGGGGTAAAAACTTCCAACACATCAGAAAACGGAGAGAAACAAATGGCTCAAGGTGCTTCAGACCCTCCTGAAGTAAAACGTGAGCTACATGAGGACGGTCTCACCAGTTTATCCAGGTTCATCCAGCCCAGTCCTCCTGTCTGAACACTACCCTGGCCACTGAGGAGGAGAAACGCATTGGGAGGAGAAAGTCTGAACCAGAGATGAAGTGGGGAGAGGAAGAAGCGCCCTGCAAACAGCATGGCCTGTTTCCCATTCTTCAGCTGCACATGTCTCGGGGCAGAGAGATGTCTCCTCACCCCGCTGAGCAATGTCTGCTGGTTCCGTGGATATCCCCAAGGTGCTGCGAGTGCTGCTTGGGGTGTTACACACAGTGTCACCCTCCGTGGCTTAATTTTTCCATTTTCTGAACCTTTGACCCCTGCCCTTCCTTTGGATGTTTCCTCCCTCGACTCCTTATTCCTGTCTCCCTTCACTTCTGCTGGAATATTTCCTCCCTGAGGTGTGCCAAACCCTTAATCACCTGTTTGTATGGCCATGCTCTGGCAGAAACTCCCAGCAAGGGGGAGGAACAACAAAGGCTTTTTTGTTTATTTGCTTGGGTGTTTTTGTTTGTTTTTTTTTTTTTTTTTTAAACCTTTTCTTCCCTCCTCTCCTCCTCCCTCCCCACAATAAAATTAGTAGCTGCACTCAGAAGGCAAACTTAGCAACCCTAACAACTCTTGGAACTTTGTTCTCCAATTTATCCTTTTATATGAGCTTCAAAAGCCTAAACTTTTTAAACAAGTTTTTCCATTCCATACAAGTAGGTGCCTCCTGCAACACGCACTGGGTTTTTGACTGCTCAACATTTTCATTGGTTTTTCAGGTAATGCCGAGACGCCAACTCCACAATATTCTCATCAGCACTTCCTTTAATTGGGAAACTTTTGCTTTCGACAACCGACATATTAAGCTCAATGTAATAATCCACAGCCCAGTTCATCATCACAGGAAGCAAGCACAGATTCCACATCCCCATGCTGATAAGGTCTTTGTATTATCCACCCCACCTTCCTGCCATGCTGTCTGCTCTTCAGCTTCTAAAAAATTTAAATTAGAAAACAAAGAAGTGATGCAAGGGGTCGAGACAGCAGCAAAAATAGAAGAATGATGTGGCAAGGCTTGCTTCCTCTTCAACGTGTCTTTTCCCTTCATTTTGTCCTCACCCATTCCTTGCCTTTTGTCTGTTGTCTTACTGCAAATGAGTATAAAATAATGATCTTGTAAATTTGTTTGGTGTGCAACAGAGTCTGCTGATGCAAGGATTCAGATATGGCCTTCTGTTCAAACTACAAAGCAAGAACTGAGTCATAAAGGCTGCTCTTCTCCACTTCTTCCACTGCCAATAAGGAAGTCAGGCCACTTAAAGCTACTCTTATGGTAATAATTTGACAGCTATCCCTTCCTCTGGCATTACATCAACTCAATTTAATTTCAGAGTTTAGAGCTTCACTGAGGATTGTTGTCTCTGTGCAAGAATGAAGAATGGTGACAGTGATTTGCATGGTAAGATTTCCACGTAACGCAGAAACTACAATCAAATCTATCTTTGAAGGCACTGCGATACCATGTGTTGCTCTCTGCAAAACTTTTGTTTATTTCTTGCCTAGACATCACACTATGTCCATCAATATATCTAAATTTTTTCCCCTTTCTGCAGCTCATACATATTTCAGTTTTAAGAACTGAGAATTCTATCATAATCTCAGATCTTCAGTTTGTCAAACATGATGTGCATCTTTCTATTAACTTTATCTCGCTCTACAGTATTTCACTAAATTAAAAAGATATGATCTACCTAATTCAGAGATTCTGAATTTTGCTGTACAGTCAGTATTCTTTTTTTCTTCCAAAGACACATCCAGAAGTTGCATCACATTATTAGATGTACCTGTCTCAAGGTTTTATTATTAATTCTGTTTGTAAATCGACTGATGCAGTGCCCACGTTCCATGAGCTCTTAAGCATTCTTTCCTCTGCGCAGTTCCACAGCAATGCTTCTCTCCTAGAAACATCTTAGCATGAGTCACAATTTATTTGTGGAAAATATAATCAAAATATATAGTCCCTTGCAGAACTGATGAATTAAGATTACTGACCAAAGAATGCTGGTATCTATTTTAAAATTACGTAGGCCTGAATCAGAACCGATGGCAGTGCTGTTCTCAGTGCATACAGAAGTTCAAGGTACTTTTGTGGATAGTTCTTAAAATTATTTAAAACCTGCTTTTGTGAGAAGTTCAGAATTCATCTTACAGGTTATAAAAATATCAGTAACTGAAGCTGTTTAGAATTTAAAAACATCTCAATCTGAAGTTAAAACTACTGGAGTAACTGAAGAGATTTATTTCCAGGAAGCTAAGAATACTAATTCCCAGGAAGCTAAGCTATCGGTATTTTCAACTCTGTATGAATAGTAACCAATTATTTTCCATGGGAACTCTTTGTCCCAAATAGAGCTGAGGTAGCTTAAAAGGTCCAGGCTGTACACCTACTGGGCTTTGGAAGTACAACATGGCTTTCTCACAAGGTACACAGAGGAGGAAAGAGAGACCTTTGAGCATCTGTGAATTTAATAAAGCTCTTACGGTCATCCCTTGCAGATGCCGAGAATAAACAATACTAAGCTTACAAACACTGATGTTTAGCTTACTGTAAATTCATATGCTGACTGCACACATTTTATATTGCATTCTAACACCAGAAGATTACAGCTGAAATCCTGGCTCCACAGAAGTAAGAGTTTTGCCAGTGACTTCATTTAGTCAGAAAAGAATTTCACCTTATAACTCTTCAGAACATAGTATAGCACGATCTCCTAGAACCACCATGCTACTGGATGCAAAAAATAATTTAAAACTTGTGATAACTGTTAAGATGAGCTTTGTTGCAAGGCTGGAATTATTTGCTGATTAAGTCAATATGCCTAAAAAAGCTCTTTTACGTAGATGACTGCCAAGAAATACATTTGCCCTGAAACCATCAAGATTAGTTGCAACCTTAAAGGTCTTTGAAATGAGCCGAGTGTCTCTTTTGCCTAGCACCTGTCAGCCCCTCCGGGTACCTTTGGAAAAGCTGAAACTCTGAACACGACAGCCCAACTTACACTGCCTACTATTCTAAGAACCCAGAATTGCTCATCTCACACAGCCGACCGCGTAATACGGGCACCAGCCTCTTCATGTGTTAGGAGAACGAGACGAGGGCAGAACTCAGCGCACAGCACATTGCAGGGACTGACTCACCCAGAGTGAGTCGCTAACGAACCCCACACACCCCGACATACCCAGCCCTGATGGGAACCCCGAAGGCCCAAGAAATAGAACATTTGCTGAAATACAGAAGTGCAGTGCAACCGCCTGGAAGAAGCCCAGCATATCTCTCTGCAGCACTTCCATATCCATCCCTAAATTATCTTGTTGCCCAACTCTGTGCATTAAGACCTACATTATCAAACGCAGAACTGACTACGTGGAAGGAGGAAAAAAAATTCTGAACATCTATTCAGCTGAACAGTCAGTCAAGAAGCTTAAATTAGATAATGCATTTTTAAAGAATCTTAACAGAACTACTATTAAAAATACTTTTTTCTTGAGGACTTTTCATATTGAGAACTAGCACAAGGTCTTAGATGCATTACAGAAATATATGTGCTACAAAAAAAAGATACTAATCATGCTGGTTCGGTGGAAGCATAATATAAACTAGGCTGACCATTAACACCGTGTTTAATCTGGCAGACTAACTTCCTACCCCAAGTAAAACAGCTTAAGGCAACAGATGCCACAAGTTTCTGTCTTGGGTTTTTTATATATAAAAGCAAAGTTTAAAGCAAATGAAATATATCTCAATTTTTATAACTCTATAGCATAACCAATATAGCACAAAACAGGCACAACGGACCAATACTGTGTTTAAGTTGCATGGTTTGCATCTGACTTGCTGTAACTAGCGCCCATTTAATAGAGAAAGCCAGGCTGACTGCGCAATCCGCAGCTGGAAGTGCACATGCAAATGCTTACACCAACCAGCTCCTCAAGACAAACTTGTGCATCAAATGTGTCGGAATCGAGACTAATGGAAGGAAGTACACGCTGATGTGCCTGGACTTGCAGTCTCCTTTTTCAGCATACAATGCTAAACCCAGAAAAGGACTTGTACAGGAAGACAGAGGGATACTTGCATTTTAAAAAAAAATTGTTAATACAGTAGAGGACAGGCTTTTCTACAATTAGCGTAAACAAATGTGACTGCTTCAATTATACTCAAAATTGAGAGACTGTGCAGTGTAAGTCAAAACTTCGTCTACGTCTGAAGGTTAATTCATGGCTGTCATTCAAAACCAGGTTAAAGACATCACAAGAGCTGCTTAAACAAAGCAAGAGGGATAGTTAAATGAAGGTCTCCATTACAGCACTTTGGCTTTAAATTTTTTGACTTGAAATAGTTATGGATTCAATGGAATCCTAAGCATTAGACAACCAGACAACCAAGAAACTCAGGAACCAGCTTAAAATTTATAAATTACAACTTAAAAAAAAAAAAAAAAAAAAAATCACAGTTTTTTTACTCCCTTTTCTCACAGGCCAACACAACTTCTGAAAACAGCTCGATCCAAGTATTAAAAACCATTCGGGCCACAAAAAGACAGCTGTTTTGTTGCCAGAAGTGAAAGCAAAATATCTAATAAACGGTTAAGACATGTGGCCTAACGCTTTTTGTTAATGCAGTTGAAAAACTAGAAACCCAAATAAAACACACAGGTTTTCAACATTCCTACAAGATGTTGTTACACCGAAAATTCCCAGTAGCAATTTCTCAAATGGAAATCTTTGGAATATTATGTGCAATAATTACTCACCGTGAAACAAGTTTGGCTTGTTTCACTAAATGCTTGCCCAGCAATACTCAAATTGCTGGTTTGTTTTTATAACCTAGTTTATTTTTCTTGTCCTATTTTAAAATATTTTATGCATACCGATATTTTAAAATATGGATTATAGTAGACATCTCTGTCTCAGCCTAAGTATTAGAGTAAACAGCAGTGAATCAATTTTGCGTGGAGTTGAATTAGAAGTCTTATCTAGAATGAAAACATTTCTGTAGGCATCTTATAAATACCATTAAGTGCAAGAAGTGCACATTATGACAAAAACAAATTACACCCAAGCTCCACCCTGACATTAAAGAATTTATGGGAGCCAAGGCAGCCACCCACAAAGACACTAACATAGAGTATCAGCATTAAAGCCACCCAGCAGTACAAGCTAACTTTGGAGTGGAAGTTTCACATCAGTAGGTACGACCCTCAAGAAGTGAATTTTAACATTTTTTCAGAAAGTTTCAGGATACAAAAGCTTACATAAAAATTCTTTAAATTGTAATTAATAATTACACAAAAACCTAGTTAAGGTTTACTATTTTCAGATATGTCATGTGAAAAGAAGTGAAGTAAACTGCCCAAAAGCTCAAAGGATTTGTGAGTTAAAGCAGAAAAAAACCCCTCATTCGCATATACAATCGTTAGGGCATACAAGTCATTAATTGTATTTTGATTTCCTTACATTTAGGAACAAACCCTGAAGTCACACACCAGTTTTATTTCACATTTACTTAACAGTTACTTAGGGAAACTCCCCCTTTATTTCCTGGAAGCTTCAATAAATAGGAAATGAAAAACAACTCAGTGAAAACTCGTTCACATTTTCTTTGGCGCAAGAGTTGAAAAATTGTATTGAAGCTTTTGTAACAACTCCTGGCCTACTCATTACACAGGATGATGAAAGTAATTCTAGAGTTTAGATAAAAGTTCATTTTAAAAAAAGAAAAAAAATTGGACTCATTAACTTCTTAGTTAAAGGTCATTTCTATAGACTTATTTGAACCATACAAGTACTCCAGTACAGGTGAACAGTGGGGAAGAAACCCATTACACACTGCTGAAGCCAGGGATTAGTGAGCATATTCTGTTTCACATTCTTTCCTCCCTTGAACTGCCTCTATCACAATATTGAGACCAGTACTCAACACTTTCCCATTCATCTACTGTGCCTGTGAGCCGCGCTCTCAAAACATCCCAACCATTATAAAAGGACATCAGCCTCCGGACCAGGCAGACAAAGCCAAAAGAATGCATGTGCTTTCCTTCTGCCGAACCGGGCCAGACTGGCAGGCTATGGCAGGCGGAACTAACCCCTACAAACCAAAAAAACCCCTAGGATCCTACTGGTTTCATTACTTCTGATTGATACTTTCCAATACGAAAAATAATTTTTTTGCATCCATTTTCTTACCTGTACAATTGACGACTGCAAAGCTGGGGGGTGGAGGGAAAGCAACAAACATTAGTATTAGCAGAGTTTGTTCAATGTGTTTTCATTGTTCCTCCTCGCGTGCAATGTCTATATATTGTGAGCTACACAACACTTTGGTTTATTTTTAAATTAAAATTCAAAGGAAAATGTCTTTTAAAAAACGTCTCTACATACCCATTTGAATTTTACATTCAAAGAAAATCAATTTAACACATTCATAAAGCATTCATTTTCTTAAATCCTAATCTTAGCTGCTCCCACACATATCCTGGAAGCTACTTTGGCTTTTTAAAATATATTTGCTTTCCACAGTTAGCTTTTTTAAAATGATGATATACTGCAGTGTCTGAAAACTGAAAATAACTTTGTTTGCTACTGATTAAACAGAAAAAACTAGAACAAAATTTCAAATGTGACTGAAAAATATTATCTCATTGTTAACATTACAGTAGGCTATCTTCAAGAATCAGAGATAAGCAAATTTCTCTGTAAAAAATAGATTTTTAGAAAGAAAGAGTTTACACCAACTTTGCAGGTTAATTTTAAGAACAGACAACAGCAGAAACTGGAAAGTTTCACAACAACCGAAGGCCACCGTAACAGCACAGATGCTGCTGCTGAAGCTTTTGGGCATTTCAACATGAGAAAGTGGAACAAGGACAAAGATGCCCTTTCAACCTGTAGCAGCAGCTGTCACCTATGCACAAAATTAAGCAAGCACCTATGTCCTTTAAAGCACAAGGGGTGAATGGTGAAGCCTGACAGCTTTAGCACCTCGGAACTGGGACTACAGACGCTGCAGAAAACAAGTAGGAGCCTGAATGCTGCAGTATTGTCTGTTCCATAAGGTGAAGAAATAGGAGCCAAAAGTTTAAAAAAAAAAAAAGTGGGATGACTTAAGGGACAAGTTAAGCAAAATTATCTCCATGGAATCATTTTAAATTGCCATGAGCAGGCCAAGACTTCATTTGTCGTAAGTAGAGGTAAAGACAATGCATCCACTGAAACACAGAATATGACTTTCAAGGTCTACAAACAGGTAAATTATGGATTCAAGGCGTGAGCAATGAAATCACAAGAAAGTGGGGAAGAAAGAATAGAATGGACAGAGAATGGGCTCACTCAGAGATGTCTCTTGAGCGTGGTCACATTAAGGCAAGAGCCATACATCAGTCTGTAAGGGCAGTCGGGATGTACAGAAAGGGAGAAGAAACAGAAGGGGACAGAAAAGCACAGCGAATCCCCACGCAGCATTTCAGAATTGTAACCGACTGCGTCAGAGGAAGCGGCTCAGACAAGAAGCCGGCAGAACAGAGAGGGACCAAATACAAAATTATACTGGAGTAAGATCAAGGAGATCTAGCTATCAGACTGTCGAGCGCGTGTCCAAATGCGTATTTGTGAGATTGTTTACTTTTGGCAAGGGGAAGAGGAAGGGGGAGAACAGCTATCTTAATTGTAAATGTTTGTTTAAAAATAATACAACAGACCAGGTTAGAAGATACATTTATACTTGCTACAAACCTCTTGATGGATTTGCTTAAGTCCCTCCAATGATTTTTCATTGAAATAATATGTTACAGATCTGTAAAGGTATACAAAATTTTTAAGACTTGGTTTCCTAATCATGCTGTAAATAATTTTTCTTCCATGACTTCATTGTACTTTCAAACAGAAAAACAATTATTTGATTTCCAAATTATGCTCAACAGAAATATGCAGTATTTAATTTTAAATAGTTCAGCAAATACAATAACATAAGTTGTTTCCTTATCATGTAGCAAACTCAATCTTAAAGGACTATAAAAAATTAGCGTCACTTACTAAAAACTTAATCATCAGTAATACAACAATAGCCCTTCTCAGCTCAGCTGTATTTTTGGCCTCCAACACTTCTCTGATTTTTGCATCAATTTCTCGCACTTCCTACTACTAAAAATGCTCTTTCTCTCTAACTTTTCAACTTGCTTGAAAAGGGAACTCTTTAAGATAAACAAGAATTCTTCTGATAGACACTACTGGCAAATAAAATTCCTATTTGTCGATTATTAAAGTGTAAAAAACAGTGCACACTTTTGATATCTATTATTTGACTTAATTTCAGTGTATTTAGCTTGTACAAACAATGACATTAAATTTGTCAGATTTCACCACTTCAGACATCAGAATGTTCTCAGAAGTAAAATAGAAAAGGTTAATCAGAGAGTCATTATCCAACTTTTAGAACAAAAATGACCCAGAAAGTCTGTACGTTTTTTTAAAATATATTTCTTCAGTGTACACATTATCTGTGACTTCTGGAGAACTCTATTTTCAGTGAAGTTTGCACTCTGGAGTCTTATTTTCCGCTACCTTGATCTTAAACAGCTGCTCATCCTAATTTAAGTCACACTAGTATAAAATTCTACTGCCAACGTAACTTCCAAATTCTAGATTTTGCAATAAGGATTTTTCAACCATTTTTCACAAGCGATTCTTGTGAAAGAAAGAAAAGGTAAATTACTAATTTCTTTAATCACAACATTAAAGCAAAGACATCTCCAAATATATTATCTTGGCTACATCACCTATATATAATACGTGTGTGTATACACACACATACACCCATATATATGAAAATATATACACACATATATATATATATATCTCTACCAGCACTCGGCAGCAACAATTAAATCAACAAATTATTTGAGGAGCTATTTCTCTAACACGGAAGACAAAGGACTGTCCACTCACCAGGAAGACAATACACTTATGGGGAGAGGGGGTTTAATCTAGATTTAAATGGTAACTTTGGACTCTCCAAGTAAGGCAGCAAATGATCTCACTTTCCTGATGATGAGTTTAGATTTAAGGTTATAACATCACTGAATAAAGTGTGAAGGCTTGGCACGACTGATCAAAACAAATAAAAATTCAATGGAAAAGGAGTGCAGTAAAATGGAGATTTCCATAATTATACTCAGGAAGTTTTCAATAGACCAGACATGAAAGGAAAATTTATAGTCGAGATAATCTTGCATTTATACCTATTATTCTCTTCTGCTAGTTTACACAGTGCATGGGTGATCTCAGCACAGGCAAGAATTGCCCCATGGCGTGTGTGCAGATCTGTGCCCACTGATAAAGGTAGAAGTCTTGGCAAAACTGAAAGAGATTAAATAATATTTTTTTTTTTAAACAAAGCATAGTGACAGATCGCAGTTCTAAATGTAAACATGTCAGCCTAGAAATAACATGGGAAAACCATTTCTGGGTAGTCAGGCCAATACATCCTGGCCATTATATGAAAACCAAGTTTTAAAAATATAAGTAAATTCTGACACAGCATGCTAAAGCACACCAAGAAATTTTGTAGTCACAGCTAGCTCTCTGTTTGGAGTAAATACATTAATATACTTGCTGTTAGGCATTGGGCTAGCTGCGCAGTAAGGGAAAAAATGAGGCTTGTACTTCCATGGAATTTTACTTCCATGTAAACTGCCACCTTCCCAGCCTGCTCTAGGGAGCCAAGGTAAGATCTGTAAGTGCAGATTCCCCTGGGTGCCAGCTGCTCTCTTTCAGCCGGATGAAAAAGCAGCTGGTACATCCCCAGAATCTCGAGTGGTCCAAGCAAAGGATCTTCAATTCATGGTGAGAAACGTTTGATTACACACACAACAGTCAAAAAGGAATTCTGAAGATGTCAGACTGGACAAGACAAAACAGATCCCCCCACCCTTTACAACATCAAAGCTATATCAACAAAACAAAAGCTGGGAATTTGAGGGCTAGCTGCCTGAATTGTTGCAACAGAACTACACCCATTTATTCATCTCGGAATGTCGGAGCTGGTAGGGTCCAACATAGCCAGATCCCCAGACAAAGTCCAGTCCCCAGACAGAAAAAGATCTGGCAGTATTTTAGCATTTTTGCATAAAATCTGAAAACTGGTAAAGCTATTAGTGTCACTACACTGTATTAAGTTGCAGGGGAAATCTTAGTTTGTATTAAGTCATGGTGCCTGTTTAAGTCTTCTTAATACACGTTTGCTACGTAAGCTAGAACACTTGATATGGCACGTTATGCAGAACTTATTTGTTACCTACCCACATTTGCCATGTGTTCAGGAGCCCGTGGAGTAAGGTTATGCAGAGCTTTGGTTGAAAGTTCTCGAATAACACTGAAGATGTAAAAAAGCAATTTTGAATTCTTTGGGGTTAGCAATTTAGCAGAAGTAATGTATTAAAAACAATAATGTCAGGAAGGGACTCCTGTCCCTGACCAAAATAAAGACCCCAGCAATAGTAAAAATTACAGTATTCTCTGTCCATCCTATGCTTTCCCCGCTCAAAAAACCCCAACAAAACCAACCAGTGGACCAAACAGACAGCCTACAGCTAGCTTTTAGCTTTATGAAAAGAACTTATTGCTGAAAGAGACAAAGAAAAATGTATGTGTGGATGGTAGAACCCGAGGGCTCATTCTATGCATTGGCAGGGACACTACAGTAAACTATTATTATTTCTCATGATGCAAACTATTATCAGTACTGATATAATCTCATTTGTTTTATATGTACACATTTTAATCTTTGTGAACACTGAATATGACTAAGCACCATCTCTATGCATGAAATCTACTTTAATTATGATAATTGTATGGTGATGGTGTTTACCCCTCACATACACTATATACCATATAAAACTGTTTTATTAATCTATTAACAGATTGAGGTCACGGCAAAAAGACAAAATTCATAAACATGTTTTAAGTGACAATATGCTAGGGAGGTATAGATGACGTCAGCTATTACTTGTCTGGTTTCCTTCGGTCAATTGCTATTGCAAACTCTAGCATAAGTAAAATTTACTAAAATAATCTAGGAAAGCATGATATGCAGAACAGTCAATTCCTGGATATTAATAATTAGACTTTGTGAACTTACCTATCCCAGTGGTTAATCTTCATGTTAACTAAATGATCAATCATTGGCTGCGTATACTCAGGAAAGCCAGCGATATACACACTGAAAAAGAAAAGTCCATACAGAGAGAGTATAGAATCCACATCTGCGTGCATTTTAACACAAGCTACTCCAAAGATTTAAATCCTCTAGTTTTAAAGCAACCAAAAAAAATTACTTAAACATGCCTTCTTCCTAAATGAGATGCAGCTGAATGAAATAATGACGTAGGAAGTATTTTACAATTATTGAAAAAAAGCTAAATGACTTTGTAGAACTCTTTCAGATTCTCTATAAAAACTACTACACATATGAAAAGCTTGACAGCAACAAAAAGCAAATATAAACCTTCAATACCCGTGGTTACATTCTAGAAAACGTAAATGTGTATATTAACTTATAAATTTTTTTCAGATTGGAGGAATGTATTAATGATGTAATCCACAGCATACAGTAAAATTAAGTTAGAGAATGTGCTACATCTTCATAAACAGAATGGTCCAAAACCGAATACGGGTTTTCAATTTGCCCTTTTCAAAAATCCAACAGACACAAAAAGTCAATTCTGACACAAAATTTTAATGCTGCAAAGTCAAGACCCGAGATGTAACACCAGAACTAACTACCCCAGGTAGCCTGCATAACTACCTAACTTTACAGCCAGACTCGCTTTCCAATCTTCAGAAGCATCAACTATTGATGCTAAGGCCAACAGAAGGGAAGTGAAATGTTTTTTCAGTACATGTGATGTATGTTTAATAATCTTGGAAAGCTAAATAATCAGCAGAACACGTTTATGTCAAAACTGCATGCACAAAGGGAGGAAATTAAGGACACATGGATTACCTTAATTTCACCCTTTCATATCATTTGAGTGATTAACTTTGCAACCATAATAGTGTTCCATTAATATATGTGTGTGTAATTAGAAGCAAAACAAAGACAAAATCCAAATACTGCTGCATGTTGCCGTACTGATATCTACAAATTCATCAGAAGAGAAGGAATCCTGAAATCCACAGCACAGACCTCAGTCACTTGAGCCAACCCAGGAGAAAGAAGTACTACCTACTACTGCTGTGAGCCCTAGAGGGGGATTAGACACTGGGTTTAACTGGTTGCTGATGCCAGCAGAGAAATGAGAAAATTCATTACTCTCTTTCCTTTCCCTGTTCTGCAAGAACATACAATAATAGACACACTTCCCCTGCCATATTTGAGTTCTCTTCTCGTCTTTGTAGTTGCTTTTTGGGTGTTAGTTTCAGCACTCACCATTGTTTCAAACCATTTTAATTTAAACTTCCTTGCCCAGCAAAAAGCTGATCTCTTGGGCCATGTCAATAGCCCGATTCCTCTTTCAGTTTTAGTTTATAACTACCTTTAACTACAGCCCTCATCTTTTCTACCCTTCGGAGTATTTAATGCAAGTAGCCTTAGACACAAGTCTAGCTTTCTTGATAAAGTTGCTGGTAAGATTTTTGCATCCCATTCTACTTAGATTAAGCAGGTTCTTCCTTAACTCTGCTTTTACCAAGCCCAGAACTCCTGGAACCACATCATTTCTTTACTCCCAGTTCATATAAAATGGGGTTCCTCTACCTTCCATCCTCAGAAAGAGATCATGGTATTTGAGCTGAAAAAGTTTCAAAAGGGCACCCAGCATGAAAAACCTGCATTAAAATATTTAGATTTTAAAGCATATAAGCAACTATTTATACACAACATCTATATCATATATATAAATATATATGATGCTGCCTCTCTACAAAAAAAGTACCATCATTTATTAACCAAACCCAAATTCAGCTGTAGAAACTGACACATCTTTTTTGAGCTTTTATTGCCCAAAGGAATCCGGCCGTGCCAACCTTCACAGCGGCACAGCTCCCTCTCACACAGCGGCACTACCCTGGCACACAAAGCGTCCCGGGACCAATTCATCTGGGTGGGGGACGGACAGCTAAAGATTCTAGATCCGCAAGATGAACCTCAAGCAGCTTTTTCCAGCTACATAAACAATTACAGCACCTAAAGGCATAACGATCAGAAAGGGCCATTCTTCCTACCACATCATAACGATACCCGTTTTCTGTGCAGCCAAATAGATGCTTATGTACTTTTCTTTTGATGTTACTCAGACAAAAATAAGGAAATAATTAAGTATTGACCCAAATAATTACATCCTGCTTGAAGAGCAAAGTGGTAAAGATTTTTAAAAGTAATATAATGAATGAGATGACAAATACTTCACTAAGAAGAGTTCGATTAATAGCTCTTGATTAATAACTTAGTAATCGTGCTACTAACTGCCTAAGATCATTTATAAAGGATTTTAAAATTTATTCTTTCTGTTGCACAATTTAAAGAAAGGCACAAGAGTGGAAGAAAGAAATCAACAGCGAAAATATTTTTTTACTTGGAAGTAAGACTCCTATAAAAACCCTGGAAATCACAACAAAAGAAGTAATGAATGAGCATTTTTTAAAAAAATAACAGATTAACGATTCAGCTCTCCAGAAGTAAGGAGACCACAGCTAGTCTCCAAGCCAAGATTATCAAAGAGAGAAAATAAAAACTGCTTTGTCAATTTTGAATATTTTCAATTTTCCACTTGTACAATAAGCCGACATTTCAAAAATCCCATTGACACTACACGGATCTAGAGCAGCATCGAATACCAGTCCCCCATCCCAGCTCAGTAGGCGGGAGCTCTGGGGAAGAGTGTAGGAGGAGGGTGTGGACCCCAGAAGGAAAAACAGTAGGTAAAAGGTGAAGATACGTACAGAGTGAAATGATTACGCACAAAAAGGACAATATGGAAGTGGACAGATTAATTAAAAACAAACAAACAAACAAACAAAAAAACCAGTCAAGGAGAGGAAAGAGGATTCCAGTGCAAATTATCTTAAACTGCTCATTGGAAGTCACAAAGCTGGTGACAGAGCATAAACCATCATATACCTGTTTGCTATTTCTGTTCCCCAAGAATATAAACTCTTCAAGCCTTTCTAACCTGTTGGCTTCTGAGCAACATGCAACTCCACGGGGCAATTTATCTGCCCTATCTTAAAATGGTCTGAATCACCTTCTGTAGGTGCCGTCTCTTTGCCTTGGCTACGGAAGGGCCAGACACCCAGGCTAGACTGGCTGTCTTAGACAACTAAAGCTAGAACCCAGCCCTCAGTCTTTCTCATCTTCTCATGAGGAAGTGCAATCTTACGTTCATTTTAGTCATCCTATGCACCCAGCTTGCCTCAGAATTCCCCTGACTTCAGCTTTACTGTATTTTCAGATAGCTGACCAGAACAGATCGTAGTATTCCAAGACAAGCCACTGAGTTATAAGAGCACCACACCAGTTTCGGTATTTCCCATTACATTCTTTGCAGACTCCATACTGCAGTGATCAGTTTGGTTTTTTAAAAACAGTGCTGCATACTGTGGTTAGATTTTCACTGAGCTACCTATGGAAAACACAAGCACTCAAGTTAAAGGTCTATGCACATAACCACAAATTCAACAGCTTGTGCAAAGTATTTTTTTTAATGGGTTTTAGTTTATTTTTTTTTTTACCCGCATCAGAGTCTATCTGCCACCACAACAGCCTCTCCTTTTAGTACAAGTCTTCCAAATCCCCTCGTCTTTTCTAATCTTGACCAGCTTAGACAGTTTTGTGGCACCTGCAAATATTGCCTCTTGGCTGCTTCCTCGCGTAGACAAGGAAATCACGGTCCCATTTTCACCATGTCTTACGCATAATAAGCAGTTTGATGCAGAAATAATAAAATTTTAATTTATTCAAAAACAACAGTAATAAACAGTAAGGTGAAACAATCAGACAAATATTTCATTATGTAAAAGAGGTCCCTCATGTTTAGGAAAACTAATGCTTGCAAACTTACCTTATGGTCAGATAACAGTTAACTCTGTTACCAACAGCAAAATAATCAGCTGCAGTTAGAATGTCTATGCCATGTGGAAAAGTGCCCTACAAACACCATAGGGAAAAGGGGGGAAAAAAAAGAAAATATTATTTAAAAATATAAAATACTTTCCAAATAGGCAACATTATTGAAAACATAAAATATAAAATCAGGTACCAAGAAATGCATCACACGGAGAATACATGGGAGTTCAATTACTTCTATTTGTTTCTACTTACAAATATATTTTGTGACTTATTTATTACTGAACTACAAAACTGCGGTTAGCTTGTTTTTAAAAAGAACACTCGTTCCCAGCAAAGCCTGAAACATAGAATCCTACAGAATCGTCACACTTCTGACATGACGGCTCAAAAAATTCTGGGTTTAGAAGAAAAATTATCTTTCTAAATATGCAGTTGCCACCTACAAATTTTATATATAATTTTTATATAAGCACTACAATCCAGATATTCAGAATTCTGATTGGCTGCGACTGATTAATATGACTAATAAACGCAGCACGGCTGTGTTTTGGAACGGAGGAGGCAGCAAAGCCTCCACAAGCCATAATTAAGTACAAATGGAAAACAGCCAACTGAAAGACACTATGCTCACTTACAAAAGGGACAATCATATGATATTTAAGCAATAAGGCTATGTGGAAGTACAGGTTCTGGATATGATACAGTTTTGTTTGCTTACAGCTCACTCATCCCTTCCACATTTGGATACAGCCATGCAAAAATAGTAGAAAATATCTCTAGATCTAAGCCTGAATAATTGAAGAAGTAGATACTGCAGGCAGTGGGAAGTTGTCAGCTACTGTGGAGGTCTCATTCTGGGACGCTTAATGCCAACAGTCCAAAAATCTAAGGGCTGGAATCTGACTGAACCAAGAAGGACAGACAGAACATTTATGGTTTATCCAAGAGACTACCTGCAAGCCCTAGTAACGGTGAAATGAATTTACTCTTCAAAAGCCTAATGAAACATTGATCGGGGAGAAAAAACGCACACACAAGAAATACCTCAGCATGATTTATAGCCAGACAAGACGGCACACAATTAAATATATAAGAATGCACACTGTACATAAGGAAAATCACAGCGAAGCAATTCCAATTCTAGCTCCTAGTTGGAGCTTGCTATTTATTACTTGGCTGTAAGCGTGCCAATTTGATGCCATCTCACCGAAGGTGACGGTGCCGCAGCACATGTCAGTGAGACAGCAAAATTCCTGAAACCAAGTTCAAGAGTACAGAGGTCATGGCCAAGGGGAGAGACAGACTTCATGGGAAAAGCTAACAGTTTCTATTCTGTCAAAACACTTAAAACTTACTTCTCCAATGTAAAAGTTTGTCTTACTAGAAGTACGTGGATTTCTCATGATTTAGGTTTAAAAAAATTCTTCAATTTTTTTCAACGTTTTCATGTAGATGAAGTGCAAGTTGCCATGCCTTCTTTTTCTGAGGCCCCAAAAGGCAGCTGTGGGGCCGAGGACAGGCCAAGCCGCAGAGGCGAGGCAGCAGGAACCAGGCAACGAGCCAGGTCAACTTTCCTCTCCACCTCTTTAGTATCGGTGTTGTCACTTCAGCTGGAGAATATGTTTTAGCTCCTTCCAATTCAGAGAAAGGGTGTCTCTTTCAACACGTTACATCCAGGTAAAGAACTACAGAGGGTGTATCCACCAATTAAGTAACCATTTTCCTAGGCAGTAAGGAATGGTTCCATAAGTAAAACTTCTGAACTTCTACAGGACCAGCTGGAGACTGACAGCATTCTTTATGCCCTGAAAACTTATTTCATGGCAAACTCCTCCTGAACGTGCCAACATATAAGCTAAAATTCTATCTAGAAATACACCAGTTATGGACACATTGCTTAATACCTGTAGCTCTAAAGGAGTAATATCCTGGCTCATAACTCACGGATCTTCAGGAATGCTATCAGGGAAAGCCAGACAGCATTTTAACAAAGATCCCTTACAAGAACAGCTTACTGATAACAAAATTTGCTTTAACCATGCTCATACGTCCCGCTCTGTCACAAGAACCACTGAACCACTTCCCCCCATTCCCCGCCCCACCAAGTTCATATATTCAGCTTTATTAGTTCCTGATGAGAAACCAGGAAATTTTGAACTCCAGGTCTTCACCCTACTTGCCTCTCCTCCAAGACTGCAAATCAAAGTTATTTGAGCATTTTAACTACTTAAACGTGAAGTTACAAAGGAACCTACCACAATACTATTTTTCAAAGCACTTAGGTCCCTCCAGAAGTAACAGATTTCTCAAAATATCTAGACGGTAGCATTACGGTACAACAGGCAAAACCAACTATTGAGTTGAAGACTCTTCAGCCTAGTTCACTGTTGTGCCAACCACAGCAAAGACTGTGCAGCACACTTCAGCTGTTCTACTGAAAACTAGGAAGTCAATGAAACAAAAGAATAACCAAAAAATTGCGCTTTTCCTGCTTTAAGAGTGTTGGCACTTTACAAGGTGTATAATTGCCGTCATATATGCTGATTTTGCTTTTCAGAATGACTTAAAATTGCCAGGAAGATCATTTTCTTCCAAAACCAGAATACTAGAATAAAACTCACATCTCGGAAAAATATTCCACAAGAACCTGTTTGCTGATAATGAAAATAATTCTTTTGTGACATCCTTTTACTCAATTTCTCTGAAGCCACAGCGTCTATTTTTCATTTTAGGTACTACTGGTTTACAGTAAGTAACCTCCAAGGCAGTAATGAATGAAGATTGAGGGAAGTTACCATACCTGTCTCCCAACATTCTCCTGGAAGGCAGCCTAAGGAACAGAGAACAAACATACCAAAACGAGTTAGGTTTGCTTTTTGATAAACACCAGATGATGAATTCAAAACACACAACAATATAAATGACCCATGGCTTTTCTTTTTTAAATAAAGTAAGCTTTGTCAGTAGAACAAGCCCACAGGGCTTTTTTGTTTCTGCGTCTCTATGTTCTGGTGTTCTTAAAGCTGGATGTTGCATGACAGCAGTTTAAGAATGCAAGTTTATTAAACTAGTCACACCCACAAGAGTGCTTTTGAATAGTGACACAAGGCTTCGCACTGGAATTGAAAGTCAATACCGGCAGACAACAGAAATTGAGACAGCTCACTTTTGTCTGACTACCTCAACATCATTTGCTAATAGGAGGCAAAATTTGATTCTTTGTCAACGAAAACTTCAGACATATGGAGAATGCAATACTTATTTGAAAGATACACATCTGAAAACACGCTCAGACACTGAAGATGTAAAACCTGGTACATTTCTTGTGTTTTGCATTAAATAAACTCAAAATCTTGCAAAATGCAACCATAAAGTTAATCTCTCTACTTGTATGGTATACAGAATAAAACCTACTTAACTCTCTACTCCCTACTTGAATTTTCTCCCTCTCTCAAAAAAGCCAATTATTTTTTGTTCCTTAAAAGGATAAACAGTACTAAGTACTAATAAAAACTGCTGTAGATTTTAACTCTTTTTCAGAGGGAAGATATCATCATTATCTGGACCTTCTCTTAGGGAACGTCACTCTGTCTACAAACACAAATCTCCAGTGATGGAGAGCAGTTAACTGGTATTTAATATAAGGGGGGGTGGGGGTGGAGGAAGTCCCAATCTTCACTGAAAATGCCACAAGAACTTTGTCAGACAGAGCTTCTGTATTTCCTACATAAATACAGTACGCATGTGGTAATCCACCTGTAAAAACAAGAGGTTAAGTTAGCTCACCAAGGGATCATACTCCACATATGGAGCAAGCGCTCCCGGAGCAGAGGTGGAGCAAGCCCTAATGAAGCCCGAGTCTCTGAGTGCATTTCTGAGGTTACGGCTGGTTCGGATAATGACTGCAGTTCCTGTAGACTTGCCCGGGCTCGTTCAGCTCCTGCTTGCAGTGTATCCATTGCAGGACACGTAGCACAGGCTGACTCTAAACCATTCACCAGTCTTCTCGGCGGGTTTGGGAGCCCACCGTAGCCCACTCGCAGTGGCAGCCCCGCTGCCAGCAGTGGCCTTAAGCTAACCAGTTTAGGATTGCCGCCAGCAGAATGGCATAGGATCTCTGCAGCACCGGCAGCGTAGATACACCCTTGGGCAACAAATACAGCAGCCTTCCAGAACAGGAACACGAGCTGTAGCAATGCCCTTCGCTCGTTCGTTGTTGTTTGCTGTAGCCCAGCTTCTGACACGGTTTTTTTCCCCTCCTTACCTCTGCGCCAACATACACCCCAGCCAGGATTTGCCAGAACATCGTTTCATGTCACCCTGCATCATTTATTTCTTGTTACTTACACGTTAGCTTTAGATCCCCTTAGATGCTGTTGAGACCCTTTTACTCAGCATAGGGAGAGTTCAGCAAGGACTACGCTCTCAACTATCATATCCAGGGATTTAATAGTTTAATCACTGTATTACAATTTCTTTAAAAAACGTACTGCTCATACAAGAGCCTTAAAGATACAAAATCTGTAAAGCCTTTTTTTTTTTTTCCCCCTTCCGTTTTTACAACAGAAACTTTGATATCCAAGCAACGTAAATGCGGTCTCAAACGAAGGAAATTTTTATTCTACCTACAATACATCCGTGGGCCCCGGACTGAAAGATACTGTGGCAAAATCCTTGGGAAAAGATGTATAGGGGCCTATAGACAATGTTGCAGCAAAACAGTGAATGTACATAAAGATTTGACACTGTTTGTTTACTTAATGTAGGAATTTTAAAATTACACTGCTGTATTACCATTTCATTTTTTAACTTACTTTGAAGAACAATCATGAAGATCTAAACAATCCAGCAGCATGGCAAAAATACTTAGGATTCATCTGATGTATTCTAAACATCTAAATTGCATTAATTTACACCTCATTGATTAGTTTATATATAAAAAACATACAATTTCAACCACTGCCTACAAGGATAGATATTAGTATTGCCTTACTATAAATATATTTGTCAATGATTTTGATTTCATTTCCTTGAAATAGTCTGGTTCTGTACATTGCACAGAAGAAGTTACAAGAAAAACCACAATCTTATTCTGCTAAAGCTTTGTGAGAGAAAGTAAAATAGAAATATGAAAATAATGAAACATACTGTTCATCCCACAAAAATGGAAAAAATACTAAAACATTCTCTAAGTCATGAGTTTTAAAACTATCAAGCAGCCAAGAGGAAAAAAAAACCTTCTCTAAGATGTCAGAGCTGAGTGGAGCCCAATCCAAGATCACATATTCATGTGATTATTCCTTATAATGATTATTCATGAAAGAGTTGCAAAAGTCAGCTCAGAATGCTTCTGGAGCTTCAAAAGAACAGTCTTGGTTTATTCTCTCTAACCTCAGGGTTCAAAATATCTCTCTATGCTACTTTGTTTTATTGGTGCTCTGCATTATAATATATTGCATATTGTAATAGATGGAAAATCTAGTAAAACATGTTGTTTATTTAAATAGGTATTTAACTGTAGTAATGACTGGAAATAATTAGGACTCCCAGGTATTTTTCTTCAAAATTGTAGTAATGCCCGGTAAACACAAAATATTTCTTTGCCTGCCTTTCTCAAATAAGAAAAAAGGCTTCAGTACTTTCACACCTAGCCATCAAAACAGCATTCCAAATTCTGACCAGCTTTAAATTAGAATGTACTAATAAATTAATTAATTTGACTGGAGATAACTGAATTGCAGAACACTCGATAGCTTGGCTTAAAGTAGAAGAGGAAAGCGAGAAGAAAATGTACTGTATTTTGTATTCGTTTGACATACGGAAGCACAATCTGCACTGATCTTACGGCATTAGTAAATATACCTGGTTTAACACTGCATTTCACGGTCAGACTATTGGTTTATGTTCAAGCATAGAAACATAATGAAGATCACACATGACAATTCGATCAAGCCACTAAAAGTAAGCAGTACACTTACTCGTAGTGTATGCCACTCGTAGTGGCATTCATGTTAAAAAGAATTCTCCTCTTTATATATATTGCCACTGATTCCTAGGACAATTCCCATTGAGCAAATAAATAATTCACTTTTCACCATCTACACTCCTTAATGTTTTGCGCAGTTCTCAGGAAAGCAAAGCTACGTCTGTTTTCCTGTAAGGATTTTATTTGAATAAAGTGACTTAAATTAGCCAAGGACAGTGAAGTTTCTAAAATTTAGGAGTTGAACTTTCGGGGCAAGGGGGCAAGTAGCATGGCTTGTATTCAATAGCTGTACAGCACGCAAAGAATGTGATATCCGCACTCAGTGATGTACAGCATCTTAGCTTCCCTGCTTGGGTCTTAACCTATTTAGACAAAGCGATTTGTGATACGATTACACAAGGAACTGACTCACTTCCCCAGCAATTATGCTGCAGCTTCATTCAACAGCTTAAGCTCTCAAGCAGAGGTGTGGCTAGGAAAAATAAGGATGCTATCCAGGCATCCCTGAGAAATCCTTCTTATGTTAGAAATGCATTAGCTTTCAAAATTTCAGTCAAAAAATAAGACAGACCTGTTAATTAATTTGTATGTTGCAAAGACAGTCTTTCTTTCTTTTTTTTTTTTTTTTTAATGCATTCAGAGTAAAGTTTATTCTTAGGAAATGAGACCTGGTTCTTTGACAGACATTGTTTGGTCCTGTGTTTGAGTTAATACAGTTATAGGGTGTGGTTTTCCACATTTGCATAAAATAATCTGTTTCATCTGTTGAAATAGACAACTCATACTTCTTTCTTTTTCTTGCCTTTTTTTTAAGAAAGAAAGTTCAATACCTATAACACACTGACTTAAATTCTCGAAGATAAGATTTTGATTCTTTCTTCTTCTCCAATTCTATAACCTCTTCTCCATAGATTCCCTTCTCTTAAGAACAACCACACATACTTTTCAATTCTCAACAGCATAAATATTTTCTACAGAAAGATTCCAGTGATTTGGTGTCAGTCCTATTAACTACATAACGGTATCTGCCTAATGGATTTACTAATTTCTTTTAAAAATTCCCAGTCCTACGGAGTTTTGTACAATAACTGACAATATGTTTGAAGGAGAGAGATTATTCTAGAAATTTTCAACTTACCACAATTACAGAGTAACAGCTGATGAACAATTACAAAAGCATAACTTCACAAAACTTACCAGCTCGGTGACTTGAAACAGACAAAGTGTTTGCATGTTATGAATGACCCTTTTGTCTTTGATATTGTGACTAGAAAATGCTAAATAGCTCTTTCTTATATACTTTATCTTATCCATCATGACAACAATACACCAGATTGTGAACTGCGGCCATAAATCAAGATGTGAATCTGTGGATTATATCATTTAAAACCTAAATTCACACCATACTTCTAAGGATTTAAAAAAGCACTTTTTTGCCCACCACACAAAATATTGCTTATATACTGCAGTTCTACATAGCTAAGTCTACAAATTATTAAATTAAATGAAAACAAGCAAAAAATAACAGAAACATATAAGCTAGAATGTGACAACTTACAGAAGCAGCTCTTCGGCAATTAACATCACGATCAAATACTGCAGCAATAACCAATGCACTGAGGAAATAAAATACTGAGTATTAGTACCAGAAAATATGAGAAGAAATGTGTGACACCATCATTTCAACATTTAGTCTTCTAAGCAGAACATGCAGCATTTCCTCTAAGGAGCTTATTATTTATAAATACAAGCCTAAACTAAAATTTGAGTTGAAACATCCATGTACTTCGTTTCTCTAGTTTGCTGTGGACTTCCCGTAGCCTAAACAGACAACTGTCGTCCTACTGTATCAAAGCAATTTAAGGAGTATGCAAATACGTTTAACTGCATAGAAAGGTCTTCTATTTTAAATATAGCAGAAGTTTAAAACTTGGACATAACTATCATCTCTAATGTGAGACTCATACAGTGCAATTTTAAATTAAAACTTGGAAATACAGTTTCTCCATAGCCAAAGGCACAGCAAGCCTTATGTAAGGCTTAAGCAAAACTGAAAGTTAAGCAATGGAAACTTGCAGCTATCTCTACAAGAACTATCACATCCTGTAAGTAACAAATATCAGAAAACAATATGCAAATCCTCCTAAAAAATGACCTGCAATATAAATTGTAAAGCAGTGTTGTTTTGGTTTTTTTTTAAAAGGTGACCTGTAGATACAGAGGCACAGTAATACGAAACTATTTCTTTGTGCATCAAGTCTGGTAACCCTGCAGAGGTTAACTCTGCCGCCTCTAAAGAACTGCTTTTAAAAGATGTGCTACACAACAGAAGAGGGAGAATATATCCCAGGACGCAAAGTCTACAGCTTTAGAAATCCACCTCCAGCATTCAATTAGCTTCAGTGACAAATAAACATCACTTCGGGAGAATCGTTTAAGCAGAAAATTATTCCTTTCAAACTCTGAAACTTTTCATTACATTCTTTATTGACTCCAGGCAAAACAGGAAATAAATACTGGCTGAAAAGTAAACCCACGATAGCTTTTCTTTACCATGAAGATACTAATTACACTGATAATATCAAACTTCCCTGGGTAATGGCCATCAGTTTCCTCCAGTGAAGAATACCACGTTGTTAAAATTCCCTGAAATGCACAATCCATGTTGCCTCTGTAATTTCAGTTTACCTCCATTAAGGAAAACAAGAGTCAGAAAGCAAGAACGAAATGAAAATAAACCCCAATAAATTGCTTAAGACAGCTAATGCCTGCTTATTGATACTTGCAATAAGGTTGATACTTGCAAGGTTGTCCAAACGATAGCGATTGGAAGAGCAAGTGTTTAGGAAGCATTCCATTAGGAAGCAGCATACACGGTTAACTCTTGAAAAAGCGCTGGGTCAAACACATCATCTTCATACCACGTTTGCTAATTTTCTTCTCTGGCATACAGAGAAACTTTTAAAAGGACTTTTCATAAGTACCTAGTTTTAATGATATGAATAGCTCCAATAAATCTTTTCTAGAAGAGAACATTCAAAACTGAGGAAGTGGTTGAAAATCATCCTGGAAAGCAAAAAGAAACAAATTTCTGCCCGGCCTTTCTAATTATATGGACTATAAGATAAAACATTACTTTGTCAGTTACGCAATATTTCAATATTGTTCTCTTCTGAGGAAAAACAAACAAAACCCCAAAACTCCAAAACTCTTCATCGAGCCTGAAGTCTCAGAATTCAGAGTGCTGCCCTCACTGTGTTGCAGGTACCCTGACGTTAAGTGTTACAGGGTATTTCAGAAGAGCTGTGCTGGGTCAGACCAAAATCCTTCCCAGTCCTTGTCTCGTCTCCAATACTGGCTCAGAAGAGACACTTCGGGATGAGCGTAAGGACATACATACTAAACATTAACATACTGATCTGAAAGATTATGAAGTCCTTTCAAACTGGAAATGTCAGAAGACTGTCACTGGACAATAAATACTGCTCTTTGAATTTCATATTTAGACTTAAAATGTGGTTTATTAAATATAATGGAAAACAGTTTCAGGTTATTATACACAAGAGTTTCTGGCCAATATTTCAGTTTATAACAAATTATACTTTTCTGTTTTTTCTTATTCTTCTGCTATCTTAAGACAAACTTGTATAAGTAAAACCAGCAAAACAACATACTGTCTATGCGATGCCACCTGAGTTACTCAGTGCTGGAACTGAATACCATGGTTAAGAAAAACAAAATAAAAAACCCCAGGACTTTTGTCGTTGCTCCTGTAGCCTCATTATATTCATAAATCATACTCTAGTCACTGCTGTTTTATATTAATCCTTTTAATAGAAGTGTTTTAAGATTATCAAACTACACGAATGATTTTTTGAAGTTAATTCCTATTTGAAAATGCAGGCACAGTCTGCCGTACCACAGGGATTAGCAAGGAAAGCAACATGCCTAAGATGAAACATGTCTAAGGTGTCTTCACCTGTCTGCTTTGTCGTGGGAGTTTATGTGATACTCCACCAGGATTTCCTAACATAAAGAAACTGTTTATGTCAAACAAAGTGGAATTTTTTTTTAAGCTAGCTAAAGAATCATGCCTTGACTTGCCTGAAACGTACCACACCTGACTACTAACAGGTAGAGCAAAGAACGGCTTTGCATCTTGCAGTCTCTACGGAACACCTTTTCTAGTTCCTTGAGGAATATTTAGCCTGTATGCACGACAAGCAGTTAAGTATACAATAAACACAAATGGACTTTAAAAAACAAGCTGCAATTCTAGCAGTCAACTAGTTATTCTCCCTTTCTCCCCTATTCTTTCCCCTCTCCCCCAAGTACTCCCTTAACTGGCTTCAGGAAACGTTAAAAGGACTCAAAAGTATGTTACCGGCTCACTTCCTTGGACCAACACTGATCTCATTACCTTCCCCCAACAAGGCAGAGAGAATCAGAGCAGAGGCCAGCCAGGTGACAGACATCAGAACACAGAAATATCAGAAATATCTGGTGAGCCTCTCCTTATAAGCACCAGAGGTACCAGACAATAGATCTGAATTTCCTTTATCACCTGTAGCAGGTACTTCTAGTCTATACTAGTCCCAAGCAGCAACAAGCTTATCCTATTGCTAACCTCTGAGAATTTGCTCCTTTGAATTCAAACACACCACCCCGAAGCTGCAAGCGAAAAAACAACAAAAAAAAACCCCTCTCAAACCTCTTGCCAATTTGGCACAAAACCAGTTTCCTTCCTGATCCCAAAAAAGGGAAAAGTCTAACTTGTGACAGGGCAGAAGACTCTCCTCCCTACTATACATGAGGGAAAGGAAGGCACAGTAATCATCACAAGTAGAACGGTTTTGAACAATCTAAGCAAGTTAAAAAAGGAGGCAACCTGAGTCTGTTGAGAGCTGCTGCTGCGAATAGCCCTTTTCACACCCCTCCCGTCATGCCGGTACCCCAGCTGGACTGGCTACCCAGTGAGATGGATAATGAAAACAAATTCAAGCTCAATTAATTCTTCTTTTGCTACATCTTTTTTTTTTTTTTTTTTTAAACCTGAGATGCTCCCCCATTCACTTTCTTACATGCAGCTGTGCTACACTCAACTGCAGGAGCAAGCAGAAGAGGCAGGTTCAGCCAGCACTACTCAGGGGAAAAATCCCTTCACACCAGTCCCGCATTTAACGCCTCCTGTTCATTTAGGCAGGGAAAAAGTCTGCAGAAAAGGAGAAATACAGTGACCATTCCAACACTTCCACACTGCATGCTTTCATAGTCCCTCTCACCCAGCTCATGCTCAGCTCTTACACTTTCTGCTAGCCACCCGACGTCCTACAATCTTCAGTGGGTTACTCCAATCCCAAAGTTCTGGGGTACAATGATGAAACGAAAGTAAACACACATGTAGAACAGAGCATGAAAATGCTGAGAATAGCAGTTAAAAATGCTGCTAGTAAAAGAAAAAAAAGAGGCATATGATACTCCTGCAGGAGGTAACTTTACACAAGTGCAAGACACAGTACGCACACAACTCTCTTTTGAAGGCAATATTCAAGTACATAAAAGAAAAAAGCTATTCTCAATATTTCATCATGGTACAAGATGTAGCTTAAAGCAACGCTTCAGATTTCCCCAATTCTGCAGGACAATCTTGCCCTGGAGCAAGCTACATCATTCATCCATAGCCACACCTTCCTATTTTTTTTTTCCCCTTCCCTCTTCAAAGCCAAGGCAGCACCGCAGGGAAGACAAAGCCACCTGCACTCCTCCACTCTGCGCACGGTCTGTCTTACTGTGCTGCTGAACGGGGGATAGCAATTACATCTTTCTAAATAACGATTCATTTATTGATTACCTACACCATCAAATGACAGATAAATGAAACTACATTCTGTGTATGCAACAGTTCCAAATAATTAAGATAGCCAGCGATAATTTAATCACTATAATTGTATAATAGAGTACAAGTATGTTTTCCTTTTTATTTTTTGTTTAGGTTTTAAACAAAACAGCTCCGCTTCTTAGTGTGCACCTGCTGCTTTACAGACAGTAACTTCCACACCCAAGGGGGCAAGAATCAAATTACCTGTATTTCCAAGTTATTAAATTATGTTTAACTTTCCTCATAGGTAAGCTTAAAAAGAGAGAATGCATGTAGAGACTGGGAGAGAAAAAAAATCTCTGTCGAGTAGTGCTTTTATAAAGATATGCTTGAGTAGCAACTTCAGTACACGCAAGTACTTCAAAATGTAGTAAGGTTATCCTGCAATAAAAGTGAAGTTTCAGCTACTTTGCCAAGAATTTTCCTTTTGTGGTCCTGTAGTTTGAATAGATCAGGCAAGGTTTTAGAAACCAGTTTAACTAGACTTTAAAAAAATAAATAAGCAAATGTGAGTAAGTGTATCTTGTTGAAATATGGATAGGGAAAAAATACTGACATGTAAAAATAAGAGCAAGTACTAGTAGAAGTACTCTCGGGTGAGTATTTCTAGTAAGTGTTCTCTAACTTTTTTCTTAAAAGAAGAATGGTACGGTCAGGAAGGAAAAGGGCTGATCTACAACAATCTAAGCTTGTAACTTCAATATCTGACATTTCATCACTTAACAGAACAGTCATAAGAAAGCAGAGAAGAAACAGCTATCACTGAATACGGAGTTTCTTTTAAAACATTGTCACAAATTTTACTAAAAAAAATATGAGTTAATGCAGTTTAAGGCGATTTTTCACTAGTCAAACGTGAAATACTTATCTCCCTTGACTACAGAAAACAATCAGTCTTTCTATTATATGCCGGGTACAACTTTGCAAGCAAGAAAACGAAAAAAACAAAAAAACCAAAACCAAAACCCACCAGCAAATTACCCCTCTGCTTTAATTTGTAACTACTGTACCACAACCTGAATGGGTCACAAGGCAGGACCCAGTCAAAGTAGTGTAATTCTTCCCTACTGTTGGTACCCCAGTGAGTTTCCTGCCAAAACACACTAACATGTGCCATGACGTGAGGCAGGAAGACATGAAGCAGCTCAACACCTCCCAGCTACCACCAGTGCGCTCACTCTACCACGACGACCTCCTTGCCTTTCCAGTCGGAGCGTAGCACCCAGCTACTCCTGCTCCAAGGGCAGCCCTACCTGCGCTCCCCCGCCAGTTAAACACCAGCGTCACAGACTGTGAATGAACGCTAAACCATTTGCAATTTCTAGCACCAAGACAAGCAAACATTCAGGATCACTCATTGCAATCACTCATTACATTTTTTTTTTAAGGAGGTAGTAGCTTTCCCTTCAGGTAAACAATTTCTTATTTTTCTATAAGAATCTAATAGCTTGTATTCTTATATAGGCAGATGTTTTTGCTGTGTAATTCAGCTCACAATGGATATTATGTACTTTGTTTCAAGATGCTGAGTTCTGCATTTTTTTAGGGTAGCAACAATTTGCTTGTGGCTAGAAGTATGACTCTTCTTTAAGTAAAACAGTGACACACCTAAGGCTAGATTTAAAAAAAAAGCTGTCTGTAATTATCGGCTTGCTGACACAATAGGTGAAACTGTGTGTCATACTTTATTTGAATATTTTTTTTCACCGTTTCTCTTTGGAGTGGCAATCCTACCTTCAGCAGTTTATTATATGGCGAACATAACTACAAAGATTTTTAAGTAAAGCCTTAACAGAGTGTTAATACTTGCTAAAATACTGTGCAGCTTTGTTAGAAAACTAAGCATATACAAACCACAACACCTTACAACTGATCATAAGCAATTCTCAGCCCCCCCCTGCCATCCACCTTCTGTTTCTTTCCACTCCATCAACTTATTCCAAACAATTGAAGTTGTCGTAGCTGGCACAGCCACACTGTTAATTGCTATTACTACCGTAAGTAGAAGATATCAATTATTTTCACTTGACATTTTCCTAAAAAGAAAAGAAGTATTTGTTTCTAGAACAGTCTGAGAGCTAAAAGACGGGAGCTTCTTCAGAAACACGACATCCTTCATACCTGTCCACAAGTTCCCACTAGCAGCTTTGTGACAGTAAAACAAAATACCACAAATCATGTAAAATTAAAATGGCGAGCTTGTACCTAATAGATGGAAAACAACATTGCTTTGCACCATGGTAGGGTAAAAGGAATAAAAGAAATATATTACTCAAAGAATCATGAACAGAAGAAAAATTCTGATAAACAGAACAGATCAAAATTCTGCTAAATAAAAGGCTTATACACTCATACTTTGTCTTTTTTAAGTTTTACAACAAACAAGCTTGCCAGACCTTAGAAGAAACCTTAAATTTGTTCAACTAAGTCAGAGGAAGAAAGCAGAGGATTTATTTTCATAAGGTGCTGATCAAACCTACAAAAAGCACCAGTTTGATTCAAAACTTTAGTATTAGTATGGCTATACTCATCCTGAAGACTTCCTTGCCGCAAGTATTCCTGTAAACATAGCAGTAAATAACTGCCCAGCTGATAACAGCCTGTTAGACGCATTTGTTAACATTCTGTGCCTTCACTGCCACCCTCACCTGTGCTGGTTTGATTAAAAATCAGAATACAACCCAAGATGTAATCACATGATTATTTCACTATGCAAACACATATTTAGGTGCCTTTATGTTAAGAATTTCATACTGTACATAATGTACCATGTGCTCAGCTAGAAGGGAATTAAATATGACCCTTCAGAAGAAAATAATTCCTTAACAACTTACTATGGTAAACAGCATTACTTCTAGCATGCTTAAACTGAAGAAGTCTTGTCCAGAGCACTGCATTCTCTTTCTGGAAGTCATAGAATCACAGAATGGTTTGGGCTGGAAGGGACCTTAAAGGTCACCCAGTTCCAACCCCCTGCCCTGGGCAGGGACACCTCCCACCAGCCCAGGTTGCTCCAAGCCCCGTCCAGCCTGGCCTTGAACCCCTCCAGGGATGGGGCAGCCACAGCTTCTCTGGGCAAAATATTCCAGTGTCTCACCACCCTCACAGTAAAGAATTTCTTCCTGATACCTAGTCTAAATCTCGCCTCTTCTAGTTCAAAGCCATTACCCCTCATCCTATCACTACATGCCCTTGTGAAAGGTCCCTCTCCAGCCTTCTTGTAGGCCCCCTTCAGATACTGCAAAGCTGCTCTAAGGTCTCCCCGGAGCCTTCTCTTCTCCAGGCTGAACCCCCCCAGCTCTCTCAGCCTGTCCTCACAGCAGAGGGGCTCCAGCCCTCTGAGCATCTTCATGGCCTCCTCTGGACCTGCTCCAACAGATCCATGTCCTTCTGATGTTGGAGTCCCCAGAGCTGAAGGCAGCGCTGCAGGTGAGGTCTCACCAGAGTGGAGTAGAGGGGCAGAATCCCCTCCCTCGCCCTGTTGGCCACACTGCTGGGGATGCAGCCCAGGAGCAGTAATCCAGAAACAGCGGATGGCATCATGTTCTAGCACAGCTTGGTGTGACAAAACTCTTCTACTTTAGTCTGTATTCTGTTGTAGATGAAACATGGTCAAAACAACATGAAACTGCTTTATCAGAGACACAAGGCTAAGATGTCTTAGAAATTCTGTCTGCTCGCTTCGGAGAAAAGACACGACAGCATAAAAAAAAGAAGAAAAACACCATCTGGCCTCAAGAAATTTGACAGCAGGTTCTCAGACAGAAAGATTTTATCAAGGTCTCAAAAAATCCCAGGAGCAAGTTCCACACAGATAAGAGACATTGTTATGTGACCCTGCAATAAAGGACGAGCATTGGAAAGTGAGGATACGAAGGATGAAGAACATCAGAGACCAGCAAGGGTATAGTACATTGGGATCAAGGAATAAAAATGGATATGTACAGCTTACAGACTGTCCCAAACGCGTTTTAAGAAGAAAAAAGAAGTCAACGCATTCTCTGGGAAACCTGCTGAGTTAAGTAATCCTGTCTTTCCAAACAAGGCTGTTTGGATGAGATAAACACGCATAGTGATTGAAACCATTCTGTCAGCAATCTGGAAGCAAGGCAGCCCCTAGAAATAGAACCAGATATCCAGGGCCACAAATCACCGTACAGTCCAAACTTTTTTTTTTTTTTCTTTAAAAAAGATAATACTAAATGACTACAGATCAAAACCCCTCCAATGGAGACAAAGATGCCTAAGTTGCTACTATCAATGGGTACATTAAAAGTCTGCCAAGGAACTGTTAGAAGCTACCTCTTTGTGTTTGCAGTGCAAATCACCCATTAAAGACACCTTGAAATGTCAGCCAGTGTGCTGCCAACAAAAAGACTAAATGCTGAAAAGAGAATCCCACAAGACAAGCAAATAGGAGGAAAAGCAAGGGAAGAAAGAAAAAAGAAAAATGTAAAACCAATTTGCATCTGCAGAAACATCCTCTGTATTAAGGGAAAAGCTGCACCAGGTTCTAGTCCACCATTGCAGTACGACAGATTTTGATGCGGGCATCCTTTGAAAGCAACTCCCCAATTTTAGAGTGGTTTGTTATTTCTGCCTCTAGCGCACAAACGTTCCAAATCTTTTTAAACTTCCCAAATCTGTTTTGTTGAGCTAACCATAAAGCAAGTGATCAAGCAGACAACCCCCCTGCCACAAGCCTCCACCAATTTATCTGAATCTTCTTACAGTGAATTTCTTTGGTTTTCTTACGACAGATAAACAGAAGGAAATTAAGTCGTCACACTTGATGAGGAAACATTTAGATGCATTTCAATCAAAAAAGTTAAACTCATCATACTACAACAGGAAGAAATTTTAGGCTTCAACATTTACATGGAAAGGCAACAGTATTCTTTGTCATCACCATCCCACCCACATTCACTTCTTTGTCTTTGTTTACGATATTCAGCAGATGTTAGCATGAATCAATGAACTTTACGAAAAATTATCATAGAGAAACAAAAATATCCATTCCTTGGCTAACAATATCCAGACATCAATGAATTTCATTCATGTTATATGGGACACACCAGCTATTTTTTAAGCATGAAGATATTTCCCCTAAATGGATGTATCACTTTTGGTCAAAATCTAATTTTGAATGTCTTAAAGAGAGACCATTACTCCTAGATTATTAACTCCTAGAAGACAGAGAATTAGACTACTAGATTGACTTCCAGCTCCTTCCTAACATTGAATAGATTTTAAAAATTAACTGTAAATAGCTCTGTTTCTTATTGCCACGACTTACCTTGAAATCTGATTAATAAATGGTATGAGTTCTGCAGGATCATAAGCACGAGCAAAGGCCCAGCACACATAGCACGCTGCATCTCTCACATTGGAACCCACGCTGCACGCCCCTCTCTTCTCGTCATATGTCAGCGCTTTCAAAATGACCGGAACAACTGTTAAATAAAAAAGTGCATAAAAGCAACAATTAGGACCACACAGTAAGCCAAAAAAAAAAAAGGCATAAGGGCTTCCAGTGATCATTGCAGAAAAGACACAGGGTGGAGTTGTGTTCTGAAAGAAAAAGAAACCATGGCTCTTAATGGGTGCTAATTTTGAAGTTTATTAGAAAGAATAGTTGTGTTTTTTAATACAGTATTTAGCTTCTTTGTCAGTAGCAGGTAATTTTTTTATTCCAATCACATGTAATTCAATGAGAATAAAGCAGGTGTTACATAAGAAGTAACACTGATATCATTTATTACTCAGTGACACACGTTCAGAAGTCAAAGTAATTTTAAAATGTAAAATTTTCAAGTGTCCACTTTTTAAAGTACAGGACTTTAAATATTATCTAGAACAGCAGCATCTATCACTAGAATAAAAAATTTCTTAAGAAATTTTCTTAAGAAATACATCGTAACCACCATAAAATAAAACAATCAGCATTGATCTATTACCAGGCAACATTTATCACAGTAGAAGTCCTAATAAACAAATTCTTCTTAAATAACAATGCTTGTTAATTATCAATATATCAATCTTGAAAGGGACTTAAAAGTACAGTTTTTGCGTACTCTTAAATCAAAATCATCTGTTCAGCATCATTTTTGCGTCAGGCAAGGCAGCAGTGATATTTTATTCCCCATAGAGCTGTTATTCTGAGTGACTTCAATGCAGTGTTTTAAGCTTGAACCTATCAGCACTGCCAAACTGCACAGATGATAAAGACATAATATGTATAAAA